>NW_027142417.1:790000-1990000 GCF_026170545.1 Melanerpes formicivorus
CAACCTGGTCTAATCTATTCTATTCTATTCTATTCTATTCTATTCTATTTGCAAAAAGGGGTCTGGATAGGCCATACCAGAGGGGATATGTGCCCAGCACCCAACGCTGGCTCCTGATCTTTGTTAGAAAATCCATTAATGTGTCTCAGGCTGCCAAGGTGTCAGCCCATGTGCCTGCATTTGGAATAGCTCATGTCCATGACATGAGGACACGCTGGCAAGGACAGACAAGTTAATGCTTTAAACAAATGAAAAGTCTTTATCTCCATAACAGGTCAAATTCTGCACTACAGAGTTGAGACACTGTCATGTAGACAATCCAAAATGCCCACCAGTCACTAGACAGTTAGGGATATGGACAACAGAACCCTGCCTTTCCTCTTTCCTCTTCCTGTAACTGTGTTTCTCAGTTATATGCTCCTCATACCTGCACCCTTCTTCCATCTAACGAGAACAATTCACTTACAGTGAGGAGTGGGCACCTTGCAAACTGAGAGCATTCCCAGGGTTTCTGTCTCTCTCCCATCTAATTTCCTGAGAAGGAAATACATCACCTAACTGAGAGGCTCTTCTGCCTGACATGGCATCTGTACATGTGTAAGAAGTATTTTGAAGCATTGTCTTTCTTCACCTTAAGCATCATGAAAATGTAAGTGTATATGTTCTGTTTCTATAGAGACTGAGCAGAGAATGTTAAGAATACAAATGAGTATTTGTGAGGAATGTTTACACCAAATGACCTTTCTACTTCCCCACAATCTCCACCCACTGCAAGGGTGCAAGGGACAAGGGTACTTGGAAAGACATGTTTCTAACAAGGTCTTGAGGCAACATCCAGTGGATAATCCTTTTTTTCCTGGACATCTATGATGAAACAGAAGTTGAGGCAATATCTGCTCTACCCTCCTCTTCCAAAGCAGCAGCATCTCTGATCCTTGCCCTAAAGAAGCCTGCAGTGACAAATGTTCACTAATTCCAAGGTATCATTACCCTTGGCACTGCCTAATTTGAAACACATTGTGGTGCCCTCCTCACCATGGGCTAGGCAAGCACAGCCTTCTCTTTTTTTCCCATAAGTATTGAAGATGTTTATCTCGGCCCCTCTGTTTCTTCTGTTTGTTCTCTGTGTGTGTGTGTTTGGATGGGTTTGTTGTCTATTCAGGACATTCACCACCTTAACGACTCTGCTGTGGCTATCCTTGGCTCTACCATATGTACACAGCTCCTTGGCATGGCGCAGATTTAAGAAGAGCTGAACAAATCCCAGCGTAGTCGGAACACTTTCTCTTGCCCTTGGGCTGGAGATCTGCCAGGACAATGCCTGTTATTGAAGAACAGCAATATAAAATGTATCATGTCTTTTGAACTGACTGACATGTAGAATTTACCCAAATGGAAACCAGATGTTTATGAAAATCTAAGACACAGAGGTGGCTACAGCAGCATTAGACTCACATCTGGAAACAGCCATCTCTCACAGAGGCAGCTTCGTAAATCTTTTGCAGGGGCACCGTCCTCAAATTCATTTTGCCTGGGCTGAAGTACAATAAGGCAGAGCGAAAACCACACAGCTAAGGTAGGAACATGATCTAAAGAACAGACAGGGACAAGGACAAAAGGACAGGCATCAAATGGCAGAGAATTTGGGTCCTTTCAGTGAGAACATGAGTGTACTTCTTTTGCTTTTCCCTTTTCTCCTGATTTCATTGCAGCAGCAATACAATTGTCATCCAAGCTGCCTTTTTCCAGTGCTCTGCACTAAGAGTGACCAGCTGAATCTGTACCTTCCTACTCAAAAGAACTATTTCCTGAGTGTATTTGGAACCACATCTTCCTTGTCATCTGGAGTAGGTTTTTTACTACTTTTTTTTTCCACCTAAGAGCCCTTCAGAGCCAGCAGTGCTGTGGGACCATGAGCAGGACCCTGATCTGCTTCATGCAGCATCTGCAGAGTTGCTAACTGCACCCTGACTTCAGCTTCACTGCTGGTTGCACAGAAAGCAAAACATTTGTACTCCAAGAGGATCTGGATACACCTAGGGAGCAGTGCAGCTATCAGGCACCTAGGCTGGAGGGCTTATTCCTTCCTGTGAGTGCAGAATGGAAAATTCTTCAATGTACAGGCTGAACCGGAGGTAGGATTTCCTGATCCTCACCAGAGGATTCTCTGGGGTTTGTGATATAGAAAATGGTGATTAAGGCTGAGAGATCTGGGGTTGCTTTGCCTGGAAAAGAGCAGACTGAGAAGGGATCTTATCAAGGCTTGTCAATATCTAGACTGAGTAACAAGAGGGTGAGGCCAGACTCTTCAATGGTGCCTAGTGACAGGCAAAGGGGACAAACTTCAGCACAGGAGGTTCCCACTGGAGATAAGGGAAAACTTTGCTATGAGGGTGCTGAAGCCCTGGAGCAGGCTGCCCAGAGAGGTTGTGGAGTCTCCTTCTCTGCAGACATCCAAAACCCACCTGGACATTACAATCCTGGGCAACCTGCTGTGAGTGACCCTGCTTTAGCAAAGGAACTGGACTGGATGGTCTCCAGAGGTCCTTTCTAGCCCCCACCATTCTGTGTCTCTGTGATTAGACATGTGAACACAAGGAGCAAAGAACATGTTATATATTTCTCTTTGAGTCTTGGTTACTTTGCTGAAGAGATTTCTGGTGTGGAGGTGTCAGCAGGAAGCAAATGCCATATGGCTTTGAGCTCTGTGAAAGAGAAATGGATGTATCAAATTTTGCAGTATGGAACAGATCCATATTTTTATGAGTGCTGACAAAGTTGAAGAGCTAAGCAGTGGGCCAGGAAAAAAAAAAAGGTAGCTCATGCCCTTGATTGGGTATCCCTCAGAAACATATCACAGAATTGTTAGGGAATGGGTTGGAAGCGACCTCAAGGATCATCTAGTTCCAACCACCTTGCCATGGGCAGGGACACCTCACACTACAGCAGGTTGCTCACAGCCACATCCAGCCTGGCCTTAAAAACCTCCAGGGTTGAGGCTTCCACCACCTCCCTGGGCAACCTGTGCCAGTGTCTCACCACCCTCACGGGGAAGAACTTCCTCCTAACATCCCTGTCATTACGCAACTGGGAAGCTCCACTCCATGGAACTTTCAGCCTTGGAGTGAGGCTCCAAGGGAAGCAAGTTCTTGTGGCATCACATGGCTCTCGACAGAGTTGAAGGTAGCTCTCTATGGAGCAAAAAGGGCTTTAGCTCCTCTGCTTTCTCAGCTGTTGCAGACAGATTCCTGCCAAAAGGGCTAGCAGTTGGGAAATCACAACCAAAAAAAACCCCACCAAAACCCACCAACCCCCCGTGTTCTCCTCTCAGACAGGTGCTCCATGCCCACAGCTAGGAGGAAGACACATGAGAAGCATTTGCACAAGGAGGCATTAGAATGGAAAAAAAAAACCTAAGGCCTGAGCTGCAGAGACTGAAATATCTTTAGAGAATGGCAGGTGGCCAAAAAGCTGCAGGGGGGGTGGGGGGAAGGCTTCTTTTTTTAATTTAATTTATTTTTTTTCCCTTATTTTTCACATTTCTGATTGAAGATGCTTGATTCTGGTTTCAGCTCCGTGGCTACATATTGATGCTTCAAATGTGAAATCAGCTGTTCTTTCAGAAGCTGGTTGAACAAGCTAGGCAGGAATATCTGCCAGCCTCTCTGAGTTCAGGAACCAAGCAGCACAGGGGGTTCCTGCCAGAAGAATTGGGAACCAAGAAGCCGTAACGAAACCCAGCCACCCCAGCCAGTGTGTGTGTGTGAGAGTGTGTGTGTGTGTGTGTGTGTGTGTGTGTGTGTGTTCTGCTGAAGATCAGACCTATATTAAAAATATTTTCTCCAAATATAACAGGAATATTTATGCAGCTTCTGAGAAGATTTCTACCCTGTTTGAGAAGGCACAGTTTGCATTTGACTGTATTTTACTGCATTGCTACCTTTTGCTCTGGTTTTACCGCAACGCCTTGCCATGGGTGCCCCTCTTTCTGCCCTTATGTGCAGCTGAGCCCCTTCTGGCTGCAGAATCCTGAACCAATATAGAGATGTATATGTAGAGGAGCAAGCAGATACTTCTGTCAGAGGATTTGGCCTTTGTTATTACATCCCTGAGTTTGCAGGGTGTGCGTGCTACCATCTGCACCTTTCCTTGAAGTGCTTCTCTGTGTGATCCTTCAAAAAATTAAGCCTATCCTTTGGCTCACACAGATACATATTTTTCACTCATATGTAATTGGTGTTTAGAAAATAAAAGCTGTTATT
Source organism: Melanerpes formicivorus (assembly GCF_026170545.1). Taxonomy (NCBI): domain Eukaryota; kingdom Metazoa; phylum Chordata; class Aves; order Piciformes; family Picidae; genus Melanerpes; species Melanerpes formicivorus. The sequence goes on from NW_027142417.1 coordinate 794,263, forward strand.
CTCAGTTCCTGTCTCTCAAACAATTTAACATTTTCAAAGAAAATATATACTTTATAAGTGAATCCAAGATCCCTCTAACGAAATATGTTCCATTTCTCTCACATCTTGAGGATTTTATTCTGCCTCCTCATTGACAAGCATAATGGAAAAAGTGGCACAGCAAGAGCTCTGCTTATTATTTGCTTTGATAGACATAACTGGGAGGAGATGTTCCAAGCTCCAAGCATCTCAGGTAGCCATTTTAAAAGGCAATGTTTACAAAGGGGCTCTCTGAGCTAGAGAAAAGACAATTCAAAGCTCCTAGCTGGCAACATCCTGTCCACACATTGCAGTTTATCTTGCTGGGAATGTATATGGTGGTGCAAAATAGATAATGGCACAGAGCTGTCATTTTTCTAGGTTGGAAATTCTGTCTCTGTCCTCCTTGCCTATAGTTTCAAGTGCTTCACATTTTCTGACAATGGCTGTGAAGGTTTCTAACACAGAATCAAATCTTTTTGTCATAATCTCATTGCCACAATATCATCACCTTTGGCAATTGCCTCTGACAGTTCATGAAAATGCAGATTGTCATCAAGCTTAGAAGGCAGGAGCCCTTGGGTATCAGTGCATCCTTAGGGCAAGGAGTCAAACCAAAAAGTCTATTGTTCTTCAAGTGGTCACATCCCTTTGGCATTTTGCCCAGGCTCTCTCCTGCCTCAACTTGTGAGTGGAGAGAGATGGCGTACAGCAAAATGAACATTAGTGTGCAGATGGGTTTTTGAGAAGCCTTGATTCTGGACTTAGATACACTCTGATAAATGAGTGGCTCCCATTCCTTTCCTCTCAAATGCCAGGGGAGGTTTAGGCTGGAGGTGAGGAGAAAGTTCTTCAGTGAGAGAGTTGTTAGCCATTGGAATGTGCTGCCCAGGGAGGTGGTGGAGTCACCATCCCTGGAGGTGTTCAAGAGGGGATTGGATGTGGCACTTGGTGCCAAGGTTTAGTAGTCAGGAAGTGTTGGGTGACAGGTTGGACTTGATGATCTCTGAGGTCTCTTCCAGCCTTGGTGATTGTGTGATTTTCTTGAGGATGGGAATTTCTTTGTATTTGTTTTCATATCCTGACTATTCCAGGGTTGTTTTTTTAAAGCCTTTGAAATGATTAAATGTTTTAGATACAGTGACAAATGCTTTTAGATAGAACATTCTAAAACTACCTCAAAGCCAAGCAAAAGTGGCTCCAAAAATTCAGGGAAAGAAAAAAAAGTAAGAATGCTCATGTAAGAATCCTCTGTGTACATTACACAATTGTTAAGGACTACCATAATCCACAGAGGCCATCTGAATGTTAAGAAAAATAATTGTCTGACAAGGTCCACCCTGACCAGACATGGATGATGCCAAAGCAGATAAGGATATGAAATGTGTAATGTATACAGGAAGCACCACAGAAAAGTCCACCTCAGCCCCCATGGATTTCCCAATAGCTCTTTGTCTAAGGCTGTAATAGATCAGCTGGAATAAAGTGTCACTTCTCTCAGTGTTTTTCTGCTTCCAGCAGGGGAATATCTTCTACTTCCCATGAAATTTGGGTCTTAAAAAAGAGGAATGGCATTAGATGTTTGGGTCTTGAAGACACAGAAACACTAGTGACTGAGTGTGCCCTCTCACCAATGTCTAAACACCAAAAGCGTAAGAAGATTTGTGAGGCCATCAGTGGAAGAGACATTTCTGGGATGGAACATACAAACCAGAAAGGCCTTGAGGGTCAGAGACAGCAGTTCCTGAGAACTATCTAGTAAAACAAATAAATACATAAATATCAGCCAATCATCTCTCATCTGACAACATTCTGGTGTATTAATGAAGTCTTCATTGATGAGGGATAGTTTTTAAAGGTGCTATCTGTTGTAATCTTTGGCAAACACAATAGTGACCCAATGCTGATTGAAGTCTATCATCAACTTTGAGTTTCCTAGGAGTGAAGTTAAAAAAGAGGTAAGAGGAGAAGCAGAGAATGGGACAAGAAAAGAGAGAATGGGACAAGAGGAAAAGAGTTGGAAAGAAACATGAAAATGCCAGAGACTGAAGAAAATCTCTCATGACTTAGTAATTAATTCAATATTCAGAGCAAGGCTTTGCTTACCAATTCAACTGTGCCTCAGTTTTGCACTGCGAAGTAATGAGAAGGTTTCAGACCCCCATACACAAAAATGTAGAGAACACAGAGGTGATGAGATACAACCAAAATAGATCAATTGTTATTAACTATCATATCATTGTGTATAATCATGTTATTTGTGCATGTCTGGAGGACAACAGGGTCTCCAGGGTCTTTAGCAAAGATGTGGTAATGAGCTGAATTCCAGCTGCACACACACACACATATAAATCATCTCTAGCTCCTGAGGAGCAGAGATTATGCCTCAAGACCAAAGTTAGTCTGGTGACATGTATTTCTGCATCATAAGAAGGTGCATTGAAACCTGTGTAGATACCCTCACAGAACCAGGATCTGTGTCACAGCCACCCCTCAGGAAGAACAGAGCTGACCCCATCTGCCTCACCATTCCTCACATTGCTCAGCTCCCATCCTAATGCAAGCACTAAGCTTTTCCATTCCTCTTCATTCTTTCATTCTGATGAACTTCATTCCACCAGTGAATATTTGTTGTTGCAACCATAGCGATATCAGGCAGTCACTGGAGGCACTCACCAGGATTTTCAGCCACCATTTTTAGAATTCAACTATTTTAGGGTCTTTCTGTGGTAAAGCTGCAAGTTGCAGTGCTGGAATAAATCTTGCATCAATTTTCAGTTACGACATTAGCAACTGTTCTCTTTAAGACTATTCCAGAAGATGGGAAGACAGTTCCTGCATCCATCTCAGCACTTCCTTCCCTGAGAAAATACAGCTTCCCAGTATTTTCTTTAGACCTTCACTGATGCTTAAGCTCTCCTGGGAAGGCATCTACAGCACCTAACACAGAGTGGAGTTAAATTATCCATAGAATCACCGAATGGAAGAGACTTCTGAGGGTCATCTAGTCCAACCCCTCTGCAGTCAGCAGGGGCATCCTCACCTAGATCAGGCTGCCCAGAGCCCTGTTGAGCCTCATTTTATATATCTCCAGGGATGGGGCCTCAACTACCTGCCTGGGCAACCTATTCCAGTGTTCCACCACCCTGACAGTAATGAACCTGTGCCTAACATCCACTCTAAATCTGCTCTTTTCTAGTTTGAAGCCATTGCCCCTTGTCCTATCCACACAGGCCTTTGTATACAGTCACTGTCCTTTCTTCTTGTAGTACCTTCAGATACTGGAAGGCAGCATTAAGGTCTCCCTGGAGCCTCCTCTTCTCCAGGCTGAACACCCCCAGCTCCCTCAGCCTGTCCTTGTAGCAGAGGTGATCCAACCCCCTGATCATTTTTGTGAACATCCTAAAACTCAACAGAATAGTCATTTGTGGACCCAAGGAGCTTTTGGAGTGAGGTGGAATGTAGTCATTCTAAATAATTCCTATATATTTATTTATTAGGTTCCCTTGCACATTCTCATGTCTAGGTACATGCACATACACTTGCAGGTGTATAGGACAGACACATCTCCCAAGCTGTCAAAAGCAGAACATATCTCTCAATAATTGGAGTTATCCAGCACACAGCTTTGCTCTCTTCAGAGTGGGATGTTTGTGTAGGACAAAGAATAAAGCAGGGTCACCAGCAGATCCGTGCAAGCACCAGAGGATAGAACTTGAAACTAGTGATCAAATTAATCAAATAAGTTCTCCAGGGAATCATTTCAGCAAAGTAGGTGTTTAACATGAAAAGATGAGATAGAAATAGTCAGCAAAGAGAGGATCAAAAGCTTTATTGAGAGGCACAGCAGCATTAGTGGTCCTTTAATTGGGCCCGCGGTAGGAAATCAGAGCAGAGAGTTTGTTTTGTTTGGATGTGTGAGAAATTCTGGAGATGTAAAGCCAATGGAGCATTTAAAGTTTTGGACTTTGACAAGTATAGCAAAGCTGTGAGCTGGCTAAGGAAAAGTACAGTAGGAAATGTCTAACTGGAAGTTTTAGCAAGAATGGATTAAGACTGGACTTCATTTGCCTCTTTTCACTCTTACTTAATGCCCCAGTTTATCAAGTGAGTTTCTATTTTTCCCCTCTCATATATACATTTGGCTGCTTTGATTTTCCTTGAGTGAATAGAGCAGGTTAAAAGCAGCACATTAGAATATATTTACTCTGCTGTGAATGTTTGAGATACAAAAGCTGCAGATTAGGGGAAGGCAAGAAAGCACAGGACAGCAAGCCTTCGGGATGAGCAGCAGCTCAGCAGTGTTAGGCGTATCACTCTCTGTACATTTTGGTGGCATTTGAAATTAATTTGAAATGAATAGGAATTGTTTAAAAGTGGAGAAAGGGAGTAGTGTGAAGTACAAAGCAGAGAATGAACCTGTCTGAGGCACCTCAGTCTGGGGATCTGACAATTCTATATCAGGAAACAAGTCCAAAACAAGCATCATGTGAAAATGATAAACCCTCAGCCTTCTCAACTCCCCAAATTTCCAGTAAATTCCTTCCAGGATACAGGCAGAAAACCAATATTTCTAAATAACCTTTATTTTTGTTTCAGTGAGAAGAATATTTAAGTGAAACATTCTGGCATGCAGAATGTTTCTCTTTTATGTCTCTAAAGTGAATATTTTCTGGTATGGTAGTCATAAAATATTGTCCTCTGGTTTATGACCTGTGCAAAAGGCACTAAGTGCTTCCAATTCAGCCTTTCCTGACCATACCATAAAAGCAGCTGCCCCACACAGTTTTCTCACCCCTAAAAGAAGAGATCCTGTGGAGGCCAGTGGCATGATGGAAGCTTTCTAGATGGATCAGGGCAGAAGGGGACAAGAGCTGATCGCCTTTCATATATCACAAGCCAACCTCAGGAGGTTCAACAAGGCCAAGTGCAGGGTCCTGCATCTGGGTGTAGGCAATCCCAGGCACAAATACAGGCTGGGCAGGGACTGGCTGGAAAGGAGCCCTGAGGAAAGAGACTTGGGGGTGCTGGTGGACAAGAAGCTCAACAGGAGCTCTCAATGTGCACTTGCAGCCCAGAAGGCCAATCAGATCCTGGGCTGCATCAGGAGAAGTGTGGCCAGCAGGTCAAGGGAAGTGATTCTCCCCATCTACTCAGCTCTGCTGAGACCCCACCTGGAACACTGCACCAGTTCTGGAGCCCCTATTACAAGAGGGATATGGAGGTGCTGGAAGGTGTCCACAGAAGGGCCACAAGCATGATCAGAGGGCTGGAGCACCTCTCCTGTGAGGACAGACTGAAAGGGTTGGGGCTGTTCAGTCTGGAGAAAGGAAGGCTCTGAGGACACCTAATTGTGGCCTTCCAGTATCTGAAGGGGGCTACAAGAAAACTGGGGAGGGACTTTTTAGGGTGTTAGGTAGTGATAGGACTGGGGGGAATAGCATGAAGGTGCAGGTGGGGAGATTCAGGCTGGACATGAGGAAGAAGTTCTTCACCATGAGAGTGGTGAAGCCCTGGAATGGGTTGTCCAGGGAGGTGGTTGAAGCCCCATCCCTGGAGGTGTTTAAGAGCAGGCTGGATGAGGCTCTGGCCAGCCTGATCTAGTGTGAGGTGTCCCTGCCCATGGCAGGGGGATTGGAACTAGCTGATCCTTGTGGTCCCTTCCAACCCTGACTGATTCCGTGATTCTATATTCAGCGATTCATCCTTCAGTCATTTAGCTGATACATTTTAAGAGAAGGAAAATCAAAACCTGGGTGCAGCCACGGGAGAGGACTGATCTTTCTGGTGTTGTGAATGAATATTTGGATCACAAGACACAGGGCTCAGTTCTACTCCCACAGCATTACCCCCCTGGTATATCTAGAACCTGCGTGTTGTCTCGACACGATCCCTGGAACACAAAGCTGCAAGGTCTTTGTTGTTGTTGTTGTTGCTGCTGCTGCATCAAATAAAAATATTTTCTTAGATTTTTCCTGGGCAATTCCTTCTCTAAATTTATCAGCTAGATCAGCTACCTCCATGGTTTCTATGCCAGGGCTGCTCAAAAGCTGTCACCGAGCCAAAAGTGGAGCTTAGCAGCACCTAAGGGGTTAAACTTGCTATTCTGAGCTGAGCCAATTTCACTTTGTATGTTCTGCAGTGCAGTGGAAGTTAATTCATTCTAAAGCACAGAGCTTTCCAGCAACACTGTTAATATTATAATGTTCCTTTGCTGCACTGTCCTAGCTGCTTTATTAGATGAGAGGAAAATACAGATGTGCTGACAAGCAGAGTTATACCTACCCACAGTGGCAAAATGTTTATGACAATTACTTTGGATCATTTCTGTGCAGAATTATCAGCTCCTTCACAATTCCAGAGCTGCTATTTTGATTTATTTTATTATTTTTTTAAGTAGCAGAGTTGATTACATTTGACAGAGGGCAGTTGTTTGTTTGGCTCTCCTCTAATAAAAAGACATGCTGCTCCGATGGTGTGATGATAACTTTTCTCTTCTTTAAGCTGCAGTGGAATTTCCTGAATGGACAGGTAATTGGGTTAGATGGGTGGTACAGTTAAAGGCACAGAATGAAAATAAAAACATGGTAATATGCTAAAACAGTGCCCCAGAAACATTGTGGCTGCTGTTTCTGACACCAGGAAGGCAAAGCAATCCAATAGTCTTAGAGTGACTGCCAGGGAAAACACAAAACCTGGTTGATCCCACCTGCACCAGCTGTAATGAAACAGAAAGAAAGAAGGAAAGGAAAAACTCCTGAAATTCCTCTGCAGAATGGAGTGAAGGTTGACAGCACTTTCAAAGCCTAACGCTGTTATTGGGCAATCTCATTCCTATCTGAGCTCTGGCAGTCAGATAAAGGCAGAAACAGTTTATTACAATATACAAAGGGCTCTAAGAAAGTCATCTCGCTCAGTAAACTTTAGCAGTAGACAAGCTGGGAATGAAGGCACCAAGACAAGATTTAACACCTTTCTCTCCTTTTCACTCAGCACAACGCTGAATTCTAGAGGGGTTTGCATTATTTAAAGCTCAGTTTCTGCCTGTATCTCGTTGCATGTTTAGGTCCTCCCAACATATGTATGACACAGTCGATTTCCATCTCATTTCAAAGCCTTAATCTGAGCCCTAGACACATTGAGAACAGCATCGTTACTACAGCATCAATATATCTGAAATTGGACAAAACCAGCTAACTTCCTGCCATACCTGACAAACATCCCCTGCTCATCTCCAGCATAGTGGCTGTCATGGAATCACAGAGTCTTTGAATCATAGAGTCACAGACTGGTTTGGGTTGGAAGGACCTTTAAAGGTCATCTAGTCCAACCCCCTCCTGCCATCAGCAGGGATATTTTCAACTAGAGCAGGCTGCTCAGAGCTCCAAACAACCTGATCTGGAGTGGTTCCATGGATGGGGCATCTACCACCTCTCTGGGCAATCTGGGCCAGTCTCTCATCACCCTCAGCATAAAAATAGTCTTCTTTATATCTAGTCCAAATCTCCCTCTTTTAGTTTAAACCCACCACTGCTTGTCCTGTCACAATGAGCCCTACTAAAAAGACTGTCCCTATCTGTCTTATAAGACTCCCTTTTCTCCTTGCCTCTAAGAAAAGACAGATTCTCAAGCACTTTGAGGCTCAAAGCTGAGCCATGGATGTGTGGATGCTCAGTAAGAGTTACTCTGTCACCTTGTACTGATCTCACACTGGGTAGCTGTGTTGAATGTCAATACTGGTAGCTGGTATGGCTCTAGCAACATTTGGTTATGGTACTAATTGCAGTAGCCATTTCCCCTTCTGAGGTGATGATTTGCATTTTGTGTCTTCCTTCTGCTCCAGTTCTGCAGCCACTCTTTGGTCTTCACCCCTCTTTGAATGTTGGGAGCATAGTGAACGTGTAGGACCTGTCAAATGTTGACCACATCAGAAGAAACTGTGTTGATTTTAACATCTGGAGGGAAACACAGATGATGTCCAGATTGGATGAAATCCATCCAAGCCAAATCCTTTGTGTTTCTGGGGATTCTGAATTGGGAAAATTACCAAACCTTTATAAGCAGAAAAAAATGGGCATGATGAAGCAAACCCCAAATCTAGCCTAATTCCAGACCCATGACATCCTACATAGCTGCTAATGGGATAAAAGTAGAACTCCCTCAGCAGATTTCTAGGAAATGGGCTTAAAAAGATAAAAATAGGGACAAGTTTTAATCAGAGAGCTCTATAAAGTCAAAAAGTGAGTAAAGCTAGATGAGAAAACAGCACTTCTGGCATGAGTAGTCTGCTCTGTATTCTGTATTTAAAACTTCATTAAATCCCCATAAAACATAAGGACTGTATCCTTCTGTCATTTAGCCTGTTGACATTTCCTAGCACTTCTACCATGAGGGTATATTTTAATTTCCAAGAGGATTTTATCTGGTGTCCTCAGTGGAAATGCTGGGAGAGAGCAGCACCTAAAATCTGTTCTTTCCTCCCCAGGATGAACCATTTCCTGGGACATGAGGGTCAGGCAGCTCATTTGGAGAGATGTTATTCCTATACCTATGAGCTGGCTTTGGTGTATGAGAGGTTTTGGCAGTTTCTGTGTAAATTTTACAGCAATGTATTGCAGTTTGTTTGCTAAAGAAATAATAAAATGAAAATCCTATCACTGGGAAAAAAAAAAAGGGGGGGGGGGCAGGAAAGTCTTTCATATGGCATGGTTATGGACTTGTGTTTTAGATTCTAACACCTCTATATATCCTGCCAGAATGATTTTACTCTTTCTTATGACCAGTTCCAATCCCCCAGAGTGTTTTCTTAATACCCCAAAATATCTTCCTTTGCTATTAGAGAAGATTAGTTAGGAAAAGAGGGAGCTATTAACCCAGTAAAGGTCACATTATCTTGATTACAGCCAGCCAGGAGAGCAGAATTCTTATCACAAGCGAAAGGGAATGGTACAAACCTGGGAAGTTGGTTTTTTTATCCTGTTTTATTGAAAATAAAGAGGAAGATTTCCATTTCTTTCCTATTAATCCCTGGAAATCTTCACATTTTATTTTAATGCCATGTTAACTAAATGGAATTAACTTGACAATGCCCATCCTTGAACCTCCATCCCCAGGATTTTGTAAAGCAAAACGATTGTTTCTCTTGACCTCCACCTTTCCTTTCTTGAAATGTGTTTTTACTGAGCATTTCTCTACAGGCAACCTGAAATTTCATTTCCTTGCAAATTCTTGCATCCTATAGTTAGGTAATTGTATTGTATTATTTATCAGGAGCCAACTGTCTGTTCACACTCTGCAAATGGAGACAAAGACATGTGTCCTGCCCTGAGGAGCTTCTAGGCTGATTCAAACAAATGCTATATGTTTGAGATGAAAGCATCAGGCTGCATATTGTGATTCATCTCAAACAACACTTAGAAGGTTAGTGTTGTTGACTTCACATATACTACTTATATGACTAAATTGCAAAGTGCAAAAGTGCTGGCAAATTAAGTTCTTAAAGTGCTGGTTTCAAACTGTGACGTGCAGTAACTGCAGAGTGTTTGATGAGTGATTCCAGAATGGATGGGGAAACAATGCTGCAAAGAATGGAATGAAATACTCATCCAGCCTGTATTCATCTAATATTTCATAAATAATCACCTAACCTGCCCTAGGGGATCCTGCTTTAGCAGAGGGGTTGGGCTGGATGATCTCCAGGGGTGCCCTTCCAACCCCCACTACGCTGGGATTCTGTGCTCTCACAAAGGTGATCTTTCTGTAACGTGAAAAAAAGGCAAGAATCTGGATTTTGGATTTGTTGATGAAAACAAAGTGTCCCCTCCTAACTGCTTTTCATATACAGAATTGGCTTGTTCCAATACCTTGAATTATCAGCAGTAAAATTTAGTCAAGAGTTCCCTAGTGAAAAATGAAGACTTGAATTGCTTTGGGTTTACTTTGAGTTCAGAAGTCAGAAGCTGACAGGTAGCCATTCTGTCCTGCAAATTCACTGATGTACAGCAGTGAGGGTGAGAAGGTGCAGGACCTGGTCCCAGCCCTGGTGCAGGACCTGGTCCCAGCCCTGGTGCAGGACCTGTCACTTGACCTTGTTGAACCTCGTGAGGTTTGCCTGGACTCACTTCTCAAGTTTATCGAAGGCTCCCTGGATGGCTTCCTCTCCCTCAGGCCTTTCCACCTCACCACTCAGCTTGGTGTCACCTCCAAACTTGCTGAGGGGGCACTCCATGCCACCATCTGTATCACTGATGAAGATATTAAACAGTATTTGCAGCTAACCAGTTTCTACTAGAGCTGAGCTGTGGGTCAGTTCACAAAACAAGGCTGTTGCTGCTCCTGGTTGTCAGTTCCACTCTTGTGATCCAGGCTGAGGCTGGAAAAACAAGATATTGACATTGTTCTGGAGCTGGCATCAGGATAAAAAAAAATGATACTTTACTGCTGTACTGTGACTTTTCCAGTGCAGAAGTTAAAGGGCAAGTTCTGGAGTGGGGAAATGGATGAAATGAATAACACAGCCCTGCAGATACATAATACCAGCCCAGCCCTGCAGTGAGGAGAAGAGAAAAACAATACCTGGTCCACTCTGCTGAGGCAATCTCTCTGAGAGCTTTCACTCCATATATTGCTTTCACCAAACACACTCTTTGCTCTGATTTGGGGCTGCAGGCAGGCACATCTTCAAACAAACAAATTAATAAGCTCATCCTCATGAGGATAGACTGACATCAAGTGTGACTTGAAGTGGCTACAGTGAAGCAATTTTAAATGATGCATGTTCATCTGAATAAAAAAGTAAATTAAAAACAAACAAACAAAAAAAGAGAGGACAGGAAAAGAAAGTAGTGAAAATATCCTAGCACTGAGTCAAAATAACATTGGAAGCTAAAATTACAATGATGGAATGAAAATTACAATGAAGAAAAAAAAAGGGGGGGGGGGTGGGGGGGGTGGGGGGGGAATAGCAACCAGGAAAAAATAAAGCAACACCTCAAAGTACAATCCTGAGGACAGAAAGTGAGATGGAAACACTCAAATGAGGTGAGGAAAGTAAAACAAAAGGCCAAAATCTCTCTAGCCTCATCGAGGCATAACAAAATAAAGAAGTGGAAATGTGCCTGGGTTTAATCATGGCCAAGACTCTAGCCAAAGGTTTGCCAAGTTGGGGGTTTTTGTCTGATCAATTTCTGGTAGCTGTTTACAAACACAACTTGAAATGGCTTCTTTAATGGTGATTAGGAAACCAGAGTAAGACATGGGAAAGCAAAAACTAGAGGTAGGATGAAGGAATGGGAGAGGAAGCTTTGAAGAGAAACTGGAAACCATTTCAACCCTTGTAGATAAAGCAGTACCAAGCAGACATCATTTGGGTTGTATTGAAAGAGCTGTTGCAGAGAGCAAATCTGGTGCAGAAGCAGCCTTACTTCTGGAGTAACAGCCTCTGCTTGGGCATACTGACCTGGACACCTTGTGGGTATGTGATGCAGTGCACTGCTTGGCCGTGATGCTTAAGTCAGAGTAGCCAAGTTTTTTCTGTGGGACTAGTAATGCACACAGGTAGTTATAAAGCCTGAAATACAGCCAACTGTGTCACAGGCAAAAGAGAAGAGAGAAGCTTCCAGTATTCAGAGAGTTTAACAAGAGTCATGGTAAAGAAAGTAAAAGTATTATAAATGTTATACAAACAACCACAGCTTTGATATAGGATATTACACTGTCTGCCCCCCTTCACTTTAATACAGACATTTGCTTTTCACTCTGGAAATAAAGAACCACTAGTATTTGTTATATGCATTCAGCATCCTGAAGAAATAATCTCTTTTGTGTCTGATACAGCACTCATTCTCTTCACCATTACAGTGTAAAGGTGAAAAGAGAAGAGAGGACTCAACTCTGACACTGGTTTTGTTGGAAGTGTAGTGGCTTTGTCTTTGCTTGTGGAGCAGCAGACAGATTTCATTGTGCCCTTCTCACAGAAGCTATCAGACCGAGATTGTGAGAATACTCACAAGATAACTGTGTAAAATTATTGTATCTCAGCTCTGAATATTCTGAGTTATGTCACAGTTTTGATCTGTTGTTATGTCTTGAAATCTAAGTAACAAAGGGAACATTTAAAGAACTGCTCTGGAAATCTTTTCAGAGCCCTGGTTTTTGTGTGCCATAGATTGAGATGTTATAATATAGATGCAAAACTCTTATCTTTAAAATGTCCTTATGCAAATCCCACTGCATAAGGCAGTGAGTACACAAGAGATAGGGAGTACAAGCAGAGGATGAACGTAAAGATGTTGTGACACATCCAAAATCCTGACACCACCAGCTGCTGGTTTCAGATCCAGGGAAAAGCTTCCTTCATGTCTCTAATACACTGTATTATTTCTACCCTATTCAAAAATGACTGATTCTAATCATGAGTATGGTTAGTAACAGCAAGTTGTTCATGCTAAGGAACATCTAGAAAAGCTTCTTTCCTCTGAAGGCGACAGAGCCCTGGACCACACTGTCCAGAGGAGTTGTGGAGTCTCCTTCTCTGGAGAGATCCAAAACCCACCTGAGCATTTTGATCCTGGGCAACATGATCTAGGTGAACCTACTGGTCTCTTCTCCCAGGCAAACAGCACCAGAACAAGAGGACACAGTTTCAAGCTGTGCCAGGGGTGGTTCAGACTGGATGTTAGGAAGAAATTCTACACATAGAGAGTGATTGCCCATTGGAATGTGCTGCCCAGGGAGGTGGTGGAGTCACCATCACTGGAGGTGTTTAGGAAGAGTCTGGATGGGACACTTGGTGCCACGGTTTAGTTGATCAGATGGTGTTGGATGACAGGTTGGACTCAATGATCTCAAAGGTCTTTCCCAACCTGGTTAATTCTATTCTATTCTATTCTTTACTCCATGATCTCAAAGGTCTTTTCCAACCTGGTTAATTCTATTCTATTCTATTCTAGTCTAGTCTAGTCTAGTCTAGTCTAGTCTAGTCTATGCTATGCTACGCTACGCTATTCTACTCTACTCCACTCCACTCCACTCCATTCTATTCTATTCTATTCTATTCTATTCTATTCTATTCTATTCTATTCTATTCCATTTTGCAGCACGATGCAGAATTTTTAAGGCAGTTAAGACTTATTTAATTCTCCAACTGTTTTATTTTCCTTTTAATCTTTTAATTTCCTTCATGTCTCTCCTCGTCTCCCCTTTCCCTCTGAGCCACAGCACCGCTGAACTTTAATAAAGCAAAGCTGGATCGAAGTCTAGACAGTTACATTCAGATTATGAACACTCAGTCAAAATTTTTGCTGGGAATTGATAGGTTGGTTAACCCAAAAAAATGGAGATAATCTTTAGTACCTCTAAAAGCAGATATTTGAACTCTGTTTCTCCCCAATCTCCTGCATAATGGAATGGGCTGAGCTGGTACCTTTTTCCTTTCCGCACCTATTCGCGCCGCAATTGTTCTCTCGGAAAGTGATTTGTTTTGTGCTGCTTTCCATTCACATCACGACCCAATCAAACCACGGAATATAGGGAAAGATCAAAGTGGTACAGCAGAGTCGCCTACAGTAATTCACAGAATATATGAGGCATTAAAATTTTCATTCCTCATTCTCGTAAGGAAGCCTATAAAGGTAACAGAAAATGATGCAGAATATGAATCTGTTCTTGAGACAATGATTGTATCAAGAATGGGAAACAGTATAAACCAACAGACCTTTTCTTGTTGCTATCTTTATCACACAGAATGCAGCCCTTGCTTGTGTCGTTCACACTTTTTATTTCCCTTTTCATATTCTCCTGGTATATGTTTCTTAACCAGAAAGCACAATTGAAGAAGAAGAAAGGAGAGGGGAAAAAAAACACCCCACCTACCTAACATACCTTTGCAGAGGGTAATAATTTCCCTCCCCCCCTTGAAATGTCTGGTTTTACTTGGAAAAAAATTCTGCCCAGTACATAATAGAAAAGAGGTGGAAAGGAAAGATAAAAGTTGTAATGAAAATGGTTTAACACACAGTCCTGATCTGAACTACATCTCCAGACCAGATCTTAAAATGCAAAAGGAGTCTGGAATTGGACATAAATGGAAATAGTCGATGAAAATTAAGGTCTGGGAACACTTCACAAGGACATGTTCTGCGAGAGCTCAGTGGCATGTTGGAAGATCTCTACAAATATGAAGGCAAACCTAAGAAAGCCTTCATAAAATTGCTTTGTGACAGATTCTCTTTTTTTTTTTTCACTGTGTCCTTGATTTTCTCTCTTTAATATATATATTTTTTTTAATTTAACTTTGGCCTTGAAAATTAGGTGTGAGATTCCTGTGAATGTGTTCCAAGGCGTAGTTGAGTTCCTGGAAGCTTTTTTGTTCATTGCAAAGAATTCTGCCTCATAGAGGAAACGTACAGATCTGTGACAAAGGACCAGAAGAACCACTGGCTCATGAGCTGGCTGTGCCACTTCAGCTCCAGGCCACTAACACTTAAGTGCAAGGCCCTGCATGAGCACCGTGCTTTGGAGATGGCTCCTGTAAAGCACAAAACAGTTTGGCCCTTGCTATACCAAACCAACTTAACACATGTTTACTTTATCTACAAGGCCCCACTGATACTTAAAACCTGATGCTTCATAGCTGCTCTTAGCAACCTGCTCTCAGATCTGGTCACTACTGCAGTGGTCTACCTGTCCCTGAAAGTGTTCCTTTATATCTCACTTTTAACACCCTATTAACTCATTTTCATTTGGCTGCTAACATTCATCATCATTCCTGTCAGCTCTGACTTTAAAAGCTACACTTCAACTAAAATTCTCTTACTTTGGAGTTCTGTAACTATTAGTACAGATTCAGTTCAGGTACATGGCTTAAAGTGCATTTATTTCCTATTTCATCAGTATTACCTGGTGACAGCCAAAAGAGCATTTATGCCACTATTTAATCTAATGCCCATGTTTATTTGGCAGTCAATATTACCATTCCCCTTTTTCTTGTGTTGCTAATTCAAAATGCCATCATTAGCAGAAAGCTAAGTTCATGCCATGCATTCATCTTTGGCTTGCTTTGACTGTAATCAGATGTCCTACAAAGCCATAATCTGTCCTATTATGTGTGCTAAATCTTAAAAGCTATTTTATCAGCAGATAAATAGGCAAATCTCCCTTTTATTTACTTTGTTAAAGATCCAGAGAAAGACAGCAATCTCCACCATACTTCAGTGTCTCATATAGAATGGAATGGAATGGAATGGAATGGAATGGAATGCAATGCAATGCAATGCAAGGCAAGGCAAGGCAAGGCAAGGCAGCAATGCAATGCAGTGGGATAGGATAGGGTAGGATAGGATAGGGTAGGATAGGATAGGATAGGATAGGATAGGATAGGATAGGATAGGATAGGATAGGATAGGATAGGATAGGATAGGATAGGATAGACCAGGTTGGAAGAGACCTTTGAGATCTAATTAGGTAGTATGCCACCTAAAATTTAGTTTGTTAGACCTAACTGAGATGTCAGTCTTCAGCAACTGTGAAAGGTCCATCTGCTCACCTTGAGAATCTGCATATCCACTGAGAGTACAAAAAACCAACAGGAAACACTTAGATTGCACGCTTTGCCAGTGTTCCCTTGCTGGATATTGATTCCAACAGAAAATTTGATGGTAGGGATAGTAGCCCACCTATCTGCTGGCCTGTTATATTGTAAGAGAAGGCAAATCTGAGTAACCTTGATGATGGTGGTGCAGATATTTTCCATCTGGTGTAACATATCTGGTATTTTCCATCCTTGGATCCGCTCTTAAGGTTTAGGGCATTTGCTCCTCTTTGGAACGCTCATGCACGTGGACATGTAAAAGAGGACTGTGATCACCAGCTGAACCTACTTGTAGTACAGACAACTAATTTGCTTTGACTTATCATGAGGATTCAGGCAGAGTTCAGGTTCCTGTCAACTTGTCTGGGCTCCAACAGAGATTTCAGAGAGAGATAACATCCATCTCTTCAGAACAGCAGGTCTGATTAGAGCTGATGGTATAGCAAGAGTAAAATGCAGAGGGCTTCAACTAGTAGCCAAGGACCTTATGGAGACAGGGGACAAGCCAGTTGGCTGTTACTGGGAAGGGAACAGATCTCACTGGCTCCAAACTTAAGCAAGAACTCCCCCCAGCCGTAACAGAAGTTTCACACCAGATAGAGACTAATTAGCAAAAAAATACTTGCTGGTATCTAACAACTAATAGATGATATGTATCTTATTACACACTTGTTAAACATCAACAGAGCAGTTTAAATAATGTATTGGCATTTCATTCACATAAAGCTATCTTACCAAACCTAAATTGAATTCGTATTTGAGAGACTTAATTTAAAGTGTGACTGTTTTCCCTAATGAACTACCAATTTGTTTCCCCACAGTGCACGTTCTAATTCAGGCTTATGATGATGTCTAAAAACATATGGGTACCAAATCTGGTTGTGCTTTATGCCTGTCATCTTTGAGGTATCCTAAAGGTCCCTTAAACCTTTTCAGTTTCCTCTCTAGAGATGTTAATTTCTATCACGTGACCCAAACCTCCAACATTTTATCAGAGGAATTTATTGTGATGAGCAGAGTGGATGGCTCTAGTTAATCCATCCAGAGACTCTCTGCTCTTCAGATAAGATCAATCCCTATTCTCATAATTTACAAATTGTTCCCAGATATCAGACATCATCAGCCTTGTTATTTCCATACTGCAGCAAACACAAAAGGAGAAGGAGACTTAAAAGGTAAAAGGCTTTTTGCGACATAAAAGAGAATGCAAGGTTGATGTATCCTTTGCTCGTGGTTTTTTCTCTCTCTCTCTCTCTTTTTTGGGCAAAAGATACAATAATGCAAGTATCTTTCTGATTGATTAAAGTATTGAAGCGTATTCTTTGCTTCATAAATAATGCTCTATTACTTTTCTTCAAAGACAAGTAAACCTTGACAGACTGACCTTTTTGAGGGCAGAGAGTTGTTTCAGTGCCATAAATTATACTGTAAAACGAGTGGAAATGCTACTGAGAAGTGTGTGACAAAATAAGATTAAAGATTACTACACACAAAAGATTGTTGTTTTATTAATGGAGCCCTGTCAGGAGGATGAAAAATTCCCAGCTTTTTGCTGGCTGCTGAGATCACGTCAAACAGAAAATTATGAATGCATTTTCTAAAAGGCAACCAAATGTGTCAAAATAACAATGCACTGATTAGTTGCCCTCCCCCTACTTCTATGTATTTGCTCAAAACAGTTTTGGTGCTTTTCAAATAAAGTTTAAGTGCTGTGGGCTCAGCTTGGGCTCCTAAAGGACCGTGCAGCCTGCTGGCCTGTGATGTTCCAGGCGGATGTTGGTCTCTTCTCCCAGGCAGCCAGTACCAGAACGAGAGGACACAGTCTCAGGCTGCACCAGGGGAGGTTTAGGTTGGATGTTAGGAAGAAGTTCTATACAGAGAGAGTGATTGCCCATTGGAATGGGCTGCCCGGGGAGGTGGTGGAGTCACCATCACTGGAGGTGTTCAGGAGGAGACTTGATGGAGTGCTTGGTGCCATGGGTTAGTTGTTTAGGTGGGTTGGATTGGTTGATGGGTTGGACATGATGATCTTGAAGGTCTCTTCCAACCTGGTTTATTCTATGTATTCTATGTATTACAGGAGGACACTTCCCTAGGACAGAAGCCCAGGTATCTCCTTTGACAGGATATATTACACCACGAGGAAAAGCATGACATATTTTTTGTGTCCATTATTGGAACCAATCATAGAATGGTTTGGGTTGGAAGGGACCTTAAAGATCATCTAGTTCCAATGCAGGGACACCTTCCAGCCTGGCCTTGAACTCCTCCAGGGAGGGAGCATCCACAGCCTCCCTGGGCAACCTGCTCCAGTGTCTCAACACCCTGCCTGTAAAGAATTTCTTCCTAATATCCCATCTAAATCTTCCAGCTTAAATCCATCCCCCCTCATCATGTCACTACAAGCCTTTGTGGAAAGTCCCTCTCCAGCTTTCTTGTAGCCCTGCTCAGGTACTGCAAGGCTGCTATAAGGTGTTCCCAGATCCTTCTCTTCTCTAGGCTGAACAGCCTCAATTCTCTCAACCTGTCCCCACAGAATAGGTGCTCCAGCCCTCTGATCATCCTTGTGGACCTCCTCTGGACCTTCCCCAACAGTTCAATGTCCTCTGAGAAAGACAGCAAGAATTTAAGAAAGCAAGACAGAACTATCCATGGAAAAGGTGATCCAAGCTAAGCAGCATTAGGCCTTTCTTAAATACTATTTGATAACTTGACAAATGATTTTGTCATTCCAACATGTAAGACCTTGTTAAAATGAGAAGCAGCAGCCCAGAAGCTCATTTCAAGTGGGAGAATTTGATGTGTTTATTAATAGGAAGCCTGTGAACTTGTTTTGCTTTAAGGTTTGGGTTGGGTTTTTTTTTTCTCCCTTTGAATTGATGCACCTGAAAGTTCTGATCAATGGCTTTTGGATCAGTGACATTTATATGAAGGATAAATAATGTTGGGAAGTCAAGGAAAATGGAGCTTGAGTGAGGAGTGTAGATATCTAAGGTTTTCTTGATGTTTGAATCAGTTCACTCAAAAAACAATAATTAAAGAGCAAACAAACAAAGCAAAACAAATAACAGAACCTGTAACAGTGCTGTGGGACACAGCCATGTTACCCAAAGTCATTCTAAATCACCACCCAGTACAGACCATAATTAAGATGATTGCATAAGATGCCCACATATTGGCTTTCATTATCATTAGCAACAAAGGCCTGGGTCAGAATTACCCCTATTACTGTGAGCCCTGCCAGGGTGACAGGATGTGTCAGAAGCTGTAAACACATTTCAAAAGACATGACAGTTCTTGAATCCAAGAGCCAAAGGCTAAAATAATGATTAGACAGGAGGGGTTTGCTCACAGCCCCTCCATCTAATGCAAATGCTGCTTAGTACCTTGGGCCAGCCATGGGCACTGCACTGCTCTGGGCCAGCTGCAGGAGATGGCCTCTTTCCTCTAAGCACATTGGTCTTTCTCCTCACATTTCTTTTTCTTTTCCTGTTTTACCTTCAGATTTCTTTGGCTTAACATACTGAGACCCATTGTCTTCTAAGAAATGTTTATGTAGAGCTTGCTGCTGTGCATGACCTTTCTGCTGAATCTTCTTTCTCTTTATATTTTCTACCATCCTTCTCCTTTCTCCTAATAGCATATCTGATGATACATTCTCCATCCTTGCTTCTCAACATTTCCCCTCAGATCTATTCTTAGGAGGAATAAATTGGATCTATCTCTCCAAATTTCACCAGCCATCTCCATCTTCTGACTCTCTCTGTCCAGTGTTCTCCAAAAAAGTCCCCACAGTCCTTGCTCTTGGCTATCCTTCCACGGTCTCCATTGAGGTCTGCATGTGTGTGAGCACAGATGATTTCTGAGGGTAAAAGAATGAGAACAAGAGAACAATGGGATGGAAGGAGGTCTCATGTTCTAGGACAGGGCTATAGCATGGAGAAGGTGTGCTGCAGGTATTATGGACCTCACAAAGTAACTCTGAAGACCCCTTCAGAGAAGCAGCAGGCTCATGGTCTTTCAGCTGCCTTATAACCTGGATAAATCATCTGTGTTGATTTGAAATCAGATAGGGATTTTGCAACATTTGGAATAACACGTTGGGGAGTGCTTCTTCTTTTGCCTTTCCTCCCCCCTCCCCTCCCCCAGTGTTCAGCCATCTCTGATTTATTTTATTTGGCAATATGGTTTATTTTCCCTCTTGCATTTTCTCTTCTGCAGCCACATGGGCTGTCTACAGGGTGGAGCCAGCTGTCTTCGTTCCAGATGTTTAGAATAAGACACAGACAACTGAGACTTGTACACATAAGGGAAGCTTAAGAAGCTTGGTGGTGCAAGAGCTTCACGTTTGTTATTTCAAAGCTTCTGTCATTCCCTACAGTTGCACATACTTCTAGCAGTGACTTGGAAACCACCAGTTCCCAGGCAAGGAAAGACTCCTGTCTCTGCCAGCCAGCAGAGGTCTGTTCACCCAGGGTAACGAGGAGCTATTTGGACGTTCGATTAGAACGTTTAAACCCTTATCATCCTGCAGCATTTATGACTCAGGGATTTAAAGTGCATCTTTGATGATAAGGGTGGTGAAATTCATTGCCACATCAATGATCCAAAGTGAAGCTGGAAGAAAGAACATTGCAGTAACTCTGCCTACAGAATGCATCTGAATGGGCAACAGGAGATGTTACTTTGATAACATCAAAGTTTAGTTGATTAGGTGGTGTTGGATGATGGGTTGGACATGATGATCTTGAAGGTCTCTTCCAACCTGGTTTATTCTATTCTATTCTAAATGCTGGACCTTTGTTCACTCTGGTTTTGTACACAGCAAACTTCAGCATCTTCTCATATATATCATACATCATTATTTTCATTAATATTTTTGAAGCCATAATCATTTTAATGGCATTTTAATTCACAGACACATGCTGCCCATCTCTAATGTTTCTCAGGCTTTATGAAGAGTGAATATGTTCCTCTAAACTTAATTGCAGGTCTTTAATTAAGGCACAGAAAACTTTTATATGTGTACTTAACAGGCACTCGTACTCCTTAAATTGATAAACCCCTCACAAGCTCCACTCTGCTTTCCAGTACATTAAAGACATTGAAACTAATGTCCTTTCATGCTGTGTCTCTGCTTAGTCAGTGCTGACCTGCTTCAACAGAAGGAATGATATATGCACAGGAGCCACTCTGCTCCCTACAACCCATACAGAGAGCGCAAGAAAATTTCCATAGCACCATGTTCTTAGTCATATAGAAGGAAAAGAAAACAAAATACCACAGCTCCACTCTTTGCAAAGCAAATGAACAATATTCAGCTAAATTGATCCCAGGCACAGTGGAGAGAGTGAGCACAAATGAATTTGCCCCTCTGAATTTTAAATGCAGATAATTCTAAGTTACATAGCATTTTATGATTCCAAGAATTACATTCTGACTTGGATTTGTTTTGAAACATTATGCCAGACACCAGAGCCAAGAGGTTTATAAAAGAGATGGGAATGCAGTAAAACTTCAACTTCATTTTATTATTCTATCAGCTTAGCTTGACCTACAGCAACCATGCAAAGGGTTTCTATTAGACAGTTCCTCACTTGCTGAATAAATTGGACCAAAGATGATTTTCTTGACTGAGAAAATTCTCTAATGTTGACTAAAGAATTTCAGCTCTGCCTATAAATATTAATGTACTTAGTAATAAATTACACACATGAATGGCACTTTATTACTTGCAACTAAACTATTAAAAGCCTTATTTAGATTGCACAGGGGAAAAAAAGAGGGGGAAAATAATGTAATTAAGGTCAGCTAAGCAAGGCCAACCCTACAGATACTAAGTGTCCTGAACAAAATCTAGACCCAGCCCAGGTTTCTCTACTCATAACCAAGTGCTTTCCCCACACCAAACTGCCTCAGCTACCAGCCCAGTATTCCAGCTGTGTCTTTTCCTCTTGTATGACATTTATTTCTGCTCACTCACCTGGACCTTTCATTCCTGCTTCTGATTTACAGTTTATGAAAGGACTGCAAGAGGCAGTGCTGAAATAAGTGTGCTGAAAAGGATGCTGGGACCCATGTGAAATCCAGAGATATCCACGCTCCGTGGCAGAGAACAATCCCTGAGAATCTCTCCTCAGAAGAATGGAAGAGCTGGAGGGCTGATGGAGGGAAATCTTGAAAAAAAAATCCAACCCTGGCAATCTAAGTTCAGTGCTGACTTTATTGTGAATGGGGAAAGCGTTTCCAGCATCGTTTCAGTGCCTCTGTGGAAATGTGGCACCCTAAAAATCTATCAGCACAGACGCTTCTTAAAGGTCTCCCTCAAAGTAATTAACAGGGAGGAAATGTGTCTTAGAAAAGAAGAATTACATTGCTTTAAGCAGTCATCCTTGGTTTTCTCTATTAAAGTATGTTCCAGAGTAATAGTTACTAAGTAAGCATGTCACCATCTGAACAGATTTGCACTCCTGTGTCCTTTTCTGGTTTCATCTGGGCAAACAACGCAGACAAAGCGTAATTGGGATTCTCTCATTTCTTGAGCAGCACTGTAAAAAGTGATCACTCTGTTCCAAAACTAGCCCTAGGGACGTTTCTGGGCTTCAAAGGAGGAATCCAAACTCACTCTCAGAGCTGCAGCTGAGCTTGAAAGGGTGAGACAGAGGTTTAGAAGAAGGAAATGTATTTTCACTGATCAGAATTTACTTGCAAGTCATCAAGAGCCAGAGATACAAACGCCCAGCTGAGTTTAAAAAAAGACACTGAATCATCTCAGCTAGCAGGAACCCCATCAATTTTTTAACCACTATTAAGTGTCTGTCTGCATCTTTGAGCACCAGAACATTTTCAAATGCTGTCCCTGAGACTATCACCATGAAACACATTCCTTCAAGCTGTCTTCTTTTCCAATCTTTCAGACCACAAAACCCCTTAGTGTGAACTGGGCTTTCAAGCTATGGCTGAAAGGAGAGTGTTAAAATCACATTATCCTACTCTTCAATTCACAACTGCTACTACTGGCCAAGTGCTCTGGAAATTCTTACTCAGATTTGTGACAGAGTGTGAAGCTGCAAATCCCTAAAACAATGAATCCACTCCAGAAAAATAATAAGTAGAATAGGAATAGAATAGGAATAGAATAGAATAGAATAGAATAGAATAGAATAGAATAGAATAGAATAGAATAGAATAGAATAGAATAGAATGGAATGGAATGGAATGGAATGGAATGGAATGGAATGGAATGGAATGGAATGGAATGGAATGGAATAGAATAGACCAGGTTGGAAGAGACCTGTGAGAGCATCAAGTCCAACCTATCATCCAATACTATCTGATCAACTAAACCATGGCACCAAGCACCCCATCCAGTCTCTTCCTAAACACCTCCAGTGATGGTGACTCCATCACCTCCCTAGCAGCACATTCCAATGGCCAATAACTCTTTCTATGAAGAACTTCTTCCTAACCTCCAGCCTAAACCTCCCCTGGCCCAGCTTGAGACTGTGTCCTCTTGTTCTGGTGCCCAGGTTAAAGAATTTAGTATGAGAATAACAACTTGTTGCTCTAACTTCATTTCAGTTAGAACATAAGAGCATGTCTTGTGTGTCAGGAAGTGTGTATATACCAGAGACAACTGTTTACACAAAGTTTTTCAATAAAAACCCTTCCAATAACCTTGTTGGAGATTGAATTTCACTGGGGCTTACTCGCTGTTCAGTGGAAGTGCTTCATTTTCCTTTGTTCCTACATTTTTACCCTTCAAATTCCCAGAACTGCTTGAAAATGCAATTAGAGAGTAAAAATGTAGCCCCTGAAATGCAATAAATAGTTCCATTTGAGGTGATGGCTTTTCTGTCGTTATTCAGAACCCAAAACACTCACTGCGGCTGAGAGTCTTAGATCACTAATTCAACTCCCCTGTAGTAGGCAAACTGTAAGAGGAAAAAAGAAATAGCAGATTTTCTTCCTTGTCCCTGGCAGTTTCTTCTGCTGAATAGGTGACTTCATCTTTCCCTTGCTCTGTTTGTAATTCTAGGACAATTGCCAGCGACACATTTGCACAACTATTCAAAGGCATCATTCAAGACTTTGTTGACACAAAAAACTGTCAGAGAAAATAATCACCTGCAATACAGTTCCCCTTTCTCTGTGGTCAGTGCTACCCATCAGAAGTGCTAGGATTTTATTGTATTTGCTTTATCTTTTTTTCTCCTCTTGCAATTAATAGGAAATTGCAACCATCCATCATATATATAGATATATATGTATGTATGTATGTATGTGTACATCTATGTGTGTATATCACAGTATAACTAACTAACTAAGGTTGGAAGGATATGTGTGTATATGTGTGTGTGTGTGTATATATGTATGTATAAATATATATAGAATCATAGAATCAATATGTATATAGATAACTGATATTCCTATCCACTAAGGAAATATATGAAAGACAAATAAGAGAATTGCTTGAAGTTGATCTCAAGGTCGCTCAAAAATGATCCACAGGAAACATTTGCAGGCAGCTGAAATTGCCTTATAATTTGTCAGTAATCTTTTTGGAGCAGTCTATTGTAGATAAGTTGTGTCTTGATAATTTGGAGTGGCCAACATGAGTTTTGATTCGAAGAGACAGGCTTTGAGTAGGTTAAATGAAAGAGAATGCATTTATGTAATCTTAAGCTTTCCAAGGCAGGGAGATCAGTGGTAGACATCTCCCAGTGGTGCTCCCTTTACGCTGTGTGGGTTGATGCACTACTTTGATTTAATACCAGATTATAGAGCCATAACCTTGTCCTTTGTTTTGTGTTTGTTTGTTTACTGAAAGGAAAATAAGTAAATAAATAAATCAATACAAATTTTGCTTACTAAAGGAAAATAAATCAGTAAATGAATAAGGAAAATAAATAAGTAAATGAATAAACAATTTTTTTTTGTTTACTGAAAGGAAAATAAATGTGCAAATAAATGCATAAATATTTTTTCAGCTGAAAGGAAAAGAAGTAAATAAATAAATATATTTTTGTTTACTGAAGGAAATAAATAAGTAAATACATGAATTTTTTTTGTTAGCTGAAAGGAGAAGGAAGGAAGGAAGGAAGGAAGGAAGGAAGGAAGGAAGGAAGGAAGGAAGGAAGGAAGGAAGGAAGGAAGGAAGGAAGGAAGGAAGGAAGGAAGGAAGGAAGGAAGGAAGGAAGGAAGGGAGGGAGGGAGGGAGGGAGGGAGGGAGGGAGGGAGGGGGGAAGGGGGGAAGGAAGGAGGGAAGGGAAGGGAAGGGAAGGGAAGGGAAGGGAAGGGAAGGGAAGGGAAGGGAAGGGAAGGGAAGGGAAGGGAAGGGAAGGGAAGGGAAGGGAAGGGAAGGGAAGGCAAGGCAAGGGAAGGCAAGGCAAGGCAAGGCAAGGCAAGGCAAGGCAAGGCAAGGCAAGGCAAGGCAAGGCAAGGCAAGGCAAGGCAAGGCAAGGCAAGGCAAGGCAAGGCAAGGCAAGGCAAGGCAAGGCAAGGCAAGGGAGGAGCAAAACTTAAACACAGAGTGATTTGAAAAGATGCCATTTGTGTGTGCTTATAGAAGGCCCACCAGTAGAGAACATGTGAAACAGTTATCTCAGGACCAAAGCAAAGCTGTAAGTTGGGTGCTCAAGTGGTTCCAATATCCATTTGGAATATGTCCTTGTTTTCCCCATGTGAGCTGATCGCCCACCAGGGTGGAAGTCCTGGGAGCGACAAATAAGGCACTAAGCAACACAGAAGCCTTGTGTCAGTCTAGCAGGAAACCACATTGAAAATTCAGGAGCAGAACCTCCTGGTAGAAAAAAAAAATAAATATGTAATCTCTGTTGGGCTCGAGAGAGGAGCGATTTATGGATCAAATCACCAAGGGAGCCAAAAGAACAGTCAGAGCAAGTATTAATGTAGTGGAGCAGTCACCCAGTGTTAAGATTAAGGGAAGAGAACTAGAGGGCATTTTCATTTTTTTAATGTTAACATTTGTCATCTATGAAGAAGGATAATATCAGATACACTCAAAGAGATTCTATGATTTTGGACACTACACCCTCAGTACTTGGAATTAACCTTTCAAAACTCAGTCCTTTAGGGATTTTTTTTCCCCCCCTCCTCCATGCTCTACTTCACCTTTATCTTTAAATAAAAACACTGTGGCAAAATATTAGAGCACTGGGGACTTCCAAACGGCCAAAGGTGGCTGCATAGGGGCAGTTAGAAATTAACAGCTCTGGAAAATGCTAGAATTCATTCAGATTTTTCTGAATGAGAGTGGCTGCATACATTGAAGGGAATTCATGCTCGTGCACCTTTCCTGGAGACACTTTGCAGCCTGCATCTCGAGTGAATTCAGTCTGGAGAAGATGAAAAGACTCTGCTCAACTGCTCCATTTTTTCCAGACTTTAATTCTTTTCCCCTCTCATTTAAAATTCCTGATTCTTTCTTCAGACCTTTTTGAAAGCATCACAGCCTCCTAAGAAAAAACTATACTGAGCAAAACCATCTGTTCTTCTCGCTGCCCTGGTGGCTGTCCTCTGCACCTCTTCTAGCTCTCGCTGCCTTCTCTGGGAGATGGAAAACAAGACGTACACACTAGATCTGGTGTCACCAGAGCCTTGTACAGCATCATTCACAGATTTTTGTTTCTACTGGAAATACCTCCAGTACTACATGTTATGATTGTGTCTGTTCTATTCAACTTGTTGGTTTATATTATACAGTTTTGGCAGCTAAGAAGCATCCCATGGTAAAGTCATTTGCCCAGTCCTTCCCTCAGCCATTTCCACGTGTTGAAACCCACAAAGTGCTTAAAGTCCACAAGTTGTGCCTCCTATTGTGTAGTGGTTGCATTTAATGGAGAGTGGAATTTTCAGCTGAGCTTGTGCTGCAGCTCTGTTTATCTCTGCCCTTGCAGATGTAGATTTAGGAATAAAGAAAACCAAACCCAATAACCCAATAACTAAATTAAAAGGCTGTGTTCATTTTAGGAGTAGGGAAAGGTTTTGCTTTACCTCTTCACATTCAGAGCGTGACTGCAGCTGTAAGTGACTGATCCATGAGCCTCTAACAGATCAGCCCAAACTGGAAAGGTCAGAAACCAGTCTGAGAATTCCCTCCATTCCAGACATGAAGAGCCCCAAAAGCCTGGGTTTTGAGCTGTGCCCTTGCTTGCTGTGTCTTTCCTTGCCAGCCTAATCCAAGTCTTCCCTTTCAAAAGACTTTTTTTCCAGTATGAAGATCAGCAAAAGCAGGTCTGATTTACTGGTGTAAAGAAAGAAGTACTGCCCTCTGAATTGACCATCTCTGTAGCTTCCAGAAGCATCTCAGTAGTAGTCTAACATCTAGAACAAGGCTACATGAGCTCAATTTACATATTGCAGAGCTTCCAGCTGATTTTTGTGCCTATTCCCATGCTAAGTTTGCACAGAGCTACGTGCAGTTGGTCCCACACATTTTTGCAGAGGCTGAGTCAAATTATTACTCATGGCATGGCTAGGGCTGAGCAAAAAGGATGAACAACAGGTGAACAGATCGGGGTGGGGGGGGGGAGTGAGAAGGATTCAAAAGGCTTTGAAAAGCTCAGGGAATTCAAAAGAGAGAGAGATTATCCTTTTTCCTTCCCCCCCCCCCACTTCTGCATTTTGTTGCAATCCATTTTAACTAGGAATTCTATGTCATATCATATCAGTATCACTAAGGTTGGAAGAGATGTCTTGGCAGAACAATTGGGCAAAAGTAGATCTTGTGTAAGTCGCCAGTGGTGCTATAGTAAGTTATTACACATCTGATTCTGACTTGGATAAAACTCAATGAAGTGCTAAATAAATCAATGGTTTCTACTTCTTCCTTGTAATATCATCCTGGAATCGTTTCATAATTATGATAAGGCTAAAGCAGTACCTGTCACAGATCAGGAGGCAATTTCTCTGGGTGATGCAGCCAACTGTCATCATTTAGATCCACAGCAATATACAAAAGGAACAAGAATACCTTAGTCAATCACACCTTGTAAGGTGTTACCATCTGCATGAAGTACTTT
This sequence comes from Melanerpes formicivorus, assembly GCF_026170545.1. Taxonomy (NCBI): domain Eukaryota; kingdom Metazoa; phylum Chordata; class Aves; order Piciformes; family Picidae; genus Melanerpes; species Melanerpes formicivorus. The sequence goes on from NW_027142417.1 coordinate 821,914, forward strand.
TATAACACAGTTTCTGAACTCAAAACAGGTAAATAAGGGGGGGGGGGGGGGGGGGGGAATAAAACAAGAAGGTGGAGATTTGGGCTAACAGGTTTTTTTCTGGTGAGATTCCCAGGGTGATGAGTTTTGCAAGGGGAGACAGAGTGCACTTTTGACACTCACCTTTATCAAGCATCTGAAATTGTGCACAAGCACCTCTTTCCTTCGCTGCCACTGTCCCCAAATATAGTCAAAACACATCAAAACTCCTGGGTAATTCTGAAGACAGAAGGTAACATCAGAAGGTAAGGAGGAGAGGATAAGGGATGTCTCCTGATGGGGTTTCACAATTTCACCTTGACTCATTGTAATCTGGAGGCTGTGTCACTGCAGACACAGGATGAGAGAGAATTAACAGAAGATAGAATAGAAAAGGAATAGAATAGGAAAGGAATAGAATAGAATAGAATAGAATAGAATAGAATAGAATAGAATAGAATAGAATAGAATAGAATAGAATAGAATAGAATAGGTTGGAAGAGACCTTCAAGATCATCGCTTCCAACCTATCATCCAACACCACCTAAGCAACTAAACCACGCAACCAAGCACCCTATCAAGTTTCCTCCTAAACACCTCCAATGATGGTGACTCCACCACAAATACTGAGCTCAAAACTCGTAATTAATCTCTAAAATGACCTATAGCATTTATGAGAGAGAACCCCAAATAATCCACGGGTTTGGGTAGGTCAGAGAGCTTCAGAAAAAATTCTTAAACACAAGCAAGAGAAGCTTTCAAATGTACTTAAATCTATGCAAGCCATGACATATGAAAACATTAGGACCATGTAAAGCTGACCAAAAAATCAAACTCAATTAAATAGAACAATAAACCAGAAGCATTTCTGCAGGTATGTATGGGTTGAGTGGGGTTTTTTTCCATTTACAGGAAGCTCTCCATTAAATGCAACCTCTGCACAATTGTCCATGTGCTACAGAAGAAAATTAATAACAAGAGGCTCCCAAAACCTCACAGCTGTTTGATAGCAACAAAATAGAAGCTGCCTGTGTAGAGCAGGACTCCAGTCTGAATGGAGTGGTGGTAGAGATAAGGAATTAAATTACTAAATTTAGTTCACTGTTTGCCCTTGGATGAGCAGCCCAAAATAACAAATATCTGCAGGAAGACTGTCAGATCGTACTGAGAAAGACAGAACCCAAATCAGGTTTGTCAGCTGACACTTATTATACTTTGAATTATCTGCTCTTACAGAATATTGTCTTCTTTCCTGGCCTTCTTCCTGTGACTTCTGGACGTTTGCTGTAGGTCTGAGGTATCTCCTCATATCACCAAACCTCTTTATCACCTGTGACAAATTAAGATCGCTTGGCAAATAAACTAAACACAGATCGGTCCGTTGCCTTTCAGACATAAATGCTGTGCTGTGCCCTGTGATCCTGAAGGACCTCATAAAACAATGACTGAAGCCATGCCAGAGATTGCAAGGAGAAAGTACAGAGTTATTCAGAAAAACATCCTGAACTACAGCGTGGATTTGAGTGTTTGTGTGCAGTGCAATGAAGTCCAGATCTAAAGCTTTGCCCTTTGCAAAGCCAAAACTACTCAATGCAAAAACCTCAAGAGGATCTATTCTATTCTATTCTATTCTATTCTATTCTATTCTATTCTATTCTATTCTATTCTACTCTACTCTACTCTACTCTACTCTATTCTATTCTATTCTATTCTATTCTATTCTATTCTATTCTATTCTATTCTATTCTACTCTACTCTACTCTACTCTGCTCTATTCTATTCCTATTCTATTCTATTCTAGATGTTCTGGTCCTGAGAGCCAGGGTTGGTCCTTGTGGACTTTCACAGTCCTGCCTTCCTGGTCTGATTTGCTGGTTCAACCTTGTCTTGTCATAATCACATCAGCACGTCTGCATCCCAATTTGAAGGCAGAATGACAAGAAAACACTTTCATAAGCCAGTCATTAAGATTATCAGGTGAGATGTATTTGTCTTCTGTCTGAGCCTTCCTAACCCATTCATTTGGAACTGGGTTTGGCCAAGGGTACTCTTTTCTTAAGCTTCCAAGTCAAAATTTTGCATGGTAGAAGGATAGTCAACCACAACCATCCTTTCCTAAAGCACCTAAAGGGCAATCCTATTTTCCTTAAGGTTTGAATCTGACTCTGACTTCAGGCTTGTGCACATTTTGCTAGATTTGGCCCTTTGTCTGTAACCTCAGGCTAGTCTCTCAACATCTCTGTGAATCAGGATTTTGATGTAAAATAAGATTAAGAGTGATTTTCCCTCTCCCAAGAGGTTTGCAAGAGTAGTCACCCCACATATATAAAAGCTAAGGAGTATTAATATCAGTTGAAATGGTTAAAATGAAACACTGACACAAGAGGAAACGAAGGGGAAACTTCCCTCCTGTACTTTTCCAGTGCTCTTTTGCTGAATATGAAATATATTATTGGAATTAAAGTAAATAACATTGGAAAGTTGAGAAAGAGACTGCTCCATGAATTAGGATTATAAATTAGCCAGGGATATTTTTAGCTCTTCCCCTGTGACCACAAAATCCTTATGATTGCTGAGTTAAACCACACCTCACAGTTCTGGCACCAAAAAAAAATCAAATTACCCTAAATGCTTCAGGTCAAATTGAGATGAGGTTAAAAAGACCAGAATTAAGTAAAGAAGTCTTTGTTTTGGGTGGAAAAAAACCTAAACAACAGCTATGTCAATAAAACCTGTGGAGTCTACCTCTCTGGAGCCTTTCAAAACCCACCTGGATGTGTTTTTGTGCAGCCTGCCCTAGGGGATCCTGCTTTGGCAGAGGGGTTGGTGAGAGGCCTCGAGCACAAGCCCTATGAGGAGAGGCTGAGGGAGCTGGGGTAGTTTAGCTTAGAGAAGAGGAGGCTCAGGGGAGACCTTATTGCTCTCTACAACTACCTGAAGGGTGGTTGTAGCCCAGAGGGGGTTGATCTCTTCTCCCAGGCAACCAGCACCCAAACAAGAGGACACAGTCTCAAGCTGTGCCAGAGGAAGTTTAGATTCAAGGTGAGGAGAAAGTTCTTCACTGAGAGAGTTGTTAGCCATTGGAATGTGCTGCCCAGGGAGGTGGTGGAGTCACCACCCCTGGAGGTGTTCAAGAGGGCATTGGACATAGCACTTGAAGCCATGGTTTAGTCATGAGGTCTGTGGTGATGGGTTGGACTTGATGATCTTTGAGGTCTTTTCCAACCTTGGTGATTCGGTGATTCTGTGATGATCTCTGGAGGTCCCTTCCAACCCCTAACATTCTGAGAATCAGTGAAAAAAATGTCCTGGTGCTCTGGCTATACAAATGCCAGTCCTGACCCTTTAATCTCTACCAACCCACTGTTGTCATCTACTTTGTGTGCAGCAATCCTGGCAAGACGTGGTGACGCACCTCAACAGCGCATTCCTGAAGTGCCACACTGTAGTTTGAGTTTTAATTGTTGCTGCTCTAGCTAGCATTTCCTCGTGGGTTTGGTGGATTTTGGTTTTTTGTTGTTTTTTTTTTGGAGTTAAGGCATTAATATTTCAAACCCTGAAATGACAGGGCTCTGTTTCTGTCTTTTATAATTGGTGCAGTGTTATTTCCAAACAGTGCCTTTTACAGGAAGCACTGTTTCATACAAACTGACAACTTGATCACTGTGATGCTGCAGTATTAACTTATATTTTGGCAGGGTGACATTTCTTGTAACATCCATACATTGTATTTATTTTGATTTTCTTCCTAATCCAAGGGAAGTGCACTGCTGTTCTCACGCTGGAGGAACAAATGAAGCATTTGATTGGAAACATTCTTTGAGGGTGACAGAGCGCTGGACCAGGCTGCCCTGAGAAGTTGTGAAGTCTGTTCCTTTGGAGTCTTTCAAAACCCACCTGGGCAGGTCCTTGTGCAATCAGATCTAGGAGAACCTGCTCTAGCAGGGAGGTTGGTCTAGATGATCTCCAGAGGCCCCTTCCAACCCCCACCATTCTGGGTTTCTGGGATTTCTCTGTTTTTCCTAGAGGTGTGATAGACTAGACTAGACTAGACTAGACTAGACTAGACTAGACTAGACTAGACTAGACTAGAATAGAATAGAATAGAATAGAATAGAATAGAATAGAATAGAATAGAATAGAATTAACCAGGTTGGAAGAGACCTTTGAGATCATCGAGTCCAACATATCATCCAACAGCATCTAATCAAATAAACCATGGCACCAAGCACCCCATCCAGCCTCTTCCTAAACACCTCCAGGGATGGTGACTCCACCACCTCCTGAGAAATAGTACCCTAAAATTGCTTATTACCCCAAAGTATAAACATTGGGGTATTGGGGTGAGGAAGATAAGTTCTAAAATAGCTAGAATTTGCCTTTAGGGAAAAGAATAGAATAGAATAGAATAGAATAGAATAGAATAGAATAGAATAGAATAGAATAGAATAGAATAGAATAGAATAGAATAGAATAGACCAGACCAGGTTGGAAGAGACCTTCAAGATCATCGTATCCAACCCATCAACCAAGCCAACCCACCTAAACAGCTAACCCATGGCACCAAGCACCCCATCAAGTCTCCTCCTGAACACCTCCAACGATGGTGACTCCACCACCTCCCCAGGCAGTATATATGTACATATATCTATATATCTTGCAATGATTAGTATAATGGCATTCTTTAAATGCAAATAAAGTAAAATTTACTGCTCACTATAATTATAGACAACAGTGGTTGCTTCAGCTACAGCTCACCAGAGGTAAGGTGATCATGCAGCTCAGTATTGGTGCTCTTTTCTGTCCTGAGCTGAATAGGTTTCTTAGCTGGCACTTGTACCAAATTCTGTGCTGTTAATTCAGACAATCATACCTGGAGGTCTGATTGCCTTTGATTGTAGATACATTAAAAACTCCACGGTGTAATTGTGACTATTGCAGTCTACCTTGGCAAAATCAATGCAAATCATCTCCTTGAGTTCTTCTGTTGAGTACCTTCTGACTATTAACAAAGCACTGCAAAAGCAAGGCAAAAAGTCACAGCTTTTAGCTTTCCAGAGAAATTGCTTTTGCCTTGAATGAAGAGTTTGTTATAAAAGTTTCATATGAACCTTGCACAAGGCTACACAGGATATGGTTTTTATCTTGTCTTGAGGGCCTTAGTAGCAAGCACAAAATTAGCTTGACCAAGGTAAATGTGATCCCAGAGTAATTTTGTCGGCTGCCAGGCTACAGTCCTGACAACACACAACTTCCATTAGTGCCACCCAAACCAGGACAGTTTTGGGAGTCAGAGTACACAACAGGTTGAAGTGAGAGGACTTTATATGATAATGCAGTCTCTGCCCTTTTAGCTTACAATTTGGGTAATAACATTCACCATTCATCTTGAACCTCTCTTTGGCTCTCTTTGGATCTAGGCTTCCGAGCTCTCAGCACCAAACTGTGGCTCAGTAAAAGACAAATCTCCACTTTGACAATTTATGGGCAGAGAACAGGTCTGAATTACAAGACAAGTTCCAAGACTCTCTCAACATTTGCTATTAGATGTCTTGTAAAATCTTATGCCATTCCACCACCATTATTTCTCCTCATTTTTTAAACAAGTGGAGAAATAATTTGCTGAGACAGTGCTTAGCTTCAAAAGAGCTCTCTGAAACTCGGGCAGTGCTTAGCTCCTCCAAACAGTGCGTGGCTCGTCTGTCTCTGGTGAGACAGAAAGCGAGGTCCCCCTTGTGCTGCAGTTTGCTTCCAGCCACCTACAGCTGCAAATTCCCTCAAAAGAGATGCAGACACTCCAGTCCCACTGACTGTTAGGCTCTCTAATAGCAGGTGCTGACAAAAGAGGCTCCACTTAAACACTGCAGTGGATTACACCACCCATCTCCTCACGGAAAGCTGTTGGAAAATATGCCTCAGACCCTAATAATTGTTCATTAAGCTGTCAGCTACTCCCTCTGTGTAGCTATCAATTTTGTCTCTGTGCAGAAGAATTGAGAATGGGAAAGGAAAAAAAAAGGAAAACAGAGAGAGACAATGCTAAAGGTAACAACAAGAGGAAAAAGTGAAGCTGTGTTATTGCTGAGCGAATAATTCACACCAAATTATTTACCTAACCTGCTTAACCTCACCTTCTGTTTGTGCAGTATCTGTAAGCAAACAAAGTGGTGTGGTTTGCTTGTGGTTTGGGGTTGGTTGTTTTTTTTCCCTCAATCAGCCACATTCGTTGCTCACAATTAACCAACCACAGTTTTGGCTACATTTTGTCTAACTGCAGATCAAACACAGAGAGTCTTCTGCAATTACTCTCTGTTTAACAACTTCTATTTGGCCAATGTTAGCTAGTCAGCACTTATTAAACAAATCACATGTCATGGTCTGTTTCCCCCTTACACACAGCCATATTTGGTGCAAATATTTGCATGTGGAAACGTCAGGATTTTATTATTATTATGATTATTATTCCATTTGTGTCAGTGTTTTCTCATCAGCAAGAGAGCTAATGGAAAATGAGTGCAGAAGAGGTTTAAGCACAGCTGGAGTAAATCCTGTCTATAAGGTGAAGGAAAGCTTGTGGAGCAAAGGGAGCAGCCTACTTCCACCTTCTCCATGTTTTAAAAACACAACAGTAAAACAGCAGCAAGCAGCTGGAATTTGATGCTCAAGGGGGCCTGCAAGAAAGATGGAAAGGGAGTTTTCAAAAGGGCTCTACTGTGATAGGACAAGAGGAATGGATTGAAGCTTGAGGAGGGGAGTTTACACTGGAGATTGGGAGGAAATTCTCTAGTCAGGGTGGTGAGGCACTGGAACAGGTTGCCCAGGGAGGTTGTGGATGCCTCTTCCCTGGAGGTGTTCAAGGCCAGGTTGGATGAAGCCTTGAGCAACCTGAGCTAGTGGGAGGTGTCCCTGCCCATGGCAGAGGAGTTGGAACTGGATGATATTTAAGCTCCCTACCAACCCAAATCATTCTGTGATTCTATGAATCCATGGTTCTATTTTAGACACACAGCAGAAAACAGCAGTCCACACAATGCTCATGAGCCTTAATGAAGAGAGTGAAAATAAAGAACTTCATCCACCCACAAAGAGATACTGAGGAAGCTGAGAAATGTGATTGTGGTGGAAAAAACTCATGGGAGAGGACTCCCTGCCTAAAGCCCATGGTACATCCAGATTCCATTTACACTGTGAGAACTCACCCTAAAGACACTTTTCTGGTTTGGAGTACAATGTGCTTCGTGTAGTCCAAACCTGTGAAGCCAGTGTGCTGACAGGGTTGGATAGGGAAAGAGACAAAGTCCTTCTACCAGGGACAAACAGAAAGCATGAAGATCTTAAGAGAAATTAAAAGGCACACAAAATCAAGGCACACAGGGCAACAGTGGAAAAGCCTGTAAGACAGACAGATGGCAGAAAGCCACACAGCCTTGTGAAGGTAAGGACTGGCAGGCAGGTGAGCTGGTGAGGCATCACATGCAGAAACACAGCCAGATGGGCTTGAAGGAGGAGAGAGCCCAAACCAGAGGAATGGTGACCTTGTGTTGCTTTCCAATTCATGCTTTGGAAGAGGAAAATCCCTGATTTCACACACAACACGAACACTCACAATTATTGCCATCCTGGTAGGGGATTTTTCTACTGCATAGTGTACATTATTTATTAGGAATGATTTGTCTCTCTTCAGTAATTATTAAAACCCAAACACTTGCAACCAGAGGCTATACATTTGTCATATTTATACCTATTTGTGGTTTACAGGGAAAGTGTGATCTCTTACCTAGCATTTTAGCTGTGCTTATCACACAGGTTTGGACTTCCCCAAAGCGTCTGTGAGGCACAAGTCAAATCAAAGGTTTTTACATGAGTCATCCTTCAAAACAAAACAAAATAAACAAACAAAAAAAAACCACCCAAACAACCAAATCCCACAGCTAATCAAAGGTGTGCAATCATAGAGTGAGAGAATTACAGATCATTTTGGTTGGAAGAGCCCTTTAAGATCTAGTCCAGCCTTTAACCTATCACTGCCAGGTTGCTGTTAAACCATGACCCTCAGCACCACATCGACACATCCCTTCAGGGATGGGGAAATCCAGCAGCTTATTCCAGGCCTTGACAGCTCTTTCAGTGAAGAAATTGTTCCTAATAGCCAACCTAAACCTCCCCTGGCCCAAATTGAGGCTATTTGCTGTCATCCTATCACTTGTTACTTGTGAGAAGAGACTGACCCTCACCTAGCTACTCCTTTCAGGGAGCTGTAGAGAGCAAGAAAGTCTCCTCCAAGCCTTCATCAGAAATAGTGCGGCCAGCAGAAGCAGGGAAGTCATTCTGTACTCAGCAGTTTTTTGGCCACACCTTGAGTCCTGTGTCCAGTTCTGGGCCCCTCAGTTTAAGAAGGACATTGAGACTCTTGAACGTGTCCAGAGAAGAGCAACAAAGCTGGGGAGGGGTCTGGAGCACAGCCCTGTGAGGAGAGGCTGAGGGAGCTGGGGTTGCTTAGCCTGGAGAAGAGGAGGCTCAGGGGAGACCTTCTTGCTCTCTACAACTCCCTGAAGGGAGGGTGTAGGCAGGAGGGGGTTGGTCTCTTCTCCCAGGCAGCCAGCACCAGAACAAGAGGACACAGTCTCAAGCTGTGCCAGGTGATGTTTAGACTGGTGGTGAGAAGTTCTTCACAGAAAGAGTAATTGGCCATTGGAATGTGCTGCCCAGGGAGGTGGTAGAGTCACCGTCCCTGGAGGTGTTTAAGAGGGGACTGGACATGGCATTTGGTGCCATGGTTTAGTTGCCAGGAGGAGTTGGGTGGTAAGTTGGACTTGATGATCTCTGAGATCTTTTCCAACCTTATTGATTCTATGATTCTTTTCTCCAGGCTCCATAGCAAAAGTCAAGCATGTGTAAGTCTGCCTTACAGGAGACAGAATTTTCCTAGAAACCAAAGAGTTGGCATGAATGTGCCTGTGTAAAGAGGAGCAACTTGCCTTTTTTTGCATCATTGCACACAGAGCTGAGCCATCTTACTTGAGAGAGAGGTTTGCAAATTTACTACTTAGAGGTACTCAAGGGGTTGGAGATCTTTGAGTTGCTGAATCCCAGTGTAAAATTTGTGGAATAATCATTCTGGGTGACATGGAGTGACCTCATCTCACACAGACATCAACTTTCCATTCTGCTGAGAACAGATCATAGGGCCAGGATAACTGAAATAGTCAAAACATTGGCAAAGCTGAAGATCACACCAAGCCTGCTGATGCCTTCCATGGGTCAGCTCAAAACCAAGGCAAGTCATGCAACCACAAGCATTCATTGTGAAGGTTCAGCCAAGCCACAGACTGTTTTCCATGGAAGATCCTAGGAAACATCCTTTTATTATTTCCTCGGAACCTCTTTACTCTCGAGGCATTCTCCCTGATTGTCTTGCACAGAACAAGCAAATTGACCTTTCTGCAGCACAAGAAGAAAACTCGAGGCAAAGTGTGTGGAAATGTTGGTGTAATTCACTCAACAATGCACCTGGAGCAGCTGTAAGCTCTGTGTTGTGCTGAAGATCAGGTACAACATGGACACTGTGGACGCTGCCATCAGTTCCTCCCACTGAAGTGCTGCTGCCTCTTAGTTGCCCTTTTTAATCTCTCCCCCACTGCTGGGTTTGCACAATGATTACTCAGCATTACAGCTCAACCTGTCCAATGGTTAGTGGGAATCTGCCCACTGTGAGAGTGTTGTGAAGCTGAGCTTTGCAGAGCCTGGTGAGTCAGCTGGCCCTCAGCTGGAGTCGCTGTTGGTTTAACATTATTTAGATGTATGCTTAGCAGCTCCTCCTAATGTTTCTCATAATGTCTGGTTTAGCAGTTTCTCATCTGTTTCTCATAATGTGAACTGATGTTTCTGACTAAACTAATAAGGGAATGTGGAGGATGCTGAACACAATCTGCCAGCCCCACTTTCCTCCCACACATCACCATCCTTCCACTCTGCTTCCTTTGGAGTGGGGAAAAAGAAAAAAAGAACTGTGAGAATACTAAGAAATAAATAAGAAGGGGCAAAGGGCTACAAAGATGATTGGGGGACTGGAATATCTCTCATGAAGAAAGGCTGAGGGACTTGGGGTTTTTTAGCCTAGAGAAGACGGGGATCAGTACTTAAAGGGCGGGCGTCAGGAGGATGGGGCCAGTCCTTTTTCAGTGGTGACCAGCAGCAGGTCATTTTCTGGATGACTTTCGACTGAGATGCTTTAAATTTTCACTGTCCACCACAATCTGAACTCCAACCAAGTTCTGAAATGATCTTCTGGTAGAAGGAGATTCTTTTCTTCCTTCTGTGAAAGGGAAAATTACCAGAAGCCACTAAGCTGCTGCTGCTCTGCTTAGCTTGTCTTAGTTCAACAGCTCAGAAAACATCCCCATTTGCAGTCCCGCTTCTTTCTGTGTGAGCTGGGAAAGATCATCATGATGATGAATTCCCTGACCTGATACTTATCCTGCCTCCATCACTGACCCCCATGTGGTGCCCTGGCACTTCACCTTGCACTTAAAAGGGCGCTGGTCCTGCAGCAGGAAGCCTGGCAAGGAGTGCCGCGACAAGTTGGTGCCTATTCCATACTAGCCACCCTCATAGTCAAACAGACCTTGTGTGTGCAATTATGTTTGCAGTCTTGCATAATACAGTTTTGCCTTGTAATTGTCAGGTTATTAGCACAGTGTGTTAATTTTGCTTTCTCCCAATTATTTGCATGTTTCTTAATTGGGAGTCATTAGCATATGTAAATACTCCAGTTCTGCGGTGTTTTGCAGCACGAGCTCATTGTGTTGAATTAATTTGTTAGCTAAATAACCCTAAATGTTAAAAGGAAATCAGTGTGTACTGCAGTGGATGAATATATAATATACAGGGAAACTGTGTACAATACCTTTTGTGCATTGCTTAAAATGAGCTCAAGGAAGCCTTGCTGCCTTCAGTAGTTTTTAGATCTATTTATTACATCATTGATTATTGGAATCCTGCTCACCCATACAAAGAATAATATCTCAATGGCTTGGGGTTTGACAGAATTAACTTCCGTATCCTAACACCAATTGTTGTTTGGCAGATGGAGAAGATACTTCACAAGTCAACATTTACCAAAGGTTAACACAGTTACCACACTTAGAATGGAGTGGAAAGCTACTGCAAAAAGATGAATACTTAAGGGAAATGGGACTTTCTAAAGGAAACCACCACAGAAGGGTTTAGCCAGTGCATCTTAGAGCTGAGAGGTTAGGTTTATGTGCTTTTAAAAGAGTGTGTGATTCGCTTTGACAAGTCCAATTAAAGAAAACCCAGTTGTAGCAGGTCATCGTTACTACTACATGTAGCAGATTTTCTGCTTACAGAGCACTTCACACTGGCAGCCTGTTGTTTAGAGATCTGGAGAAGCTGGGACTTCAGAGTGTCCTCCTGGTACATGACCTTGGCAGGAGACACCAGAAGGCAGCACTGAAATGATCTGCAGAACAGGCATGGAACTACTAACCGAGGTGCTTGGCGAATCCTTTGGTTGATCTTTGCATAAGGAAGTGCTTCAAGATCTGTAGGTGAAGAGTGTTTTGTGAATTGCAGAGGATTAAGACTGTTTGCATCAGCGTGGCTCTCAGATGTCAGCACATGCAAATACTCCAGGAGATCAAGGAGCACGCAGTGGCATTCTCACTTAAGCAAAACACTTCTCCATGAGATTCAGCAAAAAGGAAAGAATGGAAAATCCACTCTGTTACTATTCATCAATTTGCCTTTGTGACAAATGCTGCTATCTCAGGGAGCTTTCCTCTAAACCAGCCCTCCGAGACTGCTTAGCTGCTGACAGTATTGGTGATCCAGAGGTAGCCTCTGTAATTTGTACACCCTGATGAAAGTTAACTGCTCCTGGTTGAGATTTCCATCCATCCAGATTTCTTTAGCTAGAGCAGAAATCGACCACATCATTTTTCTCCCGTTAAACAGTCGTGGTACATCTGCCTTTACAGCTCAGCCAGCTCTCCACACACTTTTTGAGGAGAGCAAGACAACTTGCCTCTTAATGTACTGGGGAAGGTTACCCACTAGTTTAATACACAATTATTATTTTTCCACTATATGCTTGTAGTAGGAAGTATTCCTGTGCCATAACTGTTTAAATTATATTTTAAAGGTCTGGCTCATAAAACATCTGCATGCATTTTACATTAACCTTTGCAGATTTCCCCCTCCCCAGCTCAGTCATTCATCCTCACCGTAGTCGTCAGATCCCGTCAGACAAAAGCATTGCACGAGCCTCCTAACGGAGTCTAAACCAAAATAAAGTCATTCAGAAGGGGGAAGGGGGGGTGGAATTCTTTCTGGAGAATTTCCTAACAAAACTATCCAGTATCAGGATGATGATGATGGCATGTGCCAGAAAATCCACACCATTTGGTTCGCAATAAACAGCGCAGGAAATTCGCCATGCTGTGATTATTTCAAGGTACCAGAGGCATCTCCTCCCTCCTTGCCAACTTTTCTGCTTAGAAGGCATAGGGGGGGAAATATTTATTTCCTTTCTTAGTTCATCCATCCATTTATAGACAGGTAAATAGTAGGTTGTTCTCTTTATTCTGAGTAAAAAACAACAAAGGATCATTTCCAAAGGGTTTTGTATCAGTTTCTTCTGCTACCTCCCCAGGCTGCTTTTCTGTTTTTAAACTTATTAACCTAAACATTTCTCTCTCATCAATTCAGCTGTGTGTCTTCAAAGCTTTTCATTCTTGCTCTTCCCTCCTCTGTAGTGTTCCCTCCTAAGCTAAGCAGTAAGAAGAGTTGACTACCACCACTGTAGTTCTCTGCTGATGAATTACTGCTTTGTTTCTCTGTGCCAAATCATGTCTCTAGTCTTTCACTTGAGCCTCTTTGGCCATCTTCCCCAAGCTTTCAACCTGAATATCCCAACACTATCTCAAACAGACCATATTAAAATGAAATTCCTTGCCTTGCTTCACCAAAACCCAGCCTACCCTTTCCCTTTTCTCCTGTTTCAAACACATTTATGATCTTGCAGCTCATCCCACTTAAAAAACAGGTTTATGTTTGATACCTCTTCTTTCATACTTAGTTTAAAGCCTCCTTTCTTCTTCTACCCAATATCTCAAAAATCTCTCTTCCCCTCTCTTTGCCTGGATTTAGAGTTCAAGTCTTTGTCCAGAACTTGCACTAACCAAGATAACAAATCTCTCATCTCTTTTTCCTTTGGCTTTTACTCTATGTTCTGCATAAGATTTTTCTTAACTGTCTTTAAGGGAAGGAAAGACTTCTTAAGGGACCCTTAGCACAAGACAGCTTCTCCCACTTCCCTCTGCTGTTTCACACCTGTTTGAAAAGTATTGCAAAGCAGGGGCACACTCATCTCAGCCTTCAGAATGGGTCTGATTTGCACTTTCAAATTACATTGCAAGTTTTTGGGCAAGAGTTGTCATACCATTAAAAGCATCTGAGACATTGTTATTACTTGACAAGCAATTAATTATTGTTTCCCTTCCATTTCAGAAGCATAAAAGTAACACAAAATAGTTTGAACTGGAAGATATGCGGGAAAGTCTTTTTACTTAGCCCTTGGAATGTGCTGCCCAGGTGGTGGAGTCACCATCCCTGGAGGTCTTCAAGAGGGGACTGGACGTGGCACATGGTGCCATAGTTTAGTCCTGAGGTCTGTGGTGACAGGTTGGACTTGATGATCTTTGAGGTCTCTTCCAACCTTGGTGATTCTGTGATATTTTGAGAGTGAGAGGGCACTGGATTGGGCTTCCCAGAAAGGTTGTGGAGTCTCCTTCCTAAAGGAGGTGCTGGGTATTAGATAATAGGTTGGACTTGAGGATCTCTGAGGTCTTTTCCAACCTGGGTGATTCTGTTATTCTGTTATTCACTGGAGAGATTCCAAACCCACAAGGACATGATCCTGGGGAAGCTGCTGTGGGTGACCCTGCTTTAGCAGGAGGGTTGATCTCCAGAGGCCTCTTGTAACCCCGCCACGCTGGGATTCTGTGATTCTATATAGTATTGTCTATGCAGTAGGAATAGTTTTAAGTTAGAAGACAAACAAGGCTTTTATTATCATCTAGATACACCACAAACCAATAATCACACTAGGAGAGAGCTCTCCTGTAGAAAAGGAAAAAGGCTATTTTTCAGTTGTTACCAACATCAGCTTTCACTTAAACAATGCACTTCAGAATCTATAGAACTGCCTCCATTTCTAAGGGGAGTTTTCTTCTTATTGCTGGATACAGCTCTACGTTGAAGATGATTTTTCTTGCATCTGCCAGGCCTCTTTCTTTTGATCACTGCAAAAGTGTGACCTTGATCAAAAGGTGGAGATTGGGCAATTGTTCCAGGAATGTGTAGTTTGAACAGTTAATATTATATTCACCTCTGTAAAATAAAAAAACAAACCCAAACCCCCCCCAGATCTTTCACACAAGTGAGGTTGCATAAGCCAAGAAATACATATCCCACTACTTTCACTTTTATGATTTTGGAAACCATTAAATAGTTTCAAGAAAACAAGAAAAGAACATTTGAAAGGCAGCCAAACAGCCAAGAAAAGAGGACTCTGTGTCTTTAAGCTGGGGAGAGAAAATAAAACCAAATCATTCCAAATGTATTGCTTTAGTCATCTGGTTTCATTCTATTAATGACCTTTAACATCTGCAAAAATATTGTGAGAAGCTAATTTTGTTTGTACTGAGGTGGTGCAGAACAGTTTCTGGCTGTCAGTCTAGGATGTGCCATAAAATAAAATTGTCTTTCTGGGAGCCTGACAAAAACCTACTGTAGGGATTCAGTTTATTTACAACAGCATGAAATGAAAAGAAAACAGGATTTTACAACACACCAACATTTGGAAAATGAATAGCACTTACACATTTATATATACTTTTTAGTAATAAGTTTTCAAGATAGCCACAGAGATTAAGGGATTTAGTTTGTATTTGGTGGTATTCCACAAAAATTTTAACTGGGGGGGGGTGGGGGGGGGGAGGAGAAAAATATTTCTCTGCAAATATTCTTCTCTAGGATTGCAATAACTCATTGCCCTGCTTTTAAACAGAGGCCTCCTGGAAGACCAGAGAGTTAGCTCAGGCACAATAGGTCTTTAATTAAACAGAAAACCTTGCAGAGGGAAAAACTAGTCTGGAATGGAATGGAATGGAATGGAATGGAATGGAATGGAATGGAATGGAATGGAATGGAATGGAATGGAATAGAATAGAATAGAATAGAATAGAATAGAATAGAATAGAATAGACCAGACCAGACCAGACCAGACCAGACCAGGTTGGAAGAGACCTTCAAGATCATCGCATCCAACCCATCAACCAATCCAACCCACCTAAACAACTAAACCATGCAACCAAGCACCCCATCAAGTCTCCTCCTGAACACCTCCAATGATGGTGACTCCACCACCTCCCCAGACAGCACATTCCAATGGGCAATCACTCTCTCTGTATAGAACTTCTTCCTAACATCCAGACAGTTCTGTCTCCTGTTTTGGTATCATGGTCATAAATAAGGTTCAGGAGGGTAGAAGTGGAGTGGTGTGAAGCTGCTGCTGCAGCAGATAAGGAGCATTTACCTCCTCTGTTTCCTTCCAGTCTAGATAAGATTAATAGAGGAGACAGAGGTGTTGAAGAAAAGTCAAAAATGCTTTTATATCATTCCCTACCCAAAAAAGGGCAAATTGCAATAGGTCCACTGCAGACAGGTGACTAGCTTTGTGGATGCCTATTCCTACCACCAGTCCATGGGGCAGACTTGTCCATCCACACAGAGAGGACTGGGCTCTCCCAGGCTCCCAGCCCTGTGGGTTCTGCTGAAGGAGAAATGTGAACATTTTTGTTGAGTACAGAAAACTACATTTTAGTTAACCTGAAAGTGAAGCCACAAACTCCCCCCAGAGGGAAGCTGCTCCTGTCCTGTGGGAGAAGTTAATACTTGGGCTGGTGACTTCAAGGTGAAAAGTGTCTCTCATGAGCAGTCCCTAGGTCTACCCCAGCAAGCATTTTACCTGAGCTAGTATGAAAAAACACCACTATTTCTGTTTGTTAGGAGAAGGACTGTACCATACATGGTAAACAGAACAGTCTAAGGTTGGAAACTCACAGATGAGAAGTGTCATATCAGATCTTAAGTATAATTAGTGTGGCATATTCTATTAATTGTCTTTTAGGGAATCCTTGATTTATCAATAATGCCTAGGGAATGGGTGAAGTAAGAAGCCTGGAATCCTTCTTGTGGGTGCTAAACTCCACTATGACATCTTCAGACTTCCATCACACTCTGAAGCAGTAAGCCTGTCCATACTGAGCTAGAGAAAACAATTCAGAAAGCATCATCACCTCTCTGGGCATCCTCAGTCCTGAAGAACCTCTACAACCTGGAACTGAATAGTCAGGTGCTTTTTTCCTGTTGGCTGCTGTTTAGCATAAGTCTGCCTTGGTCAGGTCTTGCATATTGGCAGGATGCATAAATCTGTGATCAAAAAGAGGTAGTAATAATGAGGTCTTTAAACGGCCTCATGTTGGTATGGATTTAGCCAGCCCCAAGAGCAGTTGTGAAGAACTTGGGCTATTTTGATTGTATTTACAGGAGGTAAGACTGAAAAGTTAAACTCTGAACCAGAAGCAGATGTTTTCTTTACATTATTGGTTCTTCTTTTCTACCCAGTTTTCATTTGTTGTTCTCACTTTGCCTTCAGGATAGTAACATCAATAAAGTAGGCAAACCTTGAATGTGTTTCTCCTTTCCATAAAGCACCTGAATTCCTGTCAGTCAAAGGACTTTCCTTCCTAAATGCTCTGCTGTTGAAGGGTATGGGAATGAGGAATGTTATTAAAATAAAACACCACATTACTACACTTCATCTCTCGTTCCCTCTTTCACACAATATTTATCTTTGCCTAAAACACTTGTAGTGGTAATTGCATGTCATGGGACTGGGCAAGTCAAGTACTCTTCAATTAAAATGTGAACTTTATTTGATTGTTTAGTTGATGCTCTTAACACCTTTGAAGCCTACTGATTCCACCCAAGTCAGTACAACAAAGCATTGTAAGTACCGCAGAGAAATCTCAGCCGCTTCCTGTTTGTCTCAAAGCTTGGTCTTTGCTCCTTCCATTTTGCTTTAGTAAGGTAGGTGTTGTTCTGTTTATGAAACTTCTATGGCTGCCAAAATTAATATTTTATTATCTGAAAGTCTTTCCAGCATGCTTCTATTTTCTAGTCTTCTAGTCCAATACTGTTTCTTGGATTGTATTTTGTTACCTGAGCTATTAGGGAAGAAATTGGGTTACAGTTTCTGCCAGTCTGACAAATATGGTCTTGTTTTGCACATTTTCTCAGTGGTTATCTCCAGCAGTGTCCTTTTTGAAGATTCCTTCACAGACTTCTCGATAGAGTTCCAAGGACTTGAAAATCCAACCATGGTAATGAGTCAGTGTGTAGGCTGGGGGTGACAGGACAGCCATCCGTTCTTCCGATAAGCTTGCTGCTGGTTTTGGCAGCTCAGATCCACCCCGTTGCTGACAATCATACTGAAACACTGAATGATGGGAGAGAAGGGGCTACAAAAGATAACTCAGAGACAAAGGTTGATGGGTTTGCTTTTTCAGTCATTTCCTTTGCTTTGGGAGCATGACACCTACCGTAGGCTGATTCAGGCGCAGATGTTGGTTGCATGCTTACCAAAACTCAAAGCTGGTGACTGCATTGAACTTTCTTACTTCTACAAGTGCTAAATGAAGATGGTTTTTTACATAAATTATGCACCACCTGCTTCAGTAATGTTTCATATTAGGACAAAGGTAAAGAAGAGGCTGAAGGGAGACCTCATTCCACTCTACAATTCCCTGAAAGGAGGTTGCAGTGAGGTGGGGGTTGGTCTCTTCTCCCTAATATCAGGTGATAGGATGAAATGGCCTGAAATTGTGAAGAAGAACCCAGAGGCTGACTAGCCAAGAGCTGGGCCTGTCAATATCAAACTGATGTGTCACAGGACTGTCAGGAGTTGGCTACTTTCCAAACGATGATTTACAACCTGGCTCAGCAGTGGGGTGGATAGCTGGGAAATGGGCTGTGCTCAGTTATAAATATGCATGCCCACTGCCGACCAAAAACTTGGCCATAACCTGAAATGGCATTATAGCTTTGATGGTTATTCCTCCTGCCCTACTTTGCCTTTAGCATCAACAAGACCAAGTCATACATCCAGGTCACTTTATGTTACCTAACTTAAAAAACAAGGAAAGAAAAAAAAAGACTCAAAGACAGATCTGAAACCAAAAGCTGGTCCTGAACCAAAAAGCAACATGGAAAGGCAAAACCAGAAAAGCAGAGGAAAGAGGTAACAGACAGACCTTTGGAGATGTTTTAGTTTATAATGGCAGAATGTTCTGAATATAATTATTGTAAAGCTTTTCAATTCTGAGTAAAAAGAGACAAAATCTAGTCGGTGGCAAGAAGCCACAAAGAACATTTCACCTCTGCTAATTAGGACTAGCCATGATTTTAAGCCAGGCTTAACATAAAAGCAATGAGAAATAATTGGCATGGAGGTTGATTGACAAATCAAATTCATATGCAGACATCTTTGTACTAAAGCTGCTCCTCACTAAGAATCATCTGGCAATGGAAGGGTTCTGCACTGGAGAAGTATTTGTTGAGCATTGAACTCCTGGTCTCCAGGTGTACTGGGACTTGTCTGCAGCTTTGCATCTGAGGCTTGGGTAAGAGTTATCCCCTAGCAGATTACAGTAAAATTAACTTATCTGCTGATTTAGGATTATTTTTCTGATCATTTTACTTGAATTTAGCTTTGCCATTTGCTCCAATAAGAATAAAACCTCCAGGTTTTCCCTCTCTCCCACCCACACTGTCTTCTAGGCTTCCCACCTGTGTCCTGACCTCGAGTCCCACCTTTGTCCAGGAAACATCGCACATCTTTATACTGGCTGGAGTTAACAGAATGTTTTCAACACAATGACTCAACAGAAACTGCCTTATTCATACATATTTTATGCTCTGGATAGGAGGATAACACAACAAAGCAGCTCAGCTGCTATAAAAAGAGTTGGAGGACCTAATTTTTCTGTTTGTTAGTCCAGTTTTATGCCAATAGAATTTCAGCAGTGTACATCATGAATAACACCGCGGTGAATCAGGCTCTGAGATTCTATCCCCCGTGTACAGACACATTAGCTAGGAGCTCTTCTGGTTTCAGATCTTTTTCTAATCAGGTTGCCTAAGACTGTAAGACAGAAGATTTGTAATGTTTCCAATAGCCTATGCACACAGAGAGAGACACAAATAGAGAGAAATAAAGCTCTCTAAAGCACCGATAGCACTGATGCACTGCCTTAACCTGCTGAAGAGCTGACGTTTTGCTTAGAGGTTTTGCTTTCCACGGGGTCTTAAAGCATATAAAAGCAATAAGCAGCCAGTAAAATCAGAGAACTTGATCTTCAATTAATGGGAATTATCTGGAAGAGGCAAAGCAGATATTTTTCCTCCTTTTTCAGCTGAAGAATAGCTTAAGTATTTAGGAAGGGGGGGGGCAAAAAGAATTAATAGACTATCTTTCATCCCAATCCTGATGGTAATGGGGCAGAAGAGGGTAGATAACATGCTTAGCTTTGTAAGCAGCCTCTTTCTTTGCAGATATTAATTCCTCTCTTCCATTTACAAATATTTGATAGTAAAACTATTTAGCATTATGCAAGCATTAGGAGTATTAAATGTATAAATGATAAAAAGAATAACTATGAAGGAAGGGAGGGAGGCACCAACCAGGGAACAGCAGCTCCCTCCTACCTGCACCTTTCAGCTGACACTGATATGATAAGAGCTGCTGGCCTGGAAGTTAAACACTGCTCTCTTGCTTCTGGTTTTCTTATTTTCTGTTTTGCTTCTTTGTTGCATGAAGTCAACGTATCTAAAGTGGGGATTTTGTTTGTTTTCATTTGCAATATTTTCACCCCTTTTGGAAGCACAGGAGAGCTGCAGAGCAAAGACTGAGGAACTAGGGAAGACTACGAAGCTAAAGGGATGGAGGTTTAGTTCTCTTTAGAAATGCATAAGAGGTGCTGAAATTCTGATATCTCACTCTTGTGGAAGATTGCAGTAGTCACCAGAAATGGTACATGTATGGTAGGGCAATCAAGTGAAGCCAAAAAGTGACAACCTTCTTCCCTGGAGTGAATCAAGGGTAACCACTAGAAATTATAACAAGTTTTTGATGCCAGTCATGGAATTTCCAGACATCACCTGGAAAGAAAACCTAACACAGGGGAAAAAAAGGGGAAGAAAGCAGGCATGGGGACAGAAGGAAGGCAAGCATAGCCTGAGCTCTTGTTAAACTGAATTGGCTTGCAGAGGCTTGCAGCCTATCCATCAGCCAAACACTCAATCGTGCATCTGAATGAGGCAAAATTCTGTAGCCAACCATTTCACTGAAATGCCAAAACCAGCACTTAGCTGAAATGTGTATGCAAAGGGGATTTTGTTTTTCCAGTTGCATTCCAGAGTTGCAGCCCAGCTGTTCTTAAGTACACTGGGTGCATTGCCACAGAGAAGTGGTTATAAGGTAATATTTGGGAGGCAATCAGAAGAATGGTGCCTCTATGAGTTTTCAAATGTGAAATTCAAGATGCAGCCATTTTTAGCTGGCCTGAAAATGACAAGAAATGGAAACACTTTCATCAATCAGACTTAAACACATGTAAAAATTATTTATGATATGCTTACCAACAGATAAATTACCCTGTGGTGAAATGCAGGATTTGTTTAATAGGTAAACCTTGCTTTAGCATCAGAGTGGAAATTTATTTTGGATGGCATCTGGTCCTTGAGTTGATTCAATCATGGGAGGGGAAAAAAAATAACTGGTTTTGGAAAAGCAATCAATTGTCTGTGCTGTGACAGCAACAGACAATATATATATATATATATATTGCCACAGTTTATGGAATGGAATGGAATGGGGAATGGAATGGAATGGAATGGAATGGGGAATGGAATGGAATGGGGAATGGAATGGAATAGAATAGAATAGAATAGAATAGAATAGAATAGAATAGAATAGAATAGAATAGAATAGAATAGAATAGAATAGAATAGAATAGAATAGAATAGAATAGAATAGAATAGAATAGAATAGAATAGAATAGAATAGATGTTGACTTGCTGGAACAAGTCCAGAGAAGGGCAACGAAGTTGATGAGGGGTTTGGAACACAAGCCCTATGAGGAAAGACTGAGGGAGCTGGGGTTGCTTAGCCTAGAGAAGAGGAGACTCAGGGGTGACCTGAAGGGAGGTTGTAGACAGGTGGATGATGGTCTCTTCTCCCAGGCAGCCAGTACCAGAACAAGAGGACACAGTCTCAGACTGCACCAGGGGAGATTTAGGTTGGATGTTAGGAAGAAGTTCTATACAGAGAGAGTGATTGCCCATTGGAATGGGCTGCCCAAGAAGGTGGTGGAGTCGCCGTCATTGGAGGTTTTCAGGAGGAGACTTGATGGGGTGCTTGGTGCCATGGGTTAGTTGTTTGGGTGGGTTGGATTGGTTGATGGGTTGGACACGATGATCTTGGGGGTCTCTTCCAACCTGGTTTGGTTTATTCTAAATAAAGGTTTATTCTAAATAAAGAATAGAATAGAATAGAATAGAATAGAATAGAATAGAATAGAATAGAATAGAATAGAATAGAATAGAGCAGAGCAGAGCAGAGCAGAGCAGAGCAGAGCAGGTTGGAAAAGACTTTTGAGATCACTGAGTCCAACCTATCACCCATACCATCTAATCAACTCAACCATGGCACCAAGTGCCTCACCCAGGCTCTTCCTAAACACCTCCAGTGATGGTGACTCCACCACCTCCCTGGGCAGCCCATTCCAATGGCCAATCACTTTCTATGAGTGATTGGTTGATACTTAACATGATTTTGCATTAGGAGTGAAATAATTGCCAATAAACACAGGAGTTTATGTCACTGTCTGAGCAATTGGGCCCTGCCTTGTGCAAACACACACCTTTGGGAAACACAGGGTCAAAAAAACCCTCTCTGCCTGAATTCTCATTACAGCCCATTGCTCCCCCTTACTGCTATTAGCCTTTCATAATGTAAAACATTTCTTCATTTCCAAGAGATAATACTTTCAGTGGAAAGGTAATTTTTGAAGTCTATTACTTGCATGCTTAGTGAGGAGCACAATGCAGCATTTTGTTCTAATATGCCATTGAAATTGTTTGAGTAGACACACCATGGAATCAAATACAAAATGTCAAAACGGTTTCCATTAACCATGCACATTTGCACTGCTTCAGTTAATGGGCATGTTTTTGTTCTTCTCCTTCCTCTTTGCATCTAGAAGATGAAATGATTCAGTTAATGTAACTGAAAAGTACATTGAAAAGGGGGGGGGGGGGGGAGGAGGGAAAGAAAAAGGTAGAGCAAATTACAAAGGCATCAAAGCACAATTCCACCCCCACACTTTATTTCATAATGAAGTTTAATAATGACTCAAATTGTCTGCAGATTTAAACATCAGTCATTTCTGCAATTGTGCTTAATGTGAAAAAGCTCACCCACGGTAATGTTTTAGGCAAACACGGCAGCAATTGTACATTAGATTTTACACTGAGATGTCATAATGAAATCTTAACTAGATATCATTGAAATCTATAGCATGTTAAAAGTAATTTGCCACGGTGGGCAAGGCTGAAGCAGGGACTATGTCCACGTCTGCGTGATAAGAGGTAGGGAAAGTTCTGCCCATATTAGAAAACCTCTATTGTGCTTCACCACCATTACGGTGAGAGAGTCTTTGATATTAGGTAGCATCTAAAATACTGCTATAATGTCAAAATTACTTGTTTTGTGCTGATAGTGTCATAAAATAGAGAGTGTTTTATGAGAGTGAACATCAATGAGACTATTATTTTCTCAGAAGGACACAAAATGGATTCATCATCATTTTGAACACAGGAGTCTCTCACAGCAAGGAGATATTTTTGAATGGTTGCCTTTCCTATCCTTGCTGTGATATGCAGCCACATCCTTAGCCCCTGAGTGGGCCATGTTTAGGACAGGATCCCCAGGAAGGTCACTGGGCTGCCTCATGCACCCAGGCAAGTGTTTCAACAGTACCAACTGGCTTCATGATTATACAGGTTCCTGCTGCAAAGAGCAAAGGAGGGGAGGAGAAAGCATGGGATCACAGAATCTTAGATGGTTTGGGTCCTTTAAAGGTCATTTAGTTTGAGACCTTTAAATGCCATCTAGTCCAACCCCCATGCAGTCAACAGGGACAGCTGCAACTAGAGCAGGATTCTCAGAGTCCCAAACAACCTGACCTGCAATGGTTCCAGGGATAGGACATCTCCCACCTCTCTGGGCAACCTGAGCCAGGGTCTCACCACCCTCAGTGCAAGAAATTTCTTCCTTATATTTAGTCTAAATCTCCTCTCTTTTAGTTCAAAGCCACCACCTCTTGTTCTGTCACAACAGGTCCTGCAAAAAAGATTGTCCCCACCTTTCTTATAGGCCCCTTTAAGCCCTGAAAGGCTACAATAAGGTCTCCCTGGAGCCTTCTCATCTCACACAGCTCTGCCTGGTTCAGAGAGGGCTAAACATTGTCCTTCTCAGGCTGAATGAATTTTTAGACGTTGAAATTTAATTTGGGTCAAAGTTGGATTAACTGCCATGGAAACTGTATTTAAGCCACTCTTAAAAGAAGGGGAAAAAAAGAGAGAGAGAAGGAAACCCTATGTTCTGCATATTTAGGTTCTCTGAGTACCTGAATGAATGAGCTCTCCCAATAATGAAATTTAAACCAGCCCTGCTCAGTACTTCTCTCTAAGGACCAAGCACAGAGCTGGTGGGGGAGAGATGGCAGCTGAAGCTACCCCTGCCCTCGCAGCTGCCTGTCCCTGCTGCTCACCCCCTCCTCACCCAGTGACAAGTTAACCCCTACACTTGTTCTGGGGGTTTGTGAGGCTGTTTTTTCTCTCCTCAAGATTCATTTTTCTGGCAGTGGTCACGAGGTGGCAGTGTTATATCATCAACCTCTTTCCCTCCCCCAGACCCCTTCAATCACAGAACAAAACCGCAAGTTCGGGTGGACCGAGGCTGGTGCCACTGAGCAGTGGTTCCGGCTGTCCCCAAATCACAACACATGTGGCTTGCTGGGACCAGACTTGGGAAAAGCATCCTCCTAAGGCAGAACGAGAGATGCTGCGTGGCCAAGCCTGCAGTTCCTGTGCTCAGGACTTTCCACTGAAGTTGCTTCTTACATACAATGGAAGTTCTTTGGGGAAGGAAAAAAACCCAGGCTGTGTGTTCGTGGTGTTCCATCTATAGATTCAGATGAAGTTCATCTCACAGCTGAGCTGGAGAAGAGTTAGGGTTTTTCCCAAGACTGAGCAATTGTCTCTTCCACTAACTTTGATGGGCAATGTGCTGCTTAATGTCAGAAAGAGGGTAAATAATTTATTCTAGCTTGATTTATTTACAGTATGCATTACTTCTGCAGAATATAACTTTCTACAGACCCCTCTACACCTGAATTGTGGATGACCTAAGGAACCAAACTCTTGATTATCTTCCCAGCTGGCTGCTCACGCTCAGTCCCAATGCTCTTCAAGTCCAAGGTTCTTATAATGGACTTTTCTCTTTTCTAGTAGGCTGTATGGTTAACTTCCTCTATAAATTAAAATGTGCTTAGCTTAGATATCCATAAACACTGGGCAAGTCACACACAGTGTCTGGGATGCTGCTGCAGCATCACAGAATCATTTAGGTTGGGAAAGTATCCTCTGGGGGCACATTGAAACACAAAATATGTGCTCTCCACTGTTAGACACACCAACACAATCTGCAGTTGGTTTGCAAATCCTCTCTTTCTGCCTCTGCCTCAGTGCAGCTGCAAAAGTCTGTGAGCAGAAATAACACCAAGGTTCTTTCTACATGTGACAAATGCACATCAGATCTGAAATTCTCTGTTTCTTCACTCCAATGTCACTTTTAATGGAAATGTCTAGGCTTGCAAAAGCAAAGTGAGAAGACAAGCAGGCAGATAGCCTGCAATCCTCTTTAGATGTGATTCCTGTGGCCCCATCACTATGGAGCTATAAGAAGCTCATCTGCTGACAGTAATACTGGACCATAGCATGGTATCATCCATACTGATGTTGATGCTTCTCTTTTGCAGGTCTGTGTCTTCTTCAGGCAATGATCAAAACAATGACAAGACCACACATTGTGCATCATATGCTTCCTAAACCTGGTGGAGATCAGCTGCAACTTGGTCATTACCTAAACTTCCTGCAATGCTCTGGGGTGTGCATCCTGTTCTCACAGGTAATCCCTTAAAATATCATTTTCCCCTATACAAAGGGGAATGCAGCCTGTTAAAGTGCAGCACACTCTCTAATGATCTGGATTAATTCTCCAAGCCATGGGCTAGTTCTGTACAGCTACACTCGCAAGGTTATATGTGTGCCCATAGGCACAGCATATAAGACACTGCTGGTTACTCAGTTTTCACTGTATCCTGGAAAAAAATCCTTGCCACTGCAGTCTCTGGGTCACAGCTATTGTACTCAGGTCATTGATTCTGTATTCTGCTATAATAACTAAAGTTACTCTATTCAGAGCTCAGCACCACGTGATGAAAACAGGCCTGGGTCACTATCAGCTCCTCCTGCTCCCCCCAGGGAGTTTGTGTCAGTTAGAAAGGTGTTGTTCCATAAAATCAAGGGAAGCAATTTGTTTATCTAAGCAGTTCAAAGGTCAGGAGGGAAAATTCAAATGGAAGAGTCTCTTATCACCACCTCCTCACTAGATGCAAACTACTGCTAGGGACAGGCAAGTGAGGAAATAATAATGAACAAAAGCAACACCCCTTGGGGGGGTGGGTACAGCAGGGGACAGTCACTGAACTATGGGACAGACCAAGATTTAGCTTTGCCATACTCTCTACACCAAAAAACAAACAACCCTAGGTCTCCTTTGTCACAGGTGTGTTGTGAGCAATCTATCAGATATTGCTAACAAGAGACTCCAACATTTGCCATGTCTAACTCAGTATCACAGCTGATACCACTACATTAAAAGCAGGGTACCATTGATTGCCATTAATACCCCTGGGCTAAACCATTTATTATTTACTTATTGAGCAGATCTATACAGAACAAGACACTCATCTTTGCCCCAAGGAGCTTGGTATATGTTCTGCTGGAAAAGCAAGCAGTAGATCTTGATGTTATTAAAACCTGGCTGCAATGTGAAACAATTAAGACGAGCTGGATTCACGCTCAAGGTGCTGCTGGCTGACTGAAGCCATGCTTGGGAATATTTATGGGCTTTTTCCTGCTCTAATTCTTGCAGCTCTACCTTTTGGTCTTCAAAGCTGAGTAAGAAAGACACAGAATGAGATGAGTGTAGTGGGATTTCTCTCTTTGACGCTGACCAACGTCTAAGAGAGTTGTGCTAGTGCATCTTTCCATTGGAAGTGTCTGATTTGTTTTGATGAGTGAGAGTTCTGCTAGATGGAGCAGGAGATGATTGTTTCAGGAGAGCCATGAGCAAAGGAAATGTAGTGATCTGTATGAAAAAAATGTATGAAAGAATGAAAATGTGTAGAGAAAGCTAAATGTGAGGATGGAGGCTGAGGGGAGAAAAACTGGTGGCACAGGGACACAGCACTGCAGTAGTAGCAGAGAGATCCACACTTTCTGCAAGGAAGAGTGGGGATACCTGGAGAGTGGTTTCATGATGGAGGGTGGATGAATGAGGGGGAAAAAAATATCCATTCTTGCTTTTTATTCAACCTCTTTGGCTAAGTAAGGGGTTTGGGCCTCTAGTTGTGCTATCAGAGAATCACAATGGTTTGGGTTGGAAGGGAATTTAAAGAGTTCCAGTTCCAGCTCCTGCTGCCATTGGTAGGAACACCTTCCACTAGCCCAGGTTGCTCAAAGCCTCATTCAACCTGGCCCTGAACACCTCCAGGGAGGGAGCATCCACAACCTCCCTGGGCAACCTGTTCCTGTGTCTCATCACCCTCACTGGAAAGAATTTCTTTCTAATCTCCAATCTAAATCTGCCCTCCTCAAGCTTCAATCCATTGCCTCTCATCCTATCACTCCAAGCCCTGTGAAATGTCCCTCCCCAGCTTTCTTGTAGGTCCCTTTCAGGTACTGGAAGGTCTCAGATCGTCCATGGAACCACTGTCACCCTATGTGCATCTTTTCCATGCTTTTGAAAGATATTTGCCAGCATACACAGTGGTCTGCAAATGCAGCTGAGCATAAAGAGCAAGGATCCTTCTCTGTCTAAGGGTAGTCCATCGCAAAGGTGAGTAGAAAACTCTCCTCTAACACACCACATATGCAGGCACAACCCTCCTTTTGGAGCCCAGACAGATTTTACACTCATGAGTGCTCCTTAGACTTCAAAGATTGGCCATGGAAATCAGCTAGAGTGCAGACAGGGATCTATTTTAAACATCCGTCAATCAATCCCATTTGCTGTTTGGAGCCTGCACATGGATTTTCATGTTATTTCTTGGCTGTTAAAGTTGGTGCCAGAGTGAAGGCATTTGTTTTTCTAACACAATGTTCTACATGCGTGAAAGAGGACTTCAAAAGTGGAACAAAGCTCCTGTTGTCAGTGCAAAAATCCCAACTTTGCTGAGGACACAGCTGAGGACGCCAGACATCAGCTGGTACAAAGTACCATTGTAACTCCTCTGTACCAAATGAAAACCAGCTTTGGAGAGTTGAAAGCCTCCAAAACCATCCCATTAAGCTATTCTTATCACATGACATCTGCAAAGGTAAGGGGCATTTGCTTTTTCTTTCCTAGGTTTTTCCCTGACATTTTTCACTGAAAACGAAGCACCAAAGGAAACAACAATAAATCCTCCCCAAAAACTTCTCCACAGTGTGGGAAGTGACGCTTCATTTTCACTTAGATCCATAGGTGACATGCACAACACCTGGTGACATTCAACACACTAAGCAAATAGGGTTTTTTTTCTAGGTTGTGGTGCTGGCCAGCTTGCACTTGTACTTCACACCTTGAATGCTCTGTTCAGTTCTGGAGCTCTTTCTGTACTAAGATCCTGAAGCAAATCCAGAGAAAGGCTATGAAGCTGATGGAAGGTCTGGAGATCAGGTCTTGTGAGGAGTGGCTGAGGGAACTGGGGTGGTTTAGTATGGAGAAGACTGAGGGGAGACCTTCTTGTTCTCTACAATTCCCTGAGAGGAGGTTGGATTGAGGTGGGGGTTGGTCTCTTCTCCCTACTGACATCCTGGTGATGGGATGAGAGGAAATGGCTTCAAATTGCACACCAGGTGAGGTTTAGGTTGAACATGAGAAGAAACTTCTTCACTGAAAGGTTTATCAAAGACTGGAGCAGGTTCCCCAGGGAGGTGGTTGAATCCCCATTCCTGGGGGTACTGAAAAGCAATGTAGATGTGGTGCTGAGGGACGTGGTTTAGCACTAGACTTGGCAGAGTTACAGAATGGTTGGACTCAATGATCTCAAAGCTCTTTTCTGGCCAAAATAATTCTATGATTCTAAAGACTATGAGAAAAAATAATAATATACATACATACAGGGCAGTACACCTGACAAAGAGCTGGAAAGAGAAGATTTAAGGTTTCCAGAGAAGGGCAACCAGGCTGCTGAGAGGCCTTGAGCACAGCCCTATGAGGAGAGGCTGAGGGAGCTGGGGTTGTTTAGCCTGGAGAAGAGTAGGCTCACAGGAGACCTTCTTGATGTCTACAACTACCTGAAGGGAGGTTGTAGCCAGGAGGGGGTTGGTCTCTTCTCCCAGGCAACCAGCACCTGAACAAGAGGACACAGTCTCAAGCAGTGCCAGGGGAAGTTTAGATTCGAGGTGAGGAGAAAGTTCTTCAGTGAGAGAGTTGTTAGGCATTGGAATGTGCTGCCCAGGGAGGTGGTGGAGTCCCCATCCCTGGAGGTGTTCAAGAGGGGATTGGACGTGGCACTTGGTGCCATGGTTTAGTAGTCATGAGGTGTTGGGTGACAGGTTGGACTTGATGATCTTTGAGGTCTTTTCCAACCTTATTGATTCTGTGATTCTATTTTATTTATTTTTCTATTAAAATGCCTGCTCTGATCCTTGCTGCACTACAGCTCACCATGCAAGGCACGATCCTGGGTGAAGAGGAAAGCAGAGAGAAAGCCTAGAAGGAATACGTGAGGGAGGAGGAAAAAAAACAAATTATTTGAGTGGAGAGTAGTCCTAAAATGGCCACAAATGGGCATCCTTCTTACCATACAGATTTTGTGGAATGCTGGAAATGCCCCTATCATTTCTGATTTCCTGAAGAATGGATACCTGTTTATAAATGAATGGCTGTGTAATAACTCGGTGACACCTTCATAAATCTCCCCAACGCAGAGCAGTGTGTGACACCTCTGATGAGAAATGTGTTTACTCCTTTCAGATTAAAAATAGCAAAACACAAAGGAGCAAGTTCATTGGCAGGTTCAGGTGGCCACTTAGTGTATAATAGAATCAGGAAATGAAAGTGCCCTGTGGCAGGCAGACAATCAGCACCAGCACCCCTTTTTTGGAGGACAGGAGAAAGCGTGTCTCTGTGGCTTGGGGGTCTTGTGGTGGGGTTTTTTTTGTTCCATTTTCAGTGTTTAAATACCAGCAACTGCACCTCTTTAACAACCAGCTAAATATTTATTCACTACTTCTGCTTGTTATTTCTTCATTAGCAAGGTTTTCCCCGCTGCGCAGCAGAATATGTGAGTAACTTTGCAAATGTCAGAAGCACTCAATTTGGATCAACTGGAGGAAGTGATAACAAGACTCATAATCAAGTGGAAGTACAATAGTGGCACATTTCAAGCTGAGAAATAATAGATCGATTCAGAAGTCTCTTTCTCATGGGATAATGCCTCCATTTGTGCTTGGTTTAAATTTGCTTGTAGTCACCACCTCCCTGGAACGATGCATTTGTCCCTTAGCATCCTATGTGGAGGCAGTAATTAAAATTGTATTAGATCACTAATTGTTGTTTTGGAACAGAAATATCGTGGTTTTAATAAACTATAGACTCACAGAGTGGGTTGGATGGGAAGGGACCTTAAAGATCACCTAGATGCAGCCCCCTGCCATGGGCAGGGACACCTCCCACCAGCCCAGCTTGCTCAAGGCCTCATCCAACCTGGCCTTGAACACCTCCAGGGAGGGGGCATCCACAGCCTCCCTGGGCAGCCTGTTCCAGTGTCTCATCACCCTGACTGGAAAGCATTTCTCCCTAATCTCCACTCTCAGTCTCCTCTCCTTAAGCTTCAATCCATTGCCCCTCATTCTATCCCAGCAAGCTCTTATAAAAAGTCCTTTCCTGGTCTCCTTGCAGGGTCCCTTCTGGTACTGGAAGGCTGCTCTGAGGTCTCCCTGGGGGCATCTCTTCTCCAGGCTGAACAACCTTAATTCTCTCAGTGTGTTCCCATAGTGGAGGCTCTCCAGCCCTTTGGTCACCTTTGTGGCCTCTGAGCCTATTCCAACAGTGCAATGTCCTTCCTGTGCTGGAGGCACCAGTACTGGACGCAGTACTCCAAGTGGGGGTCCCACAAGAGCAGACTAGAGGGGGAAAATCACCTCCCTTGGCATGCTGGTCAACTCAAGCTAATATGAGGAAGGTTTAAAACACTTTGGATGAAGTTCTAAGGGCCTCACACTTCTTAGCTATCTGTGTTCAAGTGGCAGGGGGTTTTAACAGCCTGGTGAAAAGTCTTCTGCATCCTGTTCATCAAGAGCACTGCCGACATTTGCTCTGGCAGCAAGGAAGGATCACACAACCTGTTATGAAAACTGGGCTTTTACATTTGAAATGACACCAAGTTTACCTTACAGTAAAAATCCAGAAAAGGGTTACAACAGCAGATTCTGTCAGAAAATCCAGAATGTTTTCCTGCTGAATCCCTGGATTTCTGGTCTGTGGCTACAATAAAATGCCATTGGATTAATGTCATTGGGATTGCTTACTGTTCTCTCTCCATCCTTTTGCAGTGCATTGACAGGATAATATTAAAGTCTGGTTCCATTATTTTTCAAAGAGATTAACTGTAGAATATTGTCTCAAAATTACAACTCAGAGGTCTTTCTCCATTTCCTGTCTGCTAATCAGTCTGTGGCTTCTGAGTCACTCTTTTCATTTAGAAACTGAAATGAATTAGATGTGTTCTATTGTTCTTTCTCAATGGGAAATATATATATATATATCAAATTTATTAAACATGATGGTCTTTATCCACTAGGCCATTCTGCAGGACTCTATAGGCTTCAGCAGGATTATTCATGTGATTAGAGGCTATCAGACTGACTCTCTCTCTGGCTGATGTAAATTTTTATCCTCTTTGACCAAGGAGATGCTCTAACATAATTTCCAGTTTGAAATCTTTCCTATGAGATAAATCAAAGCCCTCAGGTACTGGAAGGCTGCTCTAAGGTCTTCCTGGAGCTTTCTTTTCTCCAGGCTGAACAGCCACAACTCTCTCAGCCTGTCTTCATAAAGGAGGTTCTCCAGCCCTCTGATCATGTTTGTGGCCTCCTCTGGACCCACTCCAACAGCTCCATGTCCCTCTTATGCTGGAGGCACCAGAACTAGAGTCAGTACTCCAAGTGGGAGTCTCACAAGAGCAGACTAGAGGGGGGAAAATCACCACCCTTGGCCTGCTGGTCAATTTAGGAAGAAGTTCTATACAGAGAGAGTGATTGCCCATTGGAATGGGCTGCCCAGGGAGGTGGTGGAGTCGCCGTCATTGGAGGTGTTCAGGAGGAGACTTGACGGGGTGCTTGGTGCCATGGGTTAGCTGTTTGGGTGGGGTGGATTGGTTGATGGGTTGGACACGATGATCTTGAAGGTCTCTTCCAACCTGGTTTGGTTTATTCTAAATAAAGGTTTATTCTAAATAAATTCAAGCTAATATGAGGAAGGTTTAAAACACTTTGGATGAAGTTCTAAGGGCCTCACACTTCTTGGCTCTCTGTGTTCTAGTGGCAGGGGGTTTTAACTCATGAGAGCAGAGTAGAAAGAAGCCAAATCCTTGTGGAGAAGGACGAACTACAACCAGATTTTGTGATCTCTGCTGTGGCTTTGGGTGATTTATATTTTTTTTGGTCCTACCTGTTATTTTAAAGAAAATTACAAATAATATTATTCAGACTCTCCTTGTTGAAATAGAGCCTGTGCTCTTGCTGCTCAAGAGATTGCTGCTCAAGAGTCTGCAAATATTAAAACCCCCTAGACAGCATTATTCTCACCACTTGGGCATAATAGAAAGCAAATTATTTTTAAGACAAGTAGCCTGGATGTAGAGCCCTGCTTTTATCATTTTGTGTGTGGGTGTGGTGTGATGGAATGGTCACACTCTGCTAAATACAGGCCTCATATGAAGGGGAAAACCAATCTTTCTGTTTTCACTGATCTGCAATAGTCCTTCCACCATCAAACCCTCTATTTCCTTTGAATGTGATGGTATCATTATGCAAAAATCTAGCACTACCCTGCACTGGCTAAACCATAAATGTGAATGATTCTAAAATTGCCTTAGAAGATGTTTATATTCAATTGATACAAAAATGTTGGAGCAGAAGCGTGGGATAAATACATATATGTATACAATTTCTACCAATCAATGCTGATAAAAATCTCATGGTTTCTCTTACACACACTCACAAATCATCAGTTCAAAAAGCAGGCTCTCAAAGAAAATAGTTAGGAAGGAGGAAATGACAGAATTATAGTTGCCATTGTGTGGTTGCCTATTTTTCTGCTATCTTCTTTAATTATACAATTACAGAATAGTTCCTCACACACCACCTACCTCATTCAACACCCAAATTGGTCTGATTAGCAGGCAGAATTTGAGACAGAAAGATCAGAGCACTTAATATCATACAGCAGCTTACATAATCCTCTTGATTTTAGCTGAAGTTGTGAGTTCCTGGTGCTCTCCTCAATCAGGTTCCCTGGCACTACAGTAAAAATCAGGGATGAGCTGCGAAAGCTCCAATTTGATGTACCTTCCTGGCATTTATTGCGGTGTGTCCTCTTGGCTGGGAGCCTAAATTTACCCAAACGGTCTGAATTTAAGTCCTTCTTTCAGAAGGGATTCTTAAAGAAGTCCTTTAAGAAAGAGATTGATGCTATGCTGGTGTGTAACAACTGTAGGTAGGCTGCAGTTCCACTGCTGGTGTTGTGCCTTCAAAGGCAGGAGGAGTTTTGAAGATATCTGCCTGCCTGGAGCATGAACACACAGGACAAGGAACTGTTGAAAGTATTCCCCAGGCTGTATTCAAGGGACTTTGACCTTATTTGATTCATTATTTTCTGTGTCAGTCACCAGACAACTGCAATATGTTCTACCAGAGTCACCTTTGTACACAGCGTTGCTCCATTCCCAATTTCTTCCTGGAACCGTACTGGGACTGAAAGGGCACTGCAGGAGATGGAAAGGACAAATCAGTATGTAAGAGATGTCACAATGCTTATTCAAAAAGGATTTTATTTTTGTGCATCAAAGTTGCACAGAGACCCTTAGTTTTCCAGTCTCCTGATGTCTGAAGGTTGAATGCAAAGAAGAAGTGGCACCAAAAGTGAGCCTGGTCCCACGGGTCCATCGGGGCAGTGTAAGCAGAGAAGGAGTCAACCTCCAGCAATATTTGGCTTCTTATTCTAGAGGTCATGTGAATCAGGCATCACCTTGGGGAATGTTTCTTTCACAACTTGATCAACTATTGGACCTACATATTTTCTTGAAGGCTTTTCAGTCCTATTTTAGGATTAAAAAAAGGGGGTGGGGGGGGTGGGGTGTGATTTTGTTATCTTCATAGTTTCATAGTTTCATTCAGGGTTGGAAGGGACCACACGGATCATCTAGTTCCAACCTCCCTGCCATGGGCAGGGACATCTTCTGGTGTGTTTTTTTTTTAATGAGATCTCATGGTAGTTTTGAAGAAGAAACTGGAGGAAATTCTGTCCTGTGACAAGAAACAACAGAGCTGGAGAAGAACGTTGGAGATGTTAGAGCCAGCAGCAACGCAGCCCTTGCAGGTCAGCTGTGGAGCCCTGAGATAATAATTTGCCATTGCATTGTCTTTCTTACCAGCAGCAGAACAATAGTGAGATTCAGGACACTCGTGTTCACCCAGCAGTGTGCATATTGGCCAAAGACTCTTTTTCCCCATTCCTCCCTCTTTGACCCTTTCTTTGACATTGACCTTTGGTTTTTAGGTCAGCTCATTTGAACTACTTCAGTTGGCAACCTGAAGTCCACACTCAATGCATAAAATATCAGCCCAGAGAGGCTGGCAAGCTTAGAAGTCGCTGAAAGCAGACCTTTGTAGTAGGAAGTGCAAAAGTGGCATAATAAAAGACAACAGTACCAATTCTGCCTGAAAATGCCACTGTTTAAAATACAAATAAAGCATTTCTAGCTGTGAGCTTTCAGGAGCATTAATAGGGAGGAGCCACAGGATTTCAACATTGTTATGGGGTCACAGCTTCCAAATTAACTGAATCTAAATATAAATTATTCCATCCAAGCCCCAAAAAAAGAAGAGAGTCAAAATTCAGCCTCTTGTACCACCACTCCACCAGCACGTTCTGAAAATGTAGCTCTGTTACAAAAGGATCTTTTAACTCCCTTCCCACCACCCTTTTTCTCTCTCTCACTGAGCTTTACAGGAGCTTCACACTGGCGGTAACTCCTCAACTATTTATTCATATGAATGTTGCATGCTACAAATCCTTGCCAGGGATGTCTGGGAAAGGCTTGGTGCTTTCAGAGTCCTGACTTCCAGGGAGGTCCTCTGCAAAACTGTGAAACTAATCTGCACCTTACACTTAGTTCAGGTTTCATTCTCTGACCTTGCACTGCAGATCCTATGAATAGAACATTGTCCTCTCTGTGCAGTCTCAATAACTGGACATTTTCTGGGTCCATGGATTTGTACAATGAGATATCTACTCCAATCTGTGTACATAATGCTCCAGTGCCTGCCAGGAATGGCTGCAATATTGACGCCTTTCAATGTAGATCACATCATTCCCAGAGCAGAGTTCAATGAAATGATACTGTGGTTAACAAGTTTGAGAACAGAAAGTTATTTTAAAACATGGAGCTCATCAGGAGGAAGCCTGTTTATCCATGCCACAGTTACATGCAGTTGTCAATAAATAAACAAAGATTTGCTTCCCCTATTGTCATGGATAGCGAGTCAGTCATTAATACAAATTAATGAAGCTCCAGTTTTGTGACAGGCAGTTTTTAGGGAGCTCTTTCCTAATGATATGTTTGCCTTCCATTATGACACCAAGAAACCTCATTATCTAGCAAGCAGCACATTGGAGCCAAAAAAGCCTTGAAACTACTGCTTTCTGCCTTTGCTCCTGGCTCACAATAAGCAGCACTTACATTTTCACCGAGCTCCCCTGGATAAATGGCATTACTCAGAAAGGAATTAAAAATCCAGATAAAAATTGCAAAAGGAAAAGGAGAATGTGTCCTGTGCCTGATCTTTACTCAGTTCTTTTGTTAGATTGCTAGTTAGTTAGGGATCTTGGCTCTGGCCTGGAAGACAAAACTGAAGGCAAGATTCAGAGTTTCATATGCATGTCCATTTTATATTTATAAAGGCATTGATTGCACAGAGCTTTAAGTGATTGCTTGCTGTTGACATGAACCTACCTTTCTCTATGAGGCGGTGCTGAATAAACCCATTAAAAATGTTTCAGAGAAAGCAAGCAAACTCATGTGGTTTGCTGCAGGCTTCCAGGAACAAGATGAGTGGCTTCTCTCCATGGATTTGCCAGTCTGGTATTACAGAACAACAACAAAAAAATATGAAATGGAAATCTGCTTCCAATTACTTTTGACAATGGTCAGTATGGATACAGGAAGGCCATTTGCTAACAGATCAGAGTCAGATTGTACCAGTGCTCAGACACAAGCATCTAATTCTCCATAGCAAGAACATGACACCTTCTGAGTCACCTCCTGCTGCCCTCTGAAGTGGCTTATGCCCAGCTGATGGTTGCTGACTTTGGAGAGGTCCATGTTTAGATGGGGATGCATATTTAGAACGTGGGTGCATCCCATTGTATTGAGCTGCATGTGTTACACGGGTGCAGCAGAACGGGTTTGTGTGTTGGGCTGTGAAAGCTTCAGCACCTTGAGTAATAGCACTCTTTCAGCAACCCCTCTCAGTCTAACATAAGTATGATGGCAATCAAGCACTGAGAATACCATAGATTTTCGAGCCTGAAGCAAGAATTCAAAAGAAGCCATCCTGTACACTGCAAATATGTTATTATAGGAATTAGATGATATCTAAGGATCATTGTTCAGTACTTATTTTCTAGGAAATATCACTTTCCAGATGCTAAGCCTGCCCTGGCATTTACCATTGTTAGGAAACCTCCCATTATGAGACCCTCCTGCCCTTCAAACTATCCTCTATAATAATACCTCGTATTTTCTTTTCCTGTTTTGGACCACAGAGAATTCTTTGCACTGGATCCTTTAGTTCTTATGAACAGAAATGAAATGTTATTTATCAGGTTTCTTTCACCAGGCAGAGAATCCAAGTCTTCAGAACTGCTGCAGGACTAATTCAAAGTGAGTGAGAATTTTGTTTAGTATCTGAACACATCAGGCTGGTGTGAAATGGTCCTGTGAATCACTACAGCCAATCTGTCCCTGGTTCGTTCTCATTCAGAAATGCAATGCACAAGCCATTGACAAATCCTTTTATGTATAAAATGCAAATATTGGTAGGTGTTCAGCGTGAATGGACTTCTAACAGCAAAGCAAGCAAGCCCTGGACTTCTAACAGCAAAGCAAGCAGCCCTGGACTTCTAACAGCAAAGCAAGCAAGCCCTGGACTTCTAACAGCAAAGCAAGCAAGCCCTGGACTTCTAACAGTAAAGCAAGCAAGCCCTGGACTTCTAACAGCAAAGCAAGCAAGCCCTGGACTTCTAACAGTAAAGCAAGCAAGCCCTGGACTTCTAACAGCAAAGCAAGCAAGCCCTGGACTTCTAACAGCAAAGCAAGCAAGCCCTGGACTTCTAACAGCAAAGCAAGCAAGCCCTGGACTTCTAACAGCAAAGCAAGCAAGCCCTGGACTTCTAACAGCAAAGCAAGCAGCCCTGGACTTCTAACAGCAAAGCAAGCAAGCCCTGGACTTCTAATAGCAAAGCAAGCAAGCCCTGGACTTCTAACAGCAAAGCAAGCAAGCCCTGGACTTCTAACAGCAAAGCAAGCCCTGGACTTCTAACAGCAAAGCAAGCCCTGGACTTCTAACAGCAAAGCAAGCAAGCCCTGGACTTCTAACAGCAAAGCAAGCAAGCCCTGGATAGAGAGTGAGGAGCTTTTTTCCAAAGCTCCACCTTAGCTTTGCAGTGAGAAGCATCTTTTAACAGTTTTTTCCCCTTTATTTTCTGGGATTAGCAAGGAATCTGTTCTGTTTACTACAGAGCCATTTACATTCTGGCTTTGGATTTTTCAAGAAGACGTGAAGTCTGTTTCCATTAGCACTAAACCCAAAGAGAGGCTCTCACCCCAGAAATGTCAGGCACCATTACTTTCCGTGGAGTCTGAAAGCCCTGCATCTGTTGATGTCAGAAATGGGCAATATGTCTAATCCAGAGAAGAGCAATGAGGCCTGGGAAAAGAATTTGTAAAAAGCCAGGCACAATGGGTTTCATAGATGGCAAGTATCAGCCCTGGCAAGAAAAACACCGAGTCTCCCTTTCCTTTCCCTGCAGAAATACGTGACTAGGAGAAGCCACTTGAGCCGAGTTATTTATTTTAGAGGGAGGAAAAGTAAATGCTTTGTATGGATGAGGCGATGTGATTGCCAAAGTTTGTAACACACTTCAGATGCAGTAGATGGGCAGAGTATTGGATGTGATATTCCACTTCAAGCAGCACTTCAAATAAATAGCGTTGGCTTGGAATAATTTGTTGTTGTTGTTGTTGTTGTTGTTGTCGTTGCTGTTGTAAACTCCACAACACATTTTTACTGCAAGATATGACACTTAAGAGGCAGATATTAAATGTTTATGAGAATGTACCAAATGAATAAAATACCAGGATTGTTAGCACATGAAATTAACCACACACATCTCTTACTAATTAAACAATTCTCAGGCTCACCTTGACTTGGATAGAGCTATTAATATATCAGTGCTGTGTTATCAACCTGTAACCTATGTGTGCATCCTGGCATTCTCTTCCATCTGGCCTGGACACTCAAGAATAGTCATTATGGCCCTCACTTTTTCACCCAGACCCATAG
This sequence comes from Melanerpes formicivorus, assembly GCF_026170545.1. Lineage (NCBI taxonomy): Eukaryota > Metazoa > Chordata > Aves > Piciformes > Picidae > Melanerpes > Melanerpes formicivorus. Next base: position 860,320 of record NW_027142417.1, read on the forward strand.
TCAGACGCTTCAAATGTGTGAGTTTTTATGGATTCAGTGACTGAAAATAGGGCAGTGTGGACTCATCAGCTCTGCAGCTTTTGGTGCCTTTTTTTTTTGGTGGGGTGGGGCAAGCTATAAGCAAGAACACTGGAAAGGAGAAAGCAGAAGAACTAAATGACTAAAATTAGCCATGAATGTCGAGAAACTTTGGGTTTAGCTGAATCTTAATTGATTTTCCTGTCACTAATACTAGCAGGAAAATGTATTAAGAATTTTCCAATGCAGATCATTTTTGAAGAGTTATGTACTTTAAGCCTGAATACCACATGCAATAATTCATCTCAGAGCAATCCATATGCTACACATCTCTGTTAATCTGTCAAGTGAAAATGCTAAACCAGGAGCAGATGAGAATAGATTTATTGTGACAACATATTTTGGATTCCTCCTTCTTTTTTTTTTCCTCACCTAAAAACTTCCACACACTAGATATTCACTTTGGGACACGGTTTAGTGGGCATGGAGGTGTTGGATTGATGGTTGGACTTGATGGTCTAAGAGCTCTTTTCCAACCTTAATGGTTCTGTTATTCTTAAGTGAATACATAATCTTGACTTCATGTCTTTTCCTGGTGAGGATTCATCTGCTCCCACCAGAACCCTCAGCAGACACTGCCCAAATCTTCAGCTCGTTATATACTACCCTGTATTTTACCAAGATTTGGCTTATTAATTTCTGTTAAAAGGGGAAAAAAAAGAGTTTGGTTTGTTATTTGCAGCTGAGTCCCTGGTTAAGGAGGTAAGAACATCCTACCTGAAGAGAGGGACAGGCTCTTCATTCTAGTCTTTTCCACAAGATTGTAACCAAGCAAGGAAATGCAGAATGCTCATGTTGGCCACATTTGATTCATCACTCAGCATTTCACTAAGTCACTCACTTATCATGCACTGATATGCCTGATTAAGACCAAATGCAGTTGTGATGACTTTTATACAGACCTCCACTCTTCCAGCCAGCCAGCCAGCCACCCACCCACCCATCCATCCACCCATCCATCCATCCATCCACCCATCCATCCACCCATCCATCCATCCATCCATCCATCCATCCATCCATCCATCCATCCATCCACCCATCCATCCATCCATCCATCCACCCATCCATCCATCCATCCACCCATCCATCCACCCATCCATCCATCCATCCATCCATCCATCCACCCATCCATCCACCCATCCATCCATCCATCCATCCACCTACCCACCCATCCATCCATCCATCCATCCACCCATCCATCCATCCATCCATCCACCCATCCATCCATCCATCCATCCACCTACCCACCCATCCATCCATCCATCCATCCACCCATCCATCCATCCATCCATCCACCCATCCATCCATCCATCCATCCATCCATCCATCCATCCATCCATCCATCCATCCACCTACCCATCCATTCATCCATCCATCCACCTACCCATCCATTCATCCATCCATCCATCCATCCATCCATCCATCCATCCATCCATCCATCCATCCATCTATCCACCCATCCATCCATCCATCCATCTATCCACCCATCCATCCATCCATCCATCCATCCATCCATCCATCCATTCATCCATCCATCCATCCACCTACCCATCCATCCATCCATCCATCCACCTACCCACCCATCCATCCATCCATCCATCCTTTCTTCTACAACTATATTTCTACAGTCTCAGTCAGTTGTGACTGTAGGCTTTATTAATGTAAAATTATTGACTCATCCCCTTATCTCCTGGCATCACTTTTCCCTCTGGTTTAATGGTGGAAAGCAATGAAGAAGCAGTAGAGATATAACATGTGTCAGACAATTGTGGTCGCTACCAGGCAGCCAGATCATCAGAGGTTTCACAGAAGGAAATAGAATTACTGATATGAGAAGGCTGATATCAGATGAAGATGCTTTGTCTAGGAGAATCAAAATGAGCTTTAACAGGTTAAGAAGAAGGATAGCTGATGAAAATATACACCAGAGAACATCCATGAGCCTTCTGAGGAATATAAATAAGCAACAAACAAATAATGAAACCAAATGTCAGGATCTATACAGAAATTGTTAGCAGCTCTCTGAAGCCCACATATGTGGTGATATTGGAATATTGCTGTATTGCCATCCCACCATCTATTTCCTTGACATTTTTTTTTTCAGATAGATAAACCCCTATTTTTTTTTTAACTCCTAGCACCAAAGCCATGTTTAAATACTGGCTGTTGCTAGAGACAGAGATATCTGGATAAAAAAGCCAGACAGCAGGATGCTAAATTCCACACTGAAGCACTCAGAAATTAGAGAATTCTGAAATGAAGAGCATGATTTAGTTCATTAATTGCAAGGAATCACTTCATTACAAAGTATTCCATTCAAATACATTATTTATAACGTGGATGATGTGCACACATATTGAAAGGAAAATATCTGTGCTGGTATTCAACCACATGTTCAGATTCCAAATGAGTTTGGTGTAGAAAACCACCATATCTTTATAAATATTGTGACTTTGATCTTTTCGTGGGTAGATCAGAATCAAAGTCATAGAATGGTTTGTGTTAGGAGGGAGCTCCAAACGTCACCTAGTCCACAGGAAGGACATGGACCTGATGGAACAGGTGCAGAGGAGAGCCACAAAGATGATCATGGGGATGGAGCATCTCTGCTATGATGACAGGCTGAGGGAACTGGGGTTGTTCAGCTTGGAGAAGAGAAGGCTCTGGGGAGACCTGATGGCAGCCTTCCAGTACCTGAAGGGATCCTACAGGAAGGCTGCAGAAGGACTGTTTACAAAGGCCTGCAGTGACAAGACAAGAGGCAATGATTTGAAATTAGAGAATAGATTTAGATTGGATGGAACAATCTAAACTGTTAGGAACAGGTTCTGCACCATGAGGGTGCTGGAACACTGCAACAGGCTGCCCAGAGAGGTAGCTGGGGCCCCATTCCTGGAGATACTGAAGGTGATGCTCCACAGGGCACTGAGCAACCTGCTCAAGTGGAGGATGTCCCTGCTGAGTGGGCTTGGACTGGATGCCCTTTGGAGATCCCTCCCAGCCCAAATTCTATGATTCTCTGATTTTATGTCCTTTGGAAATGTATGACTGGAGATGCACAGCGGATGGGAAGTGGAGATTTCAGACTGTCCAATGCAGAAGATGCTGAGGGCATGGGAGTGGCCGAAACAAAAAATCAGAGAAGATGGAAAAAATGCTAACTGATAGAGGACACAGTCTCAGGCTGCACCAGGGGAGGTTCAGGCTGGATGTTAGGAAGAAGTTCTATACAGAGAGAGTGACTGGCCATTGGAATGGGCTGCCCGGGGAGGTGGTGGAGTCACCATCACTGGAGGTGTTCAGGAGGAGACTTGATGGGGTGCTTGGTGCCATGGGTTAGTTGTTTAGGTGGGTTGGATTGGTTGATGGGTTGGACACGATGATCTTGGGGGTCTCTTCCAACCTGGTTGATTATTATTATTATTATTATTATTATTATTATTATTATTATTATTATTATTATTATTGATTTCCTGAGTCAACATGTAACAAAGGTGACAAGTTCAAGTTGCCATCCAGGACTGAAAGCAGCAGGCATTAGATGTGGCCAGACTTTGCTACGAAGGTGATTGCAGAGGTAGCTTGCAGAAGAAGACACCAGAAGCTACCCTTGTGTGGTTCAGCTCTGATGAATAAACAAACGATCTGTCGTGAGACCAGAAAGGTACTCAGTGTAATTAAGAAAATAAATTTTGTGTGTAATTAAGACCTATATTTTGGCATCCATTTAAAGGGAATTAATTAGTATGTGCTTAGGAATGGTTTGCTTTAATTTAGTGGGAAGACATTTCAATCAAACATTTCTATCTACTTGTTGCAAGAAAGTTTTCTGGCAACGAAAGCAAAGCAAAACAAAAGCCAAACCAAACTCAGGAAACACCACAAGGCTCTCTTTGTTTTCTTTTTCTTACAAGCTGTCACATATGTAAGAAGATAATAAATAGGTAAAGAACTGGTCAGGTTATACCCTGAGCACAAATAGGCAGCTCTGAGAGAATGTCACATTGTCTAGAAATGATCTTGGTGGAGGTAACAAATCTGAAATTTTCTGTGAAGATCCTGCAAATGACACAAATAAGCTTCAGTAAGTACAAAAATAAATGAAAACCCTGCCTCCTGCATTCGGTTTGGATCTATTCTTCCTTCTGGGGAGGTCAATAAACATCCACTGCTTTAAGAGCCCATGGGGAACTGCTTCCTCTAATGAAGAAGCAGAGCTCTCCTCTCACAGGTGTGGACAAGCAGACATCCATATATTTCAGGCACCAAAAGTTCTGAGACTGCTTGATAATTTGTGGTCTCACAGAGTTCACTTGTGCTCCTGGCACCCAAGCTCCACAGACACCAGACAGTGGTACCCGTCACTGCATCTCACACTATGAGGGCAATGCTGAGGAGAGAGGCAGGTGATCTCTGCAGGGTTTTTTTCACCCATGTTTCCTAAAATTTGAGGGCAACTAATGTTGTCATCCATTGCTCTGTAACAATGGCTGCATGGCTTGGGAAGGGCAGTGAACAGCCTGAAAGCAAAGGTATTATCATTGGTGAGTGATCTGCACAAGAGGAAAAAACCTCTTTGCTGGGGTGGTGGAGCCCTTGATCAGGTCATGTAGAGATTGTGGAGTCTCCTTCTCTGGAGAGATTCCAAACCCACCTGGCCGCTGTGATCCTGGGCAAGCTGCTCTAAGTGACCCTTCTTTAGCAGGGGGGTTGGACTAAGTGATCTCCAGAGGTCACTTCCAACCCCTACAATGCTGGGATTCCGGGATATAGCTACTGAAAATCCAATCCATAGCTAACCTGTAACTCCCCAACTCTTCTCCCTGAACATTTGGATTTCAACTGAGCTACATTTTGTTTTTAAACCTCAATTCCCTGACAGTTCAGAAGCTCACAATTCTAGCTTCGTAAATAGCTCGTCTGGTAAATGCAGGGAGATGCTGGCAGCAAGCACCCACCTTCAGTGTACTGATTAGTTCTGCTTGGCTTGTGCAGTATGTATTGGCTGAATGTATGATTGTGCACATTAAATAGTATCTTCATGGTGACTTGGCAATGATTTAACCACCACACTGTACCCCAAACTCCATCTTTCCCAGATAAACAAACCAAACCCATCATTATCCACCCAAAGGGAGATGGGATTATTCTCACACACATATCATTCCTAGAAGGATGTAATAACACACTGCTAATGTGCTTCAGGTTCAACTTGCAGATGCATATTCTCCTGTGGAATGATCTCCACACAGGCATTGACTGTTGGCTTTCAGAAGGTTCAGCAGTGCTCAGAGTCTGCAGGTTGGATTGTAGCTTCCACTTTAGCTTGGGGGTTGAAGTAGATGACCTTTAAATGTTCTTCCAACCCAAAACATTCTATAATTCTACATTCTGAGTCTCTAAATCAGGCCCCACTTACTGTGGTATCAGCAAAGGGAAGGAGAAAATGGACTCTCTCTGTTTGCTGCAAAGGATGCAGAGCTGCTCAGGGATTTGTAAAATGCTGGGGGTTTTCAGGTGAGGGACAGACCTCTGGTGATCCTCAAGATTATGAGGTGAAGGAAGATAGACCACTACTTGTGGTATGTCACAGCAAAGAGAACACAACTTTTGTGTTCCTCTGTGCAGAAATAATGTGCCCAAAATAAAGAAAGCATGAGTAAAATCATATTTTTATGACAGGTAACCAATCCAGAGCAGGGGCAGCTGGACCAGAGGATCTTGTAAGGTCCCTTCCAACCCAAACCATTCTGTGATTCTCTGATTTCTGAACCATCTTCACAGGCTTCTTTGGAAGTCCTTTGTTTAACACTCAGCTTGAGCCTTGTAGGTGTCTGGGTTCTAGGAAACAGGGAAAGTGACCCTGTGTCACCAAGGCACCTGATTTGTACCTGAGCTGCAGTGCTTTTCTCTGAGCTCTCTGCAAGCCTCTCCAAAACCAGGAGATTCATTTGGTGTCTGGGGAAACTGATGTCTTAAAACTGATGAATGAGTCAGGCAGTGTGTTTGGTCCTGTCTCTTTCTTGCTTTCCTTCATGTTTGCTTATAATTAAAGCATTGGCTGAAACAACTTGGGGTTTCATAGAGTGCTGATCCAAATGCAGAAACTATTTTCCAGCAGCTGTGTTGACTGTTCATTCAGAAGTACTGATTGCCTGGTCGTTGAGAGGACCATTCATCCTCTCCATCAGGTTAAACTTATCTGGTCCATCTTTCATCTGCCTACTGAGTTTATTAGGATCTCTTAATAGCTGGGAAAGAGTTTTAAGTCAATTTGATTAGAACTGATAGCAAAAAAAACTGTTTCAAACTTTCTGACCTTGCCTTTTGAACCATTCAAAATGAGAGAGATGAGCACTACAAAAAAATATAGCCATGATTTTTTTGCAATGACCTGTTAAAAGGCTGGTACAGAATCACAGCATGGTAGAGGTTGGAAAGGTTCTGTGAAGATCATCTAGTCCAACACTTTAGAAGCAGCTGCAGCAGCTCCTGCTACCCAGTGGCTTCATGTAGGTGGGCTCCCAGGCTGTGCCCAGGCTTGCTGGAGGCAAGCAGGCAGGACCTGTGCTTTGCAGTTCTCCTTGAGTTTATTTATGTGGCTGTCAATGGCTCCATGTCCCAGTGGAGGCCAGTGACAAGCGGAGTCCCTCAGGGATCAGTCCTGGGACCTGTCTTGTTCAACATCTTTGTGGGGGACATGGACAGTGGCATTGAGTGCACCCTCAGCAAGTTTGCTGATGACACCAAGCTGTGTGGTGCAGCAGACACGCTGGAGGGAAGGGAGGCCATCCAGAGGGACCTTGACAGGCTGGAGAGGTGGGCACAAGCCAACCTCATGAAGTTCAATAAGAGCAAGTGCAGGGTCCTGCATCTAGGTCGAGGCAATCCCAGGCACAAATCCAGGCTGGGCAGTGACTGGCTGGAAAGTAGCCCTGAGGAGAGAGACTTGGGGGTGCTGGTGGACAAAAAGCTCAACAGGAGCTCTCAATGTGCACTTGCAGCCTGCAAAGCCAATCAGATCCTGGGCTGCATCAGGAGAAGTGTGGCCAGCAGGTCCAGGGAGGTGATCCTCCCCCTCTGCTCAGCCCTGGTGAGACCCCACCTGGAGTACTGTGTCCAGTTCTGGAGCCCCTATGACAAGAGGGATGTGGAGGTGCTGGAACGTGTCCAGAGAAGGGCCACAAGGATGATCAGAGGGCTGGAGCACCTCTCCTATGAGGGCAGACTGAAGGAGTTGGGGCTGTTCAGTCTGCAGAAGAGAAGGCTCCGAGGTGACCTAATTGTCGCCTTCCAGTATCTGAAGGGGGCCTACAGGAAGGCTGGGGAAGGACTTCTCAGGATGTCAGGTAGTGATAGGACTAGGGGGAATGGAATGAAGCTGGAGGTGGGGAGATTCAGGCTGGATGTGAGGAGGAGGTTCTTCACCATGAGAGTGGTGAAACCCTGGAATGGGTTGTCCAGGGAGGTGGTCGAGGCCCCGTCCCTGGGGGTGTTTAAGAGCAGGCTGGATGAGGCTCTGGCCAGCCTGGTCTAATGTGGGGTGTCCCTGCCCATGGCAGGGGGGTTGGAACTAGATGATCCTTGTGGTCCCTTCCAACACTGAATGAAACTATGAAACTATGAAACTATTTGCCTGCAGGATTGGCGCCATGTCTCACAGCTCTGAGAAACTCAGCTGTTTGAGGAAAAAGAAGAAAAAAACCAACAATAACTACCCCAAAAAAGGGCAGATTTTCAGTTTATCACTGTTGCTTTAAAACTTCAGAATCTGGCAGCAATATGAAAAACTTCTTTCACTCTTTGTCAGGGGTCGTTTTAATGCTTTTCTGGAGATGTGGCAGCAATTTGCAATCAGACAGCTCAGTGCAGTTGGAAATATTTAATTTCCAGAAAGTGGAAGAGCTCTGGGCTCCTGTGGAGACCTGAAGCCTGCAGTTAATATATAGGCCCCAACCTTGCTTTCATTTAAGTCATTGGCAAAATTCCCATTGACTTCCAGTGAAGCAGGATTGGCCCCGTTTCAAAAAGGGAGTATTATTAGGTTTAACATTTTAAACCCACTAACATAAGGAGCAGGCTTAAGATTATCATGATTGAGCATTTTATTTTCAAATGCAGTTGACAGCACATTTAAACAAAGAAATGTGGCTGATCTTTCAAACTTTGAAATTGCTAGGTTGAGCAAAATGGGAGCTGCTTTCAATTAAATAATGCAAAGAAAAGTAGCAGGGCAGAACTGCATTTGGCAAGAGAAAATGCTGTATTTATCTCACTGCAACCCAGTCATTGGTTTGTGGCTCCAGGGTCCTCAAGCAAACACCCAAATCCACGTGATGCCCTTGCATGTTCTAGTAGATCTTGGGTCTTGGAGATGGCTGGAAGATGTGTTGGAACTCGTGTAATCAGCCAGCTTTGTGTCAGCCACCCATCTGAGACACTGAAAACTGTCCATGAGAAGACAAGAGTAAGAGAAAGCCCTTGGGATTTGCTCCTTTGCCATTAGGAAGTATCAAAAATACTCATTGTAGAATTGGCTGCTCAATAAACAAACTCACTGCAGCACTCAGGCTTCCATGCACTTGCACACTGAGTTCAAACTGAGAGGACTGAGTTGCTAGTGATAGCACCAACAACTGAGAAATGGGTGGCTGCTTAAAAAGTGGACCCCAGTGTGCCGCCAGCCAAAACAACCCTGATTGTGATTCCAATAAGGAAGATGAATCTCTTCATCCTCTGCTTTCTACTACAGCAATTGCAGATGTTGTCAGCAACCTAACTGAAGGGAAATTACTCTGCTAATTTTTATACTGACAAGTCCATTCAAGTAGAGAATACCTGCAATTTACCATGCAGCCACAACAGCTCTTGCAGCATCCATACAGACCATTGAGTCTCTTAATCTACCTGATGTCATGTTTGTTTACAATGCAGAGAGAACATGGAGTGAGTAAACAGATTGGTTTAGAACATTAATAACAGAGTAATTAGCTGAGACTTTGTGCCTAGACAAACACAGAGATGTAAAGCAGTTAACTAGTCATAGGCAGTGAACAACTCAGCTTATCCATGGGAGCTAAAACTCCTGTCAGGAGGCATTTTCATTTCAGGGTGTGATGAAAAAGAATTGATTTACAAATACATGTATTTTTAATATTTCTTTTGTTATTCCTGTTCCATGCTGAACGAGATGGTTTGCCAGAGAGCCAGGTGCTGGATGGCTGGAGTCAGACCATCAGTGCAGCCTGAAAATGATCCATGTGTATTCCTGAGCGTTTCACTGCGTCCAGAATGCACATTCTGAAGTATAGTTGTGGCTACCCTGTGCCTGTAATAAAGAGAAAAACAATTGCTGTGAGGAGATTGATTAGGGTTTGACTGGCTTGTTTGGGTGGTTTTTTTTGCAGTTAAAAGTGTACACCTGTTGCTACAGGCTGCAACTCCTACATAAACTTTAACATTTCTCTTTGGGAGGGTTACAAATCTTTCTCCCAACTACCACTGCTAAATGTTGTCTTGTTACCTACAGCTGATGCTGTTACCATTCCTTTTTATAGCAACCATTATTTAGATGGCTATTGAGCCACTCAGCCTGGTAGCCACTGTCTCTGTGCACGCTCTAGTCTGCCCTCATTTCTGACTACCCCAGATTTAGATAAATGACTGCAGTGACAAATATTCAACCATCAAAATGGCTGCTGTCTGTACAAGAAACTGCATTAAAAACTGGAAGTCTCCTAGCCAGGATATTCCCAGTGTTGGCAATGTATTAAAGAGGTCAGAAATGCATTTACCATTGAATATGTTCGTGAGTCAGGAGCTGGTGGGATAAATGCATCTGAGAACAGTGTATAACTTCCTCCTCTCTCTGCATTCTCTTTTTCATGAACTGTTGTTTACACTGAAATTTCCTATGTCTACACAGAAGTTATGCTACCTCTGCTGGTAAATCCACTATTTTAACCTGTTTATGTGTTAATCCAGCAAAAATGTGCTTGGTACATCCTCTGCTGGCAGCTTCTGGAAATATCAGTTGGGAGTGCAAAGAACTGACAGGTTTTGTCTTCGAGTATTACAGCCACAGTTTTCTCTCTTGGGCAGAGGAACCCTAGTAGGCAAGAGCATGCAGAAAGGAGCCACTGGGGAGCAGAAGACCACCTTCATCCCACATTAGATGCAGAGCTCATCAGTCACATCTCTCTTATCCACAGCTGGTGCCTTACCCTGAGCTACAGACACTGGCCAGATGTGGGAGGCAGCACTGGCATCCTCCAGCTCGCAGCCACGCTGATGCTGGCAGCTTCACCACTTGCCTTGTAGCATGGCAATGGCAGAGAAGGGCTCTCACAGACAGGCTGAGCACAGGCAGCTGCTGATGCCTGTCTCTTCCTGATAAGACCCGCACTTGCCTAAGCTCCTCTTTCTGGTCTGCTGGTGGCTAGTTGGCTGCCAGCATCCAGGAGCAGAGGGCTGCTGAGCTGAGCCAAGCAGCACACTCACTCTTGGCCCCATCTCCTCTGGCAGAAGGGAACAGGCAGTACCTGTCTCCTGGTGATGTCCTCATGAGTGGACTTCTAGAAAGTAGTTTTCCAGAAGGCAGAGAGCAGCAGAGCCCTCTTGAGCTGTGCTTCAGGGATGAGTTGCAAGTAGAAGCTGGAAGCAATGTCCCAGGGCACATGTGTCTCAGCAGCCTCTCCTACAGCACAGCATGGATGAATGTGCTGGACAAAACAACCTCTGAAAGCAGGCACCTCAGGGGGTGCCAAGACTCAGGTTGAGGGTGGCTATTTTTAAGCTGAGGTTATCTGGGGATTCAGTACCTGAAAGGGGCCTACAATAAAAAACATGAAGGGACTTTTTACAAGGGTTTGTAGTGATAGGATGAGAGGGAATGGATTGAAGCTTCAGGAGGGCAGATTTAGACTGGAGTTTAAGAAGATATTCTTTGGAGTGAGAGTACAGAGTGGAACAGGTTGCTCAGGGAGGTCATGGCTGCCTCCTCCCTGGAGGTGTTCAAGGCCAGGCTGGATGAAGCCTTGAGTAACCTGGGCTGGTGGGAGGTGTCCCTGCCCATGGCAGGGGATTGGAACTGGATGATCTTTAAGGTCCCTTCCAACCCCACTCACTCTATAAATCTATGACTCTGTTAAATTACTCAAAGCATTCTTTTTGGCCTTAAAATCAGGAAGTTTGTTGCTTCGCTGATATTGCTGTTACTGAGGCTGCCGTTAGACAAGATGATAAACCTGCTTTAGGATGCTTATTACAAGATCAAAAACCCCGTGGCCATATGACACAAAACACTGAAACAACTTCAGTCTGTCAGTTCAAATTTGTTCCAAATATTTTGAATTCTCAGTACAACTTCAATCTGTCTTGACAGATCAGTTTTTAGCTCATCCTGCCCACTCTAATTTGATGCCGAACACACATCGTCTGTTTACCCGCAGTTGGGATAAAGCCTGCTATAAATCCATAGCCTGCACTCTGCCTAATTCATCAGAAATGTGCCCCTGCCTTGTTCAGATCAGATTTGTACCAAGGGACAACGCAGGAGCACACAGATATTATGCTGCAGAAGCACAACACACGTGAGCCCTGCTGACAGAAATGGTATGTGACAGAAAGGATCGAGGAAGAAAGTTAAAAGTATAAAAGCTGATGGAAAGCTGATGAGAAGAAAAAAAAGGTAGATATTAGAAAGAAAAAAAAAGAACTGAAACAAAAGCAATGAAAACCACACAAAACTTCATGCAATGCAAATAATTACACAGAGCACAGAAAGGTTTGAGTTGGAAGGGATTTTTAAAGGTCATGCAGTCCAACCCTCCTGCAGTCAGAAAGGACGTTGCAACTAGAGTAGGTTGCTCAGAGCTCCAGACAACCTGACCTGGAATGGTTCAGGGATGGGGTATCCACACCTCTCTGGGCAACCTGGGTCTCACCATCCTCAGTGTAGAAAATTTCCTCCTTCCCTCCACTCTGAATCTCCCTCTTTTAGTTTCAAGCCACAACCCTTTGTCGTGTCACAACAGGCCCTGCTAAAAAGTCTGTCCCCAGCTTTCTGATCAGCCCCTTTAACTACTGAAAGGACACAACAAGTTCCCCCTAGAGCCTTCTCTTGTCAAGGCTGCTCTGCTCAGGGAGGTGGTGGAGTCACCATCCCTGGAGGTGTTCAAGAGGGGATTGGATGTGGCACTTGGTGCCATGGTCTAGTCATGGGGTCTGTGTTGACAGGTTGGACCGATGATCCTCGAGGTCTCTTCCAACCTTAGTTATACTGTGAGACTGTGATATACTGTGATAGTAAAGGAGTGGCTCCCATTCCTTTCCACTGAAATGTCAGGGAAGGTTTAGGCTGGAGATGAGGAGAAAGTTCTTCCCAGAGAGAGCTGTTAGCCATTGGAATGTGCTGCCCAGGTAGGTGGTGGAGTCACCATCCCTGGAGGTGGTCAAGAGGGGTTTGGACGTGGCGCTTGATGCCATGGTTTAGTCATGAGGTCTGTGGACAGGTTGGACTTGATGATCTTTGAGGTCTCTTCCAACCTTGGTGATTCTGTGATCAGATGTAAAACATTGAGATTACAGATTAAAAGAAATGCAGCTCTAGGCAGAAGGCTGATGCAAGCTTCTTGACTTGGTGGAGGAATTACTGAGTGAAAATTTGTGGTCTGTTTTATGAAGATCAAGTCAAATGGGGTGGCCCTTTCTGTTTTAATGTTAGTTGATAATAATTAATTGCCAGTCACTCTGGTGAAGCAGTCTGGACTGCACATAGATATTTGAATGTATGGTTCCTGCAGCTCTGAATGTCAGGCTGTGCAGCTGGAGACAAACAGAAAGAATGCACCAATAAAACGGGAGGACTTTATCTAGAGGAGATGAAGAAAATCTCATTAAAATCTAATGAAAGACAATTTAAGAGACTAAGGAGATAAAAAATACCACATGATCTCATTAAGTTAGTAACTGAAGAACTCTTGAGAGTAGATTTAGACTTGACAAATCTCTAACTCCTCTCTTTCCTCTAGCCAAAGGTCCTCCTTTTATAGGTGCAACTGCATTGGTTTGGGTGACAACAGCCCTACTCCTGCATGCAGACATCCATCACACCTAAAATGCCAGCTCTGATTTATTGCTGGGAAGGACACCATGCTTTGATATTTTTTTTCCTCTTCTGACTGTGAACCACCTTTCAGGGAGCTGTAGAAAACCAGAAGGTCTTCTCTCAGCCTCCTCTTCTCCAGGCTGCACAACCCCAGTTCCCTCAGCTGCTCCTAGACCTGTGCTCTAGACCCTTCACCAGCTTCACTGCCCTTCTCTGGACATGCTCCAGCACTTCATGGTGCTCTTCAAAGCCACTGGTGGCTCTGCTGCCGCCAGTCCCAACACCATGGAGATTTCTGATGTACCTGTGACAGTATGAGGAAAGCCATACTGAGCACTTCTGGGACTGCAGGACTGGCTTCATAGTCACATTTCCTTCCAGGAACATTGTCACTGCACTCTGACTTGCCACTGTCACTGCCTTGGGTTGCTGCTGCTCTGTGGTGCCACATAATTGCTTAATTGCAATTTGTGATGAGCCAGGGAGTGGAAATGCTACATACTCTAGGGCATCCTCTGGCAGGGGCTTGGACTACATGATCTTTCAAGGTCCCTCCCAACCCCTAACAAATTCTGTGACTCTGTGACTATGTGACTGTGATTCTGTGATTTGATTTGGTGAATTTTATCTGAGTAGATGTGATCTCAACAAACATCTTAACCTGCAGGTTTCTTCCCACTTTTAACAGAAGCCAACCTCAATTTTCACACATGTAGTTTTTGCTTGCAGAGCACCTCCTTGCACACAGCCTCCTCTTTGAACAAGGGCCATAGGTCAGGGGGGAAAGACCAGAAGCAGCTATGATCCAGAGACAGACATCTGCAGATAGGAATTTTCTTTTGCTTGTCTTTGATGCTGGGGAGCAAACCCTGGCTGAAGCTCTATAGTATGCAGACATCTAGTGGTTGGATCTTACAGTGCAATTAGGCATCTTCCCAGGACACCTCATGTCATCATCTGCAGGGCAGCTGCCTTGGGTCCTGTTGATAACAGATTCTTTGGCACTGCAAGTCCTTTATTCATTCATCACACCCCTGGTCAGGGGTATTTGGAGCCGCACTGGCCTCACGTGCTTCCAGGCTCTCGCTTTAAATTGTGTGGAACTGAGGCGGTCAAAACATGAAAGGCCAAGAAACCAGGCAGGTTGAAAAGGCTGCAGCACATCTGCTAAACCTCAGCCCGTCAGTTCACCCTGAGACTCATGCACTTGGTAACCATTGCTGCCTTCCCTGCCAAGAGCACACAGCTCTCAGGGGTTTTGGTCTTTGGTTTTCATTTATCTCTTGAGCAAACATCTCCTTATCTGTGTGGATCACCGCACGTTTCTGAGCCATGAACACATCTCACCACCACCTTTGGCTTGCTGAGGTTGTTTTTTGGGTGGGGTGGTTTGGGGTTTTTTCTCAACCACATAGACAATTATCCAACCAAAGAGACCAAGCCCTTTTCTAATCACAGGTCAAGATGCCACAATTCAGTTCCAAGAGACCCTCAGTCCATCAAACAAAAAGCTGGCATCTGCCCAACAGGAGGTTAAACACAGAACTGCTATTTAAAACACTGCTGGCATGGTGTAGCACACACAAGTCATCTGTGTCCCACTCATCTACCTGAGCTTTCATCTCTTTCATGCCCACCACCTTCAGATGCTTACATGGGAGGCACTTCAGAAAGCACTGTTTGTTGTGTTTATTTATATTAAAGCCTAAGGGAGGCAGAGAGTTTATAGCTAGGTGAGATCAAGGTGGTTTTGTCTCCATCTCAGACACAAACATCACCTTGAATAACAAGCCCTAGAGTTGCTTCTGTGCTTGAAGCTCTAAGCTTCCTCAAGTGCTTTACACAGGAAATGGAATTTGTGTTTTGATCTTATTTCTTTATTGATGAGGGAAAGTAACTCAACACAGGGAATGTGGTGAACAGTCAGGGTTTGGGCTAATGATTGATGCCCAGGGATGAGCAGCCAGCTCCCTGGCACTGGTGGGAGAGTGGCAGGACAACAGCAGACTTGGAGAAAAAGCCTTATTGCACAATCCAGTATGGACCACTTCCAAAACAAGTGAGTTGAAATGGAAAGAGAGAGGAAATACTTCCAAGCACATCCTTGCTGGAGAAAAGGACACGTAAGGAAGTTTCTGTCTGATATTTTTGCTTTATGCTATCTTTGTGCTTTCTTCTTCCTCCAAGGCTTAACCAGCTCACTGTGTACTTCGTAGGGCGCAGTCTTTTCAAGTGTGTCTAGTATCTTCTCTTCTCATAACCCATCTTCAGTTGTTTGCCTCATATTTGGGGAAGAGAAAGGCCTCTTTGGATCAAGATGAGGTCAGGCTCTGAGAGAGGCCAAGCAGGGTTGTTCAGCCTTCAAAAGAGGGAGGCTGAGGGCGACCTCATTGCTCTCTACATCTCCCTGAAAGGAGGTTGCAGCCATCTGGGGGTTGGTCTCTTCTCCCTCATATCAAGTGATAGAATGAGAGGAAATGGCCTGAAATTAGGGGGGGAGTGGTCAGGAATTGGAACAGGCTGCCCAGGAAGGTAGTGGAGTCAGCACCCCCGGAAGTGTTCAAGAAACCTGTGGCCATGGCACTGTGGGATGTGGTTGAATGGCCATGTTGGTCTTAGGTTGATGGTTGGACTCAATGATCTTGGAGGTCTCTTCCAAGTGAAACAATCCTGGGATTCTATGAAGGAATGCTCAGAGAGCCCTTCCTGCAAGTTCCTCCCTGTGGATTCCTACCAAACCCAGAAAGGTTCAGTTAATTCTTCCCAACACACCATAGATATGGGTTGGCCAAACTTTAATTGGAATGGTTGAGCTTTGTGAATGATTTGTTGCTATAATTAGACCCAGTGCTAAGGACAAAAATACATTCTAAGTACTTTCACCAGTAAGGCCAAGACTGGGAAAGAAAGAAGTCTGACAAATGCTGAGACAAACAGGCTAACCCCAGCTCCTCAGCAGTAGTATTTTTACAACCAGAAGTTCACTGCACAAGCCAACAGGGGAAAGAACAGCAAACACAGGAAGGGAGCTCAGGAAAGGGAAATAATGGAGGTTTTGGTGGAGACATGACATCATCTGCTTCGCAATGTATCTGCATTGCACAGGCAGGATAATATCAGCCAGCTCCAAGATAAGGGGTATGCTTATTTAGAGAATGGATCTCGTTCAGATATCATCACAATGTCAATATTTAAAGTATTAATACTACAGTTCCTCCCAGATAATACTCAGTAGCTACTCTAATAGTTTGTGTGCAAAGGGAAACGATCCTCTGCATAGTCTTCTGTGCTGACAGCCTGGGAATCGCCAGCTTCACAACACACAGCTCACTCCACTTCTGGAGGATTCCTTCATTGCTGGGTGCAAGGAGGTAGAAGTAGGCTTTCAGATAGCAGAAACCAGTTCACATCCACCTCACCTGTGGTGTTTTTTGGTGGTTTTTTCAAGATTTTATCATCAAATCTGACTACTAGGGCACCCACAACATCTTGCCCAGGACCACAATGTCCAGGGCAGGTTTGGAATCTCTCCAGAGAAAGAGACATCACAACCTCTCTAAGATGGGGTTACAAGGTGGAGAGAGACCTTCCTTGAACATAACCCTGAGAAATACAAGTTTCTAAAGGCCTCAGGAGCAATTTGCCAATTGCTACTCTGTGAAGCCCAAAACAAACAGATGACTTCATGGTGGCTGTACACATTCTACACACTCATTGCAATGCAGGCTGTCAAGGGCTGCTGTGTCTCTCCAGCAGAAGCCAGTGTCTCTCCAGTACACCCAGTTGTGACCACATGAAGTAGTCAGCAGGACCTTCTGCCCCTCACCCAGCTCATATGTGGTGTGTGGGTCTGTCCTGCTGTTTCTGCTGCCCCTAGCACACACACAAATGACCTGGAGAATTTGTAACTCATTGTTCAGTAGCAGCTCTCCCCATAGCCCTTGAGGAGGAAGATGAAGCAAGCCTTCTGACACTGCATTTACCATTGCCTGCTGATGACTTGGTGATTGATGACTCACAGACTTGCTCCAAAGGAGTAACCTCCCCTTTGTGAACTCTTGGTTCGCATCTCCATTGTGTCCTGGCCTGGAGCTTGCCATCTGTGCCTCCAGCATTCTTCCACTCACATGAACTGCAGAAACCTGCCCTCCTCATGCCAGTAAAGTGGATCTCACTGACAGCCATGGTCATCAAAGCTACTGCCCATCACATTAGTGACACTGTCCTCCAGATCTTAGAATCACAGAATCCTTTTGGTTGGAAAAGACCTTCAAGATCATTGAGTCCAACCATTCTCTAACTCTACCAAGTCTGGTGCCAACCCATGCCCCTCAGCACCACACTTCTGCATCTTTCAAACACCTCCAGGGATGGGGATTCAGTTACCTCCCTGGTGACCCTGTGCCAGTGTTTAAGAACCCTTTCAGTGAAGAAGCTTCTTCTAATATCCAACCTAAACCTGCCCTAGCCATCTCCTCTCATCCTAATCTTGGAGTTTTGGAGACAGCAGAAGCTCTGTGCTTGACTTAGCTGGCTCAGACTGACATTTCTTCAGCTGCTCTGTCAGATGTGCCATGTGTGGCCCGGCATGGCAATCCCCATGCTGTGCAGAGAGCTCAGGACACGCAGAGCAAGCCCCCAGACCGCCACCCTCAGCAATGTACAGAACAAAGGAAACTGTCATAATTCACAGGAGAACAAAGGCTGATCATTTTCTGCCTGAATTAACATTTCTTTGCAAAGTTCTGTGGCTCACCAAGTAGAAACTAATCCAGGTGATTCTGGGTTTTGTCCTTTATTTCAGTAAGGTTCCTGGTAATGCAAGTGTCATTCAGCTTTATTCAGCTAAACCATGTTAAGTGCAGGGGTTTGGCAGAGCAGCACTCATTCCCACCCCAAAATTAATTCTGAATTTGGATAATACTCTCTGTGAACAATGGTTTTTTTATTAGCTTTACAGGAGGCACCTCCCCTCTACAGAAAGGATGGCTACTGACAGCACAGGAGATGAGGCAGAGTGAAATTCAAGCTAACAGTCAAAACAGGCATGAGGATTTCTACATCGTAACATCCAGACCCAGCTTAGAACCAGTGGAATTTGGATCACAGGTGACTATTGAGTGCTATGGCAAAGAGACTTGTGTCAGCAATGATAATTACCATTTAAAAATAGTTAACAGTGTGAATTGGAAGGTTTAATGTTCTCCTCTTTTAACCCACAGCCCCATTCCCAGAATGTCACTGGACCGTGTGGACAGAGCAACTGTCACAGCTGTCTATCAAGGCTGAATTAGATGGAGACAAACAATACAGGCTTTGTGGTTCAACTGAAGCAGCAGCCTCCAAAGTTTCCATTTCTCATCTGAGGGCACTGTGGGAGCATTGTCTTCCCCCTCTCTGAAAAGAGAATGGAACAATTATGTTACTGAAATTCCTCTGCAGTGGGTCTGAAAGCCTGTTTATGTCCAGCCAGGGAGACAGGGAAAACTAAAAGCCAGGATTTCATGACAGCAGGTGGGGGCAGTCCCAGGGTATACTTCAGTGACATAATGGTCCTGATTCTTCTCTTTCAGGGCAAAGGCAGTGCAGGAGGATTTACTAGCAATGGAGGAAATGGCAATAAAAAAGCAAAGTTAAACACAGTGCTGAAATTATGAACAAAGCTTTACCATCAGCCTTCTGAATCAATCAGGTAATTGATTCTAATGAGGGGAGTGTGGCTGCAAAGCAGGAAGGCAAATAAGAGTAGTCACAGAGAATTTTTCACTCTCCACTATTTTAGGGACCCTACCAAGTGAAGCACTGACTATGGAGCTCTGAAGGGAGTCAGGTGGGCTCAGGAGATAAAAAGCAACCACCCAATTTGTTTCTTCTAATAGCAGTAATATTCTTACTCATTAGCAGCAGGGGTAAATCAACATCTGGTTCCATGCAAGCATCTTCTTGTGCCTCAGCAGAACCTTAGGAAACCAGCTGCTCAGGTTGCCCCAGGTCAGAAGCAGCAGGTCTGAGGGTGTCAAACCATTATTTTCTGCTGCACACATCACATCATTTTTCCCTGAGGTTATTGTAGTGCTAACTATCGCTCGGTATGTACACACACACACACAAAACACTAAGTGCTTGGGTGCACATGGTCACCTGGGGCTACAAAGGCTTTCAGAGAGAGTCAACACAGCTCTAGAGAGTTCCCCCTCTCTTTCTGATAGAGGCAGGGAGTGTAGAGGCTGCCAGCCACCAGCAGTACTGCTAAGTCAGTGGCCACCATTAAGACAATCTGTGCCATGTCTTCCATGTGCTTCCTGCTCATCACCCAATATCCCTAAAAGTCATGGTGTCTGGCAGCAAGACCACCTGATGGTCAGCTTGAAGAACTTTCTGCCAGCTGCCTTCCAAGGGAGACTGTAAGCCCTTCATGGAGGAGCTGCTTTCAGCCACTGGTACTCCAGGTATAGTTCAGAGGATTCCCGGTTCTTCCTGGGGTTTGGTACAATGCTGTAACCCAAAATCATGCAGTAACAAGTTATTCTCCAGCTCAGGAAGATTACAGAAGAGACCTCAAAAGACCATCCAGAGCAGGACCACCTAGTGCAGGTCACACAGGAAGGCATCCAAGCAGGTTTTGAATGTCTCCAGTTGAAGGAGACTCCACAGCCTCTCTGGGCAGCCTCTCGTGGTATGGTTTATCAGGGGGCTCCTGACAGGAGGGCAAAGGATCAACTTGCACAGAAAAGTTCCTCTTGCCTGGACAGCAGATAGTGGATCCAGGAATTAGACTGAAATATCCAAGCAAGGAAGCTCAGAAGAAGCCAAAACCTTTGTGTCCTTAAGGTTCAGCGTGGGCACTGTGACACAGTGACACTTTCTCAGTCTCAATTAGTGCTAAACTAATTAAGAAAAGTGTTTTATATACTGCAGTGAGGAGTATCTCTCTCCTTTCTTGGATAATCCCCAGTGTGATGTAAGGGTGATTGAGGATCTAATTACTCCTTAATTGAATGCACATTTTGTACATTTTTCACTAGTTCAAGCTTAATGCTTTTAGTCCAAAAATCAAAGCCAGTGAAATTAAGTTGAACTGGGATTTGGGCAGCTATTGTGTTAATGGATTACTTTTGGAAAGGGGCCTAATTGCCAAGCAGTCTGAAGATTTCAGCTGTGTTTGTTATAAAAACACTTAAGATGTTGTCTGACAGAAGACTGATTGGATGTACTGCTGCTGGTGGTAATCATGGTTAGCCTTTATTCCTGTCTCAGAGTCGTTTTTCTACCATGCTGAATCATAGCATCACAGAATGGCTCAGGTTGGAAGGGACCTCAGAGATCATCTACTCCAACCTCCCTGCCATAGGCAGGGACACCTCTCAACTAGACTCAGCTGCTCCAGGCCTCATCCAACCTGGTCTTGAACACCTCTATGGAGAGAGCATCAACAACCTCCCTGGGCAGCCGGTTCCAGAGTCTCACCATCCTCCTACTGAAGAACTTCTTCCTCAGCTCCAGTCTAACCCTGCTCTCCCTCAGCTTCACACCATTCCCCCTTGTCCTGTCTCTAGACACCTTCATGAAAAGTCCTTCTGCAGCCTTCCTGCAGGATTTCTTCAGATTTTGGAAGGCAGCTTTAAGGTGAACACCCCCAGCTCCCTCAGCCTGTCCTCACAGCAGAGGTGCTCCAGCCCTTGGATCACCTTTGTGGCCTCCTCTGGACTCACTTGGACAGCTCTGTGTCCTTATGCTGGGGACACCAGAACTGGAGGCAGTGTTAGAGGTAGGGTCTCACAAGAGCAGGGCAAAGGGGAAGAATCCCCTCTCCTGCCCTGCTCTCCACACTCCTCCTGCCACAGCTTCCATCATTTGGGACTCAAAAGCGCAGATTATTTTCTGAAGCGTGGCCAAGACAAATCCTATTATTCAAAACGAATCTAAGTATTGACAAATGTAATAAAATTTCAGACATGAAAGAAAGGGGGGAAAAAAGGAGAGAAAATAAATAATAATAATAAAAAAAAAAAAAGGGCACTTTTTCCATTTCAATTCCAGCATTGTAAAGGAAACTCTTCCGTGCTTCAAACTTCCAACTCGGCGTGTCAAGTAATTTCACTGTTACAGACTTGAATTACCTGCACTGGCCTGAGGGCATTATTCAACTCTCTCAGAAAAAAAAATGATTGTACTTTAATATTGCTCTGATTTTTTTTAAACCCCCCCCCCCCCCAAGTAATTTTCATGCAGAAGCCAGGATGAATTTGCAACATCCATTTCAAGATTAAAGCCACGGCGTTTGGTGACCGCAGAGAGCCGTGGAATTGAGAACTGGGCTCAGGGATGTGGCCCAAAATGAAATGTGGGAGGGAGGAAATGATATATTCAAGGACCAGTGTTTTGCTTTCTTGGCTCAGCTTCTGGGATGTAGACATTAAATAGGGTTATAAAACACAAATAAAAGCGTTTCCACTATGTTGAATGCCTGCAGTGTATGGGAAGACCGTGAGATTGTTGGCCACTGTCTCAGCCCATTTAATAATGTCTGTCACATGCAGGAGGAAAGATAATCTTCCCACTTGGTGTTAATAGATCCAGCTTTGGAAGGACTGAATTATCAATCTCTTTTAGGGGTTATCTGCTGCCTGGTCATTGTTATGAAGATCAAGAGAATGCTCTGTAGAGGCTTAACTCCACCACAGAGCCTGACTTGAACTAAGGACCCCCATCACTGACCTAGATAGGACAATGAGAGTGATAAAATGCTGGAACATGTAACCCAGGGATGTGGCTGAAGTGAACTCAGTGTCTTCTCCCCTTCAGCTAAACCACCCTCATGAAAATTATTTCAATGTTATTGATTTGTTTTTTTCTGCTGAGCTTTTACTTACCTGAATCATGACTTGGGTTTGTTATCCTTCCTCTTCTGCTACTGAAATGCAGCCCTGATGATTCTGTCGCTGAGTGGCTGAGTTGGTCTGAAGTTATCTCCTAGGATTCCATCACAGCCCTCTAGAAGTTCAGCGCCTTTAACATGTGTCCTCAGTCGGCGAAATTCCTCTATCTGAAAGGCAGGAGGAAGCTTAGGAGCACTCTTCATGATGGGACTAACGATTGAAATCAGCCCTGTCCACCACTTCTGCAGCTTTGAAAGCTGGAGTGTTCAGGTACCATGTATTGGGGTAGAGCTCAGTCTCTCCTCCCAGGTAACATGCAACAGGATGAGAGGAAACAGCCTCAGGTTGTGCCAGAGGGAGTTTAGGTTGGACATTAGGAAAAATTTCTGCACTGAAGGAGTGGTTAAACCCAGGAACAAGCTGCCCAGGCCAGCGGTGGAATTGCTGTCTCTTCAAGTGTCCAAAAACCACATAGCTGTAGCACTTAGGGACAGGAACGAGAAAGCCTTGAATTTCTCTCTTCCCAGCTGTAACCACAGGGGCTACCAACATTTAGACAAATCTCTTCAACTTTCCTAAGCTGTGTTCATTAGTATCCCACAGCAGAAAGTTCCACAAGTTAATGACACATGCAAAAACAATGTATTTAAATCCATTAGAAAGCCATTTGCGCTGAAATCTATGCTTCAACACTACAAGTAGGCTTAACAGCATGAAGTGCCTTTCCCAGCCTTCCATGGCTGATTCAGAATGGTTATGTGCTACACAACATCCTCTTCTTTTCCAGAGACAAAAGCTCTTGCATTTCTGATCTCTCTTTGAATGGAATCTCTCCTGGGCACTCATGTCCACATGCACAAGAGGCCAGATACTTAATTGAAGCCAAAAGGCTAATTACAAGTTAAAATCTTGGCTGTCTAAGCTGTAGCAAAATATTCTGCCACTTTCAAAATCTTATTTTGGGTATTCTGAAGAACTCTCAGTCCCTGCTGACTTCCAAACCCCAGAATCACCACCTCTCACTTGCTTGTCCTCATATTTCTTTCCAATCAACATCTGAAAGCAGTATCTGATGCAAGTACAATTTGTATCCCTCCTTCTTAAGAGGCCTTTTCTGCACAACCTTGACTTTAATCCTGCTGCGTTCATCACTAGCAGCAAGGAGGTTTTCTCACTGATGCTGATCCACAAGTACAAAGTGTTATGGATCATACTGGCCTAAATCTGCTCCAGTTTCTCCCTCTGCCCCAGTGTCACATCTCACCTGTGCCAGTGGCAGGGAAAAATCCCCTCCATTTGAATGCCCTTCATCCCTGCCATGCTCTTGTTGGATTGGGTTTATACCAATCCAAACAATGCCACGACACCAACCAGCCTCCCCTCACCCGAAGGTCATGGGTATGAAACACATTCATTTCCTCAGGCACTGTGGGTCACTCTTTTCCCCAGACACTATATGCTCTTCTGGAGACTTATATCCTTCATACCACGTTCCAGCATCTTGTTTTCTTGTGGTAAATGAGTACATTGGAATGGGCTGCCCGGGGAGGTGGTGGAGTCACCATCATTGGAGGTGTTTAGGAGGAGACTTGATAGGGTGCTTGGTTGCATGGTTTAGTTGATTAGGTGGTGTTGGAGGATAGGTTGGACTGGATGATCTCAAAGGTCTCTTCCAACCTGGTCTATTCTGTTCTACATAACAATATCAACTGCTGTATTTCTCTGCTTAATTCCCCTTTCTTTCACCCTCTCACCACCTCCCACCACATGGGGATTGCTTGAACTATGCCCTCCTCTGTGCACTGACTGGATTAAGAAGGCAAAAAGACCACAAAATCTGCAACCAGCATCAAATAAAATATGCCCCAGCACAATAGTTATGGTCTTGATACTTCTGGTTAACTCCCTCTTATTTATCCATGCTGCATCTGGACAATGAGCTGCTGAGTTACAAAATGCACTCATCTTTAAAAGTTACTCTGCATCTAACCATGCAGATCAACAGAGTTCTGTTTCCTTTCACTCAGCAGTAAGTAGTTATAAAATCTAACTTCCCATAAGCAAATAAATGCCAGATTGAAGATGGGATACATTGAGGTTGCAGTTACCACCCAGATAATCTTATTGGAGGCTGTATTTTATCCTGTGACTAAGAACTAGAACTCAGTTTTGAGATGAGAAGAAGCACTGCTGGTATCTAATTGTTATAATATTGTGCTGGGATTAGTATCAAAATGTTTAGATTACAAAAGCTGCATTAATTTATATCTGCATTTATCACCTTCCACACCTTTTTTTTCCCCTTCTGTCTGCACACACTTTGGAGCAGGTAATGAACATTAATGTGCTCAGCTTCAAGGATCCTAAGCGGTTTCACTTAAATCAAACCCACGTTTCTCCATCTGGGATTCACAGATTGTGGGAGAACAATCACCAGGAGTTTTCATTGTTTGCAAAGGGATTATTTGTAGACAGATTTGAAAGGTTTTCCATAGACAGGTTCACATGGTGGGGAGGGAAAAAAAAACCCACTTTAAAACATGTAAGTGTGAAATCAAATTTAAGCAGGGGATTTCCATCTGACATCAATCAAACAGAACCAAAGAAGAGCAAGAGAAGTGAAATATAGTTCAGTGCCATGCAGCTCACTGTCCTGTGTTAATGTTTTTCATCCTCCACTGTCCCCCTGTGCTTTTTCCATTCCTCTGCCATCAAAAGGCAGCGGTATTTGAAAGCTTACAATTCCAAAGAATCAAATTGCTTTTCCCCCATTGGCTCCTTGCTTTTTCTCTCACTTCACTGCAGAATTGTTTTAAATGCAGATGATGAAGGATAACAAGGTTCTTCATCTCTGACCTTTGCATGGCTTTCAGTGACTCAAAAGGTTTAACCTTTACTTGAAAAGCCATGCACTGATCTAATGGGATCTTCAAGGGGGACAGATATGATGTCCTGATAGCTGTATCTTCGCACGCTATAACCTTCAGCTCCTAACCGCGTCCCAAGGTCACTCGCAGCCCAGCTCTTACCTGCACTTGAGACACGGTCAAAGGGTAGCGAAACAGTATCCAGGTGACACCTTCACTGCAGGGTGGGATGGTGAGAGAGCCCTCATATACCCAGTAGTCACGCAGGAGGGGATCTGAAATCCAAAGAAATGGAGGGGGGAGGTTAATGCCATCAAGGAAGATAATGGTGCCTTTCAGTTGTGACAGCTTGTGACAGCCTTGGGCTTGCTCACATGATGAAGTTAAGTATGATGTAAGCTAAGGTGTGAATTTACAACCTGCCACTGCTCCTATGATGAAGTTAGTATGTTGTAAGCTAAGCTGTGAATTCACAACCTGCCAAGCACTGCCCACTGCCCTCCTACATGATGTGAATGAACCTGGGGTCGTTATATTACAGCAACTTCCCCCTGCAGATGAGTGTGTTAAAGATGAAAATGCTGCTTTGGAGATGTGAAAAGTCACATGTGCACTTAAACTGAGTCACACAGAGGGGTAGAACTCCTCTCAGTGTCAAAAGCTACAGCCTCTTTTGAAGGCAGAGGGGTCGTGGTGATCGCTTTTTAACCTGTTACTGCCATTTCACTGCTTGCTCAGAGGAGTATCAGCAGAACTAAGCCTTGCTAACAAAGCCTGTGAGTGCCAGTGAACAGATTTGGGGCTCTTGGTGTAATTTTTTTTCTCACCCAGGGAAGTTCAAAACCATTGAAAGCAAGTTGCATTACCAAACACTCAAAAGTTAAGAACTGCAAGAATTAATTCAGCCCATCCTGTGCATGCTCTGTGACACCATCTTGTTACATGATCACCAATCCCCTTCCCTTTCATCATCTGCTTGCAAAGGTGAATGACTTTTTTCTTTTGAAAAGCATCTCATGAGATTTGGATCTCTCAGTGCAGTAGGTGGTCCTTGGTCTTCTTCACCCCATCCTATTCAAATCCTGCTTGTGAGAAGGGTTACATTTTCCCAGCCCTCTATTCCTAATGCACTCATTTCTTCAGTGTCTGAGTGCTTCACAAACATGAATCAATTTATCCTTCCAACACCCCAGTGTGGTGAGGAAGGACAGATTACCCCCACACTTGAAATCTGGGGAACTGAGGCACAGAGAAGTTAAAGTCAAATGCATCTATTCATCTGAGGTGTTCCATGTGAGATGCTTAGAACCTGATTTCTCAGAGTAGTTAACTTTCTATAGCACTTAATGCAGTCAGAGCACTGCTCCCATTGACTTCAGTTGGAGGTGAAAGCACTCAGCACTTCTGCAAATCAGACCCCATGATCTCAAGTCGGGCACCTAGAAAATGAGGAAGACACAGTTAGAGATGACTTATGGAAACTGTGGGTTGTGTGACTCCATCAGCATCACACAGGAACTGTGATGCAGGGGTCCTGTAAAAAACAAGATGTTTTCTAACACATCTGCATGAAGAGGCACAGGCAGCCTTAATTCCTGCAATTCCTAATTGCTGAGCACTTGACTCTGCAACCTAAACAATATTATTTTGAGATCATTATTGCCACTTAATGTAGACCTGGATTACTTTGTAAAAGTAAAGATACTGCCCCTGTGACACAGAATGGAGCTCAGGACTCCTTGCAGAAACATTCATCTTGCAGCACTGCATTTGTCAAGTCACTCTTTTAATTCAAGGCATGGTAGAGGAAGCTTGTAGCTGTATGAAGCTGGACTTGCCTCCCATTGCCACTGCTCCTTGCATGCTACATGACTGTCATTGCATTATGGCTTTGCTTTTGATGCTGCCAAAACTTTCCTTGCTAAGGAAGCTCTGCAGAGAAGGACCTGTTCACCACAAGCCAGCAATGTGCCCTTGTAGCCAAGGTGGCCAATGGAATAGGAGGGTGCATCAAGATAGAGGATCTCCTCCCCCTCTACTCTACCCTCTACTCTGCTCTGGTGAGGCCACATCTGGAGTACTGTGTCCAATTCTGCACCTCATAGTTTAAGAGAGACAGGGAACTGCTGGAGGGAGTCCAGCAGAAGTGACAAAGATGCTGAGGGGCCTGGAGCATCTTTGTGAGGACGAAAGGCTGAGAGCCCTGGGGCTCTTGTGCCTGAAGAGCAGCCCCAAAGGGGATCTGAGCAATGCTGATCAATAGTTAAAGAGGAGGTGCCAAGAGGATGGGACCAGGCTCTTCTCAGTGGTGCCCAGGGACAGGACAAGGAGCAATGAGCACAAACTGGAACCCAGGAGGTTCCATCTGAACAGGTGGAGAAAATTCTTTGTTGTGAAGATGCCGGAGGCCTGGAGCAGGTTGTCCAGACAGGTTGTGGAGTCTCCTTCTCTGCAGAGATTCCAATCCCCCCAGAACATTGTGATCCTGAGCAAGCTGCTGTGGGTGCCCTGCTTTAGCAGGAGAGCTGGACTGGGTGATCTCCAGAGTTCCCTTCCAAGCCCTGCCATGCTGGGATTCTGTGTAAGTGGATCATCTTATGGTTCCTATTTTATGCCAAAGCAGGGAAGGGAGTGCACACCACTCCCCACCAAGTGGGACAATAAATCATCACAAATCATCACAGTGCTGCCAGCAATGCATGGAGCAGAAGCTCACATCCTACTCACACCACAAAGGTGTGGATTTATCCTACGTTCCAACTGGACCTCATCCCTATCCCTGTTGGTACCACTAGGTACCACCTCATGGGACACACTCTCAGGCACACAGTTGGTCTTTGCTTTAGATCAAGATTGCCTCAACCTCTGCATCCAGCTAACAATCCACACACAGAGAAGTAAGCAAAGGCACCTACCTGGCAATAAAGAGTTGGGATTAAAACAGGGGATTGTTTTGGACTTTCCCTGAAAAAAATGAATACAAATCAATCTTATCTCTAGTTCCTCATTTAAAAGATGATGAATGGAGAGGTGTTCTTATAACTTGAAGCCTTGAATCCCTGCCCAAAGCAACTTCATCAATAGCTCCCATTTAATCACCCACTGCATTTGCCCTTGCAGCTACACAAACATGGTTTGATATTCTGGTTTCTATTTTACTCCTAAGGTTAGCTCAGCGTTTTTTTGCCTTTAGTACCTGGGCTCTTTCCAGCTCCCAGCCTTGAAAACCTCTACAGGAAATTCAGAGGTTCCATACAAAGTCAGTTTAAAAAACAAAGGCCCAAAGGAGCTCTTCTTTGACCAACAGGATAAGGCTTCATAATATAAAGTTGGTGCCACACAAACAATTCTATATGTGCCAGAAAGGTATTTGATGCTGACCCTCTGAAAGTTGTTAGTGCAACCTGCTCACAATTGCAAGGCCTTTCATGAGGTTCTCCTGCTTTGCTGCCCTTCCAGCAATGGAACCAGAGGGTTCTGCACACTGCTCCTTTCTCTGATCCCTCCATGAACAATGAGTTTGCAATGTTGAGCATCATGACTGAAGTTTACCAGATATCATTTGACTAAAAGGTTTCAAATTCCCTCCTAGTAACAGCTTCTAATTTTTTCCACACTTCAGCATGAAGTGAACAGTTGTCCTCCTCAGACCAACACAGAACACTTCATTAACACAGCCCAAAAGTCCCTGGCAATCCAAGGTAAGTATGATTACTTCTCTGTTGCCGACAGAGATTACAAAGCAGAGAGATGGAAATGACTTGCCTAAGGTCATTTAAGATAACATCAACATTCTGGAGAGCCCTCTTCTCTCCTCAGTCTTGCCAGGCTTTTTATTTGCCCTTTAGGATCCCCACACATAATCCACCTGACAAGAGGCACTGTGGGGTTTGCTGATTTCCCACTGGAAGTCAGTTTGGCTGCTCAGTTCATCTGTTCTTTGCCTCTGCAAATCCAAACCAGATAAGCTTGGAGATACTGCTGCTGGTGTTCACTGAGCACATTGCAGTGCTTGCATTCACACTGACTCCATGATAGCCACTGGCAAGTTAACATTATCTCTGTTACAGGTACAGGAGATCAACCTTTCTGGTCCCCAGAAAATGAAGTCACTACAAAGACTGCACATTATCTGAATGCTGTGAAAGGCTGAGATCCTGATGCAGGCCCCCAGATGGTGTCTTTCACAAACAGCGTCAGGACAGACACATCTGAAGCCCTTCTCTTGGATCAGACAGACACAATTCCTTACCTTGTACTGGATGTCCTGGAGAATTTCAGTTACAGCCTTTAGGCCTACATGCTCTTTTCCTATCTGAAATACAGCATGACAAAGATGAGCTTCAGCATTCTGCTATTTCACAGAATCACAGAATCAACATTAGAGGTTGGAAGGGACTTGGGGAGGGCAGCCTGGTGAGAAACTGGAAGTGGAAAATGTACCATTGAAGTTTCAGATTTACTTAAGAACTTATTATCTATAACTTTCTAACTAACCTGAAGGTTACCTCTGCTAGAATTAGAACTTACATAAGCAATTATCACACAGCCCTCTAGGATACAAAGCTGAAGACTTCCTAAATTCCATTTTTAGCAGTTCCATCTGAGTGTTGGAGCTGTTACCAATGTATCTTTAAATTCAAACAGAGGTAAAGCTCAAAGGCACTCATAAACTCGTTATGAGATACAACAAATTAATAACACTGCTGTGAAAGAAAATCCATTTGATCTCAGCATGAACTCTAAACCTCTTCCTACAAACCCATTTAAATGAAACAGTTTGTCATTTCTCATGAGGAGGATGAGAATCTGGTCTTTGAGGACTAAAACTCAAAGTCTTCTTTATAGGGTGCAGCTCTCAACAGCAATTAGACTATGGGGCTAACTTCCAGCTTGAATTACACCTTTTCAGAGAGACAGGGAACCACTGGAGAGTGCAGTGGAGGCTACAAAGGTGCTGAGGGGATTGGAGCATCACTGTGAGAAGGAGAGGCTGAGACCTGGGGCTGGTTAGCCTGGGCAAGAGCACACCCAGGGGGAATCTTCTCAATGCTCAGCAAAAGCTAAAGGGTGGGGTGCAAAGGGATGGGGCCAGACTCTTCTCAGTGGTGTCCAGTGACAGGACAAGGGGCAGTGGGCACAAATTGAAACACAGAAGGTTCCACCTGAACACAAGGAAATAAATCTGTGCTGCGAGGTTGCCAGAGCACTGGTGCAGGCTGCCCAGAGAGGTTGTGAAGTCTCCCCTGGAGAGATTCCAAACCCACCTGGACATTCTTAACTTGGGCAACTTGCTGTAGGCACTACTGCACTAGCAAGGGGGGTTGGACTGGATGATCTCCAGAGGTCCCTTCCAATACCTTGTTTGTGGTGAAATTACCAGAAGCATCTTTTGAACAGAACACCTGCAGTCATACATTGTTTTCATTTATGAAATCCTTAGAAATGAAAGGAACTGGAAAGGAGCTCATTTCCCTCAGACAAAAGACAGTGCATGGCAACAAATGCAACACAGGAAACTTACCTGCACAAACAAAGCAATAATAGCTATGCCGTGCTTCTTCCCTACTGCCTCATCAATGCTGCTGTACAGCGTGGAGTTCCAGTGCATCAGATGAAGCTGAAACAAAGCAGTGCAAACAGACCCGTAGAGAAATATGCTTTGTAATAAAGGAACAGCAGCTAAAGTCAATTAACAAAGCCTCAGCATGTCTGTGTCTGCATGTGTGACTATACACACGTGCGTGCCTATGACCCTGTGTGTACCTAGGAGCAGATTCCTGTTACAAGCTGTCTATTGCCCATGGATTTACTTGATGTTTATATTTTACCACCTTCCAAAAGCTCTATTGCGTGCTCGATTTGCCGTTAGCTTCTAAAGGAACAAAACCACAGGCTGAAATCCTGAGATTGCAGTTTGCAGTGCCCAGACACAGAGTCAACGCTGCTCATAAAAGGTTAAGGAGAGAACATCTCCTGTGCCCGGAGAGGAGCCTGGCGCTTGCGCCAGCTGTCCACGAGAGGGCGCTCAGGGAACCGCCGGAGCCTCGCCGAGCCCCCAGCGCCAGGCAGGAAGCGAAGCGAACGAGTCGCGGTGACCGCGGCAGGGACGGCGATGTCCTTGGTGCTGCGCACCGCCGCTCGGCCGGCTGGAAACGCCAAAGCCGGCTTGTCCTCTGGTGGCTGGAACAATAGTGCTGAGGGTGATCACCCGATGGCAAGAGAGCAGGAGTTTGACTGTGTCAACAGGCGGGTCTGGGCCAAAGCTGCCGCGGCGTTCGGCGAGCTACGCTCCTCTGCAGGTGAAATCTGATCAGACATTTGTCTGCATTCTGACAGAGGCAGGGACTTTCTGAAGATTTGAAAGGAAAATGCTGAGCCCTGGAAAGAGGAAAGCGAGCAATGGCTTCTGAGCATGCCTGCAGCGACCCCAGTTTATCCAGATACAGACTGCGGTCTTGTCCTAGGCAGCAGGCTCAGCAGGGCAGAGATTTTCCCATGGTAAGTCTATGGATCAGCTAGAAAAATGACACAAAAACCTGTGTGTCATACTCCACACAGAGCAGGAGATTGTCATTTTTAAACAATTCTTCCTCAGAGCTGCACATTAAACAATTGGAAGACCAGATTGTGACACTATCATCACCAGCCTTGATTCTGTGCTGCTGTTGCAACTGCCCTTGTACTTTTCTCACTCTCCACACTCTTTACTGAGGAGCTAGTTTTAACTCAAGCTTCTTAACCTTCTAGAAAGCTTTGTTCCTTGGTCAGAACTAGGCTATACAGCTCTGTCTTGTTAGCTGTGCAACCAGCAATTACAAGCTCCTGTAGAATCTGGCTCTGTCTGGTGATACTACAGGACAAGAAGCCATCTAAGGATGAAAAATACATTACTGATCTCTTCCCAGCTCTCCTATCAGTTCATCTAGGCTGTACCTCCAAAGACTAAGAGGTTAATTCTGCAGCTCCACATCTTAACCAGCTGCATCTAAAACATGTCAGTCTGGCAACTTTGAGCATTTCTTTTTGTCATCTTTCTCTCACTGAGAAAAAAAGTGGAGCTGAAATGCTGCTTTGATTTCCCATCAATGCCATCACAGGGATGAAGCTATGTCCCTAAGATGAATTAAAACAGCTTTGGAGCTGCACTGCTGAAGATTGTAAAGCCAAGAAGTGTTCTCCTGGACTCACCCAAGTTTGTTAGAGATCAGTGTATTGCAGTCTCATTCACAACATGCCATAGAAGCTGAGGAGGGAAAAGCACAAATGGGAAACCCAGCATAGAGTCTTTTTCCTGGTTTGAAGGGGATGAAACGAAGCTGAGGATTCCAGCTGGTAAGAATGGAAGGCAACACAACCTAGCTGTACAAAAATGATGTGCAATTTCTGCACAAATATTGTGTAAGCAACACCACAGGAGGACAAAAACACAGAGGAGTTGTGGTTTGCACAAGAACTTATAAGTTGATACTTGACTTGGCACTGAATTGTTTCAGGAAGTAATTGACTAAGCTGCTGGCACTGACCATAACATACAGTAATTAAGTCCTAAATGCTCACAAGGGGACCTGACCAAGGATACGACCAGGGCACACACAGCTGCAAGAAAAGTGATTTAAAAAATAGAAAGTTAGTGATTAACAGCCTGAAGGAGAGGCTTAGGAAATGAAAGTTAATGGAACTGATGGAGAGGCTGTTTGGAAACATCTTAGGAGAAGGAGGAGGAGGAGTGCATACTTCATGCCACAAGACAAAGAAACTACAGCTCCTGAAGTAGCAAAGCCTGCATGGTTGAACACTGCAGTTCAGTCAAGGTGAACAGCCTTCCTTTTAAAATGCAAATAAAAGCAAATGACTAAATCATGAACTCTGGACAAAACCAAGAAGAAAGGGCTGAGGAAGTACCAAGGGAGTTAGGTTATTAAGCAGAGTGCTTGGTTGCTGCTGGTAGACTTGCACTTTTCAATGCTCCTGTTGTGGAGAGGTGCCAAGCTGCCACTGAATTTCAGTGGGAATTAAAACTCCTTTAGAATTTCCTATCTGAGATCACTGCCATTAAAAATGTCATCAAAGGAACTCAGTGCCTCTCTTTGAAAGCAAGGCTAATTTCAGCACCAAGAGAGACAAGCTGGAAGCAGTGCCAAGAAACACAGATGACAACACTGTTAGCATTAAAAACCTCCTGATTAATATCATGTGGGAGAAGGGAGAGCACGGCTTCTCTCAACTGCTGCTTGTTGCAAGTCACTGAAAGTGTTAAAGACAGAGCAGGTTTAGTCTGTGGGTGAACTGTCCAGGCTCCCAGCGTGGAACAAGATGACATTCCCTGAACAAAGAAGACTGTAATCTAAAATCAGAGAAATTCAGTGCAAACAAATTAAGTTGGAGCAGAGTACAAGGTATCCTGGAGACACTGTTTAACCAACTTGGCAGTCATAGTGTGGGACACTGCAGGTCTCTGGCCCAAAGCTAATTGCACAGCAAAAACCTGCAGACCAGGACGTCAGGGTAGCCCAGGAGCTTTGCTGTCTGATGCCCCCCATGAATGTCTTTGACAGAGGGTGGAACTGTACCATGGCTGTAAATAAAACTACTTCAGTCGCATCATAAAAGTGAGGGTTACAAAGACTCCTTTCCAAGGCTATTCTCTTTCCAACAAGCCAGCCAAGCAACAAGTTTCTGTTCATCAATCTGCAAATCCCACTTAGCCCTTTTTGTCCAGGCCTTGAACAGAAGTTCCAAGTTCTCTTTGCTTGCCCACAGGAGCTGCTGCCATGTAAGAGTAGCTTGCCTGTTTCTTAGGAGGCTCATTGGCAAAATATCAAAGGGCAGAGGGCAAACTGAGGATGTTGTAGTTTGTAATTTGTGTGGATTTATTTTTTCTTCCCATTTGAAAGCACAAGCAGTGCTTATTTCTACTGGCATGCAA
The DNA here is from genome assembly GCF_026170545.1 of Melanerpes formicivorus. Taxonomy (NCBI): domain Eukaryota; kingdom Metazoa; phylum Chordata; class Aves; order Piciformes; family Picidae; genus Melanerpes; species Melanerpes formicivorus. The sequence continues at coordinate 894,181 of NW_027142417.1, forward strand.
AGGAAATGGAAAGAAACCATGAATTCATCAAAAACTAACATTTTTCCCACTTTAATGGAAGTATATAAGCTAAGAAAGGGAATGAAAAAGGCAAAGTGCCCTCAGTGCTGACTGAGTTTTGGTATCAGCCTAAATCAGTAAGAAAATGAATAGCTGTGCAGTTATTCCTGTCAGATTCCTAGGTCAGGCTCCTCCCTGTGCCAAGTTTCTGCTCAGTGTGTGAAGCAAGGAGCTACATGGAGCAGGTTATTGTTCCTTGATGCCATGTCCAGCCCCAGCAAACATGCAGGCTGAGGTGCCCTGGGTCTGCCCTTACCTGTGCTGACAGCAGTGAATACACATTCCAGGCTTTCATTTTCCTTCCCTTGAACTATGAAGACCAAGAAGGAAAAAACCCACAGATTTTAGTGCAGGAGACCCCAGCCTGCTTTTACTCTGGACTCTTGCCAGCCTGGGTGGGTGAACATGTATGTCTGAATCTGCTTTGATAGCTCCACAGTTAGGAAGAGTGAAGCTTGGAAGAAGGACTGGCCCTTGATGAACAGCTGATGATCTTACAGACTAAAAATGCCATCAAGAAGGCAGAAAACACAAAGTGCTGTGGGTTAAGCCCTCAGTTCTGGAAGTGTTATTAACAGGACTAAGCATGTCCAGTTTCTCAAAGTGTTGGCTGCAATCTGTTGTCTTGGATTTCAAACCAGACTGTTCATATGCAGGAGGCTTTAAATCACTGCTTTAATTTTCAACAATAGATCCTCTAATGAAGGCAGAAACAAAAAACACTCCTTCCCTGCTGATTTACTAGGCTGCATTAATAACTGATGTGAAGCCCACAGTTCCCTGTGATTCAGAGCTAAGGGTCTCTCTACAGAGATGAGAATCTGCAGCTGCATATTATCTTCTTGAGCCATGATCTTGACTGTTCTCCAGTGAGCAGTTGCTCTTCCACACTACACTCCCCCAGGCAACTCGGTCTAAGTTTGTGTCTGCAATGTTGGCTCAGCTTCCACTGAAATGATCAATTTCATTGTGCCTCTCCAGCAGTTTTCTTCTGAACTGACAGTTTGCAGATTGCATAAGGGTGTCATAATTTTCTCCTCTCCCATAGTTCCATAAACTCTCCCAATTTTGTTAAACTTTAACTGCTCCCTCTGGCCACTTCATTACATGGCTTCATGCTGGCACAGAGAGAAGGTAGGAATGACCAGCTGGACTGTCTCACAGCATGCTCTATGGCCTAGGCCATCAGATCATAGAATCATAGATTGGTCTGGGTTGGAAAGGACCTCCAAATGTCATCCCATCCAAGCCCCTCTGCAGTCAGCATTCTCAACTAGATCAGGTTGTCCAGAGCCCTGTCGAGCCTCACCTTGAATATCTCCAGGGATGGGGCCTCAACTACATCCCTGTGCAACCTGTTGCAGTGTTCCACCACCCTCACTGTGCAGAACTTGTTCCTCACATCCAATCTGAATCTGCTCTCCTCTAGTTTGAAGCCATTGCCCCTCGTCCTATCGCTGCAAACAGTCTCTCTCCAGTAAACAGTCTCTCTGTCCCTGTGGTTAAATTACTGAGCTGGGATTTACAACCTAAGGCAGGTATCTTAGTCCTGCAGTGTCTGGAAGTCCTACCAGAACTCAACCATCCAGGAATCATGAGTCAGTTTTCTGTCAGTGCTGAGAGTGGCATCGTGTGACCCTGGCTAAACAATATAATCCCTCTGAACTTGTTTGCTACCAGTTTGTTGGCAATAGCAGGACTTGTCTCCCTCATACTGATGTTTTAAGGATTACATTATTTGTGCTTGGGAAGCACTCAGGCATGACAGCAAATACTTGTGGAAGCTTTCTAAGGTTTTCAGATCTACAGATTTCATCCTTTGCTTCTGAAGAGCCAGGCATGCAGTATCAGCACACAAAAAACCCCACAGCATTCGGGGTTTAGCATCAGAAAGCTATTTTACCTTTCTTAGTGTATTCACTCATGCACTGGGGCCAGTCTAGGAACTAGTCCTGACCCAAGCACGCAGCATGGAAGATGACTAAATAAGCAGCCCCCTCTCCCAGCTTCTTCTACAAGTAAGAGGTCTGAGGCATACAGTTAGGTCTAGTGGTTAGGGAAAAGTGCCAAGGAAAACCAAACAGGAAAACCAAGGCACCAGGAAACTGAAGCAAGAAGTCAGCAGAGTGCCAGCCATGATCATGGCAGAAATCAGAAAATGATTTATAGATGAAGCAAATCATGTCAAGGGCACACAGCCAAGAAAAATGGTGAGGAAGAGAGTCGAGAAGTCATCTTGTTGCACTCAAACCTGGCTTTAAATCTTTTACAGAGTCATACCTAGTAAACAACTGTACAAACTCTTCTCCCACAGCAGAAAGAAAACAGAAGTAGGCATCTTGTTAGAGTTGGGAGTGGTGGTAGATGCCTCCTCTCTGGAACCATTCCAGGCTGGGTTGTCTGGGGCTCTGAGCACCCTGCTCTCGGTGCAGATGTCCCTGCTGACTGCAGAGGGGTTGTGACTAGATGACCTTTTAAGGTTCCTTCCGACCAAAACTATTCAATGAACTTCTCTCCAGCTGAAAGATTTCTCCTTAGAGGAGTTTTTCCTGTTCTGCTCAGTCATTTGTAGCTTGGGCCACTTATTTCTTTATAGAATATAGACATTTTCCATCCTGGTAGAAGTTACAAATCACAGACTACTGCAACTGCCACCTCAGAAGAGTTTTAGCTGCATATTAGCCACAAAGATTCTCCACACAGAACTGCCTGTAAATTAGATAACATTTAAAAGGGAGATAGAAGGATGAAGAAGCTTTGCTATAGACTCTTCTTTGACCTGGTGTCTGGCAGTTTGTACATCTCCCACAATCCAATAAACAGACTGCAGATTATGCAGAGAAGGGAAATCACCTCTGATGACGTGTACAACTCCTCCACAGAGCTTACCTGAGCAATTCTGAGGTGCTGGCCAAGTGCAGAGCATGTTTGTGCTAGCACATCAGCCCATTTCTGCACCTGCTTGCAAAACCACCCAGCACAAAGCACATCGATGTGGTCCCTGCAAAGTTCAGACTCTCCACGAGCGAGCAAAACAAGGGCCAAGCCAAGCACCTATTGACAAATTGCCTAGAAACAAAGCCTACTGCAGAGACTAAATGTGCCTATTTAGGTCAAATTAACCCTCAGCCACAGTAAAAATATAATATTGGAAGCACTTAGCAGCTGGCAATCTGAGGAGCCATAAGCAGCTCGTGTGTGCTTTTTACACCGGTGGTCATTTTGGCTTTATCTTGTTGCTGGTTTTCTGTTTCCCAGTATATACTGGGAGGGGGATGGAAACCTCCCAGCTTTGTGCCACTACCACACACACACAAAATAAAGGGGGGGAAATATCAGACAGAAGTCACAGCAATTAGGAGAACCAATTTTGCCCCTGGAGTGCTGTGTAAAGCTAAGTATTATTGTTATGTTCTTAAGTGGTTTCAACATAACGTGTAAAAAATGGTTGCTGTATAAATCATTACAGAGTTGGACAACAAAACTGCAAACATCTGCTGAGCTCTTGGCCTGATATCCCAGTGTTTTTCCACAGCTCTGCCCCCCAGAAATTAGATAATGTCCAGTGGGCATATCCACTTTAAACCATTATTAATATGTTATTCATAACCTGCCAAGGATGGAACTATTACATGGATGTCATCATTTTCTTACAAGACTCCCTGTTTTAATCACAGCTCACAATGTTCATCTGCAGTGATTCCAAAACATAGGAGATCATCCAAGCCTTGGAGGAAGAACTTAATTTTCCACCAGAAAACTTGGATCGTTTCTGAGCAGAGTTCCAGAGCTCAGCACAGAGCTACAGAAAGCCTGATGGAATCTGTTCTCTTTACCTCCTCTTAAATTCGAGACTTCCCAAGCAAGATACTCCTCATTCACAGCAATGGTGCTGCTCAAGTGAGTTGAATTAGTAATTGTTTTTTTCACAAGCAGGTAATGAATGCAATCAGCAGAGGCAACAAAATTTACTCCTTGGTTTAAAGCCTTTTCTTTGAGTGTTTATGACAGGGATCATAGTCCCGTTACAGCTACTGGCAAAAGAAAAATCAACGGCTCTGAGCTCACACATTAGAAACTGCTGTCATCAGGGATCAAATCCTGCCTGTCACTCACACCCACCCGCTCCCTCTCCAGTTTGTAAGCCCCTGTGTGAAGAGGGAGCGACTCTCCTGCGTGCACACTACATCCCAGGCCTTCCTTTGCAGTTGCTGCTCTCATGTTTTAAACCAAATCATTTACTAACAAGCTAATTAAAAAAATATTAAACCAGACAGCAAGATTAAATAATGGAGGCAAAGAACATTAAAAGCTGGCAAAGAATAAATTTCCCTGATGAAGGCAAGACACCTCCTCATCAGAAAGGCCAGGAAGGAGATGCACAGTGTGCAGCTGTCTGATTTCAGAGCTTGGCATGAGGAAATCCCCACACGAATAAAGGCTGTAAAGACCTTGAGTCCTGTGTCCAGTTCTGGGCCCCTCAATTTAAGAAGGACACTGAGATACTTGAAGGTGTCCAGAGAAGGGCAACGAGGCTGGGGAGGGGTCTGGAGCACAGCCCTGTGAGGAGAGGCTGAGGGAGCTGGGGTTGCTTAGTCAGGAGAAGAGGAGGCTCACAGGAGACCTTACTGCTCTCTACAGCTACCTGAAGGGTGGTTGTGGCCAGGAGGGGGTTGGTCTCTTCTCCCAGGCACCCAGCACCAGAACAAGAGGACACAGTCTCAAGCTGTGCCAGGGGAAGTTTAGGCTGGAGGTGAGGAGAAAGTTCTTCAGTGAGAGAGTTGTTGGCCATTGGAATGTGCTGCCCAGGGAGGTGGTGGAGTCCCCATCCCTGGAGGTGTTCAAGAGGGGACTGGACATGGCACTTGGTGCCATGGTCTAATAGGCATGAGGTCTTGGGTGAGAGGTTGGACTTGATGATCTTTGAGGTCTTTTCCAACCTTGTTGATTCTATGAAAGCAGAATGTTAACAGCCTAACCTGAATCCCTAAAGCTGCACCTCTGCTTGGTGAGACCTTTAGGCAGGCATCACTTCACGTGAACAAAAGGAATCTTAATGGCTTAAGTCAGATCAAGGGTAGGATATGGGTTTTTTTGCATTGTATTTAAGTATTTCAGTAACTCTGGAAGAAGCCACAGAATGAATCAGTCTCCTCCTCTGTACACAACTTCTTTATTTATTCATTTTTCCTGATTCTGGTCCTTCAGGCAACTGGATTTTCTTCTGTTCTCCTCAAAAACCATGGGGCTGACACTAACAGAGTTTTTAATCTCCCTGCACATCGTGGAAACATTTTTTAAATGATTTTCTGCCAATCCTCTTCTACTGAGAGCTTTCACATGGTTTCACAACTACTGTAATCCTACATATTAAAGAGGATGGATTACAGAGAATTATCCTCCTGGATATACTACAAGTGGTGAAAGGAACCTTTTTATTTTCTCAGATACCAGTTCTATTTCAGAGCAGCAGCCTGGGAACAACTGTTCCATTATGGTGTGATTGTGCCTTTGGTCACACCACCACTTGAGTGACTGAGAGGAAGAGACACCCTTCAGGCATAATTTCCCTTGTTTCCCTACACTTTAGAAGCAGTGAAAACATTTTTACTTTGTTTTCTTCCCCCCATAAGACAGCACTGATGCCATCATATGGTTCACTATTCTCCTGCTGTCTTTCTTGTCTTTTTTATCTGCATGTTGATTCAGCTTGCCACAACAATATGCTGTGGTAATGCAGAGACTGGGTACAATGAGACTCCCGTTTTAGCTGCTCCTGTTTTAACTTAGCTAACAACAAAAACAAGCAGCAACAATTTGCTAGTCCTGTCCCACTCCACTTCCCTGTTGCACAAAAAATGTAAGGGAGAGTGTCAGGAGTTTCATTAGATTTTTATTTGCTCCTCCTCCTTCTCCACTCCATCCTCTTGGCATGAAGGAGAGGAAGAAGGATGCTAAGTGTTTCCTCTTTTTCTTGCAGCTAAACCAGGCTCAGGTAAGTCACTCAGGTAGGTGTGGATTTTACTACTCTCTGGATGTGTGTACTGTAAATCACAACCTAATCCTTGGTAGCTTGTTCCTTTTGTTGGCAAAATACAGGCTATCAATGTTTAAACCATTACCAAGTATTTGGCACAAGCAGTGGCCAAAGTAACTTTGGCCAAAAGGCAAAGTACCACTGTTTACATGCAGGAGAAGAACTTGGTGAGAAAGACTGCTGGAGAAAGTGGCACAAATGTACTGTGACAAATGGCTGCTGGAGGGCAAGAGAAATAAGTCCCAGCATTTTGGGTTGCCCAGGAGTCCAGTGAGACACCCCACAAACAGCTGAATTCTCTCAGATTGCTTTATCACTTTGCTGTGTGTTTCAAAAGCTTGTCATTCATTCAGATGGTATAGAACATAGCCAAGAACATCACATCAGCTTCAATTTTCAGGTGTGTCAAGCTATTTCGTGAACAAATTGCTCTACACTTAGTCCAAATTTACCTAAGCTGTTATTATTCACCAGGGAAGTATTTCCAGTGGTTAGTTCTTCCCCTCTAGAGCTATTACTCAAGGTGACAGAGGAAGTGTTGAAAGGGCAGATCTTGTTAGAACATTAATATTATTAAGACAGAAGTTAATAATTCTGCAAGTTAACTTTATGGCCAATTAATCATCCAAGGTGATGAGTGCTGGAGGCATTCTGTTCCAGATGCACATCCTCATTTACCTGCACTCACGCACACCTCAGCAGCTGAAATCTAAAACAATACAACGCTGAGCAAAAAATGAAACTCTCTTTTGAGCTACCAGGAATTCAGGCCATGAAATGAAGTCTTTTGCATTCAGTGGGTGTCATACAGTGCAGTGGCACTCTTACCTCCATGGGAAAGGCCTTAAAGTTAACAGTGTGCTCAGAACCGCGCTGGTTTTCTCTCCCCCAGTGAAACCGAACGTCGTGGAGCTCAAACTCATGTCCTCGAGGCAACGGCCCCCCTATTAACACTGGGAAAGAAGACAACTGGTGAGGAACTTGGCTTTCAAAGCAGCCAAGCTACTGAATATGCTACCCACATACAATGGGGAGATTGTTGCAAGCCTCTATTATCAGCAGAATTGGAGAGGAGAAGAGTGAAGTCGATGGACTTAATATCTTTACTTTTGAAGCATTGTGCAGGCACAGAACATGAATTCAGGCAGTGAAGCTGCTGTCATGCTGCACTCATTTTATGAGCCAGACCAGCTGGTCACAACACAAAATAAAAGCATTGTACCTTTATCAGCCAAAAGAGTGAATATGTTTACTGCTCTTATCAAGACAGTAGCTGTGTGCTCTAAGCAGATGGTGAGGGGAGGTCTGAATTGACCTGGGAACTGCCTCCAACTTATCCCAATCCTTAATATCCATCACCTCTATTTGCTATGAGTCACAGAAACTGATAGAAAACTTTTGATTGCCAGTATTCTGGTAGGTAAAGGAGTTCAGCCATATACCACCTGTCAGGCTGCTGAGGCACAGAATGTCTCCATATCTAAATACAATCAAACCTACACACAGGAGCAACAACAAAGCTTGTTAACTTCAGAACAGCTTTTAGGCAGCTGTGGCTTTATTGATTTCAGTTGTTTTAATACCCAGAACTCCTTGAAAGCATCTGTCCACAACTGCAGCATACACACAAAAGTGATACAGTACCTCAGTAGTTTGGCATCGAGACTTCCACCACGAGTGGTAAATGCAAGGAATTATATTTCATGAGGCCAAATCCTCTTTGGAATTGATCAATGGAAACATTTTGCCCAGGGATTTCTGGATCTGCTTCAGAGTAAATGTTACTCCACAAGCTGCAGGTCACTTCCCACTGAAATCACTGAATATTGGCTTCTAGGCAGGGCAGAATCATAGAATTGTTTTGGTGGGAAAAGCCCTCTAAAGGTCACTGAGTTTAATCATCAACCCAACACCACCATTAAACCATGTCCCAAAGTGCCATGTCCACACATTTCTTGAACATCTCCAAGAATGGTGACTCCACCACCTCCCTGGGCAGCCCATTCCAATGCCTGAACACTCTCTCTGCAAAGAAATATATTCCTAATAGCCAATCTAAACCTTGGGGGCATTCACAGCCTTCCCCAGAATCCATTAAGTCCTAGCTCACATTTCATAGACCCTGAATGAATCTTTTACAGTCCCTGATAATTGATAATGATTATTTAACTGCGTAGCCTACAGCTTTAGGGATTGAAACTTCCATAATATCAAGTTATTTTGATGCAGAAAGTAAATGGCCTTAGTTTGGAGCACAAGAGCCAGTGTAATACTAAACCCTCATTCAGCAACCACATTCCAACTGGATAAACACAAAATCCAACAGTACAGAACTATAAAGAAATGGAAGGGAAGTGATAGTTATGGGTTTCATAAGCAATTGCATTGGAGAAATGAGGAAAAATAGTCCAGTTAATCTCTCTTTAATAATTCTCATAACTAATCTAACAGCCATTAGGTTTCTAAACTGAAATGTCCTAAATGTAGTTAAGAGATTCAGATTTGTCTCTTAAATTCTCTTTATTCTATCTATGACTATCTGACAGTTTGGGTTGGAGGGTACCTGTGAAGGTCATCTAGTCCAACCCCTCTGCAGTGAGTAAATACATCCTGTAGGGATTGCCCATGGGAATGCCTGCAAGTCTGCTGAACATTGTGGGGGGAACACTCAAGTAAAGCATTTGGGGAAATCTGCACAAATCAAAAGGAACATGACACTCAATTAGTGCCATTTATAAGGAAATGGAGCATTTACTCTGTTTTAACAGGTGTTTAAGCCCAGGCTGGATGAGGCTCTGGCCAGCCTGATCTAGTGTGAGGTGTCCCTGCCCATGGCAGGGGGGTTGGAACTAGATGATCCTTGTGGTCTCTTCCAACCCTGAGTGATACTATGATACTATGATTAGTACACTGCTCCTAGAGGAAGTGTAACTTGAGCAAATGTTCTCTGCATGAAGTAGTTCTGGATCTCCAGGAGCTTCATAAAGCCTATTTCTGAGGCTCAAGTTATAACACTGATGCCATGATAACAGTATTTCAGTTCAGGACACCTGTTTATCTTCCATTTGCCTTTCATATCTTGATCCTTGTCGATGCATGAAGCATGTTTAAAACTTCCCTTTGCCTTTCAGCAGTTTTTGATCCTCATTAGAAAATTACTCTGAAACCATCTTCCTGCTGGCTCAGGAGAAGGCTGTCTGTTAAGTCAGATACCCTCCAAAGCATTTTTCAACATGCAGTTCCATTACAGAGCTGGTCATGCTTCTCCCACCTAATGCACAACACATGTACAGTGATCAAACTGGAAACAGCCCGTGAAAATGTTGGAAATTAAGTAATGAGAAGGATTTGGGATTTCCAGATGGATTATGTGTCCTGAATTAAAGGATAAAATCGATCACCAGCAATGACAAATTAATTTTTAGTATGTATCTTAATCAGTTCATTATATTTTCCCCCCACAAAAAAAGTTTTTTTTCTGTGACTGCTAAAGTTACAATGAGTTGAGGATCTCTTCCACATTAATTGGACAGACTTTCAAAAGCATTTAGAGCTCAACAGTTCCCCATTAAAATAATCTGGCTAAATGGATTTGCCATCAGAGCTCCCCTGTAAGGAAAAGAAGCTGCAGGAGTTTCCACAATCCCCCCAAACTGGCCAGAAAACTAGGTCAAACTCAGCTTATTAACTCTTTTCTCCTCTTGGTAGGGATAATAAAGGTTGTCCTTCCCCTCCCCAAAATGGAAAATTATCCCCAATGTATAAATGGAGAATGGGAAATTACATAGCATGAAACCTAAGGAAAAGTGGAAACTAGAATGAGAATTCCTAGCTCATAATCCCATACCTCAGCCAGCCACAAACTTTTATTCTATTTCACGTTTTCTTGTATTTCAAGACTATTCAGTCCAGTGTCAAACCACATTCAAGTTCAGGAGGAATTTTTTTCCTCCTAAAGCCTCCAGTGGTTTCACACATGCTTTTAGAGGTGTTGATTCCATCTTACTAATTATTGCTCCTGAGTGACAAAATCCTCTTGGGAAAGGCAGAGCTGAAGGAGTTGCATTTTGGCATGCGAGCAATGATGTCATTTGTGGTCACCCTCACTTCCTCCACGGGAGAATTCAAGAACTTTCCTGATCCTACAGAGAAAAAGTCTTACTTCATGGGAAAGAGCTCTGCTTCTGCTTCAGGCAGTAAAACTGCCTGGGAGCACAAAAATGTGTATTCTTTTGCAAATCTGCAAAGTTCTGCAGAAAGAGGCTTTCTGCCTCGCAGTAATCCGTGGGACTTATCACGGGAAGAAAAGTATAAAGGCAAGCAGCCTTGTTAAAATAACAAACCCTTCCTTTTGAACCAAAAAATTCAGTGTAAAACTGAACTACTGACTCCTGCTCTCAGCACAGCTGCAACTCCCAGGACTACCGGGATCTCAGAAGGAAACAGAAGTTGGAAAGCCTCAGGGTTTGACTGTGCTCAGCTGCTTAAATCCCCCCCCCCCCCCAAAAAAATGCTGTTAGCAGCTAAGACTGGTCAGAATAACTTGGATGCTAAGAACCACCAGAGTGCTGGAAAGCACCACGGACTTCTTTCCCCCTGCAGCTCCCCCCCTACTTTCTTGACAGTTGTCTCCTTCATGCAGAACAGTTTACCCAGGTGAAAGTCTGAATGAGATACTGCAATTTCACTTAAAGTTGGAATGGTTTCTTTTATTATTTGCTTCTAATTCTTATTTGATGAATGACACTATAAAAGCCCTCAAGAAATGAGGTCTGCTTTGCTACCTGCTCTTCATCAGCACTGTAAGCAGGTCTAACTGGATTCTTTATCTTAATCTGCCCAGTTCTGCAGTTAGCATTCAGAGCCCACTTAAATCAGTGGAGAAAGCTCTTTAAACATACATGGTCTTCAGGTCAAGGACGTGTTTTTCCAGCTATCCTAGCAATAGCCTGGACTGCTTCTGACTGCAGATGGCTGCTAATGCCAGTGAATTAGACGGCACCTTCCCAAAGGAAATACCGGCCATGCACTGAAGCAACCTGACTGACAGTTTGAAGTTGAAACTTGCAGCTCCCGAGGCGAAGCTTGCTCCTTTTCGAAGTCACCAGCAACGCCCTTACTGTGCACAGTCCTCGCCGAAGGAGCACAACCCATACGCCGGTCTCAAGGCGACACAAGCTTTAGCAGGGAAGGCAAAGCCCGTGTTTCAGCATACCTGATTTTGACTTCAGGGCAATCTGAATGGAGTGCCCGTCGTTGATCACTTCGCAGTCACGACACACCACGTAGTTTGGCGACAGCCGCACTTCCAGGAGCGAAGGGTCGTATTTAGCCTCCCTCGAGTTCAAGTTAATAGGCGACTGGTACTCCCCGTTAGCGTCCGGGAAAATCAGCCCCCACTCCACTCCTGAGACACAAGGAAAAGCCATTACCGGCGGCACCCTGCGCTGCCCTGCGGCTGCCCGGTGCCCTCACGCAGCGCCTGGCTGCTGGGAGAGGGCGGCTCCGCGGCACCTCGTTCCGCTGGTACCGGCGATGCTACCGGACTGCTCCCCGGCACCCCGGCCCCGCCGAGATCACAGGCGCTGCCGGGCTGCTCCACGGTAGCCGCCGCCGCCTCGCTTTGCTCTTCAGCCTGCGGTGCTGGACCGCTGCTCGCCGCCGCTTCCCCGCTCTCCGCGCCTCGGGGAGACCCGGGGGTGCGATTTTCCCTCCTCTCCGCCACCTCCTCCTTTGCCTAGCCGCGGCGAAAGTTTCTCCCCCTCCGTAGCCGCCCGCCCGCTCCTCACCTTCCTCGTAGCCCCACTCCGGAGCCTCCTCGCGGTTCGGGAGGGGCTCGTCGCCCTCGATCAGGCTCCTGTCAGCCATGGGCGAGCAGCCCCGGCTGCCGTCGGCCGGTCGCGGCGTGTGGCTGTGAGCGTGTGCGAGGGAGCGAGGCAGGCTGCCTGCGCTCCGCACCGCGCCGCGGACCGCCCTCCGCCCCCGCCGGCCGCCGGGCGGGACCGGGAGCCGGTGGCTGTCCCAGAGGGGCGGGCGGGGGGTGAGGTGGCCGCCGGCGGAGCTGGGAGAGGGGAGCGGGTCGGTAGCGAGAGTCGCAGTCCGGGCTAGGTGTCCCGTGTTGGGTGGCTGCCCCCTTGCCCTCCCTGCGTCCTCAGGCTGTTCCTCTCGCCTAGGTGGGCGGGTGGTGGGTAGGAGATGGGTGGGTCTATGTGCCTGCAGCTCCCTCTGCCCCTGGAGCTGTGCACAGACTGTCATCCAGGGGACACCCGGGGAGAGCAATTTCAAAGCCCTGCTCCTGGAGGGGAGCAGCTCAGGCACAGGTATACACTGGGGGCCACCAGGCTGGAGAGCAGCTTGTGGGTCTGCACCCTGCTGTGGGAGATCCTGCTTTATGCAGAGCTGGACTAGATTGTCTCCAGAGTTCCCTACCAACCCATACCCTGCTAGGATTCTGTGGGCACCAGGCTGGACATGAGCCAGCAACGTTCCCTTGTCTGCAAGATGGTGAATGATACCTTGAGTCACATTAGGCAAAGCAATGCCAGCAGGTCAAGGGAGTGATGCTGCCCCTCTGCTCAGCAATGGTGAGGTGCTGGATCCAGTTCTGAGCTCCCCAATACAAGAAAGACACAGGCATACTGAAGAGAGTTTAGTCAAGGGACTGAAGCATCTCTCCTATGAGGAAAAGGTAAAAGACCTGGGATAGTTCAGCTTGGAAAAGAGCAGGCTCAAGAGGATCTCACTGGTGTGCAGAAATACCTGAAGGGAAGATGCAAAGAGGACAGTCAGGCTCTATTCTGTGGTGACCAGTGACAGGATCTGATACAAGGCACACAAACTAAAACAGGAGAGGTTCCCTCTGAACATCAGGAAATGTTTTGCTGTAAGAGTGACTAAGCCCTGGTGCAGGTTGCCTGGGGAGTTTGTGGTCTCCCTTCCTGAAGATATTTATGTGAACATGGGCCTGGGGAACTACCTCTGGGTGGCCATGCTGGAGCAGGGGATTTGGACACATGATCTCCAGAAGTTCCTTTCAATCTGTCCTTCCTCTGTAACATAGATGTCCCAAGCACCACATCCAAACCACCTTCAAACACATCCGGGGTTGGTGACTCCACCACCTCCCTGGGCAGCACATTCCAGTCCCTGACCACTCTTGCTGGGAAAATCTTTTTCCTGATGTCCAGTGGTAGCTTGAGGCCATTCCCTCTTGTTCTATCACTAATTACCTGTGAGAAGAGACCAGCACCAGTCTCTCTACAACCTCCTTTCAGGAAGCTGTAGGGAGCAATGAGGTCTCCCCTCAGCCTCCTCTTCTCCACGCTAAACAGCCCCAGCTCCCTCAGTCACTCTTCATAAGATTTATTCTTTGTGGACAATCTCCCAATAGTTGACTTTATTGTGAAAAGATGTTAAATGTACATCTATAACACACGTAAATACACTCTTTATTCAGTCAACATCCATCTCTCGTGGTGTTTGCCACATTGGTTCAGCGTAATGCAAGCTCTGTAGGATGGCATAGCTATGGCCCTCAAGATAGTATCAAACTGATGAGCAAAAAGTATCACATAAGGTTGGAAGAGACCTCGAGGATCATCGAGTCCAACCGATCACCACAGACCTCATGACTAGACCATGGCACCCAGTGCCACATCCAATCTCCTCTTGGACACCTCCAGGGACGGTGACTCCACCACCTCCCTGGGCAGCACATTCCAATGACGAACGACTCTCTTGGTGAAGAACTTTCTCCTCACCTTGAGTCTAAACCTCCCCTGGTGCAGCTTGAGACTATGTCCTCTTGTTCTGGTGCTGGTTGCCTGGGAGAAGAGACCAACCCCTTCCTGACTACAATTACCTTTCAGGTAGTTGTAGAGGGCAATGAGGTCACCCCTGAGCCTCCTCTTCTCCAGGCTAAAGTAGGAGAAGCCCAGCCAACATCACCCTCTGGAGTGACATGGCAGCTCACCAGCAGAAACAGGAGCAGGGCACCTCTCTCCTGAATCCTCCTTCAGCCTTTGATTCTGTGGCACACGCTGACTCCTTGTTTAACTGGGATTAATGATCACACTCTTTGATAATACCAGGGGAAGAAAAAAAAAAACAAAAAAAAAGAAAAAGAGAAAAAAGAACAAACCTCAGGCACAGATCCAGGGCTTGAGAGTTCCTCTTTGAACTCAGAGCCTGGTGGTTCAGAAGCAGTGGAGTCTCTCTCACATTTCCTTCTGTCAATTGAGAAGCAGCATTTTGAAACGTTTGGTCTAACACCTGATCCTGGAGAGACTGCAAACAACTCTTCTGCATTTCCTATGCCTATATATATATATATATAAAATTATTTATTATACAGCTAATGATTTCATATATATATTTTTTAAGACAACATAACTTCCCTAAACACTTTAACATATATGCTGGGAAAAACCAGACCTGAACCAGAATTCTGCCTCTAAACACTGTGACATCTCTGTTGTTTGTGTTCTGTCACTAACGACTAGCAACGTTGTTTTAAGTGGACACATTTCAACAACCCCTCTCACTGTTTACACCACTCCTAGAGGCAGAGTCCAATGCAGAGAACAGTGCAGGTTACTAAGAGATGGGTAGCAGCCCTCCAGTTCCTGAAGGGAGGGACTTTTTACAAGGGCTTGGAGTGACAGGATGAGAGGGAAAGGACTGAAGCTTGGGGAGGGCAGATTTAGGCTGGAGATTAGGAAGAAATTCTTTACAGTGAGGGTGGTGAGACACTGGAACAGGTTGCCCAGGGAGGTTGTGGATGCCCCCTCCCTGGAGGTGTTCAAGCCCAGGTTGCATGGGACCTTGAGCAACCTGGGCTAGTGGAAGGTGTCCCTGCCCATGGCAGACATTTGGAACTAGCTGATCTTTAAGGTCCTCTTCAACCTAAACCACTCTATGAATCTCTGAATTGCCTATAAGTTATTTTAAACTCCCCATTCCTACCTGCAGGATTCTTTGCAGGCCACAGAGCTGAGACTGTTTCCTGTGATTCAAGGGATGAGAATTCCAGACTGTGAGATGATCAAATTTCCTTTATTATTCACTTATTTACTACATTGCTGCCAGCACAGAGCAGCTGAGGTCACACAGGACTTAATGGGGAGAGAAATATTCTGTGGGATATTAGACTATTCTATTTGGGGCAAATTAGAGGCCATTTGTGCTTCTCTGAGTCAGAACTCAGTTCGTGCCAAGGTGTCCTGAAAGAAAAGGTGGTGTCTGTACAGCAGCGTGGGCAACTGAAGGGACCAGGATGAGGAGGGGAGATTTAGACTGGAGATTAGGAAGAAATTATTTACAGTGAGGGTGGGGAGACACTGGTACAGGTTGCCCAGGGAGGTTGTGGATGCCCCTGCCCTGGAGGTGTTCAAGCTCAATCTCCCCTCCTCATCTGGCTTTTTCAGTGCACAGGGCTTCCTATTTTGCTTCCCAGGCTGGCCAGCAGTCACCTCTCATGTGGTCTTGTTTCTATCTTTATTTCTTGCCAGCTTTATTTCTCTGCAATAGGTTTGATCCTTTCCCAGATTAAGAAGGGTAAGCAGAAAGTTTCTCCATTTGACCATTGAAGCATGAGCTTTTACAGAGCAAAGCTGAAAATCTCTCTGCACATTTTCAAAGGCACTGGTTCATTATAAGCAATAACATTCCACTATTCCTGGAGTAATTTTATTTACCCATCTTTTCTTTTCTTTTCTTTTCTTTTTTTCCCCCTGCAGCTGAACTAAATGTGTTGCAAAAAGGGTGGCCTGGTAGTATAAATAGTCCAAGATGAAAAGGTAAGGAGAGTCCAGTTTCAATAAAGGCACCATTTATAGCAAAGAGAAACCATCAACAGTGAAAGGCTGCCTATGTTTGCAAGCCAGGTTTATGTTGGCAAGTCCATCCTGCAAACATTGCAAAATAGCTCAGCTGGATTCCCCAGCTCCCCTTAGATCCACACCAAAAGGTGCTGCTTTCAGTGCCCTTGTGTGTTTTACGGTCTGTAAGAGTCAATTTGTGCTTCTGGGCTTTGCCAGCTAACAGGATCACAGTTGGTCCTGTCCAGACTTCTCATTTCACTCTACAATAGAGATATTCTGGGGGGGAATTAGAGGGTGATGAAAGGGTGTACACAAGCTTTTCTACAGTGCAGGTGTAAAACCCTTAATGAGCAAAATTTCCTCTTCAAGAGTGCACAAGAGGTCAAGGCAATATGGGAACAGGTTCACATTTCTAAACCAAAGGCCATGAGTTGCATGTGACATGGAACAAATGACAGCACAAGAGGAAACAGCCTCAAGATGTACCAGAGGAGGTTCAGGTTGGATAGTAGGAAGAATTTCTTGACAGAAAGGCTTATCAAACATTGGAACAGGCTGCCAGGGAGGTGGTGGAGTTTCCATCACTGGTGCTTAGGGACATGGTTTAGTGGTAGTGGCTTAGCAGTAGTGGTGGGATTGCAAGCTCAAGGTGAGCAGTCGGACCTGATGAGCTCAGAGGTCTTTTACAAACTCAGCATTTCTGTGCTTCTGTTATTCTGTGCTTTTCCAGTGTAAAACAGGACTGTTGTGGCTGCTCAAGACAATACACTCATACAGCCAGAGGACAGCCAGTAAGAGTGAGGAGACTCTGAAACAGGTTGCCCAGGGAGGATGTGGATGCCCCCTCCCTGGAAATGTTCAAGGCCAGATTGGATGAGAGCTTGAGCAACCTGGGCTGGTGGGAGGTGTCCCTGCCCATGGCAGGGGGATTGGCACTGGATGATCTTTAAGGCCCCTTCCAACCCAAACCATTCTATGAATCTATGACACTAAAGCTATGGCAGGACAGTTTCAAATTCTTTCAGGAAAACCCAAGTAATCAAAAGCCATTTCTAAGGACTGAAAATGCCACAGTCAAAAGGGAAGTGAAGAAATCCTAAAATATACAGTGGAATTAAGGGCAAACTTTAAAAAACCCAACCAAACCAAAACAAAACAAAAATACCCCACAGAGAATAACCTAACAGGGGGAAAAAAAATCTGTGAAGGCTTATAAAAAGTGGCAAAGGCAACAGGAATTGCTGATGAGGTAAAATGAGCACAAAAGCAAAGTGAAATCCTGCAGACAATAGAAGAGCAGAAGGGAAGTGAGATTTTATTTTCCTTTTCCCCTACTAGGCTGAAAGGAAAAAGGAGATAAAGGATGACATAGGATGTCTTTGAAACCCAGAATGCAAATGGCAATCAAGGGCCCTGACAGGGCAAAACTCCTGTGTAAATAGCTTTTCATTCCTATAGGAAGGAAGCTCAATTAAAGATACACCCAGAGCAACGCTCCCGGAAGAAGATGGGAAGCTCAGAGGAAAAATCTGCAATGAGGAGATGATAAATATTTATTCACCTGACTGGTAATAATTTCAGATCTTTAACATTCAGATGAGATTCCTGAAGGATTAGGAGCTTCATCTAATACCTATTGAAACGAAGTGGCTCTTTTGTCAGTGGAAATGACACAAGTGAAATCTGCTGCTTGGAAATTAAAATGTTTTGAAAGAGAAGCACTGAGTTAGGGAAAGGCATCATATCTTCTGCTGCTTCAAATAAAAGGAGAGAATGAGCCAAGTAATGAGCCTGAGCAGGCTTTCACTAGATGAGCACAAGCAGCTGTTGGCTTAAAGGTGCTGGCTTTTCATTTGGGAGAAAGGGGATCAGGATCAAGTGGCAAAGGAGAAATAACATATTTGAGTCCATAAAATGATGGCAAGAAGAAACTCTGTTCTTCTCTTCATTCCAGTATCTTAAGGGGGCCTGCAAGAAAACTGGGGAGGGACCTTTTAGGGTCTCAGGTAATGATAGGACTAGGGGGAATGGAACAAAACTAGGAATGGGTAGGTTCAGATTGGATGCTAGGAAGAAATTCTTCCCCGTGAGGGTGGTGAGACCCTGGCACAGGTTGCCCAGGGAGGTGGTGGAAGCCTCATCCCTGAAGGTTTTTAAGGCCAGGCTGGATGTGGCTGTGAGCAACCTGCTGTAGTGTGAGGTGTCCCTGCCCATGGCAGTGGGGTTGGACCTGGATGACCCTTGAGGTCCCTTCCAACCCTGACACTTCTATGATTGTATCATTCATTCTGCTGAGTTTTGCTTACCAGTGTGTAAAGATCCAGAGATGACAAAGTGCCCACATGCCCTGTTGGGGTGAAGCTATGAAATCCCACAGCCAGAGTGCAACCTGTCTTCCTCTGTCACAAGCTCCTGCACTTCATGCAGCCACTCACATGTTAAGTTAATTATTTGCCTGTCAATAAATTATAACTTGTGCTTTCCAACAGCACATTCTCCAGAAATGCATGACCTGGGGACATCCAGAAATGAAGAATTCATTACTCTGACAGTTTGTTCCAGTGGTTAATCCCTGTCAGTGTTAACTAATGGGTACCCAGTTCTAATTTGAATTTATCTGGCTTCAACTTCCAGCCACAGGTTCACATCCTGCTTGTTTGCCTGGACAGAAGAGCCTTTATTGCTTTGTGTTTTCTCTGTAATGTCCTCACCCACTTCAGTCTGGTCACCTCTGTGTGGTCTAAAGAAAAGGAGCGCATTAACTACAGGCTTAAGACCAGGTTACCTCAGTTTTAGCTTTCTTTTTTTCCCCTGCAGATTTTCCACATTAAAAACACAGCAGAGCTCTCCTGTGTAGCTCTTGCTTTCACCTCTGCCTTCTCACTAATTTCTTGTTTCCTCTGCACACTGATGATCCACACGAGTTTGGGTTGGGTTTGCTTTTTTTTTTCCACTCTCAAATCAGACATTGGAGCTCTTGTTCTGCTGCTGTTTAGTATAAACATTAAATCCTCTTTCCTAGTCAGGGTATCCAGGAGCCAGGCTGCAGAATGTGGACACAGCCTGCATTATCATTTTACATTTAGCTGACCTCAAATGCCATGCACTTGAATGAGTCCCAGTGTTCGTTTTCAATCAGGATCTTGTACACCAGCAAACCAGAGGCCTCATAAAGTTCTGTAATCTCATTAGAACTGTTTGTTTGACAAGACATGCTTCCAGTAAAACTATTGTCACTAGCATCAATTATATTCCTCTCCATCAAGCTTTTATGACTGCAATCCCATTTTCCCTGGAACTCTCAGACAGTAATGATTTCACCTCTCTCTCTCTCTCTGTATTTCCTTTAATATTTACTGAATGTTAAACTTCTTGAAGTCTTCCAAGACTTTCCTGGGTGTGTTTAGAAAGTTTACAGAGCAGACTGAAGATCTGTTCAGCCAGATCTTGTAGAACTCCAGAGCATGAATGCATAGATTTAGACCAGGGTTTAAAATCCTGTGGTTTAGGATATTGTATAATACCACCTAGCTATTAATAAACTGAAAAAATCTTTACCCACACATGATCTAAGAAGATCAGACTCCAAACACAGAGGCCCTGATACATTTATGAATAGTTTCTTTCTTTATCATCTTTTGCAAATGCACAGTCTCCAGCACTAATTGACTTTGGGTTTATTTTCTTCCTAATGTAAGGCTACATAAGCAAACACCTCAAGGGAGGTTCTTCTCGCCCTCTACTCTGCTCTGGTGAGGCCACATCTGGAATACTGTGTCCAGCTCTGGGCTCCCCAGTTCCAAGAGAGACAGGGAACTGCTGGAGAGTCCAGCAGAAGTGACAAAGATACTGAGGGGCCTGGAGCATCTCTGTGAGGAGGAAAGGCTGAGAGCCCTGGGGCTAATGAGCCAGGAGAAGAGGGAATCTGAGCAGTGCTGATCAATAGTTAAATGGGGAGCGTCAAGAGGATGGGACCAGACTCTTTTCAGTGGTGCCCTGTAACAGGACATTGGGCAATGGCCACAAACAGGGACTCAGGAGGTTCCATCTGAACAGAAGGAGAAAATTCTTTGTTGTGAGGGTGCTGGAGCCCTGGAGCAGGCAGCCCAGAGAGTTTGTGGAGTCTCCTTCTCTGGCTGTTGTGATCCTGGGCAAGCTGCTGTGGGTGTCCCTGCTTTAGCAGGGGACTTGGACTGGATGATCATAGGTCTCTTCCAACCCCACCATGCTGGGATTCTGTGTAATGTAGTTAGAAAACTGTCACTTACTTGTGTGAAACCTAGCTGTGAATTTTAACCTGAAGTGTTCATCAGTATTTTTATAGCCCACAATTTCCCCTTCATATCAATATCTGTTTACTCCTTTTTCCACTTGCTACCATTTTCATTTCTAATTGTTTTTCTATCCACCATGGAACCAGCACCAGATTCCAAGCACAGCAGCCCTTCTGGGTTTTAGATGTGACACTTGGTCACATTTTATGCAATTAAGGAGTTTCCTATTTTCATTCTCTTTTTTTTTCCCCCTACTGTTTTCCTTTCAAGTCATGTCACTTGAAATCTTAGAGCTAGAAAACAGACTGCTTGATTTCAAAGTATATACAACAGGAAGCAAAAGATATGGAAAGAAGTTTGCAGTTTCAAAGTCCAATGGTCAACTGCAGATAATAAATATGAAGGAGCAAGTGTTTAAAGGGAGCCCAGGCAGTGAATGATAGAGGACAGTGCAAGATAACACTTCAATGCTGCTAGAAAGGCTCTTAGCTCTTGTCCTCAGTTTTGCAGTTCAAAAGAGTTCAACTAGAACCTAGGAACAGGAGATGATTTAATTCAGATCTAGATTTTACCATTCATTAATCAAGTTTCAATGTAGATAGTTAGGAAGAAGGAACTGATTTTGTTTCTCTTTAAATGTTTGGGGTAGGAACCCTGAACACTCATTGCTTAAATAGTATTCTTCCAGGGCAACCTGTTCCAGTGTCTCACCACCCTCACTGGAAAGAATTTCTTCCTCATCTCCAGTCTAAACTCCCCTCCTCAAGCTTCAATCCATTTCCTCTCATCCTATTCAGCAGTGCAAAGGGACTGCTAACTTTCCAAGCCACTAAACAACTTCAAACAGCTGCCATTAAACAAAAATCCCTTCACAGCCTGAACTCTTTGCCCAAAGTGCCCCAGATTTCCATGCAGTAAGTTTTCTGGTGGCTCTAACATTTCATCAGTGTCCTGCAATGCATCTGTGTGCAGCAGTTTTACAAGAAAAGAGGGAAGGAAAGGCATCAGAGGCAACTTCTTCACTAGAAAGGAGGAGTTGCTTGAAGCCTTTTTCTTTTTCCTAGGAGATTTTGTATTTCACAGTCTCCACCCTTCTGTTTAGGACTTTGCAAACAGGCATTTTCTGGTTTACAGTGAAACACAGGAGTCTTAAATATCTCCTCAGCTGCTTCCTAATGTTTGTTCCACAGGAAGGGAGTTAGTTCATAGCATAGTGTGCTTTGTTGTACCAGCAAAGCAGATAAGCTCAGCTTCTCTTCATCAGGGAAAGGGGGCAGAGGAAGAGCACCAGGAGACAGGACTTAAGGATTGCTGGGCAGGTTTCAGGGAACAAGACCACTGTCAGGTAAGCAGGAAAGGTCCTCTGCTATTTGTGTTCCTCTGCTTGTTGTGCTCCTCTGCTGCTTTGCAAACTGCTCAATGGTGTGTAAGCACTTTCACCAAAATAGCTGAGTTTTGGCTCCCAGCTGTGGGTCAGTATTTCTCACAGCAAACCAAAATGCTCCTAAAATCTCTTGTTATTATTGCTGCTTAGCACTCAAAACCTCCTTTTGGCACTGAAAAGCTCCATCTTGGGTCTGTTAAGAGATATTTGAGTGTCAGGTATTCCCTTCACACAGAAGGTGGCCCATTTCCAGCAGTCCTATCTGACACTCTCGGGCTGGCATCATACTGAAGGAGCCATCAGGCTTTGTGCTGAAAATCTGACCCTCCATAGGGTTTGCCTTCCCAAGTACTTTGATTAAATAACAACTTGTTCTGAGGAGACCTTATCACATGAAAGAGCAGGCTCCTCGTGGGTTCCCCAGATCCCTCCTTGGAATTCATGGAGGCAGAAGTCACTTTTCAGGTTGAAAGGCATCATTGGCAGTTTCTTGGGACTTTTCCTGCACTGTCTACATTAGCAATAAGTAGGAGGCCTGCAGCAATAAGTCTGGTGGCACTAAATCAAAGTGTCTACAAGGCTTCTCAAAGTGCAATTCTTGCGCGAGCATTTCCTCCCTTCTTTGAGAGTCTCTGTCTGGGGCTGAGCTTTTGGCACAGTCACCAGACACCCAGCTTTGTCAGGGTGTGAATTATAAACCCAAAGTCTAGGAATACAAAATTAAAAGCTTGTTTATCACAGAGCTTCTTTGCCAGTGTAGAGCACTGGAAGAAGTTGTTCTGTGACAGGAGAGCTTTTCCAGTGTCATGGGGGAAGTGGAATCCCTGCCAGGCAATGCAGTGCAGCAAGCTCAGGAAGCTGCAGGAAAACTTCTCCTTTCATTGTTAAAATCCCAAAGAATGCAAAATCCCTGCAGCATGGTGTTTAAAATGAAGTAGTGCAAGAGTGGCAAACAAAAGTGGGCATGCTGGAACTTCCCAAGAGCTGGCATTTTGAACCCTCACCAGCAGAAATGTATCCAGGAGTTACAAATGCTTTTCTAAAGACACAGGCAGCACATCTCCTGTGACTTATCCACTTCCCATTTTTCTTTCAAAAGCAACTGAAAGAGGCACTCTGCACCTGCTTTCTCCTCTGCTTCTGCATGAGGAAGGAGGCAATGAAGGCTAAGCTGTAGGGACTTACTCTATTTATGATTGCAAAGATTCTTGGCTTGAAAAATCAGTCCAGTTCCAGTGCCTTTCACCTTCCGTGCTAAGCAGGGAGACAAAGAGAGCATTCAAAGACACCCCACATGTGACATGGGCCAGTCTAATGGCATTAGAGCAGTTCAGTGAAACACTAATGAGTTTACAGAGATGACAGCACAACAGTGGTAGGATCTGGTCTGCTCTGTGGTCAGTGGTTTTCCTAAGCAACCTCAAACACAACCAATCAGTCAGGGCTCTGTCTAAAATCTTTTGGTTCCTGAAACCAGCAGCCATTCCCTTGTTTGCTGTCTCACTGGTGTCTCTGCAGTCCATGCCAGACCTGTTCTCACCAAGCTGAGATAAGACTTCAGCTGTTTTGATACTTCACATATAGTTTTGCCCATAATCTCCTGTGGTTCGTGCCACCAGCCTCAGCAGCTGCTTGGAAGTGAGATCCAGGAAGAAAGCAGCCTGGATCTAAACCAAAATGTGGTGTGATCTTGTCCAACTTTATATTCAGAGCCTTTTCTTCACCATCATAACTGCTGGCTGTCACTTCTCTGTGCCTGTGTGTTTGGGTGAGGTGGACATACAAGGTGCTAACACAGATATCAGCACGGTTCTTGAGATGAGGAAAGATGTGAGTGCTGGCTGTTTACACAAGATCTTATCCTGCCTCACTGACATCAAAAAGGTTATTGCAGTTTGTTAAATGAGCATGGTGACAGGACAGCAAGCCCTGCCAGAAGGCCTATTTCCAGAATCCTAGTGAGGAAGGTGTTGGGTTTGAGGAGATCAGTACGTGGGGGAACTTCTCATCAAGAATGTTGCTCACACCAAATTATTCACAGGATTAGTGACTTATTGCAGGCATTCCCTTGCAAGGAAAGCTGTCAGTTCTGTACTTGAGGCAAGGCAAAGTAGAAGTGCTTCCTGTATTTCTTGAATGTCTCTTTTTAAATAGATCCCATGGCATTTCTCTGAAGAAAGAGGTGTTCTTCCAAATGCTCTACCATATTCTGCATCACATTGTCCCTTCCCAGGAAAATGGGCAATGGCATAGACAAGGAACACAAAGAGGAGGAGAAAGTGTCTGCAGGCTTTCAGGGATCTGCCAACTCCCACTGAAGCTGCTTTGAGAGGAAGGCAGGAGAAGCTGACAGTGAGAAGTGGAGATGCACTGCAGCCTGTGGTGTTCTGCAGAATGGTGACTACCATGAAGCTTGCCTTGCTTTGTAGTTCACTCCAGCCCTAACAGCAGTGAAACCAAGCAGTGTGGGGTGCAGTGCAGACCAGCTACCTGCATGAATACCCAAAGGTCTGGGAGGACTGATAGAGCACAGCAAAAGCCTTCATGATCAGCACAAAAGTCAGCAAGACCAAGGGTAACTTTCATAGCAGTGAGACCTCTAATTGCACTCTTACTCAGTTTTCTTACATCTGGCTCTGCAGACACTGTCATGAGAGAGGAACTACAGGAGCAAGGCAGCACAGAAGGACACCTGCAGAGCTTTATTTACTCCCCAGCCTGTGCTTGTCAATTGATTTCAGTGGGACTTCTCCTGGCAGCAGGGATTGCTGGGAGGAGAAGACAACTCTGTCCTTTCTCTGTCAGAAATGCAGATCATATAGGATTGATCGCCTTCATTAGCCTCATTTCAGTCATATTATCAGCTATAAATCACAGGACAGTTTTCATATGGCATCACAGTGTTATTAATATCACAACATCCTCATCCCCCCACCAGTTCATTGGAAATCCCAATAAAATGATTTAACTGGGGACTAATGGCATGGCTGGGTATTTCTGTCTTCCATATGTTCCTTCAGCTTTTATCCTTTCATCTTTCTTTCCTTCTTAACTTTTCTTGTTGTTGTCAAATTGTGCTGCAGAGCACAGAAATGGTTTTCTGCCCTTGCCATGTCTTGTACATTAAAAATGCATTAGGGGAGGTAGCAGCTACCTTGATTTGCTTTTAAATGTTGGTTTTCCCTCGCAGCCACTGGAAATGAGACTGATGAATGCATTAAACCTAAACAGAGGTGCTGGTTCCTCATTTAGTAAAAACACAGGCCAAAATCGTTATTAAAAGGATTATTTATATATATATAGAGAGAGAGAGAGAGTTTGCTCTGTATGTTTGATGTTCAAAGTCATTCACTGATGGCAATAATCATAACAATTATAGGAAGCTTGAGGGGAACAAAAATAAAATTACCTCTTCTAATTCAAGCTTGGGAAGAAAATTAGTTGTCCTGGACAACCAAAACCTGCTTTCAGAAACAGTTTTACCTCTGTGGAATTGGTGCAAAAGTCAGGCTGTTACAAGTTCCTTCTGCTCCAAACCTAAAAGCTGAGGGAGATATTTTTTCCCACGTATTCCCAGCCCGGCTCTATTCCCTCTGTGCTTTGTGGGATCAGCACAAAAGGTCTAGAAAGTAGGCTGGAAAAATCAGCTGCGGGTTCTCCTTGAGAGAAGGGCTCCCCAGCTGCTGCAGTGCCAGCACAGCCAGCTGTCCCCACCAGCAGCTCACTGCTTCCTCCACCATACTGGGCAGAACAAGGTCAGGATGCAGCTCCTTTCAGGGTGTTGGAGACAACCAGAAGATCTCCCCTCAGCCTCCTCTAGGCTGAGCAACTCCAGTTCCCTCAACCACTCCTCACAAGATTTGTGCTCTAGACCCTTCTCCAGCTTTGTTGCCCTTCTCTGGACACACTCCAGCACCTCAATGTCCTTCTTGTAGTGAGGGGCTCAAAACTGAACCCAATATTCAATGTGTAGCCTCACCAGTGCTGACTACAGGGGGACAATCCCTGCCCTGGTCCTGCTGGTCACACTATTGCTGATCCAGGCCAGGATGCTGGTGGCCTTTTTGGCCACATCCTGGCTCATGTTCATTTGAACATCAACCATACCCCCAGGTCCATTTCTGTCAAGCAGCTTTCTTCCTCAAGCCTGGAGCCGTTCATGGGGTTGTTGTGACCCAAGCTGTGTGAGTGTGATTTGTCCATCAATCAGAGGCTTCCAAACATTCAGGCTCCATCTCCTGAAGATATCAAAGGAGACTCTGATGTCTTCATTTCTCTTCATTTCTCTTCCAAACTACTGGCAACAAACAGAAAGTCCATTACTCCACACTGCTGCAGAGTGCATGTGTAATGGTCAAACACCTCCTATGCCCCTGCTGCTAATGCTTTGTAACAAAGAAATGCTCCTAGCACATGGAGCTTATCACCAAAACTAAATAGTAATGATAAATGGCTGGCTAATATTTTTCTGTGAGCCAGTTTTTAAATGGGTCACATTGTTCTTCTCTTTGCCAGCAACCTAAAATAGAAGTTATTATATCAATAGTGGTCTGCACATAATAGGATGTTATCAGAAATTGAGTTTGCCAATGGCTTTTTTCCCTGAAAATTAAGGCTCTAGTAGTGTGGTTATTGAAAATTATCATAGTTTACTTTCCATTTCTCTATCTAAAAGCAAGATCCTTGATAGCAAAAGTTGCAGTTGGAATCCTGACTCAAGAAGCTGAGTTCTTGGTACAGGCATTAAGGAAATTGAAT
Organism: Melanerpes formicivorus; assembly: GCF_026170545.1. Lineage (NCBI taxonomy): Eukaryota > Metazoa > Chordata > Aves > Piciformes > Picidae > Melanerpes > Melanerpes formicivorus. The sequence continues at coordinate 920,515 of NW_027142417.1, forward strand.
GTTCCTGGTGAGAGCATAGCATTATTGATCCCTGGAGGCGTTCAAGGCCAGGCTGGATGAGGCCTTGAGCAACCTGGGCTAGTGGAAGGTGTCTCTACCTATGGCAGGGGGATTGGAACTAGGTGACCTCTAAGGATTTACATGAGCTAAGGAACTAGATGATCTTTAAGGTCCCTTCTAACCCAAATCATTCTTCAGGTTTCTTTTCCCTTCATGGGCCAAATTCTCTGCCAGCCTTTTGGATGCCCTTGCAAAGCCCTCAGTGGGACTGCAGCAGTTTGTGCTACAGAGGATACAGGGTCTGGTGGTGTTAAAATTGATCTAAGTTGTCAAAATTAAGGATAGAATTTAACTAAGCATTGACAGATTTCCTTTCCCAAAGCTTGGATTTGAGAGGCTGTTTATGAAAATCAAATTGTGGACCTCTTCTCCATGGTGTATCTTGCAGGTGTGCAGCTCTGCAATGCCAAGGAAAATACAAGCCACCCACAGACACCAGCGAAAAGGCAGTCAGATGCAGCCCACACAAGGCAGATGGAGCCATCCAAGAGTCACCTGCATCTCCAAGGGGGTGAAACCCTCTGGGGAAATGGAACTTCAGATGCGAGCAGTCAGCAGGTTATTTGTCCCAGCTCAGATTTGTGCCTTGCTGCAGTGCTGGTGAGGATTGTGTTCAGGTAATGCCATGTGAGGCTGTGGAGAATTCCTCCTGGGAGGATGGATTTCCCCACTGCTGTATAAGCAGCTTCTGCTCCCACTCAGCTCTCAGTTCAGGATTAAAGGGCAGCTCAGGGCTCCACTTCAGCAGTTTACCCACAGCATCACCATGGTTGGAAAAGACCTCCAAGTTCATCAGGTCCAACCATTAAATTAAGGCTGGAATGGCCAAAATAATTTGCAACCATTAAAAACATAATAAGGGAAAATAAAGAGGTCTTCCCACCACCTGCTGAGTGGAAGCAGAGGAGAGAACAGACTGGAGTCCAAGGTCCTGACTATGCCTGGCACCACATATCAGACTTTGGGGGATTTCTTCAGAGAGGTGAACTTCACTTGCTCTGAAATCAATGAAAACCTGTGCATTCCATCTGTTTCTCATCAAAAAAATACCTCTGAGTCCCTCCAGCATGCAAGTCAGCTCTGTCTGAAAGTCACAGGGAAAAGAAGGGCTGAGAGGGTAAGAATTTCACCCTTCTTTTTCTTTTTATACACTCTTTATTCCTGCAGATCCTATGGGAAGCATAAGGCTTCAGCACAGGGACAGCCAGAAAGATTCAGGGCTGTTAAATTAGCAGCTTGTTTAAATCCCAAGGTAAACTAGTTGTGCTAAATTAATCTGTGAACCCTCACATCTGATCTAGAGCCTCTGAACAGTACAGATATTTTGAGATGATCTAATTGTGGTTGGAGAGAAGGGAGAGGATGGGCATGAGTATGGTGCTGCAGCAGGGTGAGCACACAGGGTTGGAAAAGACCCTTGGGATCACCAAGTCCAGCCATTAACCCTACTCTGTAAAGTTCACCCCTAAACCATATCCCCAAGCACCCCATCTAAATGACCTTTAAACATATCTAGGGTTGGTGACTCAACCACCTCCCTGGGCAGCCTGCTCCAATGCAGAAACCTGACACGGGGACACCAGAGATCAGAGCTGTCTAGGTGCTTCTAAAAAGTAGTTGCTGGAATAATCCCAGGACACCAGATGTGAAATGCTTGCTAGGAAGGTGTGTAAGGACAAAAAAGGGAGTTTCTAGAAGAGGGGGGGAGGCAACTGGGAAGGGCAGGGAAGGTGACTGCTGCCAGCTGATAGATCAATAGACAGGAGATGTCTCTTGGAGGGGTTTTTCCAGCTCTTCAGCAGGAATCAGAGGCATCCCAGACAGCTTTGGTTTCTAAACTCAGGCAGGACCAGTTAAGAGCAGTGCCTCTCAGCAGAGTGAATTGGAGGATAGAGGTCCTGCCATCTTTAGCACCACCTTGGGAAGCAGGAGACAGGGCTTGTGGAGCTGACGGACAGCAGCATGCAGGGAAACCCCAGGCTCCTTCTTCTGGGCAAGGCTCCTTGTAAGCCCAGCACTGGCAGATGTTGTGGGGTAGAAGCACTCCATCCATCCTGCTGCACACCCAGCCTACCATCAGCACTATGGAAGCACGTGCCAGTCCGTTGTCATGGTGTGCTCAACTCAACCACTATGACCAAACAGGAAGGGTGCAGAGAAGGCTTGCAGCGTGCTGCTGTCACTGTGGAATGTGTGGTGTGTCACCATATCCACCTTCTTTGGGTGCATGGACTTCTTTCCTAGAATTCTTGAGATTGCACTTCTGGTTTTCCCCTCCTGCAGGAGTGGTGCAAAGCAGTTTTCAAATGCAGAAGATCAACTGAACAAGATTCTGCAGCTTGTGACTCGAACTTCAAGATGTGATCAATTATTGTCCCACTGCCACAGGCCAACCCCTGCCATAGAAAACTCCAGATAATCTTCAGCTGCATTTCCTAAGCCATTAACAGGATGGACAAGGCTTAGATAACAACACAGAGCTTCTTTGCCAAAAGCAGCTGACAGGAGGAAATGGACACCAAATGAATTCCCTCATTAGAGCAGCACAGTGTGTTTGGAAATTCAAAACAGACTGCCTGGGAGGATTTACATCCAGCACAAGGTTCATGGCAGTCCCTCTTTTAGGAGTGCTGGTGTTGTGAGCCAGTGCTCCAGCTTTAGAAAGGCTGCTGGGTGCACACCCTGGGGTTTGTGTGCTAGGGTGAGCCTGGACTTAATTAAGGACATGAGTTAAATTCCACCCACAGGTTGTATATCATGTGCAAGGGCTCCCTTCAGAAGCACAGACACACCAGCACCTTCTCATACAAACAGCAATTTCTATCATTTGCTTCTTGAGAGGCATTATTAAAAGCAGCAGGTATATTACAGGCTGTAAAAACATCCTGCCTTTAAGAAGCCACATCTGTATTTAAGCTTGAGAAGAGGAGATTTAGGCTGAGATTAGGAAGAAATGTGTTACAGTGAGGGTGGGGAGACACTGGCACAGGTTGCCCAGGGAGGTTGTGGATGCCTTTTCCCTGGGGGTGTTCAAGGCCAGGCTGGATGGGACCTTGACCAACCTGAGCTAGTGAAAGGTGGCCCTGTCCATGGCAGGGGGTTGGAACTAGATGATCTTTAAGATCCCTTCCAACCCAAATCATTCTGTGATTCTATATCCAGGGCAAAAACCAGGCAGTCATCTCAAGGGAGCAAGGTTTCTCTCCTGCCTCATTTATAACCAACAGAGAATGCCTCACAAATTGGGGGTTACCATTTGTCAGCCACAAAGTTGTCAGCCAAGACTACTTCCTCCTGGTAAACTTCCACTGTGCCTCTTTTGGAATTACAGGAGTGTAGTTTTGGAGTGTTGTGAACCTCTTTTCAGCATGCCAGACTCCATCAGAGCACTGCTCAAGCAGTATGTACATTTATAGCTGTCATTAACCGGTTACATTGAAGAGCTGAAGTCGCTTTTCATCCTTCATGGGATAATAGTATCGTAACTATAGGCATCAGGGGCTGCAGTAAGAAAGCATTTGTCAGCATGTGTGTAGCACAAAGATTGCTTTGTAAAGAGACAACCGGCAGCCCAAGCAGTCCAGGGTGTTTCTTCACATATTCAGGGCAAAAGCCAGCAGCACTTTTCACTTTGCAAAGTAAAATCTCAGAGAATCCCTTGTTAAATCCCTGTGTCTGTGGCTCAGTCTCAAATAGTGTCTGCAGAGAACAGGGAGCAGGCAACACCATAAAAATGATCCTCTCGATGGGTATCTGAGGAGCCCACACACGTGGTCCACAAACACAGCTGTACAAAGCTTTCTGCAGGGCTGTTGGTGCAGGAATCACTTGGAACAAGGCTCATCCCAAAACAAAAGCAATTCCCACAGCCTGTCTGGGAGGAAGGTGAGGAAGGAAGGAGGAAGGCTTATTTCATCTTCTGCACTGCAAATAATTGTTACATCACTCCAGAGCATGCAATATATCACAGCAGGGGCTGTGAAGCATGAGATCATCAGGAAAGGGCAGCCCCTCTTAGCACTTCTGCTGCGCAGCCTGTGCTCTCAGCTGTCTGAGGTGAGAAGGTCACAGCCACAGACTTCACAGCACCTCTGTCCAGTCTCAGCCTCCACCCACCCCTGGCTGTCTGAGGTTATGAGGAAGAGGTCAAATGCCCTCAAGTGAAGTCTGTGTTTATTCTGGTGGCACACAAAGAAGAATCCAGTTAAAATCAAATTAAGCAGCTCCCTTCTTAAGAATGATGTTTTTACTGTGCAGTGCAGATGAAAATGAAATTCTAGGAGCTAGTGCCCTGATCTCATTTTGTGATGGTCCTTTCCTGTGTCTAGTGTCCAACAATACACAGGGATGATCCACAAGAGAGCAGAGGAAGATTTACAATGTGCAATGATGTCTCTGCTGCTCAAACCTATGTTCCCTTGCATGGAAACCATGGTGGTACAAACTGGCTTGGAATAAGGCACAAGACTTTTCCTCACCTCAAAAGAAAGAGCCCTCAGTTGCACTGGAGTGAGATAAAATGATAAAGGTAAGGGCAGAATTAATTTAGTTCAAAGTAACTTCTTTCCTGGGAGGATGCTGGAGCCCTGGAGCAGGCTGCCCAGAGAGGCTGATGGAGTCTCCTTCTCTGGAGAGATTCCAAACCCACCTGGACATTTTCATCCTGGGCAACCTGCTGTGGGTGCCCTGCTTTAGCAGTGGACTCAAACTGGATGATCTTCAGAGGTCCTTTCCAGTCCCCACCATTCTGTGATCCTATGACTATGTCATATGGTCACAAGCCTTCTTTTCCTTGAGTCCCTGGGTTTATTGTGATTGGAGGTGTTCAGGAGGAGACTTGATGGGGTACTTGGTGCCATGGGTTAGCTGTTTGGGTGGGTTGGATTGGTTGATGGGTTGGACACAATGATCTTGAAGGTCTCTTCCAACCTGGTTTGGTTTATTCTAAATAAATAAATAAAGTTTATTCTAAATAAATAAATTCCAATAATCTCATGGAAGTGTTGCAAATCCATTTAAAAAACTATATTGGTCTCCTTTAACTGAATTCATACACACCCTAGTGCACTCTCACACTCCCAACCTGTCTCATTGTGCACCAAAAGGTTTGAGTGGAGCCCCAAGCTGCAGCTCTTCTGAAATCAAACCTGTTGGAGTTTTGTGGAAGATGTCTTCAAGTCCTTGCAGAGAAGATGCACAATCCATGGCAAGCTCCATGCAACCTGCCAGCTCTGTGTGCAAACCGAGAGTCCAAATCACATACAATCCCCTTCCTTTATTTTGTTTTGGCTGAAACCAGCTCTCTGAGAACAAACCTCATCCATGCCAATGTCCCAACAGAGAAATGCTAGATTTAGCTGACAGATGCATAAAGTCTCATGTTGTCACAGAATCCCCCAGTGTCTAATCAGCACCAGATGTCAAAGAATGCAAATCTACAGCTGGGTCTGGTGTTCATTTGTACTCCAAACTCCCTCCTTCACAGCTGTTGTTTTCCACTTCCATGTACACTGAGCCAAATTTTCAGAAGCAGGAGACAGACCACATCTCCATATACTGATGTGAATATAGATGTTTCTTTATTTGCCTGCAAAAATGCCTGTTTGAGCTGAACAACAGTGTATTCGTGAGAGGATATTTGAGTATGCTCACCTGTTGGTGCTGAAAACAGCCTTGCTCCTCATTCAAACACAACTTCTCTGCAACAGGAGTTTTCTTCCCAAATATCTTTTTGCCAGGACAAAAGTGGGGCTTTAATCCTTGCTCAAGCCTCCTGGGGACCGTGGAAATAATAGTCACAGACACAGTAATACAATACAAAAGACATCATGGGGATCTGAACCGTTACCAGTACCTCCAGCTTTGGTCCCAGGGCGAGCAGAGCCAGGTGAGGTACCAGCAGCTGCCATGGGAATACTCTTAGAGATCTCCACATTGCCAATAAGACTGAATCAGATGAACAAATCTGTCTACAGAATATTGAAAAGCTGGCTCCACAAGTTGCCTTAGCCAATGCCAGAGTCCTGTTATTGGGTCCTGTCAGTCTGGAGAAGAGGGAGACTTTATAGTGGTCTTCCAGTAACTGAAGGGGGCTACCTGAAGGAGAGCTGGGGAGGGACTTTTTTCAAGGGCTTGTAGTGACAAGACAAGTGAGAATGGATTGAAGCTGGAAGAGAGGAGATTTAGACTGGAGATAAGGAAGAAATTGTTGACAGTGAGGGTGGTGAGACAGTGGAACAGGTTGCCCAGGGAGGCTGTGGATGCCCCCTCCCTGGAGGTGTTTAAAGCTGGGTTGGAAGAGTCCTTGAGCAGCCTGGGCTGGTGGGAGGTGTCCCTGCCCATGGCAGGGGGTTGGAACTGGATAATCTTTAAGGTGCCTTTCAACCCAAACTATTCCATGAGTCTATTATTGCAATCAAATATTTTAATGTCATTTGAATGCCAGCAATGTAATATGGAACAGAGAGGCAGTGAGTCTGCAGCTATTTCTGTATTTATTGAGGCCATAGAGCAAAGGTAATAAAAATGTTAAGTGTTAAAGCACTTCTGTCAGGAGCTTTTTCCCTACCTCTGCTGCCTTCCAGTGGCTCTGCTGCCTTTCATCCAAGTATCTCAGGTTCTTGATCTATCTGGTAGTCCTCACTGCTCTTTCTTTGCCATTCTTCTCTACTCTAGAAGAAAATTATTCCACTTCTGGCTACAAAAATTAAATTAAATTAAATTAAATTAAATTAAATTAAATTAAATTAAATTAGACCAAATTAAATTAAATTAAATAATACATTTTTTAAAGCCTGTTCTTTGAGCATTTCTCCAGGTATGGCATCAGTCCTCATCTGACCCGAGGGAAACATCAGCCTTGTCTATCGATTCCCTCCACTTCTTTCAATGCCATCAACCATCCCATAGCTTTACTCCACACTGGGTAACAGCCACCTTAACAAGCAAACCCAGCTCAGATTCATCTCTTCCTGATCCTTGTGTGAAGTGTCTCTCATGCTGCAGATAAGATAAACCTGGAGAGGAAGCAGGGACATTTTTCACTCCCAGAAGTGTATGAACAATGTCGCTCTCCTGATGAAGCCCAGGCAGGGTTCATCATGAAGACAACAGCAGCTTTTAAAGCAGTGCAAAATTAGCTCTTTTATCATTCAGCTGTGGCTGTGCCAAAACAAGAAGTAAATCACTGACACTGTGTATTATGCATGAGGTATGCAACAGGACCGAAAAATGATTGATTGATTGATTGATTGATTGATTTTTTTCCCCCTTTAAATTCTAAAAAGGAATTTGCACAGGATGTGATTTTAAATTCTTGGCCCAATATCATTGCTAATTTTGATGGCTGTTAGAACTTGTTTGATTCTTTACATAGTGCCTTAGAAGAATTTTAGCCCAGATATGCCTGGGAAACGTTTGAGAGTCGTTGCAGAACGAACAACAAATATGAAAGCAACCGCTGCAAGCTAGCAAATATCTCTAGGTGTGATGCCAGGACTTGGCTCTTTAGCTCTCAAGCAGATGTTAACAGATGACAGATAAGTAATTCTTCCACAGAGTTGGATGAAAAACCTGCAAAAGCATCCAGGCTCCTGCAAAATGCCATCTAAAAGCTGATGTATGGGGGAAATTGCACATAACAGAGCAACATCATTCCTGTGTAACAGTCTTAATTATGAAATATTAACACTCTGGCATGTGAGGGTTTAGCAGCAGCTTGGAATCTCAGTTTTGTAACTGAGCCCCACTCATTTATGCATAATTGGGTCCATGCAGAAGGTTCCAGCTTGTGGTGGAAGCAGATTTTGGTGCAGGGTGCCTTGGGGAGAGGAAACAGCACAAAGGCCATTTCGTCCTGTATCTTACCTAGCTTTGTGCTCAAGACTCAGAGCTGTCCTGGATAACAATGGCAACAGCCAGAAGCTCTTATCACCTTACAGGAGGGTGACCTTGGCAGGAAGGTAGAACGGGTTTCAAAAGGCACACCCTTTTCCTCTCCCGACCTCAGGAAAGCCCTGAAGGGAGAAAAATGACATTGGGATCCCAAAAGTGGTGCCTGCAAGAGATCCCAGCACCAGATAAAATGGAGTGCTTTGCACTGGATGGGGACTTTAACGCATCTGACTGAAATCTGTGCAATCATAGGGAGAAAGGATGTGTTTCATCTAAGCAGTGTGTGAGCTGGTGTGATTCAGTCATGAAAAACGTAACACACAATGAAATCAGAAGGATGAGCATGCAGCTGAAAAGAGTGGAGAGATGCAAGCAGGAATATACTTATTAGTGTTGAAGACATAAGCAGATGCTGTGTTCACTGAAAAAAATCAAACCAAACCAAATAAAATCTAAACAACAGAGAGCAAAACCCTTTTAAATCAAATCTCCTAAGCAAGTGCAGCTTTTTCATGAGGATGGGAATCAGACTCAAAGATCTGAAGGTCTTTTCCAACCTTAATGATACTATGTAGGCAAATCCAGCATCAAAATCTTGATCACCTTGAGAGTATGGACTCAAATAATTTCTTCATAAGCATCTCCTGTAAAGTGTCAATAAGGGACTGAAGAAGCAGTAGAAAATGAAAACAACCCAGACTTAACTCCACAGCCAAGTAATCCTCCAATCAAGGACCACAATAAAAACTCAGAACTATCCAAAGCAGACAGACTTCAGGGTAATTTGTAAATCAATTAGTTGTTAACACTGTTGTAAAGAACATTTTGGACATTCTGCCCAAAACAACAACCAATTTGGGTTTAATAGCAGGGAAGTGCCCGCAGCCAAACAACCGTGCAGGCCAGATGTAAACCAATTTCACAGAGCTAATAACTGTATTCAGTTAATTTATAATTGGTTAATTTGAAGTAAAACTATAGGCTGAGGGAGCTGAGGCTCCTCAGCCTGGAGAAGAGAAGGCTCCAGGGAGACCTAATAGCAGCCTTCCAGTACCTGAAGGGGGCTACAAGAAGGCTGCAGAGGGACTGTTTTCATGCTGCAGTAACAGGACTAGGGGCAACGGTTTGAAATGAGAGCAGAGCAGAATGAGATTGGATGTGAGGAACACGTTCTGCACTAGGAGGATGCTGGAACACTGCAACAGGTTGCCCAGGGAGGTAGCTGAGACCCCCATCCCTGGAGATATTCAATGTCAGGCTGCACAAGGCTCTGAGCAACCTGGTCAAGTGGAGGATGTCCCTGATGACTGCAGGGAGATTGGACTGGATGTCCTTTGGAGGTCACTTCCAACCCAAACCATTTTCTGATAGCTTAAAACATCACCTGAAACATGGAGGCACTAGAATTTTTTTCTAGCTGTTCTGTGTTCTAACAATTACATTTTAATCAGTAACAAAACTCGGAGGTAATGCCGAAGGTGTAATGCCAAACAAGAACAACAAATCCTGGCACTGGAGTCTGAAAAACAAACAGAAAACCTCAAGTCATGGTAGCCACAACACTTAAATTTCAAAGTATCTGAAAGAGTGAGAACAGATCTCAATATTGACACAAACACTTTGCTACAAATCCTGCTGCAGATAAAAGGCTGAGAAAATGTTTAGGCTGGGTTGGGTTTCATGGAATCTCAGAATGTTGACTCTAAACCAGGCTGGTTTATGTTCTGTCATAAATGTGTAAATAGGGACTGGTAATGGCTGGGGGAAGTCTGTATGCTAGCTAAGTGTCAACTGTTAAGTGGGAATTGTAGCTCTTTCAGAATGATTGTAATGCCAGGTTACCCACAGTGTGTGACATGGACACACATTTTCTGACGCCCTTCATCACCTCCTTTATATATTCCATGGCAATGTAAGACTGGAAGCCCCTCACCTCACTCACTAAATGCATTCCCTGCTGACCAAGATGACTATGGGAGCAGTTTGCTATCATTCAGTTATTATTAGATACATTAACCAGCTTCCTTTTTCTTCCCTTAATAGTCCAGGGAAGCTCTGTGAGTCTTGTTATGGTAGGTTCACTGCCAAGGCTCATCAACAGAGGGGAAAGACCTACAACAAAAACAAAACCAGTTATCTTTTAACCACATGTGAATTCCTGGCAGGACTGGAGTCCAGGGGTGCCTTGCCACTTGCCTGGGATTTCACCTTACAGTTATAGCAAGGGGATGTTCTCACTCTTCAGTGCTTTTCTCATTTGGCAGTCTGAGGCAGGAAAGCAAGGACAGGAATATCAAGCTGGATTCCTAAAGAGATTAGGGTCCAGGAGCTGAATGTAAAAGTCACCCAAGCCTTCAATTAGCAGCTCCTTGCTCCAAAAAGGCCTGAAATTTCCAGACAGCTAAATTTTACCAGTAAAGGGTCTGGGGCACACCCAGAATTGCTTCTACCCACAAAGGGAATTCCCAAATGATAGAAATACTTTTTCCCTTGTGAGGGTATATGTGAAAGGTGTCCTTAGACTGGAAAAACAAAAAGACCATGTAGCATGAAGGGAAAAAAAAGTGCTGTAGCTTTTGTCCTTAACTTCTGGTGTCCTCATTTATTAACAAATTGGAGTTTAAATCACTTATTCAGGATTTATGACACTCAAGGTTAATTCTTGGGATGACCTGAACTACAGCACCCACTTCCCAAGGGAATGTGTTGTCACTGTGTTTCAAGGTAGAGAGCAATTGCAGTCATGGAATCGTTTTGGTGGGAAGGGACCCTTCAGATCCTCAAGTCCAACCATTAACCCAGCACTGCTAGGTCACCACTAAACCACGTCCCTCAGCACCCCATCTACATATCTATTAAATTCCTCCAATTTTCTCACTGAGTCCTCTTAAACTGTCTCCTTTTGCACAGAGCAAATTGAGAGGGGTTCACAGACTGGAGAGCTGTGAACAGCCTAAGTCCATTCAACTGTGTCATGCAGTTTCATCAGAAGAAACTATAAAGCCCAGACTCCCTTCTTCCCCCACTGCCACAGATGGAAGAACAAGTGTGGATACAGCAGTGAGCACTTCACAACACTGAATAAATTGTACTGGATCTGCCTCTCTCCTGCTTTAGTGATTTCTGATAAAGGACATCTAATTTCAGGAGAGAAGCAGAGAGCCTGAGCGTTTTTGAGGGAGTGAGGCTCATGCTCACCTGGGATTTCTTGTTTTCATGGCATGCTGAGAAGTGGCTTCTATAGAACCCTCTCTTGTACACCTCTCCACATATGTATAGTAGGATTGCTTTACTGTTGATTTCTTCACTTTGAAAAGATGATCCCTGAAAAGTCCTTAACTGAAGAGTCTGGCCCCATTCTCTTGCCCCACACCCTCTCGCTCTTGCTGAGCACTGAGAAGATCCCCTCTGGGTCTGCTCTTCTTCAGGCTAAACATCCCCAGGTCTCTCATCCTTTCCTCCTCACAGAGATGCTCCAGACCCCTCAGCATCTTCAGAGCCTCTGCTGGACTCTCTCCAGTATTTCCTTGTCTCTCACACTGGGGAGCCAGAGGACACAATGCTCCAGATGTGGCCTCACTCCCAACACTACAAGAAGTAAATAAACCCTCCCTAGCCATGTCGAAATAAGAGAATCTTTTCCTTTCCTGTCAGTTAATCCTTTTCAAGGCTGTGCCATCAGAAAAGCAATTGTTAGCTGCTGCTTCACTAAATGATACCTCTAGTCAGACTATTCTTTTGAAAAGCAGATAAGGAGTTGGAGATCATTTGTGAGATATAAATACAATAGCTCTCCTTATGCCAGCCGTGGTAATTTGGTGCACTGACATGTGCTGCATTTAAACACTTCTGAACACTTTTGAGCACTTGGGAAAACAAACAGGATCTATTTTCTCTGAAAGCAGGAAGGGAAGGCAGAAAGTCTGTATTTCATTACCACCAAAGCAGAAGGTGCAAAACTGGGACAATGCAGAAGTCAGAGTTGCTGTGATCGAGGTTTCTGAGAAGCAGACTGCATTCCCCAGATCTTGGGATGGGTTGGACTGGATCTTTTTTTCTCTAGTGGTGAATTCCTTCCAAAAAAAGATCAAAAATGCTTAAATTCAACAGAGTCACTTTTCCTTAGAAAACTGATTCCTCTGATTTTATACTCAGTGATTCAAGCAGCAAAATAGAAATGTTAGAAAGCTGATATAAAACTCTCCCTTTGCTTTCAAAACTTTGCCTAGGGGGGCTTCATGTTCCAGTCCAGCTCAGTGGCCTTCTGGAGTGAAGAGAACTGCACAGTCTCCTGTAGATCCCAGAAAATCACAGGATCATAGGATGGTTTTGGTTGGAAGAGACCTTTCAGATCATTGAGTCCAATCATTAACCCAGCACTGCCAGGTCACTGCTAAACCATGGCCCTCAGCACTATGCATCTGTGAAACCCCTCCAAGAATGGGGATTCCACCACTGCCCAGGGCAGCCTGCCCCAGTGCTTTTGTGGAAGAAATTTGTCCTCATGTCCAACCTAAACATCCCCCGGCACAACTTCAGGCCATTTCACTTTATTCAATCTCTTGTTCCTCAGGAGAAGAAACTGCCCCTCACTTGGCTCCAGCTTCCTTTCAGGGGGCTGTAAAGAGCCAGAGTGTCTCCTCCAGAGCCTTGACATTCACTCCCTGTGTCTCACCTTAATTATTCACACAGCTAAGAGCATAATACAAGTGTACATCCACCCCCCTGTGCTATCATCACCTGCCCTCTTCCTACCTCTGTCAGATCACTAGAATAAAGATGTGAAGAAATATCTTGAAGACTTGAATTCCTAAATCCCAGTTGCATTTGCATTAATGAAACAGAAATAAATGGAAAGATTCAGAGCATTTGCCCCTCTCTGTTGTATTCCTGATTTTTCACTCCTCTGAGAAAACAAACCTCCAGTTCTCTCTTGTTCCCAAAGCCCAACCCAGAATATATCCTGGAGTTCAATGTCAGCTAGCACACCCAAACCCAGCAATGGCCCCTTCAGAGTTGTCCCCTTTTGGACATGTATGTCCCAGAAGCTTTATGCTCCAACTCTTGCACAAGCCATATACCACTTTTTAATTATTTCCAGCAGACAAACATGCAGATTGCAAATTCCTGGCAGATTTCTCTCCACAGATTAGTCCCAGCAGATGAATTCAAACTGGCCCCATTAGTCTCTCTTCTCCTCCCACCTATATGGGACCTGCAGACAGAATTCTGCAGAGACTCAGAAGTTAACCCCAGTCCTAATTTTTCTTACTGGTTGGGATTTAGAGCCAATGCAAAAAGACACATTAAGATATTCCCTTTGGTCAGCATTTGTCCTCTTCTTGGTTCTGAGGAGCTTGATAGCTTAATATTGGCCATAGTATCAGAATCATAGAATCAGTTTGGGTTGGAAAAGACCTTTAAGATCATCTAGCCCAAACATTATCTAACTCTGCCAAGTTTGGTGCTAAACTTCCCATGTTGGCAGAACCAGGGGAAATAATAAACCAGAACATTTCCTTAGTTTATGAGCACCTGGGGTCTAGTTAAATAGGATTATTTTTTTGGAGGGGGGTTAAGTAAATATCTCTTCTTGGCAAAGATTTTTCACTGTTTCCACCCCTAGCCAGTCTGCATTGTCAGCACCTCTTTAGAATTAGCTGGATGGTGAAGCAAAAGATATCAAATGAGAACATTTCCCAGGCAAAGTGGAAAACAACTTCTTCAACTAATCCATCAAGCAAGGGATGTTAATCCTTGTATTAATTTTTAGTCAGGGATTAACAGAGTGTTCTACAACCTCCCAAATTTCTGTGCTGCACATTGAAATTTGCCCTTCACTAAAAAAAACACTGTGATGAGGGGAAAGTGTGCTACACAAAACTCTTCAGTTACCAGGAGTCTTTGGAGCAGTGGCTAGGGTTTGAGTTTAGCACTAACATTTTTCAGCTGCATATTTGATGCAAGTTCTCCATCTAGTGGAGTCACATTCAGTGCTCCAAAGGATCTCCATTCCTCGCATGCCATCATTTGTAGCTCTGATTCATTTAAGGAAGAACAGCAACATAATCTTTTAGACATATCTAAGTGCTGCAATAAGTTGTTTTTTCTTCCCCAAATTAAACTTCATTCCACACAGTGACTGAACTATTTAGAAGGGGTTTGGACGACACAAAGGCCAAAACTAACTACAAAACCAAACCCAGTTACAGCAATCAAACTGCATCCACAACATTAGTTGAACAAAAGAGCCCCAGAGATTTTGTGCAGCTCAGTTTTGGTAGTTGAGCTGAGTTTTATTTTTCAGAGGTAAGTATTAGTAACAAAACAATCACATTTAAAAGACAATTTTAGAGCAGGCAACGTACCTGCTCATACAGCATCAACAAGACAAACCCATCCAGGTGCCAGAGGGAAAAGCAGCAATTTGAACAGCTTGTCATGGGATGCAGGAAGTTCCAAACCACCTGAAGTTCTTACTTTGGGATTGTAAAATGCTTATTCTGGTCCAAGCGTGTCGGTGTGGATGGATGCCTGTCATGCAGGGGTTCCAGGAGAAAGCAGAAGGAGCATTGCCATACAGAGTCAAACCAGAGGAATGCAAACACCCACCCTGCCTAAGCAGATGAATCAGAATACTCCTCCCTGTGCTTGCAGGGAACAGCCCCTTGGAGAAAAAAAAAAACCAACATAGCAGTAAGAAGTGCTCGTGATAAATGCACCATTCCCATCTCAGAGCTGCTGAAACTTCAGCTGGCTGCCAGCTCCAGTACCTGTAATCACAACCGTAGCACACAGCCCAGAGAAATGAAAATCCTTTCGGGTGGGTTGGTTCTGAGCCACGTCAGGAGGCAAAGGTCACAACAGAGGAGATGAACTTCACCTCTGTCCTCGCTGGCAGTGAGTGTGCTCCCAAAGCCCTGAGTGCAGTGCGCCGTGCTCCTTGCATGGCACATTGCTTAATAACTGCATGGCTGATTTCAAGTCACCTCCTGTTCACAGCAGTTTTTAGTGGTGACTTGACAGCAAGAGCAGGTTACAGTTATCCTGCACTTGAGATAATGAAGGGGTAGGTTGTAGCTGAGAGCCCACACCGGACAGAAGATCCTGACTGGATACAGATCAACACTGTAAGCTTGGGCTCATATAACACAAGCGCCTGAAAGGTGCCCTGACTCCTTCACTTACCACAGCTCCACTACTGGAGATCGTATTCCCTCACGCTGATGAAGTTCCAGTTTAGTCTTCCATAGAGTACTGGCTGAGTTTGTCACAGCACCAAGTCTTGCAGATGCAGGTAGACTTCCTCCCAGCCAGCAAACCAACTCCCATGCTCGCCGCGCTGCCTGCGCAGCAGCGACTGCCAGATATCCCTGACACGCAGAGGGGGAAACCGAGACAGCAGCAGGCTAAGACTGAGCTGAACTGATCACAAACAAGCTGCCCTGGAGGAAAGAAACCTGACCAAAATCTTCTTCTGTATGCTAACAATACACAGTCTTCAAAACCAGGCTGTGATTCTTCCAAGGAGGAAGATAGGAATTAATCCAGCACTAGAGATTTCTTGATGCTAGCTTTGGCAATATAGCCACAGTGTCCTGCAGGGAATGACAGCAGGCAAGAAAAGAGGGTTGGAAAGGACCTCTGGAGATCATCCAGTCCAATGCTCCTGCTAAAGCAGGGCACCCAGAGCAGCTTGCCCAGGATCACAATGTCAAGGTAGGTTTGGAATCTCTCTGGAGAAGGAGACTCCACAACTTCCTTGAGCAGCCTGCTCCAAGGCTCCAGCACCCTCAGTATTTAAGCACTGTTAGACCTGCAACTACTGCATTGGAGTTGGCACACCTGCTCTGTACTTCACTTTGGAAGAAGATCACAAGTAGCTATATCTCACCCTGCTATCAACACTGGAGCCCTTTTGGGCTTGGTGGCTGTGGGGTTTTTTCAGGCATATTAAATGAAACTGGCATCTGGATTTGACTTTGGGTTGCTTGGTACTTTCTTCATAGCATGGCAGATTCTCCTTTCTTAGTTGCATTTTGTGAGAGCATTCCCTTGAAAGTCCATGTGCTATGACAAGAACACAGCTCCCTGTTAGAAAAAATATTCATGTATCTACAGCTGAAGGCAATTTTCTCCAGCCTGCCACTGTGCAGCTACAGGAAGAGGGGGAACATTTCTCCATTATATTATCACTATAATTAGAATCACACTGGACACAGAGTAAGTAACCCTTGGGACTGGACAGGGATCCCAAATTCTTTTCCATTTCTCTCTCTCTCCTTTTTATTTTTTTCCCTAAAGATGATAAATGAAAAATATTTTAAGAGGCTGCAGTTCCTTTTTGTGGGTTTTTTTTGGGTATCTGGGCTACATGGACAAAGTCTGTCACATTGTTCTTTCATGAACTGACCCTTTACTGAGTACTTCAGAAACTCCCAAATGCCTTCCACAGACAGACATTGTTTGTTAGCAAGGATTACATTCAGAGGCAGGGTTGTGGCTGTTGTGACAGATGTGTGGTCTGTGTGTACAGGACTTGATTTTCCTCCTCTCATCCCCAGCTGAAGGTTTACAAGAGAAGTTTCAGGAAAATGGAACTTTCAGCTTTTATTGGATAGCACCAGGGATCCAGCATTTGCTTACTACCAGCTAAAATAACACCCAAAGCACACAGAGGTCGATTTCACACTGTCCAAAGGAAAACCCAGGGCTCTGTGCATAGTTCCTGGGGCAAGACAGGTCAAAATGCTGGCTGGCTTGCTTTCTGGAGATGTCTTTCTTCTGGAGAGATCTGTCTTTCTCCATTGACTAGAGAGGGAAGTTAGAAGGGCTGAAGGCTAAATATAGACAAGGAGAAAAAAAAAGATGTTTGGGGGAAGATTTTTATGTAAATTAGCAGAGTAAAGAAGCAACTATGTTGAACTATGAGTTTTTTATTGGGGCAACAATAGCCAAACTAGTGTGCCCAGGTGGCCAAGAAAGCCAATGGCATCCTGGCCTGTATCAGGAACAGTGGCCAGCAGGAGCAGGGAAGTCATTCTGCCCTGTGCTCAGCACTGGTTAGGGCACAACTTGAGTCCTGTGTCCAGTTCTGGGCCCCTCAGTTTAGGAAAGATGTTGAGTTGCTGGAAGGTGTCCAGAGAAGGGCAACAAAGCTGGGGAGGGGTTTGGGGCACAGCCCTGTGAGGAGAGGCTGAGGGAGCTGGGGTTGCTTAGCCTGGAGAAGAGGAGGCTCAGGGGAGACCTTATTGCTGTCTACAACTACCTGAAGAGAGGTTGTAGCCAGGTGGGGGTTGGTCTCTTCTCCCAGGCAAGCAGCACCAGAACAAGAGGACACAGTCTCAAGCTGTGCCAGGGGAGGTTTAGGCTGGGTCTTAGGAAGAAGTTCTTCATAGAAAGAGAGATTAGCCATTGGAATGTGCTGTCCAGGGAGGTGGTGGAGTCACTATCACTGGAGGCATTTAGGAAGAGACTTGATGGGGTGCTTGGTGCCATGGTTTAGTTGATTAGATGGTGTTGGGTGAGAGGCTGGACTCAATGATCTCAAAGATCTCTTCCAACCTGGTTAATTCTATTCTAGTTTCCTTATGAAAACAGCAATGGGAGGCTTTGTTGGGCAAGGGGGTGGTTGCTATTGCCACAGCATGAAGATTGTGATATGCAGATTTTTTGAATGTCCCTTCCACTCACAGTTGCAGCCTTACAGTTAAACAAAGTGGATTGCCATCCTGCCCTCTGAATTGGCCCTTCAAATCCTCCCTAAAATAAGAAGAGATTAAGGGTGACTGACAGCAGAAAAAAATATATAATGCAGCCCCATGTACGTTAATCTTGCCATCTTTTCTGCAGGATTTGGGAGGAGAGGGATATTTCTAACTGCTCCTTTGTCTTGCTTTTGGACCAGCCAGTGATTTCCCAGCACCCAAGAAAACATTTCTAAAGGTCTGGGACAGAAAAATAATTCTTTGGGGGCAACTAATCTCTCCATTCATGTCATTCACAGGAAAGTAATTCTGGGCTCTTAATATTGGCCAGAATATTTGGTCTTGAGTCTCAGGCCAGGGAAAGACTGGGAGACTCTGATAAACATTTCCTTTATCACAGCCTTAACTAACTCAATTTAATCTAACATTTCAAATTGAATCAGGACACTTTTGTGTGTTGGCAAAGTTGGGACAGGCTGCAAAGGGTTTGTGTTGTATTTTTTTCATCTCAGACACAACCAAGGCCTTATCTGAAGGCCTTTTAAGTAGAGAGGGGCTCAGAATCATCACTTGTATCATCTGGCTATGTAACTGTTATTAACTTGGAGATGTTGACCTGGTTTATAGGAGCTGAGTTCCAAATACCTTAAACCCACTTCATTTCTTAGCAAAACACTTCAAATCCACTCTGACTTTTGTTCTGCTTCGCCTATTTTCAGCATCATTAGGCACCATTTTTACAGAGCTTCGCCTCAGAATACTGTTACCTCTGAAACAGGCTCTTGTCTTTGCCTGTTTATCTTCACATTAGGTACCAAACTGGAAAAAACAATCTGCTGCATGATAACCACCAGCACTGTTGCTGCTGCTGGTTTGATATGGCTATAGGGAGCACCATGACAACACGCTCTGGACAGGACTTACAGGGAGCACAAATGAACCCATTTTGTTTGCTCACAACTGAGTATTAGCACTTCCATTTTTCACTTTATTAATATTTCACATACATAAAGATCCCTTTGTCCTAATGGGTTCCAAAGGAAACCATTAAAATAAAAAAAGGGAATGGGAATGATTTGGATACTGCTCCCCATAACTGGATTATAGGTTCCTTGCTTCTGTGTTAAACCGCTGCAGCAGTTCAGCCTACAGATGACCGAAGCCTCTGATTTCTCTGTTGAGAAACAGCCTTGTCTTTGAGCAACAGACTTATAATTGTGGCATAGAATTTGTCAAAAGATCCATTCTATCCTCTGCTGAATTGCTCACAGAAGATGCAAGAGCACACTTGTGCCGCTGACAGTGACAGCACGAGCTCTGCAGATGTCACTGTTGCTGTCACTTTGCTCCACATAACTGGGGCAGTCTTGGGTATCCTTCCAGAAATTAGCACAAAGCCTGATTCAGTCCTTCCTTGCTAAACGTGGCCTTTATAGTCCATGGAATTACTGCAGGCAGGAAGGGGAGGATGCCATTTGAGGAGCGTTTTCTAATTAATTTAAATAGTCAATGTCTGAACTATAGTTTCAGCAAGCTGCTGGTCCTGAATTTGGTCCTTTGGGGCTGAGTGCCTCTAGAGCACAAGTCCTGTGAGGAGCAGCTGAGGGAACTGGGATTGTTTAGCCTGGAGGCTGAGGAAGACCTTCTTGCTCCCTACAACTCCCTGTGAGGAGGCTGAGCCAGGTGGGGGGCAGTCTCTTCTCCCAAAAAACAGCTGACAGGACAGAAGGAAATGGGCTCAAGTTGTGCCCAGGAATATTTAGGTTGGACATCTCTGCAGAGACTCCAAACTCACCTGGACATTGTTATCCTGGGCAACCTGCTTTGGGTGACCCTACTTTAGCAGGGGATGACCTTGAGAGGTCCCTTCCAGTCCTGACCATGCTGGTATCTAACACGCTTGCATCGCCTCCATTGCTGCCATTGCCTGAGCTGTACAGTTTTTACTGATCTTGATAACACCTGAGTAATGCAAGAAAGAGAAAGTTCCACCCCTGGAAGTTTTTAAGGCCAGGCTGGATGGGGCTCTGATCAACCTGATCTAGTGTGAGATGTCCCTGCCCGTGGCAGGGGGATTGGAACTGGATGATCTTTGAAGTCCCTTCCAAGCCTGACAATTCTGTGATTTTTACCAAGTCATCAGCAAATCTGTGGCAGAGTAGCAAATTCCAGTCACAAGCTGACATCCCAGTTCTTAGGTCAACTTTCCATGACATGGCCTAAGTAAATTTAAACTCTCCACCCTAAAAATATCCTACTTTGAAGTGAAGCTTTGGAGAGAGAGAAGCTGGCAGTAATAAGCTTCTTAGCTGGTTCTGCATTATTTAAACTGCAAGATGTGAGGGAGGGGGCAGGAAAAGTGACTTTGCAACTTGTGTAGAATAAAGCAGATTTTGTAATGTAGCCCTCTCAATTAACATAGAATATGGCAAAAGAAACACTGACTTTGATAACCTGGGCCAGACAAAATAGTTTATTTTGACAGCTACTCAAGAAAGTGATGTTTCAGTGCTGACTGCTGACCTTCCTCAAGGTTTCTGCCAAGTGAGTCCAAGGAAGCTCTCCAAACACCTGGAAGAAACACAATGTCAAAGCAGTTTACTTCAGAGTAACTGTCAACATGTATGACTGAATTTAATTAACCTGAACCCAAGATTAAATGCCACTGTTCTGAAATGAATAGCAATCTCTGCATTTGCTGGGGGAACTGCACCATGACAACCTTGATCATTCCTGGATGGATCTGGGGAGGAAGACACAGACATATGGCTCCTCAAAATCAGTGGTCAGCAGTCAGTGTGGGCCCATGCAAACAATGAAAAGCCAATATTGTGCTAAATGAAACATCAGTAGTTTCTGGTTTAAGGTTTAGTATCTGAGGTATTAACAATATTAACTGTAAATCATGGTCTGGGGAAAGAAGCTCTATGCTCTGAAGCATCAAATCACCATAGTTACAGAATCCCAGCAGGGTGAGGGTTGGAAGGAACCTCTGGAGATCATCTAGTCTCCCCTGAGCCTCCTTTTCTCCAAGCTAAACAACCCCAGTTCCTTCAGCTGCTTCTCACAAGACTTGTGCTTTAGACCCTTCACCAGCTCTTCTTTGGAGCTCTTCCAGCACCTCAGTGAGGGTCCCAAACCTGAACCCAGTATTCAAAGTGCAGCCACACCAGTGCTAAGAACAGGGGGACAATCACTGCCTTGGTCCTGCTGGTCACACTATTGCAGATGCCAGCCTGGATGCCGTTGGCCTTTTTGGCCACCTGGGCACCAGCTGCTGTCAGCCAACACCCCCAGGTCCTTTTCCACCGGGCAGCTTTCCAACCATTCTTCTCTAGAGCCTACAGCGCTGCATGGAATTATTGTGACCCAAGTGCAGGTCTGTGGCAGTAGTTCAGTCCAAAAAAGTGCTTTGGATCCTCTCATGCACATCATTTTGTTTCACATTTACCCTAAATACAAAGCAGCAGATACACTGAGTGACAGCTTTCTTTGGACCTACAGAATTTCTGTTTATCAACAGCCTGATCTAGTGTGGGGTGTCCCTGCCCATGGCAGGGGGGTTGGAACTAGATGATCCTTGTGGTCCCTTCCAACCCTGACTGATACTATGATACTATGATGTTAATCACAGCAATTTATTGCAAATAAACCCAGAATAGCTGATGCATTTTCCCCCTCATACAACTGCACTCACAAGCTGTATTTGCAATTCCATTTTTTTTCCCTTTCAGCAGACAGAATTAACAGAATTTCAGTTCTGATCCAGGTAATTATTGTAAAATCAGGCTCAGTGGAGATTCCTTACTGGTTGGTTGGTCAGTTCAGGTCTGCTTCTCTCTTAACTCCAGCTAGATCCCTAAGCATCATTTAAACCTCTCTAATTCTCTTTGACAGAAAAGGCAGAGCCCAGCTTCTACAAACAAAAATGCATGGAATTCACTCACCTCAGACTGTAAGGTCAAACATCTGCTTACTGCATGTATGGTGGGTTTAAACCTATTTGATCTTTATCTGAGCTGCAGGATAAAATGTTTGCACGTTTCAAGAGTCACTCGTAAATGTAGAGCTTGTAAAGCCGAACTACTGAACTATTCCAAACAATGGCAACATTCCATGGTCCAGACTGACTGATGTAAAACAAAATAAATATGCTTGTTGTCATTACAGTAAAAATGCCATGTAAGAAAGCACAATGAAATCTGCAGTACAGTGTTATTAATTGCAAATTCCTGATAGAAAATTCAGCTTATTGAGATGAAACCTAAAAGCATGAGCCACAAGGCAGGTTGCAGCAAACTCCCCCAGCTCGTGTTCCTAGAGGTCCCAACTGCAATTCTTCTTTCCAATAAAAGCTGAATGCAGACAAATTAGGGATGAATTTACTGGGACATGTTGCACCAGTCTGTGAATCTCTGTGTGGCCCCTTTGTTTTGGAAATCAGTCCAATAGTGTAATTGATCTGAAATTACCTTTTCCTTTTCTTTCACTTTTCTTCTGCCTTTCTATGTGGACTATAATAAATATAATTATTTTCATGGTTTTATTGTACAGCTTAAACTGGATATTGCCTCATTTCCTCCATTTTCACTAGAGAGAACAACATTTTCATGAACAACCTGGGTAACATAATGGCTGAGGTAAAATAAAAACCAAGCAAAACAAACAACAACAACAAGCTGTTGAACTGAGTAACCCTGAGTGAAGTTACTGAGATTTAGAAAAGGGGAAAACAGTGATTAATGAAGAATGGAATGGAATGGAATGGAATGGAATGGAATGGAACGGAACGGAACGGAACGGAACGGAACAGAACAGAACAGAACAGAACAGAACAGAATAGAATAGAATAGAATAGAATAGAATAGAATAGAATAGAATAGAATAGAATAGAATAGAATAGAATAGAATAGACCAGGTTGGAAAAGACCTTTGAGATCATCAAGTCCAAGCTATCACCCAGCACCACCTGATCAACTAAACCATGGCACCAAGCACCCCATCCAATCTCTTCCTAAACACCTCCAGTGATGGTGACTCCACCACCTCCCTGGGCAGCACATTCTAATGGCAAATCTCTCTTTCTATTAAGAACTTCTTATTAAGAACTTCTTCCTCACACCCAGCCTAAGTCTCCCCTGGTGCAGCTTGAGACTGTGTTCTGGTGCTGGTTGGCTGGGAGAAGACACCAACCCCTACCTGGCTACAACCTCCCTTCAGGTAGTTGTAAACAGCAATAAAGTCTTCCCCTGAGCCTCCTCTTCTCCAGGCTAAGCAACCCCAGCTCCCTCAGCCTCTCCTCCCAGGGCTGTGCTCCAGACCCCTCCCCAGCTTTGTTGCCCTTCTCGGGACACCTCCCAGCAACCCAACATTTTTGTGGATACATTTGAGTAACCATCTAGAGTAGGGATCTAGGGTGAAAAATAAGATTCTGATGATGTAGGAAAAAGAGGGGGGGAAAAAAGGAAAAAAATAAAAGGAATAAAAAATCCCATTCAGGGAGGAGCAAGACTGGAGGTGCTCATGACTGTTTTGAGGTGATGAGGTTGATGCTACAGACACATGGAAACTACTGGCTTAGACTCTTATAATGTTAAGAAACTGGGAGAAGTAGAGAGTGGGGGGGGGGGAAGGGTGGGGGGAAAGAGGACAGTTTAAAAAAAAAAATACCTTAATTTTGGGTTTCAGGCCATGAAACATGGAAGCAAGATTTGGCACCATCGGATTTATTGAAGGGTGTTAGAGATAAATTGGATGCATACTTGTCTACTGAGAGATGTAAGTCAGTATTGTTCGCGTTGTTGACTTGAAGCGCCACAAATAAAAACCTCTATAAAATTAAAAGTACCCAGGGTTACTACCAAAAGGTTAGATCTGTGAGTTCCTGTGAGGAAATGCTAATGGCTCTGCAACGGTCTCACCAATGCACAGTCAACAAACAGCTGAGCTGAGTGACATCCCAAAGCCTTAGCACTTGACTGCAGCGTCCTACCACATTACCTTTGCCAGGTGTCTCACATAGAATCAATGTGAAACTGACTGTGAGCCAATCTACCTTTGACAGCTCCAGGGACAAAGGTCTGGGTACAAGAGACACTTCACGAAGCAGTTTAGATTAAGGAAGGGCTTGAAGTTTCTTCCAACTCACCAGCTCCATGTGAACTCTAAGTAGAAAGTCCTAAACAGTAGCTGTGGACTTAGGCTACTTTCTCGGATCATTGCTTCCAGTTCAAATACAGAAACAGAAAGGAAGATAGCCTTTTCAAGGCAGAACTGCAGTTTGATCACAGAATGATGGGGTTTGGAAGGGACCTCCGGGGATCATCTAATCCAACCCCGGTGCTAAACCAGAGTTACATGCAGCAAGCTGCCAAGTATCACATCCAGGCGGATTTGGAATCTCTCCAGAGAAGGGCACTCCGCAACTTCCCTGGGCAGTCTGCTCCAGTGTCCCAATACCTTCAAGGTAAGTAAGTTTTTCCTACTGTTTCAGTGGAACTCATGTTTCAGTTTGTGCCTTTTGTCGGACAGCAGACTCTGAAAAGAGTCTGGCCCCGTGCTCTTGACCCCCACCCATTACATACTCATAAGCATGGAGAAGATGCCTTCTCAGTCTTCTCTTGTCCAGGCTAAACAGCTCCAGGTCTCTCAGCCTTTTCTCCTCACAGAGATCTTCATAGCCTCTACTGGACTCATTCCAGTAGCTGCTTGTCTTCCAACTGGGCAGTCCAAAACTAGACACAAAGCTCCAGATGTAAGCTCCCCAGGTCAGAGTAGAGGGGGAGGAGCAACTCTGCAGCCTGTCCGGGTCTCACTGAATAGCAGCTTGGTGGTGTATCAGTAAGTGATAAAAATAACCTGGTACAGAATTGCTCATGCTCAGAGGCCTCTCTTCTCAGAGCTGGATTCACATCAAGCATTTTTCCCTGGGAAGGGATTTTCTCAGCCAGCTTCACTATAAAGGCTTTGACCAGCAGCACAGGAGTTCCACCCCGACCCTGCTGCCAACCGGGAGCTCGGCGGTGCCTAGCACATGCCTGGTTGCCTCCATCCTCCCTTCCCCAGCCTCTCCTGGCAAGATGCGGGTGACTGCAGGGCAGGGGCCACCACTGCCCACCACTGGGACACCCTCTTTGACAGTACTCAGCCTGGCACCTCTGGAGGGTATTGTCAGTTAATCCTCCCACCAAAGTGACATTAAAACACCACTCCAGACCACAGTGCTTGCTGAAGCCCTGCATGACCTGTTGGAGAGAGTCCAGAGACAGCACAAAGATGATCAGAGCTGGAGCACCTCCCTTACAGGGGGACAGGCTGGGAGAGCTTGGGGCTTCGGGGTGAACTTAGAGCAGCTGTCCAGTACCTGACAGGGCTGCAGGAAAAGCTGGAAGAGGGCTCTTTAAAAGGGCCTGTGGTGATAGGACAATGGCAAACGGTTTTAAACTGGATCAGGGCAGATTTAGATTGGACATATGGGAAGAAGTTCTCTACCCTGAGGGTAGTGAGACACTGGAACAAGTTGCCCAGGGAAGTTCCGGACACCTCATCCCAGGAAGTGTTTAAGGTCAGGCTGGATGAGCCTTCGAGCAACTTGGTCTAGTGAGAGGTGTCCCTGCCCACGGCCGGGGGCTGGAACCAGACAATCTCTCCGGCCCCTTCCCATTGAAGCCCATCTACTGTCCCAGGACCCCTACCCTCCGCACCCACCGCGCTGCGCGGCCGGCGCTGAGTCCCCGCCCCGTGGCGGGCGGGAGGAGGCGCCGCGCGCCGCCGCTACCTCAGCACTTCCGGGTCGGGGCGGAGCCGGAGCGTGACGCTGCCGGAGGCTCCGGGGCCGCTCGGCGCCTGGTATTGTTCTCGCCGCCCGCTCTTCCCGCCGCCGCGTAGCGCTTCCCCCGCTGCCTCGGGAAGGGGAGCAGCGAGCAGAGCGAGCTCCGCAGGGGCGGAGGTAGGAAGGGAGCGAGAGAGCGGTGTCCGGGGAAGGGCCCGGCGGGAGCGGGCCGCCGCCGCCCGGTGGCCGCTAACCGTTTGCACCTCTCCGCAGCACCAGCCCTGACAGCGGGGGCGGGGGGAGAGCGGGCGCGTCACGAAGGAGCGAGTCAGAACCGCAGAGCCGAGAACTGGGAGGCCATGGCCTACGCGTATCTCTTCAAGTACATCATCATCGGGGACACAGGTAAGCGGCGGGGGCGAGGCGGCCAGGCCGCGCCGGCAGCGGGCGGGGAGCAGGGCCCGGCGCTCCGCTCCCATTTCCGCAGTGCTGGCGTCGTCGACGTGGTGGCTTTGCGCGAAGAGGCGGCTCCCCCCGCCTTCCTCCTCCTCCTCCTCTGCGCTGGGCCCCGCCCGGGGCCTTGGCCTGCCTCGACAGCTCCGGGCCCCGCGGCTTGGGCCCAGCAGCAGGCCCGGGAGCCTGACAGCCGAGTCCGGCCTTGGCTGACAGGCCGCGGGGCAGTCCGGGCTGTGTCACGCCCCGGGCTGCGGCATTCGGAGCGGGGGATGGGGGAGGAAGAAGGTGCTGTCGCAGCGGAACTTGTACCTGGGTAGTGCCCCTGCTCTGCGTCCCCGCAGCACTGAGGCCGGGGAGCTGCCACTTGTCCTCCTGCAGCGCTGATGTGGCATGGGCTGCTGCTCTGAGGTACCTTCATCTCAGCCCACAAGGATGCCCTTTCCAGCCCTTGCTGGCAGTGCTGTTAGCAAACTGTGTCGAGATGTGCTGCCAAAGGAATATTAAAAGCCTTGGCTCTTTCTTTCTGGTTTAAAGGGACTTTTAAACATTTTTGACTACTATTTTCCCAGCTGCCTCAAGTTGCTTCTGTAGTCTCTTCCCTTCCTCACCCATTTGCTTTCCACGTCTTAAGGACTTTAGTGCA
This sequence comes from Melanerpes formicivorus, assembly GCF_026170545.1. Taxonomy (NCBI): domain Eukaryota; kingdom Metazoa; phylum Chordata; class Aves; order Piciformes; family Picidae; genus Melanerpes; species Melanerpes formicivorus. The sequence continues at coordinate 947,045 of NW_027142417.1, forward strand.
TTCTATTTGTTACTGTCTGCCGTGTAATAATGCTCACAAGTGCTGCAGGCCTTACCATATGCTGATAGGAATTGCTGTTTGAAGCCCTTTTGCCAGTATATTCTCTGCTCCCTCAGTCTAGTGTGGATCTAAGTAGTTTCATCAAACTGTTGTCAGGACAAGGTAGCTAACATAGTTGTCTCTCTTGTCTGTGTGTTGTGCATCTTGTTGTCTTCCTCATACCTGAATAAATGTCTCCTTTAATGGGTTTGATGACTCTGCTGTCAGTTCACGTGTTATTGTGAGGGTACTTGCATAATTGTATTTCATACCTAGGAACCAAATAGTCTGTTGCTAGAGTATAATTATACATTGCAGCTGCATGACACATGAGGTTCTTCAATACCCTGAATGCAACTACTCTGTAATTTTTGTCTTTTTTAAAACCTACATTTAAATTCTGGAAGCTTTTTTTATTTTAGGCTGCTGCAGTAGCAGCTGTAGTACAAATGAGTCTTGAGGAGTATAGCACAGCTGTAATGTGGAAGAGTTAGGCTGTAGATAAGTGAAAACTTATTTTTCTTGAGCATTTAGGTGAGTGACAGCTCCTTAAACCAGAGGAGAGAAGACCCACCTGAGCAGAGTCAGAGGAATCAAGAAGAGATTTGTCTGCCCAGGGTGATGCAAAATGGTAGTGCAGGATTCAGAGGGATAGTGCTTCAGAACAGGTGGCCAGTTCTGGTGCTGCTCTCAAAAAAGTGATCACTGAAGTGGTAGAGAGAGCAGCAAAGAACTGCTTGGGCACGTTGATTGTACACTGATTAATTGTTTACAATGAAATATCCTTGGTGCAATGGCCTGTGCTGCACTTTCTCACTTTGGTTGCTTGAAACGTGAGTTTGAGAATGGATGCAGAATAGAATAGAATTAACCAGGTTGGAAAAGACCTTGGAGATCATTGAGTCCAACCTATCACCCAACACCATCTGATCAACTAAACCACAGCACCAAGCACCCCATCCAATTTCTTCCTAAACACCTCCAGTGATGGTGACTCCACCACCTCCCTGGGCAGGTCACTCCTGAAGTTGTATCAGCTGCTTAAGAGCCAGATGTGGGAACAGTGAGATAAAGGAAACAGACAGTAAAACAGGTCACAAGTTTTGGGTTAGTTGTTTGGTGTTTTGGTTTGGGTTTGTTGTTGTCAGGGTGGGGGTTTTTGTTGTTGTTGTTGTATTTGTTTGTTTTTAATTCCTGTGGCTTTTACTCAAGAGTTGCCACAGGAAGCTAATTAAAACTACTGCAGCCATCATTGTTGAAGTGAATTAAGTATGCCAGTAGTGGTAAGTTGGTTTTGCTTTTATTTAGATCTCCTGTGAGCCTTTTAAGTACTCCAGTACAGCTCGTACTGAAGAGCCAATTAATGCTGTGCACAGTTGTCTGTTGCCAAAATGACTGCAATGGTTTAGGTGTCTCTGCTGTTCCTCAGACTAAGGCAGTTGATCTCACAGCTCTACTGTTGAACATCAAGAGTGGATTGAGACTGTCCTGTCCAGTTCCATTGGTGGTGTGCCCCAGCATTCCAACCGGTGAAGGCATCCCAGTGGCCTTGCAGCCTGCATAATTTTCATAATGATCAAGAAATTGATCTCTGGGACTTGATTTAGAGTCTTTGGAAATGAGTCAACTGCCTGGTGACTCAGCAATTAGTTGTAAACAACCTGTAGGAGAAAAGTAAGACAGCATCAGCTGAGGACAGATGTTAAGGTTTAGCTCCTATTCCCTTTCAGCACTACCAAGCAAAGTGAACCCAATGTGAGCCATAAACCAGCCAAAAAAGCCCTGCAGTTACACAGGACACCTGCTTGTGTCTTCCCTGACTTGTGATTCCACATGCTTCCATTTACTGAAACACAGGAAATTCAGTGTGATCTCAGTCTCTTAATATGACAGCCAGGGAAACTGGCTGTGCAAGACTGCCTTTTGCTCCACAGCTCTTGTCCCCTTCTGTTGCTTGCTTCGTTGGCCACTGATGTTCAGTGACTTTATTTCCCTGGTGCTTGGGGCACAGTAGCTTTCTGAACAAGGGGTTGATTCTCCTCTGGTTGTTACATTTTATTTATTTTGAAAGTAAAAGGTGTTTCCTGTGGAGTTGAAACTGTTTCAAGATGTAGGTCACTTGCTGTTGTGGGAGAAACCTGAAATGGAGTATCTGTCCTGCTACTCCAGCAGCTGGACAGTAGCTGTGAAATTTCAAGGAGCTGGTATCTTTAAGAGAAAAATACAAATGTTATGGAATCCTGACAGCTGTGAGAGCTAACCAGGAAAAGCCTTTTGAGTTAGATATTTCCAAAACATTCCAGGAGTTTTGCAGCTGCCCCGTGAGAAGCATTTGTGGTATGTTCTGCTCAGGGCTGTGCTTCTGAGACCTTTGCTTTGGTGATGGGTAGTGTTTGTGTCATTTTCATAGCTGGTAGAAGTTGCTGTGTTCATCCACTCTTATCTACACATCTGCTTTTGCCCACCACGTGAAGTTGGGATGGACTTTGATTAGAGTTAGGGTGAGCACTTAGCACATAAGCCTTACCTGTTTTTGCAGTGAGTGACTGACAGTCTGTCACTCCTTTCTTACAAGTCTTTCTTTATGGTTGTCTTTTCTGCTTCAGTATTTCTGTTACCAGCAGAGTACCACATGGTAATAAACTGGGAAGGAAACATGAGATTTCTGTGAAGACAAGAGCTGAGCTGGAAATGTTTTATTTAGCTTTTTCAAGAGTACTGAATATGCATTTAACTGCATTTCCTTATATTAGAATATGTTTATTAGGTTCCACCAGAGAATGCTACTGAACCTCAGTATACCTTGAGGTGCTGGAGCACTTCCAAAGAAGGGCAACAAAGCTGGTGAAGTGTCTAGAGCCTAAGTCTTTTGAGGAGCAGTTGAGGGAACTGGGGTTGTTCAGCCTGGAAAAAAAGGAGATTCAGGGGAGACCTCACTCTATAAAACCTTCTGAAAGGAGGTTGGAGCCAGGTGGGGATTGGTCTCTTCTCCCAAGCAAAACGTGACAGGATGAGAGGAAATGGCCTCAAATTGTGCCAGGGGAGGTTTAGGTTGGACATAAGGAACAATTTCTTCACAGATAGAGTGGTTAAGCCCCAAAACAGACTGCCCAGCAAACTGGTGGAGTCCCCATCACTGGAACTGTTCAAAACTTGTAGATGTGGTGCTGGCAGATGTGGTTTAGTACTAGGTTAACAGCTGGACTTGATCTTGGAGGTCTTTTCCAACCTTAATGATTCTATGCTTGAAATACCAGGTTTTGTCAGTTGTCCCATCAAAAGTCTCTGTGATCATCAGTGTCATCTGGGTGATGAGTGCATCTTCCATGAGCAGGTCTGTCTGCCATTTTTCTTAAGTATGTTAGTTCAGCAACTCTCAGAGCTTCTGGCATAAGGAACTTTCAATTTCAGGTAATTGCTGATTATAAACCAACAAGATCTCCAAGTTATTAAAGGAAGATGATGAAAGAAAACATAATTGCTTGCTGATCTAATTCTCCTCCCTCTCAAGAGTAAAGCAAGCTGTCTAGTCAACCATTTCACTTGTCTAGAAGATCCTCAAATGCTGAAATTAAGCAATTGAATTTGCTTTATTTTCCAGCCTTATTTGTGAAATCTCTCCAGTGTCATTGCCCTTTGTTCTGGCACAGCAACTGTTCCTAGCTAGTGGTGGGTATGATCATAGCCTCTTGCCCTCATTTTCTGGAGCTGTGTAACAGTGTTTCTTAACTAAACAGGTTTTCATCCCACGAGACCTGATGCTAACATCTCGTGGTAGCTTGAGAACTGGTTCATAATGAAAACCAGAGTACTGATTTGTAGTGTCTCACTTCAGTGCCCTTCCAATTACACTTTCATCCCTAAAAGTGTATTAGGTGTTTATAAGGACATTATCTTAGCCTCTTAGAAGAAGTTAACTAGAATTAACAGACTGTAAGCAGATGCCCATACAAATGGTTTCATGAGACTGTTGCTGTTACCCTTGGACTAGCTCTTACCTTTAATTTGGAAGGAAAAAAACCCAACCAACCTTCACCATCCCCACTCCCCAAAACAACCCAACCAAAACACCATTCCACCCTTCAACCTTGACTAAAACCATTGTACTATGAAAGCCTGGCACTTTTCTTAGTCTGGTGATCATCCAGGACACAAAGACATTTTCTACAGACTCAGGTCTCTTTTCATTTTGTTTGGAAATAACTTTTGTTCCTTTATTTTCAAAACCTGCAGTTGAGTCTTGCCATGCAAAATGTGAGAAAGCTGAGCAGCTCCTTTCAGTTTGTAGGTCTGCACTAATCTTTATGCAGAAAGGAAAACTTACAGCGTTGGCTTCAGATGCACTGCTGTAAATAATTTACAGCAATGTTTATTTGTTTAAAGTGTTGGAGCTGAATCATCCTGAAAAGAATTAAAGAGCCATTTTTAAGGCATTTCTTCCCCCAAGCATCTGAAGCCAGCACAAAGGATTTTGGGGGTTGTTTTTCTTCCCCACTTGCCCATTCTTGCACTAGTGTGTGAAGGCCACTTGCTTTGTAAATGGCAGTTTGGAACTTTGTGGTGTGTCCTTCCTATTAATTTAACTTTTTGATGGCAAAGTTTTGACTAACAGATAATTGCCTGAAGAGAGGTTAAAAATATCTTTGCTTTAGGTTCATGTCTCATTCTGCTTAGGCCTGTGAAGGGATAGTACTGCACCCTGCTAATGTGGGTGGAAAGGAAGGAGAGAGGGTATGAGCTGTGGCCCATGATAAAAAAAGATCTCATGAAGCACCTGGAAGCTGTGCACACCACTGGAAAGACCTAGAAGTACCTCATAGCCGGGTTAGAGGTATATGTCTTGTGACATTTGTACTGCTTACCTGGTTTAAGTCTGAGCTGGGGTTTAAGCTGTTATTATTTGAGACTCTCTGTAGCTTGTTTATTTTCTACAGGGAGGTGAGAAAAGAAGGAAACTTGTTTGAGCTGGGTTGGTATTGGGGCTTTGGTTTCATGGGCATGATGTGATTAAATACATGTGAAAGGAGGAGATCTTGCTCCCCTTACCTTGTGGCGACTTTGATAGCCTACGTGAGCTGAATCAACCCACTGTAGAAAAGTAGCTGCTTTTGGGGTTAACTTTTTACTTGGTGGCTGAGTCAGCTGAGTTGGCTGGGGAAATACTTTCCAAGGTCTGGAGTACTTTCAAGGGAGGAAACTGGATGCAGGAGAATCAGTGAGAGCAAGATATCAAAGGGGGAGTTGGTCTTCATCTCTCCGGGTGGCCTTCACCCTGCCCTGTGGAGCAATAATGTGGAAAACACAATTGTGTGAGATGGCTGAGTTAATCCAATCTGCTGCCAGAATGGATGGACCTGGTACCACTCCCTGTCTCAGCTGGGAACTTCTGCTTCTTAGCTGTCAGCATCAGTGCTTACCTGATCCTTCAGGGAGCCAGTTCAGCTCACAAAGGTGATTTGGAAAACAAAACCAAATCAATTGTATGTGCAGTCAGCAAAGTGTGAGAGCCATTTTGAGTGAGGAGATAGAGCTGTGTGGGAAGGAGTGAGTCTACTCCTCAGAGGCAGCTAGCAGATTCACTCTAGACATTCATCTGCAGGATTCAGCATTGATACCCAAGTTGGGATGACTAATGCTGTGGTTCTTTTCCTCTGTCACCTTTCTTGGGCCACAGTGGTGGTTATGTGAACAGTTAAGGACATCATCTCAGCCCTCTCTCCCCCTGCCCCCACACTTTTTGAGGAATTTGAAATTTGAGCCAAATCAGCTTTCTAAGACAAACATCAGTGAAAGGAGCACTGAGTTTGTTTGGTGGTAAGAAAAGCCTGCAGGTCTTTCTCCTGTAGAATGTCATGCATCTCTGACTTTGAACTTGGTTTGCCCTGTTCACAGGGAGTCACAGGAGCTGGAAGGGGAGAAGGAAGCCAGTCATTCCTCCTAGCAAAAGCTGTTTAACTGGCTCAGCTGTATCACCACTGCTGCCATGGTTCCAGAGCTGGGTTTTTGATTGCCATGAGTGCAGCCTGCTGCTGGAAAGGACAACCCTTCCCTTTCCTATGTGTTTTGTGGCCCTGGCCTCATGCACATACCAATGTTTTGGGTGTGTAGCTCTATGCTGGATCTGTTCCTTGGTTTAGCTCACAGTGTAACCTTAAGAATGAGAAGGGTGAGGTTAGAGCTTTCCTGGCTTACTGAGCAGTGAAATGAGCAGTAATATTGATACAAGGCTGGGCCAAGGTAGACAACCACAAAGCTCTGGCAGCACTTTGTCTAAGGACATTGACTGCACCCAGGGACATTGAGTAGTACCAAGAGGAATTCGGAGAATCAGCTCACGCTGCTGGGTTTGGAATTTAGAGCTGGAGGGTAGTGCAAATTCCACATCCCATCCCTGTTTGGGTACTAAGAAGTGAAGAAGGGAACAGGCACTTGCAAAGCAGCATGCTGCTCCCCTCTGAGCACATAATCCAGTGTTTTAATTTGTTCTTAGCAAGAGCTTTTGTTCACAAATTGTATCCAAGCTCAGTTCATTGCTTTGTTTTAGATACCATTTTTTTTCTCCTCTGGGGTGGCTTATCTGAAGCCAGATTAAAGTAATTGTGGCAGTAAACTGGAGAATGAGTTAATAAATAACTGTATCTGTCCCTTTTGTATACAATTGAGTGTCATCAGACATGCTCAACTGCTTCTCCCAGGGTGTCTGCCTCATTTCAGGTGTAAGATTCACAGAGCTAAGTGAAGGAGATACCTGGTAAACAGCCACTTTGCTGTTAGTTAACCAGTGTAGTTACTTTAAACTGTCTGTATGCCAGGAATTAGCTGCTGTGCAACTGTTAATTGATATTTGCAGCATCTGTTTATGTCACAAGGTGGTTAAACTGCACAGGAGCTCCTACAGAGCTCTTCCTGGGACGGGTTCCTGGCTGCGTCTGACAGCGGAGGCTGCTCAGGCACGGGGAGCAAATGGGCCACAAGCTGTTCTCATCACAGCTTTCCTGTTACAAACTTGCAGCATTTTAAAACTCCCAAATTGAAACCAAATATTACTCTTAAATATTTATGACCTAAACCTAACAAGCACTGCATCTTTGTCTGCAACTTTTGGCACATCTTTTTCGGTCAACTTTTTGAACCTCTTTCAGTCAACAACAGTCCAAAACTTAGGGACTTCCAGACGGTTTTTTCTGGGAAGACTGAAGCAGCAGGAGTGGCATTAAACAGAAACCAGTTACTACTTTTGTTTCTGGGTGTGAACCCCTTAGTCTGCTCCTAAAAGACCTGCTACACAAGTAACTAGAGATGCAGTCATCTTGTGCCAGTTGAGGCAGAACTTGCATGGAAGGGTCTGTGCTTGTCTGTCATCTCCACTGTGCTGACGCTGGTGTTTGTGTGTTCTCCTGAACCAAGCTTACATCAGCCTTACAAGAAGAAATATCAGATTGCCACTGGAGAGCTAGAGCTGGGGTACTGATCAAGTGTCACTTGGATGGCATTTTGAAGTATTTTTCTACTGTTCCTCAGATATGTGCAGGAATACTGGATATTTTAAGGTTGTGCTTTATCTGATGCTACTGAAATAACTTGGTAAAGTTAAGGACAAAAGCCATTGTACATTCTGTTCCTGGTGTGGATTATAGGTTGGTTTTTGTAAGTGGAATGGTGACTATGTTCTATGATGGGGCAGCTGTATTTCATTGGTGATCTAAAAGAGTTCTCTGCCCTTACAGCTCTAGTATTCTGCCTGTCCTTTGCCCTATTTCTTTCTTACCTCCAGCATTTTTCCCCTTTCCTCATCCACTTCTCCCTACTAATTCAGTTGGGCAAAATCTATACCTGCTTCCAAGCTGCTTGTGTTCTGGCAGCTTTCTCTTACAAGCCAGAGAGCAACAGAAGAGAGGTCTGTTAAGGTCAGTGCTGCAAACTTTGCTGTGGGCTGTAGTTCCATGCCTCTCAACACTGTTGATCTGCTGGCTGCTGCATTTCTCTTCCCTCATTTGAACTATCATGCTTCTCTGCCCCTGCATTGAGCCATTTCTGTTTGCTTTGTCACTCTTCTGGTCAGATTAGTGTGCTAACCCAGCAGACAGCTGAAATGTCTTCAGAACTTGGCTAAGCCATATGGAGATAAGGGTCACGAACCTGCTGTAGAGAAGCGAGCAGGGATAGCAGCACCAACAACTGCCTTAGGCTGCTGGAACTGCTGCATCTCTTGGGACATTAATCCCCAAGTGTCATCAATTCATCACAACTTGTTTTGTGACAAAGCTGAATGCAAGTCTCCTATTTCTGCTGGATTTGACTGAAACTGGCTACTGATCCTAACTTTTTAACACCAAAGTAGTTACAATTGTGTTAGATTTATTTCCTCATGAAACCACTAAAACCCTTTGATTTTAGCTGCAGAAAGATGAGTGCCACTCTACACAAATCTCTGTGTCTGTCTTGCTGTGTGCTGCTTTTCCTTAGTCCTTTGTTTGCTGTCTTTTGTTATCAGATGTGTCACTTTCTGATCAGCTGTTGCTGACCTCCACTGCGTGGCTAAAATAGCCTTATCTTGCTGGACAGATAAAGCAAAGTACAGCAGGAGCTTGGATGCTACAGGACTGTGTGTTATGTGGTAATAGTTCAGGGTTTAAATACATGTAACCCAAATAGATGACTGTCAAGTTGTAAGAAGCTGAGAATATGAAATTTGACTGAGCAGATCAGGAGGAATGACTGCTCTAAGTAAAACAACAAGGTAAAATTAACTCCAAAAAGTATTTTGTCTCCAAACCTAGATAGTTTGAATGCTTCTGTCCCTGTCCTACTTTTGCTTTGCTGTGCATTCACACAGAGGAAAAAATTGCCCCTTTGCTGACCAGTATCCATGCAGTGTGAAGCAGTTAACATTTGAGCTGGAAAGCAGAATATCTGAGGGAAACAATCTTTGTGTTGTCTGGCTGTACTGTGAACTCAGCTGTTGCCAGATCTTCCTGGACTGTTTTTGGGCCTCCTGGGAACCAGTGGGCAGTAGCACCTTGTGGCTGTAAGCAGCCATATAGATATTGCTGTTAGGTGAGCTGAGAAATGGGGAGATAGGGTGGAGCCAAGGTGCTGCTGAGGATCTCCTTAGCTTGGAAGAAAGCTGAAGGTCCTGAAGGAGTTGTAGAGTTGTGAGAAGCAGCGAGGCCTGTGGCTGCTGTGGAGAAAGGCTATACAATGATACCTTGAAAGTCTGTTAGGAAGCATTCTTTTTTCTGCTTAATTTTTAAGGTAGAAGTGTTGCTCAAAATGAAGAATTTAATGTCACTTGTTTAATTTTTGAACATTCCTTTGCCTAAAGTGCTTCTGGAACTTCAAAAGCTGTTCTGTTACCCAAAAGCTGTGTATGCTGCAAAGTAGGGAAAATCAAGTTCTAGTAATGAATTTTAACCAATGTACTGCTGACTTGCAGTTATTTCTAAACAAATAGTTTCCAAAAAGTGCTGAAGAAGTCTTTCTTTTCTCTTTCTTTTTCAGGTGTTGGGAAATCATGTTTATTGTTACAGTTCACAGACAAGCGGTTTCAACCAGTCCATGATCTCACTATTGGTAGGTCGCTTCTGCCCCCACACTGTGCTGTTGGGGTTCCTCAGCATACATCTGTGAGTGTTTGCTGTTGTAATGTAAGACTTGTGCTGTACTAACTAGCAGTGAAACCTCAGCTGGTGAGGTCATCCTTTAGCTAACAAAGACAGGTGGAGGCCTTTTTTCTAACTAGGGAAGTACAATTCTGAAACAAAATTCTTAGCTCTAGTATCTCAGTTGCCTCCTCAGAAAATAGAAGAGACGTTTCTCTTGGTATCAGTACAGACTGGGGTGTGAAGGGCTGGGGGGCAGCCCTGTGGAGAAGGACTTGGGGGTGCTGGTGGTTGAAAAGTGGGACATGAGCCAGCACCATGTGCTCCCAGCTGTGTCCTGGGCTGATCTCCAGCAGTGTGGGCAGCAGGGACAGGGAGGGGATTCTGCTCCACTCTGCTGAGACCCCACCTACAGTGCTGAGGCCAACTCTGCTGAGACCTCAACACAGGAGAGATGTGGACCTGCTGGAGCAGGGCCTCAGATTGCCTCTGAGCTACAGTAAATGGTGCAAACCTTCCACACACAATCTAGGGAGTAGTGTGGGAATAAATTTTTCTGGGGGCAAACTTGGTCTTCAGCTCAGCTTCACTATTCAGCACAACAGATGGTAGTCTCTGCTAAGGTTGCAGAACCTTTAAACTTCTTCTTGATGTTATTTCAGGGAACTCATCAGCTCTAAACATGATGAGCCCTGCCCAAAATGTAGCTCTAGTCTCTAGTTTTAGTTTGTGCCCTGGAATAGGTGAGCCTCTTGTGTTTGTGAGCATTGAAATATAAACAAATATTCATTTAACAGAACTTTTGGGTGGCTTGGTTATGGCTTTTCCCTTTCTTGACTGTCTCCCCACACCATGTGTGTGGCTAAGATAATTCAAATTCTTAGGCTAACATCAATTTTCAGATATTTCTGAGGGCTTGGCAGGAGATAGGCTAGCTGAATAAAGAGCCTGAGTTCTTTAGGGAGGCATGAGTTATTGTCATCTTCTCTTATTTAGGCCTGCCAAATATATGACACCTTATATATCACTTATGCCTTTGGCAGCCCTGTCATATCAGCAGACTGATAGGCTGTGGGAAACAGCTTCACCTCAGCAGGGTGGTTGCAGTGCCAGTTCTGTGCTTGGCACATAGCTGGCTGAAATCTGGGAGCAGAAATTGAAGCTAGTGGGATGAGGAGGTAGACCGAGATAGCAACATAATGTGGGCTGTAGGAATGGAGCATGGGAAGCTACTTGGAAAGGGGATGAAGGGACATTTGTGTGTGTTTTAGCCAGGAGAGTGGTTGTCCCAATTACCCAAACAGATTTGGAAAGACAGGGATAAATAAAGAACATGGATTCAGAGTCATATGAATGCCCATGCAGAGCTAGATGAGGTAGGCTGATGTTACCCCAATGCACTGCATGTACTGGAACATATGAGAACATATAAGAAGGTTTGGTCTAAGTATTTTCAGTTTAATACACTGATTTTAGCCTGTGGGAGGGCAGATTCTGTTCCTGCTGTGAGCAGCTTGAGAGAGGAGAAGGGAAACTGAAATCAGGCACATGGAAAAAAGACATTTCATCTAGAGCTGTGCAAAATTCAGCCCCAAATTTTCGTATAGCTAGCCTAAAGTGTTGTCTCTGTGGCTTAAGAAATTCAGAGAGGAACTTTTAACAAGGGGGGTGGAAATAGAATACATAGAAGCAGGTATTTTTCTGTCTTTGAGTTGCATTCAGAGCTATATAATAGTGTACTCTAACAGAATTTGCAGTGCAACTATCTCCACTTTCACTTGGTAACTGAAGTGTCAGTCATTAGAGAGAAATGAAGGAGAGGGGGAGAAGCTGTGTGATGCACTTAGGGTAAAGAACCAAACCTCAACACACCCCAAAAATGCAAACACCAACAACAATGGAAAAAAAACCCCACAAAATCCCAACTGCCACCCCAATATTTGTGGGTAGGTATGGGTGACAAAATCCACTGTAAACATTCTGTTTGGTTTGCCCATTCCTTTAGGACATGCCCTTACTGTAAACCACCTTTAAGAGAGCAAAGATCAGACTGCGTGGTGGTTCAGATTCAGAACTTTCAGCAGATGTTTTGATGGAACAGGATAACTATCCTCTTAATAATTTTCTGTGAGGTTTAGGATGATTGCTGGATTTAAATCAGCAGCTCTCTATATCTGCATTTTCAGATCAAGTAGTGCCTGCAGTGCTAACACTTGAAATAGTCTAAGGACCTTGCCTGGCTTTGCAATCAGCTTCAGAGGCAGCATTGTCATTCTGCTGCCTCCTTTCTGCTCCCCCTCCCCTATTCTTCAGTTTGTCTGCATACAGTTACTGCAGGTTATTGGGATGTTAGAGGAGAATGTGCTTTGGCCCCGGGTTTGTGTTTGGCCCCAATATCCTGTGGGAGAGGAGAGTGGTTCTTCCCTGCCCCCTTCCCTAAAAGTAATCCTGCAGAAAGCAACACTGCCCAAAAAATATTCCAAGCAAGCCTGTAAAGAGAGGTTTGCAATGCTTCAAATCAGAGCTGCTTAATTAGAAGACTTCAGTCCACATCTAGATACATTTTAGACAGAACTTAAGCTACCAGAGCCTTTTTTTTTCCCCTCTCTGAAGTAATGGATCTATGAAGCATAGATTAATGGAAACTTGATAGTCTTTAAACATGTTCACTATCTCTAGACATTTGTCAAACTTTAACTACTGTAGTAATGGCCTCAATTTATTCTTAATAGTCTTAAAATTGCTTTAAAGGCCATCATAAAGGGCTGAATTTTTCCACAGAAGAATTTCCCTTTGTTTATTTGAAACACAAAGGTTTTTTTTTTCCCCTTGGTTGTTACATTTTGATCTTTAACCAGCTCAAATTGTAGAAGCATCAAGGCAGATGAGTTTTAATGAGCAGAGAAATCAAATGTAGCTTGTGGAAGGTGCCATATGTATTCCCTCTTAACAGAATATGTTATTGATAAGGAATTGCAGGTTTGATTTCCAGGCTGGCTTCAGCAGTCTGTCATTTGTGGAGTGTTAAAGTAGCTGTGACTCGTGCATTTCCTGTTTGCATTCCGAGGGGCGTGTTTTCCTCCCTCTGATCTAGAGCTACTAAATCCTTTGGAAAACTTTGTAGGAAATAGCTCTTTGACACTTCTCTCATTAATGCATTTTTAAAGCACTTCAGAGTAACAGTGCTCTTGGGGAGAAGTTTCCAGCTCTTTCAAGCAGCTGGAAAATGGAAAGCAGCTTGTGAAAGAGCGCTTCTGACAAACAGCGTGCTAACAAATTTAGTTCTTGTTTTCATAGGACTTGGCATTCTTCTTTCTGATGCATGCTAATAACATCATCTTCTGTGAACCCCCTTCAGGTGTTGAATTTGGGGCTCGAATGATCACTATTGATGGCAAACAGATAAAGCTTCAGATATGGGATACGGTAAGTAATAAATCGTAGGAATTACCTAAACACGTGGCTCCACTGCCTTTCCCTTTGTTCTGGTAAGCTCTCTGCCATCAGCACCCTTGTAAGTCTATCTCCTGTGTCTTGCAACTTTCTTTTGGTTTCTACAAAGACTCAAAAATTGACTAAAATTTGGGGGTTTGCTGTGCTGTGTTCTTAAACCAGTGCAGATTTCTGCTTCCTCGAGGAACGTTTTGTCAGATTTGTAAGAGTGCAATTTCTGCTGCCTCAGTCTTTTCCATAATATAAAGAACCTCTGGTCTTTCTCTATGCATTCATGCAAGGTCTGGGTAATATAACACCCTGTTGGGAGGTTGTGATGTGTCTAATAGCTTTAGTCTCAAGGAAATATTTGCATTTGCAGTGCAGAAGAAAAGCCATGGCTTATTTATAGAAGAAGATTTAGGATCTCCAGTTCAGTGTAATCAACTCATGAAGATAGTAAATGCTTCTGACAATTAAGTTTTGGAAAACTTCCCAAAGCCCAGACTGATTTTTGAGAGGGTTTAGTTTCAGAACATAATTTTGCTAAGTCAGCTGTCCACTTCTTGCTAGACACTTCAGCATAGAGCAGTCAGTGTCTGCACTTGTTGTGATGCAGTGGATTTAAGATGCTGCTACTGATAGCTCTGTCTTTCATATGTGCTTAACAGTTCCCTGAGGCAGGGTTGTCAGTTGCCTTTTCCAAAAGCATTTTAGGATACCTTCAGCAACTGACAGATGGATGAGCCCTGGCCTCATGTAGTGCTCTCTTTGGTATAGCAAATAGAATGCACATCCCTTCATTTATGTGTGCATGCCTCTGTGTGTGTGCATGGAAGAATGCAAGCAGGAGGGGTTGTAGCTAACTTCTTGAATAAGATCTGAAGAAACTCCCAAGAGTTCTTCCTAATTAATTGTCTATTTCATGATAGTTCCTACTTGCTTTGATAGTTTTTATGTTCATGGGCAGTTAGTTAATTCTTTTTAAAACTGGACTTTTAACCACCAAGGCATGGTTACATCTTGCAGTTACATGTACATCTTGCAGCTCAAACGAGGATGGCTCATTGCTCATGGCCCTACTGCTGGGTAGTAACATCAAGAACTTGCAGAGGAACTACTTGGGATTCTGAAACTGGTTTGCTCTGTGCTGGCTGCTGTGTAAGAGTGTTCTGTCTGTTACATGCTGAAGTGCACTCAGTTATTGAAATACTGTATCATTGGTATTTTGTTGTCTGGATGGTTACAGATTTCATGTCAGCTTATCTCTGGGAATGAAATCTTGCTTGGGATAAGGCCTTAGATGGAAGGAGGGTGAATTATTTAGTTTTATCCACAGTGGAACTCCCATTTTAGTAAAGGCAGCAACTTAAACCCTAAAGCTTTCAAATGTATTTATAACCTTAAACAAACAGTCAGACTTTTCTGATAGTGGAAAGCTAAAGTTTTGTGGTTCTGTGATGTATTTGGATTTGCTTTGGATGTCTACATGGCATGTGTTCAAGAACAGCAGAGGAAAAGGCTTGTGTGCAAATGCTCTGTACTTAGACATATGGACAGCTTCACCCTTGGGGATCTTTGGTCCTCTTGAAATCTCAGTTCTCACTGGGATGCTGACAGGGTTATGCTGAAGCAACGTGGGACTTGGCTGAATCCTCCACAGAAATTCTGGCACTTTCTTAAATTGTTATGGATTGTTCTTCATAAACATCTTTATTTCTGTTCTCATTTGGGAACATCTTTGCTGGAAAGGAGCAAGGCAGGGGTTGTTCTGTTGTTTTGGTTTTTAAACACTATATTTGTGCCTGTTCTTTGCACAGCATCACCTTAAATTTGCCTTTTATTCTGGAGTAGAGACATGATGGCAAGAAAAGAGTAATGCATCTGTATAAACAAGCTGCCATGTGACTAAAAGGCTGTTAATTTATTTATAACTTAGAAAACTATTCAAAGGTATGTATTGCTCCTCTCTTTCTGGAACATTTTGTTCCAGGGATCAACTGTGTGGAGTAGTTCCCAACTGGCAGTTGTCATAGGTGGTGTGACACTTGAGTGAGTTGGTTGATTCTTAGATGTCTCTTTGATTTTCCATACAGCTTACAAAAGTGTAAACAAGTTTTGAGCAATAATTCCCAAGGTGAGTGAGGTGTCCTGGGCTCCAAGTTGGAGCATATCAGATCTGCCCCTCTTAAAAGTCAAATACCACTAGCTGTGGGGCGTTGTAGTTTCTCATTCTTTGTCTAGAAGTACACTGTAAAGATTCTTCCTAATAAAAAACTGTCACTCAGTTTGGATGTTGAAGGCCTGCCAGGATGAACTCAGAGAACTTTGTCCTTGAAGAAACTTTCCACATTCTTCAGCATTGAGAGTAGAGGATTCAGTAATGGAGTGGTTTCTAGGGAGATTTACTGGTGTGGACCCTATTTCATGAACTACTTTCTGGTGCTGCATTGTGGCTCTTTCGAGTTTATTTTTCCCCCCTTACTTTATAGATTCCAAAATAGGCAGTTTAAGGAACTTTCAAGGAACCCTTTCTGATAGCAAAGTCTTGCCCACACATTTTGCAGCTGACACCTCCAGGACTACACCACACACTTGGAAGTGACACCAGGATTTCTTGTAGGAATAGTAACACTTCTTTTCTCCCATGTGCAACAGACTGTGTCAATGGTAACAAAGTTTAAATGCTCTGGAAGCTAGGGCAGACCCTGAATCTGTGTGCCTGATGCTTCATCATGTTTCCATCATTTTTAAACTCTGGTTTGGTCTCTCTTGAGGTGTGTTTAGAGCAGCACATGGGATCCATATGGGATGTCCATGCGGTGCTACAGTCCAGGTGGGGATGAAGAGTTCTGTACTATTTGGAAGCCCTGTAGCTCCTGGAACTATAATCATGAGAGTCTCTCCTATCAGAACACTTGTTAACCAATATGATCTGAGTTGTAAAAGCTTACAATCCAGAAAGCAGAGTTTCAGCAATCTCAGTGTGGTGGGCCAAATTCAGTTCACATCTGGTTTTAGGCAGTAGATTGGTAACAATAACTTGTATGTTGTGTGGCTAGGAATAAAATGGTTTGTGCATCTCCCATGCACTCGAGCTAGTCACCATGCCAAGAAAAAGCTGTAGGGAGCTAAGCATTGCAGTAAATACCTGGGGGGGTCTACTGTTCCTTGGTGCAATCTGGCAGACTGTCTTGTGTTACCTCAGCCTACACAATGATGCACTTGAACTCTTGGCCAAGTCCATATGCTGATTGTGTTGGAACTGTTAAATCTATTGTCTGTCTTTTGTAACTTTTTCCACTGGAGTGGCTAAGGTTAGGTTGGTTTTTTTTCAGCTGAAGTCACTGATTATCCTGGGAGATAAGGATCCCTTCCAAAGACTGAACATGTTGAAACTTGTAGAGCCACTGTTCTTGTTCAGTGGCAGAATATAGATTGAGTTCTCCTTCAATTCAAGAAGACTTTCTGTTGAAAGAAATGCAGGAACTGTGAGAGGAGAAGTTTCCCTGTACACTAATTTTGTAGGCAGGGCTGAAGAGTGCCTTATATTTGATAAATATTTAATTCTTGCTTTAAATGGTTTTAAGTCAGAGTCATTTCCTGTAGTTCTGCAGGAAACTCACTGCACAAACGTGGGTTTTCAGCACTAATATCAGTATTTCTTAGTCTCATGTTCTGTGTTTTAATTATGCTAAAGCTCTTATTATTACTGAATATTAGAAGTGAATGCTGCTTCTAACAGCTGTCAGGTGCCAGATAACACTTCTGAAAACCCTGAGCATGGGGAGCTCAAGGTCTGCAACCACAAACACTCCTTTTGCAAGGCTGTGTTCTTTTGAGCCTGCTGTTTTATGAGTGCTGAGATTTCTGCAGAATACTTTTCTGTGAGAACTCTCTAATTTATGTAGGACCTCTGAAGTTTCTCAGCAGTGCATATGAAGATGACTCTCGCATCCTGTAGCCGTTTGACAAGCATTATTTATCAAGCACGGGGGAAATTGATTAGCCGTGGAGCCGAGTTGTGTCAAATTGAATTCAGAACCATTTTCTGCTTTTTCATAATAAAATGATTACTGAAAGAATTCCATCTGAAGACTGTTGAAAGCTGGCTGCAGTTTATGATATAAGGGATAAAAATCTGCATCCTTGGCCTTCCAACAACCTTTACACCAGCAGATGGTGGGCGTAAAGATGTCATTCATCATTTATTTACAATGGGCTTTATTTATTCTAGTGTCAACAGCTGCCCCAGGGAGCGGGTTATTGAATTCAAATGTGAAGCTCTGGGTTATTTGCTTCCTTTCAAATTTGTCTTCAGAGCTTAGTTGCTAGGAGTCCATTCTGTGCTCTAATAATGATTCATGTATTGTGAAGCCATTCAGTAAATTGGGTTGTCGGGGATTGCCAAAAAAGGTTTCGAGGTCTTGTTCCGATTTTCTTTCTTTCAAGCAGCACTCTTCTGTAGTTGGTGTCTGATGTGTTACAGACCTTGCCCCCTCTCAGATTTCCACTCCAAACTCCTTCATGTCCCCATCCTCTCACAAGTAGAATCCTGTGATTCTAAGTTGGTGGTTTTCAGCACCAAAAAATATACTCTGAGATGTGAACTAATGAAACTTTGTCTTCTACAGGCAGGGCAGGAGTCCTTCCGCTCCATTACAAGGTCATACTACAGAGGGGCAGCAGGGGCTTTACTAGTGTATGACATTACAAGGTGAGAATACCAAGGAGGTACAACTGGAATTAAATGCTATGTCTTTGTAGAGTTGTGCTATGAGATGTAACGGTGTTAAAATGTCTGAGTTAGTTTGGCTTTTGTAATAGATGTTTGTACTCTAACATTCTGCCAGCTTTCTTGAAGGGTTCCAGCACACAGCTTGTGTGACCTGTATGCTCCACATTTTCAGTGTGCTGGTTAAGAAAACTAAAGTCTCAGAAAGAATGAAACAAACATTTTATAAGCTATTTGCCTGTGAACCTCTAGATTCCCTTTCCTGAGGAAGACCTTTAAATATTTCATTAATCCCTTTCTGGTGGTTGGGTGTTTTTTTATTACCATGAGCTAGAATTTTTCAGTAATTGCAGCAGACTTTGTTGGGGAAGTGCCATTCTGCAAAGGAGTGAAACAGTAAAACATCAAAGTTTGGTTACATAAAAATACCAGGAAACTTCTACCATTCCTGTGTTTATGAGGTTGGGAAAATAAGGGTCTAAAGTGTGATGATTTTGGGGTTTTTTTGAGGCAGCTGTTCAGAAGTGACTAAGGTTTTCCTGCTGCATTGAATGAAGCCTCTGTACAACTTACCTGCAAAATTGAGGCTACTGGGGCTGGTTTGTCAAATGTTCAGGCTCCAGAGTCCTCTTAGGGTGTGAGGCTCCTTTTGTGGGACTTGGGTCTCATTGCTGAATTAACAACTTTTGCTCCCTGTTTATTTTAAACCATCAGGAAGCAGCATATTCTTTCCATTGGGTTTCCAGCAAATGCATCTTCGAGTCATAAACAGATGAATAAATAGCTAGATGTGAAATGTTCAACACAATTTCCAAGCCTAGGAGTTAATACTTGGTGTACTCATTCTGTATAAATAGCTAGATGTGAAATGTTCAACACAATTTCCAAGCCTAGGAGTTAATACTTGGTGTACTCATTCTGTACAGTCTGGGGCATGCCTTGTTTGTGTACCTCACTTTTCAAAAGGCTTTGTTGCTGAGTTCATTACTCAGTTTGTAAACTCATAGAAAATTGTTGAACATTTTCTGTCATCAATAGAACAAATATTACTCTGAGTATGTGATTATTAGTACTGGTATTTGAACCTGCTTGGGACCTTTCAAAGCCTGCTCAGCAGATTTTTGTATGTGTATAAAATTACAGATTCTTACAGCTCTAAGAGTCCTCTTTACTCTTTGTGGCAAACGTGTTTTCAATCACTTTTTAGGCAGAGTTCATTAATGTTCCTTGTTTACTACATTTTTGTTCACCTATTCTCTCTCTCTCACAAAGGGCTTACTAGCTTTTATTCCTGGGGCATGTGTACTAATAAATGAGTTGGTTGCTCAAGTAGAGAAGCTGACTAGCAAAAGGAAAATGGGTTCCTTTGGAATACTGCCTTTTAATTGTCATTCTCTTCCATACTTAGGAGGGACACTTTCAACCACTTGACAACTTGGTTAGAAGATGCTCGTCAGCATTCCAATTCCAACATGGTTATAATGCTTATTGGAAATAAAAGGTAACATTTAACCAGCTAGACCTTTTTGTTCTCTGGATTTTAGGGTTTGTGTTTTCTTATTTGTAGGCAATGTTTTCACTTCAAATTCCTTTCAGTCACTGGCTATGGTGAATCCAAAATCCTTCCTTTTCTGATTAGACTGCCTTATGTTGTGAGCACCTTTACTTAGAAGTAATTCTGTTTTGAAGGCATTGCCTCTGCATGCATGAGGTCATGAATTCTAGGAATTGCCATGCCATTTCTTATTGTTTATTTACAGCTGGAACTACCACTTACAACATAAGAGATTCTCTAAGGAGAATAGGACTTTTAATTTGAGGTGTTCCATAGTGCTTTAGTTTGTAGTTAAGAATCACAACAGAGAAAATGCCACTGAAAATTTTTGTCACTTCAAAAACTTCTCTCAGCTGTGAAAAGTGCACACTTCAGGGATTGCAGGGAATGCTTCTGAAATCTAAGCCTGTTTCCTCTTCTGTAAAATGAGATCAGCAGCAGAGAGAGACAAAGTTTTGGAAGTGTGTTACCCAGTTTGTAAATGATTATTTCCTTGACCCTCTCATCAGATACACTCAAATTTCAAGGCGATTCCCTGTTGGTACTGAAGGCCTTTATAAAAGCATCTCAAGGTTATCTGTAACTTCTCTAGTCCTTGATCCAGTGAAGATGTAGCTGCATATAAGTGTTTTTTTCAGATACCAAAATCATCATTTTGGTATTTAATAACTCATTAGTTATGGGTTTTGCCTAATTAACTTGCCTTCATGCCTCAATTCTTGAAGGTGAAGATGCCAGGTGAAATAATGGCTGGTATCCTTGTTGCTTAAAATGTAGTGAACAGCCAGGTTTTCTTAGACACTACAGAGAAACAGCCTTGTGCTTGAGACTCTGGTTTTGCTACTCTGGCCTGTTCACCTCTTCTTCTCCAGAAGGGAGAAAAAGAAAGATAGATCTTCCTTCCCCTGCCCCTCACCCTCCCTCTGAAAAACATGTTTTAAGATTGCTTCATGTTAAAAAAGCCTGGAGTAACAGTGCTTAATGTTAAGCATTGTGTAATTGTGAAGCTTGTCCCCCAGTTTTATAGATAATCTGGAAAATAGCTAACACCATTCTCTGAGGGCTGTGATAAGCATGGTCTTCAAAAATGAATACATAAAAATATAATCTCTTATTAAATGAAGTGTTGGTAGGTCCCTGGCCAACTGTTTTATGCTTATGTGAGTGAAAAACACCAGCACTGAGAGAAACAGTGAAGGCTCCTGTTTACTTAAGATAAGTATTACAGAAGTTAGCATATTTAGTTGACATCTGCAACTCTTCCTGATTATTCTTAGCTGTTAAACTGACTGTCTTGCACTTTGCTGATGCAGAGTCTACCACAATACGCTGCTTGCAGCTAGCTCAGTAATTCCCAGCCCCAAGTAGGTTTCATTCAAACAATCAATATGCTTAAATTATGTATTTTAAGTTGCAAAATCAAGGTGCCATGTGAAGTAACAGCTCCTGAAGAAGCTTTTGTAAAGGGGATTATTTTCAAGTCTCAGAGGAGGGCAGGGTGAAAACTCCTGCAATTATTTTGTATTACCCTGAGAGTGTGTTACAGGAGTTCTGCTGGCAGGGCATGCTGCTGGAGATGGATGGAAGAACTTGAATGCTAGCATAATATTTTGGAAGGAATAAATTCTGCTCTTATGAGTCCCAAAAGTGCACTTAATATAGGTTTGTAGTACTGCCTTCATGCTAGATTTGAAGAGTGAGAATTGAAGCTGCAATATAATAGCTGTGTTTTTAAAAGACTGGTGTTCAAAGATGACACATACTCTACTTAATCTTCTTTCCAGAGCAAAACCTAGCTATATTGATCTAGTAAGACCAAATGCTTCAAGTTATTGGAATGGAGAGAGGAAGACAACTGTGGTTAGTAGAAGCAGTTCGAGCTCTTTAAGAATATGTTTAGATATCAGTAGTGAGTTTTGACTGGGCTGTCTCTGGAGCTTTTGATGCAGCTGCACTGTTTCAAGTCAGAAAGGTTGGTTGTTCTGTCATGGAGATAACGCTGTAGTGATTCAAGGTTTTAAGGAGATACTTCTGAGGACAGCCTGGTAGTAGCAAATAAAGACACTGCCGAAGTTGAGAAATACAGTGCCAGATGACTACTTCAGGGACATGAGAATGGACACCTTGTTAAGATATCTTAAGCCTGAAGCTGAGATACTGGGAATGCTTACATGCAATGAACGTCAACTTCCACAGTGGTTTGGGAAGACCTCTCTTGTATCCTTATCTTCAAACGCTCAGTGGGTAAATGATGTGCTGAAATTGTCTTGACTCTGTAACTCATCCAAGCTGGCATGTGGAAAAATAACAAAAACCTGCTTTGCTGCAGAGTAGATTCCACAAGTGAGTACTGTTGGTATTTTTAATACATGCAGAATTACAAGGCTGGCAGCATTGAGGCCCAGTGTGATGTGTTTTTTACTGGCTGCCCACGAAACATTTGCATGCTGGTTAGATGAAAGTTGTGTATCTGGGAAGCTACTTTTACATGCACCACTTAAATGAAACGTTGTTGAAATGATGTGTTCATTATTGATGGGGAAATGTAGCATTCTTACTGCTCTCACTGTACTTAAAAGGATGAAATGTGGGCTCCTTGTTCTTAAACAAGCTTTGGAATGTAAGAATTAAATACTTGTGTCTGTATGACTTTAGAAGCAGGTTTTATTTTATAGTTGTCCTGCCTAAGAGGGTTGTTTTTTGTGGGTTTTGGTGCTGTTGGGTTTTTGGTGGATTATTTTTTTTCCTGTTCTTTTGTGTAATATTTAATCTAAACTGCTTGGAAAGCAGGAAACAAAAAATTGTGTAACAGTCACTTCAAACTCTTATGCTGTCAGAGGGTCAGGCCTGGAGCTTCAAAACCTAATGTTAGCCTGGTGGGAGAGAACAGCTGCTGTAGTTCAAAATAACTTAATTTTTTGCTGTGAAGCCTCCTTATCAGGACAGAAATTGCCTGAATTAAGTTTGGTTACTGAACATCAAAATGTTAAGACATGGTTTATGGACCTCCCTTACCAGTTCAGCTTTACAGCGGGGATTGGTCAGTAACATTACACCAGAAGACAGTAATAGCTACCTAAATTGACAGTGCCTACAGTTGGCATTCAAGGACTAGCTACTTAAATCTACATACATCTTGCTGGAAGCAATTTCATTAATTCTTTGATAAGATCTGTGTCAGCTAGGATTGATAGCTCAAGCAAGTGTGGTGTCTCGGGCTGTTCCATATACTCTAAGTGCAAGGCTTACAGTAACTCTGTGTAAGGGCTTGAAGAGATTCTCATCTATATGTACTAAGTTCTGCTGGGGGCTCCTGCCTTATAAGGATGTCTCTGAAGGATAATGTTTATAAGGAAAGGTTAGACCATGCAATTAACTTGAGGTTTTTTCTCCCCACTTTAGTGATTTAGAATCTAGACGAGAAGTCAAGAAAGAGGAAGGTGAAGCATTTGCACGAGAACACGGACTTATCTTTATGGAGACATCTGCCAAAACTGCTTCCAATGTAGAGGAGGTAACTTTGAACTCTGATATTTTAGTTTTGAATTGCACTTTTTGCAGATACTACTCCTCTAGGTCTTTGGATTTCTCAACTTGAATGAACAATTCTTCAGTTTGTGTTACAAGATGGCCAGTGTCTATGTTGTACCTGATTGCACAGCACTGCTCGTGCTCTTGAGACTCTGTTAGTAAATGGGCTTGTTTGGGTGGGTTTCTTGGTATTTCATCAGAGCAATGGGTACTGCTGTCTGCCCTGAAATCTAAAAAGTAAGTCTAGAACACACATGCTAGTCCAAAACAAGTCAGGCTTTTGATATCCTTGGCAGATGTCACTCTAACCTGCCCTGGGCATACATGAAACAGCCCTTAAGCCAGTTCTGGTCAACATTCCTGGCTGGGTGTCCCATCCTCTCCTCACATTTTGCCTTCCCTAAGTCTGATCTTTGCAGGAGGCAGAGTAAGAAACAGAAAACCTTGACACTGTGCAAGCCCTGCTCAGCCTTTCCTCCTCATGGAGATGCTCCAGGCCTCTCAGCATCTTCGTAGCCTCTGCTAGACAATCTCCAGGAGTTCCCTCTCTCTCTTGAACTGGGGAGCCCAGAACTGGAGCCAGTACTCCAGATGTGGCCTCACTAGGGCAGAATAGAAGGAAAGGAAAAGGAGACCCCTCCTTGACCTAGGCCCCCATCCCTGTTCAGCAGCTGATCTCACTGAGCTGTGCTAGTCTATCACTGACTCCTGGTGTGGGAGTTGGTTTTAGTAAGTTGTTTCCCATATGGAGGGGATTATACAGCCCTATGCCAAGCTTTCATCTTAAGAGCATTGTCTGTGTTACTCCAAGTTGTCTGCACATAAATAGAAAGCAATAATGGATTCATTATTTAGGATTAAATCTGAATAGACTTAATGGTTTTGCCTGAGCAGTGGAGCACTTCTGCTACATGTAGCCGGATGGTCATTCAATGGTTTTGTTTCAGCTGTAACTTAATTTTCTCTTCAGGCAGCTCCTTTCATACTTTTGCTTAAATGGATAATGAATATTCAGAAGCCCTGTAGCTTCAACAGCAGAACTACTGTCACAGATAAGGGAGGGAAGGTGGCCTTTGTGGTACTCTGAAGGGTAAAAATGAACATCTTGTGGAAAAAAAGAGACTCTCCACAGCTCCCAAATTGGAGCTGATTTTTAGAAGTGCTTTTTATTTCCCCTCCACAGCCTCCCTGAACACAGCTCATTGCTGGTAAACTCTTGTTTTGACCTGGAGGCAGAGTTAGGAGGGATTTAGTTATTAAAACTGGAAAATTGTAGGATGTGAATAGTTTTCTTAGTAAGGTGAAGTGACACATGATTTAATCTGACTAGAACTTGAACTAGACATCCTGCTCTCTTGCATGAGAGTATTAACTTTCTAGGTATCTCTTAGCTTGTGTCAAAACCAGGACTCCTTGAAACCAAAGGCTCCTGTGACCTTTCAGCTATGTGAAGCTGGCACTTGAGCTTCTGTCTGAGGTGATAAAGTGGAGTGGTGAAGCTCATGTGGGAAAGAGAAGGGACAGGACACCTGGTTCCAGTGAAGCTTCATAAGCTCTACCTCCTTGGGGCAGGCCCTTGGACTGTGCCCCAGCTACCCTGTACAGAACACTGACTCTGCCATGGTTCTAGGGACTTCTGGGCATCCTGAGGTATCATCAGAATAAAAAGTCTTAGGCTTTATAGAGGACCAGGAAAAATGTGATCTGGCAGCCTAAGCTGTAGATTCTACTGAAGAGATTCACTCTCAGTTCTGGGGAGGGGTTTATCTTTTTTCCTCAGGTGCTCTGTCCTTTAACTGTTCAACAGCAGCTGCTGAACTTCTGGAGGCACCTTACAGTGCATCTTTTACATGGGTTTGTCAGAGCACTGCAGTGGGTACATACCAGTCACTGTCAAGTTCTGTGCAGCTTTACTTCAAAAGTAATGCTGTGTTGGGGTGTTTTCTGGGCTGTAGGCTCATACTGCTTGATAATTAACCCCTTTGCAGCCCCTTCAGTGTCCCAGGCTTCTTTCTGAAGGATCGTTTAGTGGTAAAAAGTATTGTCTTGGTGTGCAGAAACTCAGAGCTTTGGGAGCTTACTCTCACCAAGTGTCCACCTGGGGTGCTCTAGGGTGATCTATGTTGTAGCTTACTGGTAAAGGATAAGGCAGGAAACTGGGAAGGAGAAGGGAATTCTAGATGTTGGCTGACCCCAGTGGCGTGAGGATCATGCTTTACAATTGGGAGAGATTTAGCCTTTAAGCATCCTTCATTTAAAAGCAAGAAAAGCTTCCAGGAGAAAATGGAACTGCCTTTCAAAGCCTTGCATTTAACTTTCTGTGGCCACCAGAGGGCAGCATCTGACGCGAGCCGGCGGTGCCCAGCCCTGAGCCGGCGGTGCCCAGCCCTGAGCCGGCGGTGCCCAGCCCTGCGCCGTTCTGGTTTCAAGCGAAGATGAACTTGCAGAATCTGAGTTTTGAAAAGCGTCAGCGGTTCAGTCACAAGCTTTTCCTGATGTGCTCAGCTTGGAGCTGAGCCTTCAAATAATTGTGATGGCATTAGCTTTCTGAGAAAGAGAAGTGACCTTCCTGACATCTGCCAAGTGAAACTAATTGGAGCTGTTCTCTAACCTGCATCCTGGTGCCCATAGTTTGTTACTGCTCCTGCAGACAACTTCCACAAGAATTGAGGTACAAGGATCTTAATTCCCTACTTCCTGTATTGTTTTTACCAGTCAGAGAATTCATTCTTCCTGGTTGTGTCTCAAGGGTAGTAAACCTACATTACTTGTTAACTGGGTGTGATAAAATGGATGTTGAGCTTGATTTGAATCTATGTTGAGTGTGTTTTAATTTATCATTAATGCAGCATCTGTATTGTTTGGGGGTTTGCTTGGGGGGTTTTTGAGGTGAACATCATGAGACTTGCCTTCCTGATTTCCATGCAGCAGTGTGATCTCTGAAAACTCCTAACACAGATCACCCAAAGTGATATTATAGTGGTGTACTGTGGCTTGAAATGCTCTTTGGTTGGCTTTGCAGTAGGTGTAGCACAACAGGCAGATCTCATCTGGCAAGACTCACTTCCCCACCTGTAATGTCATTTTCCTCAGCAGGTATTTTAGAATCCCTTTACAAAGGGAACAGAAGTGAGAAACTATGAGTCACTGAATAACTTGCATACAACCACTTACTTAGGTGCTTTCCAGGAGTCTCATGCATAAAAGAATCCTAATTTGTGATTTAGAAGATTAAAACCAGGAGTTAAACATTAAATGCAGAGGTTACATTATTTCCATGTTTCTATTATTTCCCTACATTAATTACCCTGGGAAATGGTTAAGAATGTTGATATTTGGAAGCCTAGGATACTGGTTTTGGTTAAGCTCTTTTCTTTCATGAGACATGGAGGTACTTGCCATCTTTCAGGTAACAGTATTAAACCAGATTGAATCTGATGCTGTCCTTCCTGGGGTGATGAAAATGAGGCTGGACCCTCAACCTGAGCTGCTTTGAGGTGGAGGTGCTTGAGTGTCTTTGTGTGGTGCTTTGGTGACAGCAGCGTTATGGCTATGTGCAGTGCAACCACAGTAGGCTTGGTAGGTAGGCAGCCAGCTCAGCCCCTGAGGGCTTCCTGGTCAAGGTCTTGCCTTGTGTGGAAGTGGCTAAACTGCACCTGGATCCAAGCTGGCATGTGAAGAGCTCCAGCTGTGTTCTTGCAGTCCCCTGCACATGGTCTAATAAATCCAAACTGGATTTGAGGGGAAACCACTCTCTTTCTGCATCCGTGGCTCAGTTAATCTGCAAATAGGATAAACTGCCCATAAATAATTGAGTGTTTTTAGTAGACTGCCTGTTCCAGATAAGAGTGAGAGCATGCAGCATTAAAAGAGATTTTTTAGAAGTAGTCAATTATACAGAGTTCACCTCCTTGTCCTTGCTAATTGGGGCACTGGGATGGGATGCCAAAACCTGCTCTGATATTCTAGGAGCGAGCAGGCCGCTGCTGGTGGGGCTGCTCTCAGGCAGTGGCTCTGGCTCCACGCACACTTTGAAGTGGAACTTAAAATGCATGGATGCAAGAAACAAATGGCAGCCTCAAGGGGTGCAAGGCTCTTTTCAAGGCTGGCTAGCAGTACTTTTTTTCAGAACCCATACCAACTGAAGAAAACATGAGGTAGGCTTATTATGGGTTGTATTCTTGTCAAACCCTGGGTTTCAGATGGGGAGCTCAAACCATTCCAGTTGCTCTCTCCATCAAACTGCTGGAGGCCACAAAGATGAATCAGAGGGCTGGAGCACCTCCCCTATGGGGACAGGCTGAGAGAGTTGTGGGTTGTTCAGCCTGGAGAAGAGAAAGCTCCAGGGAGACCTTAGAGTGGCATTCCAGTACCTGAAGGGGGCCTACAAGAAAGCTGGGAATGGACCTTTTTACAAGGGCTTGTAGTGATGAGAGGGAATGGATTGAAGCTTGAGGAGGGGAGATTGAGACTGCAGATTAGGAAGAAATTCTTTCCAGTGAGGGTGGAACAGGAACAGGTTGCCCAGGGAGGTGGTAGTTGCCACCTCCCTGGAGGTGTTCAAGGCCAGATTGGATGAGATCTTGAGCAACCTGGGCCGGTGGAAGCTGTCCCTGCCCATGGCAGGAGGGTTGGAACTAGGTGATCTTTAAGGCCCCTTCCAACCCAAACCATTCTGCATCTGTGATTCTACATGGGACCCAGTGCAGGCTGGCATTTGCCCTGTGCAGTGGCAGTACAGTGATCTTAAGGTGAAGGTCGGACTTGATGGTGTCAGAGGTCTCTTCCAACTGAAACAATTGTGTGATCCCATAGTCTGTGTTGTTCTAAAACTCATACATGGTGCCCCAGAGTCACCCATGGCAGTGTGGGAGTCAGACCATCTCTTCTCAAGACAAGAGGAATGGTAGAACTGAGGTGAGTGGAACATTTGGGGTTTGCAGCTCGGCAGTTCCTCAGGCAATGTGTTTGATATTAGAGCAGCCTCAGCAATGCTCTTTTGCTTTGTACAGTGCATGTGTAAGAGCTGTGGTGAAGGTGAGAGGGGGGAGGATCAAATGCTGTCAAATCACACTGTGTTTCCCAGTGCATTTTGCTGTTCTCTTTGAGGGCAGATGCACTCCTGGGGTGATCCATTCTTGCATGCAGCATCCAGAAGAGATTCTTATCCTCAGCAGTGTGTGTTTGGTGTGGGGAGTCTGTTACAAGTCTCATTTTGTTGGTTTAAATTAGTTTTAACGAGAATTGCATTAGATCTGTAAAATTAATGCTAAGATCCTGGGTGTGCTTAGACCAAGGCTTCCTAGAACTATTACAAGTGCCAGTTGTTAAGTGCTTGTTTACATCAAGTTATCATAACACATTTTTAAGACTCCAAGTTCTGTTTAATGTCCTGCTGAAAAAAAGAAGCAAGGAAGTATCCTCACAGCTTCCAGCTGGGTGAACTGCCATGGCTTTTGACTTGTACCTTTCAGTAGGCCCATGTGTGAGGCCATTCCAACAATTAGTGTGCTATCAGGAGCCAAGATGAGTTTGGGTTTTCCTTTCTTCCATGGAAAACTTGCAGCTTCTGAGGAGTTTGAGTCATCAGCTCAGCGCTGGCCACCAGCCAACCTTTCTCCTCAACTCTCAGCGCCTGTTTGAAAAACGAACTGGCTGCCTCAGTGCCTTGTGAATCTGCAATGATTAATTCTGCTCATTATTTTGCTGCAAATTCTCATGACCCTCTGTGATGATTCGATCACCCACTTAGAGTTTATGCATATTCATATCTCGCCGCTGCCGCTGCTGCAGTCGTTCGAGTCTCCTTCACTGGCTGCGGTGTGTGCTTGGTGCAGTAATTGAGCTGCAGTAGATTGATTACTCTGGGGAGCTGTAAGGCCTTTAAAGGTGAAAACATATCAGTCCTGTTAATTAGGAAACAAAGCTCTGGTGGCAAGTTCAGCAGTCAAATGCTTCCAGTGCAGAAATGAGGAAAGGTATGATTTGTTCCTCTCCATGAACCCTGTTTACTTTTTTGTGTGTGTGTTTGAATTAGCTCTGTATTTGCTGTAATAGGCTCAGCAGAAGATAGCCTGTCCTGTGGGCTTGCTTGGTGTGGGCACAGCAAACCAAAAAGAGCTCTGTGGTTGATATTGATTGTAATTATAAGCTGCTGTTAATCACCTCTTCAATTATACATTGTTTTAGACGTTACTTGACCTATAAAGTTAGAGCCAAAGAATGGGATCCTCGATTGTAGCCTTCACCCCCGCACGAGTGCATCGTTCACTTTGCCAGCCCTGGGTGGCCAGGAATTCAAACAATAGGTTTTCAGGAATCACCACAAGACCTGGGGCCTCTCCTTTCTGCTCTTAAGATGTTACATTGCCTGTCATGTGCAAGATTAATTAAAGGGTCCTTAAAATTAGGTGAATATTAAATGATAGCATAAGGTTTCATCCAGCAGACAGCATCCTTACATCATCATTGTAAGTACCCTGTGGTTTTATGTTGCTAAGCACTCTAATCTAGAGTGGCCTATTACAAAGATATTAAGGGTAGGGGAAACCATCTGCCACACAATCTATCCATAAGGGTCAGAAATAAATAATTTAGAAGTAATTTATATATCTTTAAAAACCACTTTCCCCCCCCCTGTAATTACTGGACACCAGATTGTGGAATACAGATGTTCTGAAAACCCCAGTTCCTCTCAGCAGCCTGGGAGCCACTGCTGCCTCAGGTTAGAGGATGCTGTTGCCATACCTGTTCTGCTGAGGTCAGGAAGAAAGCTCTTGCACCTCAGACTGGATTCCAATGAGTGCATCTTGAAGGGATTCACTGTGTTTGTGTCTTGTCTTTTCTCCCCCTCCTTTCTTTCAGGCATTTATTAACACTGCAAAAGAGATCTACGAGAAAATCCAGGAAGGAGTTTTTGACATTAATAATGAGGTAACTTTTGGCTCTCTGAACATTTTGTGTGTGTGGCTTATAAATGTTATGAAATCCACCTTCCCTGAAAGGCTGGGCAGGGAACTCTTTGTCTGTTCCTTTTTGGATGGAGAATGGTCTGCCATTGTGATAAAAATGGATTAAAATAAGTGACCCTATCCATCCATGAAGCAGCACAAAATAATATAAATCCCCAAAAGAGAAGGAAATCCACTTTCATCCACTTCTCCATATGGTGTCATCTGTTTGCAAAGATAATTTTCCACTATGTAAATGGGGGAGCATGTTGATATGCCAGATGCACTCCATGAGCTGTCCAGTGTAGGGGAGGGATTGCTTTGAGAGTTACATAAAGAGACTTTTGAAATGTTCCTGGGTTAGGTGCCTGGATTCTGCAGGGAATAAAAGATTAGCCATTTTGCCTGGGCACATTACTGAAATTACAGATTACCCAGGCCTGTCTCTGCTTGGTGGGGGTGGGGAGGTGGAGCAGGGAGCACTTCTGTAATGCAACAGCCTAGAAGGGCCTCTGCTGTCTGTTGAGTTTTGAAATGACAGTGCTGTTGAAAAGCTGCAGCAGTTAGAGGAGGCTCATGGCCATAGAAAAGGCAGGTTTGAATTCAGTGGAGGAGGCTCATGGCCATAGAAAAGGCAGGTTTGAATTCAGAGGAGGAGGCTCATGGCCATAGAAAAGGCAGGTTTGAATTCAGTGGAGGAGGCTCATGGCCAAAGAAAAGGCAGGTTTGAATTCAGTGGAGGAGGCTCATGGCCATAGAAAAGGCAGGTTTGAATTCAGTGGTAGTAAATAGAAACATTCTAAAAGCATAGAAGGGTCTGGGTTGGAAGAGACCTTTCAAGGTCACCTAGTCTAACACCCCTTCAGTGAGCAGGAACATCAGTGACCAGAGCAGGTTGCTCAGAGCTCCAGACTACCTGACCTGGGGCATCTACCACCTCTCTGGGCAACCTGGGCCAGGATCTCACCACTCTGTAAAAAAATTAAAACCAAACAAACAAAATCTTCCTTCTGTCTTGTCTGAATCTCTCTCTTTAATGAAAGCCATCACCCCTTGTCCTGTCACAGCAGACCCTGCTCCAAAGTGTCCCAGATTTTCTTATCAGCCCTTTTAAGCACCGAAAGGCCTCAGAAGGTCTCCCTGAAGCCTGCTCTTCTCCAGGCTGAACAACCCCAATTCCCTCAGCCTGCTCTCACAGCAGAAGGGTTCCAGCCCCCAGATCCTATTGGGATCCTGTGAGCTCTCTTACCATCCACATTAAACTTTACATGGTGTGACTTGTTTCATTTGACAGCATGAAGTGGTCCTTTCTGATGCCACAGTTTGGGGGTTCATGTCCTACATGTCCCTGAATACTGTTACTGAGGTGCTTGGTGAAACCACCTGTGAAAAAGCTGCCCTTCCTCTCAGTTCTGTGTCTGTTCTGTGCCTAAGTGGATTCTCCACCTGGGACTGCCAGCCTGACACGTCTCTTGAGCATGAAGTCCTGGCAGAATTGTTCCAAGAGCAGGGATGGAAGTGGCAGGACTCAAACAGCTTAATAGATTTCAACACAAGATGATTTAGACTATGAGAAATATTGCTGTTAGGACTTCAAAGAGGAACTAATGAGAAGCTTCAGTGGTGTGCAGAGTATTTGCATTAGGAAACATTTTAGCTAGGCAAGACTTGACCAACCATCCTTCAGAGCCCATACTCTGTGTGTTGGTGAAGCCTTTTCTAAATTCAGCTCAGCCCTGAAAAAATTTGCCATTCTCTTTCAGCTTTTTCCTACAGAAAATGCACTCAGCAGTGCAATCTAAATTGGGGAGTAATCAGAGTGTCTGGAAAGGCAGGCTCATTGTATCTGTCGAGTTTCATATAGTAGCTGCCTGCTTTCCTGTGCCTTACGGAGCTCTGATTGCAATCCGCTGTCAAGAGCCAACAGTCCGTGCTATTTATTTGGCTTTATGCCAAGCCTGGCTCCTTGATTCCTCAAGAAGTTGCTATCAGCCCAGAGGGGGCAAAACCAATGAGCCATAGGGCATGCTTTTTATTAAAGAGGAGTCAAAGAGCGAGAAGAAACCACATCAGCTGCTGTCAATAGTGAGCTAGTGCCAGAAACCCCAAGGCTACCGCTGCTGCGGAACAACTGCCAAGCGCTATAAATCTGAGATTTACTGTGACGCAAAGTTTCCTTAAGAGCTTAATTTCTGAAGCTACTGTATTACTTTTCTGAAAAGTGCTGTATTTTTAGGTGAAATCCACTTGAGGGAGCGAGGGTTAAGATAGAAGTGTGAGTTTGATGAATGAAAGAGCCGCGCTGTGTGTGGGTTCTTGGCAAGTCGCCACCGCCTTTCGGGATCATAGAAATTATTGATGACACAGAACACTCGTGTGCCCTTAGCCTCCACAGCTGATTCAACACAGAAAGAAAGGCTGTCTGGAGAGGAAAAGTTTTATATTAAACTATTAAACTAATGGAGGTTTTGGTGGGAGGGGAGAGGTCATCTGTTCTGAGCCTGTGCTTGGGTGTTTTTAAAGCCTTGTGCCAAGTAGTGTTCAGGCAGAGGCCCTGCTCTGTGTTTTCCTGGTAGGAGTTTAAGGCACAGTGTTAAACACAGAGATCAAATTTAAATGACATGGAAAACATCTTCCTTTAAATTATAGGTGTCAAGGACACATTCCTAGGGGGGGGAAACCCCACATTTTTTAATAAGGTATATATTTTTTTTATATGTATACTGGACCTAGAGTACTGTGTCCAGCTCTAGAGCCCCCAGCATAGCAAGGAGATGGAGTTGTTGGAGTGGGTCCAGAGGAGGCCACAAAGGTGATCAGGGGGCTGGAGAGCCTCCCCTGTGTTCATGGGCTGAGTGAGCTGGGGCTGTTCAGCCTGGCAAAGAGAAAGCTCCAGGGAGACCTTAGAGCAACCTTTCAGTACCTGAAGGGGCTGCAGGAGAGCTGGGGAGGGACTTTTGACAAGGGTTTTGTAGTGACAGGATGAGAGGGAATGAATTGAAGCTGGAAAAGGGGAGATTTAGACTGGAGATTAGGAAGAAATTGTTGACAGTGAGGGTGGTGAGACACTGGAACAGGTTGCCCAGGGAGGTCGTGGGCACCTCATCCATGGAGGTGTTGAAGGCCAGGTTAGATGAAGCCTTGAGCAACCTGGGCTGGTGAGAGCTGTCCCTGCCCATGGCAGGAGGGTTGGAACTAGGTCATCTTTAAGATCCCTTCTCAACCCAAACCATTCTATAATCTATGAATGATTGATTTATTATACTTATGGCCTACATTAGGAGAACTTGATAGGTTGGACTCGATGATCCTCGAGGTCTCTCCCAACCTTAGTTACACTGTGAACTTGCTGTGTGGCCTCCTCAAAACAGAACAAGCTTTTCAAGTGTATTCATGTTCTGCAGCCTACTGAACTTCATTTTCCAGTGTATTACCTTCTGAAATCATAACTCTGTTCAACTTCATTTCAGGCAAACGGCATCAAAATCGGCCCTCAACATGCTGCTGCCAACGCAACACTCGCAGGCAATCAGGGAGGACAACAAGCTGGAGGAGGCTGCTGTTGAGCCTGTTTTTACTTTCTAGCTGCCTGGCTGGGGCCTACTAACTTGTTTGTTCACCCTTCCCTCCCCCACCGCCCCGCTCGCCTCCACTTCAGTTCAACTGAGACATGAAACTTGTAAGTTGGTTTCCTGTTGCAGAAGACTTTATCCTTCCAACTCTTGTATAACTTTGAATAAATGGTTAATGTTCACTTCAACCCCAGATTTTGGAGATTGTATTCATACCTATTTACCTTTGATTTCTAG
Organism: Melanerpes formicivorus; assembly: GCF_026170545.1. Taxonomy (NCBI): domain Eukaryota; kingdom Metazoa; phylum Chordata; class Aves; order Piciformes; family Picidae; genus Melanerpes; species Melanerpes formicivorus. The sequence goes on from NW_027142417.1 coordinate 980,698, forward strand.
GTCAATTGATGTGATTATTTTTGTTCAATGTTGTCTTGTGCCCTTGGCTACGAACTGAAGTTGTATTAAACACTACAAAGTCATCTTGAGTATTTTAATCAGTTTGTGTAGTTAGGTTTCCCAGCTCCCTGCAGTCACCTAATGTTTAATATTGTAGAGCTGTCCTCCAAAAGGGTTGGGTTTTTTTTTTGGGGTTGTTTTGGGTTTTGTTTGTTTGTTTCCCCCTTTTTTTTTTGGTTGTTGTTGTTGATTATTTTTTTTCCAGGCTATGAAGAGAAGCAGAAGGACTCTTTTAATTCTGTATTTATCACTTTCTGTATATATAGTTTAATAACCTGCTTGGGTGTACTTGCCAAGCTAGAATTCTTTAATGCATTTGCATAAATTCTATACTACTTAGAGCTTAAAAGAAGAACCCTACAGGAGCATTACTAGAAGCTGCTTGGACGCTAAATTTTAAGCCTTTTTGACATTGTTAGCATGTTCATCCTCCCCCCTGCCATTATCCTGAAGTCCAAGAGAAATGCTTAATGTATATTACTAGAGGCTACATACATGCTATCTATTTTAATGCCAAATGTTTGCTGTTTGTTCCACAATTTCCACAGCACCTCTTCAGAAATGGATTAGCTGTTTGCCTTAACGAGTTCTCTAGGTAAAACCAGAGTAGAAGTGGAGGAGGAGTTGATCAGTTTCTAAATGGCACATTCTAAGAACATTAATCTTTACCTTAATGTTTTGGGGGTTTGGTTGTTTTTTTTTCCTCTTCTTCTCTTGTTTACCACTTGATTTCTAGGTATATTTTTCATGCAAGGACAGTTTTTCAACCTAAATGTACAGTGGTTGTGTAAAGTTTTCTTTTAGTGACAACTTGTAATCCTAAATATATGGTAAGCATCTTGTCTATTGTGAAGAGGGTGTGAAAATAAAATCTGCCAGTTTGGAAATCTTGATGAAAATCAAACCTAGAAATGCTTTGGTACTTATTATGGTGGTGGTTGGGGGCAGGGGGAAAGGGGGGAGTGGGAAATGTTGTGCCTCAAATGAAAGGGTTGCACCAGTGCAAAACAGAATCCTGTGGTGAGGTGTTTGTCTGTTAAAGTGCAGAATATTCATGTCCCTGAGGGAACCACTGAGTTTCATCCCATTGAAGCCAACTGCAGATCGAAGGTAACACTGATGCTAGGCCATGCTTCGTGTGTCTGAAAAAATAAAAGGGGTGGGGAAGGGGCAGGAAATGATTGTAAAACTTCTGTCTCACTGGACTGAGCCCTGCAGCACAGCTGGGGATGTGGATCCTTGTGCCAGCTAGTCTTGCTGTCAGAAACACTGGGAGTGAATAAACTTCAGCCTGACAGGTGGCTTCTAGTCCCTCCTGCTTGTTGCCCATGCTGTGTGCATTGGTATGAATGCACTTGAGCTGGGCTGTTGATTTCACCCCTGACATGGGCACACAACCCTTAGGCTCATCTCTAGGGAGTTGGGTTTTATCCCTTTCCCCCTTTGAACCTCGTTTAAAACCCTGTCCATGAGCCTTGCCCACTCATGTGTGAGAATCCTTCTCTGCTTCTCAGACAGCTGAACTCGGTCTGTCCCCAGCAGGCATGGTGCTGCAGAAATGTTCCCCTGATCAGAGAAACCAAAGCTCTGCTGGTGGCACCAGCTCCTGAGCCACACATTCATCAGCTGTGTTTGCCTGTTCCTTTCAGTGTTCAGTGCAGTCTGCCCTGCCACTGAAGGGACTGAAGAAAACACTCCCTGTGCTTCAACCAATCACCCCAGTGCCTTGAAGTCCTTTTTAATTGCCTTTGCACTTCTGTACTCAACCTCATTGCTGCTGTACTCAACCTGTATGACCAGTAATGCATAATAATCAGAGGGCTGTACTGGCCTAGGGAGTTTCCAGGCCCCAGGGAGGGAGCAGACTTCCCTGTGGGGTGGATCTGGCCCCTTCCAACCTAAAGCCACTGTATGATTCTCTGTGCTTCACAAAATGATTCTTTCACAGGTTTCAGTTTTACTTGTGACTGGTAACTTGCTGAGATCTCACATTGAGTTCCATTTGCTGTTGTTGGCTGCATGTTCATAACCAAAGAATTAAAGCATGTATTTGTGCCTCAGCAACTTGTACAGCTCTAAAGCGACTGAGAAATCCATACCAAGGTGCAGTTCCCCTCTGCTCCCAGTTTAGCACATGGTCTAAACCACAGTTCACTTCCAAAGGAGGAAATTTGGAGTGACAAATCCTCCAAGCATGACTTAAGGTTTCCCTCTCTTATTTCTACCTTGGCGTCCTCTTGGATTAACACTTCCCCCTCAATCTCAGACCTCTGTGTTTCTGTGGACTCCAATCATGCTGATTTATTCCTCTGCAAGTTCAGACTCAGCACTGACTGAAGGTAAATGACTGCCCAGGCACTTGCTGATGAGCTGAAATAAGGAGGAGCTGTCTGAAGCCCCTGGCAGGCAGCGAGTGCCCCCCTCCCAGCTCCTGAGGTGTCTCCTTGCTGCTGTCTTGTGCTTTTGGGGACGGAGTTCGTGGTGTTGGTGACTGGCTGAAGAGCCTTCCACTGCAATCTTAATGTGTTGGTGGGGTTAGAAGGGCACAGTTTGCCATGCAGTCCATACAGTTAAGTTGGGAAAGAGATTTCTGCCCTAAGAGTTTACCTGTGACTCTTGGAGCTCTAAATCTGTTCTTGGGAAGAAAGGAGAAAGCTCTTCTCAGTCTCTGAGTTCAGGTGAAAAATAAAAAGGTGTGTTTAAAACAACTTACAGATATCAGAAGAGAATTTGGGGCACTAAATGATCATTTTTGTTAATCATTCTAAATGAGGGGCCTCCCCCCCCCCCAAATGTTTCCAAGTTGTTTCCAGTAGGGCATTGCTTTGGTCTGTGCTGACACCTGAGGGAGCGATTCATCTGGCTGGACCATTCTTCTGGCACTAGAGTGTCCTACTGCTTGCTTGGATTTCTTTGAGGGGGTGTAGGGTGTGGGGTTTTGGTGTTGTTTTCTCCTAAATCAAGTTTCTTGTCTGTAAATCAACTTTCTTGTCCATTTTGCCTTGTGTGGTCTGGTGGGTTCCCTCGTTCAGGCTGAATCCAGTGATGTTTACCACTCTGTGTCTGCTAACGCCTCTGCTGAAGGGAGTTTGCCTGGTGTGGAGTGTTTGCTCTGCGGGTGGAAGGGTGGGACAGAGATACTGTAGAACGGTGAGGGAAGCACTGCCTGGCTTCTGTTAGTTGTCACACATGCCCTGTGTACAGTTGTGCCTGTATGTGGGGGGGGTGTCATTGGCCTGTTCCACTATTGCACAGGAGGAGACAGAGGAGGAGGAAGCAGACTAACAGGTTTTATTTGGCTATCTTAACAAACTGTTTGCTGATGTCATGCTCGGGGGTTGCACATCCTTCGTGTTCCTCCTCCCACCCCCCCCCTCAGCTGGCTGGGTTGCGCTGCGCTGCAGCAGGGTGACTTTAAGAGCAGGCTGTGGTGATTTATTTTCATGCAGAACTGAACTCTCCATTTGTAAATAATCCTGGGCTGCTGCTGTGTAAGTAGCTGCTGAAATGTCTTCGCCGGGGCTGCTGCCTATGAAAGAAACCACAGCGTTGGGCAATAAAAACCTCCTAACAGAACGTTGCGAAAGCAAGGCCACGCCACGGGAGCAGCACGGTGGCTTGGGCAGCTGTCTCCTCCTTTATTATTACTCTAATTTTTTATTTTTTTTTTTTTTTTTTCATTCTTGGGACAGACTTTATTATTTTTGGAACCCTTACAAGACTTATGTTAAATATTGTGGATGATAAGAGGAAACAGACTCTTGGCAAACATGGAAAACCAATTACAGCACATTACCCTACTCCCCTTCCAATAAAGGAGGGGCGAAGCTGAAAGTTTATTCTTTGCTTAGCAGCTGGAGGAGGAGGAGGAGAAAGAGGAGGAGGAGGGGGGGTGGTGGAAAGTGGTTCCTACTTTAGGATTGGCTTGAGGAAAGAGCTTGTCGCTGCAGCAATCTTCCCGCGGGCAGTCCAAACTGGGAAAGGGAAAACCCAAGGAGCTCCCACAGGCAGCTTTACCCTGCCCTCTTGTCATGTGAGCAGGGGGTGAGGAAATCTCTGTTGTGTGCTATCAGGTGTAATGTTCCCTTAACAGCTCTACAGAACTCTGTGGCAGCACAAATGCAGATGACTCAATGCATCAACATGTTTGTGTTTACTAACCCCCCCCCCCCCCAGAATAGTTACCATGTTTAAAATTCCTTCTGTAAAGAGTCAGAGATAAAAATGTTTATTTTGGGCAGAATCTTGTTGGTGGCAGAGGCTCTGGTGGATTTGGTGTCAATTAGAGCAGGGTCTAATTAGCCTTTCTTACTTAAGGCTTTCCAGACTCACTGGAAACCAACTGTTCACTTTTCTTAGACTTAGGATACAAACGGAGGGAGGCAGGAAAATCCTGAGGTGAGAGGACAGCTCAGGAGAGACCAAGGAACAATTCTGACCATTGTCACTGTAACGTTTTCCAAGTGCTAGAATCGTTTAGGCTGGAAGAGAATTCTGAGATCAAGTCCAGCCATGAACCCAGCACTACCACATCCACTGCTAACCCATGTCCCTCAGCACCACATCTACACAGCTTTGAACCCCCTCCAGGGATGGGGACTGCACCACTGCCCTGGGCAGCCTGCCAAGCCCTGGCTCAGTCCTTTCTGGAAAGAAACTTTTCCTAATGTCCAAGCTAAACCTCCCCTGGTGGAATCTGAGGCCATTTCCTCTTGTCGTGTCCTTTGTTACTGTGGAGAAGGTTTCCCTCTCGTAGATGATCCACCAGCAGCAGAAGGGTTCTGTCCAATCACGTAAGGAAAATGCAGTAGCCTCTTAGCCGTGTCTCTGGCAAAGCACCACCTGAGTGGGGTTTTGTTTGTTTGGGCTTTATTTTGAAGGTGGTGTAACTTCATTCCAGCTCTCCAGTTTGATTCAGTTGCTGTGCAAGGCAATGAAGCAGACTTCCTTCAGTGTCAGAGTTCTAAAGTTGTTGAGTCACCAGATCCGTTCAGGACTGCAGTAGAGGAAAAGCCACTGCTGGAACTATTGCTTCATGCGCCCAGGAAGAAGCTTGCTCGCTGCAGGGAGGAGGCTTCTCTGGTTATCTGACAGCCGGGAGCCAGGCTCTTAGAGCCGTCTCCTCTTCCTGCTCCACCAGGACCGCGGCGCCTCTCGGAGGCAGGAAAAGCAGCAATGTGATACTCCCCAGCCTTATCAACCCTTATCAGCTGGATCTGCTGCTTGCTCCAGACTCCACCTTTGCTTGGAAAGGGCTTGCAATTCCATGAGGTAATCCTTCCTCCCAGCGCCGTGGCTCCTTCCGACGACCATGTGCTCGTACCACGGGCCAGGACAGAGGATGAAGCAAGCCAGCCCCGACGCCCATATGCTGTGGCTTCCTCCTGCCAGAGCAGGCTGCCCTTCACGGCTGCCCCTGTGCTGGTAGGAGGCCTGGACAGGAAGGCCTAAACCCTACAGCCCCAGCGAAGCCATTGTCCTCCTCCTGCCAGGGAAGCAGCTGAACCAAGCACCCTGCTCGGGCTTGCCCGCAGCACCAGGGCATGCCCAGGTCTCCAGGGCCTGGCTGTTCGCAATCCGCCACCGGGGAACCCACCGGTGCGAGGTAAAAACCTGTTCGGTTGGCTCCGAGGCTCATGGAAATCTGCCTTTGATTCTAGCTTGGGCTGAGGAGCAGCAACTCTGGACTAAGGTACTCGCAGCGCCTCTTAAACCCAAACAGCGCGGCTGCAGGGGGCTTCAATTAAACGGCTGCAGCTTGGCTTGCGCGGGGGAGCGGGAGGCAGCGGCGGGCTCCGCACGCAGCGGCCCTGACGGAGGATGCCTGCGAGAGCCCTCAAAACCGGGCAGCGCCGCCCTCGCCGCCTCACGGTGCGGAGGTAGGGGCTGTGACTCGTCGCGTCCTAGGGCGCTGGGGCCGGGCCGGGCCGGGGCGCTCTTCCCGCACGGAGCGGACGGGACCGGGGCGGGGGTGAGAGGACGCTGCCCATTGGCCGGCGATGCCCATTGGCCAGCGGCTGCGCCCAATCAGAGCGGTTGCCGTCAGGGGAAGGAAAGCCCGGCCGCGGTGACGTCACGCAGAGGGGGTGGGGCGGGGATCCCCCTGGGGGGCGGTGGGAGGGGCCGGACCGGGCTGGGCTGTACCGGGCCCGGTTGTGCCGTGCTGGGACGTTCCGTACCGTGCCGGGATGTTCCGTACTGTGCCGGTCTGTACGGTCGCCACAGCAACCTCTGCTCCGCGGGGTGGGGTTCGGCTCGCCAGCCGCCCTGGGAGGTGCCGGTCACCGCCGGCTCCTTCTCCCCCGCGGAGTCGCTGCAAGGGGTGAGCCGAGCGACTCGGGCTCCTTCTCCCTGCTGCCCCCGGCCTGTGTGCCCGGAAAACTTGGCTGGGAGCTGCTGTGCGGAAATAAAGACATCTGTGTGTGTGCAGGAGAGACTGGGACCTGTCGAAGCGGGGCCAGAGGAGGCCACAGCAATGCTGGAGGGGCTGGAAGCCCTCTGCCGTGAGGCCAGGCTCAGAGAGTTGGGGTTGTTGAGCCTGGAGAAGAGAAGGTTCTGGGGCATCTTCTAGTGGCCTTTCAGAACTTACTGGGGCTGATCAGAAAGCTGAGGACAGACCTTTTAGCAGGGCCTGTTGGGACAAGACAAGGGATGATGGGTTTAAACTAAAAGAGGGAGATTCAGATTAGATAGAAGGAAGGAACTGTTTACACTGAGGGTGGTGAGAGCCTGGCCCAGGCTGGCCAGAGAGGTGGGAGATGCCCCTGAAACCATTCCAGGTCAGTTTTTTGGGGCCTTTGAGGAACCTGCTCTAGATGTTCCTGCTCAGTGCAGGCAGGTTGGACTAGATGAGCTTTAGAGGTCCCTTTGCCCCCCAGACTGTTCTATGATGTATCACAGTAGCTTGGGGAAATGGATCCCATTTCAACTTCTTATGTTAAAAAGTTACTGCAATGGGGGAAAAAAGACCAAACAGTTTGTTTCACTTCATTTTTTCACTTGGCAAAAGGGTGGAGAAAAGCAGCAGTGAAGGTAAATAGTTTGAGCTGTGAGTGGTTAATCAAACCTTGGTGTCTGTAAATAGTTCTGCAGCACTAGCAACAAATAAACATTTTCAGTTTCCCATCTTCCTGGGTTGTATGCCCCTGCACCTGCCTTCTGTACTGACACTGGCTTCAGGTTTGGCATAAACTGGAGTGCTCTCATCTAGAGGATAAACAAACAGCAAAACAAAACCCAACAAGGTAGAGAATAAAACAAAGGTAGAGAAAATGGAAGTCACCCAGGGCAGGTCACACAGGAATGCATCCAGATGGGTCTTGAAAGGCTCCAGAGGAGACTCCACAACCTCTCTGGGCAGCCTGCTCCAGGGCTCTGTCACCCTCACAGTAAAGAAGTTTCTCCTCGTCTTGAGGCGGAGCTTCTCAGGTTCCAGTTTGTGTTCACTGCCCCTATCACAGGACACCACTGAAAAGAGCCTGGCCCCTTCTTCTTGACACCCACCCCTCAGATATTTGTAAACCTTAATAAGATCTCTCAATCTTCCCCAGACTAAACAGCCCCAGGTCTCTCAACTCCTCATCAGGCAGAGGTTCCAGCCCCTTCATCATCCTCACAGCCTCTGTTGGGCGCTCTCCAGTAGTTCCCTGTCCCTCTTGAACTGGGGAGCCCAGAATTGGACACAAAACTCCAGATGTGGTCTCACCAGGGCAGAGCATATACAGGGCAGTGCTGCTTAACAGACAAGCAGCATCTGAAAGCACATAAAGCCTAATTGATTCCAGACACAAGCAGCCTGGATTTTGTTTCCTCTTATTCCAACTTTCTGACCTTGTAAAAATTATCTTGATCATGTTACAGTAAACCAAGGCCACAGTCTTGCCAAAACTGCCCCCTGTGCCAGCGCTGCCAAGCAGCATGTACAGCACAGACATCCACAGCAGCAGGTCCCAGGGGGGGTTCTTTGTTTTCCTTTTCAGCAGTGAAGCAACAGCCTCACTTCTGCTAAAACCTGGACCTAGGGTTGCATCTTGAAACATGACAAATGCCTACTGAAGCTTGGGTGTGAGCTGGAGGAGAGGTGTTCAAACCTTGCAGCAGTTCAAGCTACTGGGATTTCACTGGATCATAGAATTGTTTAGCTTGGAAAAGGTCTTTAAGATCATCAAGTCCAACCATGAACCCAATACTACCAAGTCTGCTGCTAAACCATGTCCCTCAGCACCACATCTACATGGTTCTTAAACCCCTCCGGGAATGGGGACTCCACCACTGCCCTGGGCAGCCTGGTCCGGGGCTTGACAACCCTTTGGGGGAAGAAATCGTTCCTCATGTTCAGCCTAACCCTTCCCTGGTGCAACTTGAGGCTGTTTCTTCTTGTCAAGTCACTTGGTCCTTGGGAGAAGAGAACAACCCACTCCTGGCTGCAACCTCTTTTCAGGGAGTTGGAGAGAGCCAGAAGGTCTCCCCTCAGTGTTCTTTTCTCCAGGCTGAACGAGCCCAGGTCCTTCAGTTGCTCCTCACCAGCCCTGTTCTCCAGAGCAGCTTTGTTACCATTCTCTGGACCCATTCCAGCGCCTCGATGTCCTTCTTGCAGCGAGGGGAATATGATGTCACACATCAGCTTGCAGTGGTGATACAACAGCAGATGTAACTCAAATACTAAGCCTACCTCTCAAGAAACCCAGCAGCTTTTATGCTTCATTAACTTGGTTTCAAAGAAGTTGGCATCAGTAGGGCTGCCACTGTGTCTGGGGCTTTTTAGTTCCCTTGTCAGCATTTCTTTCCCTCCACAATGCAAAGTGTGTGGTTTGTAGCCTGTGCAGTGCTCTGACTCAAAAGTCCTGCTGGGCACCCACCTCACCTAGGTTTGAAGGATGGAGATGAGTGCTGACACTGTTGTCTCTATCTTCTAGCCCTGGTGAGACCACCTGCAACACTGTATGCAGTTCAGAGCTCCCCAGTATAAGAGAGACAGGGATCTGCTGGAGAGAGTCCAGGGGGTGACTGGGGGACTAGGACATCTCTGCTGTGGAGAAAGGCTGAGAGCCCTAAGGGCTGTGCAGTCTGGAGAAGAGAAGGCTGAGAGGAGATCTGATCAATGTCTATCAACAGCTGAGGGGTGGGTGTCAGGATGAAGGTGCCAGGCTCTTTCTGATGGTGCCCAGTGATAGGACAAGGAACAAAGCTGGAACCCAGGAGGTTCCACCTCAACATGAGAAGAACCTTCTTTACTGTGAGGCTGCTGGAGGCCTGGAACAGGCTGCCCAGAGAGGTTGTGGAGTCTCCTCAGGAGACCTTCAAAACCCTCCTGGGTGTGTTCCTGTGTGACCTGCCCTAGGTGATCCTGCTCTGGCAGCAGGGTTGGCCTGGATGATCTCCAGAGCAGCCTTCCAACCCCTGTCACTCCGGGATTCGGTGAATCTAGCAAGGGTTTGATGACTTTCCTGCACAGCTGTGGGCAAGGTTCAGGTACAGCCCTGCCACCTCAGGAGCTGTGATACGATCTGTGCTCTCGGTGCAGAAAACACAGCATGTTCTGGCTTGTGTTGGCTGCAGAGCCCAAACAATTGGCTTCTTGCTCTGAAGCTCTGCCACTGCTCGACGTCAGCCTGCAGCCTACCAAGTGTGACCTGTGGCACTGTGGATGCAGCTCACGTCCCCTCCCTCCTCTGCAGCCACGGCATGAAGGCACCAGGGCTTGCTGCCTTCGCTCAAGGAAGAGGCTTCTGCTCAGCTGCCAAGAATGTCCAAGTAAACAGAACGATTGTGTAAGTTGTTTTAATACCCAAAGCATAAACAAACTTGTGCAGAGGAAAGGTGAGTTCCTGGGCAGGTTCCCAGGGGAGTTCCCTCTGCACAGCAGAGCTGAGCTGTTCCTCTGTGAGGATATTAGGAAGAAATTCTTGACAGGGAGGGTGGAGAGACACTGGAACAGGTTGCCCAGGGAGGCTGAGGATGCCTCCTCCCTGGAGGTGTTTAAGGCCAGGCTGGATGAGGCCTTGAGCAACCTGGGCTGGTGGGAGGTGTCCCTGGCCCTGGCAGGGGGGTTGGAACTAGATGACCTTTAAGGCCCCTCCCAGCCTATACCATTCTATGATTCTATGATAAGACAAACTCTAGATATTGATACAGGACAGGAGCAGAGAGGGTGCAGAGTGGAGGTGCCTGCTGCTGCTGGTGGTGCTTTAGCACTGAGCTGGGGCTCTAGGTTTACACACTGCTGTAGTGAACATCTTTGCTTTCACATCGTGTCAGACAGGTGGTGAGCATGCAGGATCTCATGGAGCCAGGTCTCACATGTCTCCTGCAAATGCATGCATGAAGTGAGCGTTCCTTCACCTGGGAGCTGGTGGTAGAAGAGCACATTTTGTTAAATTAGGCTTTCAGTGTGTTCTTTGTGGGGTTCAGTGAATGGTGCTTGCTTTAAACACTCTGCTGATCAAACCCTCCTTTGTTTCTTGCAGGGGGGGTGCTGCACAAGGGTTACACTGGACTGTGAGACACTGAGATCATCCAGGTAAGCTGAAGTGCTCAGGTTTGCTGTCTGAACCTCACACTTCCTGCCTGTCCCAGCACCCACAGCGATCACTGCAGGCTGCAGCAGGAGTGTGTTCTCCTTTCCCTCCCTCTTATGCTGTTTCCATAGAGTATTGATTCACATTCAGAGCTTTGGCCCTTAAAGTGTTCTGTGCCAGTGAGATCAGGAGCAGGGCTGACAACATCACTGCTCCATCGCAGCAGAACTCTTCCACAAGCTTTGAACTTGACTATGTATGAGACCATTTTCTGATGTGCCTGAAACAGGGGGAGGCACAACTCATCTTGCTTTTGCTCTGAATAAATGTACATAAATGATTTTATTTCTGTCCTCATAGCCTTCTGAAACCCACTTTTTCCATGCATGCCCTTCTGGAGGCAGACTCTGTGATTGTATCAAGGTGAGGCTCAACAGGGCTCTGGGCAGCCTGATCTAGTTGAGGATGACCCTTGATTACTGCAGAGGGGGTTGGACTGGATGACCTTTGGAGGTCCCTTTCAACCCAGACCTGTGAGAGGAGAAGACAGAAAGGGAAGGAGAATAGAATCCACCATGCTCTGCAGTAAGGCACCAAGATATCACTGTGCTAAGTGCAGTGTAAGGAAACACCAGGAGCAATATGGGTTGGTGTAATGCACAGCACAGTTCTGAAAGATCTCAGTTGCCCCAGGCTGGGAGGGTGGTGACCACTATGAATGGTAACCCAGAACTTAAAATGATTTAAATCAAGGCTAAACAACCACCAGTTTCTTGGGGAGATCAAGGGAGGTGGTTGGAGGGAGAGTTAGAGACTTGGAGCATGCAAAGCTGCGGCAAAGTGCAATGCTCTCTTAGGATTTATCAATAGGTGGCATATGTAAGTCATCCAGAAAGAGGTAGAGAGGGCTCCATGAGCACTGCTGAGGCCTCAGCTGCAGAGCTGCCTTCGGTTTCCTGTTCTCTGCTGGAAAATGAAGTGCAGGACAGGGTGAGAAAAGAGAAGGGATGCAGAATATAAGAGGGAAGGTAAAGGAAGGGAGAGAGTTGAGCATGGAAAATCATTTTTGGAGGGAATTGGATCAATTTCCCAACATCTGAAAGGTCTGAAGAGGTTTGATCAGCTGTGGTTTTTTGAATGCTGAGGGCAAGGTGAGCTAAAACAGATCTGCAGAGAGGGCAACTATCTCAGACTGGCTATCAGGAGGGTGGGAGGGTGATTTAAATGGGATATTGGGAGAGGCAGGCGAGATGCAACAACAACTTGGAAATGGTTACAGTGAAATACCAGAACAAGCTGCTTAGGAAGTTCAGATATCTGCTCCACAGAGGGCTTCTGAGAACAGGTTAGACAAACATCTGCTGGGGATTGTCTGGGGCTACTTTATCCTCTCTTTGTGCAGCCGGGGGGGACCAGATGGTCTCTTCAGATCCCTCTCAGTCCTCTTCCTAGAAGTTTACCATGCAGAGAGGGGAGTGGACCTGAGTTTAAGGAGAACACAGCACCGTCCTGTTAGCTGATCCCCTTTCAGAACAGAGCAAGAATCAGAGGGAAAGCAGATCAAACTCGTGTGGGACAGTGAGGCGTGGGGGTGTTCGCTGTTGACTTGCCATTTGAGGAAGCATTCACCCAAAAACAGAGGGGAAAGTGATACAGCTGAAGACGTTTAAGGTGTTCCTCACGGCATTTCCAGTGTGGCAGGGGCAAGAAGCAATTCTAAATGCAGTTTTAAATGATATTTCTTTTTTGGTGAGCATTAAGTAGTAAACACGAGAGGTTTGCCAGCGTTGTCCAAGGATGTTATGAGTCTGTGTCTGGCCGTGGGGTTGTAAATTGCCTCCCATTTTTAAGGCAACCCTCGTAGGTATTTCTGACCCTCTCCAAGAATCTCACACCCAGGTGCTCCTTGCATGTGCAAACCCAGGAATCTCATCCTGATGGCTCACTCCTGCTGCCTGGTCCGCAGAGGGAGCAAGTTACTCGCTCCCTGCTCTGCCAAAGCTTGAAGGGAAGCGGAACGGAGCCGTGACCGTCGGTGCCTCGTTCCTCAGCAGGTGAACCCGGGGACAGCAGCGGCGTTTCCCTGCCTCCCCTGGGCTGGGGGTTGGGAAGTTCCAGCGCAATGTAGCTGCTGTGGAAAGTCGTGCTCAGAGCGAGGAGGAGCCGGTGACCTCTCGGCGGGGCAGATCCCATTTTACAGGCGGCTCTGAGGCAGGGTGGAGCCGGCGAAATGAACTTTGTGTTTAAGAAGGAAGTGCCGGTGGTGGCAGCTGGGGTTGCTAAGCAGACGAGCTGCCCTGTTTTGATGTCAGCTGATAGTTTGGTCGGGTGTGTGACTTCACTCTCAGATATGATGCCTTCCATTTATTGAGGACAAAGGTCAGAAGTTATCGGCGCTGGGGTTGTCTCTCCGTGTACGAGGAGGCAGGTTCTGCTCAGCCGGCCAAGATGGAAATGGGAGTCCCCAGCGCCGCTCCTGCACCGGGAGAACAAAACCCACCCTGGAACTGTCACTTTGTGTCATGGCCCAGGAGCAAGCGGCCTCAGGAGCAGGAGCTCGTGGAGCAGGTCAGGTCCTGCTGTTGCTCCATTTTTTACAGATTCACATTGGGTGGGAAGGGACCCTCAAAAGTCATCTTGTCCAACCCCCCTGCACTCAGCAGGGACATCTCCAACTAGAGCAGGCTGCCCAAGGACACATCAAGTCTGACCTTGAATGTCTCCAGGGATGGGACCTCAACCACATCCCTGGGCAACTTGTTCCAGTGTTTCACCACTCTGTGCAGAACTTCCTCCTGATGTCCAAGCTAAACCTGCCCTGCTCCAGTTTCAAACCATTGCCTCTCATCCTATCACTCCAAGCCCTTCTAAACAGTCCCTCTCCAGCCTTCCTGTAGGTCCCTTTTAGATACTGAAATGCAGCTCTAAGGTCTCAGAGCCTTTTCCAGGCTGAACAGCCCCACCTCTTTCAGCCTGTCCTGCCTACCAGTGTGCCTTGTCTGCAGTGGGAATGGGGACAGGGGAGCTGAGGTGAGGTGAGCAGTCAGGCACTGGCCTGTTAGATGAGCATTCAGATGGAGACCAAAGTGATCGTGCCTCTTTCTTCAGCAAACTAAGCAGTGAGTCCCTTAGGGAAGGAGAGTGAGCTCTGTGTCACCTCTGTGCCACTCCAGCCTGCCAGCTGCCTGGGCTGTCCTGGCAAAGTGGCAGCACCCGGGCAGCATTTGAGCCACCTGGGGAGCAGAGCACAGGCAGGGCTGGGGCAGCTGCCCGCAGCTCTGTGTGTACCCACACAACCCACACTGACAAGTCACAGTTTGCTGTCTCAGTTGGCATTGCTACCTATTCCCCCCTGACAGCCTGTGTGAGGTCCTGAAGTTAGGCTTGAGGGAGCTGCTGGTTGTTGTCCTTGTTCTGGAAGAGATGACTGTACCAGGAAACTTCCATGGGGCAGAATGGATTTGGGCAGCAGCATTAATTCTTCTTGCCGCTGTTGGATTCCCAAGGGGTGAGGCAGCAGCCAGCGCTGATGTCTCTCTGAGAGCTTTGCCCCTACAAGGCCTGGCAGGTGAGAGGCATGTGGACAGGAGCTGCTGGAGCTTGCTGCCCCCCTGCTTTTCTGGTTCAGCTCCTCGGTGAAGGAGTTCCCAGCCGCAGAAGTGGCTGTTTGGGCCGGTTCCAGCTTTTGTCACTCCAGCTGGCTTGAGTTTCAAAAGACAAACCAACCAACCCACCTCCACAAGTGTCTACCCTGGCTTGCCCTCTGTTCCCTTAGCATGCTGGTGCCACAGGGTGGCTCCTTGCAGCACTTGTGTTTCTGGTGCTTCTTTAGCTTCTCAGCTGCAATGTTGAGGTTGCTCTTTCGGATGGGAGTCTGCTGCTTCCTGGTGCTAACCCAAATCCACATGCCCTGGCTGCTGCAGCAGGCTGTGTGCTGCAGAGCCGTTTCTCCCGAGAAAAGAACAGGGAACATTGTTTGCCTTTAGCAGATGGGGACTTGGTGAAAATCTGTGCCCCTTTGGCTGCTTTGCCCTCCTGCTCTTGTGTGCTTCCCACTGCTGCCTGATTTTTGAGAGACTCTGAGCAAAACTTTCACTTGTGAAAGCAGAAGGAACCGTTTGTCTTTTTCACTTTGTCTGGCTGAAACAACCTTCAGAGATGAATAAAACCTGAGTGTGTGTCAGGGTCCTGCGACTGGGGAGCTGCTTCCTGCCAATCATGGGACACAACCTGATGCCTCAGCTCAGCTGAGGCCACAAAATGGCATCCTGAATGCAGAGCCCGAAGTGCTGGGAGGGGGGCAAGATATTCCAAGCACAAGCTTGGGCTCCTGCATCAGTTTCAAGCCTCTCCTTGCACAAAGAGAAGTAAAGTCTGTGAGATGAGAAGTTGTTGAGGTTTGGGTACATCTGTACAGAATTTCCTTGGGAGCTGCAAGATCCTTCATCAAAGCTAAAAAGCCTTTGGAGGGAGCCAGCTGGAGGGGATGGCAGGAGCACAGGCACTCTCTGCCAGAGCTGGTGCCCGGTTTGGCCCATGGCAGTGCCGAGCAGGTGAGGAAGCAGATGTCCTTCACAGAGCTTCTCTCCAGCGGGACAGGCTGCTCTGAGCTCTCCGTGCACAACCCTCGGCACCAGCAGCTCTCAAGCAAGCTGAGTCCCTGGGCTGGCTTGCCAGAAATGAGGCACAGGCTGCCTGGTGGCCTGAAGGCTACCTGTGCACACTGTGCACTCACAGCATCGTCAGGAGTCATCTGCCACCTTCACAATGTCAGCGTCTAGACTCCAAGATCACATTTCACTCATTGCCTGTTAAAACAGACGCTGGTTCTCCCGAGTCTCCTGAATAAACAACCTTCCTGTGTGTTTTCCTGTGACACCAAGTCATTTGCATTTGGTAACGCTGATGTTTTCAACCACGAGTCAACGCCACCCAGTCCCCTCCATGCTCAGCTTCTTGTGGAGCTCGCTGAGGGATCTCTGCCTCGCGATGCCTGTCACACAGAGTGACTTGCTCAGCTCTGCACAAACTCTCCCCACCTCCAAAGGTTACCCAGCAGGGTGAAGTGTAGCAATTCCTCGGGGTTTTGTTGGTACACATCCCCTTGCTCTGCAACTGCTGTTGAAATTCTCAGCCATCAATGCAAATGCTTCCTAATCTGCCAGCCAAATGGCTGCCCACATCAGGTGGATCACTTCATCCCAACAGCTCACAAATGGCTGGGTGGCTACAAGAGAATTTTCATCCCTGTCATCTCTTGGATATTTTAATAAGCTGCTACCAATAAGGTTAATTATGAAGACTGCCCTGTTGGTGTTTGCTCACTGTCCTGCAGAGTGATGGTTGATCACTTGGGGAGTTAGGACTTGCTCTGTGGGGGGCTGGCTGAAGCACCAGTCCTGCTTTCAGGACTTTGTAGCAGCCACACCACGATGTGTTTCATCCATGTGTGGTACCAGTGTGAACACATCCCGCACCTAGCCATGCCCCACCTCGGAGCACTTTTCCTTCCTCTCCATTTCCCAGTGTGGCTGAGGAGCTGGAGAGCAGCTGTGACTCTGCCTGTTGCTGTGAAAGTGACATTTGCAGATTCTGCTTCTTCTGATGTTGGACAACGTTGGGAGACTCCCTCCACCTTTTTATTACCCAGGTGGTGGTGAGCCAGCTGATTTCACAGGCCACCGCCAGGAGGTGATTTATGGGACCCAAGGAGCTGGTTCTGTGTCTCCAGCCAGAGGCATGCACTAGAGACTGGAGTATTTTTCTTCCCTTGGCACAAACATTTAACTAAGCACCTCCACACATCCCCCCTCATTGCTGGTGCCATAATTTCCTCTTGTTTTAAGGAAATGCTACGTTTCTTTGACATCTTACCCTGTCACCACGATCTTCTTTAAACACTTTTCATGCTTGGAAACTTTACAGTCGTGATTTCTGCTCAGCGAGAAACTGAAAGGAGTTGTAGAGGGAGCACTGGGGCTGCTGGCAGTTGGTCTCAGAATGAGTTTCTCCAGCCCTTAAATCTTGGAGAACTCAAATCTTTGAAAGCAAGGGGAGTTCCAAGGTGAGTTTAGGTTACACCAGGGTGCTTGGCTGCCAGATGAGAGGAGCAGTTAAAGGGTACACACAGGAAAACAGAGTCGAGGGTGTTTCTGGGCTGTTTACTCCCTGGTCTGTCAACATAGTGCAAGAGAAAACTGAAACTGGTTACATTCGGTAACTTGGGAGGACCCTGCTGTGCATGTTGTGCTTCCCCCCCACACCCCCAAAGTGGAGAAATATGCACATTAAAAATAGAACGATCATAACCCGAGCAGATTTGGTGAAGGTGCACTTAGGGCATGTGCTGCTTTTTAAAATGCTATTTCCACTTTCTATTTTTAACTTTATGGAAGACCACGGTGGGGAACAGGGAGCGTATTCTACCGGGCTGTCAGCTCCTCGACACGCTTTCCAGCTGAAAGCCTGGGACAGCATCACCTCCCTGGTGGCTGGCCCCTCTCTGTGTCACCCTGTGGGCCTGGCTGGTGACACCTCTCCATCTGCCCTTCTCCCCAAATGGTGCTTTCCCCCCTAAACCCAAGGGAGATCGAGTAGGCCTAATGGGAACAACACGAGCTGGAAGAGTTTTGGGCTTCCTCTGCAGGAGCCTGAAGTATCTCTAGCCATGGTGGTCCTCATGACACTGATGTGGATGGAGCTGACAACCCAAAGAGGGAGAGGAGCTTTTGACATTGGTGTTGTCCATGTCCATTTCCCAACACAAAAAGCTCTGTGAGACCCCTTGGAAACACCTTCTCTCCTTCCCATGGAAGAGGTTTGCTGCTGTGGGTGCAGCAAACAGCCCCCAAAAGGGGCCGTGAGAGCTCCTGCCCAGCAGCAGATGCCTTTTGCTTTGCCCCTCTCCAACCTGCTACAAAAAACGATGGTTAAAAGTTATCTCCGTGGAATGACTCGCAGAAAACTGCTGTAACGTGGAGCACTGGGTTCGCACTTTTAATCTCTTGATACTTTTAAGACGCTTATTTCGTTTCCAGAGCGATGCGGGGAGGACCGTTAAGCGGGCTACTGGTAATCACTTTTGGGTGGGATTTCTCTAATTTGCTTACGGAAGGAGTTTGTTTCGTTTTGTATCACGAATTTGAATGCATCGCTTACAAACAGAACGGCAGCAGGGGCTCGGCGGATCTCCCGCTCCCGGATCTGGTGCTGGTCCTTGATCTGGTCCCGCTGCCGGTCCCAGCGGGGCGGGGGTTGAGCGGCGGCGGGCGGGCAGCGTTTAATGGCCGCTTCCCTTTGCAGACCCGACCCGCTCGGGACAAAGTCCACCCGAAATCGTGGACTCGAGCGGTCCTACCAGCCCCGCTTGGCCTCGCCCCGGCTGCCGGGAGAGGAGCAGCGGGCGGGGACGTAGTGTCCTCGCAGGGGACCGGGATCGGGGCAGGCCGCGGGGGACCGGGCAGCGTTCCCCGGCTGCTTCTCGGTTTCACTTCGCCGCCGCGTTTGGGAAGTTTGAAGCGCAGCGGTGACACAGCGACACCCCCCCACATCCCCCTTCCCTTCTCTTCTCTCCTCCTCCTCCCGGGCTTCACCGGGAGTTTCCCGGGACGGCGCTAACCATCCCCCCCAAACCCCCACCCGCCTCCCAGCCCCGGTGACCGGCAGCAGCCGAGGCGGAGCAGCCGGGGAGGCGCTGGGGAGGCGCACGGAAGCCACCGCCGGCCCCCGCCCCGCCGCAGCGCTTCCTCCTCAAGGTGGCGGACCGGGTGCGGGGCGGTTGGTGCCCCCCTCCTCCCGCTCCCTGCTAGGGTTTGGGGGGGTTTATTTTCCCTGTTTTTAGGGTTTTCCCCCCCCGCTTCGCTCCTCGTTGCATAAATTATGCCGGGCGGGGCGGTGACGTCGCGGGGGGCGGGGCTCTCGACAGCGCTCGCCCCCGGGGAGGGGGCGGTGTCGGGGGCGCGCCTTGTGGCGGCGGGAGGCGGCGGGGGCGGGCGGGCGCAGGGGGCGGCAGCCGCCTGGCTGGTGTCGCGCTCGGCTCGGCTCCGGCGGGCGCGCTCCCTCGCTCGGGAACTATCGGATTAAACTTGAATCGAGTGAAATTACACAAAGGAGCGAAGCGGAGCCGGGACCCGGCGGAGAACCCGAAACTACCCGAGACCCGCGCTGACCTCTTCTTCTCCCTTCCCCACCCTTTTTTTTTTTTTTTTCCTTCTCTCTCAACCCCTCCTTCACCCGCCCGCCCCGGTCAGGGATCTCCCCCACCCACCCCACCACCCCTCCCCATCCTCCCCTCTTAGCCCAGCCCTGGTGTGAGCGAGCAACTCCGTGTGTGTGTGCGGGGACCCGCACCCCGCCTCACCCCCTCCCCAACCCCCCCCTTCCCCGACCGGCGGCACCAACTCCGGAGCGTGTCCCCTCCTCCTCCCCGGCCCCTCGGCGGAGGGCAGCGAGGGAGCGAGCGGGGGACACCGGTCCCCGACGGCCCCCCGACGGCCACGTACCGGCCCGGTGAGTGACCCAGGAAGGGAGGAAGGGCAGGAGGGCGGGCAGGGCGCCGGCCATGGAGCCGAGGGCTGGCGGCAGGTCTCCGATCCCCGGCGGAGCGGCGCGGAGCTGAGCAGGGGGTGCTTACTGCCGGTGGTGGCCCTGGGGGTCGGTGTGTGTGTATATGGGGGGGATGCTGCCCCCCGCCGCGGCTCCGGGCGAGGCGGGGCGGCGGGCGCTGGGGGGTGGGGGGTGTCTCAGCGGGGCACTTCCCCGGGTGTAAATGGCTTTTTGTTGTGCTGCGGCCGGCCGGCCGCCTGCCTCGCCTCGGGGGAGGGGAGGGCACCGGGGAGAGCCGGAGCGGCGGCGCCCCTTCCCCTTCCTTTCCTTCTTCCTCCTCCTCCCCTCCCCGCCAGCCGCTCCTCTCCGCAAGTTTGGAAGGTGACTAAAAATCCGGGAAAAGTTGAGCGGAGCGGCGCGGCGGGGGCGGCGGGGCCCAGCGGCGGCCCGGGGCTGGCCGCGGGAGCGCTTCCCCCGCTGACCACGCTGACGGCTGCCGGCGGCACAACAAGCGCTAACAAAGTGAGGGCGCTTCCCCGCCGCGCACGGCCCGGCTCGGCTCGGCCCGGCCCGGCCCCGCCCCGCCCGACACCACCGGCACATGGGTCGGCGGGGGCCGGTGCCGGGCCGCGGCGGGGGCACCCCCAGCGGAGGCCGGGCGGTGGGTGGCGGCGGGCGGCAGGAAGGCGGGCGGGGAGGAGGAGGAGGAGGAGGAGGGAGGCGGGAGCACGAGGTGCTGCTCCGGCCGCCGGTGCGTGCGGCGGTGCTTCTGGGGTGGGGGGGAGGCGGGTTGGAACCGTCCTGTCCCGGTACCGGGAGAGAGGGGGCAGGGGGCGGCCGGCGCTCTTCGGCGGCCGGAGAAGAAAGAGGAGCGGGGGGGCGGGGAGGGAGGGGACGGGAAGGACGCTACCTAAGGCAGCCGGAGTGGTGCCGGCGGTCGCCGCATAATAGGGGCTTCACCCCACGCCGGGCACCTCTGGGCTCCGCCGGTGCGGGGTCCGGGCGGAGGGGTGTGGGTGCTGCCGCCGCCACTGCGCACATGGGGTCGGGGCTGGGGCGCTCACACACCCCCCGCTCCACCCCCCCACCTCCCCCCATAGCTCCGTTCTGGGCCATTTCGAGGGTGAGAGGGGGAAAAAAAAAGAAGGTGGTTTGAGGCCAAGCGGTCATGGCGCGGGGTGCGTGGTGCTGGTGTGGGGAGTTCGGTCGCGGTGGGGTCGGCGGGGCCGGGGCGGGGGGAGCAGAGCAGGGCCGGCAGGGAGCGGAGCGGACAGCGTGTGTGTGTGTGTATGTGTGTGTGTGAGTGTGTGCGGCGGCGGGGGGAGGGGGGCAGGGTTGTTAGTGAGTCTCAGGGAGAAGGCGCTGCAGGCAATGAGCAGCCATCATTACATTGCCTTCATTTATCCCGGTAGCGTTACATCGGGGGACGCGCTCCCCACGCCGGGGGAGACCCGCAGGGTTCGCCCCGAGCCGCCGGAACAGCCTTGGCGGGTGGGTGTCCGGGGATGGGGATGGGAAAAGGGGATGGGGAAGGGAGGGGGTGGTTCAGGGAGCCTGGGAAAAGGGGGTGGCTGTGGGGCAGGGGTTGGAAATGGAGCCGGTTTCCTCGGCTGGCTCCGACAGCCCGCTCACGCCCGGGCTGAAAGTAGTTGTTTTTTAAACAGACAATGGACAAAAGGAAAGTGGCGATGCCCGGGAGTTCCCTGCCCGGGGCCGGGGCCGCTCGGCGCGCCGGCAACTCTCTCGCACTTCCCCACTTTCTGCCTTTGTTTTCGTTTGGAAAGGGACAGAGCGTGCCTTCCAACTACAGAAAAGGGCCATTTCTTCATTCGCGAGTGGCATTCTTTCCTTTTTTCTTTCTTTCCTTTTTTTTTTTTTGTTCTTTTTTTTTTGTCTTCCCCTTTTTCCCCCTCCTGTTTATTTTCCCAGCCGCTTGCTCTTGTGCTGGGTTTGTGACTCGGGGAACATCAGGATCACCCCCGATACCATAAGTTAGTTTCCGTGTCGATGTGCGCCTCGATTTTACTTTCATCAAAGCAGATTGTGAGCCGTGTTTATCCTGGAAGATGGCTTTGGGGAGAATCTGTTGGCCATTATTGTTTATTTTTGTTTGTTTGTTTGTGTCCGTGCCCTTTTTTTTTTCCCCCCCTCCCCTTGCTCATGGTATGTGGGACTAGCAGAGATGCAAACAAGCAAGTTGAACAAAACACGTTTGTGTTCATTTCCTCACAGATCATCCATTCTAACGACGGCAACAAACAAACAACAACAACAACAAAAAAATCGTAGTGACGATGACCCTTAGCAGCTTGGGTAGCTGATTTATCCCAACTCCAAATCCCGTTAGCTTGCTGGGGTGTGCGAGTATCGATATAGAATTCGTATTAAAAAAGCCTGATCCCCTGCTTATTGCTATTGCTATTTTGTCTGAAAGTTGCAATCAGCTGCTTTCCAGTGAGAGTGCTGCATCTGTCGCTTGGAGTGTTTTTGTCTCGCTGTTGCACAACAGAGGCTCTCCAGTCTTTAACCTAAAATGGCAGCTTTAATTTGACTGGGGCCCATTCATTGACAGTGATAATAAAAAGGCTGAAAGCTAAATGTAGCTGGATGCTTGGGGCACGTTTGCAGAACTCTCCTCTCTCCATTGCTAGGCGCTGCTAAGAGAGGAACTTGGAGGCTTTTTTCCCCCCCCCCCCGCCCCCCTTCTAGTTTCTATCCTCAAAGTTTTCAACGTGGTTTGCCTTTTTTTTTTTTTTTTTCTTTAACCAAAAAAAACCCAACCCAAAAAGAAGGAAAAACCTCCAGGTTGCTCTGCATACAACACATTTGAGGTTTCAGGGTGGCTGACAAACTTAACGGGGAGGGAGGGAGGTAGAGAGGGCTGCTTCTTCCCACAGCTCTGCCTTTTGAACAGCGGTGGAAAAATTCTAGTGATGCCTTTTAAAAGAGGAGTCGTTCGGGGGGGGGGGGGAATTAACCTTGTAACAGGTGATTAGAACAATTACCTGCTGTACCTCTCTGCTATGAAAGCCGGAGCCTTGCTTGTTTCCTCTTGTTTGGTGCTGTAAACCTGCTCGGGGTTTGGCGGAGATCCTTTTGATAGCGGCGCATTTTCCTCCAGGATGAAACCACAGCTGGTGGGGAAAAAGGAATTAATATTTTCTTATTTAATTGCCTTTATTTTTTTGGGGGGAGCAAGATGTCATTCTGAGTTTGCAACAGTTTTGCAGGATAAAATTTCCCCCTGCTGCAGCGTTGGAAAACGCCACAGATTTGCTTCCCTGTTAACCTAAACTGCTTATTTCCGATCCCTTTCGAGCTTTTTAAGCTGACAAATGTATAAAGATACAGTATTAAAGCCATAGAACAGGCTGTGGGAGAGTGTGAAATGCTCATGGTGGCAAGTTTAACTGCATTAAAGAGTCAGTGATGCCTGGATGATCATATTTGACCAAATATCTCACTAAATACTTAACAGCACGGTGATATTTCTGTATATTCCTTGTAAGTCCTAATTAGGTTGTTTAAACAGGGGAGGAAAAACTTGCTGAGCTTCAAAACTCCAAAAGATTTTGTTGCCTCTTCAGTAATTAAGGAAAGTTTTGATCATGGGTGAAGATCACACAGCCCTTTTGGGGGGGAATAACCATTTCTGAGGATGTGGTGGTGTAGGAGCAGCAGGCAGAAGGAGGTGTAGTGGAACACTGTGCTGCGGTCGGGACTCTGGGGAGTGCTGGGGGATTGGACTCGTAACCATTTTCGTTTGAATTTGGTTCATGTGGAAACCTGAAGAGTTAGGTCAAGGGAGTGCTGTAAGGACTTCTCAGTCCAGGCAGAGGGGTCAGTAAACCAGAGCAGAGCTTTTCTCACGTGAGTTATTTGCTGTTGGGCACTGAAAAGCTTTTGATGAACGTCCGTGGTATTTCCCGTTAACGCTCAAGTAATACCAGGGCTTTATAAGGCTTCAAACGAGTTATTTGTGACTGAGGGAGAAACAGGCTGATGGTCAAGATGAGAAAGATGCCCTGGAGAAGGTGATGTGCTGCTGGGTCTAGCTTGACCAGGTGGCCTCTGTGTGCTGGTGGGTCCATCCTGCCCTGCTGTGCACACTCTGGCCTTTGCTGGAGGAGAATCTGCAGCACAAAACCTTCACAAGGAAACAAACCCAACCCAGAAGTGATTTTTCTGTACAGGTGGAAGGTCTGAGCAGTAAGAACTTTGTGGGTTTTCAAAGAGCTGCTGCAGTCTGGCAGCAGGGCTCTGGTTTGCCATGGCCATGGGCAACCTCTAGCAACTGGCTGTTGGGGCTTGGCTTTGTTTTTAGTGCATGTTGGTACATAGAGGGCTGTTAAGGTGGGAGGAAGAGGAAGAAAGTCACCAGAAAGGAAGAGGGAGGAAATAAACATGTGCCTTGCCTTGAATCCTGTGCCTTCATTCATCTTATTTTGATGTGAATTTTCAGAGGGAAAGCTGTTGGAGTCTGCTGGTTTGTCTCTGCTCTGGTGAAGCTAGCGTTACTCGAATAAATCTGTGTGGCCGGCAAGGAAACAGGCAGCTGTGTGACAAGTGGTGTGTGTCTGAGCAGCCTCCTTCCCTCAGTCCCCTCAATCCCCACTTCCAAACCATTTTGTGTGTGCCTGCTCTGAACAGATCACTAACTGCTCAGATTTATGAGCTGGTTAACTGATGCCCATAAGTAATCCGGGTGATACTTTTATGTTACTTTTATGTGCCCTGTATACATGAGAAAACTGCAGATTTTAGTCAATAATTAAACTGTCTATTTTACAAATGAGCCTTTTGTGTTGTAGGTGAGGCTTTAGATTTCAGTTTTCCAACAGGAAAGTTATGGTATTAATTTACTGCTTCGTTGTTAAGGCAGGCATTAACCCGATGGTTCCTCATCATTCCTGTTTCTGGGAATGGTTTGTGTGAATGGATCTGAAGGGAGGGAAGTCCCAAATGTTGTCTATATTTTTGGCAGCTGTAGGAAGGCAAAGGGAAGCTCCAAGTATTTTTAGAGCTCTTTCAGAGGAAGGAGTGAGGTACAAGATGCAGAAGCATCCCATGTCGTTGGGAGGATTCCGACAAGTCACCGCAGGAAGAGTTTGCTTCTTGATTTCTTGCAGAACCCAACTGCGACTTGCAGTGGCTCATCCCTTCCCCGAGGTCAGTGGTTGTGGAAACGCCACACTGGAGCTGCACACTGGAATTCTTGGTTGGAAAATGAGGTTGGAAGGCATGGTACAAAAACTGAAAAGGAGGCTGTGACCTGAAGGACACATTCCAAGCGCCTGAATATGACAACAAAGCTCTTAAGGATATTCTTAAGTACACAAAAGCTGATTAGCTCTTAGCTTCCAACATTGTGACTTTTCAGAGATGTAAACATGCACCTAGAAGAAGCCAAGGCAAACCCAGGGATCTTCGTGCTGTTGGGTTCTCTCATCTCCTGGATGCTGCTCAGTAGCAGTTTCTAAACATCCTGATCATGTTGCTGCAGTTAGGCTAAATGCATTCTCCTGAGGAAAAAAAACCCATCAGGAGCTGGTACTGAATTTAGGCAGTTTCATTTAAAAGTTGACATGCAGTAAGGGAGTGCTGATTATCCAACAAGCTGCTCTGCTAGTAGAGGGTCACCACAGATGACTTTGAAAGGTTATTGGCATATAGGAACTCACCAGAAGCCCGTGGTGGAGGGCTGGCTTTGCTTTGTAGTGACCTATATAGCTATTTTGGGTGTGGTTTTGCCTGGCCTTCATGGGAGCTGTGTCCAACCTTCCTGTGACATAGACAATTGCTGTGAGGAGAGGGCCTTGAGGGGAATGATGGGGAATAAATAACTTGGAGAATCAATTGTCTGGAAAGAAGTCATTGCAGCCAAAATGTCTGCTTTCTTTCTAATGGTTCTGAGGGGAAAATTGCACTGCACATATATGGCCCTGATCCTGGAGGTTATTCTCTTCAGCCTTCATTTGAGTAGGGGTCGGTGATCATGGTGAGCACCACAGCAGCTTACCTGGCAGCAGCTGTCCTGCCGAGAACCCAATGCTGGATACTTTGGGAAGCACTTTAACGTCCTTGAGCTGCTTTTTAAGCCATCCAGTTGAGCTTTCTGTTTACAGCTACAACTTCAACAGGTAGTGGCTGGCTTTAAAATTTCTTCTTAGTGATTCTCCCCCCCCCCCCCCCCCCCCCCTTTTTTTGCAAGAAATTGGCCTACCCCACATTTATTTTGATTTCTATCTACAAAGTGAGCGTCACTTCTTAGAGCATCTCACGGAGGTGTACATCAGATGTGCAAAGCATGATTCCTTTTATGCTGCAAAGCCAGCCTTGCACTGAAACCTAAACCTTTTCTTTCTCTCCCTTTCCTGCCCCTGCCCCCCACCTTCCCTATCTTTCCATAGAGTGGTTTTTTTTTTCTTTCTTCCTCTTCAGATTGTGCTTTTCCTGCTGGGGTTTTAATCTTCTCTCCAATTTATATCGCTCTCTGTTTGCTCAGTAGAGTTGCATTTTCTTGCCAGCCTTAGATAATTAAGATATGTTGCAAAATAAACATGAATTTCAACTCCTAAACCCGCTGCTTTCAACCCAAAGCGTGGAGGATGCTTCTGTTGGTGTGGGAAGAGCCGGCTGGTTGCACCAAAGCCGCAGCCTTTAGACCCTGGGTGCTGCCTGGCAAGGGGTGGTCTGCAGCAGAGAGCCAGAGCAGGGAGTCAGTTGGGTGCTGCAGCCTGCTGGCAGCCTTCCAAAGGTTCTTCCTGACCCTTGGAATAGGAAAGGCCTCTTCTTGTTTCAAGTTCTGTTTTCATGAACGTGACATTCTGCCATCATTTCATAGTGAAGAAATACAGCTGTCACAGCTCCCTGTGCTCTCTGCATGGAGTGGTTTACAGAATATAGAGTGGTTTGGGTTGGAAGGGACCTTTCAAGGTCATCTAGTCCAGCCCTGCTGCAGTCAGCAGGGGCATCTGCAACTAGAGCAGGTTGCTCAGAGCCCTGCACAACCTGACCTGGAATGGTTTCAGGGATGGGGCATCTGGCATCTCTCTGGGGAACCTGGGCCAGGGTCTCCTCACCCTCATTGGAAACAATTTCTACCTTCTCTCTAAATCTTCCTCTTTCAGTTCAAACCCATCAGCCCTTGTACTGTCACAACAGGCTCTGCTCTCAAGTCTGTCCCCAGCTTTCTGATCAGCCCCTTTAGGTACCAAAAGGCCTCCAGAAGGTCTTCCTGGAGCCTTCTCATCTCCAGGCTGAACAACCCAAGCTCTCTCAGCCTGTCATCATAGGGAGCCTGATGTTTTTCATGGAACACCTCTCTTCCATCTCTCTGATCATTTTTGTGGCCTCCTCTGGACCTGCTCCAACAGGTTCATGTCCTTCTTGTGCTGAGGACAAGAGTGAGTGGGGAGAGTCCTGTCACACTTGGTGTGAACTGGGGAGAGCTGTTGGGAGGTAGTCCTTGCCAAACAAATCTGGGGTGTGAGGGGAAGTTTGTGTTTGGGGATTGTGATGAATTTGAAAGGAGCAAGCAAGACTTGGAGGCCAAGACCAGTGACCAGTGGTAAAGCAGCTCAAAGCCTGGAGCAAGTCCAAGGAAGACTTTCATAAAGCACTTTTTTTGCCCTGGACCTTAAAATAGGAAACCTGTAGATTTACTGACAGGGCAAATGGGATTTGTTAAATGAGCAGTCTTTAGGTGCAAAGGGATAGAGTCATTCTTTGAGAGAAAATGCAGGGGGAACTAAGTGAATTTTAAAGCTGGAATTTTACAAGATTAGAGATGAGTGATAGGGCAAAATGAGGAGGAAAGAGTCTTCACCATTGAAAGCTTTGGGGTAGTGCTGCTCTGGCCCTTAGCTTGAGAGGAAAGGAGGAATTGAGCTGAAGTCTTTTGTATTGACAGCTTGGGTGAGCTGGTCAGGGGGAACTGGAAAGTTGATGATGACTTGCTGTAAGAAAATATTCCTTGCTTCAGGGAGGATTCATCCCTGTAGCTGTTGGGACTGAAATCCAAAGCCGAAATGTCACTTGGTAAAATGTCTTACAGGAAAATGCACATCAGGCTGGAATGCAGAGAACAGCAGTTTGGGATCTCTTTGAGTTGAAAATAAGCAGGAAGGAGGCAGGACTGAGTTTGGCTTTAATGCTGGATAGAAGGAGTATTAAGGAAAGGTTGGTGAGGATGAGGCTAACAGATGTTAAAAAATCACTCTGATAAGGCTGAGATAAAATTCCATGTAGGTGAGAGACTGGGAAGTCTCAAGGATGCATCTTAATGAGTCATTTAGGGTATAACAAATGTTACCAAGACCTTCCCTGTTCCTGGGCAGGGAAGCACAGCTGAAGTGCAGAAATCTGGCATCTCAGGTAATGTGCTGCTTCTAGTTCTGAACGTGTGGTGTTTGTTCCTGTGGGGTCAGAAATAACCCAGGGAGTCCTAGCTGTGGGTATTGGCTTGAAGTAAGATGTAAGAATTGGATTGATTTGTTTGGTTGGTTTTGGTCTGAACTGTCTGGCCTCTATCTAGGCAAGTCCTGTGGCTGTCTGAGAACATGACTGCTGTTGGACAGGAGTCACTGGTGCCCAGATGTGGTGGCTTATTGCAAGGCTAAAAGCAGGCAGGTGGTCATCTTTGGTTCTCAGTTTGAGAGGTTCTTGGCCTTTCTCATGCTTGGGAAGATCTTGCAGACTTCACAGGTTGGTGTGGTCATGTCAGGATGGCTTGAAGGAGGGCCCTGTGTCATTGTACTCATTGCTTATGTGAGGTCAGAGATTCCTTTAAACTCTGATGAGGGGAACTCTTGCTAAGAGTATAATTCTTGCCTCGAGTTGTTTTAACCATGAAGAATTAAACTGAGAGTTTATAGTGAGCAATTTAATCTCTCTCTTGATTTAGGGAGGAATCATTCAGAAAGTGAGTTAAATAAGGGTTTCTGGACTGCCTCAGGAGGTAAGTCTGGGAGAGACCTGCTAAGTAATTCAGTTTATTTATCGGTGCCCTCACGAAGTGTCTGCTGTGCTTTGCATTTGCTCTGCTGTCTGAATGGGGCACAGCCTTGCTCATCCTTCCTGTAATCATTGCCCTTTCATCGGTGGGGAAGTGAATAAGCAGCCTTCAGCTTCACTGCTCCCCCTTTCTCTCTTCACCTCTGCTGCAAAGCACATTGTCATGGACTCCTAGTATGGTGGGGGTTGGGAGGGACCTCTGGAGATCATCCAGTCCAACCTCCCTGCTAAAGCAGAGTCACCCACAGCAGCTTGCCTAGGATCACGATGTCCAAGCCTGCTCCAGCACCCTCACACCAAGGAATTTTTTCCTCCTGTTCAGATGGAACCTCCTGGTTTGTGCTTATTGACTCTTGTTTTGTCACTGGACACAACTGAAAAGACACCCAAAAAATTAATGGATATTTGTTTGGTTTTTTCTTTCCAGAAGTGAAGGCAGTCCCATGTGTTTCTTTTATTCTGTTGTAATCTTAAAGGATCTCCACCTGCATCAGTTCCACTCCTTCATTCCAATTCTGCAGTAATCTCCATCCCATGCCACCTTCCCTCACCCAAGTGACTCTTATGCACACACACCTCTCTATTTTAAACAGGAGTTGAACTTGGTGGTAGCCAGGCAGAAGGAAGGGCTTGGTCTGGCACACCTACTGGAAGAGTCAGCTTGTTAAAGGCAGCACTTCTAACATGGCAAGCATGGAAACCTGCTTTCCACCCTGGGTTTGATAATGGCTGTGGTACGTGGCACTGAGCATGTCAGGTGTTGCAGTGAAAGTTGAGAAGACAAGTGGATGGGGTGGTGGTTTTGTGTGGCTTTTCACTTATGGTTGGAGTTAGAGGAACGCCATGGCTAAAGTGAGTGTTCTTGGATGGCTGAATCTCAAGGAAATAAGGCAATGCTTTGCACCCCTGCTCTCCCCCACCCCCAGATTT
Source organism: Melanerpes formicivorus (assembly GCF_026170545.1). NCBI lineage: Eukaryota > Metazoa > Chordata > Aves > Piciformes > Picidae > Melanerpes > Melanerpes formicivorus. The sequence continues at coordinate 1,009,764 of NW_027142417.1, forward strand.
TGGGGCGTTAAAACTTTGACTACAAAGAAGCTGACAGGAATCACCTCCATTGCTCTTCTCATGAGAAAGTTCCCTCACAGTTCTTACAAAGACTATTCTCCTTCATCTCTCTCTCATCCACCACCAGTGCCCTTTTCCCTGCCCCCTCCTTTAGAAGAAAGTGGAGCAGCTCACCTGCCTCTCCAGGTGAAGGATGGTCAACCTTTGGCTTGGCAGCAGTTCACGTGTGGCTCCCCTGCTGAGGCTGTCTCATCACTAGCAGCACAGCCGGGCTCTGCAGTGTGGTGATGGTTGGGCAATGTGAAGTTTTGTTGTGGAGGCACTCAGGAGCTCTTGGAGGTGGATATTGCAGGCTGCATGCCTGGTCTTCTATCCCCAGCAGTGGGGCTTCTGGGATGTGCTGTTGGTTTCTTCTGTGGCTCTGTCTCCGTGGCACTGGGATTGGTGCTGTGCTCTGTGGCTGTCCAACATGATGGGCAGCTGGTAGAGTCAGGAAGACTGTATGACCCTTGTCTAATTTGTTAGGTGGTGGTTTGGGACAGGGTGTTTTTTCTCTCCAGTGCATACCAAAATGAGTTGTTTGTGTTTTGAGGTGTCTCAAGGTAGGCAATGAACTTTGAATGGCAAGATAAGGACTGCAGCAGCTGAGCTGTCCCGTTTGCTGCTGTCATTGATCCAGCTGGGCTGTGGGAGGGATAGATCTGATCCATGTTCACTTCTTGCTTGTGGAGTGAAATGGCACATCCACAGTAGGCAGTCCATCACAGGACCAGGCAGATCAATCCACGGAGAGCAGTGGCTGGGCAGAAAACCTGGGACTGGGCATCTAGAGCAGATTGTCACCTGCCTGTGCTACAGCACCTTGCAGCACGCTGCCTCAGCTGCCTCCTTCCAGATTCTGGCTCTTGGCCACGTCAGCCTTCCTCTGAGAGTTTTGTTTGGACACTGGTGACAACTTCAGGAGAAGAGGCAAAGTTCTTGCTGTATTCTTAGCAGAAATACTTGTAGCTTGTCTCCATCATAATGCTGATTGAGATCAGTGCTCACTTTCCCAGGGCTTTTTAGACTAAGGCAGGCCAACAACTAGGATGAACTATGCCAAGTTTTCTTTACCCTCCTTTTCTCATTGAATTGTCCTTATCTTGCTTGGTAGGGTGGTAAGAACTCTTTTCCTGCTGGACTTACATCTGTATGGGAATACATATTGTGCACAAGTAAAATAAGGTAATTTCCCCCCACCCCCCTTTTTATTGTGGCTCTGAAGATGTTTCGAAGTTACTGAGTGTCTCCTTGTTGTCCATCTAATTATTTTTTAAGGTGGGCTGTGGTCTGAGAAAAGCAGTGAGCTAATTTAACCAGACATTATGCTGAAAGGAGAAGTTTCCTCTCTGCCTTTGTCCCCCTGCACCCACCCTTCCAACCACATGGCTCTGCTACTTTGTTCAGGCAGCAGTGCTTGTCAGGTCCTTCTGTGAACCACTTTAGTTCACTAAAATGGCAGAAAAATAACTCTGTAAAATGGAGAGCATTTTTTTGCTGTTGTAATGAATCAATCTGGCTCATAAAAGGATCTGATGAACACCAGAGCTGGTGCTGAGGACGAGGGGGGCCGGTGGCTTGGAGAGCTGCAAGCCCTTTTCATCCTTTCATTTTGGTGGCGGTGAGCAAGTGGATTGGATCAGTTGCCTGGGAACCTTCATGGGAGAAACAGAAATAAAGAAGTCACCTGTGAAGCAAAGGGACACCAAAAGAAAAATCTGCTGGCCTGGGTTCAAATTGATATGAAAATTTGTTTGTTCTGGTGATGGTGTGGGCTGAATGCTGCAAACAAGTTTGTTGGAATTAATAATCCACTGCCCAGAGATCATTGTGCCTCTTGAGGGAGGAGAACAAAAAACCCTCAAAGATTTATTAATATCTAAATGGCTTGTCTGGTATTTCAAATGGAAAGTATTTAATCTTTAAACCAATTTATTCACAAGGAAGTACATTGCTATGAGGGAGTGGGGGGTGTGTGTGATTCTTTTCTTTGCTAGCTTCAAGTTCTCCATTAGGTTCATCAACCTTCTGAGTCAATTTCTGTCTCAAATTTCATCACATCAATGTTTAATTCAGTGGATTCAGTTATTCAGGGTTTTATCCCAGGTATCCACATTATTCCTGGTTGAGAGCTCTTGGCCTAGTGAGGTGGGTAAGACTGTGACTTCCTATCACAGCCTAAAGCTCTCTCGTAGTGAAACATGCTCATATTTGTTTCAAATTGGTGAACAAAATTACCCTGCAAGTAAAACGCCACCCTGCTTGCTTACTGCTGTGGCAGTGTGCTCTTGCTGCTCTCCAGAGAAATGGGCACTTTACCCCTTGTAGCTCAGCAGAGGATTAAACACTTTACCAAAAATGAGGAATCCTGACTGTAGCTCCTGCTCAAGCCACCTGCCAGCCTGAGCTGGCTCATCAGGAACGTGGCCATGAGAAGCTGCTCTCTCTCTGAAGAGCCTGGCTGCTCGGTGAAGCTGTTTGTGTAACCTGCCTGCAGTGTGACAGAAGGGGGCTTCCTAGCAGGTGGAAGAGTGGAATCTCATGGTTTCCTTCCTCTTTTTCTCAAGACTTGAGCACTGGAAGGTAAACACTTGCACTGCATTGTTGGGTATTTTAATAACTGTGACACCATCTGGATTCCTCTCTGCAGGTCTTCCATCTAAAATAATCCCATACAGGGGGTGGCAGGAGGAGCAGGAGTGGGGACTTAGATTCTGCCTCAAGACACCAAGGATCTTGCAAGCTGCTTTTGGTAGACTGTGTGAGGAGCAGTGGCCCTGACTAGCCCTGTGTGTGTGTCTGTGTGTTCAGAGTGAATATTGTAGTCACTAAAAGCAGCTTGTTTACATTAGGAATTGTATGTGCTAGCTCTAATGGGCTTTAGGAAGCCCAAAGCACAGCTGTAAAACATCTGTCTCTGGGACCAGATCTTGTCTGTCTGATGAGTTTCTGTCCTGTATTTCATGTTGAAGTTTAGAAGAAAGAAATGGAACTTTAAGAAATGAAAAGGTAAAGAGAAGTTCTTGGCCATCCTGCTTGGAGGCTGGCTTGCACTTGTCAGGCTATCATGCTGTTGTCCTGAACTCAGAACTGAAAATAGTGACTCAGTATTAACTCTACTTCCTCTTTAATCCGATCATCTTGCTTGCTGTATGACCTTATAACACCTTAATTTAAAGGCTGCTTATTCCAGTGGATTAAATTTGGAGGTGTCTGGAGTGGTGGGCAACACTACAGGAGGAGCTTAAGAGAAACTGAGAAATAGTGCTGCCTCAAAGAGAAGAACTAAGAAGGGACAGAGCAGGGAGCAGTGGGGATGTTTTCCTGCTTGCTGGTGCTGATGTACAGTCTGCAACAAGCACAAGGCTTGCTGAAAGAGCAGGAGGAGTTTGGAGCACAGAATTCTGCTGTACCAGAAGAGAAGGCATGCTCTCATCTAGAGCTGTTGGAATGCTGCCCAGGGAGGTGGTGGAGTCACCATCCCTGGAGGTGTTGGAGAGGGGACTGGGTGTGGCACTTGGTGCCATGGTTTAGTAGTCATAGGGTCCTGGGTGACAGGTTGGACTCGATGATTCTTGAGGTCTTTCCCGGCGTTATTGATTCATTGATCCTATGATTCTGTGAACATCTAGTGAGTGAATCTGGTGTTCTTTCTCTCAGTCACCCATGGGAGCGATAGAAGGCAAACTATCTCTTCAGTCCCTCTCCAGGTGTTTGGGTGGTTGATCTTCTTCTGGCCTGAGCAGATGGTTGGAAGCCAGGAACCTGAGTGCTGCTCCAGACCGGCATACCAGGTTCATAACAATGTCTTTTGAGGTCTGCCACACCGGGGTTTGTAACAGTTGCTGCTCACCTCGCAGCTCTCATCAGATGATCTCGGTTCTTTACCCAGTGTTAATTCTTGCCTTGCTGCTGCTCTCCTGGAGCAGATGAATACCAGCCTCAGAGGCAGAGTTGGTCTGGTATTTAGCACTTTAAAACCCAATCCCTTTCAAGTGTTAGAGCCAGTGTCTGAAGGGGCTGCTGTTTCTCAGAATTTACCTCGCCTTCCTCTAAATATTTTTCTCAGGAGTAAATTCCAAATGATTCTATTTTGTGTGTTGAGCTCGGGGGCTATAAGCTTCCCCCTTGTCCTACACAGCTTCCTGAATAAGCTCTGCCAAATGCTCTGTGATTATTTTATGTTGGGCTCAGGTTTAGGCACAGAAAGACTTTAGCTGATGCCTTTCCCCTCCTCTGCTATGTTATTGGCCATTTTGACCCAGGTTTTCTATGAGGTTCTTCTTCCATCCCAAGTCAAGTATTGAGCTTGCCTAAACTGCAACCCCAACAACCTCTCTGAAGAACTGTGTGGTATTTAACGTGTTGGGTGTGGTCTGGGGCTCATGGTGAGTTTTACTGTACCTGTGAAAACTTTTTGATGGTTGCAAGGCCTTGAAAATTGTTGGCTTGTGCTGTCTGATGGAGGTTTAGCAGAAGGCATTTTCTGCACTGGGTGTATGCTGCTGCCTGCAAGCTTGGGCTGTGTGCAGCAGAGTGGCAGCAGCACCTTTGCGTCCTGAAGGAAGCAGCAGCAGGCTGGAAAGTGCAAAGAGGCAGAGTTCCATTGCTTGCCACTGTGTCTTCTGTATTTGTTGGGGGGCAAGGTCTGCACCTTTAATGCAGGAGATGGGTATGGTCCTCACTTTACAGGTAAAAGAGAGGGTTTGTTTTCAGCTGCTAGGCTGTTGCACAATGACTGGTGGATTGGAGCCGAAGATTGAATTTGGCCTTCCAGTAATTCCTTTAAGTGATTAACCTAAATATGTTGTAGTTATTTTAAGTACCTTTTTATAACAGTAGTAAAGCTTTGGGCCAGCACTTCAAGCTGTTATTATCTCCTACAACTGCTGTTTAAATCAGGCAAAGTATGACTCTCTTAATTTTCTTCACCACTCGGTGGTGTTCTCAATTCTTTCTTCTTCAGAGGATGAAATAATGTTTTTAATAAAAGTTCAGTGTCCCTAAAAATGCAGTGTTTTCACACAGCTTTGAGTTGTTCCCAAACTGAACTTAAACTACCCCTGTGAAGCTGCTGAGTAGCATCCAGAGAAGCACTGCTTGTGCTGCAGTGTTTAGTACTGTCACAGTTTCTCTTGCTACCCCCAGCCACCTTTTTTTGTTGTTGTTATTTGCTGGTCCCTCAAGGGGTTAAAAGCAGATCACAAACTCTCTGATTGTGTTGCTGCTGAGTAGGATTCTCTCTTATGTAGGAGTGGTAGAATTTTAGCAGTCTAGTACTGTTTGGGTGTCCCTGTCTCATTCATGCTGTGGTACTCTCAAACTTTTGTAATCTCAACTTGCATTCTTGAAGTGCTGATAAGATGGGCTGAAACAGTTTCTTCATGAAGGGAAGGTGAAATGATACACTGCAAACTGTGTGTTATCAAAGTAACATATTTATCAAGAGCCATTAAAACCATGTTACAAATACCATCTTGCTGCTCCAGTGCCAGACAGTAGCTCTGCCAGTTGAGACCAGAGCTCTGTCTCATCCAGACTCCTATTTCACAGAGACTGAGAGACCTGGGGCTGTTTAGTCTTGAGAGGAGAAGGCTGAGAGGGGATCTTATCAATGTCTATAAATATCTGAGGGGTGGGTGTCAAGATGAAGGTGCCAGGCTGTTTTTGGTTGTGCCCAGTGATAGGACAAGGAACAACTGGTACAAGCTAGAACACAGGAGGAGACACTTCTTTACTGTGAGCCCTGGAGCAGGCTGCCTAGAGAGGTTATGTATGGAGTCTCCTTTTCTGGGGACTTTCAACACCCACCTGGATGTGTTCCTGTGTGACCTGCCCGAGGTAATCCTGCTTTGGCAGGTGGGGTGGACTCAATCTCTGGAGGTCCCTTGCAGCCCCTAACATTCTTTGATTCTGGACTGTGGTGGAGGCTGTCCAGAGTAAAAGCTTGCAAACCCTTTAGGCTCCACAACTCTGTAGCCCAGAATTACCTCAGGGGAAGGAAAAAACCCAAACTGATAGGTAACACTTAATGAGTTTTTCTTGCATGAATTCATCTCGTCTTTTCTCGCTCTGTGTAAACTCTTGGCTTCCATTGGGACCGTGGCAATGAGTTCTGCAGCTTAAGTACACATTGTATGAAGAACTGCTTCCTTTTATTTGTTTTGTTTTGAACCTACCACCTGCTAGTTTTGTTTGATGTTCCCTAGTTTCGTTGTTAAAAGAAAAAGGGAACAATGGTTCACTACTTACCTGCTCCGTGTGGCTCCTGATTTCATAGACTCTCTTCTTCTTCCCCTGCCTGTCCCTTCTCTTGGCTGGAGGTTCTGAAGGGTCTGTCAGCCCATTTTGGTCCTTTGGTGGTTTTTGCTCTTGAAGTGGAGGTGGGCAGAGCACACATTGGGACTGCAGCAAGGTGTGGGTACCTCCTAGACTTGTACATCTCGTGCATCTAAGCTCTCATGCAGTTCTGTGTTTGGTTTATGGGGTTTGTTTCTTAAATATGCTTAACATTCTGTTTCTTCTTCTGACAAATCTTGTATTCCTAGAGCTATTTATTCTAGTTCCCAGATCTCTTAGGTCTCAACATTGAGGTGATCAGTTCAGAGCTCAGCAAAATATATGTAAACCAGCAGGATTGTATCTTCTCAGGTGCATTGCCTTCTGTTTGCCTACCCTGAATCTCATCTGCATTTTATTACACCTTCACTGGGTAAGATGAAGCTCTGCTGCTTCCTGCATAGTTAATTTCCATTCTGCTCAAAATGAACTTGTTGGTATTATCAGCAAACTCCCTCACCACCTGTTCCTGGATCTCTCCTGTGCATGCTAAACACCACAGGTCTGGAAAAGAGTCAGGGGATGTTTCCTAACATTTTTTTTTCCCTTTGAACCAGTTACTTATCCACATGAAGACCCTTCCCTCTTGCTCTTGGAGCTTAGTTTCTTGAGGAGCTATTGATGGAGGACCTTTGCTCAGCAGTTGGCATGTGCTCTGGTCATCCAAGTTATCTCAGCCTTTGACCACCTGTACATTGCTTCAAAGAATTATCATGAAGCAGTAAGCCAGGGCTTTTCTATGGGCAAGATCAATGTCACTGTTGTAGTCTGTGCTTAGCCATGAGCCCTTGAACATCGTTGCTTACATCTTCTAGCTACTGACCCTGAGGAGACATTGGACTTGCTGGTCTGGAGTCCTTGACAGTCTAAAGCTGTGAGCACCTATCACCATTGCCATGACAGCAGTGTTTGCCAGCAGGATGTTTTGCAGTGGATAGATGGGATTTTATCCTGCAGTGTTCCACAACTCTTGGGTGAATATCATCTCACTTTGGCTGCTTTTTGCTTTGACCAAAGATGAAAGCCTCCTTTGGTGACAGCTGATGTAAAAAAAACCCCAACCAACCCTAGAATTATTTTTTTGTTTTATTTATTTACTTGGAGTACTTCTTTCATGTCTTGGTTGCATGTTAGCCCAGTGGATTTTCTAGCAGGCTGGAGTATGTGAAAGGACCTTTTATTACTTTGCCCCTTTATGAAGGTACCTTTCACTTCCAACTTTATTTGCCAGTTCTTTTTGTTTCCCCTCCCTTTTTGCTGATTTATTCCCCTCTTGATGAAAAATGTTCTCACTGATCACCTCCCCAGCCTGTGGTGTAACTGTGATGATTTTTTTTCCCCCCTCCTTCAGTAATTTTCATTACATTGTCAGTATTTGCCTTTTTTTTTTGCTCTTATTTTGGGTTTCTTACCAAGCTTCCTAATTTTTCCTGCATTTTTCTCTGGGAAAGCAGAAAAATAAGGATTTAATTTTTTTTCCCCCATGATTTTTGCCAAAAATGCTTGCAGTTTTGTTGTACTTCATCAGGGATTTGTTAAGTTTGAATATACCTAATGGATTTCATGAGCAAAAACTGCGAGTCATGGTATAGTCAAGTCAAACAGATCTGCCTGTAATATGATTTGTTGGCTGCTGAGATAATCCATAATCTAGTTAAATTAGGGCAGTGTGGCCCTGTTTGCTTCACTGTGACTTTGGAGAAGTTGCTTGATAAATGTGGCTTATGTGCCTCCCTGAAGCCTGGTTCCTTCTCGCCAGCAAACCCCAATCACCTCACCGAGATGTGCAAGTGGCATGGAAATTCAGTTTGAATGCCCCTGATTTATTTAAGAGCCAGACAAAGTGTGTGACTGTGTCCTTGAGTTTTAATTCCCCATCAATTGTAAATTGATGCAGTTGTTCAAATCTCCACAGTGTAAAGCAGTATTACAATCCAGCTGTAGTTATCGTGGGAACCATAACTTGGGCTTTTCTTTTTCTTGGCTTCCTCTGTGAAAAACTGCACTGTAGTTATATTATTGAATTGTTTAGCACTGAGGTCTCTCTGTTTTATCATAGTATGTGACATGCTACAGTACCACTCTGTGTAAAAACCTTTGGTGCTTGAAGCAGTGGTGGAACAGTAAGAGTTTATTCATCTCCTCGTGGAGAGAAGGGCCAGAAAACGTATTTAGCAAAATGTTTGCACAAATAATAACCACTTCGGGCCGGGGCCGGGCTTTCTGCTTGAGAATTAGGTTGCTTTGCTCAGCTGAGAAGCACTTGGAAAGTTGCAGGTCTGTAAATCTCACCTCCCAGGCACTGAGTGGTGATCCTGTGTTTCATTTAATTTCTGCTAGAGTTAATGTTGAAAGTCTGAGCAGTCTGTAAGGTTCATAGATAGAGAGGATGGTTTGGGTTGGAAGGGACCTTGAAGGTCATCATCCAGTTTCAACCCCCATGCCACGGGCAGGAACATCTCCCGCTAGAGCAGACTGCTCAAGGCTTCATCCAACCTGGCCTTGAACACTTCTAAGGGAGGGAGGCATCCACAACCATGTACTCAGGCAATATTTCAGCACAAGCAACTGCACTTGGGGGAGTTCTACACTTCAGTAAAGGACAAGAAAATCCCCAAACCCAAACATGCTCGGTGTGTAACAAAGGAGGTGAGATATTTGAGGCCTTTTAGTCGTGAAGGCAGGTAAACTGATGTTGTTAAAGAGGGAGCAGCTGGAGTTTTAAAATGGATGCTCTGAAAGGTGGCAACTCTGGGAAGCAATCAGAATTGTAAGATACTTTGTCAGAGTTTTTTTCTTTCCTCCTGCCATGAAAGGCTTGTGCCTGTTGCGATTGAGGAGTCATAGTTGTGCTTTGATAAGTTAATTTTTAAGCTTTCTCATGAAACCCAGCTTCCAGATAGCATGCCATATGTACAAGATAAGCTCATCAGTTTTGTTTTCCTTGTAAAATGAGTTACATTGCCATCACTGTGCTTACAGGTAAAGCCATTGAGGGTAACAGAGAAGGGAACTCTGTAGAAGTGTTTGGCTTAAGAAAGAACTTAGAGGAATTTAGTTCAAACAATAACTCACAAAGCACCTAGAAGAAAGCAGAGGGGTGTGTTTTTCTTCTGTCTGCAAAGAAAAGGTTGGTAACCAAATGTTGAAGTAACAAGGGTTGAAACTAACCCAGCCTGGAATACGATCAGCGTGTTGTGAGAGGGCAGGATCTCTTAGGTGGCTTTTGATGGGGGTCTTTAATGCCATTTTTTGGTACTTTTTTTCCTGATCTAACACATTCTGAACTTCTAAGTCACCTTCATGAAGAATAGAGGGGAATCTCAGAATGGCTTGAGTTGGAAGGGACCTCGGAGATCATCTACTCCAACCTCCCCACCATGGGTAGACTTGGCTCCTCAAGGCCTTATCTAACCTGGCCTTGAACACTCCTAGGAAGGAGGCATCTACAACCTCCCTGGGCAACCTGTTTCAGAGTGTCACCACCCTCATACTGAAGAACTTCTTCCTAAGATTCAGTCTAAACCTACTGTACCTCAGCTTCAAACCATTCCCCCTTGCCCTGTCTCTAGACACCCTGATGAAAAGTCCCTCTGCAGCCTTCCTGCAGGATCCCTTCAGGTGTTGGAAAGCAGCTTCAGATTCCTCCAGAGTCTTTTCTTCTCCAGGCTGAACACCCCCAGCTCCCTCAGCCTGTCCTCATAGCAGAGGTGCTCCAGCCCTTGGATCATCTTTGTGGCCCTCCTTTGGACTCGCTCCAACAGCTCTGTGTCCCTCTTATGATGGGAAGTCTGGCATTTGTTTGTTTAAAAGCTGTGTTGTGCATTAGCACAACATCTCTCTGCTACTGGAAGATCAGGAGCTATCAGTCATTTAGTGCCTAGGTTTAAGTGGAGTAGGGGCTTTTATAGGCTGATTTATTAGAAAACCTTGCTTATAGGCTTGTCTCAAAGTGTCACTGGCAGATTTGATAGGGAAAAAATAAATGGCGTGAAGACAGTTGGGGAAGGCTTTGCTGTGGTCTATGAATAGTGGATAGACCAAGAGGTGCTGTAATGCTGCTTCCTCCCTCCTCCAGCTCCCTTTCCCCCATCCCCCTCACATGTGGGATTCTGAGTGGCATGGGAGGGGGAAGCAGGTCTTAGTCTAGTAGCAGAAATAAAGCTATGGGTTATAGGTATCTCTTCTCTTCCTGTGATCCTTGTCGCAGGCATAGATCACTTCTGTCCCCCCCTGCCACCCCCCAGCACCAAGCACTTATCTTTTGGGGCTGGCAACTGCCTTTTGAAAGGCTCTGCTCCACCAAGTATACTCTTAACAAAGACCTCTGAGTAGCTGGGTTCTGCACCACAAATGATAATTACTCCTTAAATTGTGACTTTGAGTTGCTGAAAGGGGAGACAACTGTATATTAGGTTCTTCATTTTAAAGTGGTTTAGAAACTCTCAGTGTTTTAAGCCTGAACTATGCAAAAGGTACCAAAATCAAGGCAGGACAATGTGTCTGCAGGCCAGAAAGGTCTGTCAGATGAGTTTGATGTTGATGATTCAATGATCCAGGTAGTATTTTTAATCAAAAAAGCAGATGAGTGGTATGAAACAAAACCATCTGCTTTGGGTTCCACATCCTTGAGTGCTGTGTCCAGTTCTGGGCCCCTCAGTTTAGGAAGGAGGTTGACTTGCTGGAGCGTGTCCAGAGAAGGGCAACAAAGTTGGTGAGGGCCTTGGAACACAAGCCCTATGAGGAGAGGCTGAGGGAGCTGGGGTTGCTTAGCCTGGAGAGGAGGAGACTCAGGGGTGACCTTATTGCTCTCTACAACTACCTGAAGGGAGGTTGTAGACAGGTAGAGGTTGGTCTCTTCTCCCAGCCAGCCAGCACCAGAACAAGAGGACACAGTCTCAGGCTGCACCAGGGGAGGTTCAGGAGGAAGTTTTACACAGAGAGAGTGATTGCCCATTGGAATGGACTGCCCGGGGAGGTGGTGGAGTCGCCATTGCTGGAGGTGTTCAGGAGGAGACTTGACAGGGTGCTTGGTGCCATGGGTTAGTTGGTTGGGTGGTGTTGGATGATAGGTTGGACACGATGATCTTGAAGGTCTCTTCCAACCTGGTCTGGTCTGGTCGATTCTATTCTATTCTATTCATCCCTGTTTTAGAGGGTTTCTGGAGCAGTTCTGCATTAGCAGAGTAAGAGTCCCAGCGCAGGTTTGTTGTAGGATAAAACCAGAACTGGCTCTTTGACAGTAAGTTGTCAATTTTCTGTGCTTTTTCAAAGGCTTGGGTCCATATTTGTTCCCTCTGCTCTACAGTGAAGTTTAACAGAGCAGTAGGGCTCATCCTGAGTTAGCTTCTGGAGATTTAATGTGGACATACTTTAAAATGTTCATAAATACAGACTGCCCTGCTGTGGTCCTGATGCCTCCTTTAACCCCTTTCTGATTTTTGATCTGAATCAGAGGCACAGATGGCTGGAGCATGAGTTGATTTACAGTAGCTCATCACTCAGCTTAATTTTTTTTATTGATGAGATAGATAAGTGGAAGGAAATAAATAGTTTCTATTTAAGCACAATCTTTTTCTGCTACTTTTCCTTTCCTCTCCCCCTTTTACCCATCAATGTCTCCAAAAGAAATAGGCAACCTACCAGCTACATGCTTTTAAGCTGGAGGAGTGGAAAAGTACTTCAGGTATGTAATGTATCAGGTGTGAAAGGAAGGTGCTTAGCTGAATCTTTAGGTAGGTGCTGCTGTGATACAAAGATGATGTAAATTTGGAGTAACTTCTGAAGAGCATGCAACTGGAAGGGTTAAAAAAGGCAACAAACCAGTGTGGCCAGTTCTTGGCTTTTTTGAGTGGGCAAGCAAGATGGGGAAGGGTCTGGATGTTTTCAGAGTAAGGGGATGCAAGTGAGGATAGTGGTCCTGGTCACTTGGCTGGGAAGAAAAAAATGCAACTTCTGTGTTAAAATGGATGCATATTTAGAATTGGGATCAGTGCTGACACCAACACTTTGCATTTTTAGAGGCTGAAGTCCCATCCATCATCTCTGGCCTTTCCCTCCAAAATCAAGAACTCTGAATGCTGTTAGCATATTCTGTCTTGTGCTAAGCCTGACTGTGTTTGGCCTGGAGGAGAGCAGACTGAGAAGGGCCTTTATCAGTGCTTATGAAGGGGGACAAGAGGATTGGGCAGGATGCTTTTCAGTGGTGCCCAGCAACAGTACAAGGGGCAACAGACAATAAATGCAACCTGGGAGGTTCCACCTGAACATGAGGAAAAACTTGGTGTGAGGGTTCTGGAGCCCTGGAGCAGACTGCCCAGAGAAGTTGTGGAGTTTCCTCTGGAGAGGTCCCAAACTTGCCTGAGCAAGCTGATGTGGATGACCCTGCTTTAGCAGAGGGCTTGGACTGGCTGATCTCTAGAGGTCTCTTCTACCCTGCCCTGTGCAGGGATTCTGTATCTAGCTATTCCTCCGGTCATGGGCTATCATTTACCCCAAAGTGATTACAGAGCTGTTGTGCATTAGCTGATGGCATCCATAAAACATTTAAGCATGTGCACAGCTGGCATTTTCTGTGTGAACATCCCCAAACTTTATATTGCATTTCCTTACATCTTGTAATTTCTCTTTTCTTTTAAGCCTTTGTGAAATGAGTAACTTGGATCTTCTGTGTGGTTAACAGCATCCATAAAAGTGATCTGTGCAGGAAAGATCATTGGGGTTTTAAGAGACGAAGAAAATTTGAAGTCATATCTGTTGTGCATCTTAGTCCAGGTCAAGGTTTGTGTAACATGAAATGTCACTCACTGGAATTAAACTGATTTCAGGCTCAGGCTTCTGTTTTAAGATCCAGGTATTTGCAACAGGGGAAGGTTAAAAATGATATCTTGAAATATGTTCCTGTTATCTTGAAATATGTCTTGAGTCAGCAGCTAAGTCAAGTTCTGGTTTTGAAACCTGATAGATCCCAGCCTCTGGTATTCCTTCAAATAAAACTGTCTTTTGCTCCGAGATTGAACATTTGGAGTTAGTCAGAGATGTGAGCGCTGTGAAGCTGCGAAAAGGAGGCTCGGGTTACAGCGCCAGAAATCACTCTCTTAGAAGTTTAATTTGTTCGTTCAAGAGATTTGGCATCGTGAGGGGTGGAAACCTGCTCTCCAGAATGCCTTCCACTTTCCCTCTATCCATGCATATATTTCATTAGCTGTTGGCTAGCTAACTGACCGCAGCAAAGTGATTATGTGAGGTAAAGCAGAGAAATTACAACAGAAAACCCGTCCTCTTGCGCTAATTTTTGTCTATTAATTGAAGGTTATTTGTCATTTATGACCCTGAAAATCCACATTTCCTACCAGAGAACTAAGAACTCTTCAGCAGATAAACCCTCTCTCTGGCCTGTAATACATGTAGCCTGCGGTGCAGGTATTTGCTGTAAGCTTTAGAATCGGGTTTTTGTCAAGCTCTTAATTTTCATCTTCTTACACCATTTGTTGAGTTTGATTATGATGTTCACTGTGGAACTGCAGGTGATGGACTGGGTGGCTCCCAGTCTATGCAACTTTAGGTAAAACATCCTCTATAGAATGATGCTGAATGATGGCTCTGAGCAACCTGATCTAGTGTGAGGTGTCCCTGCCCATGGCAAGGGGGAATTGGAACTGGATGACCTTTGAGGTCCCTTCCAACCCCAATAATTCTATGAGAGTTTTATTTTCCTTCAGCAACAATCAAATTCTGTGGTAGCACAGTTGGTATCCCTTTAAAACACTTCTAAAGTGTTGGAGAGGCATCCTGTGTGATAGCTCTTGTGTTCAATGAGTTCCTAGATGGTTCTGAAAGATTTATGGTGAAGTCCAAAGCATTTCAAGGCCAAGTGTAGCAGTCTTGTCAGATAGAGCTTTACAGCCTAGTGACTTATAATGAGAGTAGAATGTAATTAGAAATTGTCCATGTCTTTACTGAGTACTGATGAAAACTATGGCTCAAAGGTTAATTCAAATAATAATTAATATTGGTTTCTGTCAGAACAGGGTGGTAATGAAATCTTTGGCGTACGAGGAGTCTGATTTTAAGAAGTGGGTGCCTAAGAGAGAGAGAGGCTCCAGCTTACCTTTTCTGATTGTGTTCAGTTAGCTTACAATCAGCATGATAGCTTGATGAAGCATAATTTGAGGGCAATTTAAAGCTCCTCAAATATTACAGCCCAGAGTGAAAACCATCGAAGGCGGTGCATCTGTTTAAGGAGACAGCTTCCCAGCGAGATTGCTGGAAGGAGATGGGTTTCCTACAACTGATCCTGCCTGAGAATTGTTGTTGTTGTTGTTAATAACTGAGCAATGCCATGTGTTTGTGGGAAGTAGTCTTAATAAGATTTGCTAGCATGAGAAATGTGGGATGTTACATTGGTGTTTGTTTAAATTGGACTAGTTTCAATGAAAGCGATAGACCAGGTTTTGCTGGCAACCAAAACAAATTCTGTTCAGTTTCTTCTTTCTTTTTTTTTCCTCCTCAGAAGAAATTTTCTATTGAGGGGAAAAAAAAGAAATAAATAGATGCTGTTAGCTTTCACTTGAGCTAAAACCATAATTTTTCAGTTGGTGAGCTACCAGAGCTGTTATTCTGAGAGGCATTTCATGAATGCTTTGCTGTCTTCTGATTCCCTACCCGCCCCCCCCTTCTGTGTCTGCTCTTACAAATCCTCTACCAAAAAGCTTCTCCAGAAAGTTATGGCTTGGTTTTATGGGTCTGAATAGTTCTGCATAGCACACCTTCCTCAAACCTCTCCTTGCTATTCACTCTGCTTCTCTCAAAGCTTCCCAGGCTGCTTCCCCCAGTTTGAAACTTGCTGTAATTTTAAGGCTGTTTCCTCTTTAGCCAGAAAGGAAGCTCGAATGCCTCTAAATTAGATCTGACAAAGATCAGGTATTTTCTTTCTTAGGCTTGTGAAAGCGATCACAAGACTGATTGCTTTTATTTTTCCTCTCGTTTGGATAATGCTTTCCATAGAAACTGCTTCAGCTCCTGGCAAGCAGAGAGTCCTCAGTCAGGACTGGACCTCTCTGGAGTGGAGGCACCCAGTGGGAATGAGTTACACGGTGGAGGCAGGAGTTAAGAAAGGGAGGGCGGGGGGTGGGTGTGTGTTTGAGGGGTGTTTTAAAACTGTTGAAAGATAGGAAGTGCTGAGTTGATTTCTCAGAGCTGTTCCTGCTGTTCATGCTTCTTTTTTCACACGTTTTTCTCCAAAGCCTGGGTGAGGGACTCTGTGCTACACTGAAACTTCCACCAGTGGTTGGAAGAAAAGCCAAGCCCAAATTTCAACGATAGCACTGGGGAAAAGCTCCCTGTGCAAGTCAGATGTTCAGATTCTCTTTTCTCTTTTACTGTAACCAAAGAAATACTGGCTTGGGAACTGAGCTGCACTTAAGAATCTTACAGAGATGTCTGATGCTAAACCTCTTGTCTTGGAAAACTCTAGTGAAGAAACTTGGGTCAGGAAATGGAGCTTCTTCTGTCTGAAAATGAATCTGCACACACATCTTCAACAGCCAACAAAAACAAAATCCAAAGGATGGCTGAAATCTGTCTTCCTGAATTAAAGTGGCATGTTTATGCTTAATTATGTAGTCCTTAAAGAGAATCCATTGTCTGTAGAGGTGGTCCAGCATCTGTATGCTGGACCATGATCTGCTGTAGGGAAAAGTATAGTTCTCAACCTGAAACACTGAGAGATTCCCTGAAATGGAAACTCTTGATACAAAAATGCTCCCATTTGGAGCAAGAGCTAAGTGTGCCAGGATTTCTGCCAGTACTCCAAGGTGGCAGAGGACAAATGTGGACAGAAATGGAAAGGGAGATGCTCTGCTGAACATCCTGAAAACATTTTCATTTTTATCTTTCTGTACATTCCTCCAAACCGCAATTCAAACCACACATTAGGTCCCAGTCCCTTTCCATGACAGGTCTGCATAGTAACCTGGAGGTATCAAGAGAAGCTAGCCCTTATTTAACTAGGGACAGGCATGCCCCGGTGCAAATCCACCATCTCCAAAGAGCAGTGAGAGGGGTGGTGGGGAGGGGAGAAAGGAAGAAGAGGCTGGTCGTTCCAGTTCATCTTATTTAACAGTGTAAGTGGCAAAATTGCTATGGTTAGGTCTGCTCAAAATGTTTTGCAGAGTGTCCTGCAGTTTGCTTTCTCTGACCACTTGAAATTCTTTGGGAAGGGAATCTTCCAGAGGATTGTGTCTGTGCTGGGGAATAAACAGTTGTCGTGTGAAACTGATGTGAGCCTTAGTTTTACTCTGCCTCCACTAAAATACACTTTTACGGTAGTTTGTGCAGGATCAGCACAGAGGAGTACAAAGAGGGAGCTTTTCAGTACAAAGGCTGCCTGTTTGGCCTGCCCAAACCACCGTGAATGTGTTTAAAGGGGACTTTTATTACCATGGAAACTCTCAGACAGGAAGGAATTTGTCCTGCCATATCTAGAAAATAGTCTGTAATGGTCAGCTCTTGGAACAAAAGTGTTTCAAATGGTGGGATGTACTTAAAAATTCTTGTGGTGAAGATGTTGGGGTTTGGGTGTTGGTTTGCTGTTTTTTTTTAAGAGAGGAGAATATGTAAAACCCAATCTTATGCTAATAGACTTTTGGGGTGGGGAATTTAGTGAAGGCAGCAGACAAGTACAATGTGAGCAGGGGAAGGGTTAGGAGAAACGTAACAAAGTTCTGTCTCTCTGCATCCAGAAGGCTTCCTAGGTGTGGAATGGATGTGGATGAAATATTCTCCCTTTAAGCAGCCTGTTTATCCATCACAGCCATCCATTGAGGGGACTGTGCGTGTGCTTGGCTTGAACTGCTGGAGGCAGTCCTCTGAGCACCAAGGATTAATTGCTTTTGGAATGTCTTCACTAAAACCTGCTCTTTGACTCTCTTGACAAATATCCACAGCACTCACAAATGGCCTTTATTTTCCTAAATCACACTGAGTTATAACATTTCTCATTGAAAAGAAATTCTAATGCCAGACCCCAGAATATTTGCACATCCCAGAATATTTGCACATCCTTCACTGGAGCTCTGCGTTGGGATGAAGTGACTTCAGGTCAGCCATCTTCCTTCCAGCCCTCAGGAGTAGCTTAGTGGTTACTGCAAGGATTTTATCCATGCTTTCTGTGGTGCTTGGTGTTGGTTTGATTGTGTGTGTGATCAGGTATGTGGAGCAATGTTTTGTGTTGATGTGACCCATTGGAATTGCTTTTCTTTCTATCTTTCTTCTCCTCTGGAAGACACACCAGCAGACATTGGTTTCTCATGCTCTTTCTATACAGCAAATGCCTGGCTTCTTTTAATGCTCTGCTTTTCAGGTTAAGCTGTTGAACCACCTGGCCATGGCCTGCAGGCAGTTTGAGTGAGTGGTGTAGTAATAAGCTGATCCAATGGGCTGTGCTGCTCGAAATCAGCCGTGCCACTCTCGCTTCTCCCCTTGTGCTGTCACTGCTGTTCAGCTACCCCCGTGGTGATGATCTTCTGATGGCGACTAATGGTTACAGTAGCTTACCTCTAGTGTCAGGCTGCACCCAAATGATGTTTGGGGTAAGCAACGGAACAAAAGCATTTTGTTTGTGGTTAGGAACAGGAATAACTAAGGAGGAAAAAAATCGTTGTGAAAACTTTCTGCAGCCCTGCCAGTTTTGCACTTGCAGCTGCTGCAAATCAATGTTCAAAGTCTAATTCTACCTGGCAGGCCAGGTAAAGGACTGTTACACAGCTATAACATGGAGCATTTCTTTGTCCCTTCTCCAAGCATGGGATGACCTTGTTTGCGTTATCTGGGTTAAGGCTCTAATCTGCTGCTCTCATATGAGGACTTCCGTCTTACATGGTGATCAGTTTAGTTTCTTGTCTCCTGACTGGAAGAGCAAAAAGGATTGCAGAAGGTAGTTCCAACCAGGGTTAAAAAGAAGCAAATGTACAAGAAACAACCCACCCTGTTGTTCTTGCTTATAAAACATTGTGCTTAATGTTTCTGTTTCCCACACAGGGCTTGGTCAGTTTCCCTGATGGGGGCAACTGGGGGCAGGCTGCCATCCAGACTGTGCCAGGGGATGGGCATTTTCATCCTGGACAGTCATTTGTGTAGAAACCCCCATCAGATGCACTTCCCTAAGATATTGTTGACTAAGTTGAGAAAGGAAATACTAGTGACATCATGTATGACTTAATATGGTTATTAACTGCGCAGGTGTTGTAAAGCTGTGACTCTAAACTGTAGTGGAATAATTGTACCATATGTCAGGCTTTTGGTTTTCCTTCAATTTTTGTCCTTCCTCATTTACCACGTTTGTTTTTTCCTCTTTAAAAATGTATTCCTTGGCTGCTTTGGTTCTGTAACACCTCTTACTTCAAAAAAAAAGGAAGGAAAACAAACAAAAAAAATCCCTCAGGCCTTGATTGGTTTTGATCTTACTTCATCCACTGTTTCCTTACTCACTTCTCCAGTATGCACATATGGTTTTGTCTCCTTCCTCACTGTTCCAGTTCTAGGCTTTCTTGAAACTCAGCAGAGGAACTGCCAGCTCATGAAGAAGGCAAATGACCAGCTTGCTCTTTCCCACTACCTCCTGCTTGCCTGAGGAGCTCACAGCCAGTGCTCCTGGGTCCGTGTTGCATGGCTCGGTGTTGCTCTCCTGATGGGAAGCCTGGGGAAGCACTAAATCATCTGGCCACGTACTGCTTCCTCCAGCTTGCTGCCCAGCAGATCCCTGGGCTGAGTTTGCAGCACAGTGTGATGGCTGCAGGCAGCTTTAAAGCTCAGGAGTGGGGATGGGCTCTGTGCCCCCACCCCCTCGCCCCACGCCACACAGACATTTCCCTGCTCTCCAGCTGCTCTGGTTTCCATCTGTTATGGGGCCTTCTGGTGCGACTGTTTCATCATCTGCCGAGCTGAGTGAAATGCTGAAGGACCAGACACTGCACTGACCCAGGGAATTAGGGGGTTGTGGTTTTGGAGAAAATGGCTCACACGCTGCTTTTCCCTTCCTCTCCAGCTTGGTGCATAACATAGGCACATCTCATGTCTTGAAGAGCTTGGTTAGGTGCTTTTTCATGTCTTTGCAGCAAATGTGTTTACTCATCTTAGTTGTCTGTGTGGTGATGTAGGCCTCTCCTACATGGCAGCTGCCCCCCGCCCTGGGAGGAGTGCTGTGCTTGGGTGTGTGATGGGCTCCGAAATGCTAAATGTTAACTTGGAACAGAGAGTGGAGAAGAAGCTGAAACCTTCTTGGTGAAGACAAAAATATGCACCTAGTAAGAAGCAGCAGGGAGCCAAGAGAGGCGTTAAGAAACCTTGGAGTGGCCATTGCTCTCTTGGCCCAGGAGCCGGGGAACTTTACCCCGCAAAGTGTCTTCTCTTGGCAGGCAGATGCCTGCTGCTCATCTTCAGAGTGCTATTTTAGGCTGCTCTTGTCTTTAGCACTTCTTCCATCCTGCAGACGCTCAGATTATCCCTTTCACAGATCGCTGGGCTGTTGCTCTCTCTCGAGTGATACTGGCAAGTCACTGACAGCAGCAGACAGTGGCAGTGCAGGCGCACAACTGAGAAGGGTTCTTGTAAAGCAAAACAGGTGAACAACGGAACAAACATTTTATGTGTGAAGGATTGTAACCACTTCTGCCCCAGAAGCCCTGCAAAACTTCATTAATTATCCCTGCCCAAGCAGGGAAAATTGCCAGAGTGCAGTTCCTTGCTAGTCAAGTTGTCCCAGTGAGCGAGGAGCTTTCATCTTTCTGCCTGTTGCATCTTCTTCCTTTAGCTCTTGGCTTTTAAAAAATCTGTTTAGACACTCTCAAATTGGTTTGGATTTCAAAATGATATGTGTAAATGAGAAACATACCTAGCACCCACTTCTGCAATTGAACAAGGCTTTTTGTTTCCAGAACCTGACTACGACTCAGTGTGTGGGAGAAGTGTGCTCTGACAACTGGGGTTGTTTTTTGGGGACTTCAGTGATCTCACTGAAGGGTTTTAATATTAATTCATCCTGAGTGTTATGGTTGTGTTTTGATGATAGTCACTTAGGAGATGGGTGTTAGGCAACCAGTTGAAAATTACTGTAAAGTGATTTTTTTTTTTCCCCCCTCTTTAAGTGGTTCATACATTCAACTTCAAGTCCCAGAGCACATTAAAAGTGCTAATGTTCCTTCTCCTGCGAGCGAGGTTTCTCTGGATTTCTCCATTTAGCTCCTCTCTGCCCCCAGATCCCAGCTAATATGGTATATGTAACTTAACCACTGATTTCTAACTGGGGATCCTGCATTTATTAGCTTAATGCTGGCAGAAATTGATAATGGAGAAATAAAATACTATAGAGTTGCTGATAGGAGCCATTGTTTGCCTTTTGGGAGGACAGATGTATTACCTGATCAGAGGTTTAATACACTTTGGGATGGTTTTCTGTGCAAGTCCATGACAGTCAGTGCAGCTGCTACTTGAGCTGTGCAGAATAAGAAGAGATCTGTTGCCCTCTTGTAAAAACATGAAGTAAATGAAGCAGTGACCAAGGAGGGGAGGACTCAGTGAAACGTGGAATGTTTTTGTTGATGGATAAGGGTTGTGCAACTCAGCATCTCTGTGTGCTCAGTCCTGGTGTTGTAAATAGTTTAGCAGTTTAGCTGGGCAGTGAGAATGGGTTTGGAGTTGTCACACCACAGGCTCTGCAGTGTTTTAGAAAGAAGCTTTTCCACTTTGTCTTCTGCACTTGGAGCAGTACTAAAGAAGGCACAAAATCAGGGCCAAGAGGAAGCCAACCTGTGATTTCTGAAGTTCAGGGACAAACAGCAGTGGAGTGAATGTCTACTAGTGGTTTAAGGAATGAAGTGATTTGGTGTGCTAGTCTGTAGCTATAAGGCTCTCTGCAAGGCTTTCAGATTAAGCAGTTACTGTGTAGTGCAGCAGAAAGGGAAAATTAAATGGATGAATAGTTATCTGGGTTTGAATTCAGTCAAAGCTGCAGATGCTTAGGTGAAAAGAAGCAGGGGAAAGTGGCTGGACAGTCTCCTGGCTCCAGTGAAATGTGAAGTTTGCAGGAAACACTTAAATCTTTAGTCTAGCTCTCAAATCTGTAGAAGTGTGTGTGTTCTGTATCCCTCTCTCGTTGGTATCCGTTATGATAAAAGGTGCTATGTCTTTTGTGCAATAGCAGATGGACACTGCTTTTCCAACAGGGGGTAAATGATTGGACTCTGCTCTGTCACAGATTTGAAATAGAGGCACTACACAGGTTTTTATCTTGTAGATGTTCCTTGCATCACTGCTTTGTTGATGTATACTTCCTTCTTGCCTCTCAAACGAAACCCTCTCTTTAAACTTGTTTTAGTTGGCTTCAGCTCTGGGAAAAAAAAAGGCTTTTATAGTCCCGCTGTGGGCCTTACCTGTAAATTCACTCCAGCTTTAATGCTGTTACTTTGTTCACTGTTTAGAAGGTGTGAGGGGAAGCTCAACATCATCCTTGTTGTGAAGAAGACATAGGGAATGGGTGTGAGACATGAAAAATTTAACTGTTCATCTTCAGGCACAGTTGCATGTCATGGCCATATCAATGATCTCAAACACCCAGGTTATCAACAAGGGCTTTTTGCAGACCAGGCTGATAGCATGGAGCTGACTCTCCTGCTTTAAATGAACTAAACTGAATTATGTGTTCATTGTGGACAGAAAAAGTGATTTAGGCTTGTTTCTTAGGAAAGGATCTTGATATTGTGAAGCAAATATAATAACCCATCCTGCATGTGATGTTGCTTAACCTGAGATCCCTAAAGAATAACTGAATTTTACCTTTTAAGCAGAAAGATGTTGGAGTGGTTTTGTTGGCCTTTTTTAGTGGCTATTCTTTTAAGCTAATGCTTCAATTGGTATTTATTAGAAACATTACAGATACATAGAAATTCTTCTTTCATTGCATCTTCCATTCTTTGTAAAGAAAATGCATTTTCTATGAAGGAGTTAGGAAGAGTTCCTAGAGTGTGCATGCTGTTTAGCAGTTCATCTTCCTAACACCTAACTGCTGCTTCTAGACATGGAGGTATTTAATAATCAGAAAAATAAGTCTCATGTAATCCATGCTTTTTGAGGAAGTATAGATCCTTTCTTTGTTGATATTGTCAAGTCCAAGGATTCAAAGCCTGCCCCTAGAAAGCTGCTCTGTAAGCAGCCACAAATCAAACACAAATGCAGTCTTCCCCAGAGGAGGGGAAAAAAAAAAAAGACACCAAAAATGTTAATTTTAAATAAATACTCCTAGCTTTTGAATATGTTGAGAGCACAGCCTGTGCTGTAACCCAAGCTTGCCATGAGAGGCATAGCTGACTGGTGAGGAGTGTGTTTGAAAGGGAAGGTGGCAGCTGGCTTACCTGGATGCTCAGCAGCAGGCTGGGACAATCCCAAGGAACAAATCCGTTTGACAGCTGTTGCTATTACTGCTGCCATGCAGACATCTCTTGATTAAGCTGGTCCCAGTTTCTCTCTTGCTTAATTATTCTCTTTCTGGTGTTTTTGGTGGTTGTGTGTTTGTTGGTTTTGTTGTATTTTTGAGTAATCTGGAGAGCTGTGCAGAATGGAGATGCTCTGGAGATAGGATAGCTGCAGTTGGTGTTAAGTCCTTCCGGTAGCATACATGAACTTGAGAAGTGGGTTTTAGGAAAAGACAAACAGAAGATCCTGCTGAACAGCTTTACAAAAGCCAAGTGGTAGAAAATCGTTCTATCAAGTTCAGTCTTCATGTATTTTAGAGTGTAAGACATCAAAGGTTTTCAATTAGAATATTCTTTTCCTCAACCACTCCTTGCCCAAGCCTGGCACACTGGTGTACAGTGTGCAAAGGGACCTGGCTGTTACTGTTTCATTGCTTGCTTTGCTTTGAAGCTGCAGTCTCAGTTGAGGACATAAAATGTCCCTTTTTGAGGTGATCTTGTCTCTAGCTTTTCTTTGAAACCTCGGTTCAGAGATCACCATTATCTGAAAACAGGAGTACATGGATTTCAGGTACTGAATGGGGTAGGAAAGGAAGAATCATGATCTGTGAAAATCTGACCCGTGTCAGGTTTTTTGATGATGCTTTGATCAAACACAGTAATTTAAAAGGTGCTGTAAAAAGTTGGTCAGGAAAGCTCATTGTGGAGGTTTAGATAGTAGCAGCAGGCAGTTCATCATCCCTTTCAAGTACTTCTAAGTACTTTTACTTTCATAACTAGTTTTATACAGTATATATAACTGTGGAGGGACAAGGAGCCAGAGTTTAGTGCTTTGCAAGCCTCATTAGCAAAACTGTTACCCTAGTCTCAGCTGTAGGTCCAAATAATACTTGCTTCTACGACATAAGCATTTCACCTGCCACTCATTCCTCTGACTCCTAGATTAACTCATCTCTTTAGACCTTCATCCAGACTTTTCTCCTCAACTGTGCACATTGGGTTCAGGTTATGTAAGTCTTTGCATGCTGACTTAGGCCGTAAAGGTAGTTCTTGATGTCCTCAGGATGCTATAATAATGCTATTTACCATTTGAATCCCAACACTTTTACTTAAGAAGTATACTTTTAGTCTTCTGATGGTTGGTGCATTCTGAATTAGTCTTTTTGCAGAGATAAAATACATTTGAAAAATGTTGCTTAGCACTGGAACTTCAAAGTTCTTTATACCTGTTGTGATTTCTCTCTGCCTAGGTTGTGAGCAAAGGAATATGTTTTTAGCCATTTGAGTTTCTTGAGCTTTGGGTAGCAGGTTTTTGACCCTTGGTAGAATGAAGGGTTTTTTTCCCTCACAGTGGTCCTGCTTTGCACCGTAGCATTGGTATTACAGTAGCTGTTGTAGGTCTTGTTCTGACAACCAGCCTCTAAATAGTAAGTGAAATGTAATACATAATTTTATGTTCTTTGCTGAAAGGTTTAAACCAGTGTGCTGTATGTGTATGGGGCAAAAATTACTATCGGTAGTGGAAGCTGAGTGAGGGCTTAAGTTCAGATGTAGGATGATTCATCTTGCTTGTAAAGAGCGTGAGGGAGAAACTACCATTTTGTTCCCCAATCCTGAAATATGTTCTCTTTAGTTCTGTGAAAACTCTGGCTTTTCACTCTGGATGTATAAGGTGTATTTATCTTCACAGAAATGAGTGTGGATATGTGGTTCCTGTACAAGCGCAGACTCTGATCTACCAGTATTTATGAAGAACACATGTACAGGAAAATGACTCTTAAGTACAAGTCATAAATTGAAATGATTATAGAATATACGTGGACAAATATACCATGTGTGGTATCGGTAGACTGTAATTTCATCAAGTGGTTTTTCAGACTTCATAAACTATGAATGAAACATGATTGTATTGGCCTTATAACAGGTAAAGTAAAATATAGGGTCTGGCTACTTTAAAGTGCTCATAATTCTATGGCTGGAAATAGCCTTTTGGGATACGATTAAGTCTTAAAACCTGCTCGTGATTAAAAAAAGAAATACATTTAAGCGAAAATCACATGCTCAGAAACCCTGGGAAACATTTGAGTATCCACCTCATGAATTTTTACAGTTCCCAGCTTTCGGGGTGTAAACACCGCGAGCTGCTTTGGCCAAAAGGCAGAGAGGAAAGCCCCGTTTTCCTCAGAGCTTTGTCACCTCTTCGATTATTTTGATGTTTACGACTTGGACCACGCAGGGCTTTTGTTTACCTCGGGGGATGCGGGCAGCGTTTTGTTGCGGATAACGTTTTGTTGTTAGGACCTGGACACCGTTATGTTTTGGTGGCTTTGGACGGCGCTGGGCTTTGTTTACCTCGGGGGATGGTTATATATATTTTTTTGTGACTTGGACACTGGTTTTTTTGGGGTGAATCGGACACCTTTTTGTGTGTGTGTGGCTTGGGCACCCTCTTTTTGTGACTTCAGACAGCGCTGGGCTTTGTTTACCTCGGGGGATGTTTATAGTATTTTTATGTGGCTCGGACACTATTTTTTTTTCTGTGTGTGAATCAGGCACCCTTTTTTTGTGGCTTGGACACCCTCTTTTTGTGACCTGGGACGGCGCTGGGCTTTGTTTACCTCGGGGGATGTGACAAACCCCAGCCCAGCGCTGCCTTGTGGCGATGGCGTGAGGCGGCCATGAGCGCCCGGCCCTGCCCCGCGCAAACCCTCCCGCTTGCCGCTGCGACCTCTGCCCTTTTGTATCCTGTGACACTCAGCCTGTCTTTGTGCTCAAGTTTATTCATGATGGATACGTTTCCCTCCCAATCGCATATGCCGGGAGCCCGGCAGAGCGAACAGATAAATTATTTTCAGCTGCAGGCCCGGGCTGGGGGAGGAGGGCGGCCGAGCGGGGCCTGCGGGAGCGGGGGCCCCTCCGCGCCCTGCCACGGCTCAGCCGGACCTTGGCGCAGCCTCCCGCTCCCCCTGGAATATGAAAAGGGGATGACTCTCGGCCTCTCAGATCCTTTTTAAATGCAAAAGAATGTAGGAAATTGCCAGATCAGTTGGTTAATCAGTGACAACTGCAGTAGGTGCACAAAAAGCACGGCCCTTAACAAGAGTAATCAGTTGCGCGGGGTGTTTTTTCAGCGCCTCAGCGGGTCGCCGCTGGCCCCACCTCTTGAATCCTCAGGCCGGTTTAGTGTCAGCTCTAGAAGAGAATGTAATTGCTGGGAGATTTCTTGGTGACTGATGGCGACAATATAAGTCTTCTCCCTGACACCACGTCCCTCCCCCCCTCCAGCCTGGCTTAGGCTTTTTGTTCGCAGCGCAGCCGTGGGTCGGGCCGGCAGCTGGCACCGAGCAGCGCAGGGAGAGGGGGAGGCTGGTGGGAGCGAGGGATCCCGACCCGCTGACACTGAAAATTGTACCACGGAATCGTTTGGGTTGGGAAAGACTTCCAAGATGTTTGTAGAGACTACACGGGCCAGGCTTGTAACGTCCATCCCTCGCGCAGGGCTAGGGGGGTCCCCTCGATAGGTTTATTTGCAAGGTAATGCTGCTACCAAATATTTGAAAGAGTATTCCTGAGATGTTTTTGTGATTGCAATTGTTTCTCTTACTTATCTAGGACTATTTTTAGACAAACCTCCTCCTTCTCCTCCCATCCATATTTTAAACTTATGTTGGGAGAGGGAGGGTGGTCGCATGACCAAAAAAGGCCTCTTAAAATTCCAGGCTACATAACAGTGAAACGGAAGTGTTCCTGGCTTAGCCTTCTGCCCTCCCACTTCATCACAGATTCCCAGCACGGTGGGGGTTGGAAGGGACCTCTAGAGATCACCCAGTCCAACCCCTCCCGGCTAAAGCAGGGTCACCCGCAGCAGGTTGCCCAGGATGGCAATATCCAGGCAGGTTTGGAGTCTCTCCAGAGAAGGAGACTCCACAACCTCTCTGGGCACCCTCAGGCTCATGTGTTTGATAGACTTCAATGGAAAAAACAATTATTTTTTTTATTCCTCCAGTTACCTCTTTAAAAAAATCCAAGCACATACTTCTGATAAATGGCTAGCAATTTTTTTTTTTCTTCTGGGCTGGAAAGAAAAGACATGCTGAGGGCTCTTATTTGATATTCCAGGTGCTGACTTAAAATTAGCAGTGCCCCATGTTAGGAAAAGGATTTGCAGCCCAACTGGTATGGTGGTTGCAGAAGTCATTTGGAGCAGGAACGTATGATGTAACGGGTTCGGTGGGTTTGCATCAGAATAACAACCCTACGTGATGCTGTTGTGGTCTCCTATCAGAGCTCCTGTGAACTTGAATGACGTAGGATATTGTTTCCAAATGTGTGGCACAAGCTGAACTCTAGCTGGTCATTCCTGCATCAGCTGCTTGACAGCAACAAGCTGCCAAATATTCTAAGGCTGTTGTGCCCTCAGTTGCCTTCGTAAAAGCCAGTTCTTTGCCAAAGTACATCATGCATTATGGAAATAAAACACAGTCTGGCTTCTGCTTAACTATTGTATGGGAAATTTTAGGCTGCGTGCATTTCTTGACCAAAAGATGTTAGTCCACAGCATTCATGGCATTTAGCTGACTGCACATATGCAAAAACCCATGATTTTGGAGCAAAGGCACATGAGGATTTCACTCCCACTCTTAGGGTAACAAGAGATCTTGACTGCCTTGAATTTGACACTGCAAATCTAACATTCTGTGATTCTGTGTTACTAAGATATATGTGAAATTACTTTTCAGAAATGCTTATACCATATTTCCTGACTCTTCCCACTGGAGGCAGAATATTCCTGAAATGTGTGAGGTCATCCTTGTGAGTCCTGTCTCCCTTTCATGGGATGGGGGAAAACAAGATTCCTTCCATCCTTTGATCTGATATGAACTATACAGACTTCACATATGTACTATGTGAAGTGAACATTAGGAAACCATTCTATACAAAGGAAAACAAAAAAGTGTCTTTAGGCATTCAGACAATCAATGCTTGTTGGGAAGCTGCAGTCAGAAATCATATTGGAATTGCTTCACAGATCTGCTGTTCGGTTTTGGCTAATCTGTACGTAGGAGGAACATGCCATGGGTGGAGAGTTGTCTGTGACAGCGATGAGAACTAAGCATTAAATGTGCAGGAGACTTAGGGGAGCTTCCCACAGACACGGTCAGGCACTTGCATAACTGTCCTGGCATCAGCAACAGTGTTCTCTCAGTAGATGAGCTAAAAGTTCTAAGTCTCATCAGCCATCTTCCCCAGTTTGAGTGTCTTGGCCTGGCTTTTCTGGCGTTGCCTGGGTGTTCCATCTGCTGATGAAAGCTTTGGTCAGTATTTCCCCCCAACTTTGTTCACAAAAATAAGAATGTGACTTTAATTGCTGTCACTTGTGTCATCTGCTTCCATGCTGCAAACGCTTAACTTGCTGCCCCTAACAGCCAGCAGGAGCTTAGCAGTTTTAAAAAGCAGTTTAAATAGGCAATGTTTAAATGCAGATTTAGTAGCCTAATGTTTAATCCTACATTTTGAGTCTCCAGTCTCAAAATGACCTTTGGTGTGGCTTTTTTTTGCTTTGTTTCTAGCATGAGAGGTCTCTTCAGCCTAGGTCTTCAAAATACCATGGAGTCTGCCCTGTTTATGGTACTGTCTTGTAGATGCATAGTTCCATTAAATGAGTAACTCTGTGTCTGTCAAGAGTTTTGTCTGAGATACTAACTGATAGCTGTAAAAATATCAACTCTGTGTAGCACATCTCATAGTCGCTAATAGCTGCCTCCTCATGTTCTGTTTATTGTTTACCTGCTGTGTGTCCATCAGGAAATGCTGGTAAACTTCTTGTAGGCTCAATAGCCCAGTTGAGGAAATTGTTGGTTTGCAGAAGTCTTCTGAATGGCAGAATGTGAGGGTGGTGATGTGAAAGGTGTGTGTACCTGTGTGCTTCCTTGCCTTGACTGCCAGGGTCTGCTGCTTTGGGAGCAAGACTGATGAAGTTTGCCCTCTACAACTACCTGAGGGGTGGTTGTGGCCGGGAAGGGGTTGGTCTCTTCTCCCAGGCAACCAGCACCAGAACAAGGGGACACAGTCTCAAGCTGCACCAGGGGAGGTTTAGACTCGAGGTGAGGAGGAAGTTCTTCACTGAGCGAGTCATTCGTCATTGGAATGTGCTGCCCAGGGAGGTGGTGGAGTCTCCATCCCTGGAGATGTTCAAGAGGAGATTGGACGTGGCACTTGGTGCCATGGTCTAGTCATGGGGTCTGTGTTGATAGGTTGGACTCGATGATCCTCGAGGTCCTTTCCAACCTAAGTGATACTATGTGATACTGTGAAGTTCAGCTGGTGGTGTTTGCAGCCCTAGATCACAGTGTGTGTGTGTGTGTGTGTGTGCAGTAGCCAGTTTAATTCCACCCATAAAAGTGGGAAGCTGCCCAAGGCTACTGAGCCCATGTAGCTTTGAAACATTTAAGTTGAGCAATGGTTAACTACTACTTAAATTTGAGATCTAGCTGTTCAGGGCTGGATTTTTTCAGGCTGAAGTAAATGTAAGCTTTGTCTGTTTAGACAACAGGGTGGTTAAGCCATTGACTGTGTCCTAGTAGTTGGGATCATACCATTGCTTTGAAAAGAAATAGGTTGTCCAGGCAGTCTTCCTACTCATTGACTGTTTAGTTCAGTCCTATTGGTGCAATCTTTCATGCTCAGGGACAGAAAAGCTCCAGAAAGTTCCCTGCCTCTTCATTCATTCATTCATTCACTCCTCTGTTCAGCAGTCTGCCTTTCTAAGGATTCACATACCATCTTCTTGAACATGGAGAAGAATCACTGCTAAATGAATCTCTGCTGGCTTTAACTTAGGGGGTACCAGAGAGGATGATGTCTCTTATTTTTAAACTGTTTAATCCAAAGAAAGACTTTAAGGTGCCATGGTTGAGTTGGTTAGATACTGTTAGATGATAGGTTGGACTTGATGATCTCAAAGGTCTTTTCCAACCTGGTTAATTCTGTTCTAATTCTAGTTATCCTGGTCAGTCTTGCTGTCAGCATGTCTGTTTTCACAGGGAAGCCACCAGTGGTGTTAGTAGATATTTTGTCTAGAATTATTGCTAGGTGCAGATCCTACCTTTATGGGGGAAGGGAGGTATTTTTTTTTGGTTTGTGTTGGCTTTTGTTCTTGGTTTTATTTTGGGGAGCAGCCTTGAGGATTTAAGCAAAGAATATGCATTCTATCAGACGAAGCAAAGAAACAGTTGCAGCTTAAAATAAGGCTTGTGACTCATGACTTGCTTAACTATCTCCAAGACATCCATCCCATTAATGTAGAAGGCTGAGAGTTTATTGGGTAATTCCAGTATTGATCGTTTTCTTATCAAACTGTTGGTCAATTTGTCTTGACAGCTGCTGCTGTCTTTCATTCTTCCACAAGTGCTGTTAGCCACATCTCCACCAGAAGTGTGACTTTTATTTGGGAAAGTAGAAGGTTTGGCAAGAGTTGGTGCTGACTTATCCCTGGCTTGCTCTGCCCTGAACTTTACCTAGGAGCCGGTCAGCTTAAAAACAGTAACTGAAGTATCAGGATTCAGACCTGTGCTTGGGGCTTGTAACCTTGGTTCTGGAGATACTCTCTTAAGCTTGTCTTCAACAGCAAAGAGAATGCTCCTGTGTTGATTTCAGTTTTTGTTACAGAGTTTCATTAGTGCTTCAGGAGAGAAGAGCACACCTGCCTTCAAAAATGATTCATTTAATAGGCATGATTTAGATAATAAAATGAGTGAAAATTCAGGGATTGGGACAGGCTACCCAGGGAGGTGATGGAGTCACTGTCCCTGGAGGTGTTCAAGAACTGTGGGGACATGGCACCTGGGGACATGGTTTAATGGCCATGGTGGTGTTGGGTTAATGGTTGGACTTGAGGTCTTTTCCAGCCACAACAGTTCTGTCCATGTATAAAATTATTTCCTGTTCTTAATTCTGTGGCTGTAGATTGGTAAGATGATGGGTCAGATCCTCTCCTTGGCTCAGGTTTGAGAGTGCCTGGATTATGTCAGTGTTTGGAAGGTAACAGTGTCTGTACACCATGGTGTTTAGTATTTCCAAGCAAAGAGAGACTGTTTTGTTAGATGGAGGTCCTCTGCATATCCTGGTGCTTAGCTTTTCCAGCTCCTGATGACAGTGCACATCAGCAATGTCAGAAGTCCTTCAACAGTCTTTAAATCACTGGAGGGGTCTTGAACATGACAGAGTGGTCACCTCTGGAGCAGTCTCATGCTGGAAGCTTGTTTGGGTGAGGGAGGCTTCTTCTCACCTTGTTGTTGGAACTTCCTTACACTATGCTTTAATAAACTGATTGAGTTGGTAAATATTCCAGTTGCTTCTGCTTAAAAAAGAAAAGGAAACCTAAATAATAGCTATTGGAAATATGAAGATGGCTCTTAGGAATTTGCCTGCTAGTGACTTAGAAATATAAGTGTTAATATCTCAGCTGAGCACTAAAGAGATTTAAGAGTGTGGTTTTAGAGGTGACATTCAAATGCTATTTTAAGAGGAGTGATAAATGCTTGTGCTTTTCCTCTTGCCCTCTGCTTCAAGCTGGAGAAGGTCCTCTTGACAATGGCTACAAGAAGTGTAATAAATGTGCTGATATTTTCTCCCTAAAACTTGTCTGGGACAAATTGCCTTCAGTTAAAATAGTCTGGCCTGGCATTTTGCATTCAGAGCGACTGCAACAGAATGCAAGATGTGAAAGTTCAGACTTGTAAATCTTCTTTTCTTTGATCACTGATTTAAAGGCAAGTTGATATTTGCAAGTACAGTCCCCACTAAATTATGGCAAAGATGCAAAAATAGGTTGGGTTTGCTCTCTGTGTGGATGGGCTGCCTTGGATATGGTCTCAAAGTTCATTTTGAGACGTGAGATGTAGTGAGATTCTGATACTGAGAAGAGGCAGCATTAGCTTAGTTCTGTGCCTAATAAGCAGATCCAAAGGAAATCTTTCAAGTTGTTTTGGGGAGAGGGTGTGGGGGACAGTTCACAGCATGCCAGTTTTCCCTGTGGGAAACCCACAGTGGAACACTTCTGAACCTGTTACTGTGTGTTGCTGCCTTCTGCTTCCCCAAGTCCAGGTGTGCACCTTGTTAGGCTACCACTTTGTTACTTAAATTCTTTTGACATTAATTCTCCTTAAGTGAGTTTTCAAGATCATAATCCTGCAAAGAACAAAACTTCAGTGTGGTTTTCTGAAGTGCTGCAGTTGCATTTAGTAGCATGCCTGCCTTAGGATGAATAATGAACCCCAGTGACAGTGTTCCCTGTTACCATCAGGACTGTTTAGAAGGGCATGTAATGATAGGACAGGGGGCAATGGGTTTTAGCTGGATCAGGGTAGATTTAAAGTGGACATCAGGAGGAAGTTCTTCACAATGAGAGTGGTGATATACTGGCACAGGCTGCCCAGGGATGCGGTTGAGGTCCCATCCCTTGAGGCATTCAAGATCAGCTTTGATGTGGCCCTGGGCATCCTGGTCTAGTTGGAGGTGTCTGTGCTGAATGCAAGGGGGTCAGACAGATGACCTTTGATGGTCCCTGCCAAGGTGATGCAATCTGTGAATCATGAGAGAAATTAGGATATGGATTGGGAAATCTGACCTGTGAATGGAGCTTTTGAATTTCATTTTCTTACACAAGCTGAGCGAAGTTTTGCTCAAATGGGGAGAGTCATGTCTTCCAGTTTGCTGCTTTCTTGAAATGAAGATAAATCCTGTGCTTTAAAAAATACTGTTGTTTTTCTTCCTCAGTGCTCAGTTTTGGACTTGTGTGTGTTTTAGAGGGTCATTTTCATGTGCTTCTGAAAAATCTGTTGTGCCTGTAACTCGGTCTAGGCCGTCGCAGGACTTGGTGCTTCTGCTTGCTCATCTGATTACACAGCTCAAGGGAATAAGGTTAAGGACATGCTGTTGGTAACTAGAGCGTTTTCAGGGCTTTAGTTTGGCAGATGGACTGCTTGGCTATATTCATACATCTGCCTACCTGCTGTGGCAGCTGCTGCTGCTGCATGTTGTGTTCTTTTGTTCTGTTCCACCCAAGAAAGGAGCACAAGGAAGTGTAGTGAATGGATTAATTTAAGGTTAAGGCTAGTGTTTTGCTTGCTTCCTAACTCTTAATCATAATAAAGCTTCTGATAAAGCTAATGAATCCTTCTGAAAGTGAAACAGATTTTTAGGATGTGTTTCAGGGGCTGCAACTCGCCAGTAGCATTGTCTAAGAAACAGTCAAGTATGTTTCCTTCATTATTTGTTTCAATATCTTCTTCTTTTTCTCTCCCCTTCCCCCTCTTTTTCCAGGAGCAGTACCCAGACTTTGCCTGACACTGCATGGTCCAAGAGAATTAAGGAAATATGGAATGACATGAAGGAGATTAGTTGAGGATTAAAGGCTTTGAGGACAAAACACCTCGCCGAGGTGAAGCACAGACTAGCTTTCTAGTTGTAGCTCCGAGGAGCTGTGTGCTGAAAAAAGATGGCAGATCCAGGAATGATGAGTCTGTTTGGAGAAGATGGGAATATTTTCAGTGAGGGGTTGGAAGGTCTTGGAGAATGTGGATATCCTGAAAACACAGTAAATCCTATGGGGCAGCAAATGCCCATGGATCAAGGATTTCCCTCTTTACAGTCCTCTCTTCATCATCCTCCAGCAAATCAAAACCAAGCCAAGTTGACCCATTTTGATCACTATAACCAGTACGAGCAGCAGAAGATGCACCTGATGGATCAGCCCAACAGGATGATCAGCAGTGCCCCTGGGAATGGGATCGCATCTCCGCATTCGCAGTACCACAACCCTCCAGTTCCTCAGGTTCCTCACGGCAGTGGTGCTGGTGGTCAGATGGGAGTCTATCCTGGCATGCAGAACGAAAGGCATGGGCAGCCCTTCGTAGACAGTGGCTCCATGTGGGGACCACGGGCAGTTCAAGTGCCAGACCAGATAAGAGCACCCTACCAGCAGCAACAGCAGCAGCAGCCGCAACCGACACAGCCGCCGCAGGCACCCTCCGGACCCCCTGGGCAGGGCCATCCTCAGCACATGCAGCAGATGGGAAACTACATGGCTCGTGGTGATTTCTCAATGCAGCAGCACGGTCAGCCACAACAGCAGAGGATGAACCAGTTTTCTCAAGGCCAAGAAGGCCTCAATCAGGGAAACCCTTTCATTGCCACCTCAGGACCTGGCCACTTGTCTCATGTGCCCCAGCAGAATCCCAGTATGGCACCTTCTTTGCGACACTCAGT
This sequence comes from Melanerpes formicivorus, assembly GCF_026170545.1. Classification (NCBI taxonomy): domain Eukaryota; kingdom Metazoa; phylum Chordata; class Aves; order Piciformes; family Picidae; genus Melanerpes; species Melanerpes formicivorus. The sequence goes on from NW_027142417.1 coordinate 1,043,876, forward strand.
CCAGCAATTTCACCACCATCCCCCCACTGCTCTCCATGGAGAATCAGTAGCCCACAGTCCCAGATTCTCCCCTAATCCTCCCCAGCAGGGTGCTGTTAGGCCACAAACACTTAATTTTAGTTCTCGGAGCCAGACGGTACCCTCACCTACTATAAACAACTCAGGGCAGTATTCTCGATATCCTTACAGTAACCTTAATCAGGGATTAGTTAATAATACAGGGATGAATCAGAATTTAGGCCTTACAAATAACACTCCAATGAATCAATCTGTACCAAGATACCCAAATGCTGTCGGATTTCCATCAAACAGTGGTCAAGGACTAATGCACCAGCAGCCCATCCACCCTAGTGGCTCACTTAACCAAATGAACACGCAAACTATGCACCCTTCACAGCCTCAGGGAACTTATGCCTCTCCACCTCCCATGTCACCTATGAAAGCAATGAGTAATCCAGCAGGTACACCTCCTCCACAGGTTAGACCTGGGAGTGCTGGAATGCCAATGGAAGTTGGCAGTTATCCAAATATTCCCCATCCTCAGCCGTCACACCAGCCCCCTGGTGCCATGGGAATTGGACAAAGGAATATGGGCCCCCGAAACATGCAGCAGAATCGTCCATTTATGGGTATGTCTTCAACACCACGGGAGATGGGTGGGCACATGAGACCAAATGGTTGTCCAGGTGTTGGCCTTGCAGATCCACAAGCAATACAAGAGCGACTAATATCTGGCCAGCAGCTTCCTAGTCAACAGCAGTCTTTTCAACAGCAAATGCCAACCTGTCCTCCCATGCAGCCTCATCCAGGGATACATCATCAATCTTCACCACCCCCACATCCTCATCATCAGCCTTGGGCACAGCTTCACCAGTCACCACAAAACACACCACAAAAAGTGCCTGTCCTTCAGGTAAGCTGCTTCTGATGAGTAGAAAATGTTTTAAATTGCTCTTTAAATGCGTTTCAGGATACACAAGATTTGTAGTTGCAAAATATTCGCTGCTGTTTGACTCCCCTGCTTGCTACCACTTGTGTGAGTTTCTTGGTGCACAGGAGCTGAAGGTAAAGTGAGGTGCAGGTAGCTTGGTAATGCCCTTACAGAAAGTTTTACAGGATAACGTTATGGATAGACTGGAATGTGATACAGCCACAGGACAAGCTGAATACCTGCTTTGTTGGGTTGGATCCTTTGAGGAGAAAATGAAAAGCACGTGTGACAATGGTTCCCTAAACTCCTAATGTTTGTGTCTGAACCTTGGGGAAAGAAGTGTGTGTGTTACAGCGTGTTTGCTTTGGCCTAACTGAGGGGGTTCTCTAAATCCCCAGGGAGTGTGTTGTGGTTTGAAGTTGAAGCTGGAATTCTGGTGTGTGATAAAATGTCCAGGATGAACTTCTGCAGCACTGAGTAATGCAGCTGGGAAGTGGTGGGGCAGCGCTCTATGCGAGGAGAAGACAGCGGATGTGAATCACAGCCTGAAATCAAATCTTCTGAGGCTTAAATGAAATCTCACATAGGATAAAAGTTTTATTTTACTGAGTCTCTGACCTGCGGGTTTTGATGGAAATTTATTGCTTCCACCTCATTTTTCAATTAAAAGCTAAAGATGGTAAAACATCTTGATCCTCTGTAGCTTAGCAGGTTTGACTAAGTGCTACTATGTTAAGCTTCAGCTGAAAAAGTGCCCTTTGGGATCCTGGTGCTTGCCATTGCTTGCCTCTGGCTCTGCCAGTCACCACTCAAGAGGTTCTGGTACGGAATGGATAGGTGGCCAAGATATCAGAGGTTTTATTATTTTGCAATTAATGCCAAGTAGCTCTGCCCATAAATATTTGGAGGCAATTGTTGGAATGCAGTGGTAACGACAGGATGCTACAATAAGCTCAATAAATCACACAAACAGCTGTCCCAGGCAGTGTCCTGGGCCTGCGTGGAAAGCAGCTGCTCAGCAGCCCCTCGCCGCTGCCTGCCGGCTGCTTCCATAGCCGCTCAGCACAGCGTGAGCTGGGGCTGGGAATCAGATGGATCTGCTGCAGAGGGGCAGCTGACGAGGAGTGGTTACGTGGAGCAGCTCAGCAGCTGGGAGAGGCTTCCACGCTCCCTGTGGAGGAGGGGAGGGGGAGCCATAGGGTGGGGTAGCCCTAGGAGAGGGAGATCAGGGGCTAAGCTGGGGAAGGACGCTGTCTTTCTTCAAGGGAGGTAGAAGCTCTTCCCTGGAAGGGGCAAAGAATATCTTCAAGACCATCTTTCTCTCCCCTGCCCCCCTTCCAGATTGGTGTGAAATTTTATACCCATTTTGACCCTTCCTCCCCTGCCACATCCAGGCAGAGGCTTTGTTTGGAAAAACTAAATTACAGTTCTCAGATGAACATGGAGCTGTGTGTTCCTCCTTGAGAGAGCAGCTCTTGACAATGCCTCTTGTGCACTGCAGGTAAGCAGGATGAAAGAGGAGAGAACTCAAGACTACATGAGAAAACCCAAGACAATGAGCAGATCTTTGGGAAAGGGGTAATGGGTCCATGGAGAAATCAGTGCTGAATCTCTGGGGATGAGAAAAAGAAGTACAAGATGTGGTTTTTATCCAGAAGTTGAGAGCTAACACATCCAGCAGGAAAAGACTTGAGAGGAAATTGCAGAAACGGTAACTTAGAGATGTGTAAGGCTGGAGAGGAACAAAACCCAGCATCAGCTGGGATCCTCTCCAGTTAGTGATAGTGGGGCTGTGGGAAGAGAAGACTTCAGGCTGACTGTACCCCAAAGCTGTGGTGATTTTCACTGGCATTAATTCTTTGTTTTCATCTGACCATCCAGTAAACCTTTTGATTTTTTGACAGCAAGAGGTGCCTTGGAGGGAGCAGGTTTACTTGTAGAATGGACAGGCTTGTTAAACATTCTTGGGACGTTTGTTCCCCCTTTATCTGAAGGGGTAAAACCCAGACAGCTCAACCCTTCAATGAGCTACAGTCCCATTACAAAGTCCTAACTGCAGATGAATAGCTTGAACAAAGGTAAGTGCTGAAACAAAAATGAGAGGAAAACCACATGATAACCCCAGCAATTTGATTAAAATCAGTAATTCAAACAGTAGCAGCTAGCCAAGAAACTTCTCCTTTAGCCTGCTTCTGTGAAGTTTTTATTTGGTAGGAGTTATTGCTAACATACCTTCCCATTAAGTAATTAGTTTGAGACCTGACTGCAGTAATGAAACCCTTGACAGGCATGCATTTTCCACTTGAAAACTGTTTGGATGAAATAAATATTGTTCAGGTCAAAGAAAACTCAACTCCTCCCCACCCCCTGGGGATAGCTGCAGATGTGGGAAACCCCTGCTCTTCAAACCCAGCAGAGGATTTGCAGCTCTCCGTCTGCGGCGTGGTTTGCCCTCCACGTCAGCTGGCAGAGAAGGGCTCATTGAAGAAGAGTTATTTCAGCGACCACTTTGGTTCCACAGAATGGACAGAGGCAGTGCAAGGGAAGTCACAATGTACTTTTAAATCAACAGAAGCCATCTTAGTAATTCTTTCTTTCAGTGATTTGAAGCTAGCCTTATCATGGGAAGGCTGTCATACTTGTGGTTAACCAAATTGCTGGGTTGTTTTTAGCTATGTTGGAAGGAAAGTGAAGTTCTTTTGCTTTTAACTTGGATTTTAAAAGAAAAGCCATGTAGATTCTAGGCCTTAAGTTCTTTGTGTGTGTGTGTAAAGCTTCTAATGTATTTTGGCTGGGAGATAGAGCTGGTGATTGAGAATTTGATTGGTTTACATTCATAGCTGAAATCTAGATGTGGCTGTCGGGAAGCCTGTTAGCAGTGAGTTGCTGGTTTCATTGGAGCTTGATAGATCTGTTAAAGACATCACAGTGTTGGGCCTTGCAGTCAGTGTGCTTGGTTTTTCAAACCCTCTTCTGAAAGCAAGGACTTCTGGATGAGCTCTGTGGCCATGTGGTGGGAAGGTGGGTGCTGCTGTGGCCAAGGTGCAAAGCAAAGGGTAGGAGGTGGAAGGAGCTTGCTTGTTTTCATAGTGGAGGCATCTGTGCTGGGCTTGTGGGCTCCTGCTCTCAAAATAGATCTGGAAAAGGGTGAAAAGTCAGAGGGCAAAGTGTACTGCTGCTGTTAACATACTCAAAGCCAAGTGCTGGTGTGGTATAGAGCCTAGAAACAATGAAACTAAGTAATTAGAAATGCAACAGGAGTGTCAATTGTGTGGCTGCAAGCTGTGTGAGTCCAGGCATGCTCTGGTTAGGTTGAATATTAGGAAAGGCATCTCCTCTAAAAGGGTAGTCAAGCCCTGGAACAGGCTGCTCAGTGCAGCAGTGGAGTCCCCATGCCTGGGGAATTGAAGAGCTGTGTTGATGTGGTGCTGAGGGACACGGTTCAGTGATAGACTTGGTTGTGTTATGTTTACAGTTGGGCTTTAAAGGTTCTTTCCAACCAAAATGATTCTGTGATTCTGTGGTGCCTGAGCAGTGAAATAGCAGACGGGAAAACCTCTCCTTAGGAGCAGGCTCTCGGTGTTAGATGGCTGCCTGAAAATGTGCTCTGACAGCCAAAGAAATGGAGTGCTAGGAATTGGTATGGAAGTAACAGAGGAAGGCAAAGCTGGTTCCATGCTGTTACATGGAGGCATGCTGTGCCCACGTGGCAAGTGCCATAGCTCTGGGTCCCTTCCTCAGGGCTCAGAAAATAAAGTCACACTTGAAAAACGGAGAAGGATGATTTGGGGGAAAGAAGAGAGAGAAGGTGAAAGCCTCTGAAATTGAGTGCAGTGGGTACATGGAGGAGGTGACTGTGAAACCAGGGCTGTTTGTCACCTGCTTTTATCTCATTGAAGTCTTTTAAGGTGTTCAGCAAATGATTAGGTGGTGAGCTCAGAACTGCACATTAAGGTGCTGATCTCTGAGATGTTGTGGAGGAAAAGACATCATTTGATAATCATGAGGGCACCAGATTTAGTTGAGCATCTCAGTGCTGCAAACAAGTGCCTCAGAATTTGTTGGGGTGCATGTACTGCATGCATCTTTGGTTCTTGCACTCCTCCACAGACTGTATCAAGAGGGGCTAGCAGGTTAGACAGGCCTCTGGAGGTCTGTGCTTGTGAACTCCTATTTTCAGAGTTTTATTAGGGGCAGAGCAAGTGCCAGAGCTTTCTCTGCCAAGAGCAGGCTATCCTGGGTGTGCTGTTGAACTTATTTACCCACAGCTACTGTGTGGGCTGAAGTTTCAAGTCCTGTTCATTAATCATGTTCCAAATGTGTTTATAATCAAACACAGGAATATTTAAGTGACAAACAGTCACAGCAAAACCTCCATGCTTGACTAACTGGTAGGACTCATCAGAGGGCACCAACAGCATTGAAGGATGCTGGGTTGTGGTGTCCAGCTTCTTGTGGAGAAGGAATTCATTGTGTGTGTTACAGTTCACTGCCAGGTTTACTCTGCTGGCTCTCCTGGCTGTGGGCATGTGACTTTGATTTAAATCACAGCTCATAGCTGTGTTTGGGCTGAACACATTCTTTTGAAACTTCCTGCCCTCCCTTGCAAGGGGAAGAGGCAGGGAAAGTCCTGCTGAGTCACCAGCTGGGACACCCCTGTCACAGACCCTGCCTGCATTTTCAAATCCAGTGGTGATGCCTCAGTTTAATTTATACTGGGAGGTACCTGAGTAATGGAAACTACTGGAGTGGTTTGATGCAATATTCTAACCCAGCAGAGAGTGCAGGGTAAGTCAGGTACTGCTGGCACACCAAAATGAAGTTGACTTTCTCCTGGGTACTCGTTGTAAGGTCTAAGAGCAGCAGGAAGAGCCTGACCCCTTCTTATCTCCTTCATATCTTCACAGAGGTCTCCATAAGTCACCTGCTCTCTCCACAACCATTGTTCAGTCTCTGTCCTGTGATTTTATGTATTATGAAGTGGTATCATTTCAAACTGTTAAGATTTTCCCCATAAATTAATATTCATAAGCATTGTCCCACAGCTCCAGAGGAACCTTTGCTTTTCCCTCCCTGGAGTGTGTAGCTTTCTGAGTGGTTTCCAGTCAGTAAGTAGAACACCTTCAGAGTTATTTTTTTTTTTAAGCACTCTTGGGTACTTTTTGATGCAGAGATACCATATGCACTGCACAGAGCCTTGCATCTGGGAAAGCACAACCCCAGTATAGGCTGGGGACTGACCTGTTGGATAGTAACATAGGGGAAAGGCACCTGAGGGTCCTGGTGGACAGATGGATGCCCATGAGCCAGCAGTGTGTCCTTATGGCCAAGAAGGCCAATGGCATCCTGGGATGTATTAGAAGGGATGTGGTTAGTAGGTTGAGAGAGGCTCTCTTTCTCCCCCTCTACTCTGTAAAGAGTGCAAGCTGGAGCAGAGGAAGTTCCATGTGAACATAAGGAAAAGCTTCCTCACTGTGAGGGTGCCAGAGCGCTGGAACAGGCTGCTCAGAGAGGTTGTGGAGTCTCCTTCTCTGGAGAGATTCCAAACCCACCTGGATGCATTCCTGTGTGACCTGCTCCAGGTGATCCTGCTCTAGCAGGGGTGTTGGATCTGTGGAGGTCCTCTTCCAACCCCTAGCATTCATTGATTCTGTGCACAGTCAGCAAAATCTCATGACTGCCCCTGGAAATTCTGGCTTCCATTTGCAAGCGTTCATAGAGCAGCAGTTCAGTGCTGCTTAGCAGGGTTGTTGAAGGTGCCAGAATAAATGGAATGAAGAACCTCACCAATACTGAACCCTAATTGAATTGTGTATTATTTTTGTGTCTAGGTAAGCCTCTGTGTGTATTTATGTAAAATAGATGTTAAACTCCAAGGGCAAATCAGAAGTTGTGCAGGATGACGAAAGGAAAGCTGAGAAGAAAACCCAGTGCTCATCTAAAAGTAAAGCCTGATGGTTGTTGGGGGGTTTTTGCCTTAAAGTTTACAGGGTTCTGTATTTTCTGGAGGCTCTGAAGAACTCCTGTATTGGAGCCATGTATTCAATGTAATTAACAACAACTTCCCAAATAAAAGCAGACCATTGAAGCTACCTCTGGTTAACACTGCTGAAGTTATTTCACCTCTAGAGCAGAAGAGTCTGTTGCATGGACAGCCTGATCCATCTGTGCTCAGTTTTGGGCCCTCACTACAAGAAAGGTGCTGAAGCACGTCCACAGAAGTACAATGAAAGTGGTGAAGGATCCTTGTGAGGTGTGGCTGAGGGAATTGGGGTTGTTTGACCTGGAGGTGCAGGGGAGATGACCTGGCTCTCTACAGCTGCCTGAAAGGAGGTTGGAGGTTGGCCTCTTCTCCTGAGGAACAGGCAGTAGGACAAGAGGAAATGGCCTCAAGTTGCACCAAGGGAGGTTTAGGATGAAAGTGAGGAAAATTTTCTTAGCCCAAAGGGTTGCCAAAGCCTGGCTTAGGCTGTCCAGGGCAGTGGTGGAGTCCCCATCCCTGGAGGGTTTTAAAGCTGTGTAGATGTGGTGCTGAGGGACATGGTTTAGTGGTGACTTGGCAGTGGTGGGGTAAGGGTTAGACTTGATGACCTGAAAGGTCTCTTCCAAGCAAACTGATTCTGTGAGTCTACCCAAGAAATGCTTGATTATTTCTTTAACTCCAGTGGCAGGCTTAATAAGGAACAAGTTGCAGGCTGAGTAATAATGTCCTGCCTTTTTATTGTGGATCCTCCTCCTGGTCTTTGTCCTGCTCTTTCACATGGAATGAGACTTCCATTTGGGCCTTTGCTTGTGTCCTGAATGAAAGTGTCACAAACTTACTTCAGTTTTATGGAGCTAGATATACTGCACAGGTGATAATGTGGACTGGATTTTGGGAACAAATAGCTTGCTTTGATTTTCCTTTAGAGATGCCATCTATAAATATTTGGTGCTTGCTTTTGTCCCCAGAGTTGTAAAGTTTGGTAGCTAAGGAGTGAGATTAACACCCTTGTACATTTCACAGTGATTAAAGCTTCTGTTGGTACAGATCTTTCCTTTGAAATGCTCCCAATTTGCAGATGTGGTTTAAAAATGGTGAAGCTCCTTCTTGGGAGCTGGTAGGAGCTAGGAGCAGAGGTGGAAATGTGGGCAAGAAGTGGTGTCCAGGGAGAGGGCAGCAAATGGCTGAGCTGATGGAGTAGTGCTGAGCAGCAGAACCAGAGGGAATGGCCAATATCTGTTATGATGTGGGCAGAGAAGTTCAAGAAGTCTTCCCATCTCTCCTGCACCAGCTGCTACTCACCTGCCTCTTCAGCCCATGGCAGAGGTGGCCATGTGGCACGTGGGTGCCCATTGCAGCTCTGCACACTGCTTCAGGGTGCACCCTAGTGTCCCCATGCTGTGGGCAGAGTCCACTGATGGCATCCCAGCACAGCTGGGTGAAGGCAGCAACAATATCTAATCTCCTTAAGAAAAAAAAGAATCCATGCAAATAAAGGTGGCCAAAGTCTGTGATACAGAACCTTAGCTCCTCTGCACCAGCACACCTGATCATCTGGTGACCTGGCTTATCTGGCCACCTCCCTTCGGCCCAGGTCACGTTCCTGGCATCTCCTCACTCTGGTTCAAAGCAGGAAATCCTACTTCTTGTGGGTAGTGGTAGAGGTTAACCTGAGATCTCTCTCTGACCTTCCACTGTTGGCTTGGGAGGAATCTTTGCTCCTTTGCTTCCATCAGCTGTTCATCCCTGAATCGGTATCAAGAGCCTGGCTGCAACTCTTTCCTGTCCTCTTCCTCAGCAGTTTTGCTGTGTTAGGCAAGCCAAGGAGATGGCAGCAGCTCAGCTATTGCACTGAGGAAGCACAGAAAGGAAGACCTGCTGGCAGCTGGGTTCAGACTGCATGGCTTGCTGCTGTAGAAATTAAATGTCAAAAAAATCTCAACTTCTGGAGCTTGGCAGGATGCTACGGAATATTATGGGGCCTACAAGAAGGCTGCAGAGGGACTGTTTCCAAAGGCCTGCAGTGATGGGATGAAGTGCAGTGATTTGAAGTGAGAGCAGAGAGGCTGAGGGAGCTGGGATTGTTTAGCCTGGAGAAGAGGAGGCTCAGGGGTGACCTCATTGCCCTCTACAACTACCTGAGGGGTGGTTGTAGCCAGGAAGGGGTTGGTCTCTTCTCCCAGACAACCAGCACCAGAACAAGGGGACACAGTCTCAAGCTGCGCCAGGGGAGGTTTAGACTCGAGGTGAGGAGGAAGTTCTTCCCCATGCGAGTCATTGGTCATTGGAACGGGTTGCCCAGGGAGGTGGTTGAGTCATCGACCCTGAAGGCGTTCAAGAGGAGATTGGACGTGGCACTTGGTGCCATGGTCTAGTCATGGGGTCTGTGTTGATAGGTTGGACTCGATGATCCTCGAGGTCCTTTCCAACCTAAGTTATACTGTGATACAGATTTAGATTGGATGTGAGCAACAAGTTCTGCAGCAGGAGGCTACTGGAACACGTTGCCCAGGCAGGTGGTTGAGGCCCCATCCCTGGAAATATTCAAGGTCAGGGTGGACAAGGCTCTGAACACCCTGCTCTAGTGGAGGATGTTCCTGCTGACTGCAGGGGGGTTGGACTGGATGACCTTTGGAGGTCCCTTCCAAGCCAACCCATTCTCTGCTTTTCTGAAATTAAAAGGTTAATAATCATAGAGCATAGAATGGTCTGGGTTGGAAGGGACCTCTAAAGGTCGTCCAGTCCAAACCCCAATCACGAGCTCTTCAAGAGGGCAGCGGTATGCAGCACCAAATGAATCCTTTCTCTGAGGCTCTAACATGATGCAAGGATTTCCAAGCACCTCTTTAAACTTCACCTTCCCCTCCTGCTCTTTTGTTAAAGACAGGCTCCTTCTCTTTTCATGGGAGAGGAATATTTTCATGTGCAACGCAAGAGCTCCCAAAAGGAATGTATCCCCACCTCCAACAGGCTTCTGCCTTGAAACAGACTGAATAATTTAATCAGTTGAATCAGAAAAACATTAGTCAACTTTAATTGTGCTAATTAAATTGTGGTTTATTATGGCTCTGCAACTCCCACAACCGAAAGAACACAACGACCACAGTAACTGAGAAGTTAATTCTTCTCTAGATGGTTGGATTTAGTGTTCCTGGAAGAAAAAGGAGAGAGCTTCATAACAAGTTTCATAACAAACTTCTTATTAGCCAGTTGTCCATGTGAACTCTGTTTTTTCCACTCTCCTATGCTGTCTCCTTTCTCTCCAGATGGCCTTCCATCCAGTTCCATTCTGGTCCCTCCTATCTTTTTTGGCCCTGCAGGGCTCTGATAGCTGTGATAATCCCCTGCTTTTCCCTGCCCCTGAGAGCTGGAGGATAGGAAGGTTTTATTTTTGGAAGAAATCTTTCTGTACCAGCCAATTCTTGCTAGAGATACTGGGAGGCTTATAATGTGCAGTGCCTCTCTGAGTTTAAAGTGACACCTTACCTCCAAATGCTGGCATCAGGGCTGAGTTGTACAACAGGTTTATGTAATATCCAGTCATCAAAACCAGGCTAAACCATCAGGCTTTAGCTTTTTCACTTGGATCTCACTCAGTTTGGTAATGGGGTGTTGCAAATGTTGCCTGGTGCAAGCATGGTTTTATTCAGCAGCCTGGGCAAGTGGAAGGTGTCCCTTCTAGAACTAGATGATCTTGAAGGTCTCTTCCAAACCAAATCATTCTATGATTCTAAGACATTTTTTACAGTGAGGGTAGTGAGACACTGGCCCAAGTTGCCCAGAGATACCTCATCCCTGGTCAGAGATACCCCATTCCAGGTCAGGTTGATTGATGCTCTGAGCAACCTGCTCTTGTTGAAGATGACCCTACTGACTGTGGGGGAGGTTGGGCTAGATGACCTTTAAAGGTCTCTTCCCACCTAAGCCATTCTGTGATCTCTTCAGGGGCCAGTCCCAGCAGGGAGTTCTGTATTGGCTGATCCAAAACAGTGTAGCCTCACCTCACCTGGGAGTAATGGAGTCTACTCTTTTTCTTTGTTTCATGGAAAGACTGAAGAGGCTGTGCAGTAAAAATGGTTTGTTTGCCTTTGGGTTTGAAGGGAACTGGGCACAACTGAGCCTTCCTGTGGAGCTGCACATCTTGTAGTGGAAGGTGACAACGTGAAACCATGAGTTGTTTGACAGGTTAGTATGAGTAAGCTAGAAAAAGATGGCTTTAGCCTGTGGTGTGTACCCTCCATGTCTGTGAACTTCTTCCATGAGAGAACCTTTGAGTAACTTGAGTCAGAGGGAATATGCTGGCAGGGCAGGCAAACCTGGTCACTGTTTCCATTTCACAGGGTGGAAACCTGCAGCTGGGTGGCTGTGGCTGTGATTTCAGGGGTGGCTGCAAACTACCTCCCTCTTCCTCCCCACCACCCTGGGCAGGCTCCTGCTGGGTTTCTTGGTGCTCTGAGGGAAGCCTTCCCTTGAGAAGAGTTAAGACTGCTTGTTGCTCAGCTCCTGCACGTGTTCTTGACTGCCAGCTTGACTCTTCCATGCATTTAGATACCCAAAGGCTTTTGCCTTTTTGAGGGTACAGTTTGCTGTTCTGCTCTGTCTTTTAGTGTATCCAAAATGAGCACTTTGGAAAGTGACTTGAACTATCTTAGGGCTTCAGCTAGCTATCTTTAATTGGATAGTCAAAAATCCTGGTGCAGAACTATGAGGACTAACGTAAAAGCAGTATTAAAAGCAGTATTGGCTGTGCACATGAAAAGACCTACCTTACCTCAAGCCTAGAAAGCCACCAGTTTGTTTTCTACAAGTCACAAACACAAAGTTGTTGAAATCTTGATCCCTGTCTTTTCCTTTGAACTTGGGAATGGGTTCCCTGAGCTGCAGATGCTGAAGAATTAGGTGCTTGTATTCATAAGTAAAGCAAAGAAATCTTTGTGTCTAAGTGGAGAAAACCAAATAATAGTCCAGAAAAGCTGGGCTGCAGATAGCTGAAGTCTCATCTGCAGGCTGTCCTGCTCTTGCAGTGATTAACTGCTCAAGCCTGATATACTTCCTGCTAGGTGTAAAAGGTAAACTTCTGCTCCTCTCTGCCTTGTGTACAAACGTACCCTAAAGCAAAGTCCTCCTGTAACCCACACCGTGGCCTCACTGGGAGAAGGGGTTTAAAGTGTTAATTAATTGGTCTGGAGAGCCTCAAAGCAGGCCAGGGGCTCCTGGTCTGGGAGCTCTGGGGTAACTTTTATGGAAACAATTATTGGGGCTTTTTGAGAGAAGAATTTGTTCTGTCTTCGTTTATCCTTGTTGATCTGCATCTCTTGTATTGAGGATGTGTTTAGTCTCCAGCTGCACAGCCTTACTCTGCTTGATGTAAACATAAATGAATCTTAACATGAGAAAGGAACACTCAGTATGAGAATAAGCCTCTGTACTGTGAGGGTGACAGAAGCCTGGAGCAGGCTGCCCAAGAGAGCTTGTGGAGTCTCCTTCTCTAGAGATACATAAAACCTGCCTGGACACGTTCCTCTGTGAGCTGCAGAGGGGTTGGACTCAATGATCTCTGGAGGTCTCTTCCAACCCCTAGCATTCTGTCATTCTAACAATCAGGGGTACAAGAACAACAAGCACTGAAGTGTTCCAAGGCAAATCTGTGAGGGCTTTGCCCTGGAGAGTTTAATCTCTGTGCTAGTGTTTTGAACTTAGGAGTTGTCCACAATTTCCAAGCATCTCATTGCAAACTGGGATTGTGAGTAATGAGCACAGGCTGCTCTGCTGCTGCCGGAGTGGCAGCTGTGTAATGCTGAACGGACACCTTCCTTTGCAGGAACATTTAAAAGGACTAATTCCTCTTAGTCATCTGCAATCCTCTTCCCACAGCTTGAGCTCAGGGCTATAATGGAACCCATTAGAGGCAAAAGGTCTGTGACTCAGCCGTTGAGCCATGCAAACTCTTGGCTTCTTTAATGGGCACCATTAAATCTTTTAGTAGCCTTTTCTCTCATAAAACAGGTATTGTTGGTGCAAGGTGTATGGCTGCTGAAGATACAGTGTAGCTTTTGGCCTCTGATGGCCAGGAGTTATCAGCCCTCGGTGTTTAAAGGCTGGTTAATTGGAGAGACCTTGCTTGGAATTACTGCTTTTCCATAACTGGTTAGGAGCTCTCCAACGGAGTGCTGCAAGGGTGATTGGATTTCTCCTGTGAAGAAAGGCTGAGAGCCCTGGGGCTGTTTAATCTGGAGAAGAGAAAGCTGAGAGGGGATCTGATCAATGCCTATAAATACCTGAGGGGTGGGTGTCAGGATGAAAGTGAATGTGCCTTTTTGGTGGTGTCCTATGATAGATACAAACTGGAACCCAGGAAGTTCCACTTCAACATGAGGAAAAACTTCGTTGCTGTGAGGGAACATGGGAGCAGGCTGCCCAGAGAGCTTGTGGAGTCTCCTTCTCTGGAGACTTTCAAGACCTGCCTGGATGCATTCCTGTGTGACCTGCTCTAGGCTGATCTTGCTTTGGCAGGGGAGTTGGATTCATTGACCTTTAGAGGTCCCTTCCAACCCCTCCCATTCTATGATTTAGGTGATTATTTGATTCTGTAGCAGGCTGTGTTGTTTTGGTTTGTTTTAAATATGTTGGGAAGTGAACATGGAAAGAGCTGTAGTGTGGGAAGGGGGTCAGATGTCAGTAGAGGAAAGGCAAAGAGTTAAATGTTTGAATCCATGTGTGTGTTTGTGAATAACTATGTATGGAAGAAAAGTAAGTAGCTTTTCATTCTTCTGTTGGTGCCTACCCACAGACTTAGATGTGATGCCTTAGAGCTTTAAAGCTGCTGTGAGCATCAGTGCCTCTGGGAGAGGGGTGTGAGGAGAGCATCCAGAACAGTGTAGTTGCTTGTTACCACCTGCCTTAATTGAACCTAAGTTGTGGATGCCACCTCCCTGGAAGTGTCCAAAGCCAGGCTGGATGGGGCCTTGAGCAGCCTGGTCTAGTGGGAGGTGTCTCTGCAAGGGGGTTGGAACTAAAGGATCTTCAAGGTCCCTTCCAACCCAAACCATTCTATGATTTAGAATGTCAAACTGTGAACTTTTAAATACTTTTAAGTCTTCCAGTAGGAAGTGAGCTCACCTGCACTGCGAGATGCAAACAGCAACATGCCAAACACTTGGAGATGTACAGTAGACTTAAATGGGAGAGACAGGAGGGTTGAGCCACTGCAGATATCATGGCATCAGAAAGCATTTACCCAGTATGGCTGTTTGGAAGAAATTCTAGACAAGGCCCTTTAATCACAGGTCAGAAAATGTAATGATTGCCATGATGATAATACAAAGGTTTAGACTGGCTTACTTTTCATTGCCCTGGTGGTGCCTGGTGGACTTTTGCAGGAGAATTCTCTGTGGGTTGGTTTTTTTTTAATGTCACAAAATTCCAGCCTAGTGGTGGTTGGAAGGGACCTCTGGAGATCATCCAGTCCACAACAGGTTGCCCAGGATCACAATGTCCAGGAGGGTTTGGAATCTTTTCAGAGAAGGAGACTTCACAACCTCTGCGGGCAGCCTGCTGCAGGGCTCCAGCAGCCTCACAGCCAAGAAGTTTCTCCTTATGCAGAAGAAAAGCCTTGAGTGCAAGTTGTAGGGTTTTTTTCTTTGAAGAGAAAGGTTGAAGTCATCCAGATCAAATACTGATGAACTGAAAGTTTGTCAGCTCCAAACTAGAAACCAAAGCGCAGTGTTGGTGCCAGCAATGTTTCCTCCGGTGCTTTAAGCTTGTTGCCCTTAAGCTGGGACACTCAGTCTGCAAAAAGTTCTGGTGAAATGAGGGAGGAAAAAAACCCCAAACACCTTACTGCAAACTGTGGAAGAAGTTATTACTTAAGGTTTTATTACTTAATAGAAATGCTTATTGGGCAAGTGCCCTGGGACTTCAGTGGGACTTCCTTTCTAGGGATAGGAATGAAAAAACTCGAGGGTTCAAGTCCTTTGTCACATCTGTTGAAATCTTAAACATTCAAGGCCATTGCCCTTTTCTTGAGCTATTAGAACATGATGGATATTTATAGCTTTGGGGAAAGCTTACTCTTTCTTCATGAGGGCTTGCAGATAGGAGAAGTGATAAAGTTCTCAGTAAGGGCTCTCTCTGTGTGTTGGTCACTAAACCGGTGAGTGATACATTCAGGACACTTCTCAAGCGTGTGCTTAGCAAGCCTGGAGTCTGATGAGGCAGCTTTGCAAACAACAATGCTGGGCTTTTATTTTTGTAGGTGTGTAAGGAAGGGGTGACAGAGCACTGGGGCAGGCTACCCAGAGAAGTTGTGAAGTCTCCTCAGGAGAGATTCCAAACCATTCTGGGGAACCTGCTGTGGGTGACCCTTTGGCAAGGCAGTTGAACTTAGATGATCTCCGGAGATCCCTTCCAACCCACACCATGCTGGGATTCTGTGTCTGACATGATGTGAAAAAACCACATGCAGAGAGTGGTGCCAAGTAAATGGGCTGGGTCAGTATGCACTGCTGTCCACACTGCTCCATCTGTGCTCCTCTCTGCTCCTGGTGAACTTCATGACAGTCTTTACTGCAGCTTGGTCCTTCTGATTCACCGTTGAAAAGTATTTGGTGTTGTCCTCACAAGCAATGGACCTGGGCTCACAGCATGTCTGTCAAACAGGTTTTATTTCTGGAGCTTGTCTTTACTTGATCCTTAGGTGCTGCCTGCTGCAGAGCAGGCAGGAAAGAAAACCTTCTGGCCTGCCAGTCTTTGGCTTCATCTAGTTGAAAAACCAACCCAAGCATTCTGCTTTTCTCTTCACTGTTGTCTTCCTTCCTTAGATAAAAGTGCACTTTAATTGATGCACGGCACGAGAAGACACAAAGTGTACTTCACCCTCTTCTTTTTCCTTTTAACCTCAATTTCTATCTCAGTTTACCTGAACTGAGATAAAGCAAATTATTTATTAGAGGCTTTGCAAATGAAAAAATAGAAGATGTGTCCCTTCTGGAGGTAGATTTGCACCTTAGATATTGCTGGCATGTAAGAGTGTGTCTCCCTCAGGTAACTGTGTCTCATTACCTTTCACTTTGTGTTTTTTAACCTATGCAGCCTGTTAACTAAGTTTCCTGTTAACTCTTTTGGAGGTTAGAAAGGGTGTTGGGGGGGAAGAAAGTACCAGAACCGAAAGGCTTTTGCTGTAGTGGTGTGAAATGCTTTTGCAGTTGCTGGTGCTGGCAGCAGTGGAAGCAGAGCCAGAAGCTTTCCGGCTGTCTGCGGTCAGGAGCAGCGATGCTGGCACCACCTAGGCCGGGCTTTGATTTTCTCCTTAGTCATAGACCTGGTGCCGTTCGCTCTGCGTGGCTGTGATTCAGAGCTGATAGCAGCAGAGGAACGTGTTGATAGAAGCAGATGTCAACTAATTAAGGTCTCCCTTAAAATGGTTCTCCCAGTGACTTTGAGTCTTCTGTAGCAAAAGAACATTTCAGGTGACATTTATCACTTTAATTGCTATGGGCAGGCTGTGAGGGCTTAATTCTTTACAGTGAGGGTGGTGAGACACTGGAACAGTTTGCTCCCTCCCTGGAGGTGTTCAAGGCCAGGTTGGATGAGACTATGAGCAATCTGATCTAGTGGAAGGTGTCCCTGCCCATGGCAGGGGGGTTGGAACTAGATACCTTCAAGGTCCCTTCCAGGTCAAACTGTTCTGTGAATCCAGGAATGCACCTAGTCAGGACTCTTTTGTTGGGGTTTCTTTTCCTGGGCATGGGACAAGTGTTAAGTGGAAATCATAGCTGGTACCAGAGCATCATAAATGGGATAATGGCAATCCAGTGTGATGTACCCTTCAGAGAGGATGGATCTTTGTGTATCTGATTGTTCAGTAGCTGAGTGGAGGAGTCTTCTGCTGGTGAAGGGAAGAGGCTGCATGTGTAGGACTTCCTCTCCTCCTTCAGGGCTTTGGATTTCAAAGTGTAGCTGTAAAATGTGCCTGAGATGGGGAGGATATTGACATTTCACTGTGTTGGAGGAACTGCTTCACTTTCACAGTGGAGCTGAAGGTGTGGGGAATGTGGAGGTAAGCCCAAGGGAACCAAGCCAGCCTGTCTCTGTGCTATAACATTAGGTTAATCTTTGTAATGCTTATGCAGTGAGCAGTAGCAGTAATAAGATCATAGAAGCTTCAGTATGAATGCTTTGGTTTAATTTGTGTGCTTCATCCTGATGCTTTCTTACTTTGCTACATGACTTCCCTGTCTTGCCTGGAGATGTGCAGCCATCACTTTGGTAGGTTGAAAAAGACTGGTAGTAGACCTGGATATTCTCCAAGGAATTCCCTGGTAAGCACTAGATATCTGATAGCTGTACTGGGGCATAACTTCACAAGCAAACCTCACAACAAAAATATGTCTACTCCACTCTGCTGAGATCCCACCTGCAGTGCTGGGCCCAGCTCTGGAGAGACATAGGAGAGACATAGACCTGTTGGAGCAGGGCCAGAGGAGGCCACACCAATGATCTGAGGGCTGAAGCACCTCTGCTGTGAGGCCCGGCTGAAAAAGTTGGGCTTGTTCAGCCTGGAGAAGATCAGGCTGCTGAGAGACCTTCTTATGGTTGTTCAGTACTTGAAGAGGCCAATAAGAAAGCTGGGGAGAGATGTTTTAGCAGGGCCAGGTTGGCCAGAGATGTGGTAGATGCCCCATTCCTGAAACCAGCTTGTTTGGGGCTCTTATCAGCCTGGTCTCATTGCAGATGTCCCTGCTGACTGCGGAGGGCTGGACTAGATGACCTTGAGCAGTGCTTTCCAACCCAAACCATTCTATGATCCACAAGTTGAATTCAAGCCCTACTCAGCAAAAGGAAGGTGCTAAGACAAAGGCTTACAGGCCATTTTACAGGGGGACTCTTGCTGCTCTCCCTGCCAGTTTCCCACTTGTGGTATAGGCTGCATAGCACAAGCTCTGTCAAACTCCTGTTGGCATGTTTCTGGCACGTCTTGATAGTGGAGCACACACAGGAGTGAGGTCTCCTTTGACCATGGCTGTGTGGGGAAGGCAGGCTTGAGGTAGATGAGCTGTCAACATGAGTAATAAGGCTTTTGCCAGTAGGATTCAGTACCTAATCGTCCCACCCTTTCTACATGTCGCTGCAGCCAGTAGCTAGTAAAAACCTGCCAGAATCTTGAGTCCTTGACCTGTCTGCATGGTGGTGATGGAGAGTGGAGAGTGGCTTTTGTTTGGGACCCGCCCTGCTTGGCCTGGGAGCGGTCTTGGACTGATGTCTAAACCATACAAGCTGTGGCAAAGAAGTATCAATGAAATGTCTGTCTATGGAGCATCACATCAGCAGGGTCCCACAATCCTTGTGGTGGCTGCTGCAGTTTCTTAGGTGGGAGGCTAAGTTTGGAGCCTTCCCTTGCCCTGACTGGTTTCAGAAATAAACTAGTATTGCAGCAGCACGTCACTAAAACATGGTCTGCAACCCTGCAAAGTGATTCTTTTAATTGCCAAGTTGTGTCATGTTAAGAAGGTATCAACAGAACTTCTGTTTTCCACGTGTTTTCATCTGTCTTTTGTAGACGTGTGGCAAGAGAAATGTAGCAAATTCCGAGGTTCCTGTAGAGTCTTATTTGCAAACCAGAACTCTTTGCCTCTGATTTGTTGTGATGCCTTTCCCTTTATCGCAGACACAACACTTGTTGGTTTATAAATGCAAGCTCTCCCTTGGTAAGTGCACCTGTTTTGAGAGAGGTTTCTGAAGCATGAAGATGCCCCTGGTCACACGACATCACACAGCCCAAAATATTTTAAGGGAGCACTAAGTATTTTTTATACAGTAAAGAGGACTTAAGCATCTTCAAGGCAGTAGTTCCATGGGAAAGGGAAGAGATCATTTCACAACATAGGAGAAAAAACTGATTGGCAAAAGAGATTTTGGAGGGAATGCTGGCTGTGAGCAGAGTCTCCACGTGAGCTCCTATAGGGAGTCAGTTGTACAGCTGTGGGATGTCGGTAGTAGTGTCTGGCTGAGAATTTGGAGGTGGTGATTCCTGTTTCACTCTGGGGTTTGTACTGATACATGGAGCTTTGCAAGCAATGTCTGAAAAGGATTTGCCTCTGTCTAGAAAAGCTGAAGCATGTTGGAGATGGAAGGAGCACCGAGACAAGTCTAATGATGAAAGTGTTGAGGAGACAAGTTGAGAACTGCAGGGACAAAGCAATGCAGAGCGATGTGACGCGCAAGCTTCCCCAGTGATTTGTTGGGAGGATAGGCAGGCTGAAGTTTGTTCCCCATAATCCAGAGGGATGATGAATCTTTTCATTAAACTGTGAAAAGAGGAATGGTGGAGCAATTTCTACAGGTGGTGGCTTCTGACACCAAGGGGGCTGGGCTATCAGGAAGGAGATAAACTCAGAAAGAGTTATCTCGGTGGCACTGGCTGGAGCCGCTGCTTCCAGAAGCGATGCTGTTGTCCATCTTCTGTCCTAAAAGCTCTCTGTGGTCACAGTTTGCTGGTTTCTCTTTTCCAAAGTGAAGGTGGTAATTTAACAGGACTTGCAAATGAGAATGCTCAGTAATAACTTGCCTAAGGTGGAATTACCTATTGTACAGATACTGTATTGGGAGAGGCTTTGGATCAGCGGGGAACCACCCGAGCACTTGCTCTGCTGTCACACAACTTACTTAGCAAACCAAAGTTCCAGAGAATTGAAAGGAAGTGTGGCTGCAGTAGATCTTTTTTAAAATATGGAAAGAGTCTGGAAATACCCAGGAAGGGAATGAAAGGAATTGTAGGGAAAAGGAGCATGGTTTTGGTTGGTGCTGATGTTTCAGTGTGAAGTCAGCTGAGTCATGTCGCACACTTCTTAAAGCTCAGTGTTGGCTCAAGTTGCTGCTCTGCTGGGGAAGAGACACTGGGCTACTTCCAGTGCTTAAGTACAGTTGATTGTGGATCAATCCTTGTTCAAGCAACAGAAAGATTCTCCTCCTTAACCTCCCTCCCTGCTGCTAACCCCCACCGGATTAACCCCACATCCTGTCCATCTCCCTGCCTCACGTAACAGCCCTGCTTCTGAGTATCTGTGCTGAGGGCTGTGGAGGATCAGCTTAGCTCCAGCAGCAGCTGTGAAATGCAGGCAGCTTCGTTTTGAACTTCTCAGATCTTGGTGATCCACGTTTGGAAATTTAAAAACAAGTTTTAATTCCAGAAGCAGAGATTTTTGCACTCCAGAAAGGACTTCCCAAATAGCCTTTTAATTTGTTTTGTTGTTGTTGTTCAGATATTGTTGATTTCTACAGCTAACACAAAAGCACTGCTGGAGCAGGTCCAGAGGAGGGCCATGAAGATGATGAGAGAGCTGAAGCAGCTCCCCTCTGGGACCTGACTGAGAGAGTTGTGGGCTGTTTAGTCTGGAGAAGAGAAGGCTCCAGGGAGACCTTAGAGTGGCCTTCCAGTACCTGAAGGGGGCTACAAGAAGGCTGGGGAGGGACTTTTTGCAAGAGCTTCTTGTGGTAAGATGAGAGGGAATGGACTGAAGCTTGAGAAGGGCAAGTAGACTGGATATTAGGAAGAAATTCTTGACAGTAAGGGTGGTGAGACACTGGAACAGGTTGCCCAGGGAGGTTCTAGATGCTGCCCCCTCCCTGGAGGTGTTCAAGGCCAGGTTGGATGAGACCTTGAGCACTCTGGGCTGGTGTGAGGTGTCCCTGCCCATGGCAGGGGGGTTGGAACTGGCTGATCTTGAAGGTCCCTTCCAGCCCAAACCATTCTATGACTGTGCTCTCCTGGGTAACCTGTTGAGCTGCAAATGGTTTTAACTCCTGGGAGTTCCTGAAGAATCTCTGCTTGGCTCTACTGAGCCACGATCTTTAGGAGTGTCCTGCATTGTGATATTGCAGGTTAATAGCATTGATTAACTGTCAGGCAGGGGGAATTGATGAGAAAACATCCATTGTGAAATTAAATGGTAGGAGTGAGGAGGGTTGGGTGCTGCTGGCTGGGGAGGTGAGCAGCCCCCGTCGCCGGGGGTAGGAGCATTAATGTGAGCTCCAGGTTTTTGCGCGTGATTAAAACAGGCCATCTGTTCTTTGTTAAATGTTTACCAAAACAGCTTCTCTCTAAAAGATTTCAAGAGATGTGGCTCTGGTAAACACACCAATGATCTGGGAGCACCTTTTCCACCTTCTTTCAGATAGTAGCAAAATGAAAGCATCCTGTTGCAGTTATCAAAGGGGGAACAAATAGCTGTTTGTGTTTAATCTTCACTGATGTTTCTTCTTTCCTGGGGAAGATTAAATTCTCTACCAAGATACTAAATGCTGACTTTGTTGTTACCAAAAGCAGCAGGAGAAGTGATTTTTGTGAAGCATGCAGATAAATGTTTTTGGGGGTGTGTGTGTTTGGTTATAAACCTGTAATATCTGTGGGGGTTTTATTTTAATGAAACTGGGGTTCTCCCATTAAAAATGGTGAGCCTGGAACTGGAGTTACTCCTTGGTAGATTTAAAGTAGAACTATTGGAAATAATTCCCTGTGGCAGGCTTAATCTAATGTTTACTAGTCAAAACCTGTTCTTCCTTTTCTCCCTTCTCAAGAAAGAGGTTTGGGGTAAGAAACTGCATCTTTCAAGCTGCTTCCCGTCTCCTCCTCTCTGGATTTGTGCTGCTCCTACACAGCTTCACACTAGGGAGCAATGTGGGGTTGTCAGTTAAGGATAAACCGTTTTAGCATATTGCAGGAGTGTAGGCAACAGACTTCCTAGAAAAAGAAGAGTTCATCACACCCATTTCTTTGAAAGAGTGCTACAATTGAAAAGAGCACGGGGAAATCAATTGCAAAGCGTGCCAAGCTGCAAAGGGAGTGGCATGTGGCAAAAGGAAGGTATTTGCAACTGATAGGAAATAAAAGCAAAGCCAAATTAGGGCAGAGTTGGCTCTTACAATCCCCCAAACACTAAACTGCAAAGTGATACAAAACAAACCCATAATATTTTAATGTGTGTGCTTGGTGATGCAGATGACTTGGTACTGTAAATACCAGGCAGTAAGCTGTGTTTGTTAATATTTGTTTCATGCATAATGATGAAGTCTAATGTACAGTCTGAATTGTTTTAGAGCCCGAGAGTGACTCTTGTGGATGAGCTTTTTGAAGTAATAATCTGAGTGTTGTAGGATGACATCTTCTGGAGTGAGTTCCTGAGTACTGCAGTGTGGCTGCCATTCTCAGCACTGTACCTTCTGGCCAGACCTTGCACTGAAGCTACAAATGTCAGCTCGTGAAGGGCTGACGTTGCTGTTGTGGAGACTTGGACAGCTGCCTGCCTTACCTTCAGATTTGCTTAAGACTGTGCTGAAAATTGTTGTTCAGACTTCTAAAACAAACAAGCAAGCAAACCAAAAACCTGACCCAGAAGCCATAGAAAGGAGACAAGGATTAATTGTCTGAATTAGATTAAAAAAGAGATTGATGAGAACACTCAAGGATGTATAAAACTTCATATTGATAGGAAGTCATAGCACTAATGAAGGGGCAACCTTGAAAATGGTATGGAGTTAATTTTAGGTGGTGTTACTTGATTTCTTGTGGGCTTTAGTGTTGGTTGGCTTGGCTGCTTCACGTGCTGAAGCAAAACAAATTAAACGAGCAATTCTAATTTGTTCCTGAAAGTTGAGTTTAAGTTTACAGACAGCTGTACAAGTCCCTTAATATGGCAGCCAAACACACTAGAGTGCCAAGCACAAGGCACTTACTTGCTCAAGACAGAATTTACAAGTAATGCAAAGAAAACTCTGGTTTTTCCTGTTAGACACAGCAAGTGAACAGTAGTTAGTAGGAGGTCTGAGTACTGTGCTGGACAGCTTGGTGAAGACACTGAAACTTGCACTTGAGGTCTCTGGAAAATGTAGGATGCATGAGAGAGGAAGTAGCAGAAAGCAGAGCAATACACTGACTACCCTGGGCAATGCTGGTTGAATGTACTGCTCTGAAAACCTATGGGTAAGAAGTGTTTAGAGGTGACCTGTGCAGTACTCCTGTCTTTTCCTACCTAAAAATAACTGTAGGGCAGTGTGAGTTCAGAATGATCTGGGGGACAGCAAAGAGTTTTGTTCTGTCACAGATGAAGTCTGAGGTGACATTCAGGTCAGTCAACCGAATTCAAAACGGATTAGAAGATGCTAAAATGTCTCTTGTTTTGTGTGATGCATAATTGGACTGCAGAACTCACTCACACCACTGCCTTCCTGGGGTCAGCTTTTGTTACACAGATACTGAGCCTTAAAGACCTTTCCAACATATGTGTCATAGTGACTACAGGTTTCATACTCATACTTGAGGTAGGGCTGATTGATGTGATGCTAATGCAATCACAGAATCACTTGGGTTGGAAGAGACTTTACAGTCCAACCATTAAGCCAGCACTGCCAGGTCACCACTAAACCGTGTTCCTCAGCACCACATCTACATGGCTTTTAAAGCCCTCCAGGGATAGGGACTCACCACTGCCCTGGGCAGCATCAGGTTTGCATTAGAGCTGTTTCCACGGCAGCCGAGGCCCTGTTGTGCTAAAAAGTATCTTCATAAACAGGTGGAGGATAGAAATGTGTAGAAGTCACCCTGGAAGTTCTTGGTTAAGCCCAGCAGAGCCAGTCCCTCCACCAGGCTTTCCCTCTTGTCACAGTATCACAGTATAACTTAGGTTGGAAAGGACCTCGAGGATCATCGAGTCCAACCTATGATCCTGGAGTCTGTTCCATGAAGAACTGTAGGGGTTAGCTTGTACTGTTCAAACCTCTCCCAAACAGCAGTTAAGAGCTGTCTTTGCTTCTGGACAGCCTTGGTCCTTGTGCTGCTTGGGTAGCTTCTGAGTATGTGAAGAGTGTGCAGGGCACAGTGGTTGTTTGCTGCTGTGAAGAAATGCTGAAAATAGGACTGCCCTGCTTCAGTTTGGTTACATCCAGAAATCTGTGTTAACATACTTGGAAAAGTACACTTGCAGTCGCTTTCTCATGTGATGACACCAAGACTTCTATTTCCTACATCTTGTGCATTGTCTTTTATAGAGCAGGTGGCTAAAACACATCTGTGTGGTGCCTGCAGTTCTCCTCGTGCTCAGGGGTTGGGTCTGTGGGGCATTTGTTTGATGCTTGCTGCTCCTTAAGTGCAGTGTGAATCAGAAGTGGAGAAAAGGACACACAAATAACTTTGCAAACAGTTACACAGGCACTGCTGTTCTAGAAGTGAAATTCTGATTTCCTTTAAAGTTGGTGGGGTTTTGTTTTCACCCCGGTTCAATGGCTCAGACCTCTCAAATGACTGGACTTTGTGACCATGGCTAATGGGGAACTCTTCGACCTAGAATCATCTCAACTTCACTTTTAGGGAATTTTAGGGAAGAAAGCAGGAGGAGAAACAGAAAGAGGGTGGGAAAATGGTCTGTCCATATATGCAGCTGCAAGAAAGGCATCAATCAGTAGGGTGTCAGGCTGTTGCTTTTCTTCTTCAGAAGCACTGTCATCCTGCATTTGTAACCACGGGCAGGCAGCGAGGAGAAGCAGGTCAGAGCTTTGATAGGCTGCAAAGTCATGGCAGAGCTTAGATTCACGCCCCTGCAGACTCACGGGTCTTTGTGTAGAACAGCACCAATGAAGTGTTGCAGATATATCCCCTGCTTAGCCCAGGCACTTGATACTTGTCTAGTTATATGTAGGTTTTTGTGTACTTTCTGACTCTGGAGTAAACCTGATGCACTACACAGACTCTGAAACCGGAAGTTTTTGCAGCTTCCCCAACAGTGAGGGTAGTTCTCTGTCCAGTCTGTAGCAGGAACTAATCTGTTTTGATGACAGGTAGGGATTTGTGGATCTTTGACATGAAATGTAACATTATATTACATCTTAAAGTGGCTTAATCCTTCACATGCTGATCAAAATACCTCCTGTCACAGCAGAGCCAATGTAAATTGCCTTGATGAATTTTTTATAAATACAGCCTGTGAATGTACTTTCTTTTCCTTTGCATGTCTAGAAACACACTTTAACCATTTTTTTCCCCCCTGGAGGACAAAATTCCAGTGCAACTGAGTAATTGGTAACAAGTCATTCATTCTGCCAACAACAGTTTGGAGGTAACTGAAATAACAATTACTTTCCTTTTGCATCTCAATGTTGAGAGCTGTAAATGTTTGCTGTACTTCATGCACAGGCTTTGAAATCACTTTACCCTTGCTAGATTAAGAACTTCTGGACATTTTGCTACTGTATTAACTGACCAAAACTTTGTTTGACTGACAAAAACTTTGGGGTGTTTTTCACCATACCATGCTTGAGATCTGCTGCTAGGTTAATCTGTGTTTTGGAGCCGATGTTCCTAGAGACCTTTTCCAACCGAAGCGGTTCTACGATTCTGCTTAATAATTTCTCCCCCTTGTCTAACCTCTTGCTCCAAAAGAGCAAATGTTTAGAAAGCCAAGCTGCAAATCTACAACTTGATTTCTGTTTGTCTCTCTCAGCATTCTCCGTCGGAGCCCTTTCTAGAGAAAGCAGTGCCGGATATGACTCAGGTTAGCGGACCGACCACGCAGCTGGTGAAGAGCGAGGATTACCTGCCAGCCATCGAGCCCCAGCCCCAGCAGAAGAAAAAGAAAAAGAAAAACAATCACATTGCTGCAGAAGGTCCCAGTAAAGGTTTTGGTAAGGAAGACTTTCCTGGGGGACTTGACAGCCAGAATCTAAGCAGAAACTCAGTGGATTGCTCCCAAGAAGAGAAGAAGAAAAAGAAAAAGCCCAAGGCAAAAAAAGAACCGAAGGATCCTAAAGAACCCAAGGAAAAGAAGGAACCCAAGACCCCCAAAGTCCCTAAGACCCCTAAAGAGCCAAAGGAAAAGAAAGCAAAGAATGCCACGCCAAAACCCAAGACCAGCAAAAAGGCCAGGTAAGGCAGGGGGCTTCTGTGTGCCAGCAGAGCAAACACTGCTTGGGGGATCTCTAGAGCATCTGTGCTAAGTGGCCTGGGTGGAGAGGAAACCTTGTTGTGCCATTTCCCTTCTACCATCTACAACATCATACCACATCTGTCATCTGCAACACCTTGGAGGTGTTCAAGGCCAGGTTGGATGAGGCCTTGAGCAACCTGGTCTGGTGGAAGGTGTCCCTGCCCACAGCAGGGGGGATGGAACTAGATGATGTTTAAGGTCCCTTCCAACCCATTCTAGGAATCTGTGAATTGTGGTTTTGTGTAACTTGAGCACGTATCTGCTTCGGCTTTCCTGTTTATGGCTTCACAGTGACTTTAAACAAGCTGGAAAGGCAGAAGGTTGTGGGGGCTTGATTTTTCTCTTTTGTTTTTCCCTTTTCAAGGCATAAAAATCTCTGAATGTGTTAGGTTTCAAAACTAACTTTTTCTCTTCTAATGCTTGTCCCTTGTGTGTGGTTTGTGTGTTAAGAAGTTAAATTGCTTCGCCAGTAATGTAGATTTGACCAAATCCAGAGATGAAGGCTTAGGGTAAAAAGGTTGATGACCTTTTTCTCTAAATAAAGAAGTTAGTTCAGTACTTAGAGTTGTACAACCCTTACAGATGCTGTTTTACACTGACACAACCCATGGGCTCCAAGCTCTGCTGTTCAAAAGCCTTCTCTATATGGGTATTGATGTATCCTCGCTGTAGGGATTATATTCCTTTTGCTGTTTCATGTACAGATATTTTCCCCAGCAGAAAAACCTTTGTGGATAGACCAGATGCTTCAACCCTGTTTCTTTAACTGTTTTCACTAAGCATCGTGTCCCTTTATCAGGAGAGGCTTAAAATGCTCCAGAGTAGTATGAGAAAGAGCAAACTGCCGTTACACATGAGTAAATACGTCACAGATAATAACACAGAGTCTTTCCTTACCCCTCAACTCCCTAAACACCCTGATTATAAATGCCTACTTGAAAGGAAACTGGGAGGAAAAAAGACATTAAAGCTCAATTTTAATCTTTTTTTTCATTTGTACCTCGAATTTTGTGCAACTGTTCTGAATTTGTTCTGAACATCTGAATCTGGTTTTCAAGATGTGGCTAGCGTTATAAAATATAACTTCCAGATGGAAGCACTGCCAGACTTGGTTAATCCAAATCAGTTTGCAAAATCCATTTCTATTAGGCTTTAAAAATTGCACTTAATGAATCAGCTTTGCATACATTGTGCAAGAGTCGCTGTTGGTTCGGTTTGGTGCAGCTGTATGGCTGCGTGAGGCGTGGGCAGGGAGATGTTACTTGTTCCTGCAGCGAGAAGGAGAAGGTGCTGCATTAGCAGAGTTGGTGTTTCCTGAAGAATGTATAAGCACTGGCTTGTCAAATCCAAGTGTTGTCCTGAGCAGGTTATGTTGACTGTTCATAGAACCATAGAATCAGTAAGGTTGGAAAAGACCTCCGAGATCATGGAGTCCAACCTATCACCCAACACCTCATCACAAACTAAGCCATGGCTTCAAGTGCCACGTCCAGTCCCCTCTTGAATACCTCCAGGGATGGTGACTCCAGTAAACTCCAGTTGATTGGTCCAGCCCTACTGCTTCTGCTGTGTTCCAGACTCTCCTAAGCATGAGGCTTACATAAATTCACAGCTTAGAAAACCTCTTATCTGTGTCCCAATGTGTGTTGTTTTAAACCAAACTCTATCAGCTATACACCAACCTTTTAGTTCCATCTCCTTCTACTCAGAGCTGTAAAGGCTGACCAGGCCATCCTGCCCAGTTTTGACCATCTCCCAGCAATTTTTTGCCACCAAGAAGTAAAAAAGCTTTTACTGCAGGACTGCTCGATGAGCATGGTTTTTACAAGGTCTTGGCTACAATGGAGCTTTGTTCAGTAAGTGATGTTTAGAAGGAGTCTGCCTTAAAAACATGCACAGGCTGTGCTGGACACCAGACCTCGGAACTGGTCTGTCCTGTCCACTCAGCCCTAATACCTTTGTGTGTCTTCTGAATCCTGGGACGTGCCATGCAGATTAAAGGAGCAGCGTCTCCTTTGAAGGGTCAGATCACTGCTTGCTTAGTTGTAGGAGTGTCTTTATCTTCCTTCTCTTGTCCCTGGGTGGCTGAATGAAGTGCAGCATTCTAGTTAAGCAGTAAGCCCTGTTGTTTTACCTGTGAGAGAAGCGTCTGTGGAGCAGCACTAAGAGCATTTGCTGTTCCTTTTGCTTGCTCAGGGGTGTGGAGAAAGTCCTAGTTGTCCCATAGCACTCTGGTGTTTCTGTTACCAAATGTTCTCTTGAAAACAAGGTTGTTCTCATTTTATGGTCTTCTCAGCTTCAGTATCAAACTGATTTGAAGAACTCTGAGACTGGGACACTCTCTGTGCTGCCAAAGATTTCTGAAATCACTGAAAGCAATGTGCTGACTTTGGCAGTGCCACAGACTGGGGAACCTGGCCAGTGGCAGATCACTGAATCAAGCTTTTAAATAAATCAGACCAAACTTTTAGTCACCTGAGCCTGCAGTATTTCAGCATCACTAACTCTGGGAAGGAAACATTACAGTAGCTGAAATGAGGGGAGATGAATGCAAGTTTCTATAGATTATGGGGGATGATTTAAAAGTAAAATATTTTGATGAAGTTAATGCCTGGCATCTGTTTACTGCTGCTGTTTCCATTGCTCAGTGTTTTGCTTCTAAGCACTGAAGGAGTAGTGTGATTTCCAAATGTTGTGCAAAAGTAATGGTTTTCATTCCTGAAGAAGCTGATTGGTCTTACTAGAAGAGTTTTGCACTGATGCAAAATTCAGGTAAACAACATCAGACACAGGGAAGGGATTTATTGAAGAGCAACAGTTTGCTGGGTAGAGCATAACAAGTCCTTGATAGTTTTGACAGAGAGAGGCTATGATTCACAGAGATAAAAATCTGATCCTTAACTATCTTAGCTCATAATTTAACTCAGTTCCAGTTTTTACTACCAGTGTATTATCTTTTCACTAACCAAACAACAACCAAAAAACCCAGAACCTTTTTATCCTTCACACCCCTTCTGTCCTTGGTACATATTGTAACAAAACAAGCAGCCTGCCTCCCTGAAATGCACTCTCCTGTGGGGGGCCAACAGTCAGGCTGGAGAAGAGAAGGGAAGAAGCTGATTAATTTCATGCTTGTTTGAATTGCGTGTTCCACAGCATCTTAAAAAGAAAGAAAACACCCAAATGTGCTGCTGGTACCTGGGGATTTGGAAGGAGAGATCACACATTAATATTGGATTGTAACACTCTTAATGGATATTAGCCCAGTCCTTCCAATACAGAAAGACAAATACAGTGGTGACTGAAAAAAACAACCCCAAACACCAGAAAAAAAAAAAAGCCCAAACACATTTGCAAATGTACCAAACCAGTCAGGCTTGACAGCAAAATGTTGGGTCTCAAATGAAGGGGTTTTCATTCGATTGGGTGGCTGCAGTATCAGGTGGGCTTTTAATGTTGCAGAGCCAGCTTCAGTCACATGCAAAGCAGGCAGATTTTTCCAAAAGTAGCTGGCCAGGGAAAGGCAACTAGGCCCACAGAACTGCAAAGTCATGGCTCAGATGTCTGTTCCTCCTGTGCCTGTCCCTGGAGGAGATGAGGACCACCTGTTTCAGAAGATCACGCTGCTGCACAGCTGATCTCTCTCCTGCTGCTTCCTATGGAACTGTAGAGAGTGGTCACTGATGACGGTGGGAGAAGCAGTGACTGTGAGGGCCAAATGGCAGCTCTTTGCAGGAGCTGATCCCCCACCTGCCATCTCCCCAGAGCAGTGTGCTGTGCTTTGCAGGGCTGCTTTTACCCGCCTCCTCCACTCCCTGGGGCAGGGGAAGCTCTTCCTCCTCCTCACGCTTGCAGCAGCAGCATTCAGTGCTAAGCATGAGTGTGGTGACCTCCTTTAGAGGGAGGTGGAGCGGGACCTTTTGGCCTCCAGATTCGCTGCTGTATCGGAAGGGGGATGGCTCCTGGCTGCGGAAGCGGGAAGACCCTGGGGAACTGGAGGACAGGAAGAGAGGTCCCGAGGCAGTGGCGGTGGTTTCCACTCCAAAGCTTGGATCATCCTGAGCAAGACAGGAAGGGGCTGCCTGTGGGAGAGAACAGGAAATCGTGTGAGATTTCCATGTGCGCATCCACTGAGGCTGTTCCTGTTCGCACCTGTCCTCATCTCCCTTTTGAACCCGCCCAACCTGAAACAGCTGCCAGATATTTACCTTTGTCTTTGCTGCAGGCAGGTTTTGTGGGCTTGGGACTTTTTAGTAATCTGGCTGATTTTTTTTCAGGCTGGAAAAAACCTTGTTGTCTTATTGATTCCTCCCCCCACCCCCCTCTTTTGTGACATATAAAACTTGACTGGAAAAAAAAAGAAAGAAAAGCAAAGCTTTGATTATGCTAGGAGCTTCCAAAACCCCACAGTTTCCCTCAGGTAAGGCAGTACAGAAAATCTTACAGCTTTAAAATGTTGAGAGGGTGAGATAATTTATTTTATGGATTTGATGTGCAGCATTTTTCTAAGCCAGGTTCCAATCACGAATTTGTCATAGGACAGCATTGCCAAATGGTAAAATAGAGGTGGTTGGTATAGCTGATTTATTTTAGATACATTACAGGGGAAAAACAAGTGTCATCCAAATCCTGATAGCTATCATAAATTACACTAATAAACAGATCTGTCAGTTACCCAGATCAGATGAAGTAGTTTCACAGTGTAAACCTGCAGGCTGATTACTTCCCCTCTTCATCCTGCAAAGCTTGCCGTGCTTTTGGGGTTATTTTTTGAGTCAGATGGTTTGGCCCCGTAAGCTCCTTGAGTTTGACCTAGCTCTGTAGGTGGCTGCTTGACTAACTGACACAAAACACTTTGTCAGTGTTTGGATCCTTGTTCTCAAATTGTAATTCAAGCTTGCTTTCCAGTTGTCCTACTTACTGTTTTCCTCCTCAGCCTGTTTTCCTTCACATTGTTTGCTCATCTGACCTTCTGCAGGTTGTCTGCTTACTGATCCCCTGTGGTCACTATGCTGGGGATAAGAGGATGAAACCAGAAAGTGGTATTGGACAGCTAGGTTGTGCATCATCTAATCTGAAATGTCTGTGTTCATATCACTTGAACAGAAAGACTAGTTTTAACTGGCAGGTTTACAATATTTCAGTGGTTTGTGTGTGGCAAATACTCCTTCAGTTTCTCCCAGACTTCTTGTTTTGAGACGGGACAAAAATCTTGTTGCTAGTGGGACTTGGCTAAATGTTGCATTCATGCATGTGTAAAAACAAGTACGAGAGAAAGTTGTCTAAATGTGTAGGTCACAGTTTGCTTTCCTTTATTGCCTCCAGGGTTGAGCACTGACACGCTGACCCTCGGTGTAATGGCAAAGTCTCAGAACTGCTTTTTACCTGCTTATACTTCTGTGTGGAAAGGTAATTCTTGTCCAGGCTAACACCATTACTGAACGGCCTGAGTATGGTCTGCTGGAAAGCAGAAAGGCTGAGTCAGAAGTGTGTACATTTAATTGTCAGGAACAGATCACACTGTCTCTGTGGGAGGATGGAGAGGAACAGCAGTAGCTGACAATTTGAGGAAGCTGCTGCTCCCACCAGCCAGGTGAAGCTCCCGGGTGCGTGATGCACGGGGAAGCAGCGCCCTGCCTTGCCTCGCTCAAGGGCATGGTGGTGTTCTTTTATGGCTTATTTGTACTTCACCTTCCTTTCTTTCCTTCAAAGAAACTGTAGCTGTGCATTTAAAAACAACCCTTCTGCTGCATTTAGAAGTTAAAATTCCCAGTGGAGCTGCAGACGGGCTTTGTTCTCGTCAAGTTGGTGGCGCTTTCATGTGTCTGTTTTTAACTGGCCTGGCACGGGGGGAAGGTTTGAATTGCTTGGTCCACGTCTCTGTTACTGGGGATGACTTGGTACGCCGAGTCACGGCTCAGGGTTGTGTATATAGGTCATGGAATACTCTTAGCTCGCAGTCCCTGCCTCTGTGAGCAGAGAAGGGTCTGACAGTGGCTGGAAAGAAACCTTTGTGAGGGTGGACCTGCCGCTGGAGTCGCTGGCAGGGTCTTTGTCTGGGCCTGGCCGGGGCAGGGAGGCCGGCAGGGAGGCCGGGCGGCCCTCGTTAGCGCTTCCCAGCCTTTCAGCACGGGGTGTTTTATCAGTCCTAGGCCACACTATTCTTCCTGACTTTAAGCCTGTTATTCACCCGGGGCACGGCAACAACTACTAAACTTAATTGCACTCCTTGCTCTGATTTACGGGGGTCAGGGGCGGGAAAGCACCGGCCTGTCAGCTCCCTTCACCTGGCCGCCATCCAGCTCCCCTGTGGCAGCCTCACCTTTGATTTCAACAAATTCGACAAATACGGAAAGTTGCGGGGGGGGTGGTGGTTAATTTTTTTTAATTTTTTTTTTGGAAGCGGTGACTCGATAAAAGGCAGTGTGAAGGGAGGGGAAGCGGCGGCGGGGGGGTGAGGTTGGTGGTGTGTGTGAGGCGGGGGAAGGGGAAGAAGGGGGGCGCGCAGGCCGCGGCCGCGCAGGTGCCGGCAGCGCCGGGGCGCTGATTGAGGGAAGCAGATGGCTGCAGTCGGTGGCCGCCAGCCAGCGGAGCAGGTGCTGGTCACGTGGGCGCGGGTTGCCCGGGCGACGCGAGCGCTCTCGGCGCGCGGATGAAAGGCGAAAGGGGGCCCCCGCCTCAGCCGCGGCTTTGTGCCATTGGTGGCAGCTAGAGCGGAAACAAACGCCGCGAGGGGAGCCGCGCGCCGCCCGCGCGCCCCAGGGAGGGAGGGAGGGAGGAAAGCAAGCCGGGCTGCGCGCGCCGCCGCGGCTCTCCGCGCTCCCTGCGCGCCCTGCGCGCCCCGCGCTCCCTGCGCTCCCTGCGCTCCCTGCGCTCCCGGCCGCCTTGCACACCCCCTTCTCCCCCCCTTCATTCGCGTTGGAAATGTCACAGTTGGAGGTGTTTTCTCGGAGAGGAGAGCGGTGTCACGCCCAGTGATTTCACACTAACACAAATTCATTTCCAAAACTCCCGGTCTTTACACTTTTTTGAAGTCGACGTTTGTCTAAACGCAGGCTGCGAAGGGGATCATGCCCCAGGCGAGTTGTCCCGGTGCCGAGTGCTGTCCTGAACGTAACTGTAATCCTGAACATGACCATATTCACAACTGTAACCTGGATATAACCATATCCGGGAATTTAAAATCACTGCTCCAGAATGCATCTCCAGTGGGCCACTGTGGTGACTGAAGTGAGCGAGCTTGTGTCCACAGCGCAGGTCTGGTGAGGAGCCCCCAACGGGGCTGGGCTTCTTCAGCCGGGAGAAAGGAGGCTTCTGGCTCTCCACAACTCCCTGAAAGGAGGTTGGAGCCAAGGAACAGGTGATAGGACAAGAGGAAATCACCTCAAGTTGTGCCAGGGGAGGCTTAGGTTGGATGTGAGAAACAATTTCTTCCCCCAAAGGGAGAAGGTGGTTGTCAAGGCTTGGAACAGGCTGCCCAGAGCAGTGGTGGAGTCTTCATCCCCAGAGGAATTGAAAAGCTGTCTAGATGTGTTGCTAACGGACACGGTTTAGTGGTGATCTGGCAGTGCTGGTTTAACAGTTGGACTTGATGGTCATAAAGGTCTGTTTCAACCAAAACAGTTCCAGTATTCTATAAGTATAAAACTGTTTGGCAAGTTACAAGACCAAGGATTATGAGGGAAGCACACCTGGTTTGCACACTTAATGGAGAGACAAGTCCACCTCTCTTCACATGTGTTGAGTTGCCCAAGTTCTGCTTTTAGGAAGCGCAAGTTTTGAAGAGAGGAACTCTTCCTTTCCAGTCTTGTTTTTAGTTTGTTGTTGAACGCATACTTAGTGTCACTGTCTAAGATCCTGAAAGAAAGAAGCAAAGTATCCCCTGTTAAGGAATGGGAAATGCATGGTGAGAGCACATGCATCATCGATTTCACAGTTACGCTTAAATACTGAAATAAGGAGAGCAGTTGGAAATAATGAAGTCACTGAAAAGAAACATCTCACAGATTAGCTGTGTTGTGAAATGCTTTTTGCTTACATTTTGGTACAAATACTGATTCAAAGTATCTTTGTTTCAGTAATAAGAAAACAGATTCAGAAACAAGTGCTGCGAAGAAGAAGGTTAACAAGGGAAAGGAAGGTTCTGAAAACTCAGATTTGGAAAAAACTCCACCACCATCACCTCATCCTGAAGATGAAGATGACCCAGGGGTTCAGGTAATGCTATCTTTCAAGTTCATCATCGCCCAGATGTGTGGAATGGTATCTCTCTCAGCCTTTGTTGCAAAGATAGAGATATTTGGGTGTTTTCTGTCTTGTTTAGGGTGACATACCAAGAAGGTGAGAACTGGAAATCACTGTGGTGCATGTTTTGCTACAAGTATTCCTCATGATACTTTGCTTTACAGTCTTGCTACCTGCAGGTGTGTGTTGAGTTTTCACATGTTCTCTTGCATCAGTGCTCCAGTTACAGTGCTGAATTTTCTGCTCTTTAGACTTAATGTACTATTATGAGGTCTTGCTTATAAGCCTCATGTTTCTTCTTCTGTTGGCTTTGCAAACCTTCTGAAATCAAGAGTCAGGCATAACAGAGCAGGATGTCAGAAGTGTGCATGTCAGGGACATGTAACCACACTGCTCTCATGGATGAAAGGCCTCTTTTCTTGCTGGCCACCATGAATTTCTCCTGACCACTGCACACCTATCACTTTCTGTCCAAACTTCATTTCATGCAAAGAAAATCTAGAAATAGAGATAGCACCCAGGGCAATTTTGGTGTGCTCTGTCATTAGCCACGTTAAGAAGTGGTCAGCTCCTGGCTTGCTTCTGCTGGAACTGGGAATTAAATTGCCAGCTGAAGAGGCAGAGGCAGGTTGTGAGAACGGTCAAAGCCAGCTGGGTGAAGAGGTCATGGTGACTTGTAACTTCCCTCTTAGCCTTTTCCAGAAGGATGTAGAGTATGAGGAAATGAGAGCAATCCTGTATACTCTAGTTCAAAACAAAAGGAGCAACACAAAGAATGTTACTGCCAATTCCTGAAGCTGGAAAAATTGAGCTACCATGCAAACATTAAAAAGTCTGAGGAAAAAGTTGTGTGTCCTGTGCCACAGATCTGATTCATGGCACTGACAAAAAAGAGTTGCAGGAAAAGCTTTTGGGGCTGTGGAGGATTTGGGGTTCATTTGCAGATGATTGTATGCTATTTGTGGTTCAGCATGCAGGCACATTGTGTTTGTTTTCAGTTTAGTGGGGGGCAAACCTTTCTCCTGGTGAGAAACTTTACACTGGAAATACTTGGGGGGGTTTGTAAATACAAAGTGTTTGGCTGTTTGCGTTGCTTTTTAACTCAGTGTAACAAAATGTTTCAGGTGATAGGTTTTTTTGCTGTCTCACACCATTCATGTTACACTGCACTCCACCCCACACTTCTTTTGTGTGAAGTTAGGGAAGGTTTACAAACATCTGCACTGGGACAGCTGCAGTTTGTGACCTCTTTGTTCATTTCCCAGCTGAGACTGATGTTGTGTAGTTGGCTGAACAACACTGTTAAACTTTCTGTGTTAAATATTGAGTCTCCCTGTAACATTATTATGCAGCATCCTTTCTGATTCTAAAGAAGAGATTTTGGGCACCAAAAATACTGGCAAGACTTCCTTATTGATCCAAAAATAAATGACTGCTTTCCCATCAGTGATTAGAGAAAATGGGGGTTCAGATTTGACAGGTAATATCTATTTTCAGGTAAAAAAAGGTTACAGTTTTGTGGGAATGCCCATAAGTTACTGTACTAAATGTAGAAGCCACATCACCAGTGTCTGGAAGGGTGATGGAAACTGGACCTTGGCTCCAAAGCTTCATTGTCAGTCCAAGAAGGGGTTTCTGGTGTTGTGAAGTGCATCAGGTAGCTGTGCTTTAAGAAGTATGATTAACTATGGGAGAGTCAATATTTGACTTTGTCTCTGCTCATGGAGAGAGGCTGTGCACAGATCTGTTAAACAAGCTACATAAGTATTTGCATGTTCTGCTGGAGATGTGTGTTAAGCTGAGAAAGATGTGAAAATCAGTAGTGCATCAGTTCATAGAAATGGGCTTTAACAGTTGATACTCAACATGTTGTTTTTAAATCTATTTGTATATCAGTCCATTGAGATACTGGATGCTCACTTGAGTTTCCTTCAGCAGCATATGCTCTCAGCTTCTCAAATTCTATAGCTTGATGCAGACTATCTGGGAATGTGAATTTTGTTGTTGCAGAAAATGATGTCTGGTGCTGAGCACCAAATAGCAGATTCTGTCCAAAGCACGCCTCTGGATGTTGCAGCTTGTTTGCTGCAGATCCTCAGAAGCCTTCTCTCATCCTGACCATGATGGCGTGGAGATGTGTTTTCAGTTTGGGGTAGCTCAACTTATTCATCCTCCTTTTAGCTTGGTGTCTTTCCCCAGGCTGTGCTGCAGGATGCCATGCTGAGCAGCGCTGGGTCAGTGGAGTGAGGCAATGGAATTTCATTGCATTCCCCCTACAAGATAATCTGGGTACAACTGGGTGGACAGGGAGAGCGAGGGACTGTGTTGTCACTGCTTAGCAACACCCTGGCTGTGCCGTGCAGAGGTGGTGTTTGGTTCCTGCACTGGCCATCTGTCAAAGTTTATCCTAGCTGTGAGTCAAGAGGTGCAGCTTCTTGGGGCTTAGTTGCTCGCTGAGATACACCTTCCGGTTTTCTGATGGGGATTTAGGCATGCTAAGAAAGAAAAAGAGAAAGAAACAAAAGGCCACTTCCCAACACAGAGCAGTTATGAAGTGGATTTTGCCCTTTGTTTTGTGCTTGGTTTTTTTTGTGTTGGTTTTGTGGCTTTGTTTCTTTTACTTTTTTACACAATTTAAGAGCAGCTGACTGGCAGGAATGTAGGGCAGTAGTGTGTCGATGGTCCTCCTTCTACCAGGGTGCTGTAAAAATCACAGCACTGGCTACCCACCAGTGTATTTGAGAAACACACAGACATTTTCTCAGCTCTGTTGCCTATCAGCCCTGTGTCTCATGGAAAATACCACCACTTTCTCTTTAGAAGCGGCGCTCCAGCAGGCAGGTGAAGAGGAAGCGTTACACAGAAGACCTGGAGTTCAAGATTTCAGATGAGGAGGCTGATGATGCTGATGCTGCTGGAAGAGACTCTCCTTCAAACACTTCTCAGTCGGAGCAACAGGTCAGATCCGAACAGGCTGGAAGGGCAGAGCTGCAGCATTCATGGTTGAGATTCAGGCCCCTCTCCTGAGCAGTGCTCACCCATGGTTGGCACAGCCAGCAGGCATTAGCTTTTTGCATTCTTAGGCAATAGATTAATTCATAACTTTGTTTACAAGCTGATGACACGCAGGTTGACACAGTTCTTTGAAATTAATGGCCTCTACCTAAAGGAAACCAAAACTGGACTGCTAGGAGTCTTGAATTTTACTCTTCTGAATTCAGTGGTCTGACTTTAATAAACCACTCAAGCTTGTCCCCTGCTGCTAGGCACCAGAAGAACCCCTTTATGAAATTACTGCCTTGTAGTACCCAGCAGGACACACTTTATTCTCTGCGCAATGTAAATGATGGAGAAAATAGTTTGAATAAGATGAGGGGTAATAACCCAGCAATGACTGTTGTAACAATCTCATTGTTTTGTAGTGCTTTTTCAAAGAACTACTTCACTTAACTAACTGATGACCTGCTGCAGAATATGTGTGTCTCCTCTGGTATTCCATTTGGCAGTTCTTTAAGCCCTGTGAAATATTGTTTGTGATCTCCATTGCTAATTGTGTCTTATCAGAAGGAGAATTTGGTAGGGCTTGCCTGCTGTAGTGATGAATTAATGTAACAGAATTCCAGGCAGTTCTGATAGCTGTCATGGGGACCCTTACACAGAAAACTAGAGCTTTTGGAACATCTGATCTTTAGAGTGGATGGTGCTGAAAGCGTGTGTTATTTTAGGGGAGCTGAACTGCCTGTGTGTTTCTGTTGGTGCACGTCAGCCTTAGTGAGGGAGCTGGAGTTGTGTAAGCTTTTAAAAATGGGCTTAAGCAAGCTCCTAAAAATGGGCTTAAACAAGAATCCTCCATTACAGTATTAAATCTCTTTGAATCCTCTAAGTTCTCATGCTATGGGGGAAGAAGTCCTCCTGTGTATTAAGTTCCTCTTGGAAAAAATATGGAAGGCTGGGGAGGGACTGCTCAGGATCTCAGGTGGTGATAGGACTAGGGGGAATGGAATGAAGCTAGAGGTGGGGAGATTCAAGCTGGAGGTGAGGAGGAAGTTCTTCCCCATGAGAGTGGT
Source organism: Melanerpes formicivorus (assembly GCF_026170545.1). Lineage (NCBI taxonomy): Eukaryota > Metazoa > Chordata > Aves > Piciformes > Picidae > Melanerpes > Melanerpes formicivorus. The sequence goes on from NW_027142417.1 coordinate 1,082,072, forward strand.
GAAGCCCTGGAATGGGTTGTCCAGGGAGGTGGTTGGGGCCCCAGCCCTGGAGGTATTTAAGCCCAGGCTGGATGAGGCTCTGGCCAGGCTGATCTAGTGTGGGGTGTCCCTGCCCATGGTAGGGGGGTTGGAACTAGATGATCCTTGTGGTTCCTTCCAACCCTGACTGGTACTATACTATACTAATTTGATGATGTTCTGATGTAGGAAGTCTTTAAGTAACAAGGATTGACTCCCATAACTCTTGTGTGATATTTATGATGTAGGAATCAGCTGATGCTGAAGGTCCTGTTGTGGAGAAGATCATGAGTAGCCGTTCGGTCAAGAAAAAGGTAAAGCAAAGCAAAAAACCTTCCCTTCCCTTCCCTTCCCTGCATAGTTTTAAAGAGACTGAGCAGGATTCTGCTGAAGCCCACATAAAGTTCTTAAATTACCTTGGGTATTCCAAATGGCAAAACTGTTTTCATGAATAGAGGAGGTGCCCTGAAAGTGTCTTCAGATCACATTTAACATGCTTTTGGGTAGCAATTCACCAAGCCTTTAGTCTCCCACTCTTTTCTTGCAGTTTTTCACGTGAGAGGTTTGATTTTTGCAAATCCCTAAGCCTGAGTGAAAGCTGTGCTGCTCTTCACTTCAGAGTGGTGTTTCATGGGAGCTTGAGGCGTGAGAGAACTCTCCTGCATCCTGAGCTTCTGCCTTTTCTAGTAGTGAAAAATCCTTGCCCATAATGTTTGCATCTTTTGATAGTGGTTGTGCTTAGCAGCTGCAATCAGTTCAGGTGTGACTGAGAATGTTACTTAAACTGCTGATTATTATTATGTTCCTTGTTGCTGTGCTCAGGTGGGGAAAGAAACCCTCTTTAGTTCAGTGTGACTCTTCTAATTCTACCCTGGATGCAGGGGTGGAATTAAGTTATGTTCTTATTTTGCATACGGGTTCTTCTGATTTGCCTCACAACTTGATTGGCCTTGGCACTTCCAAACTAGTAGTCTCTGAGCAGGAAAGAGAAGAAGAACTAGCTCCCAAAAAGCCATTACTGTATTTTCCAGGCTCTTTTGTGTAGCTCATTCTGTGACTTGTGCTGCAGTTGGGCAGAAAACTGGCTCACACAGATACAACATTCATGGTGATCTTTGTTAACCAGAAGTGCTTCTTTTCCTTGAAGTCTTCATTTTCAAATTGGAGGAGGGGAACTTGCCTTCATTCATGGATAATGCAATGTCATGACTGGCTGTGACTGAGTTTGACCTCTTTCTGTAGCTTTCACAGCACAGAACCTCTGGGGCTTTTAAATCCAGAACTGCATTTTGTGTTTCAAACCATGCACTTATTTTTCAGATAAACTTGATGTGATATCAGTAATTAGTTGTTCTGATGGTCTGCTAGGAGAGGGAGGAGAATGTGGTCCTTTGGTAAATGTCTTTACATTAGAAGCTGTTTTTCACCAATTATTCTTCTCTTCTTCCTCTCCCCTGCAAACAAAGGTGTGATTACTCATGGGGAGTGTGTATTTTGCTGCAGTTTGTGGGAAGTGGTTGGTCTGCTGCCTACATGTCTTTGATTGCAAGCTCTGCTGGAGGCAAGCTCTATTTTGAGCTCTGTCTTTAATGTTTTTTATGGATTGTATTTGCAGGTTTGAGGGGTGTCTCTTCTTTCTCTGCTCTCCTCCCCAGCCCTCCTCTCCAAAATCCACCAATACCCCCCCCCCCCAAAAAAAAGGGAAAGATATGGATTTCAGGTTGTTAATATTTAACATCTGAAGTGTCCAACTGTGCTTTTATTAAAGGTCTTTTACACTCTCACTAACGTCATCAAGCCCCTGGTTGTTAGATTACTAATCAAAGTAAAATTGCTGCGATCAGGACCAGTGCATAAAATAAACATAAGGAAGGGCTTCACTGGGAAACCTTTCAGTGGATTAGGTTGCAACAAAGATGTTGCTTTCAAGTAAGGGACCTCAGATAATGAACATGCTCTTGGAGCAGTGTTCTTACCATGACATTGTACTGGTTTTCTCAGCAATGGCCTTAAGTCTAGGTTTGGAGTAACCAGGCTTGAGGCAGTGCTGTGCTTGCAGGCAGCTTTGAAATGTATGAAATAAAAGGCAGAGATTGCATTGCTTTGTGTTTCAAGTACAGAAGAACGAGGAAAAACTTGGAACTTGGAATTCTTCTCTTGCAGAAAGTATTAAATCCATGTCTCTCTCTTCCCAAACCATCACAGTCCTCCTGTATTCACTTGGTATGTGGAAGTTTTTCATTCTCCTAATTATTTTCTTGGCCAGCTCCAATCCCTGTTGAATTTCAGCCCCTTCACTTTGAAAGGAATGGCTGGGACTGAAAATGCTGTTCAGCACATACAATGGGAAGATGTGGTGCTTGTGGAACACTCTAGCTGTGTGGTACACATTTGAATTTCCCTTTTCTGCCTGCTGCTGCATGGTGGGAATTAGATCTGATTGACCTGTGTACAAATAAATGCCTGCATTTCTTCCACAAGCTGGTTAGTTCACAATCTAGTGAGGAGCTTCAATAGAGGCAATTGGTTTCTAGATAACAGAATCATAGGAATGGTTGGGGTTGGAAGGGACCTTGAAGATCATCTAGTTTCAGTCCTCCTGGCATGGGCAGGGACACCTCCTACTAGACCAGGTTGCTCAAGGCCCTTTCCAGCCTAGCTTTGAACACTTCCAGACTTGGAGCCTCCACAACTGCTCTGGGTAATCTGTTGTTTCTGTCTGTTGTTTTTCTAGCACTAGATCTGGGGTGGGGTTTTGTTGTTGGGTTGTATTTGGTTGCTGGTCAGTTGGTTGGGTTTTTTAAGCTCTTCCTTGTCTCTACAGCTCTGAGAGGCTTGCTCAACTTACTTCCCATGAGCAGGTATTACTGTACTCTTTCTGTGGCAATGGCAGTGCAAGATTGTCTGCTCTTAAATATTTGCCTGAAGGAAGGGATCATTTATTTCTTTAGATGTCTGCAGAGACTGTGGATCTCTTTTTGGTGGTGCCCAGCAGGACAAAGGGCAATGGGCAGGAGGCTCTGCCTGAACATGAGGAGAAACTTCTTTGGTATGAGGGTGCTGGAGCCCTTGAGCAGGCTGCCCAGAGAGGTTGTGGAGTCTCCTTCTCTGGGGAGATTCCAGCGCTCCCTGGGCATTGTGATCCTGGGCAAGCTGCTGTGGGTGCCCTGCTTTAGCAGGGTGGCTGGGTTGGATGATCTCTAGAGGTCCCTTCCAACCCCCACCATGCTGGGATTCTGTGTTGTTCTGTGATCAGATTAGCAGTTATGATCTCACCTGGGCAATGATTTCTATAAAGGTTTCTAAAGACAGTGTTCTGAAATGCTCTTTACTTCGGTGAATCTTTGAAGCACCTGATACAGCATACAATGGCACAGACCAGTTATTACCTGTTAGACAATACAAAAGTACCTTTTACTCATGAGGGTTACAGGATTGAAGATTTAAATTGTAAATTATTGTTATTAAGTTGGCAGTTGACAGAAAATACCCTTGATGGAAGTGCTGTTGAGAGGAATTAAATTGGCTGATGTGAAACCTTTCTATAAAGGTGTTTAACCATGATGTCAGTGCAGGATTGATGCCTCTCAAAACATTCTGCTTTAAAAACTGATCAAAGAGACTTGGCCATAACACATTTCAGAAACTAAAAGTAGTGGATGTGCAAAGATGGGGGAATGGCCTGAAACTGTGCCAGGAGAGGTTTAGGCTGGGTACTAAGAAAAATATCTTCGCTGCAGAAGTGGTCAGGGATTGGAACAGGCTGCCCAAGGAGGTGGTGGAGTCACCACCCCTGGAGGCATTCAAGAAGCATGTAGACATTACACTTAGGGACATGGTTAATGGCCATGGCGGTGCTGGGTTCATGGTTGAACTCGATGATCTCAGAGGGCTTTTCCAACCATTGGTCTTGAAACTGACCAATGTAGGGAAATCCACTGCTTCCCCTGGGAGATGATTTCAGTGTCTGACTGTTCCCGTGGTGAAACATTTTCTTCTGGAGTCCAATGGGAATCTCCCCAGCAGTAACTTGTGCCCATCACCCCTTGTCTTTTCCATGTGACTCCTTGTAACAAAGGAGTCTCCATCATCATAGTAGCCACCATTTATGTACTGGTCCATGGTAATAAGGCCTCCCCTAAGCCTTCTCCTGTCAAGGCTGAGCAAACCCAGCCCTCTCAGCCTTTCCTCATTTATTTCCCCCCTCTCCTTTTGCCATGTGTATGTGTATAGACCGCAGGATTTTGACTTACCGCGGAGCCGTCCGTTCTGTCTGCGTAGTTCTGCAGACAGGATTTAGCACAGAAGTTGTTGTCTCTGATGAAGTGTGTAAACCAAAAAAAAACCAACCCCTCTTCCATTTAAAATGGTTCCAAAGTTCACGAGCAAACACAAACCCTGAGTGTTGTGACACCAAGTGAATTCCAAACACATGCCTGCTGTGCTGTCCTTAGTTTGTCCTACGGCTGGGTTCAGGAGGAGCTGAAGCCAGCTCTACGTGCCATATGTTATGCAATACTTTGGCACTAGGGATGAGTTAAGGGTAGTCCCAACCCTTAGCACCGAATGCCCTTGGTTTTGCTGCTTTCTATCATGGCTTTAACCTTGCTTTAAATGCAAGTTTGGGGTGTTAATTTAATTTGGCTGCTCTGTATGTGAGACATCTTGCCTGAGTGAATTTAATTGCACCATTGAGTAAAACTAAAGCCATGAACACTGATGCACTAAAATTCCAGCAGAGGTAGAAGGTTTAGTTTTATATGGCTTCTTGTTTGGAGTTATTAACTATATGGAGGAATAAACTCCCTTTAAAACTCTTTTTTTAAAACATTACAAAACCCACAATGTAAAGTTGCCATGAGCCAGCCAAAAATAATACATATGGCATTCAGGAGTGCAGTTGCTAATTGGCTGCTGCCTGAGAAAATGGTACACTTGGCTTCTACTTAACACTGTGGGTTTGGCAGCAAGCCAGGTTTGGGGTGAGGTTGTGAATGAAGCTGCATGTGGTTAGGGAGGAGTTCAAATGATTCATGTCTTGGAAGTTGTAGTAAGCAGTGCAGAATGCACTTGGGGAAGCTGCTGGAGGAAACTCCTCACCCATGTCTTTCCCCGACGGATGCTTTCGTGCACCTCCACTGATCTCCCTACGTGGGGACCGTGTTCTGTATTTCTGTTAGTTTTAATCATTAACTAAATGGGGATGTGGAGTGGTCTAATTCACATTTCAACTGTTCTTTTCCTACAGATGGAGAATGGAGAGGAGGTAGAAGTAGAAGAGTTCTATGTAAAGTACAAGAACTTGTAAGTAAAGTTAAGAGGTTTGATGCTGCCTTTTAAGTTCACACCATTTCCAGATAGGTTTTGAACACTGGGTTTGTGAATGATGGGCCTGTTAGTGTCCAACTTTAAACATTTCTAATGTTTAATCCAAACCAGTAGCAAATAAATAGGGAGCACCTGGAGTTGGTGGTAGTGTGTTTATAGTCTTATCTTAATTTGTCTTCTGCCCAAAATGAAATCCAGAGGTAAAACTGTTCATGTAAAGCAGGCTTGTTATTCACACAGACTCAAGAGCACATAGCCACGTAGATCTAACTGCAACCATAGAGTTTCATGCCTGCAAACCACTCACCAAATAACCCTTTTAACTCTTTCAAAACCAAGAGCTGTATTCAACAAAATGCGAGGTGACTTCCAGCTGATCACTGCCTTTCTGTGAGAGGGATGTGACAGCAGTGAGAGCAGCACCTTGTTTCTTTCTGGCCTCTGAAGCTGCAGTGCCCTCACTATTTAACATAAAATATTCACAGCTGGATAAACTCATGTGTTTTTTTCCAGGAAAAATAGCAGATCCTTTGTCATTTTAGTGAATTTTCCATCCAAGAGAGAAATTCACTTACTGAATTTACAATTCACTCCAAAGTGAATTTCATGCAGCTAACTGCAGGCAGGCTCAAAATATGCTGCTACCTTTGTACCTTTTGCTCTGTATTGATTATCACATGATGTTTAATTGCTTAATTAGGCTTTGTTTAGTTTTATTACATTGGCAGGTAATTTTTGTCTTAACCCTTCATGTGTTAGACTCCTCAGCAATGTAACTTTGACAGGCTCTAAATGCATCAAGTGGGACTAGTCATTTTTGGCAGAGTTGCTCTGCCCTCCTTAAAGCTGAATGATTACCGTGGAGCTGTATCGACAGGGTTTGCTTTCTACCAGTCTTAAAACTTAATTGGCTCTTGCAACTTTCAATTACAGTGCAGCTCTCACAAACCCCAGTGTACAGCATGTCAGCATTTGGAACATTGGAGTGTTTTTATTAACTTCTAAACCCCTGCTTTTTGCTAGACTGTGCTGTTTAATAGTGATATGTATGCTAAATGTCTTCCATAGGAATTGTGTTTTAAGTATGCCCAATAAAAATCGTCTTAGCTTTGTGCCAAACACTTGATGTACTTCAGTTTTGAGTAGGAGTTGTTTTTATTAACAGTCTCCATTAGTAAGTGTAATTACTTCCAGTAAAGACCATTTGTTAATAATTTGTCTGAGGAAGAAGACCATGTCCAGTTGGCAGTGCAGTGTGCTGAAGGATCTGTCTGTACTAGTGGGACACACAACAGAGTATGCAGTGGAAGCCTGGTTTTTTTGAGTATGATTTTCTGTTTCATCTTCTAGTTCTTACCTTCATTGTCAGTGGGCATCTGTGGAAGAGCTGGACAAAGACAAGAGGATTCAGCAGAAGATTAAGCGGTTTAAGGCAAAACAGGGCCAGAACAAATTCCTTTCAGAAGTATGATTTGTTTGTTCCTTTTATGTGTTTAAGCAATATTCTGATGAATTCTTGTTCTGTATGAAAGCAGAAGGTTTTTAGCAACTGTGTGATGCCTCAGTAGCCTTTATTCTGGTGTGAAGCATAACTGTGCTTGATCCAAGCCTTGCAAGTTTCTAGACTCAAGTGAGCTATCCTGACTTTGTACTTTTCATTGCAGTGTTTTATTTTCTCCTTTAAGTGAGTGGTGAGCAGTTTGCATTGTAAGCATGACTCTCAGTGAATCAGCTCTCTTCTCAAGAGCTGATTATGCCAGAAAAATGCATCACATTTTTCTGTGTTATGGACTGCTGTTCACTAGGGATTCCAAGCTTTTTATCATCAATTTAATTTCACTTAGAGCCATAAGCAGTAGTGTGGGCAGGGGGTCCTGTCAATAAAAGCCCAGATCTGCTGATTTGTGTCCCTGAAAGCTTGCTTTTCAGCAAGTGCTGTCTTTTGAGAGGGGAAGAAAAAAACCCCAACAGGTTCTTCTGCTTCTGTATTTGTTTACTTAAAATTATTTTTACTATACAAGCTAAAAAGAACCTGTTGCAAATTGACAGCTTCTCTAAAGTCAGTGTGGAATTTCAGGAAGTGTATCTGATGGACATGCTTGGAGAAAATGTACAGGAATTTCATCAGGAGGACTTGATGTGCTGAGCGTAGAACATCTATGAATGCTGTGTCAGAGCATCCAGAATGCTTTGAGTTGATTATAACAGTGGCACCTCTAAAAAATTAGCTGCATCATATACTTAATACCTAAGGAATTAGATTAAATTAACTTTCAAGACTCCTGACAATTGAGTTTTTTAAAGAAGTTAATAAATACATAATTTGGACTAACAGTCAGTGCAGTTTATCATGTCATTAAGCAGCAGTATGGCGAAATTGAACATCTGGTCTAAGTGGAGATGCCTGGAATTGTGCCTTTCTAATTTATTTCTGTTTAAAAAAAACTGTTTCCAGGTGGGTCACAAGTGATTGTAGGGACTTGAGATTTGTTCTTGTCTTAAAACAAGCCATCAGCATGTAGCCCTTTTATCTATCCCTTCAGGTGAAGGGCAAAATTAAACACAAAACTTTCAGTACGCAAGAAAACCACGGAAGCTGTTGGGGATATAAGGAAGACTATAACAAACTGTGGGGTTTGGCAAAACTCTGTCTGCCTGGTGTGTTTTATCTCCTTTTTTTGAATTAATAATCTTTGAATCTTGCTTCTGAAGCAGACAATTCCTGCAGTTAAAACAATCCAAAGGCACCTAGTGTAGAAGGCTCTTCGGTTCTTTATTACGAGCTGTAGTTTCCAAGAATGCTAAATGCATTGCATGCCATAAGCCTTTTCGATTGCTCATTAGTGAATTGTAATTTCACACTTCATTTAAAATATTCTTAAACATTCTCTCACAGTAAAAGGTTTCACACAGTAATTAAGAGGCCCAGTTAACAAAGTCTGAGAAGTCTGATTCCCTCACGGGGAATGATCTTGCTGAATTGTAGCGTTTCAATTAACATGGTGAAGTTTGCCAAATATCAATTCTGTGTCACCGTGACCCAAAATATTATTGCATGGTGAAATATAGAATCATTTTCTCCTCTAAGGAAGGAGAGCCTAATAGAGATATCTTACTCCTTTTTAATTTTTTTTTTACCTCCTTGGACAGATTGATGATGAGCTGTTTAATCCAGATTACGTGGAAGTGGATCGCATCATGGATTCTTCACGGAGCACAGACGATAATGGAGAGGTAAAGAGAACTTTCGGTGCATCTGTAGTCGTAGAGGCATTGTGCTTAGTGTTTGTTGTTTAGGGATGTGACTGAATGAACCACCTCAGACACTGACAGTGTACATGTGTGTAAAAAACAAGGAACCTGCCTAAGAAAGCATTGACTAATACAGCAGTGTCCCTAAAAATAGGTTTAAGTGAGAATTCCAAACTTGTTGTGTTACCTACAAAACAACAACAAATCATCCCCAACAACAAAAGCCTCTCTGAGCTAAATGTCATCACATCTTAGACCTTATTTACCTGTTGCAGATGAGGTCCTGAATTCATTGTTTCTTACTCCTTAAAGACTTGTTCTGCAGAGCAAGATCACTTCGTATTCCTTTTTGGTCCTAGGAGAATAGAAAAGAGGTTGAGGTGCTGGAACACGTCTGAAAAAGGGCATAAAGCTGCTGTAGGGTCTAGAGCACAAGTCTTAGAGGAGCAGCTGAGGGAACTGGGGTTTGTTTAATCTGGAGAAAAGGAGGTTGAGGAGAGATCTCATTACTCTCCACACCCCCCTGAAAGAGAATGGAGCCAGGGGGGTCAGTAACAAGTGATAGGCAAAAGGAAATGGCCTCAGGTTACACCAGGGTAGGTGTGAGTTGGGCATGAAGAACTATTTCTTCCCTAAAAAGGTTGTCAAGGCCATGAAACAGGCTGCTGAGGACTGTGCTAGAGTCCCCATCCCTGGAGGGGTGTACAAGCTGTGTAGATGTGGTGCTGAGGGAGGTGGTTTAGTGGTGACCTGATGGTGTTGGGTTAACAGTTGGACTTAATCATCCTGAAGGTCTCTTCCAACCTAAATCATTCTGTGATTCTGAAGCTTCACTATGGCAGTGTTTCCAGACTGCTCTGTCAGTGAAGGGTGGGGTTTGGGTGGCCTGCTGGGATGTTTCTGAGGACACTCAATGAAAAAACAGCGAACTGGTTAAATCTGTGATCAAGAACAGAAACTGCAGGAGCTGGACAATGAATATTTGCTTTAATTCTAAGTTTTAATTTAACCTTTGTGATGTCAAATGCAGTGTTGTGCTCCTCTTGGTGGCAAGCCTGCGTTCCCCCATCCCACTCTTAACTTCATTGGGTTGTCAGCCTGCTGATGGCTTCTCCCTTGGGCTGATTCATTCAGGTCTGGTAAAGCTTTTTGAAACGTATCAAGCCTGCAGATCTGTAAAAAAAAAAAAACAACAACAATTGCGTTTTATTCCTTTGAAATGGTGATGCAATCTCATTTCTGTCTCCCCAAAGCCTGTAACACATTATCTGGTGAAGTGGTGTTCGCTGCCTTATGAAGACAGCACTTGGGAGCTCAAGCAAGACATCGACCAAGCGAAGATCGAAGAATTTGAGAAACTGATGTCTAGGGAGCCAGAAATGGAGCGTGTGGTAAGAGTTGGCTCCGTGCAGAGGGTTTGATTTGAAAATAGCCAAGTAATGTGGTCTTTTAGAAACCACTAATGGGATTTGCTGTATTTGAAACAGGAGCGACCTCCTGCCGATGACTGGAAGAAATCGGAGAGTTCCAGGGAGTATAAAAACAATAACAAACTCAGGGAATACCAGTTGGAGGGAGTGAACTGGCTTCTTTTCAATTGGTACAACACGTACGTAAAACCTTGCTGGCTGGCTGCTGAATCCTGCTCTGGATCAGCTTTTGTAGTTGATTGCAAACAGTAACCTTTGAAAGTAATCTAAAGCATGGCTCTGGAATGGTTTCCACGTCGCATTTTCTGCTGCAGGAGTCACATGCAAACTAATTTTGGTGCATAGCATAATGTTCCATAAAGCACAAGTCTTGCAGGTAGATTCTTGTGATGTGATTTTCTATGTAGACATGCTCATGCACACACTTGCTGCCCCTTCCTCCCTCGTGTCAACTTGAGAGGTGCATAAAGTGGCTCTGTCTGTTCTTACTGCATCACAAATCATAACACTTACATGAGATACACAAAGTTTATGATGTCCTTTCGGTGTCAACTTGGCATTCCAGACATTGTTGTTCCATTCTCTGTATCTCTCTCCTGATCTTTCTCTGTTTTAAGTTAGGACTGAGCCATTCAGATGAAAATCATTCAGCCTGTTGTTTTTCTGTTATTGCTTCCAGACGAAACTGCATTTTAGCAGATGAAATGGGGTTGGGAAAGACTATCCAGTCCATTACGTTTCTCTATGAGATATATTTGAAAGGAATCCATGGTCCTTTCTTGGTTATTGCACCATTGTCCACAATTCCCAACTGGGAAAGGGAGTTCCGCACCTGGACAGAGTTGAATGTGGTTGTGTATCATGGGAGTCAAGCGAGCCGGCGGACCATTCAGTTGTATGAAATGTATTTCAAAGATCCACAGGTAAAAAAAAGCTCTTTGTGGGGTTTGTTTGGGTTGTTTTGTTCCTCTTTTCCCCCTCCCCCCATGTGTTTCACTGTTGTTAATTAATCTCAAGGTTAATTAGGTTTTTAGTACTGATAAGAGTCGGTTTCCGGATGTGGTTTGATGGCCATGGTTGGTGTCAGGTCGGTGGCTGGACTCAACAATCTTGGAGCTCTTTTCCAACCAAACAATTCTATGATAATGAAGGCACATAAATTAATAAAGAGAAGGCTTTTTAGTAGGAGCCAAGAATTCAGCTGGAAATAGAGAGAGGAACCAAGAGTTCCTGGCCTGCTGCAGCTCTTGTTTTGGGTTTTGTTGTTCCGTCCAAGGTTTTGACTAACTTTGTGTTCCTAAGGAGAGCAGGCAGAAAAGATTCTTAATGGAGGAACTGCTTTAATTGGAACTCTGCTTAAAAATCAATCTTTGTCCACCATTCCAGGAAAGACCAGCCTGCAGAAATTACACTTGTCAAGGCTTCTTTATCAGATAGGTTTTGAATCTGTGTAGCTGCACTCGTGTTGAATAGCTCTTAGGAGAGAAGGAGAGCAGGTATGGAAAAGATTTGTGGTAGAAACAGAAGGCACTTGGAAACCTGAAGCTACAAAGAGCAGCAGATCTCTACACTTCAATGCAAGGCTTTGCTCAGAGCAACTGAGCAGGATTAGGGAAAAATAAAGTGCATGCATTGAATATTACTGCAAAACAATATCCTCCTCCTCGTTTCAGAGAAGAGTGGAAATTCCACCTGGTTTGATGGCTCATGCAGCATCCTTTCCAGCTGAGCTTAAAGAAGTGATAGTGTTGAATTCATATATTTAGATTTTCTGTGAAGGGTTTGATTTCCTGCCACTGGCTATTTTGATTAATAAACTCCAATGATATAAAATCAATATGGCACACATTAAGTGGATTTAAAACTGGCTAACTGATATTTCTCTATGTAATTGTAAATGAGAAATGATTTGCATTTCCAGCATAGTTCTTCAGGGATTGGTTCATGTCCATGAGCTATATAACACTTCCATCAATGACCTGAAAGAAAACATAAAATCATTACTGAGGAAGTTTTCAAATGACATGAGGATGGGGAGAGTGGTAAATAACTAAGACAGTTCATGGATACAGAGTAAGCTGTATTACTTAATAAATTGGATCCAAGCTGACAATGACCAGACTAAATATAGGGCTGCCTGTGGACAAGGAGTGGAGGTGAGTCTTAGAGTAGGGAGAGGTCTGTTCTGGAAAGGCTGTTAGACAAATGCAGGCCCTTTTATGTCATGACACATGAGCAGTTAAACATGAGTTCATACTGTGAGAGACTGTGGTTAAAAGGGCTAGTGTAGTGCAAGTGTGTAGGAGGAAAGAAATCTTTATTAAAGGGTAGAAAAGTTGCAGCATTCTTCTGGCTGTCAGTAATGTGGTGGTTAGTGCAGTTCTGCCTAGTTCTTGCTTCCTGTCCTCAAAAAGTGTGTTAAAAAAAAAAACCCAGAGTCCTTAGAGCAAAGCCACGAGGGTGGCTGTCAGATAGAAAATATGACAGGGAAAGAGCTGAGTAAAAACTGCTCTGAAGGTGTTGACTGTGGCACAACTTGACATGCCATTAGGGCAAACAGAAATAGACTCATGTACTTAAATAGAGTAGAAAAACACCTAGTAATTTATAGCAGGGAGAAGTTACATCTGTTTGGCCAAGGAAATAACCATTTTCTCAGCACTTTATCAAAGAGACTTTCAAATCCCAATCATAGACACTGTTGTTAAAGGAGATTGATTTGAATAACAGTTGTTACACCCTGGTCTAAAAGCCTCTATTACAATAATAATCACATTTAGCTTCTTGCCTCCATGTCTAATACACAAAATGAACTGGAATTGATTTGTACTTTTTCTGGGTTTGAAACTCTCTTCTTAGCAAAGCTAAATGCTGTGCACCAAATTCAGAAATTGAGATTCAGACAGATGCTGCCTGCACTGAGGTGTTTCCTGTGTTGGAAATCATATTTGTTTGTTTGTTATTTAAGCAGTGCTTGTTCTCAGCATGTTCTTTCCCCTTAGGATGCAGCAATTATGTAGCATGAAACCTGAAGGAACATCATCAGAAAAAAAAATCTCTCTTACTGTGCAGATTCTCAGTGTTACTTTGGCAATATTTTGTTGATCAAAAGCCAACTAGAAGGGTCCAAGTCAAGATGCTGCAGAAAATTTTGTTCCCCCTGTTGCTGTGTTCTTTACTTGCCTTCTGTAATGACCATGGGAGTCTGACCCTGTAAGAAGTAATGACAAAGCATTTGTGGCACGGAAAAACAAATCATTCTCTGCTGGCTTCTCTCCCTCAACTGGCTTAGGAGGAGAATCAGACAATTGCCATGGTTGGGGATAAAGGACAAATGGAGTGGTGGCAGTTAGCTTAGATGTTAGATAATCCAGGTGACTTACAGCAGAAGTGCTTGTGTGACATCTTTGTCATGAGTTCTCTGGGCCTTTTTACAGGGTTTAAACCATGCTTAGCATCCAGCCAGCAGTGCACTTGCACGCTGAATCAGCAATAGTGACTGACTTCAAGTACCTTACCCAAAGCATTGTTCCATGTTCTTAATGACTTTTGAAGAAGAAACCAGTGCACATCCTTTCTTTGCCAGGGAGTGTAACTTCTGCTGTCCTTTCCAGGGTCGTGTGATAAAGGGGTCCTACAAGTTCCACGCCATTATCACAACGTTTGAGATGATCTTGACTGACTGCCCCGAGCTGCGTAACATTCCGTGGCGTTGCGTGGTCATCGATGAGGCCCACAGGCTGAAAAACAGGAACTGTAAGCTTCTGGAAGGACTCAAGATGATGGACCTGGTCAGTGTGTGCATCTCTGACATCTGTGTCTTCCGGGGGTTTATTACTCCTGATACAAGGTTTCATCAAAAAGTAAAGGAAAAGGTTTTCTTCTCAAGTCATCAGGCGCTGACAAGAGTGAGGGAAGCTGAGAGAGTCTAAATGAAGTACCTGGCAGCAAATGCATGCCTTCAGTTTGGGAATGCTGCTGTCTCTTCATTGATTTAGACCTAGAATCATAGAAATGGCTTGGGTTGGAAGAGTCCTTAAAGATCATCTGGTTCCAACACCCCTGCCATGGGTGCCAGGGACACCTACTACTAGACCAGGTTGCTCAAGGCCCTGTCCAGCCTGGCCTTGAGCACTTACAGTCTTAAAGCCTCCCCACCTTCTCTGGGCAACCTGCTCAGTTTCTTCCTCATGTCTAATCTAAATCCAGCTTCTTCCACTTTGAAGCCATTACCCCTCATCGTGTCTCTTTGTACAGAGTCCCTCTCCAGCTCTCCTGTAGCCCCTTTCAAGTACTGGAAGGCCACAAGGTCTCCCCAACGCCTTGTCTTCTGCAGGCTGAACAATGCCAACTCTCTCAGCCTGTCTTCATAGGAGAATAATGGGCATTGTGTTAAAAAGTCAAAATAAATCTGTTCTTTCTCTCTTTTCACGTGATTCACCCCATAGTTATTTCTTCACAAAGGAATTTATTTGAAGATATACTGTGGTCAGGTGGCCAAACAGTATTGATATCAGTTGATGTTTATTTGTGGGGGGGCCATAAGGAGCTTCTTTCAGATTGGCCAAAGAAGGGGAAACTGAGTTTTGTTACTGTGGCTGCTGTTTAGACAGCTGAGCTGAAACCTGGGCCTGCAGATGGAGATGGGGGACTTCTCACTTCAGTTCTTGCTCTACTGCTAAATCAATATTTAGCCTTGGGCTGGTGGCTGAATCTGTCTGGGCTCCTCCTCCAAAGCAATATGCAACTTTACCCCTTCTTCTGCCAGGCTCATACTCCTGTGTGTAGAGAGAAGGCAGGATCTGCTTCAAGTTCCCTATGTTAGAAACTTTGACCAGCCCTGAAGAGCTTCATGCACTGAGCTCCTTGTGGGGAAGGGGAGGGTAAATGGGTGCATTTCTGCTGGAAGTGATGGGTTACCTTCAGCTGTTCTTTTGTCATTTAAAGTTCATTGTGTCTGTGAATGGGCCGGGATGTTGTGAGTCAGTAGAACCTCTTGCAGCTGGTGGAGTTTTGAAGGTGCTTTAAGCAGTGAGTTATTTTCTGAAGGAATGCCAGGAGAATGCTAGTTAGAAATGTCTTGGAAAGTGCTGTAAGGGTCAGTAGCTGGGGAGGAGAGAGGAAGCAAAGATGAGAGATACCTAGAGGGGGGAAGATGAGACTTTTGTATATTTCTCCATTGAAAAAGAATTGAGTTGGATTCCTAGGCAACTGTTTCTTAACCTTTCAGGAACATAAAGTGCTGCTTACTGGAACCCCTTTGCAAAATACAGTAGAAGAACTATTTAGCTTGCTTCACTTCTTGGAACCAGGTCGCTTCCCATCAGAAACCACATTCATGCAAGAGTTTGGTGATCTGAAAACTGAAGAACAGGTAAACTGCACCTGCACACTTAATTCTCTACTTAAGTTATTGTGAATTTACCATTTCATTCTATCAGAACTTCACTACTTGGTTTTTCAAGTAATAACCTATTTAATTCTGGGGGACAACCTAAATGCCATTCATCTTCGGTCTGGAATATTTGAGCTTTTTATGTAAGGGACTTTACAAAAGCTAGGCAAAGCTGAGCTGATTCTTTGGAGGTAAATGAACATTTCTTCTCCCCACTCCCATTTAGGAGGGTTCCTAAAGTAATAGGCTGCAAAACCTGGATACACTAAAAATACTGAACAAGAGTTGCGCACTGAAAATTGACTTTAGAGGTGTGTGTGGCACTGAGTCAGCAAGGAGAACTTGGTCTCTAGGTCATTGAGCAAAGAGTCTTTTACAAATGCTCCCTACTTGGGATCTGAGGTAGAAACCAAGGATTTTAGAAGTAGGGGAATTGGTAAATAACCATTTGAAGCCTTGCAGTTTGAATTCAGTTACTCATGAAACACATATTTCATAGGTGCAAAAACTCCAAGCTATCTTGAAGCCGATGATGCTGAGACGTCTCAAAGAGGATGTGGAGAAGAACCTGGCCCCCAAAGAAGAAACCATCATTGAAGTTGAGCTGACAAATATCCAGAAGAAATACTATCGTGCTATTCTTGAGAAGAATTTCACCTTTCTTTCCAAGGGTGGGGGTCAGGCAAATGTTCCTAATCTTCTAAACACTATGATGGAGCTAAGAAAATGCTGCAATCATCCGTACCTTATTAATGGTAGGCCTCCTGGTCTTCTCCTTATCCAAAAGTGGTTGTGAGGAAGTTCACTAAGGTAGAAATTCTATTCTAGGGTGTCTTTTATTAATTTATTTCAAGTGGAAGAGTGAGTGGATATCTGCTAGCCAGGCCAGCACTGCTTTTGAAGGCATCTGTGCTGCCTTCTCCCAAGGCTTCCTAGCCCTGGCAGCCGTAGCGTTGGTATTACCAAGTTATTTCTGACAAGCAAAGCTTCTCTTACCATGCAGGTTGTTGGATGCTGGCAGAAATGCAACAGGTTTTTTCTTCAGAGTTATAGTTCACTGCTATTTATGTTACAGTTCACTGCTATTTATTTTCTTTCCGTAGGATATTATGAGACAGTGACTTAAAATTTCTGAATAAAAGTTGAATAAAGGTCTGAATAAAGGTCTTGTTGGCTCATTTCCCTAATTTAACTAGCCAGGAAATGGTTTGTGTGAATATCATCTTAAATGGATGGTTTTCAGTGTGATGCTATTGATTATCCATGGCAAGGACTATAGAATCAAAGAATAACTCAGGGTGGAAGGAACCCACGAAGATCCTTGAGTCCGACTCCCTGGAATCAGAGTCTCTCTCTCTCAGGGTGGAAGGAACCCATAAAGATCATTGAGTCCAGCTCCTGGTTTCTTGCAGGACTACCTAGAACTAAATCATGCAACCAAGAGCATCATTCCTTGAAAACTAAATTGTGCAACTGAGAGCATCATCCTTGATGATGCTCCTTGAGCTCTTGACAGTCATGGTGCTCTGTCCACTGCCCTGGGGACCCTGTTGTGGTGACCAATCATATGATGACTCAGCCAGCTACAGCTGTCTGAAGGTGTTCCATTTGTTTGTGTTGGTCAGATCAAATCTCCCCTTGGAGGAAGCAGCACCAGCTTCTGTGCAGGGTTGCTTTCTGTGGGTTTCTTGTTTCCCGATTCCTCTTCCTTGCCGTGTGTGATTTGTACTAAGGTTGATTTAATGTTGGTTATAACCTTCACGATGAAAGATTGGTTTGTTCAAGAGCCAGATGTGAGTTCAGGTATTTTATTGTATGGCTTCCATATTGCTGTGCTTATGGGTTGTTGGTTTTCTCCCTTGACATTTTTTGTTTAAATAGGGGGTGGGGGAATTCTTAATGTTGTTCATAAATGACATCTAATTATTTCATGCTCAAGTAATTCTTCTAAAGCTGTGATGTAGGGTTACTCCAAAGTGCTTCCTGCTGGTGGGCTACTCAGTGTCTAAGCTCAGATGAGCATACAGTGAAGTAGCTTTGTGGTTCTGCTGCAAGGGTTTTTGTTTGCTGGTTCTTTGTTTTAAGTCAACCCATTATGTAAAGGGTTTTACCAGAAGGTAGTTTACAGTGTTCAGGTGGTGAGCTTCTGAACTTGATGCTTTTTACATGTCTTGGCTTTCAGCTTTTTAGTTGCAACTTTTCCTTATTTCATGTTTGCTGGGAAAAAAAGGAATAAACTGAGTGTTTTGCTGCTGCTTTGGTTTGTCAAACACAATCCAGGAGCAGTACCACTTGCAGTGTTGCCTGCAGAAGTGACTTTGTTTTTTCTTGTGTCATTTGCTGTCTGTTAGAGACTGCTCTGTATAGCCAGGTGGCTCTATAGAAAATCTCAAGTATTTTTGGATGTATCTGGACCCTAATAAAGGGAGAGGAGGTGGTTTTGTCTCTTGAACACTCCTGCCTTTATAACATTTTTGTGACTTTTGAATGTTTGGACTTGCTGGTGCCACGTAGCAATGTGGCAGGTGGGTCAAGCCTTCAGCTGGGAGAGAAAAACAAACAAGTCCTGGCTATTGGTGTGGAGATGGAACTAAACAGACATGTAGTTCTAGGACAAAAATGGCTTTTACATCCTGTAGTTGTCTAAGCCTGAGGTTTTGTTTTGATTGGTAATTAATATCTTTGTACTTAGTGACAGCACAAGTTTATTGTAGCTCTACCAAGAGCTCTTGCAGTGCTAGTACATGATCTTGCACAGTGATCTGCTGCTGAAGGATCTGTTGCAGTAGCAAGTTCTTGAGACTTAACTGCTTTTCCAGAGGTGTCTCTGAGTCTTCCTTATGTTCTTCCAAGTTTGTGAGCAAGTAGCACTGCAGGTGTACTGGAATATCCAAGCATTGTCATTTCTCTTAAGAGCTAGGCTCCCTCTTTTCTCCATAGCAACCACTCTCAAGTGAACATCATTCCTCTGTCTCCAACAGCCAGCAGTGGGGAGTGCTTCTGAACTTAGACATCCTACAGTGCTGAATGTTGGAAAGGTTTCTTACTCTGTTCCTTGTGCCCTCTTGAGCCCTGGGAGCCCTCCTAATTAGGAGTGGAAGCAGGGATTTCCCTGATGGACCAAGCACACATTCCAAAGCCTTCCCTTTATCTCCTACTAAAAATCAGCTAGGATAGGAGCCCTGCAAAGCCCTGCACGTAGTACATCAAGTAACTTTTGGGTAGGAGGCTACTCAGTGTAGTTACTTAACTGCAGTTGAAATTGACACAGGAATGAAGATGACAAGGCAGTTCTTTCCAGGCCTTAGCTGGAGAGGGTTATTGGAAGAGCAGAGCTTTGGAGCTCATGGTCTGTCATGGAAATGGGTCTTGCTGGGGCCAAACTCTGACACTGAAACTTGCCCATGTGTTAGAGTAGTTGTGGTGCACCTGGCTGAGGTGGTTGGCTTTTGCAGGTGCTGAAATTTGCAGGTTGGTTTACTTCAGAGTGGTGAAATGGAAATTTGGCTATCACTTTAGTAAGAAATAAATGAATGTAACTGAGAAAGGGCATTAAAGATCCTCTGTATGAACTCCTTGACAGCATGCACTATATCCTGAAATCACCTGAGCTCAGTGCAGAGTCTGAGATCTACCTAAAATTCTGCCTGTTTTGCAAGGTGGGAAGGGGTATGTTTGAAGGGAACCTGAAGGAATGTCTGTTTGCTCCGCTCCTTGTGTGCAAACCATTCAGATCAGCCAAGTTTGGAACAGGGAATCAAGGAAAATTCAAGGATGTAAAACTCCCTTCAAGTGTGGTCACGTTCTGAGTCTGTCAGGTCCTGTAGAAGTTGGTAGTGCAGGTGCACTGATGCTAGGAAGCTGCCAGCCAGCCTGCTGGGGTAGTACCTAGAGAAGCCACCACAGTGCAGCAGGCACTGAACCAGCCCTCACACAGGGAGCGGGTGTTGGCGTGTTTGTTTACAGGCATCTACTCAGAGCAGGGATATGAGAGATGCTCAGCAGAAGCCTGGCAGTAAGTGGTTCTTCCCCCTCCTCCCCCAGCCCTCCCACCTTTCCCTGTGCTATTCAAAAGCAGCATTGAAGCTGCATACTATAGAAACCAGAAACATTTTAGAAACTACATTAAAACCCCCCAAAAACAGAGAGACTGGAAAAGCCAGCTCCAAAGAAGGGTTTGTATGGGCGTGAAATAAGCTTAGAACCAAGATTCTGAACCTTTTACAGAGCCAAGAATAGTAATCTGATCATTCTTGGCATAGTCAAGTGTTTGTAGAAGTGATAAAAAAATGGAATCAAAGCATAAGAGAGGCTGAAGAGAAAACTTGCAATGTGGTCTGTAGTCTTCAGGCAATGAGTGGAAGGAAGTATTTGCTGCTGTGCAGAGAGGGGATGGCAAGAAAGAACTTCTGACTAATACTAACTCTGGAAAGAATAAAGCATCAGAACAGAACAGAAAAATAATACATGCAGTGAGGAAAGAAAGCTAAGGAAAAGGTAAAAGGATAATTTCACAGCTGCTTATTCCCCACCACCCCCCTTAAAATGAGTTTTTTCATTGTTTGGATTTTGACTCTAAATAATGGCAGGAGCAGATCCAGGTCATGCACGTGTTTAAACCTGGTGTAGGTTTTGGAGGCACAGACATGAAATGTGATTTGCCTTTGTGTTTTCCTGAGGAAACATCATCTTTTCTCTTTCGTGTGAAAAAGGACAGAAAATCCATTGGAGCAGTTGGAATATAGTTTCATAGCTAAATTTTCCCTTAATTTTTCTTAATTTTTCTTATTTTTTCTTTGTTTTTATTTATTTTTCCTTTGGTTTTCTTTATTTTTCTTTTTCTTTATTTTTACTTTATTTTATTCTCCTTTATTTTTTCCTTTATTTTCCTTTACTTCTTTTATTTTTCCTTTACTTCTTTTATTTCCCCCTTTATTTTCCCCTTTATTTTTTATTTTCTTTTTATTTTTTCTTTTTTCCCTTTTTCCCTTTATTTTTCCTTTTTCCCTTTTTTCCTTTTTCCCCTTTATTTTTTCTTTTCCCCCTTTATTTTCCTTTTCCCCTTTATTTTCCTTTTTTTCCTTTATTTTCCTTTTTTCCCTTTATTTTCCTTTTTCCCTTTATTTTTCCTTTTTCCCTTTATTTTTTTCCTTTTTCCCTTTATTTTTCCCTTTTTTCCTTTATTTTTCCCTTTTTCCCTTTATTTTTCCCTTTTTCCCTTTATTTTTCCCTTTTTCCCTTTATTTTTCCCTTTTTCCCTTTATTTTTCCCTTTTTCCCTTTATTTTTCCCTTTTTCCCTTTATTTTTCCCTTTCCTTTATTTTTTCCCTTTTTCCTTTATTTTTTCCCTTTTTTCCTTTATTTTTTCTCTTTTTCCCCCTTTATTTCCCCCTTTTTTCCCCCCTTTATTTCCCCCCTTTTTCCCCCTTTATTTCCCCCCTTTTTTCCCTTTATTTCCCCCCTTTTTTTCCCTTTATTTCCCCCCTTTTTTTCCCTTTATTTCCCCCCTTTTTTTCCCTTTATTTCCCCCCTTTTTTTCCCTTTATTTCCCCCCTTTTTTTCCCTTTATTTCCCCCCTTTTTTTCCCTTTATTTCCCCCCTTTTTTTCCCTTTATTTCCCCCCTTTTTTTCCCTTTATTTCCCCCCTTTTTTCCCCTTTATTTTCCCCCTTTTTTTCCCTTTATTTTTTCCTTTATTTTTCATTACTTTGCACCTCAAACAATTGTATTTCTTGAGGGAAGGGTTTAAAAGCAGGGAATAAAAAAGGAAGGAAGGGAAGCCTCAAAGTTCTCTTTTATTTCTGCTGTTGCTCTATATGTTTGCTTTAAATTTCAGCTTCATATTTTTTTTTTTCTGAGTGTTTATTCACCCAGGGCTTAAAGCATTCCTGCAGTTTGGGCAGGGTATTGAAGGGGAGCTCATTGTTTATTAATAAAGCCCTCTGCAGCGCTCATGTTTTTGCTGTCCAATCTTTGCAGGTGCTGAAGAGAAAATTTTGGAAGAGTTTAAAGAAACACACAATGCCGACTCTCCAGATTTTCAGCTCCAGGCAATGATCCAGGCTGCTGGCAAGCTAGTGCTGATTGACAAGCTGCTGCCAAAACTGAAGGCTGGTGGCCACAGGGTGCTTATCTTTTCCCAGATGGTGCGCTGCTTGGACATACTGGAAGACTACCTCATTCAAAGACGGTGAGAGCAACAATCTCATACCATGCTAAATAAACTCTGCCTTCCTCCCTGGCCACAGGGTGTAACCTGGGAGTAATCCCTGCTGAAAGGGGATGAAATGGTTTTAGGGGCCATGGTTTAAAGCTGGAGCAGGGGAGATTTAGGTTGGACATAAGGAGGAAGTTCTGCACTATGAGAGTGGCAGAATACTGGAACAGGCTGCCCAGGGATGTGGTCGAGGCCCTGTCCCTTGAGACGGTCAAGATCAGACTTGATGTGGCCCTGGGCAGCCTGATCTAGTTGGATATGCCCCTGCTGACTGCAGTGGGTGTTGGACAGCATGGCCTTCCCTTCCTGCTCAATGCAATCTGAGTCTATGAAGTCTCTCCTGTGAGGAAGGATGGAGAGAATTGGGGCTTTTTAGCCTGGAAAGGAGAAGGCTGAGGGGGGATCTCATAAATACTTCAACAGTGGGTGCCAGGAGGATGGGACCGGTCATTTTTCAGTGGTGCCCAATGACAGGACAAGGGGTAAAGGGCACAAGCTTGGACATAAGAAGCTCAATCTAAACATGAGGAGGAACTTCTTAGATTTGAAGGTGACACAGCCCTGGAACAGGCTGCCTGGAGATGTGGCAGAGTCTCCATCTATGGAGACATTCAGAACCTGCCTGGATGTGTTCCTGTGTGGCCTTCTCTAGGTGTGTGTGTGTGTGCTTACAAAGCAGCAATGCCATGGCAGTGAAGTTCTCCTCACAATGCACCTTCCTTCCAGGTACCCGTATGAGCGAATTGATGGCCGAGTGAGAGGCAACTTGCGGCAGGCAGCTATTGACAGGTTTTCAAGACCTGATTCTGATAGGTTTGTTTTCCTGCTGTGCACAAGGGCAGGAGGTTTGGGCATTAATCTTACTGCTGCTGATACCTGCATCATTTTTGATTCAGACTGGAACCCCCAAAACGACCTCCAGGTAATTTTACAAGAGGTGATTTCGGTGAAAAGTTTTCTTTGCCTTTTGGATGTGAAATTTCCTTCTCCTGCAAGAGAAATTATCTGTTGTCCCTCTCTTAAAAAAACATAAAGATTATCATTCATATTGAAAGCAGTAACTTCTAGTTCTCTCCAAGTCCTGTTTTAAAGTAAGTTCTCTGATTATTTTGTGCCTTTTGTTCCTTCTGTCACCTGTAACTGAGTATCTGCCTTTGTTTTATCAGGCTCAAGCACGGTGCCACAGAATAGGACAAAGCAAATCAGTGAAAATTTACAGGTTGATAACAAGGAATTCTTACGAGAGGGAAATGTTTGACAAAGCCAGCCTGAAGCTTGGCCTTGATAAGGCTGTGCTGCAGTCTATGAGTGGAAGAGAAAACGCCACAAACGGGGTGAGAATTAACATCTTAAGGTGCATGATCAGCAAGTGCTCTGAGTGTGCAACACTTGTGTTCAGCTGGAGAGGGGTGGTGGTCAGGGGGAGTATGGATTTTAAAGTTCATTCAAGGCAAGGTTCAGCCTATCTGATGGCTCATTCATTGACAAGAGGGGGCAGGTGGAGTCATGTTCCCTCCATCCTCATCCATTCTCATCATTCTACCCTTGTCGTGATGTTCATCCTGGCACTGGTGCCATGGTCTAGTCATGGGGTCTGTGTTGATAGGTTGGACTCGATGATCCTCGAGGTCCTTTCCAACCTTAGTTACACTGTGATACTGCTTGGAGTTCTTTTTGTCAACTTTTTCAGGGGTAGCCTTTTTGCTTTGAGCTTCTTTGGCTTGAGCTTTTTGTCAGGTTAATAAGTTAAATCTACTCCCAGGAGGCATTTAGCACTTATCAGAGCTAAAGAGATTGGGTGACAATGAATTATTAAATTGTTTAGACCACTCATATAACCTCACCCTGAGAATTTTCTTGTTGGTACTCTTCTCTTAAAGGTGCCTGCAGCATGAATGTTTCATTGACCTACACCACATTGTCTTCCAGTTTCAGTTCTCAAAATGCTAAATAAGAGGGCAGTCGGTCTGGTTATGCTGTCAGGTGTAGACACTGGCTGGTGTCAAAAAACCCCAACCCCCCCACTTCTCTTACATGTTCCAGGTGCAACAGCTTTCTAAGAAGGAAATAGAAGATCTCCTTCGAAAGGGGGCATATGGTGCTCTGATGGATGAGGAAGATGAAGGGTCTAAGTTCTGCGAAGAGGATATCGATCAGATTCTCTTACGGCGAACGCACACGATTACTATTGAATCTGAAGGGAAAGGCTCAACGTTTGCCAAGGTGTGCATTGACATTGAGGAAAAGGAGTGAAATGTGGCCAGGAGAGATGGTAGTGCTCTTAAATTGTACTTGTCTCGGGTACTCTCCTCACAGGTGCTGGGGTATCTGTATTTCCAGTCATGCTAGTTTCCAGGCTTACCTTTATTCTTTCTTGAAACTACCACTTCATAGGTCCTAAGCATTGTGTTTACCAGTGAAAACAGATGTTCCTTGTAGCATGCAGTTAAGAGACCAATGCATGTGTTTTCACATTTACTAGGCTAGTTTTGTTGCATCTGGGAACAGGACAGACATTTCCTTGGATGACCCTAACTTTTGGCAGAAGTGGGCAAAGAAAGCTGAGCTGGATATCGATGCCCTAAATGGAAGGGTAAGAGCTTTGTGACAGTTGCTAGTATAATTCAGTTGAAGATTTTTTTCCCCTCCTTCCTAAATGTCTGCATTTTCATTGTTTTAGAATAACCTAGTTATTGATACACCAAGAGTCAGAAAGCAGACCAGACTCTACAGTGCAGTCAAAGAGGATGAACTGATGGAGTTCTCGGACCTGGATAGCGATTCTGAGGAAAAGCCTAGCACAAAGCCCCGCAGGCCTCAGGACAAGTCACAGGGTTATGCAAGGAGTGAATGTTTCAGGGTGGAGAAGAACTTGCTGGTTTATGGGTAAGGATTAAACACACTGTTTGTGGCTAAAGAACTGAACTGATAACTAGTAAAGAAGTCCTCCTTCTCTTGGACACGTTCACAGTCTCTCACTGTGTAACCTTGGCACTGTGTACACAGCAGTGAGATTTTAAGTTGCTCTATATACATAAAGTTGCTTATATATATGTATGTTACTTAGCTTGAAGTATCAGAGTGTCTCAGATGGCTGTGAGCTCACTAGTGGGATAAGTAGTTTTGTGATGATGGAATATTAGTTTCTGGTTTCTCGTGGGTTAAAGAGCTCCTGAGCTATCAAGGTTTAATCTCTCTTTTCTAAGCGTTGTGGACAATAACAAAGAGCATTTGTAAAGAGCAAGGTGGTTGTCAAACCAGCAGTCAGGCTAGAGGTTTTCAACATAGATCCTGGTATTTTGGCACCACTTAAATTCAGCTGTTTGATATTTTATCCTTCCCCCCATTGGCTTTACCGACCTGAATTCTGCCTCTTTGCAAGCAAGTAGCTATGCTTGGCTGCTGGCAGGGTGGGCTTCAGAGCGGCCGGCTTGATTTTAGGAAGCAGCGTGCAGCAATCGCTAATAATGGATTTCAGGATCAAAATAAGAACGATTCCCCAAATCCCATGATTGCAGGAATTGCTTGAATTTCCTCTTTGTAGCTTACTGGGACCATTAGAGTTAAACATATGTACTTTATTATTTTAAGGGTAGTTCCAACTGCAGCTTTACGAGCAGTGAACTTATTGCCTGTTCTGTAAAATAAACATTCTTAACTCTTTGGTGCTGGCGGTTGGATTCCCTGGCGGAGCCTGCGAATGCGAAAGGCATTAGTGCTAGCACGGGAGGTCCCAGCTCACTTGGCACCAGGAGTTAAATTAAAACTCACAAATTACACACCACCAGCGCCCTGGCTGCCGTACTGAAGGTGTTTTTTCTCCTAGCTGGGGCCGGTGGACTGACATCCTCTCGCACGGGCGCTATAAACGTCAGCTCACAGAGCAAGATGTGGAAACCATCTGCCGGACTATCCTGGTGTATTGTCTTAATCACTACAAAGGGGATGAAAATATCAAAAGTTTCATCTGGGATCTGATCACTCCAACTGCAGATGGGCAAACTCGAGCTTTGGTTAATCATTCCGGTATGTCTCCCACAATCAAATGATGATGCCGGTAAATAGGGAAGAATTGCTTCAGTCGTGCTATCCCCTTAGTTTAAACCAGAGCCATTCTGACATGTCCTAGGATCTTGTCAGGTTTTATGAGTAAGGTGGGCTTTGACTTGGTCTGTACTTAAAGGGGAAGTCTCCCCGAGACACTTGGTAGAAGCTCGTTGCCTGAAGTCAGTTCTGAACGTGTATTCTAGCACAAGTGGCACCTACTGCTGGAGTTAATCTCTCTCAAATTGCCATAAATCAGGAAGCTTCTTTCCTTATGGCCCCTCAGACTCATGAGAGCTTTAACAAGCAATATTTATGTAACACCATTTTCTGGCGAGCGCTCTGAATGTTTGCAATCTTCACACCTCGATTTGCATGAAAGTTTTGGTGGGTTTTGTGATTTGCAATGTTCTGTACTGAATTATGTTGCACTTCAGGGTTTTCTTTGGGGATTTTTTTTTCACCCCCCCCCACCTCCCCCCCGTGGTTGTTTTGCCCACAAAGGAATTAGTGGAGCAGTGATACTTGGCTTTGAAATGTGTGATTGGGGTGTGGATTGGGGTGAGAGCTCTCCTACTGAGATTGTCTAAGAAATATTGGGGTTTGCTGTAGGTCTGTCTGCACCAGTGCCCAGAGGGAGGAAAGGCAAGAAAGTAAAAGCCCAGAGTTCACAGCCAATGCTGCAAGACGCCGATTGGCTCACAACCTGCAACCCAGATGTCTTGTTTCAAGAGGACAGCTACAGGAAACATCTCAAACATCACTGTAATAAGTAAGTATTAATGAGTATTTCATTTAGAGGGTTTTTACTACGTGCTTTTGGAAAGCCCACAACTTCTTTTGGCTGCTTTTAATAGAATTCAAGGCCGTTTAATAGGATGTAAAAGCCATTATTACATTTTAATTTGGGGATAATCATCTTAACAGATATCTGGATACTTGTGTAAGCTCTTTATGACTGATCAGTGCTTAAATCACAGTTCTGAAGAAAAACTGTTTCCTACTTGCTAAATAAGAAAGGAATCACATGGGGTTATTCCTTTTACCACATAAAGATTCCCCCTCCCCGCAAAGTCTGTTTCTCTTGACAGTTGGCTCTCTTTAAACAAAAGCTGTTTGTTTCTTACCCTTCTTGTGGGGTCTCTCAGACCAATGTCCTCAATCTTCTGTTCCTTAGATACAAAACTCAAATATCCAGATCTTAGTTTCCAGAGTTTCATGTAGTAACTCCCTGATGGGTGGGTGTATCTCTTCCTTGATTTTCTGCCCTGCTCTCTTGCTCTTCACATTGTACAGAGTACTACTTTTTTCTCCTTTGTTTGGGTTAAACTTCCTCACCCAGCCCTTACCTGAATCAGAGCCTTGATTGGATTGTTGAAATTCTAAACATGTTACTGAGCTGGAAGCCTTTGGGGATGAAGATAATTGTGTTTTGATTTGATGTTATGTTGGTTTATTGTTGCATGAATGTCTCTTAAGAGCCTCTCTTGCATTCTTGTAGCTTTTGGGTTGCAGTCTTAGTTATTTTTGTGTTAGCATCCTGGTTCTCCCTCTCAGTTTTGCTTACTTATATTCTCCTGTATAGACACAGAAGCTAATTCTTGTCCCAGAAATAACTTGCTTGGGGGTTGGTAGGGGGAGGTTGTTTGGGTTTTGTGTTTGGGGGTTTGGTTTTGTACTGTTCGTCATACATGAGCCATTGAGATGTAACACAGTGTTACTGGAAGGTTGTGATTGCTTTGGTGGCTTCCATATATCCTGTGTCCTGCTAACACTGATTATTGGAAAGAAGTGATGGATTGGAAAACTACCTGTGGCCTGTCAATAGGGGGTGTGGTGTGAAGGAGGAAAGGCATTCAGGGGGTTTATTTGCTCATTTCCAGATGCTAACCAAGCTTAATTCTCAGCTGATGAAAACAGATACTTACAGAATTACGTTAGCAAGTGCACTGCCAAACCAACTGCTTGCTGGGTTTGTCTGAACTGTTTCTCAGATGTTATTACATTTCACTTGTGCTTAAAGTAATTTGATCCTTTCCTATAGCATTATTTTAATCTCCCAGGTAACATGTCCTCGTTGCTTGTTAGATCAGTTTGGAGATCAGGCTTAAATTAATTTTTAAAAGCATTGTTTCTGTAATAGCACAAGGAGAAAAATGACAGGGACTGGGGAGACTGGCAAGTGTGCAGGGATGTTTTCAGGTGGCTTCTTTTTCCTTCACTTCCCAGATCCACCAGGACTAAGTGAATTGTAGAAGCAGCGTGTGTAGCCTAGGTGAAATCAAGCAGAGATGGAGGCCAGTTAATAATCTAAGTGATACCCTTCCATAGGTAGCTGTAGAAATTGGCTTGATAGGAACTGGTGACCTGTCCTTCTGTCACGTGTGTCCTGTTTTCATGCATAGGACTCCAGAGAGGTGCAGAGAGCCTCTGGTTTTTGGTTGATATTGGTTGGTGTTTTTTTCCCCTGCTCCTCTTCTTTGGCTTGATGTAACAGCTGTTATTGCTTAATACTAAGATGACAGAGACCCTCAACAGCTTATTTACATAGCCACACAGGGAGCGGGGACACCTTACTGGTCCCAGTTATCATGCCTACAAAAAGAAGCATGTCTGACATGTTTTGAATTGCAGACATGACCTTCATTCAAATCCCTGCTCTTCTGAGGGCTGCTTGAATAACACGTGTAAGAGCGGGTGTTGCTGCGCTCGCATCAGATCTCTGATGAGGAGCTCTCAAAACTGGTGGTGGTCTAAATTTTTCATGCAAGCTGGTGATCAGATTACTGCCTCCCTGGTCACCCTCCCTGTTCTCTGAGCAGCAGCAGTTCAACAGTTGCCATGATGGATTTGGGTACAGTGAGAGGGCAGGCTGAGTACTCCCCATCTCAGCTGGCCCTGCTTTTACTTCGTGAACAGGGCAGCAGGGGGTGCCCTGAATTGGGTAAACATCGGCGAGCGGGGATTATTTCCAGGTAGATCCTTTGGCTACAGAGATGACCTCTTCTCTAGTCTCCTTGAAAAGCCAGTCTGCCATCCTCTCTCCTGCCAGCTTCAAGTGTGACCACACCACCTGACAGCACTTCCAAACCTGAGAAAGGAGGGGGGGCGGAAATAAACATGGGCAACAAAGATTATCCTTTTTTTCACTTCCTTGTAGCAGTTAGGCTGGGCACAGGTAAAATTAAAGAGCAGTTTGAGCTTAAAAGAGTAAAAATAGTTAATGTGTCCCAAGGGAAATGGGGGATTATTTTTGTTCCCCCCCATTCTGGGAAGCAGAAAGTTGTATAATCTGAAAAACCTGACATTCCATATTGAGGGTTTATTGTAAGGTAGTAAAACCAGATTTTATATCTCGTTTATTCCTACAACTTCTGATGTGCTTCCAAAAATGGTATTAAGGCAGCAGCTGAGGAAATTTTATGAGATAATGAAGCAGAACAGTTACTGAAAGCCATCTGCTCAGTTGTTTACAAACTTGCTTCAATACTTCAGAGGCAGTGGTAGAGTACGTGTCTAAACTTCACAAGCTGCACTAGGTAGAACTAAATGAAATGCGCCGGGGCCGGGCTGAGCTGGGTCCCTCTCTGTGCAGTGTAAGCGGTTGCCAGGCAGGCCTGTTGGAAGCCAGCAGAAAGCACCACACAGAGGTGATTATGTGCCACCATCTGTCACGCTTCAAGCCTACCATACAGCATGGCTAATCAGCCTTGGCAGGATGATGGATGAACAGCAGCAGCTGCCAAAAGCCACTGTTGGCAAACAGTCCTGAAGTTAAGAACTTTTTCCCCCCTCTGCCTTCCTCTCCAGGGTCCTGCTGCGTGTCCGCATGCTCTACTATCTACGACAAGAAGTTATAGGGGACCAAGCAGACAAGATCTTAGAGGGTGCTGACTCAAGGTTAGTGCAAGTGCAGGTTTATTTTTTTTTCTGCTGTGTGAGGCTGGCTTTTATAAAGCACAGGTACTGTAATAAGGTAGCATTTAAAGGTTGTCACACTTTATCTCTTAAATGTCTGGGCTCGAGCAGCCTCATTATTTTATCAAGCGCCGTGGGTAATTTTCTTGGGGGAGGGAACGATGTGGGAAGTGACAGCAGTGGATTTTCAGCTCTGCTAATGCTAAATGATTAGTCTAGCTCCATTTAAAAAAAAAATAATTAAACAAATATATCCTGGGACCTTAAATGAATCCTCTTTGGATAACCTTTCTCATTGTCCTCCCAGAACAGCCTAATGGTGAGGGGGGTGTTCTTTCTGGGGTGTTTGGGGAAGGGGAGGTTGGTTGGATTGTTGTTGCTGGCTTTTTGGTTTTGGTCTTCATTGAATTATATTTATTATTTATTTATTTTTAACTGGGCACTTGAATGTTTTCCAGAGTTTAAAATTTCTCTGTTGGCTTTTGCTTTTGGGGCTTTTTTTGTGCTTTGGTTTGGCTGGGGGTTGTTGTTGTTGTTAGTTTGTTGGTTTGGGGTTGGGGTTTTTTTTGCCCCCCCCTCAAAATTTTTCTTTACCAGATACTGTGAACCACCTTTGGGGCTGTATGTTGCTGGGTTTTGGGGTTTTGGGTTTTTTTTGGTCTGGTAATAGCAGTGAGAATGTAAATAATGCCTTCTTCACAGTGAAGTGGACGTGTGGATACCTGAGCCATTCCATGCTGAAGTTCCTGCAGACTGGTGGGATAAGGAGGCGGATAAATCCCTTTTAATTGGAGTATTCAAACATGGTAAGTGATGTCTCACTCTGAACAAAACTCAGTTGTGAAGCTTTCTGTGTGTAGGACTGTTCAGTCATAATATTAACAAGTATTGTTCCAAGGAACTGTTGGCTTGTGTCTCCCTTTTTTTTTTTGCCTTCCCTCTCTTTTCTCTTGCCTGTGTTAAAAACCTAATATGAGCTGTAAATATCAGATGCTGTTTTTAAATGTTTGCAGAACATTTGAGAAGAAAACATTACTTTCTTGGCTGTAAATAAAACAAAACCATATTTGTTTAAATAATAGCCAAATAGTAAGATAGATCTCCATAAACTTTGCTTCCAGCGCTGCTTCACTTGCTAACTCTGCCAACCAGTGTCAAAGTGGACGGTGGGCTTAACCTCTGCTATTAATCTGTACAAGTGCCTCCTGGGCTTTGTTCCAAGCAATATTTCACAAATGTCAGTGTTGAGAACTCCCGGCTCCCTTGAGTGGGATGCAGCCTTGTTAACTTTGAAAGGCTGGGGATGCAGAGCTGGCATGATATATACAGTGAGCGATTCCTGATTATAATCCCAATTCTCTGGAGGTCGCAGAGGTATTCTCAGCAGCCCAGCCTGACTAAAGGGGAGAATGATGGCTTATAAAACCTTTCATGATTACAGTTTGGCTTGAGGCTCTACAGCAGTTAGGAGCAGTGTGTTGTAGTACAAATCCTAATTGAATTGTGCTGTTCTGCCTATGTACAGCAGCTCTGTTTTGTGGGCTCAGCTGAGGCAAGTCTAGTCTAAAAATCATTTTCCTGCAGTGCACTGTTGGGATCTGCCATTTTCCATCTAGTCAAGTTGGGCAGTAAAAAAGCAAACAGCAGTTTGAAAACCATAGAGGGAACAGTGTCATCTTACTGACATGCATCATCCTAAACCTAATGAGACAGGTTCGTTGGCCTTACGCACAGCCCATGTATACAGCGGGTTTCCAGCCTGTGCTGAGGCTTCCAGCAGGGCTGCAGCTAGAGAAAACCTCTCTGGGTGTCTGTGCTTCCATTTGCATCTGCACCTTTCCAGTAGGGAGTGTGGAATTTTGGAGGCATAAAGGAAACTCCAAGAAGTTTTTCACTTGTGAAGGATTGTTGCTTTACCTTGTAAAGACATTCAGTTGCTTTCTGCGGCATCTACAGTTTGTTCATGTTATCAGTGTGAAAATGTTTTGGTGCTGATGGGATTTACAGCTTCACAGATTGCATTGGGTTGGAAGGGACCCTCAAAGGTCAGCTTGTCCAACCCCCCTGCACGCAGCAGGGACACCTCCAACTACAATATCAGGCTGCCCAGGGCTACATCAAGTCTGATCTTGAATGTCTCCAGGGACGGGGCCTCAACCACCTCCCTGGGCAACCTGTTCTAGTGTTTCACCACTCTCATTGTGCTGAAACTTCCTCCTGATGTCCAACCTAAATCTCCCCTGCTCCAGTTTCAAACCATTGCCCCTTGTCCTGTCACTACAAGCCCTTCTAAACGGTCCCTCTCCAGCCTACCTTTACCTCCCCTTCAGATATGGAAATGCAGCTTTAAGGTCTCACTCTTTCAGCCTGTCCTCGCAGGAATTGAAAAGCTGCCTTGGAGGAAAGCGATGCTTGTTTCCAGCACAGTGACAGCTCCTTTGTTTTACTGAAAAATAAATAAATGAATCCAGAAAATTGCACTTTTACTGCCTAAACCCCTTCCATTCATAGCAGGTCATAGCTTCTGAGAGGGCTTTGTCTGTCTCTCCGCACGCAGGTTACGAGAAGTACAACTCCATGCGAGCTGACCCCGCGCTGTGCTTTCTGGAACGGGTTGGCATGCCTGACGCAAAGGCCATCGCCGCTGAGCAGAGGGGGACAGACATGTTAGCAGATGGTGGCGATGGGTAAGGAGGACATGAAAAAAATTAATAAACTTTATCAGCGTTGTATATGTTGGCAGCAGTTCAGATGTCAGCTTTTGCTTACATCTCGCCTGAGGAGCCGAAGTGATCATATGATGTAAAAAGTACATGGAATTGTTTCCACGGTGGAGCATGAAATAGCAACGTGTGACTTTGGTGCGCCGTGCTGATGGCTTCTGGGGCTTTTTGTTTGCCTTTGTCCAGAAAAATCAGCTGCCTCTCAAACCCAGAATATTGCTTTTCAATGTTTTATAGTGGCGACTTTGACAGAGAGGACGAAGATCCAGAATACAAGCCGACCAGAACTCCCTTCAAGGATGAAATTGATGTAAGAACTCCCATCCTTATGTAATTACAAACACATAATTATAGCTGATCCATGGAATGGCTTGGGCTGGAAGGGACCTTGAAGATCACTTAGTTCCAACCTCCCTGCCACTGACAGGCTCAACCTCCACTAGACCAGATTGCTCAAGGCCTCATCCCTGTTTGTCCTAATGTGCTGTTCTTAAGTATGAGAGCTACCAGATTGTAGTTCTTATGTTTGTGAGCTACCAAATAACAAAGCTTGTTTGCTGCTGTGTTGTTGTCATTTTTCTCCTGAAATGATAACTGAAATTTCTGTCTTCTCCCCAAGGAATTTGCAAACTCACCTCCAGAAGACAAAGAGGAGTCCATAGAAATACACCCAAGTAAGACTATAGCAAAGACATTAAGTAAGAGGTGGACTGTTTATGTTACCAGAGACTACAGCAAAGACTTTGAGAGGTTGACTGTTTATGTTAGCAGAGGAGGGGGATAGGTGGTGCTTTGGGAAAACACCCCAGTCAACTTTTTCCTGCCAAATCTCTCTTCATGCTTCACATCTTCCAAAACACTTATTTACTGCCTTTGAACAATAATCCACAGTATGGCTTTCTGGGTTTCTAATTACATTAGAAACTGCGGCGATAAAGACCGGATGTTTCATAACGCTGCCGTTGATGTTCTCACGACGACAGTCTTGGAAAGTTAGAGATCTGTTGTTTCCTCAGTGTGGAGGAAAAATGCCAAGTTTAAGTGAGAATAATAAAGTGGAAAATCATCAGTGTAGGTGTTTCCTCAGAGGCAGGGCCGTCTTCTTAGCAATATATTTAAAGATGCATTGCATTAATTTAAGTGCTTAGCAGTAATCATAATATGTTTGCATTCCCAACATTAAATAATGATGCTTGATGGTTATCTCTGAATGCTTCACAAGCATTTTTGTGCTCTTGGAGCTGGATGGTTTGATTTTTGTTCTTTATCTCCTACCAGTGTAGTTAACCCTGCTGCTAATTTGTTATGCACCAATATTAATGAGGCGTGGGTTCTTATCTGATAAAACAGGGATTCAGTTCGAGCCATAGAAACTTTGCAGTGGTTAGTGGTGGGTTTGCAGCGCACAAACACTTCTCTATTCTCCAGGCAAGCACAGCGAAAGCAACTCTGAGTTAGGCCAACTCTACTGGCCCAACACTTCAACCCTGACTACCCGGCTGCGTCGCCTCATTACTGCCTATCAGCGCAGCTATAAAAGGCAACAAATGAGGCAAGAGGCACTAATGAAGACTGACCGCAGGAGACGTCGGCCTCGGGAGGAAGTGAGGGCACTGGAGGCAGAAAGGGAAGCCATAATCACTGAGAAACGACAGAAGTGAGTTTCTCAGGGGGATCTCTCTGTAAATCTGATTTCATAGAATCATAGAAATGTTCTGGTTGGAAAGACCCTAAGATGCTCAAGTCCAGCCGCCAAACTAACACCACCATGGATGTTAAACCATGTCCCCAGTGCCATGTCCATGCATTTCTTGAACACCTGCAGGGGTGGTGACTCCCCCACCTCCCTGGGCGGCCTATCCCAGTCCCTGGCCACTCTTGCAGGAAAGAAATCTGAATCTCCAACCTAAACCTCCCCTGGCATAATTTCAGGCTACCACCTGATACTGGAGTGAAGAGACCAACCCCCACCTCACTCCAATCTCCTTCCAGGGAGTTACGGAGAGCACTTTTTGCTTTTGTGTCACCAGTACCACTCTTCTCTTTTGAGAGAGTAAATTAAAGGAGCTTGGGGGCATCCAAACCACGTTTGGACTCTGGTTTATTCACTTGGCCTCACTTCTTGCTTCTTTCTTGCCTAGATGGACGAGAAGAGAAGAAGCTGATTTTTATCGTGTGGTGTCTACTTTTGGAGTTATTTTTGATCCTGTGAAACATCAGTTTGACTGGAATCAGTTCAGAGCCTTTGCTAGGCTTGACAAAAAGTCTGATGAAAGCCTGGAGAAGTATTTCAATGGCTTTGTGAACATGTGTAGGAGAGTGTGCAGGATGCCGGTCAAACCCGACGATGGTAAGTTCAGGCTGAGTGTGGGAATCAACATGAGCCTTGAGAGACAGACTGTTGAAACCTCTTGGCCAGGTGTAATGAAATGGGTGTCCACCTAACACAATCTAATGGCTGTCATTGCAGAGCCACCTGATCTCTCCACGCTGATCGAGCCCATCACAGAGGAACGTGCTTCTAGGACTTTATATCGCATAGAGCTGCTGCGGAAGATCCGGGAACAGGTTCTCCATCACCCGCAGCTGGGTGAGAGGCTAAAGCTTTGCCAACCAAGCTTGGACCTGCCAGAGTGGTGGGAGTGTGGTAAACATGACAAAGACTTGCTGGTTGGTGCTGCTAAACATGGAGTCAGTAGGACAGATTATCACATTCTGAACGATCCTGAACTCTCTTTTCTCGAGGCTCACAAAAACTTTGCTCAAAACAGGGGGACGGGTGCTGCAAACCCTGTCTCTTGTGTAAACCCCCTGGGTGCTGGCTGCAGTCAGACACCACCTATTGTCCCATCCACACCAGTACAAGAAGAAAAGACCACAGAACAAACGGAGTCTAAAGCTGAAGGGTCTGAAAACGCAGCAGCCAAAGAAAAGTCTGATATCAAAGAGGAGACGGATACTGCAGATAAGGACACTAAACAGGACTGTGATGCTGAGGCTGAGCCTGGCTCTGTTAAATGTGAACTGAAGGACATAGAAGTGAGCACAGACGTAGA
Organism: Melanerpes formicivorus; assembly: GCF_026170545.1. Classification (NCBI taxonomy): domain Eukaryota; kingdom Metazoa; phylum Chordata; class Aves; order Piciformes; family Picidae; genus Melanerpes; species Melanerpes formicivorus. The sequence continues at coordinate 1,117,452 of NW_027142417.1, forward strand.
CCCAAAATCTATTTCTGAGAAAGGTTCAGAGGAGGACGAAGAGGAGAAACTGGATGATGATGATAAATCAGAAGAATCCTCCCAACCTGAAGGTAATGTGTTGGTCAGATCAATTCTGTCTGCTTCGCGTGAGCCCCACAGCTGTTGTCACTTGTGCCAGCTGGTAAGTGGCACACACTGAGCCGTTCTGGAGCTCAGGATGGGCTACATGTAGCAGTTCCTCTGCCCTTCCATGTATCAGGTGGCTAGATAAGCTTTCATCAAACCCACCCAGCAGCAGTGGGGTATTCCCCCCCAGGGGATGATTTCCTGGGTAGCTTTCTGAGCCAACAGGCGTGATCTCGGTGCCAAACGCAGAAGGCTGAGGCCCTGCTGCAGTAATTACTGAACAAAAGCCTGAGTTAGAAGCATTGTTGTCAAGCCTGGTTGTCTTAACCTGTCTCGTTAGGTTGGCGTCGGGTGGCTGGGATGGTCTGCAGTTAATGCCTGGTCATGGTTGTCATTCAGCAGGAGCAGTTTCTCAGGGTAAGAATTTTGATGAAGAAAGCAACGCCTCCATGAGCACCGCGAGGGACGAAACACGCGATGGGTTCTACATGGAGGATGGGGATCCCTCTGTGGTTCAGCTGCTTCACGAGAGAACCTTTGCCTTCTCCTTCTGGCCTAAGGTTGGTCAGGGGTCTTTTTGGTAGCATTTGGGAACGGTGACTGCAAAGATCAGCCAGCTTTGTGCAGTTCTGCACTTGCGGAGGACAAGAGGCTTGGTTTGTGTGAATGGTTTGTGGGCTGGCATTTGCGTCTTCAATTTCATACAGATTAGCAGAGGAAATGAAAGGAATTGCTCTACTGTAAGGGCTGTCCTTTAGTAAAACAACAAACCACTGACAGACAGGAGTTCCTCAAAGGCTCCATAACTCTATGTCAGCAGAATCTCACCTCTCACACCTCTGTTGATGGAGGTAGAGTCACGGTTTTGAATGATGGCTTTTGTCTGAGGGGCAATCTGCAGCGTTGGGAGCAGAGGGTTTGTGAGATCACATTTGTATTTTGGGGTGAGGAGATTGCAGGGAAGGCCATTGGTGACCTACATGATCTAAGCCATTATGTAATGTTGACAGATGTAATTGTATTAAGGTGTCCTGCAAACATAAGCAGCAGTTTCAGATGGGGTAAAGCTGTGTCTTATTTTGGTAACAATGCAGAAAATTGTCTGATAGAATATGGTTTTCTTTTTAAAACAGGGAACCATAACCTCCTAATAAATCCATACATAATTTATACTCTCCTTTGCAGTAAGGAGAGAGAGAGAGAGAAATAAAGTAGTAATAGTCTTAAGCTTCCTAATCACCATAACAGGGCCATCTGGTTTGGGATGGGGGGGCAGGGCAGGGGGGACCTTGCTCTTAATAGGCTTATTCCTGGGGAAAGCAAGCAGTCTGTTGCAGCTGCTGAGATCTGCTAGTGGCTTTTGCACTGCTCTGCTCTTGAGGAAGCTGACCCACACTCCTTTTCCCTGCCCAGCAGTATTCCTCCTCCTGAAGTTCCTTCTACTTCAGGCACGCTGGTGTAGAACTGCTTCAATACTGTCGTGGCAAAAAATGAGATGATTCTCCTCCTCTCTGCTTTGGGGATGGGAATGGGGACTGGAAAAAAAACCCAACCAAAAATCTGACTCCCATCATGGTGTAAGAGTAAAGCAGCAAAGCCCTGTGCTCTGTGTAGGTTCAGCATAAGCAGACTAATAAACATAATTAGAGATTTTTAGTGTGCACGCTTCAGTGAAATTTGAAGTGATAATGGGCGTGGAATGAAAATTGACATTCATTAGCTGTCCCCAGCTTCATAATGTTGAACTTTATTAATAGTGACGCTAATGAGGATCCACTTCCTAGGACAGAGTGGCAGATCCAGCCTCTTGGATCTCCAGCCCCACAGCTTTAAGGGATGCTGGTTGCAGATGTTCTGATTTTTTTTTTAACCTTCCTAACTGTTGATTTTTGTAAGCTGCTGAAGTTGTGGAACAACAGTGAGCTCCTCTTCAATTTGTCACTTCAGTAGGTAGTCCTGCAGAAAAGCTTCATCTTGCTCCTCCCTCAGTGTAGAATCACAGAATTGTTCTGGTGAGAAAAGACCTTTGAGTCCAAACATTCTCTAACTCTACCAAGGCTGGTGCTAAACCATGTCCCTCAGTACCACATCTCTGAATCTTTTCAACACCTCCAGCGGTGGGGATTCAACCCCCTCCCTGAGGACCCTATTCCTGTGTTTGAGAACCCTTTCAGTGAAGAAGTTTCTCCTAATGTCCAACCTAACCCTTCCCCTGGGGCAATTTGAGGCTGTTTCCTCTTGTCCTGTCACTCATTACTAGGGAATAAGAGAACTGACCCCCACCTGCCTCCCACCTCCTTTGAGGTAGTTGTAGAGAGTGAGAAGGTTTCCCCTCAGCTTCTTTTTCCCCCCCCAGAAAGCAGCTTTTTAATTCTGGTGATATTTCATCCCACAAAACTGTGTATTGGCTTCTCCTAAGAGGCTGAGTTCATGCTGACCCGCAGCAGCAGCTGGGTTGGGGTGTATCTCCTCAGCTGTGGAAGCTGGGCCACGCTGTTCCCCTCGCTTGGAGCTGAAGAGGCACCTTCCATGCCGCAGGTTCATGACGTGCTTTGCCTTTATGCAGGACCGAGTAATGATCAACCGATTAGACAACATCTGTGAAGCAGTGCTGAAAGGGAAGTGGCCAGTAAATAGGCGCCAGATGTTTGATTTCCAGGGCCTCATACCTGGCTATACTTCAACAGCTGTGGACAGCCCTCTGCAAAAAAGGAGCTTTGCAGAGCTCTCCATGGTCGCTCAAGCCAGCGTCAGTGGCAGTGAAGATCTCACCGCTTCTCCTCAGTTATCTAAGGTAAGGCTGCTGCTTGCTCTTTCTCACACAAAACTTTGTTAGTCTTGCTCTGGCCCACATAAAACTTTGTGTCTGGCATGCACTTTTGCACAGTAAAATGAATTGAAAATAGCATTTCTTTTAATGAAACCAGAAAACTAAATGGTGGCATCCTAGAATGGTTTGGGTCGGGAGGGACCTTAAAGATCCAACCTCCCCTACGGGCAAATCCTGCTAGACCACGTTGCTCAAGGCCCCATCCAAGCTGGCTTTGAACGCTCCCAGGGTTTCTTTGTATAAAATGAAGGCTTTGTTTCCCAAGCTGTGTGTTTGGGACTCTTCCATTCAGCTTTGCTAATGGCTGGCAACGCTCATTTTTCTCCAGGAAGATGCACTCAATTTGTCGGTTCCACGTCAGAGGAGGAGGAGACGAAGAAAGATTGAGATTGAGGCTGAGAGAGCTGCCAAGAGGAGAAATCTTATGGAAATGGTTGCCCAGTTACGTGAGTCTCAGGTGGTCTCAGAAAATGGACAAGAGAAGGTTGTAGATTTATCAAAGGCCTCACGAGAGGCAACAAGTTCTACCTCAAATTTTTCATCTGTTACTTCAAAGTTTATCTTGCCTAATGTCTCCACACCCGTGTCTGATGCCTTTAAAACTCAAATGGAGCTGCTGCAAGCAGGTCTTTCACGCACACCCACAAGGCATCTCCTAAATGGCTCTTTAATAGATGGAGAACCGCCCATGAAGAGGAGGAGAGGAAGGAGGAAAAATGTGGAAGGGCTTGATCTGTTATTTATGAGCAACAAACGGACATCATTGACTGTAGTAAGACACCAACCTTTTTGGCTCTCATTTCTTCTCCTGTGTCTAGTCCTTTCTGAATGTGTCTGAAGTGTTGCTGTAGTCATGCGTGGCTTTTATTCAACCAGAGCTGGATAGAGCTGGTGCTACTTTTTGAACCAAAGTGTTGTTCACATCAAGGTTGCTCTGACATGTTGGAGGTGATCTTTCAATAGCTTGTACTTTCAACCAGCTGGTGTTGTGTGTTTTAAAACAAAACATAATATATTTGAGGCTTAAGGCTGTCATTTTATTGTCTAGCCAAGGGGAAGATACTGGTGGGGTCTAACTGGAAGTGTACAGAGCCTGCTCTGTCTTTGGCTCTGTGTTCTTTAATCTCCACCTGTGCTAAACTTAACAAAATTCCCTAATGCAACAATAAAGTTTTACATAGTATGAATATTTAAACCCCACTAACTCTTAGGTATGCAAAATCTGCTCAAGCATTTAGTTTCAGTTTCATGTCCTTGAAGTGAGAATTAATGCAGGTGTTTGTCTTCTCAGGAGGATGCAGAAGTGACCAAAGCTTTTGAAGAAGATATGGAAGCCCTACCAGCAAGGAACATTCCATCTCCTGGTCAGCTGGACCCAGACACTCGCATCCCTGTAATCAATCTAGAGGATGGGACCAGGCTGGTGGGAGAGGATGCTCCCAAAAACAAGGATCTAGTTGAATGGCTTAAGTTGCATCCCACTTACACTGTAGATATGCCAAGTTATGTACCAGTAAGTATCCAAAGTTAGTTCTGCAGATGTCAAGATTAGTTCCCTCAAACTAGCCACAGCCCTGGAGTTTGTAACTGTAACTTAACCTGGTTGTGAGAAGGGGTTCCCTGACTGGGGATGCTTGTCAAGAAAACAAAGCCCTGACAAGCCATTGCCTTTCTCCCCTTTCCAGAAGAGTGCAGATGTGCTGTTTTCCCCGTTTCAGAAGCCGAAACAAAAGCGACACAGGTGTCGAAACCCTAATAAACTGGATATAAACACCCTGACAGGAGAAGAAAGGGTTCCTGTTGTAAATAAGCGGAATGGAAAGAAGGTAAAAACAAAGTTAGTTCAGTGGAGGGCTTGATCAGTGTCTGTGTGTGTGCAGAGCAGCTTTTCTCCTTCAAGCTTCCTCTTTTAACAGTTCAACATTTAAAACTTTTTTTCAAGGGCTTGTAAGGATTGAGAGGGAGTGGAGTGAAGCTTGAGGAGGGAAGGTTTAGACTGGAGATTAGGAAGGAATTCTTCCCAGTGAGGATGGTGAGACACTGGAACAGATTGTCCAGGGAGTTCATGGATGAGGCCTTGAGCAACCTGGTCTAGTGGGAGGTGTCCCTGCCCATGGCGGGGGGGGGGGGGAACTAGATGCTCTTTAAGGTCCCTTCCAACCCAAACCATTCTCTGAATGAACCTACCACTCAATTCCTCTAATTTTTCCTTTCCTCTTGTGATATGTTCCTATCAAATCACTCAAGTAAACAACTCTTACTCTTTGAAGCTACATAGCGTTTTTTTCCATAGATAAGAATTTCATTGCCAGCACTGCCTGAGATGCATCATTTTGCTATATCTCCTTTAAAACCATAATCTTCTCAGTTCTAGCATCATTAGCTCCTTTCTATGTGTTTTTTCAAAGTCTGAAAGTCTTTACTGCCATCCTTCAGAGATGGAAGTGCACAGATGGAAAATGTCCATAGAAGTAGCTGGTAGAAGTAGTTTTGTTGGGGTTTTATTGTGGGGTTGTTTGGGTTGGGTTGTTTTTTTGTAAGTATTAACCTTGTCTCTTGGATTAGATGGGTGGAGCTATGGCCCCTCCAATGAAGGACTTGCCAAGATGGCTGGAAGAAAATCCTGAGTTTGCTGTTGCTCCAGACTGGACTGACATTGTTAAACAGTCTGTAAGTGAAACGCTCGCTGCATGCTTCACCGTGGATTACAGCACAGGAAAGTTGAAGGCTGTGTAAATTGATTATTAAGACTTTATCTTGTAGCTGCTTTGGAGCTGAGGAAACTGTAGTGTCTGGGTGGGAGTTACCCAGCTTGGGGCAGGTGGTGATAGGAGGCTGCTGCAGAATGGGGATGAAGGACACTTGAAAAATAGCTGCAGTGAGAAACCTTCAGCGTTTGGCTTGAATTAATTTTAGCTTACAAGCGACAATCCTTAATAAACACAAATATCCAGACATCAGGAACTGTTAAGAAAGTATTTGTCATGTTCATGACAGAATGTCATCATCCTGGTAACAAGCAGCATCAAAGGATTAGGTTTCCTGCCTTTTCTTTTACAGACTGGTTGAAAATAAAGGGCACGGTTTTGGTTTTAATAAACCATTCCTCTGCTGAAGTTCAGCGCCAAGTACAGAGGCATAACCTCCTAGCTGCAGTGTATCAGAGTGGGGGTTTCAATGGAGCTGCAGAGTTCCAGCATGTGTTGTTTTACTGTTGTGTGTAAATGGGGAAAAAAAAATCTGTGACTCTGCTTTCTTCAGTTGCTCCTACATGTTCTGCTGCCGCTCGCTCGAGTAGCTAGCTAGTCACGATGTGCCAGGGCTGGAAAACAAGCGGCTTTTGGAGCCTGCTGAAATCCCTTCTGTTCCTTCCATCAGCACCAGTTAGCTGCTGAAAGCTCTCAGAGCTGATGGCCATTAAAGCTTGTTGGTTAGGTTTTTTTTCCTTCCTCTCTCCATGTCTCCTTTTCAGGGTTTTGTTCCAGAGTCCATGTTTGACCGTCTTCTCACTGGACCTGTCGTGAGGGAGGAAGGAGCAAGCAGAAGGGGAAGAAGGCCAAAAAGTGAAATTGCCAAAGCAGCTGCAGCAGCTGCTGCTGTAGCATCAACTTCGGGAATCAACCCACTACTAATGAACAGTCTGTTTGCTGGGATGGACCTCACCAGCCTCCAGAACCTCCAGAACCTGCAGTCTCTCCAGCTCGCAGGCCTCATGGGCTTCCCGCCAGGGCTGGCGACAGCTGCTGCCGCTGGGGGGGACGCTAAGAACCCGGCTGCCATGCTGCCTCTGATGCTGCCAGGCATGGCAGGGCTGCCCAACATGTTCGGACTGAGCGGATTGCTGAATAACCCCATGGCAGCGACCACCGGGAATGCCGCTGCTGCTGCCGGGCAGGGAGAGGCTGAGGACGGCGCCTCGAAAGCTGAAGAGAAGAAGAATGAGAACGAAGAGGAGAACAAAGACTCCGAGAAAAGCACAGACACTGTTTCTGCTACTGACTCTGCGAACGGATCTGTCAGTGCTGCTACTGCGGCCACCACCGCCACTGCCACCACTACCACCACCACCAACACTGGATTGCCCACAAACCCTCTGGCCTTCAATCCTTTCCTGCTGTCTACCATGGCTCCTGGCCTCTTCTATCCATCCATGTTTCTACCTCCAGGACTGGGAGGATTGACTCTGCCCGGTTTCCCAGCACTAGCAGGACTTCAGAACGCAGTGGGCTCCGGCGAAGAGAAGGCTGCTGACAAAACTGAAGGAACTGCCTTCAAAGACGAAGAAGCTCTGGAAGGCAGCGATGCAGAGGAGAGCCTCGACAAAACTGCAGATTCCTCCGTTTTAGAAGACGAAATAGCACAGGGTGAAGAATTAGACTCACTTGACGGGGGGGAAGAAATAGAAAACAATGAAAACGATGAATAACCCAGTACCAGTTACAGTTAAAGTGTTTGAAACTTTTGACAAGTGGTAGTCCTACTGTTTACACTCACAGTTAAATGTCCATACTTAGTTTTTATAAGCTGTTCTGTAACATAGTGTAGCAAAAAACAGAAAAAAAAAAGGAAAAAAAAAGAGACAAAAAAACAAAAACACAAAAGAAAAAGGAGGAGAAAAAAAAGGAGGGAAAAGAAAACGTTCAAGTCATGTTATACAGATGTGTCAAAAGGTATCTTGGTCATTAAGTATTGTGCAGTGCATTATTTATTATCCCTAGGAGAGATGAAATTTGAGAGGTGATCATGTCTTTTTAAGGAAATGGACATAATGCTCTGCTGTTTGGGTTGGTTTGGGTTTTTTGGGTTTATTTGGTGGTTTTTTTTGTTTGTTTCTTTTGGTTTGGTTTCATTTCTTTGGTTTTTTTCCTTTTCTTTGGGTACCCATTGGTATTATGCATTTAAGCAGCAGTTTGTCACCCAGTGGCACTCGCAGAAGGAAAGGGCTGCTTAAAGGAAGGATGAAGTTATAGATATTTAAAAATGTTTGATTGTCTTTCTTATAGTTCCTTTTTTAGCTTTTATTTTTCAGTTCCTTTTTTTAGTCTTCAATTATTTTTTATTTATTTTTTATTTATTTATTTTTATTCTTTTCCTTTTTTATTTTTTTACTTTCAATCTGTTATTCCTTTTTTAATTAGTTTTCCTTTCTGTTTTTTCCTTTTTATTTCTTTCTTTCTTTTTTCCTTTCTTTCTTTTTTTCCTTTCTTTCTCTTTTCCTTTTGTTTTTTTCCCTTTCTTTCTTTTTTCCTTTTTCTTTTTTTTTCTTTCTGTCTTTTTTCCCTTTCCTTCTTTTTTCCTTCTTTTTTTTTCCTTTTGTTCCTTCTTTTTTCCTTCTTTTTTTCCTTCCTTTTTTCCTTCTTTTTTTCTTCTTTCTTTTCCTTTCTTTTTCCTTTCTTTCTTTTTTCCCCCTTTCTTTCTTTTTTTCCCCTTTCTGTCTTTTTTTTCCCCTTTCTGTCTTTTTTTCCCCTTTCTGTCTTTTTTTTCCCCTTTCTGTCTTTTTTTTCTGTCTTTTTTCCTGTCTTTTTTTTCTCTTTTTCCTCTTTTTCTTTTTTATCTTTTTTTCTCCTTTTTTTGTCTCTTTTTTTTCTTTTTTTCTCTTTTTTTTTCCTGTCTTTTTTTTTCCCCTGTCTTTATATGCCTTCCTTTTTTTTTTCCCTTTCTTTTTTTCCTTCCTTTTTTCCCTCTTTTTCTTTCTTTTTTTTTTTTCCCTTTCTTTTATCTTTCTTTTTTTCTTTCTCCCCTTTCTTTTTTTTCCCCCTTTCTTTTCTTTTTTTTTTTTTTTTTTGGGTTATTTTCCTTCTTTCTTTGCTGTGAAGGTCAAGATGAAATTCACCACACCACATATCGTAACCGGAGCTTCATTTTGACTGCCCAAGAGCTCACCCACGCGCACACCCCCCCCACCCCATCCACACCCCCCCCACACACACACCACACCACACATTCTCTCTCTGACAATCTTCATGATAGTGTGAATGTCTCTGTCTTTGAGACACAGCAATAATAAGGCAGCTGTTGAATGTGAAGAGTACCTTTTGGAATTAAAAAGAAAACTAACCCCGGGGAGAAGGTTTCTTAACAGGAGAAAGCTACAGTTTGAATCGTCTCGTTGATGTTGTAATGCACTGGTAGAAATAATAATAATGATGATGATGATAAAAAAAAAAAAAAAACAAAAAAGAGAAAAAAAAAGGACAAAAAAAATAAGAAAAGGAAAAAAAATAAAAAAGGAGGAGAAAAAAAAAAAGAGGAAAAAAAAAAAAATCAGGTACCTTTTTTTAAATTAAAGGACTTTGTTACTTTTAGCCACAAAGCTAAACAGCATTACCTCAAACTCTAAAACTAGCCTTGAAGTTTACAGACATGACTTTGTAAATGTATTGTTTTGGGTTTTTTGTTTTTTTCTTTGTTGTGATGTCTTCTTATTTTAAAATTCTTTTGGGTTGGTTTATTTTTTTGGTTGGGTTGTTGTTTTTATTTCTTCTTCTGTTATTTTCCCCCCACCCCCACCCTTGTTTTTTGGCTTTTTATTTTTGTTTAGGTTTTTGTTTCTTTTCTCATTGGTTTTAATTTGTTTTTTTTCCCTTTGGAAACTGCTATCATGTAAGATAAGATGTAAATTGCTGCCAACTGTAGTAATGATGCTTTTAATAAAAGTGACCCATGATATGCAGAGATGTAATTAGAGGACGGAGTGTTTAGGGATGTCAGCTCTGGTGTTCACTTCCTGTGTTCGTGGCTGCTTTTTGTTGTGGTTTGGTTTGGTTCTTGTGTTGGGTTGTTTCCCCCCCACCCCACCCCACCACCACCACTGCATTTTTTCCTGCCATATTCTTCATAGCTCAGGGGCTCTAAATGCTGAGCACACCATCTTCAGGGGGACCAGGCAGGAACCTTCATCTTTTCCACTCGAAGTAACTCCACAGAAATGCACACTAAAGCCCTTACTTTACTCCTTCAAAGGGGCAGAGAGACTGAGGATACTTTAAAATGTGTTCAGCGTGTGATAATGTGGTACACTAAAGAACAAAAAAGGCAAAAGAAAAATGAGGCTTTAATAGGCACAATATCTAGGTCATTTATCCTTGGTTAATGGGTAGAAAAACACAATGCTGTAGTGACAGCAAGGGACACAAAGGCTCTGTGGTATCCTGTAGACCAGAGCTTGTGATGCCAGAAACCACTGTGTCAAACAACCTACATGAAACTAAAACTGACCCACTTTTCATAAAACCCAGTGTCTCTTCTGGAGAGCTACCCATTTGGAGCCTTTGCTGACCTTTTGATATGGGAGATAATGTACTGCTGGAGAACTTCTGCTTGCAGTGTTGTCACCTTGACACACGTGTACACAGCCATCTCCAGAGCCAGCTGAAAAGGTTAGGTTTTCAGTGGAGTACATGAAGCAATTAGCAATTTGAGTAGCCAGCTGTGGCTGGACACCCACCTTGGGACTAAGTGTTTGTGCTGTTGGAATGCTGGAGACCTGCACACCTCGCGCTGGTGTCAGCTGGGAATTTGCACCAGAGCTGGCATGGGCAAACTGGTGCGAGGCCAAAGCAGGGATGTATGAAAAGGGGTGAAATTGGTCCAAAAGTCACAGAATTGTTTGGGTTGGAGGGGACCTCCAAAGGGCATCCAGTCCAACCCCCTGCAGTCAGCAGGGACATCTTCCACTGGAGCAGGTTGCCCAGAGCCTTGTCCAGCCTGATCTTGAATTCATCTCCGGGGATGGAGCCTCCCTGGGCAACCTGTTGCAGTGTTCCAGCACCCTCATGGTGCAGAACTTGTTCCTCACATCCAATCTAAATCTGCTCTGTGCTCATTTCAAACTGCTGCCCTTTGTCCTGTCACTGCAGCCCTTTGTAAGGAGTCCCTCTGCAGCCTTCTTGTAGCTCCTTCAGGCACTGCTCTCAGGAGTCCCTGAAGCCTTGCCTTCTCCAAGCTGAGAACTGCAGCTTCCTCAGTCCATTCTTGCAGCAGAGGCTCTTCAGCCCTCTGATCACTTTTGTGGCACTCTTCTGGGCTTACTCCATCAGGTCCATGTCTTCCCTTCCAGACCATGACAAAAAAGCAAAGGGACAAGGTACATTAACCTGGAGCTCTGTGTCCAGTTCTGGTGCCCCCAGCACAAGAAGTACAAGAGGGCTGCAGAAGACCTGGGCAGAGACTTCTTACAAGGGCTTATAGTGACAAGATGAGAGGGAATGGATTGAAGCTTGAGGAGGGCAGATTTAGAGCAGGAAGAATCTGTACAGTGAGGGTTGGGACACACTGGAACCAGTTGCCCATGGAGGTTGTGGATGCCCCCTCCCTGAATGCATCAAGCAACTTGGGCTAGTGGGAGGTGTCCTTGCAGGTGGTTTGGAACTAGAGGAACTTTAAGGTCCCTTCTGACCCAAACCATTCTATGAACCTCAGGAGTCAGCTGTTGAAGTCGTTTGCCTGTGATTTAAGTTGGTTCCACACCTCCTGTCTTAGCATTTTCTGCTTCCTGTGAAATCTGCCTGGTTCTTCCCATAGGCTGTACTCCACATACTAGTACTGAATAACCATTTTCTCCTTAAAGTCAGTTTTATCCCAGCAAAGATTTGCACAGCCTAATGATATCCCTTGGGAGGGCCCTTCTTAATTGGCAAGAGTAGAAATTACGTTGTTAAAGGCCACACCACCCCTGTGTCAAAATGGGGTGGAAATTCCGGCAACAGCCTGTTTCTGCCTGTAGCTTTTTTGGCATGGGAACACCCCAGTCCTGGCATGGGCTGTCCAAGTGACAAATAGGTCAATGTCACCTCAGTGTTCCTCTGGAATGGTGTCACTCCTCTGCCTTTCCTAGTCCAAGGAAAAAACATCCCTGGGAGAACTGTTGCAGCAGAACCGATGCCGTGGTCGTGTGGGAGCCACCAGCCTCTGACTGTGCTTTCCCCACAGCCTTTGCTGCCTGCGAGCCAAAGGACCTGCTCACCTGTGGGAAAGAAGGTAACAGTGGCTTTTGGGAAGGGATGTGGGCCCCTGGTTTGAAAAATGAAGTGGGGGGATTGCCATCTAATGTTGGAGAAATGTATTACATGGAAAGAGGAAGGGGGTTTGATCTGACACAGTTTATACAAGTTAATGATGACAAAGGTTCTCACCAGCTCTTGAAAGTGTGTCTGAAGAGAGGAATCTTCCCTGGGTAAGGTGCTTAGAGCAGACACCACTCTGCACTCGAATCACACCTGGAGCACCCTCCATGGAAGCATCTAAACTTTGAGTGAACTTCCTAAACAGGAGGGCTGGGGGTTTGCTTTTAACATAGGCCATAATTACCTGGAGTTAATGAAGCCTCTGACTTGCAGCTATCACCAGACCTAAATTTCTTAAGCAAAGACCAAGGCAGCACCAAGCAACAGATTGGGAACGACCAGCATGGAGCTACTGCAACACAAAGAGCTCAAACAATTAAGCTTTGATGGTTTTCCCAGTGCTGGCAGCAACCTGTGAAAGCTGGAACAGCAAAGTCATTCAGTGACACAGATTTGCATCCCCTCAGAAAATGTGTTTTGTCACTTACCTTCACATTATGCAAAACACTGGCTGCTTTGCATTAAACCTATCACCTAAAGCCACACACAGGCTGAGCTGGGACATTCACCTGACATTTGGAAGGAGGTTTTTGGTTGCTTCCAAAGCCCCATCAAACCCTGATCCTAGCAACTCTCAATCCTGAACATTTCGTTTCCTTCACTTCTTTTTTTTCTCAAGAGCAGTCAGCTCAAGCTAGTGACAGCTGAAACATCATCTCTCTCCATCAGAAGCCAGCTTCAGGTCTCTCTATGGCATCACCATTTGAAGCCACAGAGGGCTGCAACAGGTGATTGGCTGCAGTGTGCCTGCCACCAGTGCTCCCCCACCCTGAGCTGAGTCAAAGAATGGTGTAGAGTCATAGAATGCATCAGGTTGGAAGGGACCCTCAAAGGTCATCTTGCAGTCAGCAGGGACATCTTCAACTAGAGCAGGTTGCCCAGGGCCCCATCAAAACTGACCTTGAATGTCCCCAGGGATGGAGCCTCAACCACCTCTCTGGGCAACCTGTTCCAGTATGTCACCACCCTCACTGCAAAGAGCATTGTCTAGGGGTTGGCACCTTCCAGGCCCCCAGGGATGGGTTTAGAAGCAGCAAAATGAAAAGCCCTCAGTAACCCAAATTTAAGGTTACAGAGGGAGCTGAAATGCATTGGTGCAGAGCAACCTAAAGGAGTCCTCAACATCCTGAGCATGCAGTAGAGAATTCTGTGGGATGCTGATACTAGAAACAGCAAACTACTGCACTGCTTTGTTAACTGGTGTCTTGCTGCAGAGGCTCCTTTGTGCTTTTAGTTCCAACTTTGTGAGCTTTATTAACCTTCAGGACAGCAGAGAGACATCCAACCATGGATTCATTGATCTTTTGGGCAGGAGCATCCCTAAGATTTAAAATGCTAACAGTGTGCTCTGTGGGCAGCCAGACGACAGCTCTGGCTTTGTACAAGGTCCTCTGGTGACAGGATTGAGAGAGAATGGATTGAAGCCTGAGGAGGGCAGATTTAGACTGGAGATTAGGAAGAAATTCTTTCCAGTGAGGGTGGGGAGACACTGGCACAGGTTGCCCAGGGAGGTTGTGGATGTCCCCTCCCTGGAGGTGTTCAAGACCAGGCTGGATGAGGCCTTGAGCAACCTGGGCTGGTGGAGGTGTCCCTGCCCATGGCAGGGGGGTTGGAACAAGATGTTCTTTCATGTCCCTTCCAACTCAAACCATTCTCTGATTCTATGGCAGCAGAGCTTCCACAGCTCTCCTCGGACAATGCTTTGACCTTCTTCCAGGTTTCTGGAAGTCCAAGGACCTGTGGGCTTTGCAGGGAAAGGAGTTGGGAGCAGCAGCCTCCTGCTCTGTGCTATCGGTCTCCTCCCACAGGGCTTCTGCTATTGTTGGGCTCGGGGAAGGATTTGCATATCTGTGAGTGCAGAGCTAATGTTGCTCCCTCTGCTCAGAGGCCCTGCAAGGAAACTCCATGATCCTTCTCCCCCCGCATTTTTTTTCCCTCCCCTCTATTTTTTTTCTTCTTCTTCTTTTTTTTTTCCCCCCTTTTTTTTCTGAGGGCTACTAGCAAATAAGAGGCAGCCATTGTGTATCTGCAGCGGCATTGTTCTGCACCAGACAAAGATGGCATATTTCTCCCATCCATAGTTTCTGCTCCTTCAGCCATGGCTGGCTACTGATGAGCAGCTGTGCAGGCTCTGAATAGCCCAAGGCATTTCCTAAAACCATTAAAAATATGAATTTTCCCCCAAAATATGTGCCAACCCCCCCACCCCCCCCCAAAAAAAAACATCCCAAACCCAACCCAATGTGGCAGGAGGAGGGAAGCAAAGTTTTTGCTTATTTTTTGTGGTCCAGAATATGCTTTCCTGGAATCAAACTTCCAAGGCATGGCCACATTTAAGTTGCATTGATTCCTGAATGACTTTCACCAGTCCCTATTTAGAAGAATATTTCCCTTTCCCTTCTCCTTTCCCTTCTCCTTTCCCTTCTCCTTTCCCTTCTCCTTTCCCTTCTCCTTTCCCTTCTCCTTTCCCTTCTCCTTTCCCTTCTCCTTTCCCTTCTCCTTTCCCTTCTCCTTTCCCTTCTCCTTTCCCTTCTCCTTTCCCTTCTCCTTTCCCTTCTCCTTTCCCTTCTCCTTTCCCTTCTCCTTTCCCTTCTCCTTTCCCTTCCCTTCTCCTTTCCCTTCCCTTCTCCTTTCCCTTCCCTTCTCCTTTCCCTTCCCTTCTCCTTTCCCTTCCCTTCTCCTTTCCCTTCCCTTCTCCTTTCCCTTCCCTTCTCCTTTCCCTTCCCTTCTCCTTTCCCTTCCCTTCTCCTTTCCCTTCCCTTCTCCTTTCCCTTCCCTTCTCCTTTCCCTTCCCTTCTCCTTTCCCTTCCCTTCTCCTTTCCCTTCCCTTCTCCTTTCCCTTCCCTTCTCCTTTCCCTTCCCTTCTCCTTTCCCTTCCCTTCTCCTTTCCCTTCCCTTCTCCTTTCCCTTCCCTTCTCCTTTCCCTTCCCTTCTCCTTTCCCTTCCCTTCTCCTTTCCCTTCCCTTCTCCTTTCCCTTCCCTTCTCCTTTCCCTTCCCTTCTCCTTTCCCTTCCCTTCTCCTTTCCCTTCCCTTCTCCTTTCCCTTCCCTTCTCCTTTCCCTTCCCTTCTCCTTTCCCTTCCCTTCTCCTTTCCCTTCCCTTCTCCTTTCCCTTCCCTTCTCCTTTCCCTTCCCTTCTCCTTTCCCTTCCCTTCTCCTTTCCCTTCCCTTCTCCTTTCCCTTCCCTTCTCCTTTCCCTTCCCTTCTCCTTTCCCTTCCCTTCTCCTTTCCCTTCCCTTCTCCTTTCCCTTCCCTTCTCCTTTCCCTTCCCTTCTCCTTTCCCTTCCCTTCTCCTTTCCCTTCCCTTCTCCTTTCCCTTCCCTTCTCCTTTCCCTTCCCTTCTCCTTTCCCTTCCCTTCTCCTTTCCCTTCCCTTCTCCTTTCCCTTCCCTTCTCCTTTCCCTTCCCTTCTCCTTTCCCTTCCCTTCTCCTTTCCCTTCCCTTCTCCTTTCCCTTCCCTTCTCCTTTCCCTTCCCTTCTCCTTTCCCTTCCCTTCTCCTTTCCCTTCCCTTCTCCTTTCCCTTCCCTTCTCCTTTCCCTTCCCTTCTCCTTTCCCTTCCCTTCTCCTTTCCCTTCCCTTCTCCTTTCCCTTCCCTTCTCCTTTCCCTTCCCTTCTCCTTTCCCTTCCCTTCTCCTTTCCCTTCCCTTCTCCTTTCCCTTCCCTTCTCCTTTCCCTTCCCTTCTCCTTTCCCTTCCCTTCTCCTTTCCCTTCCCTTCTCCTTTCCCTTCCCTTCTCCTTTCCCTTCCCTTCTCCTTTCCCTTCCCTTCTCCTTTCCCTTCCCTTCTCCTTTCCCTTCCCTTCTCCTTTCCCTTCCCTTCTCCTTTCCCTTCCCTTCTCCTTTCCCTTCCCTTCTCCTTTCCCTTCCCTTCTCCTTTCCCTTCCCTTCTCCTTTCCCTTCCCTTCTCCTTTCCCTTCCCTTCTCCTTTCCCTTCCCTTCTCCTTTCCCTTCCCTTCCCTTCTCCTTTCCCTTCCCTTCCCTTCTCCTTTCCCTTCTCCTTTCCCTTCCCTTCTCCTTTCCCTTCCCTTCTCCTTTCCCTTCCCTTCTCCTTTCCCTTCTCCTTTCCCTTCCCTTCTCCTTTCCCTTCCCTTCTCCTTTCCCTTCCCTTCTCCTTTCCCTTCCCTTCTCCTTTCCCTTCCCTTCTCCTTTCCCTTCCCTTCTCCTTTCCCTTCCCTTCTCCTTTCCCTTCCCTTCTCCTTTCCCTTCCCTTCTCCTTTCCCTTCCCTTCTCCTTTCCCTTCCCTTCTCCTTTCCCTTCCCTTCCCTTCTCCTTTCCCTTCCCTTCCCTTCTCCTTTCCCTTCTCCTTTCCCTTCCCTTCTCCTTTCCCTTCCCTTCTCCTTTCCCTTCCCTTCTCCTTTCCCTTCTCCTTTCCCTTCCCTTCTCCTTTCCCTTCCCTTCTCCTTTCCCTTCCCTTCTCCTTTCCCTTCCCTTCCCTTCTCCTTTCCCTTCCCTTCCCTTCTCCCTTCCCTTTCCCTTCCCTTTCCCTTCTCCTTCTTCTTTCATTTTCTTCCCTTTTTTAAACAAATGATTTTTGATGTTTCCTTTTAAGGTTGGAAAGGGTTTAAGCTCAGCTTTATCATTTGGCTTTATGATCCCAGGCAGGTGCTCCTACTAAATGGTGGAAGGAAAACGTTTACAAACCAGCCCTGCTCCTCATCTGCCACACATCTGACATTTCCAAAGCATCACTTGGGGCTGGCAGGGCGAGGAGAGGCCTTTTTTTTTTCCCACCCCCTTCCCAGTCGTCTTCGAGTTCTTCCCAACCAGACTGGCCATCTTCTGCTGTCTCAGTCTGCAGCAGGCTTGCCATCTGCTATATGGCTAATCAATTCACAAAGGTGCTGCTGGGCAGTGCAGGCTCCCCGTCCTCTGCCAATATTTTCTGGAAGTTGTCAAACAGAGCTGAATTTGTTCTCAGCTGTCACCATCCTCGCATCGATTCCAAGCTCGTAGCGCTCCGGTGACCACTGGGCTACGCGCTTGGTTTTGCAAGCAGCGTTTGCTCTTCTGGGCCTGGCTTTGGGGAGCCTGCAGCTCTCTCTGCTGCTTGGGACAGTCTCTCTCAGGCTACAGGTAAAGAGATGCCCTTCCACGGCTTGATGATGCCCCCTCCCAAGCAGGGCAGTGAGCATCCGCCGGTACTCAGTGCTGCTGAGGCCGCACCTCCAATATTGGGTTGAGTTTTGTGCCACTCACTCCAAGAAGGGCATTGAGAGGCTGGAGCAGGTCCAGAGAAAGGCAACAAAGCTGGGGAAGGCTCTGGAGAACAGGGCTGGTGAAGAGTGGCTGAGGAAGACTGTTTGGTGTGGCAAAGAGGAAGCTGAGAGGAGACCTCATTGCTCTCCACAACTCCCTGAAAGGAGGCTGGAGAGCAGTAAGGGTTGATCTTTTCTCTCTTGTATTGGGTGATAGAGCAAGAGGAAATGACCTGAAATTGTGCCAGGGGAGGCTTAGGTTGGAGAGGAGGAAAAATTCCTTTGCTGCAAGAGTGGTCAGGGATTGGAAGAGGCTGCCCAGGGAGGTGGTGGAGTCACCATCCCTGGAGGTGTTCAAGAAAGCTGTGGTCGTGGCACTTGGGGACATGGTTTGATGGCCATGGTGGTGTTGGGTTGCTGGTTGGACTTGGATGATCTTAGAGGGCTTCTCCAACTCAAACAGTGCTATCACTCTAGGTTTGAAGGGTGAGCCTGTGGGCGACTGGGCAGAGCAGGACTCCAGATTCAGTTTCTAATTCTAGCTGCTTCCCTCAGGCAGTTGCTTTAATTGCGGTTTCCAGCCTTCAGAAGGCAGAGTGACACTTGGCTTCCTCACGGAGATGTTGTGAGGCTAATGTTAGCAACAATCACACAGCACTCCCAGCACCCTGATTAGGACTGCCTGGGTAAGAGACTTCAGCACAGCCTTGAACACCACAATCTTCTTCACATCACAGCCCCCCTCAGTCAATCACTGCCACTCTCTGATGGGGAACCTGCTGCTTCCCCCCTGGGAGATACCAAATCTGTCAGCTCCTCTCTGCTGTCTCCTGCTCCCATCAAAAGCAACGTGCCAAGCCTTGGGTCTCAGTGCTCACTGTCCTGTTGGCTCCAAATTTCAGGGCACCATGCACCCACCATGCAACCTGCCTCTGCTTGACCTTGGGGCCACCAGCTGCTCTGACTGCCTTTGACATCACAGCAGTGAGGAGGTGACTCAGCTCCCTGACTTCTTCACAGAAGCACAGGGGCTTGGACAAGACAACCTTGGAGGGTCCCTTCCAACCCAATCTGTGATTCTGTGAAGTCAGGTTTTCTGTCAAGGGACTGCACTACAGCAATAACCTGCAGGAGGTGGCTGTGGAGCTGGTTTCTGTGCCTGTCTTCACCCTTTCTGACAGGTAAGGGAGGACATGCTGCCAGCAGGCAAAAGCACATTCAGTCTGCATGGTGACCAAGCTGCAGCAGGGTTGCACACCAGTGGCTGTGTGTCTGCTGCTTGCAGCGGGCAGAAATTGCCATGGGAGAAATCAGAACCAGGAGTTGTGGGAGGAATGTGGAGCTTTCTGGGGGAGTGCTGTGCTTTCCCTTTCTGGTTCAAGGTGACAGTGATGTCCCCTCCAGTGTGAGGTGAAGGCTGAAGGTTTGTGCAGGAGTCCTCCTCCTGTGGGTGCACCTTGTTAATGGGACTACAGGCAGGGCAGGGAGAGCTTCCTTCACTGACTGTTATCCTGGGGATGGTGCATGGAAGGGCTGGCACAAGAAGGTTCCTCCCCATCCCACCCCAGGCAGGGTTTCTGACAGAGCAGCCTCAGGAGGGTGGCTAGGCAGAGGTGGCAAAGCCTCTCATAACCTATCAGAAAAGGTTTTGCTTGCAAGATGATAACTTGCTGCTGTGACTCAGGAGCAAAATGCAGGACCTTTCCCTCCTGATTCCCTTCACCTGCCAACAAGCACTCAACCTTGGACATGAGCAGGTAGAACCTCTCTGACAAATGTGTGTAGGATGGGACCAGGTGGCCCAAGATGGGAACATGTGGCACAGGAGGAGAATGTGGGTCAGGCTGCTTGGTGCTGGGTAGCTTTGTTTCACAGAGCTTGTTTCTATCTGGCACAGACTCTATAGGTGTACTTGTCTGTTGGGAGGATGGAAAAGATAAGGATGCCATCCTGGAGACCAAGATGTGACCCACCAGGTGACACAGTCCCTCTGGATTAGCTCTGGGTGCTCCCTGAGGTCCTAGCCAGCAGGTTGAATGCTTTTTTTACAAGCTCATTTTCAACGTCTGGTTTTATGTCCTGTTTTATGGTATGTTTATTCCTTTTGGTTTTATTACTGGTTTACAGTTGCACAATTTCTTGTGTCTGCTGGCACCAAACCTCCTGTGAGCCTGCAGCCCTCATCCCCCAGCTCAGCTGCTGGCAGCAGCCACTGAAATCCCAGCAGCAGCAGATGCAGCACCAAGAACCTTCAGCTGGGCAAAAGTCATCAACCCTTTGGTGGTTTTTCTTTTATGGCAACTTTGCATCTGGATGTGACCTGGTCTAGGTGACCCTGCTCTGGACTGGATGATCTTTTGAGGTCCCTTCCAGCCCTTACCATTCTGTGATTGTCTTGGTCCCCTTAGAAACGAAAGGCATGAAGGCTGGAAGTCCCAGCAAGCTGACCCCTCTGAATTTGTTTGGGGATCACATCTGGCTCTGAGAGGTCCACCCAGCTGTGCAGCAGTGATTCAGGAAGCCATAAATGGCTGCACTGTGAGGAGCAGGCTCCTCTTTGGAGCATGATCTATGCTTTGTAAAGAAAATTCATTACAATGAGTCGTCCAAAACCCAAGCTCTTCGATGAATTTTTCATGTCTGCATACCAAGATATATATAAAATGATGGTAATCACACACCTTTGGGGCAATGCTGAGCACCAGCTGTTTCACTGATGATTTATAGGTTGCCATGCTCAAGGTTAATAATCAGGAGAAACAGGTTACAGTATGCAATGTATTTATGT
Organism: Melanerpes formicivorus; assembly: GCF_026170545.1. Lineage (NCBI taxonomy): Eukaryota > Metazoa > Chordata > Aves > Piciformes > Picidae > Melanerpes > Melanerpes formicivorus. The sequence goes on from NW_027142417.1 coordinate 1,137,495, forward strand.
CAGGTTAGGAGTTCAGTGCTGAGGAGATGATGTTAGGATGACACGTGTGGGTTTAATTAGCTGCAGCCCAGCTCCCTGCAAAATCAAATGCAACCAAATGCACTTCCAGAAGGGGGGAAAAAAAACCTGTGAGAAGTTGCTGGTGAGGCTCAGCTGAAAGGAAAACAGCAAAATGTTCTCTTTGTCTGGCCTGGAATCCATGTGTCAACTGCCAGAGTGGCCACTTCCTCAGAAGAACTTAGTGCTGAGGTGGATGGAGCTGTTTCCAGGACAGAGAGCAGGGTGGTTTAAGCTCCAAAGGAGGTTGAACTTCTTCTGTGAGCTGCTGGATCTCACAGCCCAATCCTGTAAGATAACCCAGAATCATGGAATTGTTTCAGCTGGAAAAGACCTCCAAGGTCAAGTCCAACCACCAACCCAGGACCACCACAGCCATCAAAGCATGTCCCCAAGTGCCATAGCCACATTTCTTGAACACCTCCAGGGATGGTGGCTATTAGGAAGAAATTGCTTCCAGTGAGGGTGGGGAGACACTGGAACAGGTTGCCCAGGGAGGCTGTGGCTGTCCCTCCCTGGAGGTATTCAAGGCCAGGCTGGATGAGGCCCTGAGCAACCTGGGTTGGTGGGAGGTGTCCCTGCCCTTGGCAGGGGGGTTGGAAGTGGATGATCTTTAAGGTCCCTTCCAGCCCAACCCATTCCATGATTCTGTGATTTCCTTGGTGTTAAGGTGCAATGTGCCAGCCCCATCCTCGCCCTGCACACACTGCCTGGGGGCTGCTGTATGTTCAGTGCCTGCCTCCCCGTCCCACTCGCTGCGTGTTGATATATGCTAAGCAACCTGTTGAGCTTGGGATAACAAATGCAGCCTGCCCTCCAAACAAATGGGGAGAGCCACCCTGGCATAATAAAATCACCAGGGAGAGGGCAAGGAATAGGACACAGATGAGATTTCATTCTCATAAATTGCCTCTCGATTACACTTGGAGTATATTCACAACAGGGAACTCCAAATAGGATGAGGAAAAAAGGAGCTAATTCATTTCACCAGCACAGCTTTAAATCTCCACCTCTACCCATGCTAGGAAATTAATTATGGCTGTGATGAATGAAAGGAGAAGTTATACCAGTAATGAACATCACCATATCCTGCTTTCTTAGCCCAATCAAATCTTCTTGAACTGAGCAGTGGCATTCATAAATGTCAGCAAAGCAAAACGTGAAGGTAATAGGGACACATTGACCTGGGTGCAGGCAGTGCTGCCTGTGGCTATGGGGAGAAGGATGCTGGAGCCTGTGTGTGGTTTTAAAAGGCCAGGATGTCTTGGAGGTTTCCCACCTACTGATGGGAGAGTGGGGAAATAGCCAGTAAAAGAGGGTGCTATAAACATCATCAGTGAGAGCTGTGTCTGGTGGTGGAGGGGACTGGAATCCCAGGGCGAGAACTTGGCGTAGTAAAATGCATCCTGACTCTGGGTTCTGCTCTGGTGGCATCCAAGTCCCCCACAAAAGAACCTGAACTGCCCTGTTAAGTTCTTAAACTCTGTGCCCTTGAGTTGCTACTGAAGGGCTGAAGCTCAAGGGTTTCACTTCTCTGCTCTCTCAATGAGTATTTGCCTCTCACTGGCTTGGCAGGGGCCACTGGAGGTGTAACAAATGCACTGCCCTCAAAGAGGCCTGAGCACCCTTCAGGTTCTTCTGGTCATGTTTGCTTTACCTGATCTTAAAGGCTTGGAGAGGAGGAGGTCTCTCAGACTGCTGTGCCTCACTTGTGGTTTGTCCTTCTCTCCTGGCTGTAGTTTTTGCCTGTTCCTGTCGTTGCCCTTCTCCACCAACATGGAGAACCAAAGGAGGTCTCTTCCTTTCCTGCAGCATTTTCTGTCTTGGAAATCAGTTCTGTGTTGCCACCGGGTCTGTTTGTCTTCAGGCTGACCCATGGCTTGAGCAGGCTTTCCCTGCAGGTAGGACCTTACAGATCACTCCCTTTGGTTAGCCTTCAGGCAGATCCTGGCACTGGCCACCCTCCTCGGGCTGTGGCAGCCCATGCAGCTGGCTTTCTTCACCTGGGGTTTCAGCTCTTCTCATTCAGACCTCCTAGAACCCAGCTTTTCTCTGTTGCTGTGCCACACTGGTCCTTGCTCAGCTTAGGATCCATCTGAGGTCCCCTGGCCCATCATCCATCCCTCCAGGGGTTATTTCTGCATAGCTGCAGAATCACAGACACAGAATGGTGTGGGTTGGAAAGGACCTTGACATTCCAGCTAGTCCAGCACTGGACATCTGCAGCTAGAGCAGGGTGCTCAGAGCCCCCAAAAAACCTGACCTGGAATGGTTCCAGGCATGGAGGAACTACCACCTCTCTGGGCAGCCTTGGCCAGGGTCAAGAAATTGCTTCCTTCTATCCAGCTTAAATCTCCTTCTTTTGGTTTCAAACCATCACCCCTTGTCTTGTCACAAAAGGCTGTGCTCAAAAGTCTGTCCCCAGCGTTTTTGTCAGCCCTGGAAGGCCACAGAAGGTCTCCCTGGAGCCTTCTCTTCTCCAGGCTGAACAACCCCAACTCTCTCAGCCTGGTCTCGCAGCAGAGGGCTTCCAGCCCTTCCATCATTGCTGTGGCCCCACTCCAACAGGTGCCTGTCTCTTCTGTGATTCTGAGGACTCCAGAGCTGGACCCAGCACTGCAGCTGAGGTCTCAGCAGAGCAGAGGAGCTGAATGCCCTCCCTGCCCCTGCTGCCCATGCTGCTGGAGATCAGCCCAGGGTGGGACTGTCCTGGCAGTGCTGTGCATGTCTCATGGGCTCTGTGAGCATTTCCCCGCCTCATCATTTCACATCAAGACCTGTGCAAGCCTGGCTGTTGCCTTTCAAGCCCTTGTGAAGGTGTGATCTCTGTTCCCTCCCACCCACAGCGTGCTCTGGGTGCTGGGAGGCCTCACAGGATCTGCTTTTGCCTCTCAGGATCTGCTTTTGCCTCTCAGCTCAACCCCTTTGCAGCATTCCCAGCTGGGTCGCAGGAGTCCAGGCTGGAGCGTGCTTCCCCAGCCTCCCTGGGAGGACGTCAGAAACCTGTGTCAGAAGCCCTTGCCACCCTCAAGCATCTCCACCAAGCCTATTACTTTACCACCAGAGCAAATTAATGTGATTTGATGCAATATGTTCTTGACAAACCCATCTCTGCTGACTCTCATCTCCTTGTGCTCCTCTGTGTGCCTACAAATAGTTTTGTTATTTTCCTGGGAAATGAAATTAAGCTGACAGTGGTTTTATCATCCCCAGCCCTCCTTCCCCCCACCCCCTTCCCACACCCCCTGTGCATCCTCCTCCTCCTCTCTCTCTTGTTGCTGTGGCAGTCGTGGACCTGCTGCTGAAATGTCTGTCCCTGTTTTCCTGTCCTGATTTGATGTTTTTGGGGAGTTGCTTTGGGTTGTGGGTGTTTAGGGGTGGTGGGGGTTTTTTTGTATCCACCCCTCCCCATCCAACCCCCCCCAGGCTGTGCCCCAGGGGATGAAGAGCTGCTGCTTTCCCTCACGTCCTGTGACATTTGACCGCTTCACCCTGGGCCAGCAGCTCGCTGCTTCATTTCAGGATCCCAAATACAATTGCTTTTTGAGCTCCCTGTGGACTCTTTCCAGGCTGCTGCACAAACTAAGCCTCTTTCTGCTCCTCTCCTCACCGAGCTGCAGCCTCTTCCTCCCTTTCCAGCTTTTACACAGCGCTCTACATTCCCGTGGAGATTTACGGGCGCCAGATAAGGCCTCCCCCGGCTGCCCCGAAGAGTTTGCACCCTGCTGCTTGGCTCTGGTGAGACCTCCTCCAAAGGCTCTGCCCCCCCTCTGCCAGCAGCATGCAGAAGCCAAGCAAGACCAAAGCACCTCCCACTTGCCCAAGGTTTGGTCAGTAAATGGTGCTTCCCCCTCAAAAGTTGGTAGAGCTTCTCTGCAAGGGTCTGAGGTGATCTGGGGGTCTTCTGCATGGCTCTGTGGTCTCCCAGCATGGCTCCAAAACAGACTGAGAGCTGCTGGTTTGGTTTGTTTACATGCTAAGGGACTCAGCTGTTTTGGCAGCAGCAGAACTGGGTGAGGGGCTCAGCTGTGGGCTGTGAGCACCCCCAACACCACTAAGGAATAGCCGCTCCAAAAGCCCTGCAATGGAAACCAGCCCTTCTTTGCTCAGCCTCTGAGACCTGGACCCCATCTCTGTGGTGACAAGGATGATTCCACCCTGCAAGCATGGCTCTAGGCAGGCTGAGGGGCACTGATAACCATCCCATCCTTCCCTCTCTGCTGTCTGGGGAGGATTCATCAGCCTGTGACCCTTGGAACCACCACCACCACCACCACTCTGGAAGGATGGAGGGCAATCCATTTGAAACTTGGCCTCAGGTCACGAACATGAATTAATTCCCACCTAACTTTTGGGTTGGAGTCTACCTGAGTCATTTTCTCTCTGAAACCAAAGGTACCTCCTAAACAAAGGGAATTTCATGTGGCTTTTGTCCTCTGTGCCCACAGCTGTTGCTCCACCATCCTGCTCAGCACCTGGGGCCGCTGGGTCCTGCAATGAAAAGGAACTCCTGAGGAGCCTCTGGTGACTGACTGTTGGAAGGCCTCTGTAAGTCTTGTTTGCTATGGGCTTTATAGGAGAAAAAAAAATGAAGTTAAGTAATCTGTAATCAGCAGTGAGTGCAAACTGCCTGCTTGTGTGCTCCTGCTTTGGTGCTCAGCATCCCCTGCCTCGATGCTGATAGAAATATCAGCGCTGAGGCTGCACGCTGATAGTGAATCCCTGTTCTGCAGTGATCTGGTTATCTTGTCAAAGCTGAAGTAGCTGGACTGTAAAACTTATCTAGTGAGTTAACAGCTCCTCAGCGAGCAGGAGGCACAGGGGACATCTGCTAGTTTGATTTTTAATCATGTGGGGGCTTTGGAAGGCAACGCAGCGTGCTGTAGAACCGCCTGGGGAGGGTGTTCTGTATGCTGTGCCACCCACAGCACCAGCTCAGCTCCACAGCCCCCTTGCTGGGTCTTGCACAGAATCCTTTTGGTTGGGAAAGATCTCTTAAGATCATGGAGTCCAACTGTAAAGCCAGCACCGGCATGGCCACTAAAGCATGGCCCCAGGTGCCACGGCCATGTGTGTCTTGAACACCTCCAGGGCTGGGGACTCCATCCCCTCCCTGGGCAGCCTGTGCCAATCCCTGACCAATCTTGCAGCAAAGAAATTCTTCCTAAGCCTCCCCTGGCACAATTTCAGGCCATTTCCTCTCCTCCTATCACCTAGGGAGAAGAGAGCAAGCCCCTCCTGGCTGCAGCCTCCCTTCAGGGAGCTGTGGAGAGCAAAGAAAAACAAACAAACAAAACACCCCAGCTGCAAGTGACAAAACAAAACCCAAACCAAACAAAAACCTCCCACACAGCCACAACAACAACAACCACCACAAACCAACAAACAAACAAAACCCCCAACCAACCCAACACAAGCCCCCCACCCACCAAAGAGCTCTGCGTGGGGGCAGAGCCACCACCCCCGGGTGTGGGTACAGCCTCATCTCAAGGTCCCGTGGCCATGTGTGGTCCTGTACCTGCAGCAGGCAGCAGCCCCAGGCAGGCTGTGTGAACCTGAACCTCTGTGTGAACCTGAACTTGTGCATTTCCTGCCTTTGTGTTGTGGTGTTGTGCTCCATTGTTGGCCTGCCCAGCCTCCCCCCCTCGCCCTGCCAGCGGATGTGCCCTGAATTCAGCCTCTTCCTATTCTCAGACTCCCTCCCTCCTTTTCTCCTCTTCAGGCTGTGAACCAACTTTGGTGCCTTTTCCCTATTTCTCTTGATTTTTTTTCCCTCCTTCTTCTTCCCAGCAGCTGAGTCAGCATCTCCCTTTCTCTGCAGCCCCTTAAAGCTGCTCTTATCTCACAAGTGAGCCGTTTGCTGCAACCACCACCTAGGGCGGCTGAGATAAGCAGTTGAGGTTGTAGCCATCTCCTCACAGCCCATGAATGCTTCCAGTCAGCTGGGAAAGAACAGAAATGTTTATTCTCTTGGAAGAGCTTCCCACAGCTGCTCTTGCTCCCTCTTTGTTTCTCCCAGTGCTGCCTGTCTTGGTGGCAAACAGAGATGGGGCTGGAAAAGGCTTGAGCCTGGTGCAAAGTCCAGCTCCTCTCCTGGTTAGGGGATTTGTAGGGAGTGCCAGATGGAGCAGAGATCAGCTTTGTCCTCTCTCCTCTGTGATATCCTCAGCCCCTGGTGCTGCCAGAGGGACCTGGCAAGAAACAGGGTGATGGGAACAAAATCTCTCTGGCAAGAGCTGCATTGGATGAGCCCAGGGTTCTGGGAGGCAGAGCCAGGGGCTGTGTTGGGGCTGGGGGTGACCCTCACTTTCCTTGCAGGGGCCACTGAGCTCCAGGTGTTGCTGCTCTTTATTTCCAGAAAGAGATAATGGAGAAGAGGCTGTGGCACAGGCATGGAGAACAGTCTGCAGCAGTGAAAGGCTCCAAGCTGAAGAAGACAGAGCTGGTAACACACACAGGATGGGGCCAGCTGCTCTGCAGGAGCCAAGCAGTGCCAGGAGCAGCTGGGAACCACAGGTGAGGTCCAAGTTGCTGTGTGTGGTCAGAGATCTCTGTGCCCACAAGGAGAGGGGATGAGAGCTCAGGGGAACATGCCAGAGGGATGGGATGCCTGCCAGAGGGACAGGGACAAGCTTGAGAAGTGAGCCCATGTGAGCCTCATGAAAGTCAAAAAGGCCGAGTGCCAGGTCCTGCACCTGGGTTAGGGCAAACTTCAGTGCAAAATGGGCTGGGGGCTGAAGGAATGGGGAGCAGCTCTGTGGAGAAGGACTTAGGGCTACTGGAGGGTGAAAAGCTGGATATCATGAGCTCCTAGCCCAGATCCTGTGCTGGGCTGATCCCCAGCAGGGGCAGGGAGGGCATCCTGCCCCTCTGCTGTGCTCTGCTGAGACTCTCCCTGCAGTGCTGGGGCAGCTCTGGAGCCTTCAGCACAGGAGAGCTGCTGGGGCTGCTGGAGCACAGCCAGAGGAGGCCACAGAGGCTGGAACCCTTCTGCTGTGAAGAGGCAGCTGATCCTCAGAGGTCCCTCCCCGACCCTCACCAGTCTGCCAGTTCTCAGCTGTAGCAGGCTGCAAGTGCTCTCAGAGGAGGCTCTCATGCTGGTGTCTTTGTACAAAGACATCTTTGCTGTTGTACTGAAATGTGCAGGGAGTTAGCCATCCTTCTGGGGGCTGTGCCACTCTAAGGATGCCCCAAATCCCCCCCAGGACTCTTTGCTGCTGCCTGCCTGTGTCCTGTCCCCCTCTGCCCAGCACTGCACCCCGCTGCGGCGTGCATCTTGGGGGGGGGGATGTTCCTTCTGGCTCTGCAGGCTGCTGGAAGAGGCAAGCTCTGGTAGATCTGAGCTGTGCAGAGTCTCCACAGGGCTCTGGGATGTGGGGTCTGTGAGCAGCTGGCTGTGCCTCAGGACCCCTCCATCCCTCTCCTTGCTTTTGGCCCAACCTATCCGGTGGAGGCAGCTGGACCTTGACCAATTTTTAATTACCAGCAGAGTGATTGAAACGGTGGCAGCAGCAGCAGCAGCTACCTGGAGTCAGTAGGAATTGACTCCTGTCATGTGGTGGGGATAATCTTCTCTGCCTGTGACCCTGCTGTGGGACCCATGCCAGGAGATGGAAAGCAGAAACCTGATTTTCAGAGATGATGAAGGCGGAGAGCGACGACTCCGTGGTGCTGTGAGTACTGGGACGTGGTCCCCAGCTGGTCCTTGTGTGCTGGACCATGGTTAGAGAGCAGCATGGCATGGCATGGTATGGCATGGCATGGCATTCAGTGCTCAGGAAAATATCAGAGAATCACAGAATCTTTAAGCTTGGAAAAGATCTTTAAGCTCTTCCAGTCCCACCCATCAACCCACCACCAGCGTGCCCACTAAACCATCCCCCAGAGTGCCACGGCCACAAGTCTCTTGAGCACCTCCCCAGGGAAATAATAAGTGAAAAACAAAAGAATAGATAATGAGGAGAAGAGGAAATGGCCTCGAGGTGTGCCAGGGGAAGTTTAAATTGGATGTTAGGAAGAGTTTCTGTACTGAAAGGGTGGCCAGGCATTGGGACAGGCTGCCCAGGGAGGCACCACTCTCCCTGGGGGTGTTAAAGGAGTAGATGTGGCACTTTGGGACACTGTGTAGGGGTCATGGGGGTGTTGGGTGGAAGGCTGGACTTGGTGAACTGAGAGGTCTTTTCCAACCCTGAGGATTCTCTGGTTCTGTAAAGGAAAAAAACTAACAAGAGGAAGGAAAAGGGATTCTAAGCAAAGAAGAACAGAGCAGCTCACAGAGGTGCCCACTGCTGCCAGGCAGCCTTGACAGTAACTTGCCCACTTGCCTGGGACTGAGATCACAGAGGCACAGAACATTAGAGGTTGGAAGGGACCTCCAGAGATCATCCAGTCCAACCCAAAGCAGGATCACCTAGGACAGGCCACAGAGGAATGCATCCAGGCAGGCTTTGAACATCTCCAGAGAAGGAGACTCCGCAGCCTCTCTGGGCAGCCTGCTCCAGGGCTCTGTAATGATTTCAGTGTCAGCACAGTGCCATTTCTGGAAAGTCCCTGCAGACCAAGGCCATCAGGGGAGCCATTTCATCACACTTGATGGGTGAGTGCAGGAGGCAGAGGTTAAGAAGAGCAGCATCATGCATGGAATAAAAGTGGCAGCACAAAGAGTTTGTGTGGAGAACGTTTGGTTCTCCCCAGAGGAGCTGCAGAACAGAACATCCTCTCCTCCAGCTCCTGCTTTCAAATGCACATGCAGGACTTCTGCAGCTGCTAAAGTGATGCTCTCCTGAGCATGAGACTTCTCACCTAATACACACACACTTAGCTGCCTCCCAAACTGCCTTCCCCACACCAGCTACTCCCAGGCTCCCTGGCAGGAAGGGGTTTTGCACCAAGGCTGTGTTTGTGTTCTCATGTGTGACAACACCACACGAGGTGTCTTGCTGTTAGTTTGTAAAGCCTGCACAGGAGCCACATTTGTCTGGGGGATGGCAGGAGCACCTCCCATCCACCCTGGTGACAGAGAGAGAGGCTTGAGGCCAGTGATGGTTGAGTGATTTGAGAACTGCCTGAGCTTAGAAAACATTTTCATTTTGTGGGCTCTCAGAGCTATTTGAGAGCACAGAAAGCTTTGGGGTCATATGTGCAAGACATTCTCACCACAGGCCTTGGGTCTGGTCTCTTCTCCCTCCTATCAAGTGCTAGAACAAGAGGAAAAGGCCTCAGGGTTGAGCCAGGAGAGGTTTAGTTTGGAGATATGGAAAATGCTCTTTCCTGCACGAGTGGTCAGGCACTGCAACAGGCTGCCTGGGGAGGTGGTGGGGTCACCATCCCTGGAGGTGTTCAAGAGCTTTGGCACTTGGGGACATGGGTTAGTGGCTGTGGTGGTGCTGGGTTTATGGTTAGACTTGATGACCTTGAAGGTCTTTTCTAACCACTGTGATTCTAAGTCACAGTGAGGTTTGTGACTGTGGAAGCTTAGCAGTTGGACTTGATGATCTTAATGGTCTCTTCCAAACAAACCAATTCAGTGATGCTCTCAGCTCTCCAACACCTCTCACATGCCCAGCCCAAGCAACATGCCACTTGCAGGGCACCTTGGTGGTGCCATGACACCCACATGCCCTAAACCATCACAGGCTGAATGTGCTGGAAGGCTGCCAGTATGACCTGTTTGTGCAGGTGACCTGCATGCCATGGAGAACCCCCTTGTGCACTGGGCTGTGAGGAAGGCTGTTCTTCCTAAATAATTCCTGAATGAATCTTCCCAGGCATTTCCAGGAGCAGCACAGACAAGAGAAGGAGAGGAGAAGGAGAGGAGAAGGGTTTGCTGCTGCTAGCCTGGACTCTTCACAACACTGTGAAGGCAAAGCTTAGAGAGATCCTGGGAAGGATCTCAGGTCCCTAATTATCAGCTGGTTCTGTAGTGCTGAACAAGGACCCTGCAGCAAAGGAGAAAGTGGCAGCCTCAGGTAGTGACCTGGGGATGGGATGAGATGGAAGGGAATGAGGTGAGATGGAAGGGGATGAGGTGGGGTGGGATGAGATGGAATGGTGTGGGATGTTTGGGGTAGGATGGGATGAGCTGGAGCAGTGTGGAATGTGTTGAGATAGGATGGGATGAGATGGAAGGGGATAAGATGGAATGGTGTGGGATGTTTTGGGATAGGATGGGATGAGATGGAATGGGATAAGATGGAACGGTGTGGGATGTTTTGGGATAGGATGGGATGAGATGGAATGGGGTGGGGTGGAACGGGGCGGGGTGGGATGCCCCCACGGGCAGCTGTTTGAGGACAGCTCTCTGAGCATGACTCATCAGCTTGTCCCTGCTGTGCTGGAAGGGAGGAAGGTGCCCGGGATGCCCCAGCCCTGCCGACTCCTGCCCACACTCACAGCCGCCAGGGGTGCTTACAAAGACAAAACGCCGACGTGTGGGCTGGCTGAACGCTCAGGCTGGGTGAATGCTGCAGCAGCAGAGGGGCTTCGGCTCTTTGGAAGACAACAAATGCAGACAAAAGGTGCGGCAAAGCCGACTGGAGCAGCATGTGCCACAAAGTTAGCTCCTCGTCCTTTGTAGCCAGGCTGGGCTGCAGCTGCAAGGCAGGGGGGGCGAGGGGGGCTGGGCAGGAGTGCAGCTGCTCCCCATCACGTGTGGGCATCTCCTGGGGGAGAGGAGCGAGGGAGGGCCCCGGGATCCGCTGCCATACCGCTGCTGCTGGGGAGCAGATAGACTGCAGGAGGGACGGGCAGCACCGGGCTCGGGCAGCACCAGGCATGGGCAGCGCCAGGCTCGGGCAGCACCAGGCTCAGGCAGCACCGGGCTCGGGCAGCACCAGGCTCGGGCAGCGCCAGGCTCGGGCAGCGCCAGGCTCGGGTATCGCCAGGCTCGGGCAGCGCCAGGCTCGGGCAGCACCAGGCTCGGGCAGCGCCAGGCTCGGGCAGCACCAGGCTCGGGCAGCACCAGGCTCGGGTATCGCCAGGCTCGGGCAGCACCAGGCTCAGGCAGCACCAGGCTCGGGTATCGCCAGGCTCGGGCAGCGCCAGGCTCGGGCAGCGCCAGGCTCGGGCTGCACCAGGCTCAGGCAGCGCCAGGCTCGGGCTGCACCAGGCTCGGGCTGCAAGGTGCTCCCTGCAATCTGCCCTCTGAGCACAAAGAGAACTGGAAGGCTTGAAGGGGCTGAAGTTGGTGCTGGCTGTATGGAGCTGTGGCAAGGTGTGCTTGTGGCTGTCCTCCAGGAGCCCTCAAGTGGGTTTTGCTCATTTGGAAAAGGCAACACTTTATTAAGGCTGTTGATTTACCACCAGTTGAGCTGCAGCAGTAACAGATGGAGAAGCTGGGCTTGGTTGTTTGGTTAGGGTTTTTTTTATCCCCTAGGTGCTTAATAAATGTATTCCTGCAGAGGGAAGTGGAGATACTGCACATTCAGATGGGACAGTTGGAAACCAGGGAGTAAACCTGGGTGGAGAACCAACCCTCCGCATTCCATCCCTGGAGCTCTTCTGCGGCTTTCCTAGATGATCCATCAGGGTTGGACATGCAGCAGGGCTGCAGGCCAGGAGTGATGCTGGTGAAGGATTTAAGCACATAAAGTTAATGATGTGAGAACAGGTGTTCTCTGCTGTGGGCCCACGGGGAGGAGTTTGGGACAGTGGCTGTCTAAGCACAAGATGAGCTGTGAGAGATTCGAATCTGTATGGGTAGCAACAGCCAGAGAGAGAAAAACCAGCCAGCAGAGATGTCATCTCTGAGCCATGAGGTGACTCTGAGAAGGGCTCCAAAAGCTGCTGGTGCCAAGGGTAAAGCTCTAACTCAGATGTAGAGTGTGAAAAAAAAACCAAACAGCAAACAAAACCACAAAGAAATTGAAATTGAGCGATGGATGCTGGCAGGCACCGAGGTCAGAGCATCACTAAGGTTGGAAGAGACCTCTAGGATCATTGGATCTTGGTGCTGGTGGATGAGAAGCTGGATGTGAGCCAGCAATGCACACTTGCAGCCCAGAAGGCAGATTGCATCCTGGGCTGCATCAAAAGCAGCATGGCCAGGAGGCTGAGAGAGGTGATTCTGCCACTCCCCTCTGCTCTGGTGAGACCTTACCTGCAGCGCTGTGTCCTGCTCTGGGGGCCCCAACACAAGGACATGGACCTGCTGGAGTGGGTCCAGAGGAGGGTCACAAAGATGAGCAGAGGGCTGGAGAGCCTCTGCTATGAGGGCAGGCTGAGGGAGCTGGGGGTGTTCAGCCTGGAGAAGAGAAGGCTTCAGGGAGAGCTTATAACTGCATTTCAGTATCTGAAGGGGGCTAGGCAGGGATGGGTTAGAAGGGCCTCTGGTGACAGGGTGAGGGACAGTGGTTTGAAACTGGAGCAGACTTAGGTTGGACATCAGGAGGAAGTTCTTCGCTATGAGAGTGGTGAAATACTGGAACAGGTTGCCCAGAGATATGCTGGAGGCCCCATCCCTGGAGACATTCAAGGTCAGACTTGATGGGGCCTTGAGCAACTTGATCTAGTTGGAGATGTCCCTGCGGACTGCAGGGGGGTCGGACAAGATGACCTTTGAGGGTCCCTTCCAACCTGATGCATTCTGTGCCTCTGTGATCAAGTCCATCAAAGGATGCTTGTGTATCACCAGCAGGGAGGAAAGCACAGACCCTCCTGAGATGGCTGCAGCACAAAGCAGATGGGGCTGAGAGGATGGCATGGCAGACCTGGCACCATCCAGACAAAGCACTCACTGCCACAACTGTCCCTCTGCTGAGTGTGACCTCCCCTGCTCATCAGTGGCTATTGCTGGTGGGTTTTTAGCACTGGGATTAAGATAACAGTGGATGTGGGCACTCAATGCAGTTTCCATTATTAGACCTTTTCCTCCTTCCCTGGAACTTCCTCAAATTAATCCTAGGCTTCCTTGCTCAGGCTTTCCTCTTGAGTGGCTTCTTCTTGTGGGGGAGGGAAACCTTCAAACCCACTCTCCCTCAGCTTCAAACCATTCCCCCTTGCCCTGTCTCTAGATACCCTCAGGAAAAGTCCCTCTGCAGCCTTCCAGTAGGATCCCTTCAGGTACTGGAAGGCAGCACTGAGGTCTCCCTGGAGCCTTCTCTTCTCTAAGCTGAAGCTGCTGCTGAACAGAACGGCAGCATGCCAGGGAAATGTGCTTCTCCTCAAGGAGCACTGAGGGGTTTGCATGGATTAGAGCCTACCTCCAGCTCCTGCCTGCACAGCCTGATGCCAGGCAAAGCTCAGAAGCAGAACACATCGCCTGAAGCACAACAGGATGCGACACCACGGTGAGAATGTGCAGAGAGCACGAAAGATCAAGCCAGGCTCTGCACCTCCCTGTTTGTTTTAGCTGAGGGAGGAAAATACTGGCACCAAAACAGGCAAAAGACAAAAGAGAACAGAGGAAGCTGGAGCAGATGCAACATCTCCATGGGGCTGCTTCTCACAGCCACCTTCCTGCTCCTGCCTTGTGCTCTCCTGTGCCCTGGATGGTCCCAGTTACTAAAAAGGCCACCTGGCAGCACTGCAGCTTGCTGGAGTGGGTGTCCATGGGGAGCAGCAGGAGGCTGAATGCAACCTGAGGCAGCTCACTTGGTGTCTTTCTTGGAGGACAGGGGAATGCCTCACTTCCTTCCTGGGGGAATGCCTCACTGCAGTCTTGGATGCAGATCCTCCTTACTTTCTTGGGTAAGATGACCTCCAAGCTCTTCCTGGAGCAGCTAAGAGGGTGACCCATGTGGGTACTGAGTGGAAGAGGAGGAGGAGAGAGGTTTGGTGGCCCCCTCCCTTTCCTTGCCAGCACCACACTCATCAGGAAATACTTTTGAGTGGTGAAGCCCTGTCCCAGGCTGCCCAGGGCAGCCTTGGAGTCCCCATCCCTGGAGGAGTTTCAAAGCCATGGAGATGTGGTGCTGAGGGCCATGGTTTAGTGGTGACCTGGCAGTGCTGGGTTAATGCTTGGACTGGATGATCTTAGAGGTCTCAGAACTATTCACCCAACCCACAATGAACTTGGCAAACTCTTTCAGCTGACCTACAGCTGTGATTGATTTGGTTTATTTTTTTTCCTTTGCAAATCACTTAGTACAGAATAGTACAGAATTAACCAGGCTGGAAAAGACCTCAGAGATCATCAAGTCCAACCTGTCCCCCAACTCCATCTAATCAACTACACCATGGTACCAAGTGCCTCATCCAGGCTCTATTTAACCACCTCCAGTGATGGTGACTCCACCACCTCCCTGGGCAGCACATTCCCATGGCCAATCTCTCTTTCTGGGAAGAATTTTCTCCTCACCTCCAGCCTAAACCTCCCCTGGCACAGCTTGGGACTGTGTCCTCTTGTTCTGGTGCTGCTTGCCTGGGAGAAGAGACCAACCCCCTTGTGGCTACAACCTCCCTTCAGGGAGTTGGAGAGAGCAAGAAGGTCTACTCTGAGCCTCCTCTTCTTCAGGCTAAGCAACCCCAGCTCCCTCAGCCTCTCCTCACAGGGCTGTGCTCCAGACCCCTCCCCAGCCTCGTTGCCCTTCTCTGGACACATTCCAGCATCTCAACATCTTTGGAGTGCTTGGTGCCATGGTTTAGTTGATCAGATGGTGTTGGATGACAGGTTGGACTCGATGATCTCAAAGGTCTTTTCCAACCTATTCTATGCTATGCTATTCTATGCTATGCTATTCCATTCCATGCTATTCCATTCCATTCTAACTGAAGGGCCCAGAACTGGACACACCACTCAGGGTGTGGCCTAAGCAGTGCTGAGCACAGGGCAGAATGAGCTCCCTGCTCCTGCTGGTCAGAATTACTCGAGAGGAGAGGGAGAGGGAGAGAAGCGGAAGAGAAGCGGAAGAGAAGAGAAAAGGAAGAGAAGCGGAAGAGAAGAGAAGAGGAAGAGAAGACTAAGAGAAGAGAAGAGGAAGAGAAGTGGAAGAGAAGAGAAGAGAAGAGGAAGAGAAGAGAAGAGGAAGAGAAGTGGAAGAGAAGAGGAAGAGAAGGTAAGAGGAAGAGAAGCAGAAGAGAAGGGAAGAGAAGAGGAAGAGAAGAGAGAGAAGAGAAGAGAAGAGGAAGAGAAGAGAAGAGAGAAGAGAAGAGAAGAGAAGAGAAGAGAAGAGAAGAGAAGAGAAGAGAAGAGAAGAGAAGAGAAGAGAAGAGAAGAGAAGAGAAGAGAAGAGAAGAGAAGAGAAGAGAAGAGAAGAGGAAGAGAAGACTAAGAGAAGAGAAGAGGAAGAGAAGCGGAAGAGAAGCGAAGAGGAAGAGAAGAGGAAGAGAAGCGGAAGAGAAGGGAAGAGAAGAGGAAGAGAAGAGAAGAGAAGAGAAGAGAAGAGAAGAGAAGAGAAGAGAAGAGAAGAGAAGAGAAGAGAAGAGAAGAGAAGAGAAGAGAAGAGAAGAGGAAGAGAAGACTAAGAGAAGAGAAGAGGAAGAGAAGACTAAGAGAAGAGAAGAGGAAGAGAAGACTAAGAGAAGAGAAGAGGAAGAGAAGCGGAAGAGAAGAGAAGAGAAGAGGAAGAGAAGAGGAAGAGAAGCGGAAGAGAAGGGAAGAGAAGAGGAAGAGAAGAGAAGAGAAGAGAAGAGAAGAGAAGAGAAGAGAAGAGAAGAGAAGAGGAAGAGAAGAGAAGAGAAGAGAAGAGAAGAGAAGAGAAGAGAAGAGAAGAGGAAGAGAAGAGGAAGAGAAGACTAAGAGAAGAGAAGAGGAAGAGAAGCGGAAGAGAAGAGAAGAGGAAGAGAAGAGGAAGAGAAGAGGAAGAGAAGCGGAAGAGAAGGGAAGAGAAGAGGAAGAGAAGAGAAGAGAAGAGAAGAGAAGAGAAGAGAAGAGAAGAGAAGAGAAGAGAAGAGAAGAGAAGAGAAGAGAAGAGAAGAGAAGAGAAGAGAAGAGAAGAGGAAGAGAAGACTAAGAGAAGAGAAGAGGAAGAGAAGACTAAGAGAAGAGAAGAGGAAGAGAAGCGGAAGAGAAGAGAAGAGGAAGAGAAGAGGAAGAGAAGCGGAAGAGAAGGGAAGAGAAGAGGAAGAGAAGAGAAGAGAAGAGAAGAGAAGAGAAGAGAAGAGAAGAGAAGAGAAGAGAAGAGAAGAGAAGAGAAGAGAAGAGAAGAGAAGAGCCCTGTCCCACCACTAAGCAGGAGCAGAGCCTGGGCCCTTCAGCAGGCAGAAGGTCTTTATTTCCCCTCACAGCTCCCTAATGTGCATTAAAAGTTGCTCCTAAGATGCAATGATTGAGCTGCGCAAGCCGTGCGTGGCGGGGAGGGGAAGAGCGATGAGCTGTAGCCACCAGGCTCCATCCACATCACTCACCAGCTCCCTGGGCACAGTTCCTTACCCAGCTGAAGCCAAGCAGCAAACTCTCAGGAAGATGAAAGAGTTTTTATATGGGTTGGTTTAGTAAGGACAGGACAAGGGGCCATGCTTTTAAGCTGGAGCAGGGGAGATTTAGGTTGGACATCAGGAGGAAGTTCTTCATTGTGAGAGTGGTGAAATACTGGAAGAGGTTGCTCAGGGTTGTGGTTGAGGCTCTCTCCCTGGAGACATTCAGGATCAGATTTGATGTGATCCTGGACAGCCTGATGTAGTTGGAGGTGTCCCTGCTGAGTGCAGGGGCGTTGGACAAGATGACCTTAGGCTGGAGGTGAGGAGAAAGTTCTCCACAGAGAGAGCTGTAAGCCATTGGAATGTGCTGCCCAGGGAGGTGGAGGAGTCCCCATCCCTGGAGGTGTTCAAGAGGGGATTGGACGTGGCACTTGGTGCCATGGTTTAGTAGTCATGAGGTGTTGGGTGACAGGTTGGGCTTGATGATCTCTGAGGTCTCTTCCAACCTTATTGATGCTATGATTCTATGACCTTTGAGGATCCCTTCCAACCCATGCAATCTGTGCGTCATTGGAAGTGGGAAGATGCTGCTGCTAAAACGCAGCTAGCTCTGTGCTAGACTTGGAAGGTCCTTTCTCCTCTTTGCCCACACTCCTGCAGTTTTGACACACAGGTTTGTCATGTGGTAAAAACCTACATGTGACAGTTTGGGCCTGTAACTGACCTTCTGTTTTCTCACCCCCAGCTCCACTTGAAAGCACCACTTGTTAAGCAGAACATTTGGATCCACTCTGAGAAATTCAGAATCACAGAGAGCTGTTGAGGCTGGAGAAGACCTTTGAGATCACCAAGTCCAACTGCTTGTCTCCAGCTCCCAACCCCAGCACTGTCACTGAACCATGTCCCTCAGCACTGCCTCTACTCATCCTGTAAACACCTCCAGGAATGGTGACTCCAACACCTCCCTCAGAATGTGGATCCAAGCACAGCACCTCGATGCTCCTCAGTTAGCAAGTGGACTTTGGAGGCTATGTTGCTGCATCCTGAAGCTTCCATGTCTATTCTATTCTATTCTATTCTATTCTATTCTATTCTATTCTATTCTATTCTATTCTATTCTATTCTATTCTATTCTATTCTATTCTATTCTATTCTATTCTATTCTATTCCATTCTATTCCATTCCATTCCATTCCATTCCATTCCATTCTAATCTATTCCATTCCATTCCATTCCATTCCATTCCATTCCATTCCATTCCATTCCATTCCACTCCACTCCACTCCACTCCATTCCATTCATGGTGCAGGCACAGACTTCTGGTCCACATGTAGTGATGCTGCCTCCATCACAGGCACATGTGTGCACCCTCACACATATGCACACATGTGTGCACCCTCACACACATGTACCTCCTCCCTCCAACTCCCCCAGCATGCACACAACACCCCCCCCATATCCCCCTCTGACCCCACAGCATCCTGCTGTCACTACCACGCAGCTCCCACTTTGCTAAATCTTACCATAATTAACTGGGTTTTATTCCCTATCAGTGATGCTCTTTGCTGCCCCTACAATGCCTGGTCTCTTATCAATGTTGCTTTTCTCCCTCACCCACTTTCCCTCCTTTTCCTTACTGGTTTTTTCCCTTTTTTGGAGGGGGCTGCTAATTAACCCTTGGCGAACCAGGATGCCTGGGCATCGAAGATGAGGCTGTGAGGAAGAGGAGGAGGAGATGGGGGAGCGAGGAAGATGACACAACAAGCAGGAGGCCTCTCAGCAGCCGGTTCCAGACACAACATCTGCAGAATGAGGCCATTTTTCTGTAACTCTAATCTCATAATTCATTGTTTGTGTGGTGTTGGTTACAGTAGCTGAAAGGGGGGGGGATAACAGCAGGTCAATTTGGCACTGAAGCACGTTTGAATCAGCAATGAGGGACAAGCCCACCTTCTGATGAGCTGCTGAACCACGGCCAGCAAGAGGAAAGCAGCAGGAAAGTGGCTGTAAAGGAAAACCAAGACCCCTTAGAATGGGAAAAACCCTCCTAGAAGGACTCATTTCTTCAAGCCCATGGGGTTGGCCTGTGTTGGGTGAGCACCAAGGCTAGTGGAAGGTGTCCCTGCCCGTGGCAGGGAGGCTGGAAGCTGATGGTCTTTGAGGTCCCTTCCAGCTCAAGCCCTTCTGTGATGCTTCTCTGATGTGACAGCCTTTTCCTCACCGCCGCTGCTGCTGCTCATTTACCTTTTGGGCTCCCATGAAAGCAGGCTGCTGGCTTGGGCAGGCTGCCTGCAGAGATTGTGGGGTCTCCTCTGGAGGCTTTCAAGACCTGTCTGGATGCACTCCTGTGTGTGACCTGCCCTGGGTGATCCTGCTTTGGCAGGGGCAGGGGCTGGATGTGATGATCTCTGGAGGGTCCTTCCACCCTCTACCGCTCTGTGGCTGGGGGCTCGCCACAGCACCTCTGGTGCTGCTGAGCCTTTCGCCTGGGTTTTGTTTGGTTGGGGTTTGGGGGTGTGTGTGTGTGTGTGGGTGTGTGTGTGCAAGAGGAAGAAGATGAAATAGCTTTTATTATATATTTTCTTTCTCATGCCAGTAGCACAGAAGGGATGCCCAAGCCTGTGGGGGTGTGTTGGTTCATGTGAGCAGCTGATTGCTAAACTTCTCGTTTGGAGCTGTAAAAACTCGAGCATGCCAGCCCAAATTAGCTGACAGCAAGGGAGTGTCCTCCTCGGTTTGCAGGCCACAGCACATCTGCTCTTTGAAGAAAGAGAATGAGCACAATCGGGTCGGGTGCTTGGTGGTGGCTTGCCTTGGTTGGTGCTGGTTGGGGGTTGTGTTTTGTTGTGGGTTTTTTTCCCTTTTGCCTCCCCTCAGCCTCCCATTTGTGCTTGCCTTCATAAATATCCTGATGAGAGGCTGCCTCTGTGGCTGGCGTGTGGGAAGGGGAGGGGGGGAGGAGGGTGGATAAAGAGCGATTCTCCGCCTGCGAGGGGGACACCCTTCCTCCCCTCCCCGCCACCTCCTCTTCCTCCCCCTCCCCTCACCGTTTGACCTTGAGTTCGTTCTCTGCTCCCACTCCCCTCCTCCCCTTGCATCTGGCATCCGAGCCAGGCTGGTGCAGCTGGGGGGGGGGGCTAAAATCCCCTTCCCCACTCCCTTTTACACCATGCTGCTGCAGGCGTGGGGTGCTCCCCATCCATCCACCTCCCCTCCCAGCACAGCCCCCGGGGGCTGAGGACTGGGAGCAGCCCCCCGGGCTCCCCAGCACGGGTGTCCCGCTGCCGCTCCGCAGCCCTAATCCGGTTGTGTTTTCCAGCAGCATCGCGGGGAACAAAGGGCAGCCTTGTGCTGGCCCAGGCTGCCTGTCCCCGTCCTTGCAGCTGGCGCGGCCGCCGGTGCTAAGCTCCAGTGAGCAGCATCAGCTGAAGCCCTCATTCCCCTTCAGCCCTCTTCAAGGGCTTCCCTATCCGCTGGGGCTGCGATCGGTTACACGAAACATTTGGTTGGCAATGGGCTGTTTGTGCTGGAAGGCAGAGAGGGCTCTTCCAGCGGCCAGCAGCCATCCTCGGCAGCAGAAAAGGCAAGAGACAAAAAAAAAGCAAGAGAAGGGCTTGCCCTGTGTTAGTTTCCAACAGTTTCACCCACACGGCAAAGTACAATGGAGACAGATCATGCCCGGTGACAGGCTGCCGGCGGCTCCAGGGGATCCATAATTTATGATGTTTTTCTTACCGATCCGGTTTTGGGTTTCACAAGCAGACCAGTTTCCTCCCCATTTGTTGCTTCCTTCCGTCCTCCTCTGGAGAAACTGAACACCAGGCTCAAAATGAGGGAGAGTGGCGGCAGCTTGCCCCCAGCTCCTGGGTGGCTGGGTTTGGACAGGGCAGGTGGGGTGGGGGGGGGGGTGTGTGTCCCAAACTGCACCCTGAATGCTGCTGGGGAAGGGTCTGGAGAAGAGGGCTGGTGAGGAGCAGCTGGAGGTGTTCAGTCTGGAGGAGAGGAGAGTAAGGAGAGACCTCATTGCTCTCTACAGCTCCCTGAAGGGAGGCTGCAGCCAGGTGGGGGTTGGTCTCTTCTCCCTAGCTGATAGAACAGGAGGAAGTGGCCTGAAATTGTGCCAGGGGAGGCTTAGCTTGGAGATGAGGAACAATTTCTTTGCTGCAGAGCGGTCAGGGATGGGCACAGGCTGCCCAGGGAGGTGGTGGAGTCCCCAGCCCTGGGGGGTGTCGAAGAAATGCGCAGACATGGTACTTTGGGACGTGGTTTAACGCCCGTGGTGGTGTTAGGCCAATGGTTGGGCTTGATGATCTTCCAACCAAAACAGCTCTGTGATTCTCACAGGGAAAGGAGAATGCCCTGGCACACAGCTCCCCACGGCTCCTCTCCCTGGTGAGCAGCCCACGTGCAGCTGCCCTGCCCCACGCTCAGGTTCAGCAGGTCAGCCGGTAAAAGCAGGGCTGCCAGGACTCCCAGCACCTGGCTGATTAAAGGTAAGGAGGTTAATGACAGCTTTGGAGGATTCTTCTTACTCAAATAAATAAGAATCAAAACTTAATCTGCTCTATGGGCCATAATCTAGCCGTGGCTCTCTGGCCAGAAATAGATGAACCAGGGCAAGGCTGGTTGGACTCAATCATCTCAAAGATCTTCTCCAAACAGACCAACTATGGTTCTGTGAGGATGCAGGTGGTCTGAGGCCACCTCTGCAGTGTGCCATCAGTTACATCCAGACACAGAGGCACACAGCTGCATGGGTTTGTCCAATGGGCCAAGTCCCTGCTGTGTATCTGCAGACCCCCCTCCAGTTTTGGACCTGGAGCCGGGATGGGGCCACGCTCCCTGCACCCATTTGGGAGGTCAGCCACATGGAAAGGGCATTCACCAAGGTCCTCTACCCCATCCAGGGGCTGGGCAGTGGGGGGTGCAGGGCTCTGTACCCCCAGCCAGCCACCCTGCTGCAGATGGCTGGGTCCAGCTGGGTGGTTCGCAAATGGCCAAGTAAGTTTAAACCCACAGTCACTGTGGTTGCTGCGGCGGTGATTAGTCACACAGTGAGTGATCCAATTATGGCAACCCCTCCCCTGCAACACCCCCCACTTCATCTGTGTCAGAGGAAAACCCCAGGCCTCCCTCAACTGGAGTTTGACATCGGTTTGTATCCTAAAAAGGAGCCTGAGGTTGGAAAAGGAGAAGTGGGGGGCACCAGCGAGGTTTTGGGTTCAAAACAACCCTGCTTGCCCCTGCACTGGTGCCTTCAGCCAGGCACTGAGTGAAGTGAGGCAGCTTTCAAGGAGGTGGGGGCTGTGTGGCTGCTGGAGGGGTGGCAGAGGGTATGGCACTGCTGTGGTGGTGTCCACCACAGGACCTGCACAGGCAGGTCCATCTGCCACCACGGTCAGCTGACCCCAAGGCTGCTCTTCTGCTGCTCCCCTGTGGATCAGTGTGCAGCAAAGTTCCCTTTTGTTATTCCTTATATATATAAAAACCCCCAAACCCAACCCCAGGGACTAGATGATCTTAAAGAGCTTTTCCACCCAAAATGATGCCAGGATCCCCTGAAGAAGAAGAGGGATCTGAAGCCACGTCGAGGACTCGCCCTGCCAAGGGCTGCGCTCTTTAGAAACACACGTCCCCTCCTGCTGGCTCCTTCCACAGGCAGGCAGGGGATGAGTGGGGGAGAGGAAGCTGCCTTCCCCATCCTCCTCTCCCTCAGCTGGTGCTGGGAGCAGGTGACAGACACCTGTGTCCCCACACTGCCGGGTGCCCCCTCCCCGGCGGCCAGCGGGGTGTTGCGAGGGGCGGGTGGGAAGCAGGGAGGGAGGGAAAAGGGGAGGCATTAATTTGCTGCCGTGGCAGGCGGCAGTGTCTGCCTGCAGAGCGGGGAGCTGGGCACCACCTGGGCACCCCTGCCCACCATCCTGCCTGCAGGAAGCCCTTAAATCCCTCTGGCAGCCTCTGCAGAGCCCTCTGTGGCAGGGCACGCTGCTGTTGCCATCAGGCACTGTGATTTATTGTCTTCTTCCAGCACAGGGTCCCTGGGGCTGCCCCTGGGCACATGAAGCCTCTGTGATGTCTGTACTGGATCCTTCTCCACCTCTCCTTGCACACTTGGCTTTTTGGCTGTGCAATGCTTCAGCATAATCAACCCATAATCGCCCCAGCTGAGAGCACACACAGCCTTCTGCAGGATGAGGACTGAGAACAGCTACAGCAGATCTGCAGAGGAACGCTGGTGCCACAGCTTTGTGCCCATGCTGCACAGTTCCATGGCTGAGCTGGAAATCCTTGGGAAAACAGCTGATGGAGACCCCAGACCTTTGGTGTCTGCTGTGGTGTTCATGGGGTGAGTTCTTGCAGCCCCAGCTGTCCCCCTTCTCATGGTTGCACCCTCTTTGCTCCCAGCTGTGGGCTTCACAGTTCCAGCTCATGTGCACCTTTGGGTTATATCTGGAGTGCTGTGTCCAGTTCTGGGCTCCCCTGCTTCCAACAGAGACAGGCAACCACTGGAGAGAGTCCAGTGGAGGCTACAAAGATGCTGAGGGGCCTGGAGCAGCTCTGTGAGGAGGAAAGGCTGAGAGCCCTGGGGCTGTTGAGCCTGGAGAAGAGCAGCCCCAGAGGGGATCTGAGCAATGCTCAGCAAGAGATAAATGACAGGAGGAGCATGAGGCTGGGGCCAGACTATTGTCAGTGGTGCCCAGGGACAGGACAAGGGGCAGTGGGCACAAACTGGAACCCAGGAGGTTCCACCTGGACAGGAGGAGAAAATTCTTTGGTGTGAGGGTGCTGGAGCCCTGGAGCAGGCTGCCCAGAGAGGTTGTGGATTCTCCTCTGGAGAGCTTCCAGCCCCACCTGGGCATTGTGCTGCTGGGCAAGCTGCTGTGGGTGCCCTGCTTTGGCAGGAGGGTTGGACTGGGTGATCTCCAGAAGTCCCTTCTAGCCCCCATCACACAGGGATTCTGCAGTCCATGGTCAGATCCCAGAAGTGACACCCAAGCAGGTTCAACCACGCTGGGTTGAATTCTGAGTGTTAGCTATTTGCTGGTCGCCAGCCTGAGCCAGCCCACCAGCGAGGCTAACTGGGATGTGTGAGCCCTTTTTCCCAGCACAGCTGGCCCCTGTCCTGGGAACTGCTTGTAAATGGAGCAGGGAGCAGTTGAGAAATATCTTTGGCCCTTTGCATCATGTCCTTTCTGAGCTGCACCACCTCTGCAGGGAGCAGAAACCTCAGCTGCATCTTCCCAAGAGCCAGTCTCATCACACAGCTCAGCTGGGCCAGCAAGGTGTAACAGGCACCTAGCACGGATCCTGCCTGTGAGTGAGGCTCCAGGGCTGTCAGGAGCATCACCCTTAGTGCTGCTGGTTGTCTGCACACCAGTGAGGTACAGGAGCAGCTCCCAAGGACAAGGGTTGCATTTTCTCCACCTCTTGGCAGAGCTGCTTCCTGCCGGTGAGCGGTGTGAATGCTAAAGGCTGATCCCAAAGCCACAGAGTCCTGCAAACCCTGGTGGGCTGCAGAGTTCTCTGTGAGTAAAGGAGTGGGGAAGAGAACCCAAATCATTTTCTTTAATGAAGGGAAGGGAAGGGAAGAAATTCCCCAATAATTATGAGTGTGTTTACAGTGACTCCCACTGCTTCGTGCCCCTGACCCGGGGTCAGATGTGGGGTTTTGTATAGATCCATCCATAAGCACATAATACACTTGTCATAGAGCAGGTCAGCTCTGATGGATTTTTCTGGCAGCTTCAGAGCCATCATATTTCCAATGTTTTGTCCAGTCAATCACATCTCAAACGGTGGTGCTTCCATCACATCCCTCCACCATCTCCTCGCAGCTCTTTGTTAGGCCAGTTGGGCAGCGTGGGCAGAGAAAGATGAGCCTGCTTTGCAGTGCACCTAGAGATGACCTCTTTTGTTTGCATCAAATGGCTGCAAGATGTAATCCCTTGCAGTTCTCCCCAGCTCTTCTCAGCCTGACTTCCACGGATCAGGGAGCACACACCCACGGGGCCGAGCACAATGCTGTGCTGAGCTACCTTGGGCAGGTCTGAGCAGCTGTCCTCACTGACTGGAGGCAATAAACCTCTGCTTGCTCACCAGCCCAGCTGGAAACCTCAGCCTAGGAGGGGCAAGACACCTGTGCTACAACCAGCATGGAGCTGGTGAAGGGTCTAGAGAACAAGTCTTGTGAAGAGCAGTTTGAGGGAGCTGGGGTTGTTCAGCTTGGAGAGAAGGAGGCTGAGGGGAGACCTTTTTGCTCTCTACAACTACCTGCAAGGGGGCTGGAGTGAGGTAGGTCTTGGACTCCTCTCCTAAGGAACAAGTGATAGGACAAAAGGAAATGCCCTCTAGGTTTAGGCAGGGCATGAGGGGGAAAAATTGGCCACCAAAACGATTATGAAGCCCTGGCCCAGGCTGCTCAGGGCAGTGGTGGAGTTCCTATCCCTGGAGGGATTTCAAAGCCATGAAGAGGTGGTGCTGAGGGCCATGGTTCAGTGGTGACCTGGCAGTGCTGGGTTAACAATTGGACTTGATCCTAAAGGTCCCTTCCGCCCAAAGCACGTCTATAATCCCACACATTTCCTCTCTGCACACTCCCACCATGGCCCCAGCAGCTGCTCTCATTTATCCCCTCTATTTTTGGTACTCAGTGGTGGCCATCATGACTCTGTCTGTAGGAGGGAGGATTTCAGAGGTGCTTCCCCTTGCACAGATGGAGGGAGACCTGAGCAGGGCTTTCAAAACCACCCTGTCCCTCACAGCTTCAGCAGGAGCAGGGCGTGCTGGCACCTTTTCTGCCCTGCTCTGCATCTTTTGTGCTGAACACCATATTTAACTGGGATTATTTTGGTGTCCTCACCCTGCTTTGTCTCGAATCAGTGACGTGCAAGCCAGCTCCTATCTGCAGCAAAGCCACACCGTGGTGTTAGCAGTTAACAACAAGCCTGGGTAAATACACCCTGCCCTTGAGCTGGGCTGGTTTGCTTGGTTTGGCTCTGGGCTGACCACGGCTGCTGGCTCTCCGGTGAGGTTGGAGTGCAGGCAGGGCAGGCTGGGGATCTGCTGTTAATGTCTTACTGGAACTCAGGCAATTTATATTAGCCTAAGATAGGTCCTCCTTGGTCTTGGTGGCAGGCACTGTACAGAGCAAATGTTTGCTCTGTGATTCATGGTTTGGGGGAGTGCAAAGGGTATGCTCCAAAAGGGCCTCTCCCCACCACTACCCAATTAGTTTTCCTGCTGTGTTTTCCAGTTCTTTGTTATTATTTCAGTGGTTTCAGATTTATGAAGAGTCTCATCCTATCTGGGGTTATGATGTGCAGCCTCAGGGGCCTGGGGTCTTGTGATTGTGCAGGAGTTGCTGCTGCTTTTTGGTGCAAGGATAGAGAAAGCAAGACTGAGTTTTGGGTTTCTGTAGCCACACAGACGTGAAAGAGCACTGAAGAGCCCTCAGCCACCCAAAAGTCAGCAAGGAGAAAGCCAGTTCTACACTGGAGGGCACCTAAGAACACCATCCTCCTTTTTGTTTGACTCAGGAGGGCCCTGAGCAGCAGACTCATGCTGTTCTGATGCTGCACTTGATCCACGTTGGAACTGGGGTCAGAAGTTGGCCATAGGCTACGAGGAGGTGGCCCTGGGGCAGTGAGGAGCTGGCCCTGGCTCGGGAGGAGGTGGCCATGGTGCACTGAAGTGATATCTCTGGAGCAGGGAGGAGCTGTTCATGGTGTAGTAGGGAGGTAACCCTGGAGTAGGGAGGAGGTGGCCATGGTGTAGTGAGGAGATATCTCAGGAGCAGGGAGGACATGGCCATGGTGCAGGATGGAGATGTCTCTGGAGCGAGCAGGAGCTGCCATGGTGTAGTGAGGAGATATCTCTAGAGCAGTGAGGAGGTGGCCATGGTGCAGGGAGGAGATGGCTTAGGAGCAGTGAGGAGATATCCCTGGAGCAGTGCAAAGACAGGAGCTGCTCCCTGGCTCTGGAGGAAGGAAAGGACCCCCCCCCCCCCCTAATGGATTCCTTCAGATAAAAGAGCCCCGGCTACCTTTCTTCCCTGTAATGGCCCCTGAGGCTGATGTCTTAAAGAGGAGACAAAAGGATTGCTTTACATCACACAAGTGGGGCAGGAGCTCAGTGGGGAAAGCAGCACTTGAGTGCTGCAGCCCTGCCAGGGCTCCTGCAGCAGGATGGAGGCCAGGGGGAGGGGCGCAGCTGGCCCTAACTTGGGCTTTGCTGAGTGGCCTCTTGGTATTAAACCCTCTATTAACCCCTTTGCTGCTGCTTCAGTGGCCTTGTGCTCCGGAAAGGCTCTTCTGTCCTGGGACAGTCAAACAGGCAGGGACATCAAGGCAGGTCAAGCGTTTGTGTGCCATAGGCACAGCGGCAACGAAGCCATGTGGTCTGTGGCAGCCAAAGCAGCCAGGAGCAGTGCTAACAATACCGAAAAAAACAAAGGAACTCTGCAGTAATGACTTGAAAACGATGGCAAGTGATAAGCACAAGGGAGCCGGAGGAGCCAGCTCGCAAGACAGCAGGAGAGTCGTTTCCTACAGAAGAGGGGTGTTGGGCAAACCCAACCCTGTGTAGCCTGCAGCTTCCAGCAGCTCCAGCTGTGCTGCTCCTCCTTTGTCTGCTTTCTCCTCCAGCAGCTTTCCGAGGGGTGGGGAGAGCAGGTGGGACAGCCACCGAGGGAACAGCTAAACCAGGCAGCAGCTGGATGCAGCAGGTCCTCCGAGGAGGCTGCTGCTGCTTGTGCAGCCCTTTGTGACCAGCCGTCCTGGCCCCCTGGCTCTCCCTGGCTGCTGAGCTTATGAACCCCCAGCTCTGGCAGGGGATATTTGCCATGCTTGGTCCCTCCACAGTATCTTCCAGGTAGCTGTTTTTGGGCAGGGGGCTGTGTAGGAGTCCTTGCTGTAGGGAGGATAAACTGGCAGCCAAAGTAAAAGAGACACCTTTGATTAGCAGCTAATAGAGGAAAATCGACTCTTTTGGACCATCATCACCCTTGCCACATCAGATCAGAAGGATGCTCTGTCAGTGCCCTGCCTGTGACCCTGCCCTGCACCAGTTTCTTTGCAGGAAGACAGAGGGGAGTGGGCTAATCAAGTGGGCTGATCCACAGCATCTCCTCCAGGAGCATCCTTCTCACCCCGAGGATCCCACCCCTGAAGCATGACCTCCCTCTGCCTGTCCCAAATTCGGTTTGCAAGGCATGTGAGCCTTTTGTGCTGGAACTGAACACATTTAAAGAGGAGGAGGTGATGCTTGAAACTTCTCCTGATATGATTCCTGTGGATGATAAATGTTTTGCTTGGCTGAACATGAAGCAGATGTAAAAGAGGGTCTGTGGCTGCCTGGCTGATGTGGTCTGCTAAGACTTTCAGCTTGGCAGGGCAGGTCTGTCCTCTCTGTGACATTAACAGAGCATGGAACCCTCCTTCAGGCCTGAGAGGCTGCTCCCAGCAAAGCTTCCCAGAAGAGGATCTCATCCTGCTCTTAAATCCTGTCTGAATGGCAGATAAGGTGAAAAACAAAACCCCCCACAATTAAACATTGATAAAGTCAACAACCAAAACCTCTCCTATTTTAACAGCAGGGCCAAGGGAGAGCATTGGGTGCTGAAAATGCTGTACCCCCAAGGACCAAGCAGCATCTCACCCAAGGTGCAGCTCTCCCAGAAGCAATAGGAGCTTTGAGGCCTGCCATTTCTCTGCAATCACCAATGTTCTGCAGGGGTTCTGCAGGGGTGGGGGGTTTGTGGTTTGGGTGGTTGTTGTCTGGGGTTTTTTTTCCCCCCTTTTAATGTGTGTTTTCTTTCCCACTGCAAAAGCCCAGCTCCCCCTGAAAGCCCATATGCTCCTGTCCTGTTTGACTTTAGTGTGCAGGAAATGGCCTCTGTCCAATTAGCAGCATGGGAATTAGCACTGCTCGAAATTTGCTGCTCCCCACTGTATTCCCCTCTGAGAGTGCTGAACTCCAGAGCTCAATTTGCTCTCTTTCTCTCTCTCTCTCTCTCTGCTGCTTCTTATGTTGTTTTCTTGCAGCACCAGGAAGATGGAGTGCATGGGAAGCTGTTAGCAAAGCACTGCTAACACCCGTGGCAGGAGATGCAGCACTGCTCCTGCTGATGTTAGCGGAGAGGCATCGCAGGTGAGTTGTGATTAGTTGGTTTTCCTGCCTCAATGTGCAGCATTTAGCTTGTAAGATAGCAATGGAATCATAGAATTGCTCTGGCTGCAAAAGACCTCTAAGCTCATCCAGCCCAACTCTCAACCTAACACCACCATGGCCACTAAACCCTGTCCCCAGGGCCATGGCCACATCTTTCTTGAACACCTCCAGGGATAGTGACTCCACTGCCTCCCTGGGCAGCCTGTGCCAGTGCCTGGCCACTGGTCTCTTCTCTCAAGCAACCAGCACCAGAACAAGAGGACACAGTCTCAAGCTGTGCCAGGGGAAGTTTAGGCTGGAGGTGAGGAGAAAGTTCTTCACTGAGAGAGTTGTTAGCCATTGGAATGTGCTGCCCAGGGAGGTGGTGGAGTCCCCATCCCTGGAGGGGTTCAAGAAGGGCCTGGACGTGGCACTTGGTGCCATGGTTTAGTCATGAGGTCTGTGGTGACAGCTTGGACTTGATGACCTTGGAGGTCTCTTCCAACCTTGTTGATTCTGTGATTCTGTAAATCCATTTTCCCTAATCTCCAACCTAACCCTCCCCTGGCAGGACAGAATTGGCAGCTCTTGCAGCTCCTTGTGAGCTCATTGCAGTTGCTACTTTACTTAAGCCTGGAGCCTCTGGAATCCTGTGAGAACCAGTGGGAAAAAGTACCCCAAACCCTCTCTGCTTTAGCTCTTTTATAGCTGTGAAAATTGTGTGGAGCATCATCACAGTGCAAATGGAAAAGGAAGAAACAAAGCCAATGCCATATATGCACCTACAGACATCCACCTGCAGGTTTATACCTAAATCATTCTTCCCCATGAGGGTGCTGAGACACTGGCACAGGTTGCCCAGGGTGGTGGTGGAAGCCTCACCCCTGGAGGGTTTTAAGGCCAGGCTGGATGTGGCTGTGAGCAACCTGCTGTAGTGTGAGGTGTCCCTGCCCAGGGCAGGGGGTTGGAACTGGGTGTTCCTTGGGGTCTCTTCCAATGCTGACAATTCTGTGATTCCCTTTCAAGCCAAGTGTGTGGTGCTGTGCTGGGGAGAAAGCAGCACACCCTCTTTGTATGCTTGGGGTTGGCATATCTGCATGAACACCGTGAGGCACAGAAAGGAGGAATTCACCAGGGAGAAGATCCTGACAATGCCTTTTTGAAGGTCCTGTGCTGGAGCTGCTAGCAGCGTGCCCTCAGTGTGTCACGTCCCTGTGAGGGTGCATGTTCACTGTGTGAAGGGGACAGCCAGCTCTCTTTTGTGCTGAATGCAAAGCATGCAAAGGAAACTTTTTATTTAGGCTGCTGGACACAGACCAAAGCTGTGGTTTTTCCTAGCTGTCTAGCTCCCAGGCTGACTCTCACAGTGGGTGCCCAGTGGCAGGCTAATGGGTTTCTCCAAGTCCTGGCCTGGATTAGGCAGCTACAGATCAGAGTGAAGTGCTGACTACATCACACACAACTCAGCTTTTTTCACAACAGCTCTAAAGCAGTCCAGGCTGGATGTGGCTCTGGGCAGCCTGCTCTAGTGTGGGGTGTCCCTGCCCGTGGTAGGGGGGTGGAACTGGATGATCCTTGAGGTCCCTTCCAACCCTGCCAATTCTATGATTCTGTGAAGAGAGTATTCTTTAAAGGGCCTTTTAGAAAGGTCCCAATGGAGAGCACGTCTGATGGGCTAGGGAGTGAGTCCTTGCTGTATCTTTTGCTATTCCCCCACAATCAGACAAAATGAAACATCATTGTCGTTATTTAACTCCCTTGTGCCGAGCAGCCTCCGCTGAGGCCAGGCTCCAGTTGTGTTGGATGTAGTAATGGTTTCAGGTGTAAAGCTGGTGGACGCTGGGAGAAAGTGATGGAAAAGCAGAGGTCTAGACTGAGAAACTGGGTGGGGGGATGGAGCTTCAAGCTCCTCCTCTGCCAGGAAGCCATGGAAGGTGTCTGATACCTCAGGTGATGTTCAGAAGTGAAGCTTCTTTGCCTTCTTCCCTGGGTCACAAACGATGTCCCCTGCACTTGTGTTACCCAGTGCTGATAACTGATTCTTTTATCCCTAGATGGAAAACTGGGCAAGGCCTAGATGGACACCAGACAAGGGAGGCACACCTGGATTCATAGAATTGATTGATTTGGTTGGAAAAGACCTGGGAGATCATTGAGCCCAACTCTTCTCTAACTCTGTCAACGCTGGTGCTAAACCTTGCCCCTCGGCACCCCATCTACCCAGCTTCTGAACACCTCCAGGGGTGGGGAGTCAACCACCTTCCTGAGGAGCCTCTTCCAACCTTCCAGCCTTTGAGGATGCTGCAAAAGGAGTCAAGATTGCCAAATGCCTTTTGGCTCTGAGCTGGAACAAAGGGAAAATGCTTTGCCCAAATGGGAGAGCTCCTTGGTGAGCAAGCTCACGGGGAACTGCATTGCAGGAGGCTCACAACGCTCTCGAGGTACACACAACCCCTCCAGAAGGTGCAAATGGTGTTGAACTGGAAGAGTCTGGCCATAAGAGGACAGAAGGTAGCGTGGCTGGGAGATAGCAGCTGGGTGGTGAATGTAAGAGGATGGCATTTGTGGCAGCCTGGGGCAGCCCAGCGGCTGGTTTTCCATGACGGGCAACTCTTGCTCTGTCGTTCAATGGTGGGAA
This sequence comes from Melanerpes formicivorus, assembly GCF_026170545.1. Lineage (NCBI taxonomy): Eukaryota > Metazoa > Chordata > Aves > Piciformes > Picidae > Melanerpes > Melanerpes formicivorus. The sequence continues at coordinate 1,168,632 of NW_027142417.1, forward strand.
ATGAAATAAGGGAACCCCCAGGAAAGGCTCTGGAGAGAGCTGCCGTGGCACAGGGCTGAGAGACACCAGCAGCCTTTGGAATCACAGTGTTTTCCTTGATTTTCAAGGAAGATTTATTTCTGTTTTCATTTGAGGAAGAAACTGACTCTTGTTGATAGAGAGTTCAGCCAAACCAAGCCCATGGGCAGGTGCTCCCCCGAGTGTGTGTAAAACACAGGACACTAATATTTATATTGCTTCACCTCAGTGTTTGGCACCAAAACATTCTTTGGTCAGTGTAATTGCATCCCACCCCTGTTGAGGCTTTGAGCTGCTAATTCATACCAGCAGCATGGACCAGTTCCCACAGGGTCCTTGCCTAGGAAGACCTCAGCATGTGTGCTGAGCCCTGCACAGCACCAACCTCATGCAGTCCCAGGGATGAGTTGTTGCAACGTCCTGGGTGTGTTTAGATGCTTCTGTTAAAGGATTTTCTTCAAACCCAAAGCCCACTTGTGGGTCATGGTCTCTCAAAAGTGCACCTGAATGTGTTGTAAGGAGCCTGTTGTCACCTGTCCTTTCCCTTTCATGAAATCCCAGACTGCTTTGGGTTGGAAGGGACCTTTAAAGGTCACCTGGTCCAACTGCCCTGCAGTGAGCAGGCACAGCTTCAGCTGGAGCAGGTTTCTCAGAGCCATACCCAACCTGACCTGGAAAGTTTCCAGGGATGGGGTATCTACCCTTGGGCAATCCAGGCCAGTGTCTCACCATCCTCAGTGTAAAATTCCTTCCTTCTCTCTAGTCTGTCTTTTGAGGGCCCGTGACCTAGCTGCACACAACCTCCATCGGGCTCCCCAGAGAGGTTGTGGAGTCTCCTGCTCTGGAGCCTTCCCAGCCCCATCTGGATGTGTTCCTGTGTGTGTGACCTGTGCTGGATTCTATGGTCCTGCTCTGGCAGGGGAGTTGGACTTGATGATCTTTGAAGGTCCCTTCCAACCCCTAACATCCTGTGATCCCCAGGTGTCTGGGATGCTGTTGTGCCTCTCATGAGCTGCGTCAGAGGAGGTGACACTGATGTGACAGCATGGAAGGTGGTGGGTGGCCCAGCATGCCAGGGCATGCCCTCCCTGTGCAGAGAGGTGCTGGGGGCAGGGTGGCTCCCCCGGCTCCCCTCAGCATCAGCCCTGATTACTGACCCGCGCCGGGGGCCTCGGCTCCTCCCTAATTAGCCGCGGCCCGTGGTCATTGCCAGGCTCTCGGCCATTTTAATGAAAAGCTGTGTTCTGAGGGTGACCTTGCTGTAGCCGGGAGGTGCCAATCAGGGGAAGCATGGCTGTCACGACGATCATCAGCGGCACGTCGGGGACCTCGGCACCAGCAGCAGGGCAGGCAGCGCTGTCCGCCGCCTCCGGCCCGCAGCAGCTGAGAGGAAGCCTCCGAGCCCAGAGCAAGGGCATTTGGATTTTCCTTCCCACCATGTGCTCAGGTCCTGCTCTGGGGAATTGCATCGTCTGTGTGTGTGTGTGTCGGGGTGGGGGAGGCTTTTATTGAGCTTCACCCCTTAGCAACTGCACAAACGCCTTCTCTACTCACGCTGCCCCTGTCCTCCAGCAGCCTCAGCTGGCTGTGCCCCAGCTCCCACCCTGGCTCAGCACACCAGGACACCCCAGCTCTGGGGGTCCTGCAGAGGGGCTCCCACTCCTTCACCCCCATAAACCCTTCTTTGTTCTGTGCCTTCATTCCCTATTCATGTGATCACCTCGGTGCGATGCTGTCTCTCTCCTTCCCTGACTCTGCAGGAATCAGCGGTAGCTTCCCTCTCCATCTGCCGCTGCAGAAGGCTCCTGGGCTGCGCTCTGCCCTTCCCCCAGTATTTGTCGGTCTTTCCCTCCATCTTCGCCCTCTCCCCCCCCACCGCCCCCTGCAAAAGTCCTCAAGAGTCAGCTGTCACTTGTTTTTATTTTCTCCTGGCTTCCACAGCACGGTCACATCTGACTTGCCTGTGCTATTCCTCCGTGGCTGGGGGAAAACGTGGCCAACTTTTGCCTGGTGTCAGTTTAGCAGCCCAGGCCTCCTCCTCCTCCTCCTTCTCTTCCTCCTCCTCCTCCTCCTCCTCCCTCGGGGTCGTGGAAGCTGTTGCCGCACTGTCTCCCCTCCTTTCTCATCATGGCTGGGCTGCAGCTGGCGTGACTGGCTTGAGCAAATCTGGGGCCCCCCGTGAAGCTGCTCAATTGAGTTTGCCTCCCCCTCCCTTCCCCCTGCCCCTGCAAGGCTTGGGAGGGTCTGTGTGACTTTTTCCCCCTTCCCCCTCTGCTTGGCAGGGAAGAAGGCCAGCTCGAGCTGGTGATGGAGATAGGAACACTGCTGGTAGTGGATGGGGAACTCGTGGAAAATTTGGAGGGCAGGCACCACCTCCAGGGATAAAGCAATGGTTTCCCAAGGACCTCTTGCTGCAGCTGGGGAGGTACCTGCTGCCTTTTGGGGCTCAGCCAGAACAAAGCACCAGTGGCTCCATCAGCATGCCAAGGGTGAGGGGAAATCGCTGCCCAATGGGCTCCAGCAACCCCCAGACATCCCACGGCCCCATCCCCATACTGCCCAGCCAGGAGCAGCAGTGTCCCCCAGTCCTTAATGAATTGACCCTTTCCTGCTTTCCTGCTTTATCCTTTTATGATTGCCCTGGGGCATGCTTCGTTTTACTCCCTCCTTTAATGAGTCAAAGGGGTCCAGTTGGAGGCTTTCCAAGACTAAGCTTCCTGCGTTTCTTTACCCTTTCTACAAGCTTAATGAATATGCCACCAAAAAGCTCATTAGATGTAATGTCAGTTCTATTTCTGGTGCTCCCTCTTGGAGCAACTGCGTCCTGTGCTGGCAGGGAGATGAACCCAAAGAGAGCCACAAATAAATACCAAACCCCTCCTGTCCCTTCTTTTCACTCTTTCCCCCTCTCCCCCCCACCCCCCTGCTCAAACAGGAGTGAGGAAAGATTCATGACCCCTCCTACCTTCTCTCACTGTTCTTTCACCCAAGGTTGTCTTTCCCTCTCTCAACCTCTCTCAAACTGAAACTGGTAGTCTGGCCTTTTTTTTTTTTGTTGGCTTTGGGTTTTTTTTTTCCTCTCCTTGTGGCTGCCCTGGCAGGGGGGCAGTGGAGATGGAGATAGTGTGTGGCAGGGAGGTGAGAAGCTCAGGGCTGAGTGGAGGAAGTGGAGCCTTTAGAGCGCGATGCAAAGCAGGGTGCTTCTGGGAAGCAATCAGCCCTGTTTACTGCAGGTGAATCAGAGCTCCATGACTGGTGAATCACTGGAGTATTTGACATGTCAGAGTGGTGGAAAATGATTCACCAGAGGGTTGATCTCTGGAGAGCAGGGCTTCTTCCCTCCCCCCCCCCTTGCTTCTCTTTTAATTCTTTCTTTCCTTTTTCCCCCCTACCCAGTTGATTTGGGATTGCTTCAGGGTTTGTTTGGATCCCCCACTCCCTTCCAAGGCACAGGGGCTCCCAGAGAGAGGCAGACAGGCAGAATGGAGGGGGAAGGAAGAAATGCAAAGATACTGGGAGCGGTTCCCTCCCCCTGCCTGGCCTTGGCTGTACTTGTCACGTATGTGTGAGTTGCAAGTAGCCCCCAGGAAGAGAGAAGCAGCCTACAGGAGAGGATGTGGTTACCCTGCAGCACGCTGTGTATCTGCTAGAAAGTTGCAGAATGCACCCTACTGACCTCCCCAGCCCCTTGAACCCTCCCCAAACGGTGCAGGAGAAGAGGTCTTCTCCTCCCTTTGTATTTCATTTTCTATAGACATATTTCCCCCACCAGTGGAACCTGATTTTGTGTTCTGCCTTATGGACAGCTGGTGAGGAGGCCACCTATTTGGGGAACGAGCCTTCTCAGCCTGAAGAATCATCAAATGCACGATGGCTTTTGGTGCAGCAGGAGCACTGAGGCCCTCCTAAACCAACAACAAAAAAAATAAATAATGAAATAAACAATATAGTAATAACAATAGCAATAATCCTATTTGTGTTTGGATTTGAGCAAGGCATTAGGGTGATTTAAAGGGTACAAGTCAGAAGCGTGCCAAGATTAGTGGCCTCCCATTGGTCTTAATCTTGTTCCCTCACTGCTCTCAGAGATGTATTAATGGCTTCAATTTTTAATTTGAATTTTCCTTCCCTGCAAGGTATCATTAGGCTGAAAGGTGCAAATGAATGGCGCTGGCGATTTGGTCTGCACCTAAGCATCCCAGGGTCAGATGGCTCCAAGTTGCGGCCATCAGTCATAGAGCAACCTGGTGCCTTGTACTTCCAGGGGCATGGAGGAGGCATTAAGGGCTGTAAGTCACTTGGAACTTTCCAGGCTGTTTCAGGGCTGGAGCATCCATCCCCCCTGTTAGCTCTTTCTGCCTGCTCGGCGGAGGAGACAGCTTGCTGGGCAGCCGCTCGGTGCGAGCGCAGGCCAGGGGGCAGTCCCCGCCGGCAGGAGGAGGGCCACCCATCCCGAGCACGTTCGGACAGGAGCGCTGGCTAACGCCCTTCTGCAAAGTACCTGCTCCAAAAGTGGCGCTGCCTAGACACTAATAACCGTTTCCTTTTATATTTTGCACTCTGATTATTTGATTCTAATTAATACTGTGGCGCACAAAAGCTTCTTGCGCAATTAACATTATGAAGTAATAACACAGAAGATGGAAATCTCTAGAGCCAAGGGACAAAGGGAAGCAGCAATTAGTGGAGCTATCTTTAGCTCTTTGGCCCTTCGCAAGGACAACAGAGCTACTTAATGTGGGGGCTGGGAAAGCGCTGCTCAAAGAAAACCTACTAGGAGAATACTCGGGCGCTGAGTTGCTCAGCTCTCCCCCGCTCTCTGCAGCATCACTTCTAAAGCAGCCCTGTGCCTCTTAAGTTTTATTTATATAGATATATATTTTAAGTGAGACTGCCTTATCCATCCCTTAACCTTTTCTCCTCTGAGGGAGACAGAAATGCTAGCAGGAAGCCCTGTGAGAGATAAGCACTGCTGATACACTCGCCGCCGTAGCTACCACCTCTCCTGGCTGCTCTCGGAGCATGCTGTGTCTGGCAGCTGGGAGGAAAATAAATAAATAAACCCCAGGAATCGAATTCCTGAGGAATCTGGTCATTTCAAGGTTCCTCTGTACATTCACAGGTTTTAAGGGCCAGAAGGGACAATTATATCCTGACCTCTGGTGCAACATAATCCATTGAATTTCTCCTGGCGATGCCGGCACTCAGCCATATGAAATGAGTTTGTGCTCTTTAAAATCCTCTCCTCAGCTCCAGTCTCTTCTCTCAGACAATCCCCTCTTACCCCTCAGCTCCCCTCTTCAGCACAGCCTGTGTGGGCAAGGGAGGTTTTGGTCTTCTATCAGCAGCAGCCCTGGAGCAGGATGGATTTTAGGTTAAAGCAGTGCAGTGTGATCCTTTTAACCTGTGTTCCCTGTTCCACCTTCGAGTCTGCACACAGCATTTCAGAGGTGGGGAGGCCTCCTCTTCCCTTCAGTTACCCCTATGGCTTGTCTCTCATGGGAGCAGCCAGTGCCCAGCCCAGCTTCTTACAGATCTGCTCTGTGTGGTGTGGGGAGGAGATTGGTGTTGAGGGAGCAGGAACCCTCTGGAATTGGAATGGGCAGAGCTGAAACCCTGCAACAAGCAGCAAATGGTTTCTCAGCGGCTGAAAAGGCTGTGAAGGAGACTGCAGTCAAAATCACTGGTTTGGGTGGAATCACAGAATGGTTTGGGTTGGAAGGGACCTTTAAAGGTCAGCTAGCCCACCCCCCTGCAGTCAGCAGGGACATCTGCAGCTAGAGCAGGCTGCTGAGAGCCCCTAACAACCTGACCTGGAATGGTTCCAGGGATGAGGCATCTAACACCTCTCTGGGCAACCTGGGCTATTGTTTCACCACCCTCACTATAAAATATTCCTTCCTTACCTCTAGTCTAAATCTCCCTCTTTTAAGCTGTAATGAGGTATCCCTGGAGCCTTCTCTTCTCCAGGCTGAACAGCCCCAGCTCTCTCAGCCTGTCCTCACAGCAGAGGGATCCAGCCCTTGGATCATTACTGTGGCCTCTTCTGGATCCACTCCAAGAGGTCCATGTCCTTTTTGCACTGAGGACTCCAGAGCTGAGTAGAACAGGGGCAGAAGGCCCTTGGCCCTGAGTCAGAGCAACCCTCCCAGTACACCTGGGTGGAAGAGATGACTGAATCCTGTAAAGGGGTTGAGTAACTCATTTGTTTAGTCAGAGGATTATTCCCTTCCCAGGAGGGTGGTCAAAGCCTGGCAGCTGCCTGCAGCTTGGCAGGAGGCTGTTAGTGAAAGGAGAGCTGCAGTTCCAACACATCTTGGAGGTGGCTGCTCTCTGCTCACAGCCCTGTGCTTGCCACGGCAGTGGTGCTGCACTTGCCTTGGTGCAGGTGAGGGATGAGCCCAGCCCTGCATCTGCAGGTGTTAGAGCAGTTCTCTCTCTTTCAGTTCTCTTCTGGTGCACCCCACTTCCACATGTGCTTCACAGCTTTGGCTGGAGAGGCTGGGCTGAGATTTTCTCCATATCCTGAGATGCTACAGGAGAGAAGCACACACTCTGCACACAGCATCATCCAGAGTGATTTACATGCTTTACATCTGCCCTAAGTGGTGTGGTGCCTTGGAAATCAGCACAGTAAGGCATACACCAGGGGAAGATTTATTCCTCTACCATTCTGAACATGCCAGAGCTCCTGCAACTTTACCCAGTGTCTCAAAATCACAGATTGGTGGAGGCTGGAAGGGTCCTCTGGAGATAGCTAGTCCAATCCCCCTGCTAAAGCATGGTCACCCACAGCAGGTTGCTCATGATTGTGTCCAGGTGGGTTTGGAATCCCTCCAGAGAAGGAGGCTCACATTGCCTCTGAGCCAAAGCCTCACCTCAGAGCTGAGTGATCACAAGGGGCTGCTCCTCCCTTTTGTTTGGTCTCTTTATTTACTCACCTCCTGGCTCAGGGCAGATGTCCAGCTATTCTAGCTGGGCAGCAAAGCTTGAAGGCTCAGGCCAGGGAGCAAATAAAAAAGAACCCCAACTGGATTGCTTCCACACACCCCTCTCCTGATCCCTTAAGCACCTCTCCCTGCCTGCCCAGGACCAGGCTGCTGCTTTTGGGCTGATTGCTTGGCAGCACTGCCATGTCCAACAGCCTTCCAGCCTTCCCGTGGGAGCAGTGATGTGCTTTATGCGTTTCAGTCTGCACCTCAGCCTGCTGCTGCCTTTAAAATGGCTGAAAGCCCTTAGCAGAGGGAGAGGCTGTGCCTAAAAATGGCTTTGTGTGGTGCCCTCTTCCCCACAGCTGCCATCCCCTTTATTGCAAACACCAGGAGAACTCCATTCTGATGGGTGGGTTGAATGTGCTGTGAGACACAAATCCAGGCAGCACGTGAAACAAGCCTTTCCTGCCATATGACAGAAACCACAACTGTCTGGCATGGACAGCCGAGCCAGAACCTGAAAGAGAAGCAAAACACAAAGCCAGCCGTGATCTTTGATCATATGTTGTTTAAAATTAACAGCAGAGATCATAACCACACTTAAATAACACATCTGTCTGGGGGATAGACAGTAACACACAATATGCTTTTTTAATTCATTATGCATTTGAATCTCTCCCAAGTAACAGGTGGTTTTCTGACAGCACAGCCTGCCAAAAAAGAGCTTGAGAAAGGGCTGGCTGATGGTTATCCTGGGAGGTGAGGTAGCCTGGGTTCCTGGATAGCAACAAGCCCTGGCTCTCTTAACTCTTTTCCTGCTGGTTTTCTGTAATTAATGCCCTGCCTGTCTTCCAGCACCTGTGCTTGAGCTGCTGGAGGGGAGGCTGTGCCCCGAGGTAGGGCAGCAGAAGTCTGGGGGCTGCGACCTGGGGATGAGGATCCACAACACCCAGCCTGGCCAGCAGGTGAGTTTGAAGGGTGGGACTGGCCTGACTGAAGTTTGAAGGGTGGGACTGGCCTGACTGAACACGTGCTGCTTCAGGGTCCAGGTCCAGGCTAATGACCTTAGAGACCCTGCAGTGGTCACCAGAGAGGAAATGGCATCTTTGGGGAGCAATTCATCCTGGTCCATAGCTGTCCCAGTGACAGCTGTGCCCACAGGAGGCTTCCCTGTCTCCCTGAAACATGAATTGTAGACTCATGTTGGTTGGAAGAGACCTCTAAGGGCATCAAGTCCAGTTGTTAACCCAGCACTGCCAGGTCACCACTAGCCCATGTCCCTCAGCACCACCTCTCCATGGCTTTGAAACCCTTCCAGGGATGGGGACTCCACCACTGCCCTGGTCAGCCTGTGCCAGGGCTTCATCATCCTTTTGGGGCAGAAATTGTTCCTAATGTCCAATCCAAATCTCCTGTGGTACAATTTGAGGCCATTTTCTCTTGGGACTGCCCAAGGTCTCTTCCAGCTGCTGTTTGCAGACCCCTTGAAGATGGAGGGAGGTCCCTGCTCTGCCAGGCTTGGAGCCTTACCGAATGGTGTTGAGAGAGAGAAGTGTAAAACCCACCACACCTTGCTTTTCTCTGCAGAGGAGGCTGCACAGATGATCCAGCTCCAGCATGAGGCAGGGCTATGATTAACTGTACCTCATTATGGCTGACAGCCACCACTAGAGCTTGTAAAATTAGCCACATCTTTAAAAAGAAATCTGGCTGGGAAGTCTGGAGCCCAGCACAGGTCCTGCTGCACTGCTGCCCGGGGGCCTGCTGCAGGCTTGCTGCTGAGGAGCTCTCCAAGCCGGGAGGGAGGGGAATGTGTTGTGGCCCCGATTCGCTTCTTCCCCTGCTTCTTTGAACCCTCTCTGGGCAGACTTCAGGAGGTCTGTCTGTCTCTGGCAGTTTTGCAAGGTCATGGTACGGGGAAGAGTCGTGGCCTCAGCCCGTGCGTGGTGAGGTGAGCCCAGCTCCCGCAGGAAGGCGTTTGTGTCCCTTCACATCCTCCCCTTGTAACAGTCATTTGTTTTGACCTGTTCCTTGTACGAGCAGCTGCTCTGGGAGGCTGGAAGGAGAGACACCACTTCCTCCAGGGCTTGCTCATAGTAGTTCCCATTTTTGGACACATAAACTCAGCAGAGGTGACAGAAAACCTTTTCCTCTTGCTGGGAGCTCTTTGATCCTCATGCCCTCAGGGCTGAGGGGAATGACTTCCTTCAGGTGCTTGGCACTGGCATGTCTGTCTTGCCACTGGTGCTTGGTTAGATACCCTCCAGACCAGCCAGAGCAGGGGAGCTGAGCTTTGTATGCTGGGAAGAGAGCAGAAGACTTTCAGCCTAGCTGTTGTCCTGCATCTAATGATGCATTAGCCCTTGGGGGTCCTCCTGGGTCACTTGTCACATGTAGTTCGGGCTGAGATCTGCCCAGAACAGATTTCCAGATCACCAGCTGCTGCTGCTGCTGAGATGCTTTGTAGAAGAAAACTTCTCAAACGTGCTTTGTGAGGTTAGATAGGGTCCATGGAGGCATAGGTAGCTACTGGGAGCTGTGGAATGACTTGATTCTGGCCATCCTGGCACTGAACAGGCTGCAGATGAGCCCTGGGCTTGGGGAGTTTGCAACCTTGCATCCTGCTCTTCCTTCTGCTGTGAATTCCTCCTGCTTCTTACACATTCATCACTGTGGGCAGGGATCAGCACTGGGATCACTTAGCACAGCAGAGCTAGTAGGGCTCCCAGCCTACACTGTCCTGTAAATGACAATGACACAAGACCCTGCAGACAAGCTGCTTGGGTCTTAGGGCTTTGGTTTAAGCTTTTTGCCTGCTGTGTGAGAGAGGGCTGTAGCTGCTCTGCAGCATGCTCTTATAGACAGCAGAGTAGCACAGTCAGCAGTGCTACCTAACCACAAAAGTCACTTTTCTGGCTGCTTGCAAATTAGGGGACTTTCTAGGAACAGCACCTGTGCAGAGCTCACACACACCCAAAACGTCAGCACTCACAAACAGACCCCATGGGGACTGCCCAAGCAGCTGCCCACACCCCTCCTGTCCCCTGCAACCCCCTGGGCAGGGCAAGGAGGGATTTCCCCCCAGGTCTAACGCCTGCAACCACAGGAGGAAGTTGTTCCCCAGCCCTTGTGGAAGGGATGAACCACCTCACCCAGGCGTGAGAAAGCACATGAGTTTAGAAAGCCCAGGGAGGGGAGAGGAAGAGCTGTCTGAGTGGTGAACCTGGCTGTGGGGGGGCTGGAAAAAACAGAGGTCAGAAGGCAAGAACTGCCTGCCACATTTGTGCATAGAGTCATAGAGTCACAGAACAGTTTGGCTTGGAAGGGACTCCTAAAGGTCACCCTGCAGTCAGCAGGGACATCTGCAACTAGAGCAGGTTGCTCAGAGCCACAAACAGCCTGACCTGGAATGGTTCCAGCCATGGTGCATCTACACCTCTCTGGGCAACCTGGGCCAGGCTCTCACCACCCTCAGTGTACAAAATGTCTTCCTTCTCTCCAGTCTAAATCACTTTCAGTTTAAACCCATCACCCTTCATCCTGTCACAACAGACACTGCTAAAAAGTCAGTCCCCAGCTTTCTGATCAGTCCCTTTCAGCATAGAAAGGCCACCATAAGGTCTCTTTGGAGTCTTCTCCGGGCTGAACAACCCCAACTCTCTCATCCTGTGCTCACAGCAGAGGGGTTCCACCCTCAGATCGTTGCTGTGGCCTCTTCTGGCCCCACTTCAAAAGGTTCCTGTCTCTCCTGTGGTGAGGACTCCAGAGTGGTCTTAGCAGAGTGGAGCAGAGGGGCAGAATCCTCCTGCTGCCCGCGCTCCTGGGGATGAAGCCGCAGGCACTGCTGGCTCTTTGGCTCCAGGCTGGGAGCACATGGTGCTAGATCGTGCACAGCTTCTCACCCCACCCCCAGCACCTTCTTTGCCTGCTGTGGGGCTGCCCGGGGCAGCCGCCGCCCACCTGCCCGGCGCGGCAGAGCGGAGCGGCAGAGCACAGCTGTCGGCCGCCCCCGCGGGGACCGCGCCGCGTGTTGGCGTGAGCCATCGGACGGTCACCTCTTCCATCTCGTGGGCAAGGCTCAGAGTTACCTCATCTGCAGCCCAGTGACCTCATCCCTGTGCAATGCAGCGAGCGCAAGGCAGGCAGGGGGGCTTGGCTGCCTCGGCAGCAGCTCCACGCTCAGGAAGGGAGCTTGGAATCGGTTTGGTTTGCAGTTATCTACATCCAGGAGGTGCCTCTGAATCAGCTGCGCTTGTTTTCACAGGATGCTAGGAGTTGGAAGGGACCTCCAAAGATCATCATGCCAGACCAGGACCATAGAATCTAGCACAGGTCACACAGGAGCACAACCAGATGGGTCTTGGAAGTCTCTGGAGAAGACGACTCCACAATCTCCCTGGGCAGCTTGTTTCTCCTGTGGGAGGGTGCCAGAGGTGCACCCATAGGACCTCTGTGGCAGAAGGTGGCTGTGCTGGTTGGTGGTCCAAACCCATGCTGGGCTCTGTTGGGTTTGCAGTTACCTCGATTCAAGAGGTGCTTTACAAACGATCTGGGCTTGCTTCACAGTGCAAGAAGGTGCCAGAGGTGCACCCCTGGGATCTGTGTGGAAGAAGGTGGCTGTGCTGGTTGGTGTTCCAGCTTTTTGCTGAGCCCAGTGCCATGTGAAATCCCCACAGCAGCACTGGGAGCTGCAACCAGGCTGATCCTCTCCACTGTAGAGCTCCCTGCATCCTTGGATTTAGAGCGAATTTCTTGACCCAGCCTCACCCTGCTTCACCTCTTTGCAAACAAACCAACAAACTCTCCATGTATACATAAAAAAAATGGCACGTGGTGCCCAGGAATATATCATAAATTATCAGTGCCATAGGCAGGGGAGTTTATTAGCCCCTGTCAAGCTCTTCACAATGTAAAGGACATACTGACCTAGAATGATCCCTTCCTTCCAATCAGCATTTAAACTGTAACAGGAGGAGAGAGCCAGCATTTGTGCACTGGGAAGGTTAACCCTTTGGGTTACCCTCACAGACATTTATTCCAGGATGGTGTTTTTTTTTACTGCACAATTCCAACCCTGGCAGGCCAGATTTATTTCTAATCAACCTTTTTTTTTCCCCCCTCTTATTAATCAGGGAGGCTGCCACCTGAAAACAAACCCATTTTCAATTCCTTGGAGCATGTATGTCCGTGTGTGCGTGTGTGTGTGTGCATGTATAGACGTTTCCTCTCTTCCCAGGCTATTCATCATGTCCAGTTGGACACATTGTGTGAGCACAGCTGCTCTTATCTGGCATGAAAGGGAAGATTAAAATTACCATTTTGCTTTATTTCCTTTCTCCAAGCTGGATCTGCACAGCCAGAACCTGCGCTGCCGTGCGCGGCTGAGCGCAGAACAACAGCTGTGAGCGGCGGCAGCGGCTCCCGGCGCCGGGTGAGGCACATCTGGAGTTCACAGCATCCTGCAGATAGTTGCTGGAATCCCAGGAGCGTGTGCCGGGCTGGGAATGGGGGGCTGGTATCCATGGTGAAGCTTCCCTATCTCACAGAGCCAGGTGTGTGCGTGTGTGCGCAGTTAGTTCTTGGAAAGGCCGGCCCCAGGGGGAAGGGAAACCAGGAGAGAGGTAATTAGGAGCTACCTTGCGCAGCCCAGCCGGCTCGGCAGGGATGGGGACGGGAAGGACACTGCTCCGAGCACAGCTTTCACACAGCCTGCAGCAGCCATGCTGCCTCTTCTTCCTTTATTTATCTCTCTCTCTCTTTTTTTTTTTTTTTTTTTTTTTTTAATAATTTTCCTTTTTTTTTTAAAATACTTTTTCTTTTTCCCTTTTCCTCTTTTTTTTTTCCTTTCCCTTTTTCTTTTTCCTTTCCCTCTTTTTCTATTTCATTTCCCCTCTTCTTCTTTTTCCTTTCCCCCCTTTTTCTTTTTCCTTTACCTCTTTTTCTCTTTCCCTCTTTTTCTTTTTCCTTTTCCCTTTTCCCTCTTTTTCTTTCCCCCTCTTTTTCATTTGCCTTTTCCTCTTTTTTTTCCCTTTTCCCTATTTTTACCCTTTTCCCTCTTGTTCTTTTTCTCCCTTCCCTTTCTCCCTTTCCCTTCTCTCTTTCCCTTCCCCCTTTTCCCTTCCCCCTTTTCCCTTCCCCCTTTTCCCTTCCCCTTCCCCCCCTTTCTTCCCTTTCTCTCTTCCCTTTCCTTTCTTTCCCCTTCCCCTCCTACCCCCCTTTCTTTTCCTTCTCTCCTCCCTCTCTTTCTCTCTCTGTGATAGCAGGAAGGGAAAGAGGCACAAGGGTGGAAAATGTAGCTTCTGAACCCATTCCAGACAGCTCTGTGTGACAGCATCTGTGCCAGTTGTTCCCTATCTTGAAACAAGATCCATATTTGGATCAATAGAGATTTGTGGGAGGGAGGGAAGTGTTCCCTTTCCTTTCTTTGTCAGCTCAGTGTGGCAGAGCTGCTAAACCCCACATGCTCTGAAGGCTGCTAGCATGAGCCTAGTCATGAAACCAAGCCTTTGCCATGCATAGAGCATGGCTGATCCCAGACCCAGGCTGTTGCAGCCCTGTATGTCCAAGAATGTGACCATTTCACTTTGGAGCTTCCCAAATCCTGCCTCAGCTCCCCAGCATCCTGCAGACCAACAGCAGCGTGGTGCTGCCTTAAGCTCCCAGCAAAAATTGGGTGAATATGGCTCATAATCCCAGCTTAAGTGGATTTCTGGGGTGAAGAGGCAATCCTCCTTCTGTTCCATGGTTCACAGTGCTGCGTGCAAAGAAAACTGAGGTAGGATTGCATTAAACCTTCCCTCTGCTCCAAGCCCTACATCATGCTGGGAACACTTTGTGGGGTCCTGGTCCTTGTGAAGAACTGGGCAGCATGCAAGATCAAAATCTGATACAGGATCAGACTGGGAAAGGCTTCTCTTAACTAATCTTACTATTTAAGTAATGTTTACTACTGCCTTTCTCTTGAGCTGCCTTCCAGGCAAGCAGGGTTACAGCTCCATGTGCTGGGTAGGCATGAGCCTTTTTTCCTTTATTGCAGAAACAGTTTGGAGCTCGAGGAATGAAGAGAGGAACCTGCAATTCTCTCATGCAGGTGAAATTAGAGAGAGAGAGAGAGAGAAAGATATGACTCATTGGTGGGGTAAATTGAGCCTGCCAGCTGGGCTTCATTCAGCTGAAAAATATGCCCCCGTGGCTGCAGAGAAGCCAACCAGAACTAACCAGAGGGGTGCAAATCTTCCAGTCAAACTGCAAATTGGGAACAACAAAGCAAATCATTCAGGTAGAAGGCAGGCAAAATGCAATTGGTTCTCCTGTGCTTTACCTTGAATGGATTAAACCTGGCACTCCGCGCGCGAACCCACAAGCGCTTGAACGGTGGTAAGCTGGCATGAGGCTGGCTATAATTAGAAGTGATATCTGCTCAGAATTTGAGTGCCAAATGTGCCTTCAGGTGTGTTCATTCTCCATCTTGCTTTTTAGTCCAGGCCTGACACATTTGGGATCCTTGCCACAGGAACGGTACCAAATGACTCACTCGCAGCGGTCACCGTGTGCTGCGGACTGCGTCCTACAGAACCAGTGGGCCTGGAGTTCAACAGGATAGAAAAAACCTCAGGAGACTGGCATATGGTCACCTGGGTCACACAGGCTCCCTCAGAACTAAACATTTACCTGCATTTTTGCTTGCTTTCTTTACTTTCCTCCCTTTCTCCCTTTCTTCCTTTTCCCTCTTTTCCCCCTTTTCTCCTCCTTCCCTCCTTTCTTCCCTCCCTCCCCTTCCTCCCTCCTTTCCTTTCCTCCCTCCTTTCCCTTCCACCCTTCCCTTTGATCCCTTTCTTCCTTTCCTTCTTTCCCTTCCTTTTCTCCAGTTGTGGCTTCCCTGGACCCATTCCTACCTTATTTCATTCACCTCCTTTCGTCTTGGACAGTCCCCATTCTCAACTTCCTTTTATTAGCAGCAGGCACCACCAGCTCTCTGTTTTCTCTTATCTCTTTAACAGTGTCTGAGGTTTTACAGCCCCTCTGGAGGCTCAGCTGTAAAGACTGGGATGCTCCCTGCTCCTTTGCCTCTGGTTGCTCTCTTGGTTGCTGGTGTAATAAGAGACAGATCTGCAAAACCACGTAGAGACTGCAGAGGTGAGTTCTGCAGAACCTGGCTGCAAGGTCTTCTGTTGGGGTCCTGCTAGGTCTCCTGGTAGAGTTCTGCTAGATGTGCTGATGGAGTTTTGCTAGATGTGCTGATGGAGTTGTTCTAGATCTTCTTGTGGAGTCCACAGCCCAGCAGCAACCATCAACAGAAGAGAAAGTGCAGGAGTTTGGTCTCACGTGCTGAAACGGGTAATAGAAGGGAGCACAACATCCCCTGCCTCATGGAGAGGCTTATTTTCCTTTTCCAGGAAAATCCAGGGGTGTTGGGCTGCTGTTGGTTGGTTGTACCTCGATATGAATTGGTTGGTGCTGTGTGCACTCAGGGCAGGTATTTAAAGAGCTGTGCTCAGATTCAGTACTATCAACAAAACCCAGCTGAGCAGAGGCTCACTCTGACCACAGTCCACATTGGCCAGCTTGATTTTGACATGTCAGGCAAATTAAAGTGCAATTCCCTTTTATTTTGTCAGTCAAAGCATCTTTTAACACCTGTTGGGCTTCTAGAAACCATTTTGTGGTCTTTGTGGCACCTTGTGTGCTGTTGCACCTGGGATGTCTGGGACAGAAAGGAAGATCTGCTCTTCACACAATTCCCCTCAGATCAGGTTGATAATATGTATTGAATGATGTTGCTTAAATCAATGCAAATTGATTGAAGGCCTCAGAGCATCTGAAAGATAACAGGAGACCAATTTCCTGAAGGGATATTCATGGCTGGTTTTAGTGCTGCACAACTTCTGCCCAAAAGGAAAGAAAGAAAGAAACAAACTTGCAGGTTGCTTGAGAGAATGGCAAGGTTGGGATGGAAATCACAGAGTCACAGTGTGGTAGGGGTTGGAAGTGACCTCTGGAGATCATCTACTCCACCCCCTAAGGCAGGTTCACCTAGAGAAGGTCATGTAGGAACATGTCCAGGTGGGTTTTGAATGCATCCAGAGATGGAGGCTCCACCATCTCTCTGGGCAGCCTGTTGCAGGGCTCTGTCACTCTTAAATCAAAGAAGTTCCTCCTCATGTTTAGCTGAACTTCTGATGTTCAAGTTTGTGCCCTTTACCCCTTGTCCTGTCACTGGACACAGATGAATAAAGCCTGGTCCCATCCTCCTGGCACCCACCCTTTAAATGGTGATCAGTATTGATGAGATTCCCCCACTCAGTATGCTCTGAGTTTGGAAAAGAGCAGGCTGAAGGGAGACCTCATTACTCTCTACAGCTCCCTGACAGGAAGTTGTGGAGAGGTTGGTGCTGGTCTCTTCTCACAGGTGATGAAACAAGAGGGAATGGCCTCAAGCTGCAACTGGGTAGGTTTAGACTGGACAGTAGGAAACAGTTTTTCACAGAGAGAGTGAACAGGGATTGGAATGTGCTGCCCAGGGAGGTGGTTGTGTCAGCCAGCCTGGAAGTATTTAAAGGTGGTTTGGACATAGTGCTTAGGCGTATGGTTTAAGGGTGACTCTTGTAGAGTAGTGTTCTCGGTTGGGCTTGGTGATCCTGAGGGTCTTTTCCAACCTGAATGTTACTGTGAAAGCCAGGGAATGGGGAGAGCCAAGCAGCCCCTTCTGAAGTCCCCTCCACCCTGCTCACAGTCAGAGGCAGCTGAGGGAGCTGTCGTCGTGATAAAGCTCACAAGCAAATTGGACAGGGTGTCAGGCTGGCTCTGAAATATGACAAATTAACAGCCAAGGCTGCTCCTGCCCGGCTCCCAGACACTTCATTTAGGAGTTATCATGTTACTGGATGCTTTCTGTAATTCGTGATGATGCTGATTGTGATAAATTGCAAGATCCAGGTCAAAACTTCAGCCCCTTCCTGAGGCTGAACGTTGAGGGAGGAAACAGTTGTCAATAACGGCGCCGCTCGACTCCGGGCCCCGAACGAGGGAAGATCTCACCATAACAATAAAATCCTCAGTCACTGAGCAATGTAATTAAATTAAGCTAATTACATTACAATTAGCAAATCTTTAATTTATTTTTAATGCACTGATTAAACATCATGTGGCAACCATAAAGCTTTCTGAGCAGTAATCCTGTTGGGGTAGGCATTGACACCGAGCTGGGGGTCGTGGCTGGATGCTGGAGCATCTCCTGAAGTAATTCATAATTGCTTCTTATATCTGGCTTGAGAAAAGAAGTTTCCATATGAACATTTTGGGCAGATGGCTTATTCACTTCCTTCCCTTTGCCTTGCTGGCTGAGCATGGGAAAATGAATGCTCCACATTCTAGCCCACTTTGCACGGGTCCTGGATTACTTGCGTGCTCGTTGGCTTGGTTGGTTGGGTTTTACAGCTGGCAGTTGGCTCAAAGGTCCCAAAGGAGTCTGGTTTTGGGTGATTTGCCAGTGGTGTGTTCCATATTCCTCCTCATTTCTGTAGGACTTCCAGTGAGAAAGGGCTGGGGAATGTGGCTCCTTGTGAGCTCTAGATCCCAAATGTAGCTGCATCTTGCACCAGATGTAAGAGGAAAGGTATCATAGAAGCACAGAGTTGTTGTGGCTGGAAGAGAGCTTCAGGGTCATCCAATCCAGCCACTAACCTGACACCACTAAACAATGCCCCTTAGCACCACATTTACACCTCCTTTTAGTCCCCCCAGGGATGATGACTTCCCCACTCCCCTGGGCAGCCTGTTGCAGGGCTTGACAAGCCTTTTGGGGAAGAAACTGGATCCAGAAGATAATTAGGGACCTGAGAAGCTCCCTGACACCCATATTCAGCTTCAATATAGTATCACAGTATCACTTAGGTTGGAAAGGACCTCGAGGATCATCGAGTCTAACCTATCAACACAGACCCCATGACTAGACCATGGCACCAAGTGCCACGTCCAATCTCCCCTTGAACGCCTCCAGGGTCGATGACTCAACCACCTCCCTGGGCAACCCGTTCCAATGACGAATGACTCGCTCGGTGAAGAACTTCCTCCTCACCTCGAGTCTAAACCTCCCCTGGCACAGCTTGAGACTGTGTCCTCTTGTTCTGGTGCTGGTTGCCTGGGAGAAGAGGCCAACCCCTTCCTGGCTACAACCACCCTTCAGGTAGTTGCAGAGGGCAATGAGGTCACCCCTGAGCCTCCTCTTCTCCAGGCTAAACAATCCCAGCTCCCTCAGCCTCTCCTCACAGGGCTGTGCTCAAGGCCTCTCCCCAGCCTTGTTGCCCTTCTCTGGACATGCTCAAGTGTTTCGATGTCCTTCCTAAACTGAGGGGCCCAGAACTGGACACAGTACTCAAGGTGTAGCCTAACCAAAGCAGAGTCCAGGGGCACTATGACCTCCCTGCTCCTGCTGGCCACACTATTCCTAATGCAGGCCAGGATGCCATTGGCCCTCCTGGCCACCTGGGCACACTGCTGGCTCATATTCAGGTGGCTGTCGATCAGCACCCCCAGGTCCCTCTCTGTTTGGGAGCTCTCCAGCCACTTCGACCCCAGCCTATAGCTCTGCATGGGATTGCCGTAGCCAAAGTGCAGCACTCGGCACTTGGACTTGTTGAATGCCATCCCATTGGACTCTGCCCATCTGTCCAGTCGGTTGAGGTCCCTCTGCAGAGCCTTTCTACCCTCTAACTGACTAACATCTGCCCCTAACTTGGTGTCATCTGCAAACTTGCTGAGGACTGACTCTACCCCTTCATCCAGATCATCGATGAAGATGTTGAAGAGGACAGGGCCCAGCACTGATCCCTTACAAGCACACAGGCATTGCAGGTCCTTCAGCCTTTGCTGCTGAAGCATCTACTGCCATTTTGGAGTGTGCCTAAGCAGTGTTCCTGCCTTGACCAGGCTGTGCAGTGTGCTACTTCTCTGACATTAGAAACCATCAGCAGTGTGTCCCTCCACTTATCTTGCTGCAGGGCTCAGTCTCACAAGGACACTTCCAATCTGTGCTGCCCTCTGCCAGATCTGCTCCTCCTTTGATTGTTAGGCCAAAAGCTGCTTCTTTCTTATCATGTTTTGTCTTTCTTAACCCTATATATATATATTTCCTATCAAGTGTGACTGCTTTGTGAAGAGGAGGGAGGGCAGAGTGGTCTTTCTGCCTCAAAAGTCTTATCAAGAGGATGCCTGAGAGCTCTCCACACAGAGGAGCAAATCTCTGGCAGAAATGGGGACAGAGCATTTGTGGTGGGACAGTTAAACTGGAGGATTTCAGTGACCTAGGTCCTTTTTCTGGCCATACTGTGTGTCCCTGCTCAGTTCTGCAGGAAAGAGAGCTCTTTCTGAAAGAGGCATCCAGAGTGGAGAAACACACACTGTGAAATAACTCAGCTCTGGAGAGAAGAGGGTTTTAAACTGCTCTCCTATCAACCATCCTCAGGGTTTTCCTGGATGTAGGCTACAGTGGCTCCTTGCTCAGCCTGCTGCTTTTAAAGCACAGGCTTGGAACTCTGTGGGTCAGGGACAAGGGCTGTGATCCTGGAGGAGAGAAGGCTCCAGGGAGGCCTAATGGTGGCCTTTCAGTGTTTAAAGGGGTCCAAAAGAAAGCTGGGGACAGACTTTTCAGCAGGGCCTGTTGTGACAGGACAAGGGGTGATGGTTTGAAACTAAAAGGTAGAATCAGAATAGATACAAGGAAAACAAAATTAAGCTGAGGGTGGTGAGACCCTGGCCCAGGTTGCGCAGAGAGGTGGGAGATGTCCCATCCCTGGAACCATCAGAGATCAGGTAGCTTGGGGCTCTGGTTGCACATGTCCCTGCTGACTGCAGAGGGCTTGGACTAGATGATCTTTAAAGGTCCCTTCCAACCCAACCCATTCTACAATTCCAGCCTGTCCCCCAGCTGTGCACTTCCCTTGCCTGCTGGAGGAGGTGAAGGGGATGGGGGTGCAGGAATCAGCACATCCCCTGCCCTACACAACTACTGCCTCTCTGCTGATCCCTGGCTGTGCTGGAGCCCTGCTGGGATGGTAGGAGCTCAGCTGCAGGGAGAAGATTGGGCTTTTTGCCTTGTGTTAGCTTTGCTGATGTGAAGCACCTACCCAGCCCCTGGGACATTAGCTATTATCTCTGCAGGGCTTTCTGCTGCTGGGAGTAGATGTATCTGCTCCCCTGCTGCTAGCTCCAGGCTGTGGCAAGCACCAAGGCACAGACACAGTTCTTGTAGCTCAGGTTGTTTTTTGGATCTGGTCCTTGCTGCTAAGGGACCAGCTGTAAATTTCTTCATGCACCTTGAGCTCTGCAGGTGACTCAGGAGCGTGGGACTGGCCTCTACCTCCACTCAGCATCACTCAGAGGCAGCCATTCCCTTCAGACACCCTGGCATGTCACCACCACACTCAATACACCCCAATGGAATGGCTGAGCTGGAGGAGCTGAGGACAGAGCCTGCTTAACACTGGGACTGTTTGGGGCATTGCTTTCCCCTTCCCTTGTACAAAATTGCTCTGTCAGCACTGAATTAATTATTTTTGCACAAGAAGAAAAAATGTGTTGCTTTCCACCTCCCAGGGAAGCAGAGCCATGGCTCAGCACTGGGTGTGGAGTGGTCCTTGTTTTGTTTGGGTAGGACCCCAAACAACTGCTGTGTTTAATTTCTCCCCCCTGATAATCTCTCTAATAACACAGAGTGGGGGGAAAGAGGCAGGCACAGACTGTCCCCCCCCCATTTTTCCCCTCTTTTTCCCTTCATTTTGGGGGGGATTTTCTCCTGTTTTGTTGTGAGGATGGCAATAATTCGTGTTTCTCCTCTGTGGAATGAATTCCCCACCACAATACTGCACGTTGAGTGTCTCTGGAAAGGATGCTGCCTGCCTTGTTCGATGAACTGAATTGTGCACACAGTTGGAGGCTCTGACAGTGCCAGCATCAGTGAATGCCAGTTGCATAAAAAAGAGGCAGCATCATTCATGACACTAATGAACAGTCCTCCCTCGTCTATCAGAGGAACCTTTCCCAGGGATAACACTTCTCCCAGCGTTTTCTTAGCCATGAAGGAAGAGATTGTGCTGGGTCTTTGCTTCTGTAGGGAGCTACCAGGAGGATTCTGAGGCTGGGAACAGGAATCAATGTTTCTGTGATGCTGTATTGGCTAAATACTTAGCCCACAGAGAAAAACAAAAAAAAAGCAAAGAGAAAGGGGAAAAGATTTCGTTCTGACTGCACAGTGAACTTCTTGTTTGGCTCTGCTGCTACAAGATTGTGAAACTGGTGTGAAATTTGAGGGGACATGTTTGATTCTGAGCAAGGCTGCCAGCCAGTTCTGGTCGTTTATCACAAGCTACCTGGTTCTCCTCACCCAATCCTACAGCTTTAAGTAACTGTAGCTTCATTGATTTCAGTGGAATCTCGAGAGAAAAAAAAGGGGGAAATTGGTGTGACACAGCAGTGATTCAGCTTTAATGTATCTCCTCATTCTTCTCCAGGTATTTATTATCCTTTAAAAGACATCCACTTTAAATCTTTCTTATGACCTGGGGAGTGGGGGTGGGGGGGAAAGCCACCACCAACAAAAAAGCCTCCTAAGACATGAACAAAACCAACGCACACAGCAGAAGGGTCTCTGGGGGTCCATTGTAGCAAATGACAATTAGACAAGATCTGAACTAGGGCTTGGTGATTAAGGGCATGATTCTTTCCTTAGACCACTGAAATAAAAGTCTAGATGCAGTTTTGTCAGGAAAGGATGGTTTGGCTTGAATAGCTTAATTAAAATGGTTGGTTAAATATGGCCTCTGCCTACTTATTTGTAAGCATATATTACATCTCCCCTAGGAAGTCTCATCAGGGCAACCTTATTGCTGTAGACTAGACCTCAGCGCACAATTCCAGCTGCTTTTCCCCCCCTCTTTTCCTGTGTTAAACATTTCATAGCTCAATCTCTGCCTGATGGAAGATAGGATGAGAAGAAATTGTGCCAGGGGAGGTTTAGGTTGGAGATTAGGAAAAATGTCTTTATGTATATGGTGGTCAGGCTTTGGAACAGGCTGCCCAGGAAGGTGGTGCAGTCAGCATCCTTGGAGGTGTTCAAGTATTGTGTGGCCATGGCACTCTGGGGGTTGGTTTAGTGGGCATGGTGGTGTTGGGTTGAAGATTGGACTCAGTGATCTTGGAGAACTGCAACAGTTCTGTGATTCTATGATTGTAGGTGGTGGAGTCTATGATTGTAGGTGGTGGAGTCTATGTTTAGGTGGTGGAGTCACCATCCCTGGAGATGTTCAAGAGGGGATTGGACGTGGCACTTGGTGCCATGGTTTAGTAGTCATGAGGTCTTGGGTGACAGGTTGGACTTGATGATCTTTGAGGTCTTTTCCAACCTTATTGATTCTGTGATTCTATGATCCAGCTTTCTCCACCTCCTCAAGACATGCTGGCATCTCTGACAGAGATGGATCTAAGCAAAATCAAATCAATAAATTTGAAAGAAAAAGGGAAGAGATCTGTGTCATGAGGGAGCAGCTTGATCTGAGTCACTCAAGGCAGTGCATTTCAGGACTGTGACTAATTTACAGGCTACCTCTCTTTACGTTTATGACATAGTGTGTGGTGGTGCCAGGCACGAGGCTTTTGTCACTGGAGGAAATCTCTTTAAAGGACCAGAGCAAATCCCTGACGTTGGTGCAGTATCTGTAATTCCTGATCTCCCTTGCATGACTGATTCCTACAGGAGGGAAGCTTCTGTGATCCATGCATTAGCAATAACCAGCTCCAGTAATTAAACGCTTTAAATCTACCCTTCCCCTATAGATCCACTTTGATTTCTGGCTTGCTTTCTGCTCTTGCTACTGGCCCCCAGGAATTAACACTTTGGTAGGCTTTGGAAAAGCCAACTTTCCCCAGCTCCTGCTGGAAAATGGACCCTGCTAGAAAGCAAGGCATTTAGCAAGCAGAGGGTTTGCATTAATAGAGTAATGATATTATGTTTGCAGTCACTGCAGATTGCACAGCGCGATGCCAAGTCAAGCAGAGCTGCTGCTTGGTGCTGTTTTCTCAGCAAGTTTTGATTATTTCATTGAGTTTAACAGAACCAGAGACAAGTATGAAGCATCCTCTAGTGGGTAAAAGACATTGGTAGCTTAGGAGGTCGTTTCGAGTTGTGCCTTCACTCTCTGAGCAGTTAAGAGCATTGGCACCCCTGGGAGAGTGTTGATGCGTGACCTGGGATGGTTCGGTTGGAGCAGGTGCTTGGATTTTGTCTGTTGTGTCAGAAGCCAGACTGAAAATCATTGTTGCCCCTCTCCAGGTCTGGCAGCTCTGCAGCTCAGCTTCATGTCTAGAGGAGAAATCAAGTGTTCAGGCTCTAATGAGTTTGTTTACAAAAGGCACCAATCTTATCTTCCACAGGAATGGAAAAAGCTTAAACCTCAATTTTTCTTTTACTCTCTCCCCCCTCCCCCCCCCCCCCCCCTTCTTTGTTCCCAAGCCCTGAGCTTTTCACCTGAGAAACCCTTCTAGGTCAAAGCTCCTCCTCTGAGACCATATGACCTTTAAAGGTGGGCTTGAACCTTTTTTTTCCTTAAATGCAGCTGCTCTGCAATACAAATGAACCTCAAAGCTTCGGCAGCCAGACAAAGAAGAGGTCTTTAACCCACACAGGCTTGGTAAGGGGGGGGGGGGTCATTTATGCTTAAATGACCCCTAATGGGCAAGTGATGAGTCCTGCTCAGCACAACAATATTAATGGGCAGGCAGGAGCACGGAGCAAGGGATAGGATGGGTGTCTGCATGTTTCCATACCTTACAAAGCAAAAAGGGGTGGGCAAACTTACCTACCCCTCTCCCAGAGGACAGCCAACAGCAGCTGATGCTTGGGAAGCAGTGTTGCTTTTGTCCATTTGTTTCAGTGAGGTGAGGAAGGTTTCTAAATTCACATTCAATGAGATAAGTTTAGATTTATTTGGATGGTGGAGCCCCAGCTGATAGGAAGGTGAGGAGAAAGTAGAAAATTTACTTTATTTCCAATGGTCTGGTGTCCATTTCCATGGAAACAGAAATGGAAGCAGGAACCAAACACAAGCAGTCACAGCCCTGGTTAATTGCCCATGGCTGCTTTCTGTTTCCACTTCTATAGTGCTGAACTCTGTGTTTTCTACTGACCCTGTTACTATAAAGCAGTGCCTGTGAGAGGGGACTGCTGAGGGGAGACTGGGCAAGGGAAGGTGGAGATAGCAAAGATCTGAGCAGCAGTGAGCAGGCTCTCCAGGCTGATCAGTGGAGAAATCCTCCTTTGAGGTTTGTTTTATCCAGGCTGACCAGTGGGGGAAAAATAAAATCTCCTTTGAGGTTTCTTACATCCAGGCTGCCCGGTGGAGAAATCTCCTTTAAGGTTTGTTTTGCTTGAAGAAAAACCAACCAACCAACCTGAGAAGTAACATCAGCAAATTGAGTTTTAATTAAGTAATTGCTATGAGCCTGGTGATGGAACAACTCATAATGAAGATGAGAGTAAATCTGGAATTGCTCCATGGAAGTCAGGGGCAGTCTAAGAGGTACTAAGAGCAAAAGTATTAACAGAAAGTGGTTTCTGTGGTTGCTGGAGCGGTGACAGGAGGTTTTCTTGCCTTGGCAAGCTCTGATAGGTCTGCCATGCAATGACATCCAGAGGTAGGCCACCATATTCAATGCTGGAAGTTGGTTATGGCAAACAAACCACAAGCAAATCTGTTCCCAAGCTGAGAAGCTGTCGTGTGTGTTCATTAGGTAGCTGAGCACCTCTGAGCTCCCAAAGCTGGCCTGGAACCAGGAGCAGAAATTAACATGAACCACAATACTCCCTGTCCTTGATGCCTCTCAAACCAGGTCTCTCAGCAGGAAGCAATGGTCCCCAGAGGTTCAGCTTCAGGGAAGCCAAAGCAGATCTTGGGTCTGTTGAGGTTTACCCTTCACTCGCAATCATAGAATGGTTTGGGTTGGGAGGGACCTCCCAGGCTCATCCAGTCCAATCTGCCTGCAGTCAGCAGGGACATCCTCTGCTCGAGCAGGTTGCTCAGAGCCTTGTCCAGCCTGACCTTGAATACCTCCAGGGATGGGGCCTCAACTACCTCCCTAGGCAATCTGTTCAGGCTGGTGTCTGTCGTGTGACAGATTTATTGCTGATCTAGGACAGCTTGTTCTAACCTAAGTAAGCTATAAACCAACAGAGCACTGCTCTGGCAGAGTTGGAGAGGATTTGTACAAAAAAAGAGAGAGGTTTTGGTGTTGTTTTATTTCTCCCCCCCCCCCCCAAATGCTGTGTGGACAGAATACTGAAAATAGTCCAGCACTGCCTTTTGATATGGAAAATAAGGAGAAAACAGCAGTGAGAAAGAACAGCCCAGAGCTCTGTGTTATAAGGTGGATCTCCTTAAGCTATGAAACAAGGTAGGCTCAAAGCAGAGCAGCTTCTTCCTTCTGATCTCACGTCCCACCAGCCTTCAGTGACAGTCTGCAAACACTCAGTGCAGTCCTCCTGCTACTCTGCCTCTCCAGGCTGCCCTTTTGAGTGACACTGCCTTCCTTTGCATGTTAAACTCGGATCCACCGACTGGCAGGAGGTGGCAATGGAGATGTCCATCAAAAATATCCCAGCAGCTAGCATCAAAAGAACAACTTCTGGAAGAAGAGACAGCAGCTACTGGAGAGAGTCCAAGAGAGGACAGAAAGATGCTGAAGGGCCTGGAGCATCTCTTATGTGAAAAGGCAGAGAGCCCTGGGGCTGTCTAGCCTGGTGAAGAGCAGCCTGAGAGGGAATCTTCTCAATGCTCAGCAAGAGGTTAAGGGTGGAAGGCAAGAGGAAAGGACCAGACTCATGTCAGTGATGCCCAGTGCCAGGACAAGGGGCAGTGGGCACAAATTAGAACTCAGGAAGTTCAATCTATCTGAAGACAAGGAGATATTCCTTTGGTGCTGGGTCCTTGGAGCAGGCTGCCCAGAGAGGTTGTGGAGTCTGCTTCTCTGAAGAGATTCCAAACCCAGCTGGACATGGTGATCCTGGGCAAGCTGCTGTGGGTGCCCTGCTCTAGCAGGAGGATTGGACTGGGTGATCTCCAGAGGTCCCTTCCAGCCCCCACCACGCTGGCATTTGGTGAAGCACAAACCTTTACAAGCCCCACTCTGTCAGGATGTGGGACTGGACCTCACTTGTGTTTTCTTCCTCAGGTAAATCCTTCCCTCCATTTTAACAGTGCCTGGGATTTCATGGAGAGGGAATGGTGTTTTCAAGCCAGGCAATTTGTTCCTAGCTCTTGGAAGAGCTTTCCTGGTAGTCCAATTTTATATTGCTTGATAGATTGAGAGAGAATTGTTTCAGGTGTGCAGAGTCAAAAGATCAGGTGTAAGTGGTGAGGGACGCCTGGCTGCAGCTGGAGTGTGGACAGACCAGATGGCTGTTGAGGAAGGAGGTGGAAACCCAGGGAATTCTAATGATGAGAAACTCTGGGATGCAGAAAAGTGAAGGTTTCTGGGAGATTTAGCAATCAGCCTGCATGCAGCTAGTGCAGGACATCCTCTCTCACACACAGCTGCATTCTGTGGTGTGGCAGAGCTGGAGGATCTGTGGCACGAGTGTGAAATTAAAGCTGGAGCAAAAATGTTGCCTTGGAATCACACTGAGTGAAATCTGTGCGAGGAAGAGTGGGAAACACTGGTGGTGCTGATTTCCATCATCCTTAAAATGCCCAGCTTAAAATCATGTGAGCTCTGAGTTAAAATCTGCATCTGCAGACAAGCAAACCCTAGAGGAAAACATAGATCTCTGTGAGCCAGGAAGCTCACTCTCCTTTTTCTCCCACCTTATTTACACTGCAGGCTTGGTGGTGCTTTGCCATCCTCCTGCACACATGTGAGAGACCACTCCTGGCATAAGATCAAGCCAGGCTCAGTGTGTAAGTGGCTTAGCTCTGTGTTGTCAGTGCATGTAGTTTTCTGTAGCTTTTGGTTGCCTACCTACTGCCAGTGAGCCTGAGTGGGGTGCAGTGAAGATGAGCTCTGACAAGCTGGTGGTAGAAGTCCTGTCCCTGGAGCCCTTCGAGGTCAGGTTGTCTGGGGCTCTGAGCAGCCCTAGTTGTCACTGCTCACTGCAGGGAGTTGGGACTAGGTGACCTGCAGAGATCCCTTCCAAGCCAGACCATCCTGTGATTCTGTGACTGCATGAAGTTAGGGCAGCCACATTCCCATCTAGGCTGGGTGAGGCATGGGCTGTGCTCTGGGCAGCAGATCCCCCTCCAGCTGACACTTCATCACATACCTCCAATTGCTGTCTGCCTGTGGCTTTGCTCAGCAGACACATCCACAGACCAAAGTAAAGGCAGGAGATGTCTTCAGTGAGGTCAGACACCTGGTGCACTTCAAGTGTCAAGCACCATGGTGGTAGCATTGAGATTGACTCATGCCTTGAACAGATTTGGCTTCACAGCCTGCTTAGGTCCTTCCTCCCGTGCTCACTGCCATTGTGGGTGGCTACTGCAGGTGAGAGTCAGCTCAGTCACACTGACTGTTGAGAAACATGCAAATTCCTTGATGTTTGATACATAGAAAAAGAAGAAACCCAAACATTAGAGCCTTCCCTGGGAGACTCTGGGTAGCCTCTGGTACCTGATGTGGGAGGCCCACCAAGGGATGCAGTCTGCTGTGTATAAACTAGCTGAGCTCCTGGGAATAAGAATGACAGCAACAAACCTAATGTGTGGAGGCTGCAAAGCCTAAATCCTGGATTTCTTCTGAGTAGGAAGGCACAAACTAGGGGCTTGCTTGACTTCCCACATACTCATCAAATGTTGGAGTCCTGGAGCACCTTGTCTCTTAGTGGCCAAGCAGTGAAGATGTTATTGAAGCTTACACTGTGCTACTCAGACGTTTACTGTGTGGCCATATTGAACGAGTCTGGGTTTTCATTTCTTCACAGGAGCTGCTTCTGCTTTGTTCTGTCACTATGAAAGGGCAGGAAGACTTCCAGAGCAGCAGAGCTCCCAAAACAGGAGAGTGACTTGATTTCAAAGTGAAGAGCAGGTAGCTGCCAGTACCAGGAGCCTGCAGGTTAATTGGGTATCCTGACCCAGACAAAACTCCAAAGAGAGAGCAGTTCAATTCTTTCATTTGGTACATGGGAGAGGAAAAAAAAATAATTAAACAAAAAATAAATCTGCTGTTTGTGTTGCACAGAGTTCAGTTTAATCAGCCCTCTGAGCTACTGTCATATCATGAAGTGGATCACCCCTTCCCAGGGAGAAGGAGGAGGAGGACTATAGAGGAGACCCATGAGAATTGAAAGGTGGTAACTCTAGGGGGGGAAAAAAAAGAGAAAGAAAGAAAGGAAGAAAGAAAAAAAGAAAAAGTGAAGTTAGTGATTTTGAAAGGCACCAGATTAGCAGCACAGGAAATGGCCTCCTTTATTTAATCATTCCTAAGTGCTTTGAGATAGATTCTTATTCCTTTTATCTTGATGAGGAGCGCATCTCCACGATGGGCACAGCATCTGCTGGGGCAGCTGTGCAGGAGAGATAGAGGTCAAGCCCTAGGTAAAGCCAGCCAGACCTGTCAGCAGCAGGAAGAGGATAAGCACAGCCTTGTTCCTCTGCCACCATCTCCCCTATCTACACATCTCGAGGTCGGGCTAGGAGGAAAAAGCCTGCAAAGGAAAGAGGTGTTCTGAGCAGTGTGCTGGAGCAGATGTGCAGCTGAAGGGCTGAAAGAAACTGAGTGCTACCTAAACACTCTGAGGTGAATGCTGATGGTTTTCCTTTGGAGGAGGCTTGTTCAGAGGGCTGCCAAAACCAAGTCTCTGGGATGTCATAAACACAGCCCATGCCATCTCCATAGGCATCTTGTAGACACTCTGCTAAGACCAAGTGCCTACCTGACACCTGAATCTCAGCATCTTTTGGAGAGTACACTCCAGCCAAGCTCAGAGGCTGGTGTAGGGTCCAGAGGACAAATCTTATGAGGAGCAGCTGGGGGAAACGGGGTGGTTTAGTCTGGAGATAGTCTGGAGAAGAGGAGGCTGAGGGGAGACCTGAGGTGTAGAGACCTCTCTAGAGCTACCTGAGAGGAGATCATAGTAAGGGACTCTTCTCCCTAGCTTTAAGTGATAGAACAAGAGGAAATGGCCTGGAATTGTGCTGGGGTGGGGGTTAGACTGAATATTAGGAAAAGCTATTTTACTGAAAGGGTGGTCAGGCCTTGGAGCAGGCTGCCCAGGCAGTCAGTGGATCATCCTGGA
Source organism: Melanerpes formicivorus (assembly GCF_026170545.1). Lineage (NCBI taxonomy): Eukaryota > Metazoa > Chordata > Aves > Piciformes > Picidae > Melanerpes > Melanerpes formicivorus. The sequence goes on from NW_027142417.1 coordinate 1,197,858, forward strand.
GGTGTTAATAAGCCCTGTAGACATGGAACTCGGGGACATGGTATAGTGGGCATGGTGGTGCTAGTTCAGTGGTTGGATCAATGATCTTAGAAGTCTTTTCCAGCTGAAAGAATTCTATGATCCTGTGTGCCTACAGACTTGTAGTCTGAAGGTATGGTGAGGACTCGAGCTGGTACTCAAAGTGACTTGGTAGTATCACCAGCCTGCAGTCAGAGCCCTTAGCTGTGGGCTTCTGGTGGAGCTGGATGGGGCTGGCTCACTCCAGCTGAGGTTATTAGAGCTTGATCCTGTATCAGATATCACTGTTAATTCACAGAGAATGCCTCAGCAGCGGTGCCAGAGTGATATCTGACCACCCTGATACCTAAATTAAGGATGAAGGCATCCAAGGTGAGATAGAAAGGGAGACTTAGATGGGTGTGAGATGGCTGTGAATTACCTGCATTCCCTAGTCCCCTGGAGCTGCATTCAGGGGCAGTGTTTCTTGGCTATTCTCAAATGAAGAGGTTTTCCATTAATGGAGTGTTTGGGTTCTTTTTTTTTCCACATGTGGGTGAGCACAAGAAAGGAGAGGAATAATATGGGAGGGTGGTAAGAGTCCTAGGCACACCTTCCAAAGCCAGGTATACAGGAACAGAGCTTTATGGAGAGGAAAAATGTGATGTCACTCTTTATCTTCCAGGAGTGGTTAATGGTTCTTACCTGCATGCTTTCTTCAAAGGATCTTGCTGACAGCTTTGCTTTTGGCAGAAGCTGCTGTGCAGTTGGAAGTGCACTCCTGTGCTCCTTTCCCACTTTCGACCTTGCCTTGTCAGCCTCCTTGTGAACTGCCTCCAACCCTGTTCCTGGGGCAGGTCAGAGCTTGTTACCTCTCACCTCTCCTCCCCCAGGAAGCCTGAGGAGCAGCTGTAAGTGTGTGGTTGCTCTTCAGGTCTGTGTGAGAGTGGATGTCACTTGAGGTGCCTGTGCCTGAGTGTGGCTTGTTGAAAGCTGCAGCAGCAGCTCTGGGCTCTCTGCTTCTCTCTGTAGTTAGTCAAGAACACAAAAAAAGGGTGGGTGTGCTTGTGGCTAAGGCTTGGTTTCCTCAGCCTCAAAGGCTATTAGTGGCATGGGAACAGAAACTAGAGATTGTCCCATCTGCTGCTTGTACTGACCTTCAGATTTGTCAGTTCTTGACCAAGGGGCAAAAAAACCCAAAGCAAACCAAAAACCCCAGCCCAGCAGAGCAGACTGAGGGCAGAGCAGGTGGGATCAGCTGATCCTGTGTAAAAATCCTATGCTTTGGTTTTGTTATGAACAAAAAGACCTTTATGACATGCCCAGTGGCAGGTGTCCACCTAAGATCATATGGCATCCAGATGATCTAAACATGCACAGCTCTGTGCACCCCATTAGTTGTTGCTAATTCTGTCTCAGCCTGTGGGGCTCATCACTGACTTCAGATGAAGTTCTTGCTTAGTGCAGGGGGGGTTGGACTAGATGACCTCTAGAAATCCCTTCCAACCCAGTGCATTCTATGACTCTAGCACTCTCTGATTCTTTGATTCCAGATCAGTACAATCTCAGCTCCCTGTTGGCAGCTTTCCTTCATTACAAGTGCTTCCATTCCTGTGGGTATCAAAATGACTCCAGCACCCCATAATTAGATCTCATCTCAGCCTAATGTATGTGAATGTGCCTTATAGATTTAGTCTGCAGCCTCATTAGCTTTAAGCCAAGAGAGATAAGACATTGGACAGACAGGAAATTCTTGGTGCCACATCTTGTTGCAGAGCTGGCTTGGTGGCTTGAATGTGAAAACAAATGGGAGAGCTTCTCCTTGATAAGGGCCTTTAATCACAACCACGACACAAACACATTAGGAGCTAATTTCCTTTACCACCTCTGTAGGCAGAGAAACTTTGGCCCAGGAAGGATGTTATGAAATTCCACACAAATTTCCTGGAGGTGGGAGATACAGAAGTGGCCCTGAGCAGCAATCTGATCTCCAGCCTCAGCAGGATGACTTTTCAGAGCCATGGCAGAGGTATATTAAGAGTATCTCCACGAAGGCTTCACACTCAGACCTGAGTGACATCCACCTGAAGAATCCAAATGGTTCTTCACCTCCAGGAGCCTGAAAACAAAGCAAGCTGCAGCATCTCCCTGAGGAAGCAGCTCATAAGTAGTAAGTAAGGACTTTGATGGATGGAGGCAACAGAGGGAAGACTCCAGAACAGATTTGCTCTCCTCCAAGAACAAAAGCTTCTGCTCCAAGGAGGCCCAGGCCCAGGGCTGTTATTGGGTTGTTCTTCTCCTGCTGAGCCCTGAATTATGCCTTTCCAGTAGCTCCCCTGCTTCTGAGGGTAATCTGAAAGATCAAAAAGAGACAAAGACATGATCATTCTCCAGCTCTGTACTGGCCAAGACAGTTTTGGCTGACTGACTTAGTACAGATGGTCATCAGCCTCTGATCCAGCTCCTGGACTGCCTGGACCCGATCTCACAGCCCTGGAGCCAGAGACTCCATCCAGCCCCAGAGTCAGTGCACCTGATGACACTGCTGTTGCTTGGCTGAGCAGCACGGAGAGACACATCTGTAAGGATCCTGACACAGTGTAGGAAAACAGAGGAGGAAATATATTTGTCCAAGTGGAGAAAGTTTTCTTTATAGGCAGTCCAAAATGGACTGCTCTGACCTTGCTACCAAAGGCATTTCTCTGTGTTTGAAACAAGCTGCCTTTGTTCATCTTGGTTTGAACTGATTTGCACATGCCACCTGCTCATGTAATTATTCTTGGTCTTTTCTGAGAGCTCTTGCCCAGTGGACAGAGACAAAACTTTGGCTTTGTATCCAGAATGAATGTTCCCAAGACTCCTAAAATACCTCTTGGAGGATTTTCTGTCGCTTTCTATATCGTCTGGTTTTGAAGTCCATCTTTCCAGCAGCCATCACCTAAACCACAAGGCTGATCTCAAGGCTCTCTTCTGAGCTTTCTCTCTAAACTGTATCATGTAAACTATTTCTGGAGCCAGGTTTGATACCAGAAGAAAAGCTCCCTGTAAAACAAAAAAACCCCAACCCAACAGCTTCTCACCGGTGGCAGCTGACTGGTGACATTCTGTCTTCCAAAATTAACTCAGCTTTCTTTGTCTGCTTCAGAAATGAATCTGAATCCAAGGTTTGGCCAAAAAAAAATCCCCACCCCACCTACTAAATATCACTCCCAAACATAATCTTTATGACTTCAGACTTAGGGGAATAAGGCTTCAGTTCTTTGACCAAAGCTGAGGCAATGTCTAGTTATTTTGGTGCTCTCCCCAGCAGTTCAGTATCTCCTGTGTTATTGATTGTGGTGTTTTGGTGGAGGTGGTGCACCTTTAGGAGCCTCCAGCTCTAGAGTTCTCAGCACAAGAAGGATGTGGACCTGTTGGTGCATGTCTATAGGAGGTCACAAACATAATGGGAAGGCTGGAAACCCTCTGCTGTGAGGACAGGCTGAGAGGGTTGGGGTTGTCCAGCCTGGAGAAGAGAAGACTCCAGGGAGACCTTCTGGTGGCCTTTCAGTACTTAAAGGAGTAGATCAGAAGAGGAGGCTCGGGGGAGACCTCATTGCTGTCTACAACTACCTGAAGGGAGGTCGTAGCCAGGAGGGAGTTGGTCTCTTCTCTCAGGCAACCAGCACCAGAACAAGAGGACAGAGTCTCAAGCTGTGCCAGGGGAAGTTTAGGCTGGAGGTGAGGAGAAAGTTCTTCACTGAGTCATTCGCCATTGGGATGTGCTGCCCAGGGAGGTGGTGGAGTCACTGTCCCTGGAGGGGTTCAAGAGGGGATTGGATGTGGCACTTGGTGCCATGGTCTAGTCATGAGTTCTGTGGTGACAGGTTTGACTTGATGATCTTTGAGGTCTCTTCCAACCTTGGTGATACTGTGACAGAAAGATGGGAACAGACTTTTGAGCAGGGCCTGTTGTGACAGGACAAGGGGTGGTGGTTTGAAAGTAAAAGAGGGAGATTTAGAGTGCATAGAAGGAAGAAAAGCAATTATACTGAGGCTGGTGAGACACTGGCCCAGGTTGCCCAGAGAAGAGGTGGTAGATGCCCCATCCCTGGAACCATTCCAGGTCAGGTTATTTGGGGGTCTGAAGAACCTGATCTGGTTGAAGATGTCCCTGCTAACTGCAGGGGGTTTGGGCTGGATGACCTTTGGAAGTCCCTTCCGACCCAAACCATTCTATGATTCTGTGTCTGCTTTCTGCATTTGTGTGCTAGGAACCATCTCACCACTTTGGAGTTCCCAGCCCAGCTGTCAGCTACAGCTGCATTTTCCTGGTGCTTATGGAGGGCCTGAACAGCTTCTGAGAATGTTAATTTTGATTCTCAGCTATGTTTGAAGAAATCTGTGCTGGAGTAGAAGCTCTCCTGAGCTGTCAAACACTTAGGGGGCTGCAAATCAGCTCAGCCTCTGTTTGCTCTTCTGCTGTTTTGTTTTCTGTGGAGCCACACCAGAGTCAACCCAGGCAGAGGTTTTGGCCCTGGCTACGTCTTCAGAGTGACACCCAGTTCTTACCCTGGTGTTTCACAGGGAAGAACCACTTCAGTTCCTGCCCTTTGCTTTATGGTTGCAGCTTTCTTGCTCTTTAATCTGCAAAATTTGGCTTGGTGCATTGAGAATGATGTCACCAAACAGGAGCCCGAGCTCCAGCTGATCCTTTTGTACAAACAGTTTCTGCTCTGGTTTAATTTATGGCAGTGGCTGAATAGCTGCTTTGGGTTTACCAGCTCTGCTCTGTCAGCTCTTAATGAAGGTGGATTTCATGGAGGGCTTGTTTTCCTTTCTGGCACTGGGACCTGCTTTGCTCAGTATAAACAGAATCCTGTTGTTCACCAATGGGATTTCCATGGAATTTATGGGTTTTTTTGGTGTTGAATGCTAAATATTGGAATGGGTGAACTCTGGAGCTGGAGTTGGTGATTCCTTTCTGTTTATTGCAAATGAGCCATCGCTGGACCAGGGTAATCGATCCTGCATGGTCAGAGCAGTCACAGACTCACAGAATCCCAGCATGGTGGGGTTGGAAGGGACCTCTGAAGATCATCCAGGGGCACCCACAGCAGGTTGCCCGAGATCACAATGCCCAGGAGGGTTTGGAATCTCTGTAGAGAAGGAGACTCCACAACCTCTCTGGGCAGCCTGCTCCAGGGCTCCAGCACCCTCACACCTAAGAAGTTTCTCCTCCTGTTCAGGTGGAACTTCCAGTGCTCCAGTTTGTGCTCATTGTCCCTTGTCCTATCACAGGACACCACTGAAGAGCCTGGTCCCTTCTTGACACCCACTCCTCAGATATTTTAGATATTAATAACACCTCCTCTCAGCCTTCTCTTTCCCAGACCAAACAGTCCCAGGTCTCTCAGCCTTTCCTCACCACACTCCAGTGCCTTCATCATCCTCATAGCCCCACAGTGTTTGAGGAAAGCTGGCAGAGCCTCCCAAGGAAGGAACCAAGGAGCTGGCCTGGGTGATTGTATGGAACATTCTGACCTGTAAGCATCAGAACAGCAAAGAGCTTGCTCCAGCCCAGAGAACTCCCCTCTGCTAGAGACTCCATTTGCACTCCAGCACCGTTCCCTTGCAGGGCCTATAAAGCAGATTGCTAACAAAAAGGTTATTCAGAAGGTTCCTTTCAATAAACCCAAAGGTAACAAGTATCCACTGAGCAGATGTCATGAGACCGAGCCCCGCTCTGGAAAACTGCCGAGAGATATAAAACTGAGGCTTTCTTATTAACCTCCAGCACAATGCTTAAAGTCTTCTAAAGGAAAACTTTCCAGATGCCACCTGCATCTGAGATGCTAATGGGATGAGTGCCAGCGAGCCTCACTGATACTGGGAATGCTCTTAAGGAGCAGCTACAACTGATTGTACTGGCACAAACAAATCAAAACCTAATTTATGTATCCCTGCAGCTGCATCTCCAGCCAAAGCAGAGGCAGGAGTCAGGACCAATTCACAGCTGACTAATGCTGCCTCCTTCTTTGCAGATTTCTGGCATTTAAGTGTAATTAAGATTTATTGTTTGCTAACTCGCAGGTCAGGACAAGCACTGCAATATGGGTAACTTTTTGTTGACTAGGAAAATGCCTGCTAGGAGGAATCAGCAAACCTTCCAAGCAGAACATGACAGAAATGAATAACAGAGTTATCCTCATTTCTTCTGGCTCATCCTCATTTCTTCTGGCTGTGGTGAGCCCAGCAGGGTGAGGAGAGGCTGAGTATTGATAGCGCTGGGGAGCGGGCTATGGCAAGCCACTGCAGATGGTGGCATGGAGGGTAGGAGGAATTAGATTGGATGTCAGGAAGAGTTAGATTAGATGTTAGGAAGAGTTAGGTTGGATGTTATGAAGAGTTAGATTGGATATTGGGAATAATGAGGTTGGATATCAGGAAGAATTAGGTTGGATGTTAGGAAGAGTTAGGTTGGATATTGGGAAGAGTTAGATTGGATGTTAGGAAGAGTTATATTGGATGTTGGGAAGAGTTAGGTTGGATGTTGGGAAGAGTTAGGTTGGATATTGGGAAGAATTAGGTTGGATATTGGGAAGATTTAGATTGGATGTTAGGAAGAGTTAAATTAGATCTTAGGAAGAGTTAGACTGGATGTTAGGAAGAGTTAGGTTGGATGTTAGGAAGAATTAGGTTGGATATTAGGAAGAATTTCTTTGCTGGAAGAGTGGTGAAACATTGGAACAGGCTGCCCAGGGAGGTGGTGGAGTCACCACCCTTGGAGGTGTTCAGGCAAGGAGTGGATGTGGCACTTTGGGACACCGTCTAGCAGTCATGAAGGGGTTGGGTAGAAGTTGGACTTGATGATCTTAGAGGTGTTTTCCAACCCTAATGACTCTCTGGGGTAGGAATGGCTGAGTGCAGCATAGGTTATGGTAGGCATAAGACCTGTTTGCTTTTGCTCCAGGACAGATTTGCTAATCATCATCAGTGCTGTGCCCTTGCTTTTCTGCCCCCTGATGCCAGATGGAGAGATCTCTGCTAGCATGACCAGGTAATCACACAGAATCACCAGGTAAGTGGGGAAGGGACCCACCACAGCTTGCCATCCAACACAGGAGATAAAAAAGGGATCAGTTACTGCTACAGCCTGGCTGCAGAGGTGGTAAGGTGAGTCAGAAGATGAGGAGTTAGACCACCACTGCTCTGTGGCTTGCATCATCAGCAGGTTTAGTTTGTTCAATGCCAAAATGGTGCAGCAGGTGATAACTGGGCACCAAAGATGCTTGGGACCAGAACCAGCATCAGGGATGGTGAACACCTTTGGGATTTGTGTGGGACTGTGATTAGTACAGACAGGCTGAACTTGAAGCTCAGAGTCCAGCTATCTAATATATGAAACCAGTCCTCATTCTTAGAGCAATGTTTTGTTTCTCTGTTCCTTACAGCTGAGAATTTTCAAGCACTTTTGGACATTGATAACTGCAACTTTCTGATGCACCTGAGAGTTACCTGTACATGACCACCACTGAGGAGCAACTGGAGGCACAGGAGATGCTGGACTTGTTTTTTGAGTGCACCTGAAGTGTTTGTTGTCATGTGTGGAAAGAGGAGACAGAGGTTTTCACCTTGGATTTTCAGTCTGCCTAGCACTTGGGCTTGGGGATGTAATGAAAGAGAGATTTGGTGCAAGATTTGTCTCAGGATGTGATAGGGGAGATTTGGTGTAAGGCTTGTCTGGGGTACCACAGGAACAGCAGAGCAAAGCTGTGAGCAAAGCTCAGCTTTCCTTTGCTCTTGGCCTCATCACCAGGGTAAGAACTACCTCAAATCTTTTGTAGTCCTTTACAGCCCTGCCAAGGAAGCTCTATCAAATCAGGGTGTCTACACCTCCATTCTCTCAGTCCTTCTCATTTTCTCTTTCACTTCAAATCTCTTCATAAGCAGACTCCAACCTTCTGAGAGGGGACACAGAACAGAGATAAAGCTGTGTGGATCCACTTCTGTAACCAGAACTGCCTGTGTCACATCCTGGCACCAAAGGATGGAGCAAGAATATGTCTGAGGGTAAGAGCAACCATCCCTGGGCCACCTGCTGTGGGTGCCCTGCTTTAGCAGGTGGGTTGGACTGGATGATGCCCAGAGGTCCCTTCCAACCCACCACCATTCTGTGATTATCCCTTTTGGTAACTTCAGCAACCAGCCAAGGGCTGACCAACACCAGGAGCCTCTCCTACAGTTCCTTTGCTGGCCATGAGGTGGTTGTGAGATGCTGTGAGCAGAAGGGAATGCACATCCAATGTTTTGATCTGTGGAGGAGCATTTTGCCTAATATTTGTTCAAAGGCTTTTCTTTCCCCCTCAACTTTGTAATATGACTCTGAAGATGGCCAGGCCATGTTTTTAAAGGAGATACTCTGTGTGTGTGTGTGGTTTTTGAGACCTTTTTTCTTGTGGGGGGGGAAGGGGGATGATGAAGGGTTACATATTTTTTAACTTCAAACCCCAGATGTTCTTTACCAGAGGAAAAATAGAATAACATACATTAATAGCTTGGGAGAAACAATGGCAATATTTAATTAACCTTTAGAAATGGCTAATCTGTGAATCTGCACGTGTCAGCTCATCTTTAGAACAGAGTGACTGTGTGTGCCTGGGCCAAAATCAACATGCTTGGTCGGTGGATTTCTTCCACTGGGGATTCACATGAAGAACAAAAAAAAAAAAGGGGGGGGGGGGGGAAGGAAAGGAAAGGAAAAAGAAAGGAATGAGGGGGAAAAAAAAAGGAAAGGAAAAGAAAAAAAGGAAAGAAAAACAGGAAAGGAAAGGGGAAAAAAGGAAAGAAAGGAAAGGGAAAAAGAAAGGAAAGAGAAAAAAAAGGAAAGAAAAAAGGTAAGAAAAGAAAGGAAAGAAAAAAAAAGTAAAGAAAGGAAAGGGATAAAGAAAGGAAAGAGAAAAAAAGAAAGGAAAAGAAAAAAGGAAAGAAAAAAATGAAAGGAAAGAAAGGAAAGGGAAAAAAGGAAAGGAAAGAAAGGAAAGGGGGAAAAAGGAAAGGAAAGAAAGGAAAGGGGGGAAAAGGAAAGGAAAGAAAGGAAAGGGGGGAAAAGGAAAGGAAAGAAAGGAAAGGGGGAAAAAGGAAAGGAAAGAAAGGAAAGGGGGGAAAAGGAAAGGAAAGAAAGGAAAGGGGGGAAAAGGAAAGGAAAGAAAGGAAAGGGGGGAAAAGGAAAGGAAAGAAAGGAAAGGGGGGAAAAGGAAAGGAAAGAAAGGAAAGGGGGGAAAAGGAAAGGAAAGAAAGGAAAGGGGGGAAAAGGAAAGGAAAGAAAGGAAAGGGGGGAAAAGGAAAGGAAAGAAAGGAAAGGGGGGAAAAGGAAAGGAAAGAAAGGAAAGGGGGGAAAAGGAAAGAAAGGAAAGGGAAAAAAGGAAAGAGAATAAAGGAAAGGGATAAAAAGGAAACAAAGGAAAGGAAAGGGAAAAAAAGGAAAGGAAAGAAAAGAAGGGAAAGGAAAATTGGAAAGAAAAGAAAGGAAAGGGGAAAAAAGGAAAGAAAGGAAAGGGAAAAAAGGAAAGAAATGAAAGGGAAAAAAGGAAAGAAATGAAAGGAAAGGGATAAAAAGGAAACAAAGCAAAGGAAAGGGAAAAAAAGGAAAGGAAAGAAAAGAAGGGAAAGGAAAATTGGAAAGAAAAGAAAGGAAAGGAAAAAAAAGGAAAGAAAAGAAAGGGAAAAGAGGAAAGTAAAAAAGGAAAGACAAAAAAGGAAAAAGGAAGGAAGAAAAGGAAAGGAGAAGAAAGGAAAGGAGAAGAAAGGAAAGGAGAAGAAAGGAAAGGAGAAGAAAGGAAAGGGGAAAAAGGAAAGGGGGAAAAAGGAAAGGGGAAAAAGGAAAGGGGAAAAAGGAAAGAAAAGAAAGTAAAGGGGGAAAAAAAGTAAAGGGAAAAAGGGAAAAAATGAAAGGAAAAAAAAGGGGAAAAAGGAAAGAAAACCCAAAGTTTGGGTTTGGTGTTTTGTTTTGGTTAGTCTGAGTTGTTTGACTTGCTGCATTCTTGTGATGCAGATGACCTCGTCAGGCTTGCTGCAGCCTGGTGTTGCCACAAATCCAAGATCTGCATGTCCAAGGCTTGGCTCTTAGCCCTTAGTCATTGGACCAGACAGGCTGCAGGTCTTGTGGGACCATTAAAAGCTTCAGTTTAGCAAGGGGGCTGTTACCTCTTCATCACTGACTCTCTCTGTCCCTCTAGCTTGGCTGCCATCAGCACTTATCTTCAGCACACACTCCACCTGCCAAATCCTCTCTCTGTTTTTCATTTGAATCTGCAGGAGAGAGAAAGGGTCTGTGAACATCCAAGTCCTTTGGAGCCCTCCCCCCACCCCCATTTCCCATCTGATGGGAGTCCCCTGCTAAAATGGGATGGGCTAGAGCCCTCCTCCAGCTGGCTGCCAGGGCTGCAAGGTGCAGGCAGCTCGCAGGGTCTCTCAGCATGCAGGAGAGGTATCTGAAGCATAAGGCTGGTGGTGCATGCAGGAGGAGTGGCAAGTACACCAGAAGGTGAAGAGATGGCTGGAAGCAACACTAATGCCCCTCCATCTGGAAAGATGAGTGCTGTTTAGTACGTCTGGAAAGCATTATTTCTGCAAATAGCTCAACCTCTTCCAGCTCAGAGTCAGGGATCCCAGCCTGCTGCCAAGCTTAGATCTCCCTGATGGCAATGTGGTAGGGGAGATGGCGAACAAGTGTACTAATGGCATAAAGCAGGGGGGAAAACAGCATCCAATACATCAGCTTAAGGTACATCAGGCATCTGCCCTTCTCCCAGAAGGCTGCCTGTGACTTCAAACTGCATTAAGACACACACTTGTGTTTTATATCACGGGATCAGCCCATATGATAAAAGTTTAATTGGGTGGGTGTGAAGGGGAATTTAGATGTGGCTCAGCTGATCCTTCCCAGTGATTTAGCTTCACAAGGAGGGAGATATGGGAAAGGATCAGCTCTAACCTACCACTGCCCCTGAATTCCTGTCTGAATTGTAGCCCTGCAAGGGTCTAGCTGCCCTGAAAACATCGAGAGCTGCCTTTTCATGCTGTTTTTTCATGTTGCTTTCCACCAAAGGCCTGCCCCAAGGTTGTTCAAAACCTCGATTCAAATTGAGAGATGGCTCAGCAAACCTCACCAGGAATTTGGCTCAGCAGCAAAAAAAAACCCAAATCAATCTATAGGGCTTCCCTCTAAGGAGTTTTGAGTGGCTGGAGATGTGGGTGTGCAGGTCCCAATAAAACACTTGCTTAGCTGGTAACCACATTAAGCCAGCAGCCTCCACACATCTATCAGGAGCACATGCCTCGTGTGGATTTTGAGCAGGACAGTTTCCAAACTCCTCCTCATCAGCCTGATTTCTAATGCTATGTATTCATGATCAGCGTGGGGAGGCTGTGCCTGGTAATGAACAAGTTGTGATGCAGCTGATGTGTGAGGGTCTTGAGTGCATTCTCCTGGGTCACTGGTGACCAAACCATCTGATATGTGCCAGGTTTGGATGGGACATGTGGTGTGTGGGGGTGGGGGGAAAAGCTCATGAAGGGTTTCTGGAAAAGGTTGCTTTGTTTTATTCACAGCAGATTTGGAGCTTGACATTCAATGAATCACTGAATTGTGAGGAGGGTTGGAAGGGACCTTCAGAGCTCCTCGAGTCTCACAGGTTCAAAATGGGTTTTCAAACTCTCTTGGGTTGGACTCCAGGACCCTGAAACACAGGTTTGGAAAAGCAAGCTATAGTCAGACTAGAAAAATGAAGGCACCTTCCCCACTCCCCAAGCAGCTCCAGGAGGATTTTGTCACAGGTGTAGTAGGTTTGTGCATTTTCTCACGGATTTCTGGGTGTCTACCTCAACAATTTCTTATCACAGTATCAGTCAGGGTTGGAAGGGACCACAAGGATTTCTTTACGGCGCTCCTTCCCACATCTCTCTCCTGTCCCAAACATGAGCCTGTTCTAAAATGTGTGCTGAATGTTGTGGGACTTGCTGTTTGGTCTGGAGAAGAGAAGGCTCTGAGGAGACCTTACTGTGGTGCTCCAGTATCTGAAGGGCGCTACAAGAAAGCTGGGGAAGGACTTTTGAGGGTGTCAGGGAGTGACAGGACTGGGGGGAGTGGAGCAAAAATAGGAATGGGTCAATTCAGGTTGGATGTTAGGAAGAAATTCTTCAGCATGAGGGTAGTGAGAAACTGGAACAGGTTGCCCAAAGAGGTGGTGGAAGCCTCATCCCAGGCTGGATGTGGCTGTGAGCAACCTGCTGTAGTGTGAGGTGTCCCTGCCCATGGCAGGGGAGTTGGAACTGGATAATCCTCAAGGTCCCTTCTGACCCTGACAATTCTGATTCTATGACTCCCCATAGCTCCTGCCTGGGTATGGAAGGCTCTGTAGGCCAGGGCTGATGTTTGTTTCCTTTTTAGACTCCAAAATGAGCTTAAAAATTGGCTGTGGTTGACTGAAGGTAACTGCATATGCAAACACATGTAGTCCCTGGCTGTGTATTGTGGGGGGCTTAATGGAAGAAATAAAAATGCAAGGAACGAGCTGGAAACAACAGCAACCACAAAACCTTAACAACCTCATTTTTTCCCCTTGCTTTAAACAAGGACTTTACTTTTTCTTTCAAAAATAACCCAAAACCAGTTTTCCCCAACATTTTTTTTTCCTTTTGCTGCTCAATTTTTTGTTTTCTTAATAATAATTCTGGAGATTTTTACTGGTTCCTTTTCCTTTTCCTTTTCCTTTTCCTTTTCCTTTTCCTTTTCCTTTTCCTTTTCCTTTTCCTTTTCCTTTTCCTTTTCCTTTTCCTTTTCCTTTTCCTTTTCCTTTTCCTTTTCCTTTTCCTTTTTTCCTTTTCCTTTTCCTTTTCCTTTCCCTTTCCTTTTCCCTTTCCTTTCCCCTTTCCCTTTTCCTTTTCTTTTCCCTTTTCCTTTCCCCTTTTCCTTTTCCTTTCCCTTTTCCTTTTTTCTTTTTCTTATTTTTCTTTTTCCCTTCTCCCTCTCCCTCTCCCTCTTCTCCTCTCTTCTCCTCTCTTCTCTCTTCTCCTCTTTTCTCCTCTCTTCTCCTCTCTTCTCCTCTCTTCTCCTCTCTTCTCCTCTCTTCTCCTCTCTTCTCCTCTCTTCTCTCTTCTCCTCTCTTCTCCTCTCTTCTCCTCTCTTCTCCTCTCTTCTCCTCTCTTCTCCTCTCTTCTCTCTTCTCCTCTCTTCTCCTCTCTTCTCCTCTCTTCTCCTCTCTTCTCCTCTCTTCTCCTCTCTTCTCCTCTCTTCTCCTCTCTTCTCCTCTCTTCTCCTCTCTTCTCTCTTCTCCTCTCTTCTCCTCTCTTCTCCTCTCTTCTCCTCTCTCTCTCTCTTCTCTCTTCTCCTCTCTTCTCCTCTCTTCTCCTCTCTTCTCCTCTCTTCTCCTCTCTTCTCCTCTCTTCTCCTCTCTTCTCCTCTCTTCTCCTCTCTTCTCCTCTTTTCTCCTCTCTCTTCTCCTTTCCTCTCTCTTCTCTTTTCCTCTCTCTTCTCTTTTCCTCCTCTTTCCCTCTCTTTCCCTCCCTTTCCTTTTCCTCTCTTTCCTTTTCCTCTCTTTCCTTTTCCTCTCTTTCCTTCTCCTCTTTCCTTTTCCTCTATTTCCTTTTCTCTGTTTCCTTTTCCTCTATTTCCTTTTCCTCTCCTCTTCTCTTCTCTTCTCTTCTCTTCTCTTCTCTTCTCTTCTCTTCTCTTCTCTTCCTCTTCTCTTCTCTTCTCTTCTCTTCTCTTCTCTTCTCTTCTCTTCTCTTCTCTTCTCTTCTCTTCTCTTCTCTTCTCTTCTCTTCTCTTCTCTTCTCTTCTTCTCTTCTCTTCTCTTCTCTTCTCTTCTCTTCTCTTCTCTTCTCTTCTCTCTCTTCTCTTCTTCTTCTCTTCTCTTCTCTCCTCTTCTCTCCTCTTCTCTCCTCTCCGAACCTCTCCGAACCTCTCCTCTCCTCTCCTCTCCTCTCCGAACCTCTCCCTCTCCGAACCTCTCCTCTCCGAACCTCTCCTCTCCGAACCTCTCCTCTCCGAACCTCTCCTCTCCAAACCTCTCCTCTCCTCTCCGAACCTCTCCTCTCCTCTCCTCTCCGAACCTCTCCTCTCTTCTTTTTTCTTTCTCTTCTCTTCTCTTCTTTTTTCTTTCTCTTCAATACTTTGAACACCACAAGTGAAGCATTCTGGTGAAAAATATGATAGGAAATCTCCAATCCTAAAGAGAAGGGGGGGGGAGGAAAAATGGCTGAGGCATTTTGTGAAGGAGGATTGGGGTTTTGTTGTGGATGTGGTTGGGTTTTTTTTTTGGCTAAAAAAGGGTTCTTTTCAAGTGAAAAAGGCATGTCGTGCAAAAAAATTCAATTAGTTCTAGTTTCAAGATCCCTATGGGCCATATCCTGAATAGTTACTGAGACAAAGCTCCCATTGAAGTCACTGGGCAGACTTCCTGATTAAAGCCTTCAGGACTAGGTCAACTGGGAGTTTTGCCTGAGTAAGCACTTCAGGATTTGAGTGTAAACACAGCCATTGGGGGATAAATGGGTTAATACCGCAGCCTGGTACCTTCCCTGCGCTGGGAAGGTCTGCTTTGCATAAGGGACGTGGGTCCCTCTTCTTCTTCCTCCTCTTCCTCCTCCTCCTCATGAGGATGGCAGACATTTTATTTTCCATCACCCACTGTGCTGCTGCCCTGTCCTTCGTGTCCCCAAAGCATGGTTGCCTGCTCCTGCTCCTTCCCTCTTCCCCTCCAAGAGTGAAGCCATTGAGGCCACCTCGCTCTTTTAAATACAGTACCCAGGGAGGAATCCCCCTGCCCCCCTCCCAGCCGAGCCCCAGTCCTCCCCATCCAGGCTGAGTTAGTCATGTCTGACTTCTCCTATTCACATTATGGCTACCCTTGTTGCTTTTTGGGTTTTGTTTTGCTTCCTTACTGTTGTTGTTTTTCAGCCAAAGCTGTCATTTATCATGAGAACAAGAGCAGCCATGTGTTGATTTTTCTGGATTCCTTTTGGACAGTGTCCCAGTGCTAATGAAGGCCCTTCCAAAGTGCTAAAGAGCTGGTGCCAAAATCAGTTACAGTGAAAACAATAGGGGAGTGGTGCACAGACAGCAGATCCAGTGTGTGTGTGCGTGCATGCGTGTGTGAGCCGAGGGAGCACTTACAATTGTGAGTTTGGGGGGGTAGGGGAGGTGGGGGGTGTGTGTGTGTGTCCCTCCCCCTCTCTCTCCCCAGCCTAGCCCTTAAGGATAATAAATTCGACTGAGCCAAGGGGCTTGAATTTGCCTTTGCTCAGGCAGAGTCTGAGGCACACTGCAAAGAAAAGCCAGTGGTGGTGGTGGTGGTGGGGAACAGTAGAAATAAATGTTCACACATTATGTCCTGCCTGGTCTGGATAATAACACAAAAATCAATGTTGTGCCTAAGCTGTGACAATGATGAGGAAGCTCCTGCAAGAGTTAGAGGACCTTGAAATTCAGGGCTTTAGCTCAGTGATCTAAAAACTTCTTCTTCTTCCTTCTTCTTCCTTCTTCTTCCTCCTTCTTCTTCTTCTTATATATCTAATTTCTCTTTAAAGGTCTCCTTAAAATCCATTTAACAAAACTAGAAATGGGTAGATTCAGATTGGATGTTAGGAAGAAGTTCTTCCCCATGAGGGTGGTGAGAGCCTGGCACAGGTTGCCCAGGGAGGTGGTGGGAGCCTCATCCCTGGAGGTGTTTGCAGCCAGGCTGGATGTGGCTGCGAGCAACCTGCTGTGGTGTGAGGTGTCCCTGCCCATGGCAGGGGGGTTGAAGCTGGCTGAGCCTTGAGGTCTCTTCCAGCCCTGACAGCTCTGTGATTCTGTGATGGTTATTATTTTAACCACACTTTGGAAACAGAACTGCTCTGCTTCTCAGACTTTGCAAGCTGCTGCTTCTGCAGCACAGGCAGCATCTTACAACAAGCCAGCAGCAGTTATTTGCTGCTCCTCTACAGGTAAGGTGCAGGGCAGTGATGGAAATACTTTTCCTGTGTCCCTGAAGGTGAGTGAAACCAAGACAGAACCATGCAGGCTGTGCCCAAATCTCCCCAAGCTCCCTGCAAATGCGAATGGACAGCTGAACACGGGTGGTCCCAGCACAGCTACTGGGAGAGGGAGAATTTTCACCTCGTAGGAAGCTGACAGTCACTGCATTTCCCTGCTGTGATTCATCTTGGGGGATTTATGTCTTTTCTGACCCAGAGCACTGGGTGATTCTGCAGCCCAGCCAGCGCTGTCCCCCAGCCCAGTTTCTAGCCTTGTGCTCCATCTACCGGCTACCAGCCCCGGGCACCACCAGGCTGCTGCTGTCTCTTTCTGCTGCATTTGGGGCACAGGGACCCAGAGCAGGAAACCTTTCCATGTACCCTGCTCGGAGCATCCCATAGCTGCTGGCCCCATGGCTGCTTCCACTGCCCCGTGGGTGCTGGGCAGGGGTTGGAGAGCTCTGTGGAGCACATGGCAGCCCAAAGCTGTCACAACAGAATGGTAAGGCTGAGCACTGGGTTCAGTGGTGGACTTCTTACTGCAAGGATATTGGGGTGCTGGAGTGGGTCCAGAGAAGGGTAATGAAGCTGGTAAAGGGTCTGGAGAGCAAGGCTGATGAGGAGCAGCTGAGGGAACTGGGGGTGTTTGGACTGAAGAAAAGGAGCCTCAGGGGAGACCTTCTGGATCTCTGTGCCCCCCTGAAAGGAGCTTGCAAGAAGATGGGGGTCAGTCTCTTCTCCCCATTTACAAGTGATAGGACAAGAGGAAACAGCCTCAAATTGAACCAGGGGAGGTTCAGGTTGGGCATGAGGAACAATTTCTTCCCCCAAAGGGTTGTCAAGCCCTGGATCAGGCTGCCCAGGGCAGTGGTGGAGTTTTCATATCTGGAGGGGATTCAAAATCACGTCGATATGGTGCTGAGGGCCGTGGGTTAGTGGTGACCTGGCAGTGCTGGGTTAAGGGTTGGACTTGATGTGAAAAGTGTCTTCCATCCAAAACAATCCTATGATGCTTTACACACACAGACCCACAGATCTGTGTGTGTGTGCTGATGCATCTTGCAGCTGACAGGGATCCAGCCACTTCTGCTGTGTTTCTGCAGCCCCCATTTCTCTTTATTAAACCCCAAATGGTTTAATCAAAACAATGTTTACTCAACATGGCTGGGAAGCAATTCTTTCATTACCAGATGCCAATCCTTCTTCTGTGCTTTTCAGTTGTGAGCAAGCCAGTCAGTGTTTACAGGCAGATGCTGGTGGTTTGGAAAGGCTCTTCTGTGGCAGTCCCCACCAAAGCAGGGTTTGTTCCAAAAAGATAGAAATCTGGAGGGTTTTGCTTGAAAAAGCTCTATAGTTTGGACAAATCAGTTTAACTCTCCTTAGTATCAGGTGATGGAATGGGAAGGAATCACCTGGAATTGTCCCAGGGGAAGGTTTAGGTTGGAGATCAGGAGCAATTTCTTTGCTGCAAGAGTGGTCAGGGATTGGCACAGGCTGCCCAGGGAGGTGGTGGAGTCACCACCCCTGGAGGGCTTCAAGAAACCTGTGGCCATGGCACTTAGGGCCATGGTTTAGTGGCCATGGGGGTGTTGGGCTGGTGGTTGGACTGGATGATCTCAGAGGGCTTTTCCAACTGAAACAACTCCATGCTAATTTACCTCTACCATACACACATGCTGCAGCAAATAAAAATGACCTTGTTTACTTTTGGATCCCCATTTAATGTGAATTTGGGCCAGCCAGCTAAAACCAACACAACTGTGAACTTGTTTTTCCTGTTTCTTGTCTGCAGGGACATTACCTTCTGCAGGATCTGGTAGACTCCCCAGATTCTGAGGCCAGAAGGACCATTGTGTTCATCTGACCTGATTGTGTTCATCTGACCTGACCTCCTGCATAGCACTGGGCATAGAATTTCACATACTCCCCACTAGCCCAGGTGGGTCAAGGCTTCATCCAACCTGGTCTTGAAGACCTCCAGGGAGAGGGCATCCACAGCCTCCCTGGGCAACCTGTTCCAGTGTCTCCCCACTCTCACTGGAAAGAATTTTATCCTAATCTCCAGTTCAAATCTGCCCTCCCCAAGCTTCAATCCATTCCCTCTGTCCTGCCACTACAGCCCTTGTCAAAAGTCCTGCAGGTGGGGGTCTCATGAGAGCAGAGCAGAGCAGAGCAGAGGGGCAGAATCACCTCCCTTGTGCTGCTGGTCGCAGTCATACCTCCTTAACCCCCCCTTGGCACCACCAAGCTATTGTAGATGTAGCCTGAATGCATGTAGGTGTTTCAGGAGAGCTCCAATTCATCAGCTGCCTCCTTGTCTTTCACCTTCTCGTTCAAGCATTTCAGCAGAGCAACAGATGGTCCATTGCTGGCCATTTGCAGTGACTGTGTGGTGTCCCAAAGAAGGGCCACATTCTTCGAGCTAAAAGGGACTCTAAGTTTCCTCACCCTATAAGAATTTCAAATGATGCCTCAGTTTGCCTTGCCACAGAAGGAAACCTGTTTGCCCACAGCTGAAGGGTGAAATCTGCAGGCTTCAAACATCCTCTCTCACCATATGGACTATCCTATAGCCTTATCATCAGAGAGCATGGAGGGTTTGAAGCACACAAGCACACAAATGTCCTCATTCCTTTTTGCCTCGGTGCCTTTGGATCCTGAACTTGGGATGACTGAAATTGTGATTGGCTTGGGAGTAACCTCTCTCCTCACTATTTATTGCTGCCATTGGCACATTTAACCATTTGCAGAGGCTGGTTTCAAGTTGTGTGTTCTGTTGATGCACCTTAGGAGCACAGGCATTGCAGGAACCAAAAGCTTTAATACACAAAAGGGATTATAATATCTCCAAAGTATTTTAACTCATTGAATTTTGCACTGCTGCTCCAGGTGAAGCTGCTTCAGCAGGCAGGTTGGGCTAGGTGATCCCTAGAGGTGATCCCTAGAGGTCCCTTCCATCCTCCACCATTCTGTGATTCCCTGCTTCTGGGAAACATCTCCATGTGAGAGACTAACACAAAACATTTCTAAAGGTCTCAATCAAGTCTATAAATGCATAGAAGAGAACATCCTTTGGGCAACCTCTTGTAGACAGGACACAGTTTGACCTGGCTGCTGAGGACTGCTGCAGATCTGTAGCCCTACAGCTGTGTGGTTTACTTTGCCTATCATCTGCTCCCAGAGACCTCCATGCCCAAAGGCACTTTGAAGCTTGGATCCTAATTCACCATGTGGACATCCATGACTCTTAGGGAAGTAAGTCAAGTACCTTGATCCTTCCTGCTACTGGGTTTGTGTTTTTCCAGCTGACCAGCTGAAGTGAATTCTTGAGCATGGGCATCTTCCCAGGGGACACCTTGGCCAGATGAGGTCGGTGACTTGGATGCAGAGCAGTGTTTGGAGCTTGATGCGTGGGTTAAGGCTTCATGTGCAGCACAGGAGGTCTTCTGCTGAGTTTATTCTATTCCTATTTTATGTAAAACAGGTTTCAGCTTCTGGGTAAGAAGGGATCCAATGAAGATCTTCCTTCCTCCCCTCTCATGTCCCTATGAGGGACACTTGGAAGAAAGGAGGGGCCTTAGGTGAGTTGTCTTTGAGTGACTTAGGGTGGAAACATGTAAATGTGAAGGCCAGTGGCCTTGGGTGCTGAGCTAGGTCATTGCGTCCTCTGAGTGATCCTGGGCTCGTGCTCTTTTGGATTCAAACCAGCTTGCCAGTGGAGTCAAACTGCTGAAAGTCAGTAGGCTGGAGTGCCTGGATGCAGCTCCCTCGTTTCCCTTCTCTCAGTGCCCTTCCGTGTGCTGCCTGAGTGCTATGGGAGGGATTAAACATTTTTGCCAGGCAAGAGATCTATGGAACAAGGAAGGCTGATGGGGAGGGAAAGGATAACAACATAATTCATAAAAAGCTCTTAGAAGCAACAGCCTTTAGCTTTCTGCCACCATGGAGTGGGGCTGGAAATAGCAGGTAATGGGACCAGTGTCCCTTTAAGAATTCTTGAGGTTACTAATGGATATAGGTCATGGTGACAGCCTTAAATAAACCTTCAGTAATAAACAAATCATTTTGAGTTTTCATAAGATTACCATCACTGGAAGGCTGCTCCAGGAGGGCTAAGAATGCGTGAAGGAAATGAGCATGATAGATCATATACATCATACTGTCAGAGCCCAAGAAAAGGACAAAAAAAGATCTTTCAAGGAGGCTCATCCTGTATTCCTGATAAAGGCTGTTAAGGATGTGCATTAATATTAATCCTCTATTTTACAATAAGCTATTCACTGCCCCTACACAAGATGCAACACTGCATGGGGGGGAAAACGAAAACAAAACTTAGGAGGAGAGATCCCAGCGGGCAAAAGTGTCCTGCTCCCAGCACTGGGAGATTGGAAGCACCAAGAGGCCTCCAAGGGATAATCATCTGTCCAAAAATCACTGTGGGAATGATATGGAAGTCCTACACCTGACAAAAATCCCAGCTCTCGTTGCTTCCTGCAGTGCATTTCTCATGTATTGCAGCTTGCAGCTTTGCTTTGGGGTTAGCCATTTACATTCAATTTAAATGGAGTTTGCAGCTCTTGAATAGAGTTCACAGTTCTTACCTGTTCTAAAAGTGCTTCCACTCTGATGGCTTTTAGTGCTGCCTTCTGGTGAAGGATGAGGCACATTTGAACAGAAATATTGCCTCTCCTGATTGGATGCTCCTGTATTTCTTCCTGTAATCAATGTCTGCACTTGGTCTTCCTACCACAGTACCCAGAAACCTGGACTGGAGTTCAGCTGAGTCAAGATGTGATTAGAATAAGATTTCCTTCTTCAGTGGGAAAAAAACAACAACACAGCCTTCTCTAAATTGAGTGCCATGGAATCATAGAATCAACCAGGTTGGAAAAGACCTCAGAGATCATCCAGTCCAACCTGTTAACTAATACATAACACCTCCTGACAACTACACCATGGCTCCAAGTGCCACATCCAAGCCTTTTTTGGACACCTACAGGGATGGTGACTCCACCACCTCCCTGGGCAGCACATTCCAGTAGGCAATCTCTCCTTCTGTGAAGAACTTTCTCCTCACCTCGAGTTTAACTTCCCCTGGCACAGCTTGAGACTGTGTCCTCTTGTTCTGGTGCTGCTTGCCTGGGAGAAGAGGCCAACCCCCACCTGGCTACAACCTCCCTTCAGGTAGTTGTTGAAAGCAAGGTCTCCCCTGAGCCTCCTCTTCTCCAGGCTAAACACCCCCAGCTCCCTCAGCCTCTCCTCATGGGGCTTGTGTCACTTCATTATTTACACAGGTCCCATTCTGGAATACAAATGCCTCATGGATTGTGGGGTTTTTAAACCTCTGCTAGCTCCTCATAAATTCCTCCACCTCTAAAAGAAAAAAGGAGAAAGGGAAAAAAAAAGGCGAAAGGAAAAAAAAAAGAGATGCTGTGGGTGGAGTGGATAAGTAATAGGATGCACTGCTCTGGGTGGGGGGAATGAGAGTTGAGAGATCTTTGTGGATAATGACCTGCCAATGATTGTAAATACAAGGTGACATCTTTAAAGATAAGGACATTCACAAATCGATTAGACAAATCAGTTAAGCAAGGCCACGCAGATATATGGCGAAGGAGTGAGGACCGGAACGTCCGACTGTATGGAACGCACAGAGCAGTGCAAGTGTTGTGATGCCTTCCTCCCGGTGTCCATAAATAATCATCAGCAGCACAAACCTGCTCCTGCCCACAGCCCAAGCATCCCAGTAATGTGAATTGATTGTTAGCATTTTGCTTTGGAGATAGATTAATTAAGGCTGAATCATATGGCAGCCCTTACAAAAAAGGTACTGTACCTGTGACATCTAAATTGATACCGAAGGAATTCATCACCAGCAGGGTAATTGCAATGAGCAGCTAATGAATTAATAACAGATCATTTATGATTCACACACATACACACACACACACACTCACTCACATGCACAGAGGAGAGCAAAGTTACTGCTGCCACATCCAGGAGTGAGGTCCCTGTTTTTTTTCACTCTCTGTGGAAGTTCCTCCTGGTTTCCAGGGAGCTTGTGCCTGCTGCTGGGCAAAATGGAAGCAGAGAAACTACAGTTGTAGAGTCAGTAATGTTGGGGAAGTCCTCTAAGATCATCAAGTCCACCTCAACACCTCCATGACCGCTAGGACCACGTCCCAAAATGCCACAGCTGCTTGTTCTGTGAACTCCTTCAGTGATGGTGGCAAGGTGCAGTAACATCCAGGTGGGTTCCTGCCACAAAACTGTGATCCATCCTTCCTTCCTTCCCTCCTTCCCTCCTTCCTTCCTTCCCTCCTTCTCTCCTTCCCTCCCTCCTTCCTTCCTTCCTTCCTTCCTTCCTTCCTTCCTTCCTTCCTTCCTTCCTTCCTTCCTTCCTTCCTTCCTTCCTTCCTTCCTTCCTTCCTTCCTTCCTTCCTTCCTTCCTTCCTTCCTTCCTTCCTTCCTTCCTTCCTTCCTTCCTTCCTTCCCTCCTTCCTTCCCTCCTTCCTTCCCTCCTTCCCTCCCTCCTTCCCTCCCTCCTTTCCTCCCTCCTTCCCTCCCTCCTTCCCTCCCTCCTTCCCTCCCTCCTTCCCTCCCTCCTTCCTTCCCTCCTTCCTTCCTTCCTTCCCTCCTTCCTTCCTTCCTTCCTTCCTTCCTTCCTTCCTTCCTTCCTTCCTTCCTTCCTTCCTTCCTTCCTTCCTTCCTTCCTTCCTTCCTTCCTTCCTTCCTTCCTTCCTTCCTTCCTTCCTTCCTTCCTTCCTTCCTTCCTTCCTTCCTTCCTTCCTTCCTTCCTTCCTTCCTTCCTTCCTTCCCTCCTTCTCTCCTTCCCTCCTTCCCTCCCTCCCTCCTTCCTTCCTTCCTTCCTTCCTTCCTTCCTTCCTTCCTTCCTTCCTTCCTTCCTTCCTTCCTTCCTTCCTTCCTTCCTTCCTTCCTTCCTTCCTTCCTTCCTTCCTTCCTTCCTTCCTTCCTTCCTTCCTTCCTTCCTTCCTTCCTTCCTTCCTTCCTTCCTTCCTTCCCTCCTTCCTTCCTTCCTTCCTTCCTTCCCTCCCTCCTTCCTTCCCTCCCTCCTTCCTTCCCTCCCTCCTTCCCTCCCTCTATAACAAAAGATGCTGGCACAGAAGTGGGGGACAACATTTTCATATAGTTTTGAAGTCACTCTGGATGGACTTTGGGTACTTTCTGGAAGGTCTCCCGAAGGGATGTGGAAGCTGGGCACCTGCATGGTACTTGTGCTCTAGCAGCAGAGGTCTGCTGTACGTGGCTGGTTGTGCCAGCAGCCTCCTTTCAGTACCAGTAGCCCTGAGTTCTCCTCTCGTCTGTTTCATCAGCCTCTGCAGATTGTCACTGCTCAGAGAGGAGGTTTTCAGGTTTAGAAATGCTAACAGCACACACAGACATGAAGAAAGACCTGGAAGTGTTGGGCTCATCCCTTTCCTCCAGGTGACAGATAAATTACTTTCCCACCATTTACACTTCTTTTCCTTTTGTTATCTGGACCCATTCCTCATCTCCTCAATCTTTCAAAAGCTAACCTAGACTTTTCCTTTCTCAGCAACGTCTCTCTGCCTTGGACTTCAGACTCTGTGAAAGTGCCTCTGATGGCCATCACTTGACTTCCCTTGAATGTCCCATCCATTACTTAGCTGTGGGGCAGAAATAAGGCACCTCCATCCACTAACAAGGTGTTGGTCAAGGCCAAGATGACCTTCTCTGGCTGCTGCCAAGGATTCTTTCTATTTTCATCTTCTTCGTTCTGCCTGTGACTACTGAGTTACCAATGATAACTCAAATGATCAATTTCTCATTGATTATTCTCTCCTGAGACACCTCTGACCGTGCTCCCTCCCTTCTCATCCTTCCCTTTATGGCCAGTCCTTCAGTGATTCTTTGTTATTTTGGCTCTGACTTCAGCCTGTTCTTGTACTCATCACCTGGTAATCTCCTGGCAGCCCCATTCCCTTGTCCATGCTGGCAGCTCCTGTGGTCATCTCCTCATCCTTCATCCACTGCCTGGCCATTCTGTTTTGTCTTCTTCCACAGCTCTGGCATTGCTGTGTTGTCCTCATCAACTCAAACTCAGCTTTGTGTCAACTGAACTCTGTTGTTACCTTTCACTTGCCTTCCCTGCCCATTACTAGTATGAATTCCCTAAGCTGCTTGGCAGAGGTGCATGACTCAGCTCTCATCAGATGCCCATGATAGTGCCCAGACTCTGGAGCTTCTAAGTGCTTATCTTACTGGGACTGAGAGCAGGCTAAGCCCTGTTCCTGGCTTGAAGCATCTAACCCTGCATTTCACCTGCCTGGCACCAGGAGGGATTCCTCATTATGAGTCTAGCTCTGGAAGTGGTCCCTTCTCTGCCCAATTCCTCTCAGCAGTTGCTAGGTCTCCTTGTGTCCCACTGAAGGACTCTCAGTCCTCACCTGGTTTACATTTTGGTTCTTCAAGGGCACATGACAGATGCAGTCAGGAAAACAAACAAATCTCTGCAGATGCACACACTGACTTTGCTTAAAAGTCTGAGACCTGACTCATCTCTTCTGCATAATACAAGAACCAGGTGACTCTAGGTGAGGTTCATCAAGCCAGAAAGCCTCCATTCATCCTACTGCCTTTCATTTCCTCCTCCTCCTGGCTTTGGGCTCTGTTCAAAGCCATTGAAGAACACAGAGAAGCAGCACTGAACTGTCTTTTAAACCCAAAGTCTCGTTCAGGTCACTTCAGTGCAGTTGGTCTAGTCAGTAAGAAGGCTCTTCCCATGGCAAAGGCCTCTCTCTTTGTTCCCATCTCTCCCTTTAAACATCTCTCTGCCATCTCAGTGTCTCCCGTGTGTGTTCCAATGCCTGATGCCTTTGTCTGGCTGCTGGCTCTTCTTCCCTTCCTCCTTCACCTGCAGACTAGCTGGAGTAAAGTGCTTCTCCTTGCTTCTGCTGACCCCCTTGGCATTGTCTGTTTAGAGCAGAGAGATGAGGCTCGTGTGGGAAAGGCACACTTGTGGCCTCGTGAGTGAATGGAGAGCGGCATTCAGCGGCGCAGTGGTTTTCATAGGAACAATTTCATCATATCCAGCACAACTGTGAATTTACACTTGCAATCTTTGACCCATTGTTCATCTCCTTTTTCTCCAGTCCCCCTCCCATGGGTGTGCTTGGCTGATGCTCAGCGGAAAAGGCAGCGCAGTAACCCAGCTCTTCCTCCTCCCTCCCAGCTCTCGTGCGCTACCTTTGCAGAGCTGTGCAGCCTGGGACCCTTTCTGCCTCCAAAGCAGTAGCTCCTTAGTCTGGGCAAAAATGTGTTCACCATCTGGCAAATTATCTTCCTGGCCTACCACACCCACATAGAAAACTGGAAGGGAGCTCAAAAGGTCATGGAGCCCATTGCTTGCCCCAGGGCAGGATCAGCCCCATCTACAACATCCCCAGCAGATGTTTATCTAACTTGTTCTTAAAACCTTCAAATGTGGAGCTTGGCTGAGCTCCTCATGCAGTGCTCAATTCTCCTTGCAAATTCTTAATGATCCTCAGTGCCCTGAGCTCCTCAATTACAACCTCTCACATTCCCCCATTAAATTCAACCTGCTTATCTGCCCCTTCAAAGGCTCTGCACAGCTCTGGCTCCATCTGTCCCTGGCTCTTTATGAGAGTGTCTTCACAGGGTGTCTGGGTGCCTTTGCCCTCTTACTGATTAGCTATTTAAGCCTCATATCTCTCCTCACTTCCCTTCTCCACCCACCCATCTCCCTATCTCCATCTGTCTGGCATCCCTTTGCCCCCCCCAAAAAACCTCTCTCCATCAGGCTTCCATTTTCACTTTCAGGAACTTTCCCCTCAAACTCTTGTCTTTTGTCAATGAGCAGACTCCAGGCCACTCCAAAACGTGCTTTTTAAAGGACAAGCCCCCCACCCCCCTCCTCCCAGCCCAGAAGTTACCATTCAGCCTGCCACCCTGTGCACCCAGCCAAGTGGAGGGTTTTGTTTGCCTTCAGCAGCCTGTAAACTCATTTTGGGTGGGGCTGTTTGCTGCCCTTTGTTCTGCGCCGTGTTGAATGTGCTGACAGCGCTGAACTCGCCATAATTAATAGCACAAACACAGCTTGGCAAGGGATGGATCAAAGGAAGGAGAAAGGGAAGGCAGAGGGAAGAGGAGGTTTTGTTTAAAGCAGCAAGGAAGCTTCAGGATAAATGCATCCTGCTGGGATGTGCTGAACACCTGTTAGGGAGAGGTTAGGGATGAGGCTGTTGAGCAAAGGAGGTCTCTGCTTCTCCCTGAAATGCTCAGGGGAAAAAATAAATCCATTTGACACTTTGCATGGATTAGTTTGCAGTGAGGGAGGCAACCAGCAAACCAGTGAAACCAGTACAGAAAGGGTGGCTACCAAGAGGATGGAGGCTTCCTTTTACAAGGAGTCACATGGACAAGACAAAGGGCAATGGGGACAAGCTCCTGCTGGGGAGATTCCCACTGGACTCCAGAAAAGTATTCCTCACCTTGAGAGCAGTCAGGGGTTAGAATGATCTCCCAAGGGAAGCAGTGGAGCCCCCTACACTGCTCAGTTTCAAGACTCAGCTTGCCAGGGTGCTGGGCCAGCTCATTTCAACTCCACCACCACCTAGAAAGCTTGGAGCAGGTGATCCTTGGGGTCCCTTCACACCTGGCACCCTGTGATTCAAAGGGAGGCAGGAAAAGCACCACTGACCCTTTGCCACAGGGTTTGCCTGAGTCTGGACATTCAAGCTTGCTTGCATGTGTCCACTTTGCTCTGCTTCTCTTCAGTTCTAACCCATTCAGTGGTGGCCACACTGCCACAGTGCTAAGGCTTCTGAAAAGCTGAAGCAGACCTATGAAGCGTTCCACACTTCAAGTTCCTGGGTGGAACTGCTGAGCAAGCACAGGCACTGCTGAGCCTACAGGCAGGAAGCCTCATCTCATCAGCCTTCCTTCAGCACCCCCAAGATGGTCTGAGATGGGAGAGGCAAAAGCTGGTGCAAGGGAAATCAAGCATGGGACATGGTGTGGACTGTGGTTGTGAGGGTTTCAGAGTCCTTATGCACCAACCACTGACTGTGGAGCAGGAGCACAAGGACAAAATGGCTCAAAAAGGTCTGTCCTACAGATCTGGAAGGGCCAGGACCTCCATGGAACCATGCAAGGAGTTTAATTCTCTTCTTCAGTGCTGGAACACGTCAGTTCACACTGTGAAACACGGATCAAGAAGGGATGGGGAGCTCCCACCAGGAGCAGGAGGATTTAGATGGTTCAGAAGCCTGGCACAGGCAGTCAGGGAGCGAACCTCTCCTCACAGAAGCTGTGTCAGGACAGCCAGGAGCTTGCTTTGTAAGGGAAAAGAAAAGCAATCTGGGGAAGTGCTGCAGCACACACATCAATCTGTCCATTTGCTGTTATTAGTATTAGAAGTTTCAGTTTACATTTCCTGCCCCTTTCTTTTGGTGAAGGATCACATCATCAGATCCTGCAAGCTGCTGGCTCCTACAAACTCAGACACCCCTGCTGCTGCCATGCAAGGAGCACCAATGTTGATGGAAGCACTAAGTTCAGTGGGCAAGAAGGGAAGGGGACTGCTTGGCCATGCCTGCTGCTCTCCCAAGACTGCACATACCCACTCCAGGTAAAGGAATCATGGAATCACAGATCCATTTTGGTTGGAAAAGTCCTTTAAGGTCATTGAATGCAACCATATCTAACTCTCCCAAGCCTGGTGCTGCCCCAGTCCTCACTGGGTAAAAGCAGCCCAGAACCAAAGGACTGTTTTGACCTTGAGGAGATCATTTGGAGGCTGCTTGTTTCCCCCAGCAGGATCTGCCTCTTGGAGGTGACTAAAGTTCCACTTGGGATACTGCTGTTGTTCCACTGGTCAGAGTGTGCAGCTCAGCATTTCCTAGGAGCAGACTCCTGATTTTCCTTTGCCTTGATAGGAGCTCTTTGCTTTGATAGGAGCTTCAGTCTGATGGCTTGAAACATATTAAGGAATGAGTTTTAATTACAAATGATTCACAACTGACTCAAAAGAAGTTACTTCCAAAAAAGATTTGGAAGATGGGGTGGGGAAATAATATCATGTACCCCTTTGGTCAGAACTTGGAGTCTTTTAACAAGATTTTACACTGCCAAGTGGGTATGTTTGTGATAATGTTAATGTAAAGCCCAGGTTTAGCTTCTTTCATCATTTAAAGAACCATTTTCAGGGCACAGATACTTCCAAGTAAAAGACTTTTGTGCCTGGGAAGAAAAACAAAAAGAAAAGGAGCTGAAAGACAATCTGGCTCACAGGCTAGCTTGAAGAGATGATGTGCTCCCAAAAGGCTGGGGAGGGGGAAATGCACAGCAGAGGGGAATTGGAAGAGAGGGAGGGAGAGGGAGGGAAAGGGAGGATGAGTGCATTAGGGAAATTGCCAATAGGATGGTTGGGAAAAGATTAATTACAGCAGTAGCAGCACAGCAAAGACAAAAGAACTGACTCTGCCTGATGGCCATAGAAGGTGGGAGTGTGGAAAAAGGATGAGATCAGATATCAAGTTCTTTAAGGCACAGTGGTGGCAGTCTGTGCTGCTCAGCTGACATCAGTGGTATCTCTCCAGCTTTACATCAGCTCCAGGAGGAGGAATTTACCTCCTCTGTGACTTGTAGCTAATATGTCACACTCCTTTGACTCAGCTGCCCAGCTGGGTCTGAAGTGCCCCTTTGGAAAATGGTGGAATTCTCCCAGCTGGCAGCAGCTGAATTCCAGCTTCAAGAAAGCTGGGGAGGGACTTGTTAGGGTGTCAGGTAATGATAGGACTAGGGGGAATGGAACAAAACTAGAAATGGGGAGATTCAGATTGGATGTCAGGAAGAAGTTCTTCCCCAGGAGGGTGGTGAGAGCCTGGCACAGATTGCCCAGGGAGGTGGTGGAAGCCTCATCCCTGGAGGTGTTTGCAGCCAGGCTGGATGTGGCTGTGAGCAACCTGCTGTGGTGTGAGGTGTCCCTGCCCATGGCAGGGGAGGTGGAACTGGATGATCCTTGAGGTCCCTTCCAAGGCTAACAATTCTATGAATCTGAAAAGGATGAGACTGCTCTAGTGACACTTGGCACACTTGGCTCTGTGTTTGATTTCACCCTTTTGAAGCTGGATTATCTCTGTGGCTTTGTCCATACCTTCTCAGCGCTCCCCTGTAGTTTCCCAGGCATGTGTTCCGGAGAACATCCATGGGAATCTTGAGGGCCTGATGTAATCATCAGAACAGCAAGCACTTGATCAGTGAGCCACATGCCAAGTGGGTTTCATGAAGTTAAATGAGGAAGGAGCTGAGAGTTCAAAGGATGGCTGCTCTTCTAATTAAGGGTATCTGTGATGTCGCACTGCACCTCCGAATTACGCCCGTGCCCACAGCTCACCAGAGCATCCATCCCTCCTTCACACAGCTGATTAATGATTCTTCTGCACATGCATTTGAAGCTTGAGGAGTTTCATTTCCTGATGATAATTTTCTTTATCTCTGCTGTCAGGGAGGGAGTGTCTCTTTGTCCAGGGCAGAACCTGGCAAGAGAGGAGGCAGGGCTCTGGGTGGATCCTTGCACCACCAACACACCTCAGAGAAGTCCCAAGGGAAACCCCACCTGGTACTGCAGCAGCAGCTCTCAGCACCAGTGCTCCCAGCTGGAGACATGCTGGGGTGGAGGTGAGGAGAAAAGGAACTGCAAAGACAGTGATGTTGACTTTGGGTTCCTGCATGCTGAGGGAGTTTGGAATTGTTGTGCTGCTCTTTGGGGTCCATTTCTATCTGCAGAGCAGCCACAGCATGCTTCAACCACCCACCACATCTCCACATTTGCAGCTGGAACCTTCCAAAAGGAACAGGATATTTAAGCACAAAGACATAAGGAAAAACATCTTTGCTGTGAGGCTGCTGGAGCCCTGGAGCTGGATGCCCAGAGAGGTTGTGGAGTCTCCTTCTCTGGAGAGCTTCTGAACCCTCCTGGGCATTGTATTCAGCATCACTAAGGTGGTTGTGTTCCTGGGCAAGCTGCTGTGGGTGCCCTGCTTTAGCAGGGGGGTTGGACTGGATGGTCTCCAGAGGTATCAGCCCCAACCACTCTGGAATTCTGTGGCATTCCCCTGAATGCCACCCCACCTTCAGAGACTAAGTCCTTGGGTTGCATCTTCTGAGTGTATGCAGCGTTTGCACACCACTTGGTTCCCCCAGGGTTGGTGTTTTCTGCAAGATTCATGCCCCTGTGCCAGTCTGAGTTTCATCTGCAAGCACATAACTTTGCTTGAAGCCCACCAGAAGCCAAGCCCTGCTCTCAGCCAGCCTCGGGCCCATCCATGGGCATCTGCAGGAGTTTCGAGTCGAGGATCCAGTTCTGCCCAAAGGGGCTGATGAAAAGTCAGAGGCTGACAGATGAAGTCTTTTCTCTTTTATTCCTTAGGACACAAAGAGTTATTTATTTAAAAGACAGGCTTAGCATTATTGTAATTAGCTTCACAATGGGTGCCTGGATGTTCCAGCCTGGACCGGGGACCTCTTGTTCTAAGTCACTAATCTTGCCACGGTGACCTTTGGTTCATTTAATACCTGGGAGTAGCCTTCTGATGATGCTCCTTTCTCTCTTTTTTTTTTGCCCCCCTCCTTTTTTTCTTTTTACAAGATAAATTTACATTTCAGAGTCCATTCACATGTGCTAACCTAGTTAGGAGCCAGTTTCACTCTTCATGAACTTCCTGCCTACAGGCATTTTTGGGTAAATTGCTGTAATATGATAACTGGAAATCCTTTTTTGCTGTCTCCAAACAGGAAGCAAACATCCTGTTGTGAGAAGAGAATCAGAATTATGCATGATGCTTCTTGTGTCATCTACTCCATCTTGATAACATATTTGATGTAGGAGAGGCTTCCAGGGCATTGGCTGACCAGCCATAAATCAACCTGGAGGAGAGAAGTGTGCTGAATCCCCCTTGAATAGCACTTAGATCATTCTTGTTCAGCTTGAGTGTTGCTAATCTCTTGCCTTTGAGACTGATGAGGAATTAGTGAGATCAGAAAGCAGCCAGAAATTTGACAGCCTGCATTTGGTTGATTTTTCAGGGGGAGGCTCAAATAATTTGTACTTTCTGTCCCCTACTGCTTTGGTTTCCTTGAATGTGAGAAGTGTCTGCACCTGGGGTAGCCTTCTGTGGGCTGGGCAGCAAACTCTGTGGTATCTGAGGTCTTGAGGTATGTGCTCTGGTTCTCATCCTTACACTCCTCATTAATATTAATAAAGTTCTTCTCAGTCTTCCTAACTCTGCATTTGTTTTTCTCTGTTGGAATTACTGATATATGAGCACAAGCCCTGTGAAGAGAGGCTGAGGGAGCTGGGGTTGCTTAGCCTGCAGAAGAGGAGGCTCAGGGGAGACCTTCTTGCTCTCTACAACTACCTGAAGGAAGGTTGTAGCCAGGAGGGGTTTGGTCTCTTCTCCCAGGCAACCAGCACCAGAACAAGAGGACACAGCCTCAAGCTGTGCCAGGGGAGGTTTAAGCTGGAGGTGAGGAGAAAGTTCTTCCCAGAAAGAGAGCTTGGCCATTGGGATGTGCTGCCCAGGGAGGTGGTGGAATCCCCATCCCTGGAGGTGTTCAAAGAGGGATGGGATGTAGCACTTGAAGCCATGGCTTAGTTAGTCAGGAGGTGTTGGGTGACAGGTTGCAATGGATGATCTCTGAGGTCTTTTCCAACCTTATTGCTTCTGATTCTATGATTCCATGATTCTATGGTTCTATGATTCTATGATATCATTTCCTCAAGAGAATCTTTTCCTCTTTGCTTTTCACTCAATTTGAGGTTTGGTTCTTTTCTCCTTTCTTATTAACCCCAAAACATTGCTGGAGGTTGTCTGAAGACGTTCTCATTTTTGGTGCACTCTAAGGGGCTGCTTCTCATGTTGCAGAAGTCAGTGATGAATTTCATGCAAGGAAGGGAAAGGCTCAGCCACAGCTCTCTGATTCCTGAAGAGTGTCTTGATGGTGATTTGTGACAGAGGAGCTTTGCAGTCTCTCCCAGTTACATAACAGAGAAGTGACACTCATGGCAATGTTTGGATTCCTACCCTCCTTACTGAGAGATCTTTGGACCAAACCCCTGGGGCAAATAACCTTTGCCTGATGTTCCTCTCTGAGTGAAGCTACACCATTATTTATGGGTTTGGACTTCTTTGCTACACTAATCATAATATTATGAGGGAAACAATTCCAGTTTGGCACAGGTTTATAAACACTGCTGAAACGTTTCAAGTGCTTGCAGCAGCTGTAGGACTGATTCCTTTTCGGACCTTTTCTCCCTATGGTTGTGTGTTTTGGGTAGTTGAACACAGAGGCAGCTTTCAGAAGAGTGAGTGCAAGACTCTGTGCTTGCACAAGGTAAGATCTGAGCCTGGAGAAGAGATCACTGCTCTGCCTTTACTCAGATGCTGCTGGTCAGTCTGGGTTACAGCTGTTTAAATCCTGCCTGCATGTGTTTTCCCCCTCCCTGGAAGTGTTCAAGGCCAGGTTGGACAGGGACTTGAGCAACCTGGCTACTTGGGGGTGTCCCATTGCAGGTGTTGAAACTAGATGATCTTTAGGGTCTCTTCCAGCCTAAGCCATTCTATGAATCCATGAAAAGCAGGGGGTTTGAGCCTGGGCAGGGCCCTTCAGCTGAACACTGAGGTTTCTCTTAAAATAGACTCTTCTCCTTTTTACCTCCTCTCTTCTGAGAATGCAGCTGAAATATTTCACCCAGGCACATTTCCTGAGAAGTGGCTGGTGGTTAAAGACTAGAGCTGAGAGTCAGATCCATGGGGCTCAAATCCTTTGAGTCACTCAGCTTTGCCTACCCTGATGGGTCCAGGCAATCACACCTCTGCTTCACCCCACACCAAGCTGGCCAAGCTTGGGCCAGCACTGGAGCAGCTGCATTGCTGGGTGCTAAACACACACAACCTTCTCCTGCCTCTTACGGTGGCTTATTACAAGCCTGTGGCCAAAGCTCTGATTGCACAAACCACTCACTGCAATGTTAATCTCTCCAAGACCTGCAAGACACATCCCACACACCTTGGGGAGCAGGAGCTCTGGGAACTCTTCATAGGAGGAGGGAGGTAGTCATGACTTATCTCCTCACTCTCTTACCAAAGGGAACAGGTCTGGGCATTTGTCTGGTTCCCAAGGCAACTGAGCAATATTGACTTTATCATCCTTTGATGATTTGCTTATTGCCACAGCTGGGAACTCCAATTACTCGGAAGTCCCCATGGCTGTAGGGTCTTGCTGCTGATCATGAGTGCGAAACGCACTTGAGCTGATCAGGAACCACAGCTGGGCCACTTGGAGATTATTGCCTTGGACTTGTGCCTACAGAGCTGCTGGGCTGGAGCTGGTTCCTGTCCATCAGAAGGCAGGCAAAGCAGATGTACAACCGTCAGCACCTGTAGGTCCCTCAGCTCTCAAATCAGGCAAGCTACCAAGCTCTTCCTTCTGGCACTGGCTTGTGAAAAGAGGTCTCTGACTCTTGAGGAAGCTCTGATTCCTGGTGTTTGCTGCCCTAATCTAGGCTTGAACATATTCTCCATTCATGTTCAGAAATGACTGCAAGGGCAGCACTCTTTAAAAGCAGGTAAAGAAGAAAGGCCTTTGCCTTGAAGAGCTTTCTGGTAAGGCTCCAGTTCTGCATCTTGCTGCACGTGGGCATGCCCCAGCACCTCTCTGGAACCTCAGGCTTGTTCCTCCTTGTGTATGTTTCTGGTTCTAAACAACTAAGTCTTGTCAGCAGAGCTTGGGTTTGCTCTCTGTGTAAGTGCAGAGAGGAACACTCCCTTGGAGTTCAGCAGGGGCTGTACAGTGATGAACACTCCCTAGGAGTTCAGCAGGGGCTGAGCTTTCATTGGTATAGTGATGAACCTCCTCCAAGGGGTTCCTGCAGCTTAGCTAGTGTGGGTAATGCCACACCAGATGTGCAAATGAGTTTTGATGTTTTATCAGCTTGCTTAAATGGTTGCAGCTACTCACACAGCAACCATTTTCATCTCCACAACCATCTTGCTCTGGGACTGGCTTTGGCAGGGTGGTGGGTGGTGAGCTCAGTCACTGGTTGGCAGCCCCTGCAGCCTCTGCCTACATCTGGATAGGCCAAGGGCAAAACTTTCTCTCTCTTACTCTGAATTTCTCGGAATTAGTGCAACTTCATTTTCACTTTTGCAACCTTTTTGCTGTTGGTTGCAACTTTGTCATCTACAACTCCCACATCCCTTGCTCATACATTCCACCTCAGGTTCTGTAGCTTCAGTGCTGAGAAAGAAACATCACCCTCCGTCCTCACTGTAGGGACTAGCAGGAGAAAGTGCTGGCTGCTGTCTGTGGCAGTGTTAGAGCAACTCCAGTCATTCAGGGAGAACACTGAGCAAAGAATGAGTCTTATTTCCTGAAAAGAATGAGTGCTACATCTCAGTGAGGTGGATGAGGACACCACCACGAGGGTGGTGAGACAGTGGAACAGGCTGCCCAGGGAGGTGGTGGGAGCCTCATCCCTGGAGGTGTTTGCAGCCAGGCTGGATGTGGCTGTGAGCAACCTGCTGTGGTGTGAGGTGTCCCTGGCCATGGCAGGGGGGTTGGAACTGGATGAGCCTTGAGGTGCCTTCCAAC
The DNA here is from genome assembly GCF_026170545.1 of Melanerpes formicivorus. NCBI lineage: Eukaryota > Metazoa > Chordata > Aves > Piciformes > Picidae > Melanerpes > Melanerpes formicivorus. The sequence continues at coordinate 1,232,511 of NW_027142417.1, forward strand.
CCTGACAACTCTGTGAAACCACTGAAGGTCCCTGCCAACCCAACCCAATCTATGATCCTAGGGGTCTAAATATGGATTTGGATATGAAGGATTTGGTTTTGAGGCCAAGTTTCAGAGGGCTTTAGATGAAGAAAAGCACAGAGAGGTCCCTAATCCTATTTGCAGTTTAATGGACACAACCATGTGTATGTTGCCTTCCAAAGGGTCAATTTCACAAAGCAGAGAGTTGCTATGAGTCCCCAAACCAGGGGAATACATGTGCAAGCAGGAACATGAGAAAGCAGGAAGCCATCGCCAGAAGTTCAAGGGGAAAGCAGTAGAAATATTCACTAGGGAAGCAAAATGGTACAAGGAGAAAGGCACAGAGAGCAGAAGGAAATGCTGCAGGATTTCAGGTATAAAGCCTCTCCCAGGCATGCTGTTAATCCATTTATTAGCTGGGAGAATTCTCAGCAGCAATGCAGGAAAGGCAGAAGTGTTCAATCAATACTTCTGTTGGGTAGTTGGGGAGAAGCCAGATGATTCAGGACAGAATGATGATGAAATGCTTTCCCTCCTAGCAGTAACTAAGGGAATGTGTTAAACAGCAGATACTAAAGTTAGATACATTAAAATTAGTGGGCCTGGATCATTTGCATCTGAGATTTTCAGATCAATAGCCGAGGAGCACCGCAGACCATTAATTTTGATTTTTAACAAGCCACAGAGCGCTGGGGCTGGTTCCAGGGGCCTGCAAGCAAGCTAATGTTGTGCCAATACTCAAAAAAAGGTAAATTCAGTGACCCAAGTAATTATGGGCCTGTCAGCTTGCCTTCGATCCCAGGCAAAATAATGGAAGGGCTGAGAGGGGTCTGAGTAATAAGGAATTAAAAGAAGGAGATAGAATTAATGCCAATCAGGGGGGGCTCTTGTCAAACTAACTTGATGCCACTCAAAGTCAGATTTCAAATGGGGGTGATGGACTTGACAGCTGTGATGCAGCAGCTTTGGCCTCCTCTAAGGTGTTTGGGTGCCTCGACATTTTGGTGGTCCAAACAGAGGCCAGCTCCTCCACCAGTGCTCAGAGAGAGAAGTGAGGAGGAGTTTAGGCATCTGCATCTAAAACAGCAACCCTGAAAGCTCAGCTCGGTGGCTGACCAGAACTGCCTGAATCTCCTCAGTTTTGCAGCTGGAGAAGTTTCCAAGGCAACTGAGGTTCTGCTTTTGTGCGCTCCCAGAAGACACCTCACTCCTGACAAGGTTGAGTGGTTCACTATCAATGTCATAACTATACATTTGTCTGCCTGTCTCCCCCGCACAGAGCTTGGCCCAAGGAGTGTGCTTGTGGCACACTTGAAGGCTCAGCCTGTGCAGGAAATGCAAAAGCAGCTGCAGCCTCCCTGGAAAGGTCTTTTATTCAGTTACTCTGTGGGTAGAGCACTCACTTGCCCAGGTTAGAAAAACTCAAGACTGAGCTCTTGAAGATATTTCAAACCCACTTGTCTCACTGGATCTCACCATGTGCTGGTGGCTGGTGGTGATGGAGAAAGGAGGCACTGAACACACTCAAACTGAAGCTGAATTCCAATCACAATTGCTCTCAACATGAGGAGCAAGGAATCCTGAGCACAAATTCTGTAAAGGAAAGCGATGTGAAGCAGCAGCAGAGTGGGGAACACCATGTGACTGCTCCAGAATTAGCCTGCAGCTGCAATGCACAGACTCCCAGCATGGGGGGAGGCAGGGAGGGACCTCTGGAGATCACCTGTCCCAACCCCCCTGCTAAAACAGAGCCACCCAGGGCAGGTTGCCAGGAATCACAATGTCCAGGTGGGTTTGGAACCTTTCAGAGAAGGAGAATCCATAACCTCTCTGGGCAGCCTGCTCCCAGGCTCCAGCACCCTCACACCAAACAAGTTTCTCCTCCTGAGAACCAGATGGAACCTCCTGGGTTCCACTCTGTGCCTGTTGCCCCTTGTCCAGTTTCTGGGCACAGATGAAAAGAACCTGGCCCCATCCTCTCGTCCCCACTCTTTAGCTCTTGCTGGGCATTGAGAAGATCCCTTCTGGGTCTGCTCTTCTCCAGGCTAAACCTGGGTCTCTCAGCCTTTCCTCCTCATAAAGACGCTCCAGCGCTGCCTTCTTCATAGCCTCCACTGGATTCCCTTCAGTCTTTCTTGAACACTCTCCCTGTCTCTCTTGAAATGGAGCTCAGTTTTATCCAAGGTCCATGCACAGTCCATACAGATCCTTTCAGAGGTCATTTTGTCCTATCCCTTGAGAGGAGTCCAAGATCTTTCAGAAGAATTCCTGTATTTGGGTTCTGTCTCTGGACAGCTGAGTTGAGAGTGTACACACAGTTAAAGTCAGGAAGAAGAAGTCCCACCATAAATACACATCACATAGAGGAGACTCTTGAGTTCACCAAGGGTAAGAGCCAGCAGGAGCATCATTCTAGTTATGGGGAAAGATTCTAAACACAACCAGACAAGGAATGAAGCATTGCCTTTTGTCAGTCAAGGTTGCTGATCAATTGTTTACCAAAAGCTACTTTGGATTTGGGGATTTTTTCTTTATCTGTCTGTCCATCTATCTATTCATCCATCCATCCATCCATCCATCCATCCATCCATCCATCCATCTATCTATCCATCCATCTATCCATCCATCCATCCATCCTCCATCCATCCATCCATCTATCTATCTATTTATCCATCCATCCATCCATCCATCCATCCATCCATCCATCTATCTATCCATCCATCTATCCATCCATCCATCCATCCATCCATCCATCCATCCATCCATCCATCCATCTATCTATTTATCCATCCATCCATCCATCCATCCATCCATCCATCCATCTATTTATCCATCCATCCATCCATCTATCCATCCATCCATCCATCTATCCATCCATCCATCCATCCATCCATCCATCCATCCATCCATCCATCTATCCATCCATCCATCCATCTATCCATCCATCCATCCATCCATCCATCCATCCATCCATCCATCTATCCATCCATCCATCCATCCATCCATCTATCTATTTATCCATCCATCCATCCATCTATCCATCCATCCATCCATCCATCTATCCATCCATCCATCCATCCATCCATCCATCCATCTATGCATCCATCCATCCATCTATCCATCTATCCATCCACCCATCCATCCATCCATCTATCTATTTATCCATCCATCCATCCATCCATCCACCTCTCCTAAAATCAATTCTTTTGTCCATCACAGCTGCTGCAGCAGGAATTGATTCTGGCAGCTCCCAGGACTTGTCTTGTCTAAGAAGGAGGTCATGACCAGATGATCGCTGTGGTTCCCTCTGGTCTTAAGAGATCCAGCAGAAAGCATTGAGGACAAACAAGCTCAAAATCCAAGCCCATGCAGTAAGAAGCTTTGCCTGCCCAGGAAAGCAGATAATCTAAATAGACAAGACAGGCTGGGGTGAGAAAAAGGATGTGTTATCTCTGTTTCACAGATGGGAAACAGAGGCACAGAGAGATTAAGTGATTTACACAAGGCTTGTGTCAGAGCCAGGAATGGGAGCCAGATCTGCATTCTGTGTCACTACCTTAACAACAGGACCATCTTTTCTCTTTCTTACCACAGCCTTGAGAGGGAAAGGCCTGGCCTGCCTTACACACAACGCTGCACCATAGCCTGCAGAGTAATCTGATAAAATGTTTCCATGTAGCATACATCTGGTGCTCTGATTTCCCCTCTTCTGTCAGACTGGCTCCTCTTCCCTTCCTTCATCTTCCCTTTCATCCTCCCTCTCCTTTGTTTTCACTGTCTCTTCTAGAGGACAGTGGTGTCAAGTATACCAGACAAAAGAAACAGCACATGCAGCCCATCCAACCTTTCCATGGACAGCCAGAAATGTCCACTGCAAACATCTCTTCTAAGGCTGGGCAGAAGAAGTAAGAAAAAGGCATTGGAGATCTGCTGCTTTTATTATGCTCAAATCTGAGCACATTTCCAAGGCAGTCAGGAATGACCTCAATGGGGTCTGCTTAGCTGACTTGGCTGGGTTCAGCTCTGTCTAAATCCTTCAGTCTTGCCCTTCTGTATCTTCTCATTCCACACATGGTCCTGGGCTTCCTTTTCTAAGCCTCTTTTGGTAAAAAGAAAATCCATTTTTTTGATAGTGGTGGCAGGCCCCTGAGATGGGATAGCACCTGTAAATACCCAGGCTGCTGCTGTGGTGGTTCTGAGGCTGCTGTTTCCCCTCCTGCTCGGTGAAATTCTTGGGATTAGGTCTCCTTTCAGTGCTTCAAAACCTTGCCAGCTTGCAAGACTCAGGAAGGGGAGCACATGATAATGGTGTTCATCTGCAGAAGAGAAGAATGTCTTGGAGGGTGGAAGACCACTTCCAATGTGGCTACAGATAGAGGAGGGTCAGCCACAGTTGGCTAAGGGAGGACAGTTTGCCCTGGGCCCTGTGTTTGGAGAGGTTAAAGAGGGCCCCAGCTAATTGCCTAATGATATACAAGAGGTCATAACCTCCACCTCTGCCCTGAGGTCCCTGGAGCTGCTGCTGTTGCTTGGCCCCGCACTGTGGCCACCTCCATGGCATGGGGGACAGCAGCCAGCCAACAGTGGGGCTCAAAGGCCATGCATGGCAGCCAAAGCTCTCCTCCAGCAGGATGCAGTGAGGAGGGCAGAGCCTGGCACGTGTGTGTACGGCAAAGGTGACCCTGCTGATTGATGCAGCTTTGGGCTCTGCTGGGTCATAAAAAGCCCTGGTCAAAACTCAGAGGACCTGAACCTCTTTCCAGCTAGGTGCAGGGTGGGAATGGATTCCCAGAATCAGGTTAGCCTCCTATTAAGGGAGGCAGGAAGGACAGTGCTGTGAGAATTACAGTGCCTTTTTATGGGCAGATCAATGGCACGTGCTCAGCTGGAATGCTGGTTTTAGGGAAGGGTAGTTTCACCTCATAAAAGATTATATGGCTGACATATCTTTAAGCCCAGAGAAGAGCCACAAAACCCCATGATGAAGAGGTATGGAAGGGCTCTGAGATGAAGGCATGGACGATTGAGTAGTGGAAGGTGGCAAGTCAGAGACATCACCGCGGTGTATAAAATAATGGATGGTACCGAGGGCTCACGTGGTCACCCCTGTGTTAGCCTCTCTTGTCATAAATATCAGAGGGACACTCAGAAATAAAAGCAACAGGTGGGAATCTGAACCAGTAAATGCTTTTTTAACACAGTGTCTCTGCTGTGGTGGCCTTAGGAGGAAAAAAAATATCAGAGGGAGAGATCTTAGCAGCATGAACAAATGTTAGACACGGAGATCGATGCCGCCTACATCTGCAGTTAAACTGCACAGGGTAAAAGTTCATCTGCTCACTCATATTTTCATGCAATATCATTTTAATAACTCAAATCCCTGCTTCAGGGCTGGTGGCAGCGAATGCTTCCCCCCCTGGCAGTGCAACTGGCCTGCTGGGCACGTGTTGGGATGGCCATGTGTCCTCTGCAGGGAGGGGGTCTTCTGCACGTCTTCCTGGCGAGCAGGATTTCAGGCGAGCTGGACCTCTGAGCTCATCTGCTCTGGCACTCCATGCTGGCGTGGGGATGCTGAGGGGTGGTTGGCCAGGGCTGAGCTTCCCCGAGCCCTTTCTGGTGTCTCTCCTTGCCAAAGCTGGGCCTTGCAAGAGGCAGGCTGAGCTTGGCAGCGGCGCGCGCGGCGTGTTCGGGCGGCTTCCAGGCTTCACCCAAAGCGCCCGCCCTGCCCTGCGAGGCACCACCTGTGCTAAACTCACCCCAGGCAGGAAATGGAAGAACAAATCAGGGCTAATTCAATTAAAAACAAAAATAAACCCTTGAAGGGAGCAGCGTGGAGTCTTCTCTGCACGCCATCTGCGTAGGAGCAGGGGGGTGGGGTGGTGCGTGATTCCATACTGAGATTGGGATGGAAGCTGGAGCAAATTGGAGGCTGATCTGTATCAGTGCTGAGGGCAGGGCTTAGGCAAGCGAACAGCAGTTCCTGCAGCACAAGCAGATAATGTTGTCAAGTTGGTTCCTCGACCAAGGCTTCAATCAAACGCTCCCCAGACTCAAGCTTAAATCTCCACAACCTTTATTGCTTCCTGTACGCTCACTTAAATCTGGCCTAACCCCTTCCTGTCCCACCACTGGTTTCCTCCTTCCTCCCCAGGGTGGTATTAGAGTCTGCCCACTAAACCATGCCAGCAGGTGGAATTTATAGATGGGCTACAGCAAGAGCTTTGTCATCCTTTTGGTAGCTTCCCTCCCTGCCCCCCCATTAACTGCAATCACCTCTGGGAACACCAAATCCATTTCCACAGCCCAAACATTGCATCTCCATAGGGCACAGGGAGGTGGCAATTCCCTGTCCCATGGCACTGCTGCAGGCACTTCAAGAGGTTTGCAAATGATTTTTTTCTCCTGTTTTAAGAGAGAATAAAAAAACCCCACCACACACAGGCATTAGGAGTTTCACAGGCTGTGCAAATAGGTCCTGGCCCTTAATGAGGCTCTTCATTAAGCAAAGTGGCCACAGTCACATGGAGAGACTGCAATGAGCATTTCCTCTCAGCATTTGGAGACCAGAGAGAGCTGGAGCCATCCATGAGCAGGTGTGGATGGAGAGCTCATGCTACAGGGCTTCCTTGTGCCTGGCTTCTGCATCCTCACGTGTTCCACACACAGTTTGCTGCTTTGCTTTTCTTCCTGGCAAACAGCAGCTCCAGATATGGTAGGGGCCTGGAGCATCTCTGTGAGGAGGAAAGGCTGAGAGCCCTGGGGCTGTTTAGTCTGGAGGAGAGCAGCTTGAAAGGGGATCTGAGCAGTGCTCAGCAAGAGCTCACCTGTAGGGAGCAAGAGGATGCGACCAGCCTCTTTTTAGTGGTGCCTGGTGGTGGGCACAAGCTGGAACCCAGGAGATTCCATCTGAATGTGAGGAGACACTTTGGTGTGAGGCTGCTGGAGCCCTGGAGCAGGCTGCCCAGAGAGGTTGTGGAGTCTCCTTCTCTTCAGAGATTCCAACACCCCCCTGGCCATGCTCCTGGACATGCTGCTGTGGGTGCCCTGCTTTGGCAGGGGGGTTGGACTGGGTGATCTGCAGAGGTCCCTTCTAACCCCCACCCTGCTGGGATTCTGAGATTTCTCAGGCAGGGAAGCACTTGCCTGTTCAGAAAGGAGTTTGGCTCTCATTGCCAAAGCCAAACTGACCACCCCAAGGGTGCCTTTTCCCTGTGTGGGGACGGGAGCAGGAGCACCACTGCTGGGAACTGCTCCCTGGGGCTGCCCTTGAGCTGCTGGGCAAAGTCACACCTGGGAGAGCGACAGCTTGGCAACTCCACTCCCTCCAGCTAGCTTCGTTGCCTACTCTGCCTCTGTTGCTCTCTTCTGGAGTGGATAATATGAGCTGACACCTGGGGTGTGACAGGAAGATTGATGCATTTTTTTGTAGATCACATATTATTCATGAACAAATACATTTTGGGGGGGGAGGAACCCACAAAGCCACAACCAACACCTAGCCCTCTGAGAATAATAGAAGGAATTGATTGAGGAGTTATGTAGGAGGTGTATTTAGGTCACCAGGCACCCACCATAACTTTTCTCTTTGAAGAGAGAAAGAGAGAAAGGAAAAGAGAGAGAGAACGAAAGAGAAAGAGAAAGAGAGAGAGAAAGAGAGAGAGAAGGAGAAAGAGAGAAAGAGAGAAAGAGAGAAAGAGAGAAAGAGAGAAAGAGAGAAAGAGAGAAAGAGAGAAAGAGAGAGAGAAAGAGAGAGAGAAAGAGAGAGAGAGAAAGAGAGAGAGAAAGAGAGAGAGTGAAAGAGAGAGAGAAAGAGAAGCTTTTTATCGTTAGCTTCTCCCTGGCAGAGAGAGAGAGATGGGAGATGCCCCATGTGTAAGAAACAGCAGAGGGACAGTTTCAGGGAGGGTTTGGTCTTCCTTCAGTGGCATGGTAGAGCAGAGGAAAGAGCCAGGGATTATGCAAGAGTTAAATACCATGGGTGAGTTCTACTTCAAAGACACCTTCAGGCAAATGCTGTTGCAGCTGAGGAGCCTGAGAGGGGCAAGTTCAAATGCGTTGCTGTGAGCAGATGACAGGGTGTGCCCTTAAACATGAAGCAACCCTGCTGGGTTGGCTCGCTACGTGGGCATCAGAAAAACCAAACCACAGGGCTCTGCTCCTTCAGCACTGATAAATTCTTATCTTCAGATACTCTTCCGCTGGTAAATCTAGGGTGGCTTGAACTTCCAGGGCCAGCACACCCCCTCTGTCCCAGGGCATGCCCTGTGCTACTGACTCACAGACTGGTGGGGTTTGGAAAGGACCTCCAGAGAGGTCCAACCCAGCCCCAGCTCTCTCAGCCTTTCCTTGTCAGAGAGATCCACCAGTCCCCTCATCTTCATAGGCTTCTGCTGGAGCCTCTCCAGCATAGAATCATAGAATTGCCTGGCTGGAAAGGACCTTAAAATCATCAAGTCAAACTATAACCTACCTTCTGCCTGTGCAGAATGCTTAGACCATGTCTCTAAGCTGCCTGCCTCTCTGGAGCCGGGGAGGGCAGGACTGGGCACCACACTCCAGGCACAGAGGTGGAGGAGAACCTCCCTGGATCTGCTGGTCACACTCTTCTTCGTACACCCCAGGAGACCTGGAGCCTTCTTGGCCACGGGGGCTCACTGCAGACTCCTTGTGAACTTGTTACCCACCAGCACTCCCAGGTCCTTCCCTACAGAGCTGCTTCCTAGCAGGTCAACCCCTCACCTGTACTGGTGCAGAGGGTTATTCCTCCTCGTGTGCAGGACTCTACACTTGCTCTTGTCGAGCTTCACGAGTTCCCTCTCTGCCCCAGCTCTCCAGATCTCACTGAATGGCAGCACAGCAAAGCTTTCAGTTTAAGCCAGACCTTTTCTGCCTGCACACCCCACAGATGCTGGAGGTGGTCTTCAAACCACCAAGGGAGGGAGTTTGTGAGCAAGCTAGGCAAACTTGCCCACTGAGCCAGTTGTCTGCTGCCCTCTTAACATGGAACTCAAAAAGATTTCAACAAACAAACTGTTCTGGGCTTTAAACCTGACTCAACTTTTGATTCATTTCCTTCTTTCCTTCAGCCACTTCCAAGCCCTCCGTTCTCTGCCCCTGAAGTCAAAGGATGCTGCAGTGCACAGGAACTGTAAAATTTATCCCCTCAGTAACTGCTTAAATCTCATCTCTAATCCTCTAAACTCCTGGGTTGGGGGTAGTTTAAATTGTTGTAAATATCTCTGAGGTGGATTATGCTGCTTAATTGCTACTAAGGGAGTAATAATATTATGCCTGTGTGCATATATAATACAATGTACATAGAGAGAGACACAGCCACAGACAGAAAATCTGCCTGGCAGAGAAGCTCTTAAATAATAGTTTAAACTCCTCAGGATTTGGGAAAGCCTGTTAAAGGGATTAGAAACTGAAGCCAAAACTGGACAAGGGGCAGAGGCAAGAATTTCCACGGGCACCAAGGGTGGCAACCCACCATTTCCTCTTATTCCACACAAATATTGTCTTTCTTCATGGTCTGTAGCCCTTCATGAGAGAACACAGCCTTTTCCATTCAGTTAACCCCAGCTGTGTACAAGATACTTAGATTTGAGGAGGCATGGCTGCTGCTCTCACCAGAAGCTGGAAGCAGAGTGTCCATCAGCAGCATTTCTCTTGTTGGGGAGGACATAGTTTCCCATCAGCCAAACATCAGAGCTCTGACTCCAGCTGTCCTAAGAGAAATAATTTAAACATGAGGAAAAAAACCCCAACAACTCAAAGCCCTACATAAATAAATAGCCAAATATAACTTCCTACATGGGAGTGGTCCTGCTGAGTTCATTGGGACCACTGCACACGTGCAGATGCTTGGACATCTGAGGCCAAAGGTTTTGTCCTGGAAATGTGCAGCCAGAAACAAACCTTCTTAAGGAAGTATCTGGGAGAGGAGCTGTTAATACAGTAAGAAGATTTTTAACTTCCAAAACAGTCAGGAAAGACACTGAATTGTTGGAGCAGGTCCAGAGGAGGCCATGAAGATGGTCAGAGGGCTGGAGCATCCCTTCTATAGGCACAGGCTAAGAGACTTGGGGCTGTTCATCCTGGAGAAGGCTCTGGGGAGAATTTGTAGCAAGCTTCCTGCACCTGAAGGGGGCTACAGGAGAGCTGGGGAGGGATTTTTTTCAAGGGCTGGGAGTGACAAGATGAGAGGGAATGGGTTGAAGCTTGAAGAGGGCAGATTTAGACTGGAGAGTAGGAAGAAATTCTTTCCAGTGAGGGTGGGGAGGCACTGGAACAGGTTGCCCAGGGAGGTTGTGGATGCCCCCTCCCTGAAGGTGTTCAGGACCAGGTTGGATGAGGCCTTCAGCAACCTGGGCTGGTGGGAGGTGTCCCTGCCCATGGTGGGGGCTTGGAATCAGATGATCTTTAAGGTCCTTTCCAACCCCAACCATTCTATGATTCATAAGAGGAAATATTGTGAGAGTTAGTTCCCATGAAGATGGATCCCAAAGAGTTCAAGGAATCAGTCCCAGAAAATAAATCCAAAGGACTGCAAGGAACTGATTTAAAAAGAAGTTTAGTGGAAAGGTTGATTATTGAGCATAAAGCTGAAGGAAAACATCCTGTGCATGACCAAACCCCAAACACTAGGATCTTACAGATGTAATAGAAAGAGAGAAAGGCCACAGTGGTCAGCCTGTGAGGGCTGGTTCCTGCCCAAACTTCATTGCCTACATAGAAGCAAGGGGCTCATTGCACCTGTAAGTTTCCACTTGAGCATGAACATGGATTCAGTTCCAGAGGAACCATGCCTTAAGGCACCACTTGTCTTTTATCATCTGAAATAAAGCTACTTTATTACAAATACAGTAATTGGGTGTGAATTATTGCCCTCTTCCTAGGCACTGTGGGTCTGGTTTTCAGCCTGGTGCTTGCACTGTGATTAAACAGGCTTGGTCTTGTTCTGTGGGAAGCAGCAGCATCTCACAAGGATTTCCAACCTTTCCTCTCTCCAAAATAAAGCACAAGCAAAGAATCTTTGCTGCAAGAGTGGTCAGGGATTGGCACAGACTGCCCAGGGAGGTGGTGGAGTCCCCATCCCTGGAGGTATTCATAAAACCTGTGGCCATGGCACTTTGGGACCATGGTGGTGTTGGGTTGACAATTGGACTGGATGATCTCAGAGGTCTTTTGCAATCTCTGTGGTCCTAGGGAACTTCTCAAAGCATGTAGCTGAACCTCAGGCAAGAAGAGATCAGAATATTAGCCCCAAAGGAAATGGCTGTGGCCTTTGGTAAGAGGTTGTATATTAAAAAAGGGAATTTGTAATGTGCTTGAGAACAGCAAGAACTTCTGTAAGGTTGCTTGAGGAGCCCATCCTAGCATTGAGAGGCATTGCAGAAAGTGAGTGCACATCAATTCTCAGTCACAGAGCAGATGGAGGGCTGCTCCAGCTTGCATTTTTGAGGGGGAAGGAGGGAGGAGAAGGGCAAGCATTAATGTTTGTGCAAGAAGACAAGTTTAAAAAAGGAAGAAATCATCTTCAGAGGAAGATGCCAGGTAGGAAAAAAAATCCTTGATGGAAAATAAGCTGCACAGGAGGCCAGGTGCAGCCCTGTCAAGAGCCACACAGGCAAAGCAGAAGAGCTGGCCCATGAGCAGTCAGAGCAGGCATTGCTGCTGAAAGGTTATCAAGATATTTCCCAAGGACTGGGATAGCTTCCAGGCACATTTCACCTTGAAACAGAGACAGCGACTCAGCCAGGATGGCTCCTGGGCAACCACTGCACCGAGGGCGAGGGGAAGCAGCAGCCAAGGCAATGAGCGGAGGGATGGCGTCAGCGCTGCAGTTGGGTGCATGGCCTGGGAGCCAACCTCCACACAGGCAAAGGCTTCCTCCCCCAAAGCCTGAATGACCTTGCCCAGGCACAGCAAACTGCTCCTTCCCCAGTGCCTGCAAGGAAGGACGTCTTACCTGGCTGCGCAGAGGCAAAAAATAGCCTCAGCTCTTGGTGCCAGAGAGGAAGGTTGGGGAATGCTATTGGATAAGGGAAGCAAGCAGCTCGCTGCAATCTTGGACACCAGCAGGTAGCTGCAGATGGTGGAGTGTGCTGTTTTGGATTGAACCTGCAGTGGAAGAACACTTCTGCTGCCAACAAGATGCGCTAACAGGACTCACAGGGATCAGGGGTGTGGATGATGGCATCCTGCAGCAGAGCTGCAGACACACCGCAATGGCAGCAGCCCTAGATCACAGCCTTGTTTGTTTGCTGTCAGCAGCCAAGGAAATCGAGCCAAAGTTAAACACTGACAGTGATCCAACCCACAGTAATAGCAAGGGTATTGCAGCAGGCTCTAGCATCACACCCAGGACACTTCAAAGCCATTGTCCTGGTTTAGGTTGGACACCAGGAATCATTTCTTACCCAAAAGAGTTGTCAAGCCCTGGACCAGGCTGCCCAGGGGCCTGGTGGAATCCTCATCCCTGGAGGGATTTCCAAACCATGGAGATGTGGTGCTGAGGGTCGTGGTTTAGTGGTGACCTGGCAGTGCTGGGTTAAGGGTTGATGATCTTCAAGGTCTATTCCAACCAAAATGATTCTGACTTCTATTCCAATCAAAATGACTTTGTGATTCTGTGACATCCAGTTTGAGGGCAGGAGCTGTGGAATGCAGGCTGAAGACACCAGCCAGGGCTGGGGAGCAGCGTGTAGGGCTTGTGATGCTCCAGGATGGTGAGGGTCTGCTGTGTTCCCACAGCTCTGGAGCAAGGTTGGAAGAGACTTTCCAAAGAAGCCCTCCTAAACTGCCCTGTCCTGGTGTGGGTTAGGCAGAGGACACATGGAGCAGGTGAGTGCCACCAAAATGAAAGAAGCATCTTGGCAGCTGGGGAGTTTCAAACCCAGAATCCCTGTTTGCTTTCAAGGAGGGTCTTAAATTCCACCTGGGAGGGAAAGGAGAGTCAGAGCAGGCCTTTGTTCATGCTGTGTCTTCCCCATGGCAGGCAGGCAGCTGGGGAAGTTGCTGAAATTCCCAGCTGTGGCTTTAAGGAGGTTCAAGAAGCAAACAAACATGCAGCAAGCTATCCTTGAACTCTGAAGGAACTCTGTCTGATATCAGCCCCTATAACACTCAATGTCAAGATGCATCTCTAGAGCATTGCCTATGGCTGGCAGCACTGGATGGAAGGAAAGGGAAGAAAAGAAAGATGTGCAGGAAGGATATAGCTGTGTCCTGATTTGAGCTAGACCAGAACTGATTCTGGTCACTGCTGTCACTTCCCAGCTCAGGCTCTGCTCACTGAGGCACTTTCTGAAGTTCAGGGCAGCTTGGCTCAGCCAGGGGCTGCTGCTAGCAGGCAGAAGCTGATGAGGACAGCTCCTGCCAAGGGCTGGGCTGCACAAAGCCTCAGCCTGAGACTTGCTCCTCTGCACACCAAGGGCACTGCCACAGCTTGTGCCACACCTTGGGGCACAGCCAGGCAGAGGTGGCAGCTGTGGGGAGGAGCAGCCAGGACAGGAGACCCTCAAGTGCCCACCAAGGGATTGCAGCCCATGGATCTTCAGGTGAGAGCTGAGGGATCAACAGGGTCAAGCCTCTTGCCCAGTGGCAGTGACGGTGAATGTGACATTGGAAGCTGGGAGGTCAGTGACTCTCTAGGTGGCCAAAGGAAGATCTTTTTACTTCCTTAGGGCTCCACTACCCTGTCTGGGGAAGCAATATTTACTGTGTAAAACCTGCCCCTTGCAAATGGGCATTATCATGGTCTGAAGTGACTGTGACAAGCAGCAAGCTGTGATGAACTGCTTCCTCATCCCTGCGTCAGGAGCACAAGGCTGGGATTGTGTGGGAGCTGTGGGAACACAGCACATGACCAGAATTGGGTATGGGGAGCAGCAGAAGGAGAAAGCCTGAGTGTTGCCCTGTCTGGAGTTCCCTCTCCTGCCTGAACACCAGAGAACAAGGTCAGCTGTGATTGCACCCAATGCAAAGAGCAAGTCCTAATCTCCTTCCATCTAGACTCTCACTTCCTGGCTGTCTCACGGTGTCCTGCAGGGTTTTCAGGGGGGATCAAAAGCCACGTCAGGATGACTCTGTTTCCATTTTAGCCAGACAATAACAGGGACTGTGCTCAGGTGGCCAGGCTGAGTTGTCCCAAAGGCAGGCAGTGTGCCAGCAGCTGACGTGAGCAGGGCAGCTCCATGGGGCCAGGCTCAGCACCAGGCGCAGTGCCACTCGCCTGGGTGGCTCTCCTTGCCATAAGGCACTGAGTCACCTCAGCACTCACCACCACTCCACCCCTGCCGTTGGTGTCTCACATCTTACCCTGGCAGGAGCTCAGGAATCCAGGAGGACCCAGATGTTGGTCCAGGCTCCTGTTCCGTTTCCTTCCCTTAATGGCAGTCATGGATTTCCTGCGCTTCCCTCCCTTTCCTCCCCTGCTTCTTTCTGGCCGTGGCCATTCCGGAGCTCTGGAGCAGGGATCACCAGGCATGGCCACGGCTCCACAGCCCCTCTGCATGCCTGCAGGAGCAGAGTCGTTAGGCAGAGGCTTTTAATTGCTGTGTTTGTTTCAGCAGTGCTACTCCAGGCCCTGGCATTTCCGAGCTCTGTCAGGCTCTGCAGCCCTGCGCCTGTCGCCTGCCTTTCCCCATCTGCTGCAGTCAGCCAGGGAGACTCTTGGTCTGGAGCAAAAGTCTTGTGAGAAGTGGCTGTGGGAATTGAGGTTCTTTAGCCTAGAGAAAGGGAGGTTGAAGGCAGATCTCTGCAACTCCCTGAAAAGTGGTTGGAGCCAGCTGGGGTCTGGTTTCTTCTCCCAAGGGACAAGCAGTAGGACAAAAGGAAACAGCCTCAGGTTGCATCAGGGGACGTTTAGGTTGGATATCAGGGACAATTTCTTCCTCCAAAGGGTTATCAAGCCCTGGACCAGGCTGCTCAGGACAGTGGTGGAGTCCCCATTCCTGGAGGGATTGCAAAGCCATGTAGATGTGGTGCTGAGGGGCTGAAAACAGACTGGTCCCAACCTCCTGACACCCACCCTTTAAGCAGTTGTGAGCACTCAGGAGATTGCCCTTCAGTGTTCTCTTTTCCAGTCCAAAAAGACCCAACCCTCTCAGTCTTTCCTCATAAGAGAGATGTTCTAGTCCCCTAATCATCTTCATAGCCCTTTCTGTGTCCTCTCCAGCAAGTCCCTGTCCTTGAACCAGGGAGGAGCTCATCCCTGCTGCTCCTGCTTCTCCTCAATGCAATGAGCCTGGGCTGAGAGAGCTCCTCTCCCACACGCAAAGCTGTGGCTCCTCGCCCATGAAGTCCACCAAACCATTTTGGCTGCTTTAGTTCTATTATTATTATTAGTATTAGTATTAGTATTATTAATTTTCTTTCCCTGTAAGAGTGCCAGCACATTTGTTTCAGGACTCTCTGCACACGCAGCACTCGTGCCTGAAAGGCTGCCATTGCATTTATGGCTGATTCAATTTAAACAAACTCCCCCTCCAAATCCAAATTCACAGAGGGGAGTGTCTGGAGTTTAAAGAAAGTGTATTTCTATTTGCAGGCAAGGCAAGGGGTGCCTCCAGCAGCCTAACAGTGCTGTTTGCAGCAGCTGCTTTAGCTCGTGGAGCAGAGAAAGAGAGCGTCTCTGAGACAGTGATTTTAGACTTCAGAGCACCGGCAATCTGTTTGTCCTTGCTTAACTTCTTCTGTGCCATGCCCCAGCTCACATTGGGAGCTATATTTTATCTCCAGGTTCCTATTACTCCTTACAGGTTAGCACAACATACGACCTATGACATGGCAGCTGTAAAGCAAGCAGGCCCCGTGCGATTTTTCTCCTGGCTTTTCATATCTCAACACCCTGGCCCTTCAATTCAGTCTCCCAGGTGCTGACAGCCGGTAATGCTCTTAACTGCTCTCTCCTGTGGGTAAGTTATGGAGATTTCCTAACTGAGGTTTAATTGTATGACTTCCCTTCACTTGAAATGCCAAAGGTCCCAGCCACCCCTTCCTCCTCCAGGCTGCTTGCGCTGCTGCTGATAATACTGTTTGTGGATGGGGAACCGAAGCCCCTGCTGAGCGTCTTCTAAGACATTTATTGCCTTCCCCATTGCATCATGACTGACCAGAGCTGGCCCACAGGACACCACCACCCAGTTCTCAGGTTGCATCTCCTATATATATATGTAAAAGCAAACATAACTTACACACACACACTTTGTTCAAGTTTCTCACTGAGGTTGGTCCAGAGGACACAAGCTCCCAGTTTTTAGTGATGCCCAGTGGTAGGACAAGGGGCAATGGGTGCAAGCTGGAGCAGAGGAGGCTCCACCTGAACATAAGGAAAACCTGTTTCACTGTAAGGCTGCTGGAGCCCTGGAGCAGGCTGCCCAGAGAAGTTGTGGAGTCTCTTTCTCTGGAACCCACCTGGATGTGTTCCTGTGTGACCTGCCCTGGGTGATCCTGCTCTGGCAGTGGGGCTGGACTGGAAGATCTTTTGAGGTCCCTTCCAACCCTAATGTTCTGTGATTTGGGCTCTGATTCCCAAACTCTTGTCTGATCATGCTTCACTGCTGCTTTCTTGCTTAATTCTCAGAGAATTCCAAGCACATCCTGTCTGAGGCAGCCACTGGCTAGTGGTGTGCTGCCAAACTGGGGCTTAGAGAGATGGCAATAAGTGAATCTTGCTGGCTCTGTGGTGATGAAACCTATAGAAAAGGGACAATGCAATGCTTTCAACAAACCCAAGGCAGAATCACAGAGTCAAAGAATAGTAGGGGTTGGAACAGACCTCTGGAGATCATCCAATCCAACCCCACTGCTAACACAGGGTCACACAGATCAGGTTACACCAGGAACATGTCCAGGCTGGTTTTCAAAGTCTCCAGAGAAGGAGACTCCACAACCTCTCTTGGCAGCCTGCTCCAGGGTTCTGTCACCCTCCAAGTAAAGAAATTTCTCCTTAAGTTCAAGTGTTCTGCACCCACTGCCCCTTGTCACATCACTGGCCACAGCCCTGACCTCATGGCCTCCACCCTTGGTCAGCACTGAGAAGATCCCCTCTCAGTCTTCTCTTCTCCTAACTAAACAGCCCCAGGTCCCAGCCTTTCCTCATCAGAGGGATGCTGCAATCCCTTCATCATCATCATCTTTGTGGCTCTCCATTGGAGTCTCCAGTAGCAGCTTCACCCCATGCATCCCTTCTGCAGCTGCTGGGGTGGTGCAGCATTGCTGAATTCCCCACCTTGGGGCTCACACAGATATTCAGGCTTCTTGCCTCTGCTCCAGTGAGTAGCTTCATTTTCTTGAACTGGGCAATAGGTACTCAGGAGAGGTGTGCTGGGAATTGCTGCTGCAGGGGATCCACAGAGCTAACCTGCTGCTCATCCCCTTTGCCTAAGGATCGCCTGATTAAACTCATGGCTTAAATCCTGCGTGTCTTGATAGACAAGGTCATGGTTGTGCAGCCTCAAGTGCCACCTAGAGTCTTACTTCATGTATCTTCTATCCACATGGCTCTTAGGAAGGTCAGGCTGGTGGGGCAAGATCAGCAATGTGACCTTCAGTGGCCTAAGAAATGACCACAGTGAAATGACCTGGATGAAAATGAAGTAACTGGGATGAGCTGCCCCTCATCACTTTCTTCTCCCAAAGGGTTGTCAAGCCCTGGGACAGGCTGCCCAGGGCAGTGGTGGAGACCCCATCCTCAGAGGGGCTTCAGAGCTGTGCAGATGTGGTGCTGAGGAAGATGGTTTGGGGTTGGACTTAATGATCTGAGAGGTCTCTTCCAACCAAAACAATTCTCTGCTTCCTTTCTCCTGTGTCTCCTGAGCTACTGCAGTAAATTGGAAAGAGCTTTCTGAGACCTACGTATTCTGCCAGTGACAATGAGCCCCTGGGGTTCCTGGAAGGGAAACCACTCCCTTTTCTTTCTGGGTTTTCTGGAATTCCTGAAACCCCAGGAGGAATTACACTGCTGAGAGCTGTGTGAAAAGAAAAGAGACAATCCTCCTCCCACAGATCCTGATATTTCCCATCTATAGGAACCCTCAGCATTCTGGTTTGGTTTGCAGCTGCCTTGAGGAAGAAAGGTTTTCCCTCAGCTAGCAGAATCAGTGGGCACAGAGTGGATCTTTATTCCCATTCCAGTGAAGGGCTGTTCCATCCCCCAAACACACTCATGTCACTGAATTGGTTCCTAACATGATTTTAGTTAAATGGGTGCAGTTCCCTGCAGGGATACACTTAGATCAGTCCAAGAGGGGGGCAAGTGATGTACCTTTGGTTATTTCTCCACCATTTATCTTAATCAGGTGTCAAGGGATCTCCCTGCATCTGAGCCTCCGATCATAGGTAAAAACCCACAGGCAGAACCCCCATTCCTGGGCATGCTCTGCAGCTTTCATGGACTGGGCACTTCAGGAGAGTACTGCATCCAGTTCTGGAGCCCCCAGCATAGGAAGGACAACAAACTATTGGAACAGGTCCAGAGGAGACCACAAAGATGATCAGAGGGCTGATGAACTTCACCTGTGGGAACAGGATGAGGGAGTTGTGTTGCTCAGCCTGGAGAAGAGAAGGCTTCAGGGAGACCTTAGAGCAGCCTTCCAGTACCTGAAGGGGCTACAAGAAAGCTGGGAAGGGACTTTTAACAAGAGCTTGTAGTGATAGGATGAGAGGGAATGGATTGAAGCTTGAAGAGAGCAGATTGAGCCTGGAGATTAGGAAGAAATTCTTTCCAGTGAGGATGGGGAGACACTGGAACAGGTTGCCCAGGGAGATTGTGGATACCTCCTCCCTGGAGGTGTTCAGGGCCAGGTTGGATGAGACTTTGAGCAACCTGGTCTGGTGGGAGATGTCCATGCTCATGGCAGTGGGGTTGGAACTAGATGACCTTCAAGGCCCCTTCCAACTGAAGCCATTGTATGCTTCGTTATCCCCACCCCAGGAGGCAGTTCCATGCTTTATTGTATGGGAAGGAGACATTTGCACTCAGCAAGCTGAGGAAAACTCCAACAAAATCAGTGTTATATTATTTTAATTGTTTTTTCAAGTGGATGGGTTGGAGAGCTGCTCAGGCCAAACTGTGTGTAACCTCCTGAGAAGCAGCAGAAAGAGAGGAATGACATCCCCCATCACTCAGGAATATGGCTTTGGAAAGCTCTGTGACTACTTTATGGGAGATTAGATGCCAATAGCTAAGTGTGGCAGACTTCTGCTCTTCCCCCACTGATGAAGGCCATGGACAGGTCTGCCATAGAGTGGGGTAATGGGAACACAAGCAGTGGCTTCCAGGGTTGAGGCCAGAAGCCTGGAGGCTGTGGTCATTCTTCCAGGAACAATGTGCAGACTTGGTTGACCAGAAACATCTCTGAGAGAGTGAGAGACCCAAAGAGGTCAATTCCCTCTCTGCATTGGCTCTGGCTGTTTTCTTTAGAGAGCAAACTGGGACACTCCAGGCCTTTGTGTCATTTGATAGCCTAAGGAATCTTTCCTTGTGTGCTGTAAAGCAGGATGGGGGCATCTAGCCCCTGAGTTTCTCACTTGGGTGTTTTCTCCTGCTCACAGTCATTCACTGCACAATATCAACTTCTGCATCTTCTGTGTGGTTTAGGCTTTTTTCCCCCTTTGTTTAATTGAGACTTTTATATTAATAAACCATGGAATCTTAATATCAATGCTTGCTAGCACCACAGGACATGCAACATCACACAGATGCATTTTCTCCCTTCTCTTTCTTTCCTTCCTTCCCTCCTTGCTTCTCTCCTTCCTGTCCAAGACAGTTAATTATTTGTTTCTGCTAATATATTTCCCTCCCCCATGCTGTCTTTAAGCCCTTGAACACCTGGAGGTTCCCAGTCACCTTCAGCTAAGATCAGAGTAACTGTGCTCATTTAAAGACACTGCAGGACAAAATGCCAAATGGCAGCCCAGAAGGGTCTGATGGGCTCTAGGTGAAGAGAGAATCTCTGTATCTGTATCTATATCATCTATAGCTATATCATCTATATCTATAGCTAATCTATATCTCTATCTCACTATCTCTGTATTTCATCTGTCTCTGTCTCTATCTCTCTCTATCTCTACCTCCATCCCTACCTCCATTTCTCTCTCTCTCTCTCTATCTCTGTCTCTACCTCTACATCTCTCTCTCACTATCTCTATAGTTCATCTCCATCTCTCTCTCTCATGCTATCTTTATATTTCATCTCTCTCTATACCTCTATCTCTATCTCTATCTCTATCTCTATCTCTATCTCTATCTCTATCTCTATCTCTATTGCTATCTTCATCTCTACCATCTCTATCATCTCTCTCTCATCTCTATCTCTATCTCCATCTCCATCTCTACCATCTCTCCCTCTCTCATCTCTATCATCTCTATCTCTATCTCTATCATCTCTATCTCTATCATCTCTATCTCTATCTCTATCTCTGTCTCTCTCTATCTCTATCATCTCTATCTCTGTCTCTATCTCTGTCTCTCTCTATCTCTATCATCTCTATCTCTGTCTCTATCATCTCTCTATCTCTATCTCTATCATCTCTATCTCTATCCCTGTCTCTATCTCTATCATCTCTATCTCTATCTCCATCCCTATCATCTATCTCTATCTCTATCATCTCTATCTCTATCATCTCTATCTCTATCCCCATCTCTATCACTATCATCTCTCTGTCTCTCTCTGTCTCTCTCTATCATCATAATTTATATATCATCATCTCTATCTGTATCATCATTTCTATGTCATCATCTCTACCATCTATCTCTACCTCTGTCTCCACCCTCTCTGCTCCTGCATCTACCCAGAATGGCCTGGGTTGGAAGGGACCTCAGAGATCATCTGCTCCAACCTCCACACCTATTCAGTAATAAAAAATAATCATCATTTTGATGCCATTCAGCAGAAATGTAGGGTAAATGAGATTGGAAGGCTTAATGCACAAAGGAAATGTCAGTGCTAATCTACAGAGAGTCCCTTTAGTCCTGCTTGTCATAAATTCAGAGCGGGAGAGTTTGCAGGCTGCCTTGGGAAGGGGAAAATTGAGGGATTAAACCAAACATAACTCAATCTTGCTGTGCCTTGAATCCTCACTTTTGGGGCATTTCCCTCTGTGCAGTTTTATTAAAGGGACATATATCTTCAGCAAGAAATTGCAAACGCCAGACCATGAAAGTTGGGCTGTCTTGCAGCCAGGCTTCCACAGGTGGGCTCTAACTCAAGTCAGCTGTGCTGGTTTAAAGCCGTGCTAGTGTCCTTTATTGCCAGCACTGAGCTGCTTGGATTACTCACTCTTGTGCCTGCTATGGGAATATAGGAAGAGACAGGCTGGCTTTGTCTCCCTCCTGACAGAGAGGCTCTGTATCTCCTCGTCCTCAGCAATCAGATCATAAAATTAGAGCTTGGTGGTTGTTGGTGGTCTTTGCTTGCTTTTTTTTTCTCTCCTTCTTTTTCTTTCCCCCTGAATGAACATTAAATTTGTTTTGCTTCCCAGGTTTCCAGCCCCAAAGGAGTGTGTGGATCTTTGGATAAGATAAAGGGCAGCTGAGGTCTGATTTTTTTTCTCTGGATGAAGGGTTTGATCTTGCAGCAGGATTCACAAGGGCAGTGCTTGCTGCTCGTCCCTTCAGACTGCAGCCTGCCCGGTGCCAGGTCCTGCCCAACTTCTTAGCACAGCAAATGTGCATTCAGCTGCAAGTCTAATTTGCTCACAAATTTTCCACCAGTGTTGAACCAAATCACACTCAAACACCATGCCTAGTTATGTGCCTAACTCAGCATTTGCACACCAAATTGTCTAATGAGCATGTGCAATTATGGCAATTAGACATGTGAATTAAGCATGCAAATACCCTAGCATTTGGGTTAAAGACTCACTAGCAGCAGCATCTCCTCTTTTAAATGGGATGGAAAAGGACATTCACCTTTTCCACTGTGACCACCTTTGGCTCAGGGAGGAAAGACTGGGAGCTGTGGGTGGAGATCTACAGATGTAATGGGGAGATGGTTTGAAACTGGTGCAGGGCAGACCTAGGTTGGACATCAGGATGAAGTTCTGCATAATGAGAGTGGTGAGATACTGGAACAGGTTGCCCAGGGAGGTGGTGGGGGCCCCATCCCTGCCAGACATTCAAGATCAGGCTCAATGTAGCCCTGGGCAGCCTGATCTAGTTGGAGGAGTCCCTGCTGACTGCAAGGGGTTTGGCCAAGGTGGCCAAGGTGACCTGGTGCAATCTGTGAAACAGGCTTTAGGTGCTTCTGCTTTCCTGCCCCAAGTGTCCCCTGCAGGCAATGAAATACCAGCACACTCTCACTGAGCACATCTTGTCTTGAAGGGCTTGGTTGTGCTGTGTGCAAGGCAGGGGCTGCTGTAAAAGTGGACAACTTTTCTTCCAGTGTCATTCTTTCTTCTATAAATGAAGTGCAATGCAGAACTACCCACCCTGAGGCTGCTTGCAGGCTCCACAAGCTGCTGAAGGGGTTGGTTCTTAGCAGAATTCCAGGTCGAGGCATTCCCATCCTCCCACAGGAAGGCACTGCCTGCTGGCTGCCACACAGCCCCCGGCAGGAGGCATGACTTTGGATGGGGAATTCTGCCTCTACGCTGGCTGCTCGAGTGCAATAAGGTTTAACAAGCACAGAGGTGAGCAGGTGGCCAGAGATAAACAGGTGAGGGAGCAAAAGCTTTGAGGGAAACCATCTCCACCCCCTCCCCTTCAAATTCCTGCTTCATTAAGGTGATTTCAAACTCGCTGTGAAATCAAGGACTCGGTAGCTGATCAGCGCAAACAAAAATAATCCAGGTGGCAAGCCTGATGAGATATGACCTTGTTCAAAATCAATAGACTGTTCCCCTTCCACCCAGCACAACCGACTCTCGAATGAGTTTACTTCAACGCAGGCATTTCCCTCACAACATTAACATTTTAATTGCTTGTGCAGGATCCTCTGGAAAATTAACCCAGCGCTGCCGGTGGAGCGCTGCTGGGCGGCAGGGCTGGGAGCCGGCTGCGGGGAGCTGTAAACACTTGCTGCCACCTAAAGGAGAGAAACCTCCTGAAGAACGCGGAAAGCTGCCGCCTCTGCCTCTTGTCACGGCTTCTTAAAACAAAGAGGCTTCCTTTGCTCTCCCCAGCCTGCCTCCTCGCAGCCTTCTGAAGGGCTGTCTCGCTGCCAAAGCAGGGCAACTGCCATCAGCAGGGAATCGTAACACACCTCGAGGTGGAGGCCACTCGAGCATCATCAGGTCATAGAAGCCCAGGATGGTTTTGGTTGGAAGAGACCTTTAAGATCATCCAGTCCAATCCTTAGCCCAGCACTGCCAGGTCACCTCTAACCCATGGCCCTCAGCACCACATCTACACAGCTTTAAACCCCTCCAGGGACCGGGACTCCACCACTGCCCTGGGCAGCATGCTCCAGGACTTAACAACCCTTCTGGGGAGGAAATTTTTCGTAATATCCACCTCCCTTGGTGAACTTGCAGGCTGATTCCTCTCCTGTCATTTGTTCCTTGAGGGATGAGCCCAATCCCTACCTGGATCCAACCTCCTTACAGGTAGATGTAGTGACCAAGATGATTTCTCTCTTCCTTTTCTCCAGACTAAACAATCCCAGTTCCCTCAGCTGCTACTCACAGGACTTGTGCTCTAGATGACCCCTTGCCATCTTTGCTGTCCTTCTTTGGACATGCTCCAGCCCCTCACTGTCCTTCCCTTAGTGAGGGGCCCAAAACTGAACCCAGTACCCAAGGAGTGGCCTCACCAATGCTGAGTACAGGGAAACTACCCCTGACCCGGTCCTGCTCATACTAAACCAACTGACTAAGATGCTCCATGAACTCTGAAGGGCTTGGTGCCATGGCCACTTCCCTGGGGAGCCTGCTGCAGTGTCTGAGCACCCTCTCACATGTACTCTGCTGCCAGACTAGCAATGAGGTGGTGGAGCACACAGCAGTGGGCACCTGGCAACTCTGGAAGTTTTTCCAACTTCTTTGTGTGTCCACAGGGTCTTGTGGCAGAGCCAGGAATCACAGAATCCCAGCATGGTGTGGGCTGGAAGTGACCTCTGGAGATCATCCAGTCTAACCCTCCCTCTGCTAAAGCAGGGTCACCCACAGCAGGTTGACCAGGATCACATCCAGGCAGGTTTGGAATCTCTCCAGAGAAGGAGACTTCACAGCTATAATTAGGTGCAGCCAGGTCATGTACCAGAGGAGATCTGCAGTGCTCAGTGAAGGCTCTGCCAGGGAGTAGCACCCCTGTGAGCAAAGCACCATCTGGGCTGGGATACACGGCCGTGGCATCACTCCTGCTGCCAGACCCCGTGTGGCAGGGCCAGCTGGAAACAGCAAGAAAGCTCAGCCTGAGACATCAGTAGTGGATGGATGGGGAGGGTGGGTGGCAGCTGAGTAGGTGGTCTTTGGATCATGGCAGATTTTACTTCATTATCTAATGTAGATTGCATAAATTCCAAGGGGACAGGACTGAGATCTGCCTCAGCCTGGCTGAACAGCTTACCTGCTGGTGTTAAGAGACAGGCTTCTCCTGAACAGGTTTTTTTCTGGCTCCATAAATCCCACCTTCCTGGCTGCACAGAGGAGACAGGCAGGAGAAGAAACTATTTACAGGGAAGATATTCCCACTGAGTATTCTTGATCAGTTCATGAGCAAAGCCTGTGAAAATGAAGCGATGGTGGGGAGGGGAAGGCAATTCCCCTGCCTAGTTCCTTTCTGCCTTTTATCTTCTGATCCTGAAACAACTTTGGAAGTGCTGGATCCCCCTCCTTGATGATGTTCTTGCTGCTTGCAAGCTGGCTAGAGCCAAGAATAAGGTACTCCAGGCTGTGACAAAGTCCTGCTAATGACAGTCCATAAGGCACCTCCCCAGCACCACCTGCAATGGTACTGGTTCAGGATCACCCCTTTACATGCCAGCCACCTCCCAGTTCTGTCGCTGTTTCTCCCAGTGCAAGCCACTGGCAAACTTAGGAAAGGTTTATGGCATAGAGTCATTTGGGTTGGAAAAGGTCTTCAAGATGATCAAGACCAGCTGTAAACCCAACACTGCCAAGTCTTACTGAACCATGTCCCAAACTTGCCATGGAGGTTGTGGATGCCCCATCCCTGGAGGTGTTCAAGGCCAGGTTGGATGAGACCTTGAGCAGCCTGGGCTGGTGGGAGGTGTCCCTGCCCATGGCAGGGGGTTGGAACTGGATGACCTTTAAGGTCTCTTCCAACCCAACCCATTCTATGGAAGTGCCACATCTAGAGATGCCTCCAGGGTGTTAATGATTTAGAGACAGAAGATGTGACTTTTCCTGAGGCCACTGGTGATACCATTCTGAGTGTCCTACAGCCCTGTGGAGGAGCAGGACTTACAAACTCAGCTCTTCTCCAAGCAGGTGATGTCTGCAGGGGCAGAGGCTCTGTATTTCCTGGGTGCCAGATGATGCTGAGAGGGTGTTGTGGCCCCCTGCGAGTCAGTGCCTGGCTCCTCACCCCATGTACCCTGATGATGACAGTCCCACCTGGTGGCTCCTGTGGAGTGACATTGATGGCAGAGGGGAGAACCAGACAGAACATTTGCTTTCCTTAAGGAGCCATGGCTGGGGCTGGCAGGCTGTGTAAGCTGCCCCATGCCTCCCAGAGGGAAACCTGTCTGTGAAGAAGAGAAAAGGTGGGCTCAAGGGAATGTGGATCTGTGATTAATCTATTCAGCCACTGGGTGCCAATGTTGGCTCATGTTTGATAATCTGAGACATTTTTCTAGGAGAAGAGGACTTTTGGGTATCTAAAAGAAGTTGTAACTTTGGCAGGCTGAGGAGCCTGGAAAACACCCCCCAGAGAATGGGAGTTTTATTCCCAGAGGACCTGGTAAGGCAGTGCCAGGAGGGTGACTGCATGGATGGGGGGGAGCTAGAGGAGCCTGGCTTAACAAAAGAGAAAGAAGGGCTCCTAATGAAATGGACTTGCTGAGAGTTATGAATCTGTGAGCCTGTGCCTTGCAGAGATGAATGATGAACCACTGCTTTAACTCTGGATCAAGTTATGGGTTGCCTCTGCAAAGGTTCATTACTCACCATTAGAAACAGGCCTGCCAATTCATTACTGGGGCAGGCAGGAGCTGAACAGCTCAGCTTTGAGTGAGCTCTAGGCAGGGGCTGGTTAAGGAGAGAGCTGAGGTCTGCTCTGTGTTGCAGTGAGTTGGGATTTACCGGAGAAGAACCTCCCCGGATTGGCAGCTTCCTTTCCTGGCCCCTCCTCTCGAGAAAATCTTTTTGCTGACTGTGATCTGTGCATGATGGACTTAAAAAACAGACTGGGGACCAATTTGTCTCCAGTATACCCAGACATGGCCCCATCCAAATCCCTGAGGGCAGAGCCTGGCCGTGCTCAGCTGCCATTCTTCACTTGGCAGCCTTCACCTGGGGCTGACGCTTTGCCACTGTGTAGCTGAGGGCAGGAGATCATCCACAAGAAACACATTTACCTCCCTTTCAAGAACTTGCTGTTGATAGCCAGAAGCTTCTGTGCCTTTGATGTGATGCAAGATTTTGAAGCCAACTGGGATGCACTTTAATTGTTGTTGCAGGAGGCTAAGGGCTGGGGGAGGAGGAAGGGCTGAGAGACCTGGAGCTGTTTAGTCTGGAGAAGAGCCTGAGAGGAGATCTGATCAATGCTGATCATTATCAAAGGGACCAGAATCAAGAGGCTGGGGCCAGGCTCTTTTCAGTGGTGCCCTGGGACAGGACAAGGGGGAGTGGGCACAAACTGGAACCCAGGAAGTTCCATCTGGACAGGAAGAGAAAATTCTTTGGTGTGAGGCTGCTGGAGCCCTGGAGCAGGCTGCCCAGAGAGGTTGTGGAGCCTCCTCCTCTGGAGAGATTCCAGCCTACCCTGACCACTGTGCTCCTGGGCAAGCTGCTGTGGGTGCCCTGCTTTAGCAGGGGAGTTGGACTGGATGATCTGCAGAGATCCTTTCCATTCCCCAGCATGTTGTGATTGTGGGGTTCTGTGATTTTGTGGGATAGCCAAGAAAGCACAGCTGGTGCTCCCTGCTTGGAAGAGACCAGCTCTTTAAAACAGTGTCCAGAGAGCAGCTGAAGGACACTCTGTGCTTCCATGCTGCCTGCACCTGACAGTGCAGGACAGGGAAAGAGAAGGATGTGGAAATTAGGGCCAGAACAATTATTTTTTGCTCCCCAAACTCTTTTTTCTCCCAAAATATTTACTTTGATCAAAGCAAGAATACTTTGAAGGTGGTGTGGGAGCTATCTGAGTTATTTTGGGTAGAAATCTATCCCAAAAGAAAAAGCAATGCAAAGCTACTTGCCCTGCCCTCATCTCCACCCCCAAGGTCTGCAATGCTTTGATTTATTGTTTTGTTTTCCTTGCCAGTCCCTCCAACATTTACAAATCCACATCAACTCTTATTCACTAAAGATCCCAAAGATCAAACTCATCACTTTTTCAGTTTGTCCTACTTGAAACATTCCCCTCCTCCCCCTCCCCCCCAGAAAGAAAGAAAGAAACTCATTGGCACAGCCTCAGTTTCCTGCAAACCAGGAACACTTCTGGTCAGGATTGACTGAACTTCCTTGAAACAAACAAAAAAGGCATTTATTCACACAGCTGGAGATAGAGAGGGAAAAACATCTGGATATGAGAAGGGGGAGAAAATGTGCATTGGTAGGGAAAATAGGAGGGGAAAAAAACCAACCCCAACAGTAAAAGGACAAAAGGTTATGAAGTAGAGGAAGGGTTGGAGAGTGTGTCCAGGGATTATGTGAGGAGGGCTATAGAAAGTGGGCCTTGAAAGAGAAATGTAAATATGGTGGTGGAAAAGGAGGAGGGGAAGGCTGAGGTGGAGCAAGAGAAAAGGCAGGGGGAGAAAGGGAAGAAAACACAGTAACCAAATGGGGAGCAAAAATAATGACAGCATCTCCCACTCGAGTGAAACAAAGGAAGGAATTAAGGAGGAAGCATCTAGCCCAAGAACAAAGCTGAGGAAGCTGATGAGAGAGAGGGATGTGCTGAAGAAGACATGGAAATGGAAAAATCCTGCAGAAACCTATTGCAGAGAAGGAAAACCAGGTCCTGGTTTGAATCCTGACCCCTTCTCCCCCACGCCAGCAGAGCAGCTCCTGGCCCCTGTGACTGCGGCATCCCCAGTGCTGAAATCCACATGTGGGCCAGGCTGAGGTGGAGGGAGAGCTGGAAGTAACATGTCAGCACCTAGGGCTTGTGTTAATTCGGTGCTTCAGCACCTTGGCTTCCACCAGCTCATTGTTTCCAGATGGTGCCTGAGCTCTGAGCTGGTATTTAAGGCATTCAGGGTTGCTCTCATTAAGTTTCCTTAGGGGTAGGAATGAATCCACCTTTCACGTGTGCAGAGCACCGTGACAAACTCTTTGGTACAGAATCACAGGCTGGGTTGGGTTGGAAGGGACCTTTAAAGGTCTCCTAGTCCAACCCTCCTGCAGCCAGGAGACATCTGCAGTGAGAGCAGGTTGAGAATTTGTCAAGACAGCTACGATGCTGCAACACCAGAGCACAGAGCTTGAAGAAATGAGAACAGGAGCTCCTAATTTTGACTTCAGAGAATCACACAAACCTGGCATGGTGGGAGCTGGAAGGGGCTTCTGCAGATCTCCAGTCAAACCCCCCTGCTAAAGCAGGGCAGCCACAGCAGCTTGCCCAGGAGCACAATGGCCAGGGGGAGCTGGAATCTCTGCAGAGAAGGAAACTCCACAACCTCTCTGGGCAGGCTGCTCCAAGGATCCAGCATCCTCTCACCAATGAAGTTTCTCCTCCTGTCCAGATGGAACCCTCTGAGTTCCACTTTGTGTCCATTTGTGCTTCCTTACAAACACTGGAACAGAGTAGGAAGGAGAAGAAAAGTGCCTGAGCACAACATGGGAGCATTAGACTGGATTTATAGAAACCTTTATCTTGGTAAAGCCCAGGAGCAAGTTTCCCACTTGCAGAGTAAGCAACACTGGAAGTCTTTTAACAACAGCTGGACATCTGTCAGGAATGACTGAGTGCTTGATCCAGTCTGGAGGCAGAGCAGCAGGCAGCCACTCCTCGAGGTGCTCCCCACACGGATTGTTTTTGCTCCTCACACAACAGTCACCTTGCTGTTTCCTCTGGTTTCAAATTTCCCAGCAACAACGCAGGAATTATCATCCTGATTCAGTTCATTTGCTTGTGGCCCCACATTTGACAATCACCCACCAGCAAACACCTTCCCTGTGAACTGTTACAAACCTGTCAGTAGTTATTACTGCCTTTACTGAGCCATGAAAAATCATTTCCTCTCTAATTCCACAAAGCAAATGAGCCTGAGGACTCTTCGTGCTTCCATCATGATGTGTGGATGAACACTGCTGGCTGAACATCAGCCTGGCCTAGCTGAAAATGCAGACAGTGATATTCACATTCAGCTGTAGGCTGTGGTATTGTGATCAGCCTCTGGGCTTTGCCCTCTGGGCCAGTGGGTTTAGCTCCATACAGCATTTAGCTCCTGATCACCACGCAGAAAGCAATCAAAGTCAGCTGTCATTAACCTGAGTAGACATGGGCTTTATCCTGAAGTAGACTAATGAAGCTCTCAGAATGCATTTTCAGGACATAACTTTGCATTTCAGGGGTGGCTGAAGTAGTTCCCTGCACTCAGGCTATAAAGAAGCTGAGACCATGTTTGGGTTTAAGTGTAAACTTCTGTTGCCTGAGTTTCAAGTTTGTAACACAGGAGGAATTTAAGCCCAGTGAAATCCTTGGGAAGATATCACAGATGCATCCTTTTGCAAGTCCTTCTGGAATCATAGACTCATAAGGCTGGAAGAGACCTCAGAGATCATCAAGTCCAGCCTGTCACCCAACACCTCATGATTACTAAACCATGGCACCAAGTGCCACATCCAATCCCCTCTTGAACACCTCCAGGGGTGGTGACAAGGAAAGGAAAAGGACTAGGAGAGGACTAGAGAAGTTAATCCTCCCAGCTGATCTCCCTCTGTACACATTCCTTGCCCATAAGCACTGAGTTCAGTGTAGAGATCAAAACTGTCTCCTGTTTCTTAAAGAACTTTTCCATCTCATCTCTTATCCAGAACTTCCTCCCTATAGGTCTAGGCTCAAGGAGGGCTCAGCTCATTTCTCTTTCCCATCCTCTCAAGTGTTACCCTTGTCCCCAGCTGTTCAGCACTGCCTGGCAGCAGCAGGGTCCTTCTCTACATTACTCTTTCTGGGTAAAATTTCTCAAGATCTAGTAAAATCTCTAACTGGAAGTGTGGCAAGGAGCTGCCTTGCTACCATTTTCCAGACCTGGACCTTTCTGCAGCACACACTCCACCCCTTGCCATGAAGCACTAGCACACAGCTGGGACAAGGTCTTGCTGTTTACATAACCATTCCTTAACCCTTCCAGAATCACAGAACTGTCAGGGTTGGAAGAGACCTCAAAGATCATCCAGCTCCAAACCCCCTGCCAGGGGCAGAAGTTTTCTTCTTTCCTGCCCTTTCCTTGCCCTTGCACTAAATTGCAAGCACAAAACCAGAAGCCTGGGGCAGTATCATGTTTTAACAGGCAAGCCTGACAAGTGAGGTTACAGGCATGGGTTTTATTGCAGCTCTTCAGTTTGATCTAGAATAAGGATGATGCCAAGAGAGAATTGGAAGAACAAGTTGTTTGCCAGCCTCAAGGTTGCTGTTGTAAAAGGGAAAACCAGGCTTTGGAATCTCTGAGGCTGAATTCTACACTGCAAGCAAGGTTTAACCAACCATTACCTTGCTTGGAGTTGCTCTGCAAGCCTTTGATTCAGCCCTCTCCTTACTCATGTGACTTGAAACAAGGGATGGGGAGCAAGATCATCTGTTCTGGGCAACTGAAATGAGAGAGCAATTGTACCAGCAGAGGACAAACCAGGTTAGAATTGAGAGCTACATCATTATCCAAGTGGTATTTGATAACTATTGGGCTTTGCATTGTAATTCTCCTTTTGTCCTATCATTCATGACCAAAATGGGGGGAGAAAAAATAAGAAATGAAGGATTTGTCTTCTCTTGGAGAAACTAACCCATGCTAATAATGCTCCTTGTTTCCTTGTGAAGGAAGGCCCAAAGAGAATAGCCAGAAATAAACCAGAACGCTGAAAGGTAACAGCAAAGGACAAAGATGTTAATTAGAGGTCAAATCCTGAAGCACTAAATTCATTAATAAGTGCAGGCACTACCTAATGGGGAACCACTGCATCCCAAATTCTGGCTTTGCTCTGCACAGGCAACCCTCAGGTCTTCAGCGTCTTGGCAGGAAAGGTGCCGAGGCCTGGCGCCCAGCTCCTCAGCAGGAGGTGAGGATTTCAGTTCCCCAAGTGAAGGAGGTGTGGTGCTGAGGGACATGGTTTAGTGGTGACCTGGCAGCGCTGCTGCTTTACTGTGAGGCAAAATGCTTGAAACCCAACGAGAGCTGGGAAAACATCGAGCCTCGGGGAAGCACCAGCAGAGGTCAGCACAGCCGGGAGAATGGAGCAGGCACCGCCGGGATGCTGCTGCCGCCGGGATGCTGCTAGCACCGGGATGATGCTGCCACCGGGATGCTGCTAGCGCCGGGATGCTGCTGCCGCCGGGATGCTGCTAGCACCGGGACGCTGCTGCCGCCGGGATGCTGCTAGCACCGGGATGATGCTGCCGCCGGGATGCTGCTGCTGCCAGGATGCAGATGCTCCTCTCCCCTCCAGGGTTTGGAGTTAGGTTCTGCTAAGTGACTTAACAGCATGCACCATAGAAACATTTGGGCTGGAAAAGACCTTCAAGATAATTAGGTCCAAGCATCAACCCTGTTCTGCCAAGTCCACCACCAAACCATATCCCCAAGCACCTCATCATGCATTCCTGGGCAAACCAGCAGCAGACACTGGCAGGTTCTTATTCTGACCTTGTGTATGTGTGTTTCCAGTTCAAGCAACATAGCTTGACACGGCTCTTTAAATCAGGGGGGGGGAAATTTTCCCACCTGTGTCCTTCCACAGCAATACAACTCTCTCCACAATCCACATGAAATGAAACCATCACATTTCTCACTGTCTGCTAAGCAGCCCAGCCTGATGCAGCTCTCTCTTTCACGTCACCACCTCACACAGCTCATCACAGATACAAACTCTATCAGACTTCATCAGCAAAACCTTCCTTCATGGAGCTGTTTGTTCCCAGCAAACTCTGCCTCATAAATCATTTTCTATCTGGATTCCTTCATTTAAAGCTATTGGAGGGAGCTGGATTTCCCTAGGAGTGCTGGTTGATAGTAGGTTGAACATGAGCCAGCAGTGTGCCCAGGTGGCCAAGAAGGCCAATGGCTTCCTGGCCTGGATCAGGAACAGAGTGGCCAACAGGAGCTGGGAAGTCATTGTGCCCTGTGCTCAGCACTGGTTAGGCCACACTTTGAGTCCTGTGTCCAGTTCTGGGCCTCTCAGTTTAGGAAAGATGTTGAGCTGCTGGAAGGTGTCCAGAGAAGGGCAACAAAGCTGGGGAGGGGTCTGGAGCACAGCCCTGTGAGGAGAGACTGAGGGACCTGGGGTCATGAAAGGAGCTTGGGTGACTGTTTCCCCCAAATCTATCTTTACCAAGAGAGGTAGTGAGGTGCAGGACCAAGCTGGGAGCCCACCTTGGGTTCCTGCCATGAAAGGAGCTCGGATTTTCATGGCATGACACATCCTGCTGTGCAAAACCTGCGCCTTAAGTTTTGCCTCTGGGCCTTCTGGATCCTCTTTTGTATCCCTGAGTCAAGTAACTCAGCTTCAATCATCAAGGTACCGCAGAGAAAATTATAATAGGACATCATTTTATAATTAAGAATGGAAATTCAGCCTCCCAAATGGTCCTGAAATTAATCCCTTTCCATCTAGCATTTTCAGAATGAGAAACCCAGCCTAATGCATCTCCTGACAGTAGCAACAAAATCATCATCCATCACTTGGCACCAGGGAAGTCCCTTCATTTGCTTCATTTTCAGACTGGGAATACCATCTCCCCACCACTGAATGAGCAGCAGAAAAACAGCCCTGCAGATAAATGGCCTCCTGGGGATATATATCTTTAGATACTGCATTGCTTTCCTATATTAGTATTATATGCATTATGTTTCCCATAAGATGAATAAAGCCTCCATACAGCAGAAATCACCCTGTGTGTATCCACTTTATGATCAGGATAAACCCACTCCATTAGCTTCAGTGTGGGAATTCTGCCTGGAGACCAGGAAACCACTGGAGGACAAGGGGGGGAAATCCACTTTATTGCACTGCAAAGTAAATGTGATGGAATATGCAGCTGACAGCCTTCTGCAGACAAAAAGCTGCTGGAGCAACCCTGGGCAAACACCAAGCACAGGATCCATTGGATGGAACCTTGATGCTGTCTGCAAATGCTGAACACAATGATGCAGTGATAAATAGTTTGGTTGATTAGATGGTGCTGGGTTGGACTCAATGATCTCAAAGGCATTTTCCAACCTGGTTAATTCAATTCTATTCTATTCCCCTCTCCTCTCCTCTCCTCTCCTCTCCTCTCCTCTCCTCTCCTCTCCTCTCCTCTCCTCTCCTCTCCTCTCCTCTCCTCTCCTCTCCTCTCCTCTCCTCTCCTCTCCTCTCCTCTCCTCTCCTCTCCTCTCCTCTCCTCTCCTCTCCTCTCCTCTCCTCTCCTCTCCTCTCCTCTCCTCTCCTCTCCTCTCCTCTCCTCTCCTCTCCTCTCCTCTCCTCTCCTCTCCTCTCCTCTCCTCTCCTCTCCTCTCCTCTCCTCTCCTCTCCTCTCCTCTCCTCTCCTCTCCTCTCCTCTCCTCTCCTCTCCTCTCCTCTCCTCTCCTCTCCTCTCCTCTCCTCTCCTCTCCTCTCCTCTCCTCTCCTCTCCTCTCCTCTCCTCTCCTCTCCTCTCCTCTCCTCTCCTCTCCTCTCCTCTCCTCTCCTCTCCTCTCCTCTCCTCTCCTCTCCTCTCCTCTCCTCTCCTCTCCTCTCCTCTCCTCTCCTCTCCTCCCTTTCTAGAGGAAGAAAATCACATATCCTCCAGCAGAGAGCTTCTCTCCCTCATGGTTTTGTTTGTGGAGGCAAAAAAAAAAAGGAGCCCCAACTTTACTCATTTATTTGCTTTTGTTATCTAAGAAGATATCTGGAGAAGAGGAGGCTGAGGGGAATTCTCATTGCTCTCTGCAACTACCTGAGAGGAGGTTGGAGAGAGGTGGGGATTGGTCTCTTCCTCCTAGTATCAAGTGACAAGTCAAGAGGAAATGGCCTGAAGCTTAAGTTTGATGTTGGGGACTTCCAGCTTCACTCATCCTAGAGGAAAGCAGCAGCCTGTAGAAACTGACTTTCAAACATCTGGCAGAGCTTGCTCAAGCCAGCAACAGGGCTTCAGAGCACTGATCCAAGGTGTTGCAGGGACCAGCAATAAACCCTGGCTTCATCAAATTGTTTGTGACACAGCAATGATCTTTGGTCTCTCTTCCTTGAATCAGAGAATCACGGAGTGGTTTGGGTTGGAAGGGGCGTTGAAGATCATAGAATCCATAAGGTTGGAAAAGACCCCAAAGATCATCAGGTCCAACCTTTCATCCAGTTCCAACCCCTGCCACGGGCTGGGACACTTTCTACTACACCATATTGCTCCAAGACCCATCCAGCTTTGCCTCCTGGCATGGCCCATCCACAATCTCCCTGGGCAACCTATTCCAATGTCTCACCACCCTCACAGTGAAGAGCTTTTCCCTTCTTACCTCTTATCTGAATCTCCCTTTCAGTTTAAAACCACCCCCTCACATCCTATCACAGCAAGCCCTTGTAAAAAGTCCCTCTTGGCTTTCTTGCAGACTCCCTTTAGGTACTTGAAGGCTGCTCTAAGGTCTGCCATGAGCCTTCTGTTCCCCAGGCTGAACAATCCAATCCTCTCAGCCCATCTTCACAGGAGAGGTGCTCCAGCCCTCTGAAGATCTGCAGTTAAATAGTAGCACCACTGATAGTCTGGTATCAAGGAACTCTCTTCAGTTTTCTCACTCTGTGTGTCAGAAATGGATATTAAATATCACCACATCTCTGAACAACACCAAACCTCAGTTCAATTTACATGAGGAAAATGTAACTCCATGCTTCACTGGGTGCTGGAGCACCCCATGCATCACTGGAGATGGGGAGAGGTCAGCAGCTGCTTTTTATACTCTGTGTTCTGGGGAAGCATTTCTCCAGACATCACTTTTCATTAAAGAGCCTTGGCCACATGCATCATTCTGCAGCATGCAGAGTGGGTGCCATAAATCATCTTACCAGAGGGAGATGCCACCACACATCACACTGAAGAAGTGCTGCCTCATGGTTTTGTTCAGTATTGAGCAGGGGTAGATCTTTCACATCACCTCACGTCACAAGAACCTGGCCTGGCAGTGAGCAGCCTGGACTGGGGCAGGGATGAGTATTTCAGACCCTTAGCTGGAATGGCACAGGAATAGAATCATCTTATTGCTTACTGACAAATGCTTGTTAAATAAGTCATTATTGCTACCCTCTCTCTGCCCAGTTAGCTGAGTTACACACCCTGCTTTCTGCCAGAGGTGTAGCTGGGGATGGTGCTTTCTAATTCCACCACATAACCTGCCATGGCACAGGAGGAAATCTTGCTGCCCAGAAGGCAGCAACATTTCCTTCAGCTTTCTATCCCCTAGCTTCTTTCCTTCCTTTCAACACTTTTCTTCTTTCCTTCCTTTCAACACTTTTAGGGAGTCTTTCTTCAGAGAGTTCCAGAAGAGGATGATGCCTCATTGCTCTCTACAGCTCCCTGAAAGGAGGTGGCAGTGAGCAAGGGCTTGGTCTCTTCTCTCCAGTATCATAGAATCAGAATTGTCAGGGTTGGAAGGGACCTCAAGGATCAGCCAGTTCCAGCCCCCCTGCCATGGGCAGGGACACCTCACACTACAGCAGGTTGCTCACAGCCACATCCAGGTTGGCCTTAAAAACTTCCAGGGCTGAGGCTTCCACCACCTCCCTGGGCAACCTGTGCCAGTCTCTCACCACCCTCATGGGGAGCAACTTCTTCCTAACAGCCAATCTGGATCTACTCACTTACTAGTTTTGCTCCATTCCCCCCAGTCCTATCACTCCCTGACACCCTCAAAAGTCCCTCCCCTGCTTTCTTGTAGCCCCCTTCAGATACTGGAAGGCCACAAGGAGGTCTCCTCAGAGCCTTCTCTTCTCCAGACTGAGCAGCCCCAACTCCCTCAGTCTGTCCTCCAGGGTGGTGGTGGGGTTACTGCCTCTGGAGGTGCACAAGCAAGGTGTAGACATGGTACTTGGGGACATGGTCTAGTGGCCATGGTGGTGTTGGGCTGATGGTTGGGCTGGATGTTAGAGGCTTTTTACAACCAAAACAGTTCTATGATTCTATGATTTACAGATTTCCCCCATTTAGACAGAAGCTCTCCCACTGCCAGATGTGATGCAGCCACCTGTGGAACACCTGGAAGGGATGTGGTGACAAAGTGCATGCCCTTATGGGCTGAAGGTTTGTGACCAGTGACAGGAAATTCCTCCACTTTTGCACAGGGTGTAGCTTGGCTTCAACTTTTCAGCAACATATCAACCCAAAGCTGAGCTGACCCCCACAGGGAAGGAAGAGCTCCCACAAAATGTGGCCTGCAATCCCAGCACCTTGCAGCCAGCAATGGATGCTTTGGCCACCACCTAAGCTTTTCCCTCAGGGGGACAGCCCACAAAGAGTCCTTAGCTCTATTCCTTTGCTCCCAGCTCCTCCTTTGTACAACTTCAAGCCCACTCTGAAGCTGCTGAGAAGGAGAATTCGGTGCAGATGTGTTTGTTTTCCCTGTGGTCCCCTTCAGACCTCAGCAGCTATTCAGGAATACCTGATGGCCCACATTCCTGCCCACCTGGGAGATGGCCATAGATGTCTGCTAATGAGTTTATGATTTCAGATTTAGTTTCCATCTCTTACCTCTCTATCTGCTGCTCATAATAATGAGCTCTGGGACATGATTCACTGGGAGGAGGGGGAGCCCTTAGCATTTTTTTTTCCCTGCCTCATTCCCACTAACCAAAGTAGTACTGGGACACCATTGTGTGAGTAATCTCAGAGGTGCTTCTGCTGCATCCTTTCAAACCAGCCAAGAGCAGATTTGCCAAAGAGAGGAGGAAGTCTCTGTCTGCTTCCCACTCTGAGAGAGGCAAAACGCTCTCAAGTCAAAAAGTTGGTTGTTTTTATCTTTAGCATCATCCCTTTTGGGGACACTTAGAGTATATCTGAGACTTCTTTGAAGTTGTACAAGCATCTTTCAAAGGAAGAGGTCAAAACCAGCAGAGAGCACGAACACACCACCGATGTACAAATTAGACACAACTTGTGCTAAGGCCATGCAGGGGGAAACACACAGCTTTCAAAAATGGCCTTAATTACTTCTTGCTCCAGCTCAGATCACTTTGTATCCCTAGAGGGAAGAATGTCTGATATAAAGAGGAGGGCTTGTTGTATTTTGTAAAGATTGCCATTGTTTGGAGTGATTCAAAAGATGAAAAGGAGCCCAGTGTGAGAAAAACAAGAGAGATCAGGCAGCCCAAGCCCCCTGAAAAGGCTTAGGGAGGCATCATGCAATTTCTGAAATAACATCTGTTCCAATTAACCTTTTGTCCCTGAGAGGCTGAGCTCTCCATGAGGTTGGAGCACAAGGTAGTTATCAAACTGTCCCCTGGCTCACAGCCCAGGAG
This sequence comes from Melanerpes formicivorus, assembly GCF_026170545.1. Classification (NCBI taxonomy): domain Eukaryota; kingdom Metazoa; phylum Chordata; class Aves; order Piciformes; family Picidae; genus Melanerpes; species Melanerpes formicivorus. The sequence goes on from NW_027142417.1 coordinate 1,270,281, forward strand.
GTGTGCAGCACCAGCGGCCATGGAGCTGTTCAAAAGCTGTGTAGCCAGGGCACCTCAGGACGTGGTTCAGTGGGCATGGGAGGGTGGGGTTGGGGGTTGGGCTGGATGATCCTAGAGGGCTTTTCCAACCTTACTGATTCTGTGATTCCAAGGTGAGATACAGGACTTGGCAGGAGTCACCATCCCTGGAGGTGTTCAAGAGGGGATTGGACGTGGCACTTGGTGCCATGGTTTAGTCCTGAGCTCTTGGGTGGCAGGTTGGACTTGATGATCTTTGAGGTCTTTTCCAACCTTGTTGATTCTATGATTCTATGATCAGTGAAGAAAACAGCAAGAGAAAATAGCAGCAGTCTCCAAATCTATGAGCTCTTCTGAAAGAGAAATCAGCCAAAGCTGTGTCTTCTTAGCAGGGCTCAGGGTATATCAGGAGAGCATATTTCACAGAATCCCAGAACCACAAAGTATTAGAAGTTGGAAGGGACCTCAACAGATCCTCTAGTCCAAGCCCCCTGCCAGAGCAGGATCACCTAAAGCAGGTCACACAGGAACAGGCCATGGGGGGTTTGGAAGTGCTCCAGAGAAGGAGAGAGATTTTAATGCTGTGTTCACTGAACTTAAAGGAGGTTGGGACCATATGGAAGTAGGACTGCACAATACCTGAAGCTCAAATCCTACCTACATCTGAGGAGGCTTCAATTTGATCATCTTGAACCCCTTCCTCCTCCTATGCTCAATCAAAGTGGCAGCAGTCTGCCCAGAAAGTGATGCTTCCTCCTTTCTTCTTTGTGGCAGTGCTGCATTTTGTGTCCAGTAGGTAAATATTCATAGCTAAGACTTCTCCCCAGCTGAAAAGTCTAACCTCTGTACTGTGGAATACTCCCAACAGCTCCAGTCCCAGCACAAAGCCTATTTATTTATGCTGTTCAGACTGGAAGGGCTTCAGCTGAATGACAGAGAGTCACATTCACAAGGGTGTTATGTAGTCTGGTGATGAGACCAATTGCTTGGGAGAGAAGATGTGTCAGATATCTGCAAGCAAAAGAGGAGCTGAAAATAAGTGTCCTTCCATCCATGATGTCTCAGTGTCTGGCTAAGCCACTCTCTACTGAACTGCTTGGGTGAAAATGAATTTCATCAGCTCTGCCTCTTTCCTGATGATCTCCAGAGGTCCTTTCCAGCCCCTTCCACTCTGTGATTCTATGTCCTTCAAGACCAGATCTGAGCATTCCTGCCAAAGCATTCCTGCCAAAGCATTCCTATTGCCTTGTGACTGCTGTGGCTTGGGGAGGAGCTGGGTGAGACAGCAGTGAACCCTCCCACACTCACCCTTTGGGACATCAGTGGGAAATACCTGTGGCAGAAGCATAGGTGCTAAGCAACTGAGAGGTTGCAGGCTTCAGATCTTACAAAGGCAGTTAGATGCCTGTGGCCCTCAGTGGCACTGGAGTCTGCTCTTCAAACACAAGCAAAGGCTGCACAGCACGAGGGAAATGTCATAAGCTGGGTCCTGGCAAAGTGTGGCTTTGAGCAGATCTCTGATGCCTCCAGGCAAGGTCAGAAAGGGTGAATGAAATCACAGCACCTTTGGCTAGGTGGAGAAAACTCAGTCTGGAGTGTGAGCAGTGCACAACACAACTCCATCAGAATCACCCAGTGTGAAAGCTAAAGGGTGCTTCAGTGGTGCCAGCAAGCACCAAAGAAAGGACAACAGGCAGCCAGAAGCCACAGAAGGGCAGAAAGGTCCCAGAAGCACCCCAAGGAAAGTGCAGATGGGTTTAAGCCTCTCTGATTCCTGCATTTGAGGCACTGATGATTGTCCCTGCCCGTGGCAGGGGGGTTGGAGATGGATGATGCTTGAGTTCCCTTCCAACCCTAACAATTCTATGAGTCTGTGATTCTTCCTACTGCTATCAGCACATCCAAGGTCACTTGCTCTGCTTCATCTCAGCTGGGTCAGGAAGGCACTGCTGACTCATGCTTCAGGAAAGCACAGGGGGGTGGATTAGAGGCAAGTGAAGACACATCATCCATTACAGCAGCTAAAAATAAGGCCCTCTGGTCAGTGATCCTCACATAGAACAAAAGACTCATAGAATTGATTTGGTTGGAAAAGACCTTTAAGATCCAACTGTCAGCCAGCCTAAGACCACCATGGCCATTAAACCACATCCCAAAGTGCCACATCCACACACTTCTTGAACACCTCCAAGGTCAGTTATTAAGATACAGCACTTCACTCCTCCTGTGTTGCTGGAGAAGATACAAAAGCAAGCCTGGAGATAGCAAAATATGTCCCTAAGTGGTTTGTGGCCAGCAGGAACAGGGAAGTCATTCTGCCCCTGTGCTCAGCACTGCTTAGGCCACACCTTGAGTCCTGTGTCCAGTTCTGGGCTCCTCATTTTAAGAAGGACATTGAGACACTTGAAGGTGTCCAGAGAAGAGTAATGAGGCTGGGGAGGGGTCTGGAGCACAGCCCTGTGAGGAGAGGCTGAGGGAGCTGGGGTTGCTTAGCCTGGAGAAGAGGAGGCTCAGGGGAGACCTTCTTGCTCTCTACAACTCCCTGAAGGGAGGTAGTAGCCAGGAGGGGGTTGGGCTCTTCTCCCAGGCAAGCAGCACCAGAACAAGAGGACACAGTCTCAAGCTGCACCAGGGGAGGTATAGGCTGGAGGTGAGAAGAAAGTTCTTCCCAGAGAGAGTTGTTAGCCATTGGAATGTGCTGCCCAGGGAGGTGATGGAGTCAGCATCCCTGGAAGTGTTCAAGAGGGGATTGGACTGTTCATAGTAAAACCATGAACTTTGGGGGATATTTAGGATAAAAATTAAAAAGCTACTTTGAAAACACTCCTGGATCTCTGGCACTGGAGATTGGCTGTGCTTGAGGTCACTATAGGTAATAACTTTGTCCTCTGCTAATCAACACACCTACAACAAACCCCAACACAAACCAACTTCAGTTTTGCTCAGCTGAAGCAAAATTGCAGCTCCTAAAAGTTAATCCAAGTACCAGAAGAGCACTGGAGTGATGGTTGGATAGATTCTGAATTCAAACCCAGGCTGGAGAACCTATTGGAACTGTCACTAGCAGGTTTATTGCAGCAGGGATTAAAAGTGTGACTGTGTTTCTTGTGGGGTGGTAGCCAGACTGAATGATTAAGGGCATCAAATCCCAGAGAAGAACAAAAATTACCTGGGAGTAAAGGTAGGAGCTTTACTTTTCAAGGCTTTGAACTGCAGGGGTGGATTAAGGTCATGTTTGAAAGATTAGATTCTGCTGCCTCGGTCCTGGCTTTGTTTCAAAGGACAGACCCAAGTGTGAGTTCAGCTCACAGTGGCTGACCATTGGACCTGCTGCAAGCTGTGGGGAAGTTAAATCTCCTTTTTTTTCTCCATCAGAAAAGGATAGCTTGGTAGTGGCATTGCCAGAGGATAAGGGCAGAGTATGGGAGAGCTGCTGGCTTGTTTTTTTCCTTCCAGACACTTCAGCTGAAATCCTCTGTGCCTGAATATGAGAGCCCTGAATCTAAAGCAACCATTGTTTGTCAAGGAACAGGAGGGAAAGAGAACAGGCTTATGTGGGTTGGCAAAAAAAGGAAGAAAAATAAAAGGAAGGATATTCCCAAGCACCCTACTCTCATCCATCCCTGACAGATCTCCAGCCCTTCCCAGCTCAGTGAGCCACAAAAGAACTCTGTGTCCTTCCCTCTGTCTCCTCCTTCACACTTCATTTGCTGGAGATGCTGAAGCAACACAGCAGGCATCAGCATGGGCACCTCTGTGGCCAGCTTTGGATTTAGGGAGAGGCAAGAAGGAAGGATCTCTCCCAGCATCCTTGATCAGACAAATACTCCTCTGAAAGGAAAGCAAATCACAGTGCTCTCTGCTCACACCTGAGGACGTGGTGTGCAGCCAAGTGCAGGCAGGTCCCTCAGCAGCATGCTGAGCTGGCTAGGTCAGTGCTGTGTCTGAGCAGCTCACTGACTTGCTTGGTTTCCCAATGAGAACTGCTTCTCCCTGGCTTTGTCAGAGAAGGGCAGAGCAAGCTGTGTTCTGTCAGCCTTGAACTGCTCAGCATTTGGGCTCTTGGAGCTCCTGCTCTAGGAGGTGTTGTGTTTACAGTGCCAGGCACTCAGCACAGGGAGTTCTGCACAAATCCTGCAGGTGCAGTGGGATTGCTTGTTTTAAGGCAAAGTCCAACTCAAATTCATGGAGATTCCTTGCTAAGAGAGCACCACAGCAGCTTGAACCCAACAGCTCTGCTCTGTCTGGGTTGGGGAGCCTGAAGCCTGTCTGCTCTTTCCAACCTTGATAAATTCACCCTCTACAGTCTAAGAGAAATGTGATGTCAGCAGCAGCAGCAGCTCTAAAGCCTCCTGTGCTGATACTGGTAGCCTCCTGTTTTCTCCCCTACTTCCACTGCAATTAGAGAGGAGACAAAGCAGCCTTCTTCTTTCCAGGACTGCTGGAGGATCAGAGAGCCTGGTGGGGACACCTGTAGGGTATGCTGGCAGGTGACACACGACTGATGAGCTCCACAACCAGCTTTGATTTCCCACCCCCCATCTTTTTCTTATCTTCATGATTCCAAGACATTTTAAAATTAGCATCACAAAAAGATGGAGGGACTGGAGCCTCTTTCATTGGAGCTGAAGACAACATTTTGCTTCAGGATGAGGATGAGGACACATTCAGCTAGCCAAAGGCTCCCTGCAGATTCCTCTGAAGACACAGTCTACACAGACACTTCCTTGGAAGCAGCTGGGGTTTGTTCCCTGCTGGAAACAGGATGCTGTGCTAGATGGACCATGCCTCATCCACCAAGGCAGATTCTGTGCTCTTGTCTGCTCCAGAGATGCTTCAGCAAACTCTGTCAGGAATCTGGGGCCAAATGTGACAATGACTCCTAAAAAGCCCCCAGCCTGTCCTGCACAGAGAGGTTACAGATCTTGCCTGTGGCCAGCACCACTGACCACAGTTCCTAACATGGCAAAGCTGACTGCATGAGTGCTCTGCTGGCAGAGAAAGAGGCATGCAGAAGCAGCATCCTGAATAGAAGCAGCGTGGTGACATCTAAAGAGAAGCAGAGCAGGAGAATGAGTCTGAGTAGAAGCAAATTAACAGTGCCAGAACTTAAAAGCTCTGCTTGTAAAAGCTGCTAACATGTCTGAGGGCTTCAAGCTTCCCACATCTCTTTGATCTCTTCCCTTGGTTGGTTTTGAGTATGTTTTAGATAAGTTTTGTTGCCCCTATTAGAAGGAAGCTGGCAAAGGTGTGTGTGTTCAAATCAAGTGGTAAATGTTCTTTAACTGGCTGTGAATTCAGATTTGCCTTTCACAAGTGTTGATCTCAGGCTAACATTCATAGCAGCTGAGTACTGAGCCCTGCAAGCAGCCCAGGCTGGTCCTCTGCCCCAGACTTCAGAAAATGGAAGATTTCTTTTGGAGAATGAACCCAAATCATCCTCCTCATAGCTAAATCTTCCACATTTTACCCACAGACTGCCCTTGCACGTTGAAAACACAGAATGCTGCTGTATTCAGCTCCTCAATCCACTTCCCATCTGCTGCTGAGGCCAGTCTGGGACTCACCCAGTGCCTGCCCCAGCAGCAGCAGTGCCAATGCTGCCCTCATTGCCATCAGGGCTTGGGTTCCACACTCTTTGAGTCTCTGTGTCTCTATTCCATGGCATTGTTCTTCTTTCCATCTCAGCTGGGTTAGTTTCTTTCCCACCCCATCAGTCTCTCTCTCCCTTCTTCCCTTTCTTCTCCCTTTGGGAAGGCAGAGGGGTTCCTGGAGAGCTTCTGGCACTCCTCTGGTGGCTGGCTCTACCCTAATCCATGAAAATCTCTCAGTGATAGAACTCAACAGGAGACAGTTCTGGAAAGCTGGATGTGCCCAAAGCTGTTTTCTGGTGGTGCAGAAGGCAGCACAATTGCCAGGTTCATCTTTTTTCTCTGTAACAGGGTAGCACAGCATCCTTGATTGTGCTCATTGCTAGCAAACCCAGGCACAGAACTCCACAGTGGTGATGAATGCTCAGCACCTTGAATATGATTACAGGAGGGGGAGAAAAAAACAAACCCAACATTATTTTATCTCCACTCACTTTGCCATTTCCATCATCCCATCTCAGTCATCTGAGATTCTCTTCCCTCATGTGATGAGGTGGCACCATGCCCAGAAAGGCAATTGCTCTTCTTTAGTCTTTTCCTTGGAATGGGGCCACTGATGAAGCTTGCTAATTTGCATTTTGATATTTCTCCTTCCCCCACCCTTGTGAGGTTCCCTGCCCCCCACCCCCCACTCCTTACCCCTTCTACTCTTCTTCCTCAGGCCGAGAATTGCAAGATAGCTTTTCAGGGGGGATGGTTTTCCAGGCTTTCATCTCTGCCTCCCTCAGCTGCCCCATTGTAAATGCCTTTGTTTTTCTTTAATGGATTTTCTTGTAGTGGTGAATAATTGTTTGGTTCACTGCCTCGTTGTTCATGCTTCATTTGCCTCATGTTCAAACTTTTGCTCTCCCTTGAGCCATTCACTTTTGTTGCTTCTGCTTTGCTCTGCAGCCTGTGGCTAAGACGAGTGCTGAGCCTGGAGTTCAGGGCTGGGGCTTCTCCAGGCAGCAGCTGTGCCTGGCTTTGCTTCTGGTTTGCTGGTTTCTATAGCATGAAAGCAGCACTTCTCCCAGTGGTGTTTTGTACATCTAGCTGGTGAGAAGGAACATGGAGCAGGTGGCTTGGCCTGCAGCAGCTCAGGGGATTGGCAGCTGGTGGCAGTAGAGCAGGCAGGAATTTTGTGCCTGTGTGATAAGGGCTGGAGCTCAAACTCAGATCACAGATAGGAGCTGGTCCTGCTTTGGATTGGAGTAACTGAGTCTGCTCAGGGCTGTCCCTTCCCAGCTCAGCCTCTGCTCACTGAGGCACTCTGTGAAGTTCAGGGCAGCTTTGCTCAGCCAGGGGCTGCTGCTAGCAGGCAGAAGCTGATGGGGACAGCTCCTGCCAAGGGCTGGGCTGCACAAAGCCTCTGCCTCAGACTTGCTCCTGGGCACCCCAAGGGCATTGCCACAGCTTGTGCCACACCTTGGGGGGCAGCAAGGCAGAGGTGGCAGCTGTGGGGAGGAGCAGCCAGGACAGGTGACCCTCAACTGCCCACCAAGGGACTGCAGCCCATGGATGGCATCTTCAGGAGAGAGCTGAGGGAGCACCAGGGTCAAGCCTCTTCTTCCCTGGCTGATGTCCCAGGTGGGCTCTGTCCCTTCTGCCTTTTATCCCAATCTCTGTGTTCCTGAATCCAGCTCCAGAGTTCAGGTCCTGGATCTAATTCCCATCTGCCATGGAATCCAGCCTGGGACCTGCCCAGTGCCTGCCTGCAGCAGCAGTGGTGCCAATGGTGCCCTCACTGCTATCAAGGGCTGGGCTACACACTGGTTTGTGTCTCTGTGTCTCTATTCCATGACATTGATCTTCTTTCTATCCCAGCTGGATTTGTTTCTCTACCACCTCTTCAATCTTTCTCCCTTCTTCCCTTTCTCTTCCCTTTGGGAAGGCAGAGGGGTTCCTGGAGAGCCTCTGGTGCTTGTCTGGTGATCAGCCCTAACTCTTCCCTCTCTGCTGATTGAATCTCTCCTCAGCTTGTCTTTAGACTATGGTTCCTTCGAGTGTTATTCAGTCCTTGCAAGTTCTTGAGGCGTGCCCTCACCTCTATGTTTCTATAATTCTTTGGGGTGAGCTTTATTTCCTCCAAGGGTGTCATACACAGAAGGGAAGGCTATTGAAAGGTTTCCTTTCCAAAGTCCCTTTTCTTTCTTTCTTCTTTTCTTTTTGTTTTGGTTTTGTTACTGTTTGTTTGTTGGTTGCTTCCCCACACACACACATCCTGCTGTTGAAAGTGGAAGGTGGCAGGGAATTGAAGGACAGAATCCAGAAGAGGGAAGGAAGCCACTCCTGTGTTTCCCAGAGTGAAGCAGCTGCAAGTCTTCTTGACCTTCATGTGGACTGTACAAAAGAAAGGCAAAATTGCCCCCCCCCCCTTCTCTTATACCCTTTCAACACTGTCAATGAGTCAGCCCAATTAGTGCTAGGCATACAGAGTGGCAGGGTTCTGTTTAGTCACAAACATCTTCAGCTCTGCTGAATGAACAGCAACTAATTCAGGCTTCCTCAGAGTGCAGGACTAGCTCCTATTAACAGTAATTAGAGTGAAGTATGTGCAGTGAGGGAAAACAGCTGTAAATGATGGTGAGATGGCAAGCCTGCTTTCACTCCCTCCCAAACACTTATCCTCACCTTACAGCTTGAAGCATCTGCCTGCAAAACATCTTCCAACATTTCCAAAGTTGCCTTTGAAGGGACAAAAGAAGTAATTAAAAGTAAAGACACATCTGCTGTTGCAGGACACTTGAACTGACTGGAGCCAGCAGAAGCTTCAGAATGTGTCATCATAAACAAAGGAAGAAGGAAGGTTAAAGCTCCTGAGCAGCAGAAAAATCCACTTTCTGGAAACCACAGAGCAGGATCACAGATTTGATTGAAATACTGAGAATGCAGGGCTTCAAAAATAGCCAGCATCTGGATGGGGGCTTAGTGGTTTGGGGAACCTCCAATAGTCACCCTGTGAAGCTGCATTTCAGCTTCTTGATCACCTCTGGAAGGAGAAGGAGAAGGAGAAGGAGAAGGAGAAGGAGAAGGAGAAGGAGAAGGAGAAGGAGAAGGAGAAGGAGAAGGAGAAGGAGAAGGAGAAGGAGAAGGAGAAGGAGAAGGAGAAGGAGAAGGAGAAGGAGAAGGAGAAGGAGAAGGAGAAGGAGAAGGAGAAGGAGAAGGAGAAGGAGAAGGAGGAAGAAGAAGGAGGAAGGAGAAGGAGGAAGGAGAAGGAGGAAGGAGAAGGAGAAAGGAGAAGGAGGAAGGAAGGAAAAGGAGGAAGAGGAGAAGGAGGAAGGGGAGGACAGGGAGGAGGAGGAGGAGGAAGAGAATCCCACCATCTAAGGTGAAGATGGAAGGATAAATCACCCTCTGCACATCACAAATTAGAATGCTTAGCTTTTAGTTACTTTCCCTCTCCTCTCCAAAGCACAATAGACTCATAGAATGGTTTGGGTTGGAAGGGACTTTAAAGATCATCCAGTTCCAATGCTCTGCCAAGGACAGGGACACCCTAATCTCCAGTCTCAATCTGTCCTCCTCAAGCTTCAATCCATTCCCTCTCATCCTATCACTTCAAGCCTTTGTAGAAAGTCCCTCCCAGAGCCTTCTTTTCTCCGGGCTGAGCAGCCCCAACTCCCGCAGCCGTCACTGAGCAATCCTCATTCTCATAGAAGTGCTGCTTCACACAAGCTCTTGATGCTCCATGAGAGATTCTAGAAGCTGAGATTTAGCCTGCCAGGGGTGGGAGAAAACCACACAAACCAAACCAGAAAAAAAAGAGAGCAAGCAAACAGAAGGCTCTGCAGCACACCTCCTTGTTTCTGAATAAATGACCTCAGTGTGTGTGTAAAGCAGGAGCTGGCCTTGAAGGAATGGTAAAAGCACTGCCAGCTGGACTGGAACCTGGCTCCTTTGTTCCAAATGTTTGTTCTGAACCATGGAATCAACCAGGTTGGAAAAGACCTCGGAGTTCATCATCTAAATGAATAGAGGAGATGTTTTTATTGCCATTGTTTATTGTTATTGCTGTTGGGTTTGTTGTTATTGCTGCTGCTGTTATTGTTATCATCATCATCATCATCATCATCATTATTACATTACTGTTATTTTTTTCTCCAGCCTCCTAACAATGAAGTGAATATCTGCCCCCCCCCCCCAGGGAACCAACAGTGACCAAGAGGCAAGCAGTTGTCAGACACTGCCTGCAGCAAAGCTTCCAGCTGCTCCAGCTCGAGGAGCGCTGAAGAAAAGACGATTAGGCCTCTGGGGACGTAGATAATAGAGCAAAATGATAATGTCTGTGGACAAAAGTAGAGGACAGTAGTGCTTTCTGGGATTAAGAATGGAGGGGGGCAAAGAAGAAGAAGAAATAATAAAATATAATAATGGTTTTGTTAGACCCTGCAAAAATGATTGCTGAGCCTGGGTTTAGGCTGACCCCTGACCCGGAGGGGAATAATGGATGGCCCATCTGCTTGACACGCAGGAATCCTCAGGCACCACTTTGTCCTATTATGTCAAAACTGGTGCTGGAATTATGAATGTGTTCCCATTTGCCTCTCCTTTGTTGCAGGAAACAAAGGTACCAGCTACTTAGAACTCTCCCCCGCTCCCTCCGTGTATCATTCCACCTGCGTAGGGGTGAGGTGGAAGGAGGGCTTGCTCAGGCAGCCTTACCTCTGCCCCTCTTTCCATTACCAAGGAAGCCATCCATCTCTGCTCAGAGCAGACACTGCTCCAATCAACTCTGGATGGCCTGAGAACTGCTAATAGGATGTGGAGGCTTTCATTACTGAACAGGTCATCTGAACCTGGGCCAGCTGGGGAGAGGCTGAAGGGCATTATTGTTTGTCAGCTGTGTGAAACAGATGAGGGAATCCGTTCTGCTCTCCATCTCACATCACCAGCTCCATTCTCAGCTCTCTCAGCATCTGGGGACATGATTGTGGCCTTCCAGTATCTGAAGGGGGCTACAAGAAAGCTGGGGAGGGACTTTTTAGGATGTCAGGGAGTGATAGGACTGGAGGGAACGGAACAAAACCAGAAATGGGGAGATTCAGATTGGATGTTAGGAAGAAATTCTTCCCCATGAGGGTGGTGAGATACTGGCACAGGTTGCTCAGGGAGGTGGTGGAAGCTTCATCCCTGGAGGGTTTTAAAGCCAGGCTGGATGTGGCTGTGAGAAACCTGCTGTAGTGTGAGGTGTCCCTGCCCATGGCAGGAGGGTTGGAATTAGATGGTCCTTGAGGTCCCGTCCAACCCTAACAATTCCATGATTCTGTGATTTAAGAGATTCTGACCTGTTTTGCCCCTATAGCAGCACTGCTCAGGCTGAGGTTGAACCATGCTGAGCATGGAGATAGTGCTGGGGTTCCTGTGTTATGACTCTTTGTGCCACACAATTCCATGGCCATCAACCCTGCAGCCTGCATGAGAAACTGGAACCAAACGTTTGGAGCTGGGGCTTCCATCTGGCATTCCTTTCACAGACTGGAGCAGAGCATCTGCAATCCCAAGTTCACTTCTCTGCTGCTCAGGAGGGTTACTTGGTTTATAGAGATGAAAAGAGGAACCTAGGAATAAGAAAGCACTTATCCTTGGGTCATAGCATCCACCAGGAGCAGGAAGTGGTTCTTGTGCCAGGTGGTTTCTGTTTGGTTTTATTTTTTTCATCCATTATGGGGAAGATCTTTCTCCCAGGCCTGATCCAAGGGGATGGCATTGCTCACAGGGAGCAGGACAGCGATCTGCAGTTGCTGGCATAAAGTCACCATTGCCTGAAGTGCCCCTCTGTTTGTACTTCCTATGCAATCTGTTCCCCTTGGTACTGCTGCTGGAAGCATTTGTTCTGAGCCTCTCTTTCATACAAGCTCACCCTGTCCTTCACCCTGCAGCAAGCCTGGGCAGGCAGAAGTAAATTGGCTCTCAGCTGTAATCCCAAGACTTGTGAGTCTCCTCCTGATTGCCCAAATGCACCCTCCAGCACCATCCAGCACCTGAGAGGAGGCAGTCAAAGATTTCTCTCCAAGGAGAAGCAGCAGCAGCATGGATTCTAAAGGCATAATCAAATCTGCTGAGTAACACAGAGGGTAATTATTTCAATTCCCTTTCTTGTAATTGGGAGCAGACATCTTGCAGGAGACCTTTGCCTGATGCACACCCCTAAAATCAGCAGCACATAATGCCCCTCGTCCTTAAGGAGCTGAGCTGGCTGGTGGTGGGAAGGGGAAGAGGGCACAGGAATGCAGCTGCTGGGCTGAGGAGCTCTCATGGATGAAGCACTCATCCGTGGTGCTTCCCTGTGCACTGTGAAAGCAGCACCTGGTGGCTGGCCCAGTGATCCTTGAAAGCTGTTTGCAGATGACCTGAGAGAGAGCTTAAGGAAGACAGAGACAGGGGAAAAAAAACAACAAACAAATGGTGAAGCCCAGGGGAGAGTCCACCATGACTGCCACGCTCAAGCTGGGGGGAAAGCTCAGCAGCAGAGGTGGGTTTGTGAGCTCTAGGCAAGCAGCTGGATGACCTCAGGCTGTGAGAGCTGGGGCTGTTCAGCCTGTAGAAAAGAAGACTCCAGGGAGACCTCAGAGAAGCCTTCCAGTGCCTGAAGAGAGCCTACAAGAAAGCTGAAGTTGGACTTTTTACAAGGGCTTACAGTGATAGGACAAGGGGCAATGGCTTTGAGCTGGAAGAGGGGAGATAGAGACTGGAGATTAGGAAGAAATTCTTTAGAGCAAGGGTGGGGAGACACTGGCACAGGTTGCCCAGGGAAGCTGGGGATGCCTCCTCTCTGGAGGTGTTCAAGGCCAGGTTGAATGAGGCTTTGAGCAACCTGAGCTGGTGGGAGGTGTCCCTGCCCATGGCAGGGGGGTTGGAGCTGGATGATCTCTAACCTCCCTTCCAACCCAAACCATTCTATGATCTCAAAGGTTTCTTCCAACCTCAACAGGTCCATGATTCTAAGTGTGCCAAGCTGTGCCTGGGCTACCACATGACAACTGTCTGGGGGTAATTTCACTCAGATGAATGTCCCTAGCCATGATGTCACTATGTAATGTTGTTTATTTGATGCAGGGTGGCAGCTAGAGAAATCTGACTCATTTGTAGGAGCTTCAGAGCCAAGCTCAGTACACCACCTCACATTTCCAGAGCGTTGCTTTCCTGTTTGGAACACAGAATGCTCTTAATGCTTTAGCAGCATCTCCCTTAGGCAGATCCATTCTGCAGGGAAGTTTGGATCCAGAGAAGTTTAAATACCTCATCTGAATTCACACCAGAGTTCTGACTCAGAGCTGAGAAGATGGTTTGGAGCAGATGAGGCCTCACCTTCTTCTTAACCATTAACCTACAATCTGGTTTAAGGGAATAGTTTTGCCTGTGGATTAAAATCCACTATCTACCAACTCATCTTAACGTTAAACCACACCAACTCATCAAACCACACCAACTCAGCTTAACATTAAACCACACCAACTCATCTTAACGTTAAACCACACTAACTCATCAAACCACACCAACTCAGCTTAACATCAAACCACACCAACTCAATTTAACACTAAACCACACCAACTCAGCTTAACATTAAACCACACCAACTCAGCTTAACGTTAAACCACACCAACTCAGCCTAACATTAAACCACACAAACTCATCTTAACATTAAACCACACAAACTCAGCCTAACATTAAACCACATCAACTCAGCTTAACATTAAACCATACCAACTCAGCTTAACATTAAACCATACAACTCAGCTTAACGTTAAACCACACCAACTCATCTTAACGTTAAACCACACCAACTCAGCTTAACATTAAACCACACCAACTCATCTTAACGTTAAACCACACCAACTCAGCTTAACATTAAACCACACAAACTCATCTTAACACTAATCCACACAAACTCAGCTTAATATTAAACCACACAAACTCATTTTAATATTAATCCACACAAACTCAGCTTAACATTAATCCACACCAACTCATCTTAACGTTAAACCACACAATTCAACATTAAACCACACCAACTCAGCTTAACATTAAACCACACCAACTCAGTTGAACATCACACCACACCAACTCAGGCTGATCTTAAACCACACCAGCTCAGTTTAAGGTTAGAACACAGAAGCTCAGCTTAAGTTATGCTACAGGGCTAACTTGACCTCACACCATCTTCTTGGTGCCTTTCACTTGTCCAGCTCCCTGAGATAAGCAGACACAAAGAAGCTAAAGATACTCCTGTCCCCGCTGTGGTTTAAGGGGAGCTGAATCACAAGCGGTGAGGCGGCGTGACACATGTGCTGACATTTTGATACAACATTTCCCAGCCAAATCCTGGCCTCCAGATTTGTAAATCCAGGGACAAAAGCCACCAGGCCACTACAAAGCAGCAGCTCTTCTGTTCTAACATCTGCCCTTCGACGGCAGTGCCTCTGCTCCCTTCTCTAGCAGGCCACAAGAGAAGAACTCCTCCTCGAGACCCAGCTGGCCTCGACTTGCTGCCTCGAAGCAGGAGGGTTTGTGGTTCTTCTCAGGCAGTTGTCACCTCAGGCTGAGCTGCAGGTGCTGCCCCTTTGGGGGCTTTGCTAGGCTGCCTCCTCCAGCGGCATCCCGCAGCGATGAACTGCACAGGTTAATTGCAACTGGGAGAAAACAGAGTGTTGGCAGCATTGTTCTGTCTGCTACCTTTCAGTGTGGATATTTCTTGTCTCTGTGGTAATCTAAAGGCCAATCCAGCTCCCAACATCTGTGAGGAGTGGTTTTTTTATTGACCTTTTAAATTTTGCCTCTTTTAGCTGGAGCTTTCCCATTTAGAACATGCTGGTTCTCCTCATGGCTTTGACCTTTGCTTTATCCTGCCCTAGACCTTTTCAGCATCTGCCAGGCCCTTTCTGAGACAAAAGTGACCAACAGGGATTCTGATATTTACCACAAAGCTCTGTTCATGCACACCTGTTCTAAAAACTGCCATTGGCTTCAAGAGGGCTTTGACACTGGCAGCTGCACTCGCTGAAACAGAACCTCCCTGCTTTCAGCTCATCTGCTTATTTGCTCTAGGTTTCTTTTCCTAGGGATTGTAGAATCCTCTCTCACTGTCTTTTGCTGATTTCAGTAGCAACTGATATCTGTTGTGTCCCTTTGTTTGCTGTCATTGATCCCCATGCTCTAGATGTTCAGCCATGAACTCACAGAACCAAGCTGCAGAGCATGGCAGATGATCTGGGGATCAGAGCAGGTTATTGATTCTCACCCAAACCCTTTGCAGCCTTTGAGCAAACACCTCCTTGGCCTTTCCAACATGGAGGAAATCTTTCAACTTAGCATGGAGGTGACTTAAATACCAGCTGGTGTTCAGCCAGCTCTACCCAAGAGTGCCTAAATGCAAGCCAAGGGAAAGTGACAATGGCAGAGTGCATCTGAGCTTCGGCCTGTTCAAGATGCAGGATGCACTAAGCTCAAAGTGGCCTTTTAAAAGCTGTAGTTGCCTTAAAGAGCTTTATTAGATATTGCTGTATGTTGTTTCAAGTGAGCCCCAGTGTTTTGCATGGTGGTAGTGTCAGGCTAACCAGATTTCTAGAGGCTGAGGTCTCCAACCTCCCTTAAAATACAAGAATTTGGCTAATAATCCTTCCATCTTTTGCAGTGCTACCTCCTGCCAGTTGCTTCACCAGTGGTGTGCTCAGAAAGATCCTTGCCCAAATCCTCTTTAATTATCTGGGCTTCTTTAACAGAGAGCTCATCTTTCTTTGTCACAGCCTTGTCCTTTATCCAGCATATCATATGGGCTAGAAACAGGCTCCTGCTTCCTTCCAAATGCAGAAGAGGAGCAGCTATTGAACATCTCCTGTCTCTCTGAGTCAGTATTTGTGATTCACTGAGTGCAAGAAACGAGGAAGAAACGGAATGTGCTTGTCTGAAAGGAACACAGCCTACATTTGGGGAACCCAGTGACAATATTAGTTGTAAATGGCTGTTACATAAGATATTTTAGCAGTTTGTCACTCCTAGCAACAGCCTGGCTGTCACAGTCTGAAGTGCCCAATATGACAATGAGTTTCTGCAGTGCCACTGCTTCTTTTCCTCTTCCCCAACCACAGCTTCACCACTTCTTGTGTGCTGCTTGCAGCTGGTTTGGTGTTCAGTGCTGGTTTGCTGCTCAGCATTGTTTTGGTGATCAGTGTTGTTGGTTTGTTGCACAGCATTGGTTTGCTGCTCAGCATTGGTTTGATGCCCAGCATTGATTTGCTGCTCAGTATTGCTTTGATGCTCAGTGCTGTTGGTTTGTTGCTCAGCATTGATTTGGTACTCAGCATTGGTTTGGTGCTCAGTGCTGGTTCAGTGCTCAGTGCTGGTTTGCTGCTCAGCCTTGGTTTGGTGCTCAATGCTGTTGATCTGTTGCTCAGCACTGGTTTGGTGCTCAGTGCTGTTGATCTGTTGCTCAGCATTGGTTTGGTGCTCAGTGCTGTTGATCTGTTGCTCAGCCTTGGTTTGGTGCTCAGTGCTGTTGATCTGTTGCTCAGCATTGGTTTGGTGCTCAGTGCTGTTGGTTTGGTGCTCAGTGCTGTTGATCTGTTGCTCAGCCTTGGTTTGGTGCTCAGTGCTGTTGATCTGTTGCTCAGCATTGGTTTGGTGCTCAGTGCTGTTGGTTTGGTGCTCAGTGCTGTTGATCTGTTGCTCAGCATTGGTTTGGTGCTCAGTGCTGTTGGTTTGGTGCTCAGTGCTGTTGATCTGTTGCTCAGCCTTGGTTTGGTGCTCAGTGCTGTTGATCTGTTGCTCAGCATTGGTTTGGTGCTCAGTGCTGTTGATCTGTTGCTCAGCCTTGGTTTGGTGCTCAGTGCTGTTGATCTGTTGCTCAGCATTGGTTTGGTGCTCAGTGCTGTTGGTTTGGTGCTCAGTGCTGTTGATCTGTTGCTCAGCCTTGGTTTGGTGCTCAGTGCTGTTGATCTGTTGCTCAGCATTGGTTTGGTGCTCAGTGCTGTTGGTTTGGTGCTCAGTGCTGTTGATCTGTTGCTCAGCCTTGGTTTGGTGCTCAGTGCTGTTGATCTGTTGCTCAGCATTGGTTTGGTGCTCAGTGCTGTTGGTTTGGTGCTCAGTGCTGTTGATCTGTTGCTCAGCCTTGGTTTGG
This sequence comes from Melanerpes formicivorus, assembly GCF_026170545.1. NCBI lineage: Eukaryota > Metazoa > Chordata > Aves > Piciformes > Picidae > Melanerpes > Melanerpes formicivorus. The sequence continues at coordinate 1,287,042 of NW_027142417.1, forward strand.
TGCTCAGTGCTGTTGGTTTGGTGCTCAAGCACTGATTTGATGCTCAGCCTCGGTTTGCTGTCCAGTGCTGCCAGAAACTTGAGTGTGAGAAGGATTGCCACTGGCCACAGTGGGTTGCCTGGTATTCTCCAAAGCAATGCAGTCTCCCCCTAAAGTAGCAGTTGTGAGCTTGATTGCTGACTTGAGAGTCACTCATCAGATTCTTCAGGCCTGGTGATGAGGTCCTACAGCTTCCCCAAAGCCATCTCTGTGTTACTGAAGTCTGTCACAAAGTTTTCAGAAGGAGAATGGCATGGAGGGTTCTACCCAAGGCTTTCACATGAGAAATACTGTATGGGACACTGCCACTTTCCCCCTCTCCTACTAGTTTCCCCATGCTCCAGAACTCAGCCTTATGAGTCTGCAGTAAGCCCTCATCAAAAGTAAACTCTGCAGCTCTCTGACTCCCCCTGACCCCCAAAGAAGCAGCAGCATTACATTATTCCTCTTACTTAACACTTAATGGAGCATTTGAGCAGAATACAGGAAAGACAAATTGGCAGAGTATGCTTTAAGTGTCCTGTGACAGAACCACAAGTGACACTTGGCCAGGGCAGGCTTTTCTCTTCACTCCCCAAGAGATGTCAATCAAGATGTCTTGCTCCCTGACAGACCGTCCATCTACTGGAAATACTTAAGAAGATTTGGATCACTCTTTTCCCTGTGTTAACAGCATCAACAATGAGCTCTTTATCTGAGGGTCAGCAGGTCAGGAGCCCGTCAGCTTGGATTACTCATTGTCTCACTGCAGGGTCCCCTTTCCCTGCCCAGCAGCACAGCAGGCAGCCTGCCTTTCTCCTGGGATCTCTTCTGGAGGGGAACAAGTGGGCATCTCCCAAACAAAACCCAGGACTGGTTTGATGCTTCCATCAATCAAAGGCAGTTCCTGTGGGTGTTGTAGCCAGGGCAAAGCTTGACTTGATGCTCAGGCCAGGCCTCCAGTAGATACCCAGAATAGAATCCTAGAATCAACCAGGTTGGAAAAGACCTCAGAGATCATCAAGCCCAACCTGTCACCCAACACCTCCTGACAACTAAACCATGGCTCCAAGTGCCACATCCAAGCCTTTTCTGAACACCTCCAGGGATGGTGGGGATTTGGATAGAATACAGAATTAACCAGGTTGGAAAAGACCTTTGAGATCATCAAGTCCAACCTCTCACCCAGCACCATCTGATCAACTCAACCATGGCACCAAGTGCCTCATCCAGGCTCTTTTTAAACACCTCCAGTGATGGTGACTCCACCACCTCCCTGGGCAGCACATCCCAATGGCCAATCTCTCTTTCTTTGAAGAACTTCTTCCTAACATCCAGCCTAAACCTCCCCTTGAGACTTGAGACTGTGTCCTCTTGTTCTGGTGCTGCTTGCCTGGGAGAAGAGACCAACCCCCACCTGGCTACAACCTCCCTTCAGGGAGTTGTAGATAGCAAGAAGGTCTCCCCTGAGCCTCCTCCTCTCCAGGCTGAACAACCCCAGCTCCCTCAGCCTCTCCTCATATGGCTTGTGCTCAAGGATGGACCTTTCCCAGTACCAGAATGGGGTCTGCAAGGAAACTGGGGAGGGAGTTTTTACAAGGGCTTGTGGAGATAGGAGAAGAGGCAATGGCTTTGCCTCTTGTGAGGGTGGGGAGACACTGGAACAGGTTGCCCAGCGAGGTAGTGGAAGCTTCATCCCTGGAGGGTTTTAAGGCTGGGCTGGATGTGGCTCTGAGCAACCTGCTGTAGTGTGAAGTGTCCCTGCCCATGGCAGGGGAGTTGGAATCCTTGAGGTCCCTTCCAACACTGACAATTGTATGATTCTATGAGGAGTCCCCAGGGTCAAGCCTCTTCTTCCCTGGCCAGTGTCCCAGGAGGCTTCTGTCCAGGCTGCCTTCCATCCCAATCTACAAGTTCTTTAATGCAGTTCCTGAACCTGTCTTGCAGAATTTTCTCAGGACCACATTCCTCCTAGTAGAGGCACAGCACCAGAGCCAGTAATGCAAGGAGACAACCACCCCATGGGTATGTGGGCTTGTAGGGGAAAGCTGATCTAGGAAAAATCACTGTTGGGTCAAGAAGCCTCATTTGGACTACACAATGAATTGGAGGCTATGCAGTGGAGCCTTTGGTTTCAGTCTGTAATTCTTGCTGCTTCATCTCTGTCCTTTATCCATTGCCCACCCAGCACAGGCTCCACAGGCTCAACCTGGAATCCATCACTGTCCCCTCAGCAGAGCTTTAGCTTGACAGCATTAGAGCCAGACACCTTCTTTTGTGCTGCCAGGTGAGCAGGGATGATGTAAGGCAGCAGAAACTTGTCAGCTCCCATAGCTAAGTACAACTCAGGTTTCAAAGCCAGGAAAATAAACTCCTGAATGGCTGTCATGCTTCAAGGCTGAGGAATTCTTGTTCCAGTTTAAAGCATCAGAAATGCTCTTGGCTCTGTCTCAAAGCCTTGTTTTGTGGTGTCACTTCTGACTGCTATAAGACAAAACAGCCTTTGCTTTAGAGGAATGGTTGTTTAACAAGGAAAACACTGGCTTTCAGAGAAGGGAAGCCTAACTGAAGCCTCAGAGATTCATAGCCTGTTTGCCATAATGATATTCTGATCTCCTTGTACACTCTGCTTTAGATGGCTCAGAAATCACATTAAAGAATTAGGATCTGTAACATTTCCATGCTCTGGGCAAGCAGTGCACAGGGAGCAGCAAACTTAAGGCAATCAGAAGAATTTTGCTCACTGTCATGCAGCAGTTATGTCAGACAAATAGGATAGCACAGGATCCTGGGATTCCAGGATGCTAGGGGCTGGGAGGGACCTCAGGAGATCAGCAAGTCCAACTTCCCTGCCAGAGCAGGACCACAGAATCTAGCACAGATCACACAGGAATGCATCCAGATGGGGCTGGAAAGGCTCCAGAGAAGACTCCACAACCTCTCTGAGCAGCCTGTTTCAGGGCTCTGTGACCCTCACAGTGAAGAAGTTGCTCCTCAGGTTGAGGTGGAACCTCCTGTGCTGGAGTTTATATATATCCCTTGCCCCTTGTCCTATCTGCAACTGAGCAGAGCCTGTCCCCTGTTAAATGGGAACAAGATTCAGGACTGGGCTGCCAGCACTGCAGGATTCTCTTTTTACTATGAAAAGCAGCAACAACTGGCACTGGATTAGCATAAACCTATGCTGAGAACTCACACACTTCATCAGGGCTGTGGCAAGGCAGCAGGATGTTGGGATAACAAGCTGGTGGTGCATTCTCAGAGCACTTCATCTGGGAAGTGTTGCTCTGCCATTGAGCTTCAAAGTCAGAGGAAAGAAGCTAAATTAGCAGTGAGAATATTCATATCCTGCACGTTAGGGTTTCTCTGCTGAGGGGTGGCAGCTTGCTGTGTTCATGGCATGTGCTCAGCCGTCCCTCTGGGCCTCCCAAAGAAACCAGGGATTTCGTTTTGCTGCTTCCAATGTCTCACACCAATGGGTTCCCCCCAGCAGCTTCCAAATGCCTAGGTGGTAGCTGTTGTGCCTGCCCTGATCTCGGGCCCTGTGGTGAGATGCCTGCTCTGAGGATCTCGCTCAGAGCAGAGAGAAAACGTTGTTTCTGGGACAGACAATGAAAAACCTCACGTTTGCATGCATGTTTGTTTGCAAACCTCAAGCCTCCCTGTCTGAAAAGGTCTCGACTGATTTTAACGAGCCCAGAAAAGGTTTTGCCTGACTTTAATGAGCCCACGCTCCGTGCGAGCCCGTCCTGATCCAGAAACGCTTGCTCACTCTGCCCTCCGCTGGAAGCCACGAGCTGACACACTGGGAACCAGGGAATCTGCAGTCCCCTGCTCTCTGCTGTGCCAAGGCAGCTGCAGCAGTTCCTGAGACCAGGCAGGCTTTCATCTCCCTGGATGAGGACAGGCTGAGAGCCCTACGGCTGTTCAGTCTGGAGGGGAGAAGACTGAGAGGAGATCTGATCAATACATATAAATATCTGAGGGCTGGGGGTCAGGAACGAAGGGACAGGGTCAGGCTCTACTCAGTTGCACCCTGGGATAGGACAGGGGGCAATGAATGAAAACTCAGCACAGGAGGTTCCACCTCAACAGGAGGAGGAACTTCTTCACTGTGAGGGTCACAGAGCCCTGGAACAGGCTGCCCAGAGAGGCTGTGGAGTCTCCTTCTCTGGAGACTTTCAAGGCCTGTCTGGATGCATTCCTGTGTGACCTGTGCTGGATTCTGTTGTCCTGCCCTTGCAGGAGGGATGGACCCAAAGATCTCCAGAGGTCCCTTCCAACCCCCTAAATATCCTGTGACCTTGTGATCCTGGGGGTTTAAGAGCAGCAGTTTGGTCAGAGGATTATTACAGTTTCTGGTACTAGAGATGACTAATTCTGTGGAAAGCACAGAAGGAAAACACAGCAAAAACCCTCCCACCCCACACTAAACCCCAAGCTAAATCTACTGTCTCTGTCTTGTAGCTACCAACACCTTATAGGAAATTATTATTTCAAGAGGCCCCATAAAGAAATTAGGAAGAAACAGGAGTTTGGAGCAAGCAAAAGCAGAGAAACAATAATTGGTCTGGGAAAAACCTCCATTAGTGGAAATCCTTAAACATTTGGGATTGATTTTGTAACATCTTCATTAATGACTGTGGGCTAAGAAGCTGGCAGGTACTAATGAAGTTTGGTGGTGACACAAAGCTCAACAGAGAGGCAGGCTGTAATATCGTGCAGGAGGAAGCTAAATGACTTGGGGAGTAGAGGATTAGAAATGGGATGAAATTTAATTGCATAATGTGCAAAGTCATGCACTTAACGAGCTTTTACAACGTGAACTGCTGCAAATTGGGAGTTTCAGATGCAAATGACAGAGAAAGAGGGAGACCCTGGGGCACTGGTTGATTGCAGGAGGATTGTGAGCCACCAGTAGAGTGTGGTGGTGGAAAGAAGAAAAGGCAAAACCAAGCGGCACAGCTAGAGAATACCTTTCTTGGTACGACCAGAATCACTCAGGCTGGGAAAAGACCCCTGGGAAGTGTCTGTGTCATTGTGTGAGGCACTAAGCACAAATCACTTCAAGGATCCCAAACATTCCTCCTGTGAGAGGGACAGTTTAAGGGAGGAATTGGTGTCAAATCATCTCCTGGGGGGTTTGCAGAGAGACAGGAATTTTCTTCTGTGAGGGTGCAAAGGCAATATGACCACAGGAAGGCCCCTATCAGAATCACAGAAGGGTTTGGGTTGGAAGGGACCTTCAAGATCATCCAGTGCCAACCCCCCTGCCATGGGCAGGGACACCTCCCACCAGCCCAGCTTGCTCAAGGCCTCATCCAGCCTGGGATGGGAAGGGCCATCCTCAACCTCCCTGGGCAGCCTGCTCCAGTGCCTCCCCACCCTCACTGTAAGGAATTTCTTCCTCATCTCCAGTCTAAATCTCCTCTCCTCAAGCCTCACTCCATTCCCCCTCCTCCTGTCACTACAAGCCCTTGTAAAAAGTCGGTTCTGCTTCCTTTGCAGTGCTCAAAGAATCATAGGATGGTTTGGGTTGGAAGGAACCTTCAAGTTCATCCAGTTGCAACTCCTCTGCCGTGGGCAAGGCAGCACCTTCCGTGAAATCAGGTTGCTCAAGGTCCTGTCCACCCTGCCCTTGATCTGCTGTTGTACTGAGTGGACACTTGCAGGAAGGGAAGTCAGCAGACCTCCCTGGGCACTCCCAACCATGCTGCAGATTTTTTTGGGTGGGAAGATATTTTCTCCCCAAACACAGTGGTCTTTTCACACTGAAAGAGGCAAACTGATTTCCCCACTAACTGCTGTCAACTAAAGCTGCTTTCATCACTAGGACACCAATGCCCCAACACAGATTCTTCAGGAGGCCTCTTTTGGGCTCATATATTCCACCAGTCCCATGGCTTAGAGTGAAGCAGTTCCTCTGGAGACCTAAGGCATTGTCTTCCTTCTGGTTCTGCTAGAGACTGGCAATTTCTCTCTCTTTGCTAGCAAAGTCCCTCTATCCAAATCCCCTCTATCCAAAGTCCCTCTATGCAGAGTCCCTGGGAATTCTTCTTGAAGGCAATTAATTTCTCCTGTCCAACTCTCCCAGTTGTTAAGGGATTGTGGGGATTAGTTTGGAATTTGAGAAGGGATTTGGTTTTTGAAGGGGGTTTTGTTTTCCCCCAGGTTTTCCATTTGTCTCTAGCTTTCCAGAGATGCTGAGAAGCACCTGGCTTCCCCCAAGGGCTGGGACAAGGAGGTGCTTGCCATCTTTTCATGTTACACTACAGTGACATGGAAAGGAAAACAGAGCTGAGAGGAGAGAGACTGCAATTCTCTCACACACAAGTGCCCACGCTGAGCCTCTCCATCACCTGGTTTTTCACCCATGCAGAGCACTTGACACCTCCTGAAGGGTGCTGCATGTCTGGGGCACCTCAGGTTTAACAGCAGGACTTGACCAGCCCCTGCTCTGCAAGGAGATGTCCAAGCTGTGGGGAGAGACTGCAACTCAATGACAGTTTCTAGGCTTTGGGGCAAGGGAGACACAGCAGGCACCACATCACAGGGAGAGTGCCAGACCAATCATCTCACCTTACCATCAGTCTGCAGCAAAGTGCTGCAATCCACAGGATGGATGGGCAGTCCCTCTGCCAGGAAGGGCCAGACATGACCTTCCCTGGAAAGTCACAGCCCAAAGTTAAATCTTGACCTTTTACTGAAGGGGAAGTGAGAATAATCGTGCCCAAGTAGTTAGGCAACAACTGAGCTTTAACATCTGGTTAGTCAGTTTCTGAGGCTTGATGTCCCTCCTGAGATGGTGCTCTGGCAGCTGTCATAGGGCTGAAACAATTCCTGACAGAGAGGGCTCGCTGCCAGGATCAGATCTCCTCTCTGGAATCACAGAATCCTAGAATTGCTTTGGGTGGGAGAGACCTTCATTGTGTCTAAATGTTAGCCCAGAACTGCCAGGTCACCACTAGCCCATGTCCCTCAGCACCACATCTATGCAGCTTTGATGGGGGATTGGGATTCCACCACTGCCTGGGCAGCCTACTCCAGGATTTGACAACCCTTTGGAGGAAGAATTTTTTTCCTCATGTCCAAATTAAACCTCCTCTGGCACAACCTGAGGCTATTGTATCTTGTCCCACCACTTTTTCCCAGGGAGAAGAGACCAAGCCCCAGCCGGCTCCAACCTCCTTTAAGGGAGTGGTAGAGAGCCAGAAGGTCTCCCCTCAGCCTCCTTTCCTCCAGGATGAGGAGCCCCAGTCCCCTCAGCATCTCTCCATGAGGATCCTTTAGACCTTTCACCGCTTTTTCTTTCTGTTCTTAATTTTTTTGTCCACCTCCTAGCACTTTGCAAACAGCTCCTGGAAGCACCTTTCATGTGCAGAGGCTGGGAAAAAGGAAGTGTTTGCGGCAGGGCGTGTGAGACATGCGAGAGTGACAAGGGAACACATTTTCTCTGTCTCTCTTACACGCACACCCCCCCAGGAGCGCACACCCAGAGTCGCGTCCCAAAGCCATTAAAATCTCAGCCGTAGGGGGGAGATTTCTCAGGACGTGTGAAGTGACAGTCCTTGGCACCTCTCCAGCCAGCCCTCCCGCAGGTCCCTGCTGCATGAGAACAAGCTGATTAACACTTTTCCCTACCCTGAAGCTAGAGGCACTTAAGGGAAGGGGATGTTCCTTTCATCCTGCAGCTGCAGCGCGGGTAGCGCCGCAGACAAGGTAATGAGAATTTTCCACCCGTCTCACCCCTTCCCACTGTTTCTCGCTCTTCCTTTGCCCCTTCTCTCTCCATCTTTAACGCACCCCCTCATTAATGACTGAAACAACCGAACCAGCAGCCCATGCAGAAGTGCCAAGCTGCTGCTGACCAGACCCCCCTTGCCTCGGCATCCCTGGCTGCATCTGCTTGTGCCGCTGCCAGGCAGGACTGCGGCTGATTGAAGCAGCTTTCTTCCTGGCAATTGAGTTAAACCTGCTGTGCACAGCTAGGGCTTGGGAGAAGGAAGATGGATGCACATTTTAATGACTGAATCAGCATATATTGGGCATGGGGATGGCAGCAGCCTCCCCTCCCTGGGGGCTCCCCAGCTCTGACAAGCGAAAAGCCTCCCGCCTGTTAAAAAAGCAGAGGATGGCTGCGTGCCCCTCTGCTTGATGTATATTGGAGATGGACTGCAGAGGGGCTCCCCGGTGGCATGGAAGCATGCCCAGTGTTTGGCAAGATGATGTGGATACTGTTTAGACCTCGTATCCAGTGCTGCATCCCAGGAGGGCTAAAGCCACGCTGCAGAGTGGCTGCGTCCTCTGCGTCGTCGCTGTGTGAAGTGGGGCTGGGAAGCATCAGCTGCTGACAGCTGGGATTGCTGTTTGCTACACAACAATTGCCCCCCTGGCTGGCTGCTGGAAATTAGCACATCCCTGCCACGGTCAGAGGGGTTCTCCTGACTTATATCTTGCTCAGGGTCACTGTCAAAGTGCATTGCCTCTATTTAAGTGCATGTGTGCAGGCACATTCATAGCACAGAATCATGGAATGGTTTGAGTTGGAAGGGACCTTAAAGGTCATCTTGTTCCAATCCCCCTGCCATAGGCAGGGCCACCTCCCACTAGCCCAGGTTGCTCAAGCCCTTGTCCAACCTGGTCTTGAAGATTTCCAGGGAGGAGGCATTCATGACCTCCCTGGGCAACCTGTTCCAGCATCTCACCACCCTCACTATCAAGAATTTCCTCCTGATCTCCAGTCTAAATCCCCCCTCTTCCAGTTTTAATCCATCCCTCCTCATCTTATCACTACAGCCCTTGCAAAAAGTCCCTCCTCAGATTTCTTGTAGCCCCCTTCAGGTACTAGAAGGCTGCTCTAAGGTTTCCCCACAACTTTCTCTTCTCCAGACTGAGCAGCTCCAACTCTCTCAACCTGTCCCCATAGGAGAGGTTCTCCAGCCCTCTGATCATCTGTATAGCCTCCTCTGGCCCCTCTCCAGCACCTTCTTATGCTGGGGCACCAGAACTGGAGGGAATGCTGCAGGTGGGGTCTCACCAGCGTGGAGCAGAGTGCCAGAATCCCCTCCCTGTGCTGCCGCTCTCAATGACCCAGATGCAGGACCTTGCACCTGGCCATGTTGAACTTCATGAGGCTGGGATGGGTCCACATCCCAAGGCTGCCTAGACCCCTCTGGATGGCCATCCCTTCCCTGCAGCCTGTCAGCTGAGCACACAGCTTGCTGTCATCTGCAAACCTGCTGAGGGTGCCTCAGTGCCCCTGTCCATATCATTGCCAAAGATGTTGAGCTGCATCGGTCCCACTGCAGACAATTCTCAGCAGGCAGACTTCAGCTACCCAGAACAAGCCAGAATCCTCCATCTGCTTTTATTTCCAACAGCAGCAACAGCAACAACAACAAAAAACCCCAAACCACCCTGCAGTTATTCAGCCACAAATGTGAAATTATTCTATAGCCTCGGTGACATGGAGATAATTGAATTTATACTGCACATATGCTTGTTTACACATGCAAGAGCTCACAGTCATTATTACCCTTGCTGATTTATGTCACTGCCACCCAAAGCTGCACACATTTGTGTACATCACTCATTGTAAAATATTGCAGAAATAAATCATCACCTAACAAACCAAACCACCAGAGGAGTCTCTGTTTTCCCCCTCGCCTCTAACTGTTCCAGCCAAGCTACCAACCTTCCAACCACTCTTTTCGTCAGCACTTCACAAGTTATATTCTTGCACGATGAGCTCAACAGTTAAAACTGTCTGGGGTAAATAAGAGCAAGCTGCAGTTGGAGGAAAATGGGCAACAGGCTTTGGGAAGTGAAGGGATGCTGAAATTAACACACTGGAGAATTAACTCGAAACAGAAGATGGATTTAAAGCTATCCCAGACATTCTTGCTGGACTCCTCCTGGACCATTTGCCTCCCTCTGGGCCTTTATTTTGGCATTCCTGCCCACTTTAGAGTAGAATGGAATGGAATGGAATGGAATGGAATGGAATGGAATGGAATGGAATGGAATGGAGTGGAGTGGAATAGAATAGAATAGAATAGAATAGAATAGAATAGAATAGAATAGAATAGAATAGAATAGAATAGAATAGAATAGAAGAAAGAAGAGAAGAGAAGAGAAGAGAAGAGAAGAGAAGAGAAGAGAAGAGAAGAGAAGAGAAGAGAAGAGAAGAGAAGAGAAGAGAAGAGAAGAGAAGAGAAGAGAAGAGAGAAGAGAAGAGAGAAGAGGGAAGAGAGAAGAGAGAAGAGAGAAGAGGGAATAGAATAGAATAGAATAGAATAGAATAGAATAGAATAGAATAGAATAGAATAGAATAGAATAGAATAGAATAGAATAGAATAGAATAGAATTAACCCGGTTGGAAAAGACCTCAAAAATCGAGTCCAACCTATCATCCAGCACCACTTAATCAACTAAACCATGGCACCAAGCACCCCATCAAGTCTCTTCCTAAACAACTCCAGGGATGGTGACTCCATCACCTCCCTGGGCACCACATCCCAATGGCCAATCTCTCTTTTTATGAAGAACTTCTTCCTAACATCCATCTTGAACCTCCCTTGGCACAGCTTGAGACTGTGTCCTCTTGTTCTGGTGCTGGGTGCCTGGCAGAAGAGACCAACCCCCACCTGGCTACAACCTCCCTTCAGGTAGTTGGAGACATCAATAAGGTCTCCCCTGAGCCTCCTCTTCTCCAGGCTAAGCAACCCCAGCTCCCTCAGCCTCTCCTCACAGGGCTGTGCCCCAGACCAAATCTGTTCTTTAAAGGTTGTATCATTTGGGGTTGTTCAGCCTGCAGAAGAGATCTTCCTGAGGCATTTCAGTACTTGAAGAGGCCACTAAGAAGGCTGGGAAGAGACCTTCTAGCAAATCCTGTTGTGACAAGCCTTGGGGTGATGGATTTAAACTAAAAGAGGGAGATTGAGACTGGATATAAAGAGCAAATTTTTTACACTGAGGGTGGTGACACACTGGCCCAAGCTGCCCAGAGAGGTGGCAGATGCCCCCAAAATATTGCAGGTTGTTTAGGAATCTGAGCAACCTGCTCTAGTTACTGATGTCCCTGCTGACTGCAAGTAGGGTTGGACTAAATGATCTTTAAAGGTCCCTTCCAATCCAAACCATTCTGTGACTATGATTTAGGTACTAGCTATGCCAAACATGATGTCTCATAATTAATTTCTCTGTGCAAAAGGACACCTAATGGTTTAGCAAGACAGAGCCATTGCTGTTTAGACAGAGAAGCACTGACTTGGTGAGTTATTGAACTCAATAGCAGCAGGTCCCTGGGTGATTTGTAGCTCACTGGAGTCAGCCACAATTAAAGATGTGAGGCCAGATTTGCACCTGACTTAAGACAGCACATCTGGTCCTAAAGTAGACATTTCCAGCACACAAATGAGAGAGGCCATGAGAGGGATACTTGCAGTTTGTGGAATGCTAGTTGCTCTTTAGTACCAAGTAACTCAGCCTGGATCTGCACCATGAACTTCACAGTATCACAGTATCACAGTATCACAGTATAACTTAGGTTGGAAAGGACCTCAAGGATCATCGAGTCCAACCTATCAACACAGACCCCATGACTAACTTCACAGGTCCCAAATGAGCCAGCTTTGGGATTTAGGCTGGTTCAGAGTTAAGCAAGAGCCAGTGGGGGAGATTCTGGAGAACTCAGTTCTGAGAGCTCAGCTTTACCTGACTTCTGCTGCTGGCCTCCAGCTCCGTGCTGAATCTCCTCACCAGCTCCTGGAATTCCCAGGGTGCTGGGAACATTTCACCTCCACCCCTCTACATGCTCAAGGCCACAGCTTTGCTGGTGTCCCAGTTACAAACTGTTCTGAGAGCAGCAGAGGATTCAATTATCTATAAAACTCAGCATGAGGAGTGAACTCTCCTCCCATCATGAGCAAAAAACAATGGCAAACCCTGGACCTTCCTCTTTAAATAAGTCATAGGAACAATCCATTTGCATGTGTTTTGCATTCCTGATTATAAATTTTTCAGCATTTTAAAGGTTCAGGAGGCCTGGGAGGATTTATAACATGAATCCCTCTGAACTGTGATCTAAGAGTTGCTTGCCCCCCTTAAGAATAATGATTGCTTGGGTTTAAGCAGTCTGAGCATTGTTACTTCTGAACTCTGCTGGGACTTCCAGTGCAGTGCCTTTGCAAAGGCAATAATAGCAGATGGTAATTGTGGATTAGGAAAGAAAAAGAGAAGAGAGAATGAGCTCCCAATTAATTATTCAAATTGGCTCTTCATTTTAGAAACTTGCAGCAAATTCCTAGCAAAAGACAGTGTAAAGATGCAGGGTCACCCAATAGTGCCTCCTTTCTCAAATCCCCTACTCACAGGCTGTAAAGGACATCTTAAATATGGGAGAAATCAGGCTGGGGAAAGAAAATGACTCTAAAAATACAGTGGATTGCATCAAAGATCTGTTCCCCTCCTTGTGCATGCAAACCATTCACAAACACTAATCAGTATCTTTCTGGGAGAGGTAGAATCATAGAAACATGGAATCATAGAAACATGGAATCATGGAACCATAGAATCATAGAGCCATAAGATCATAGAACCACAGGATCATAGAGCCATAGAATCATAGAACCATTGAACCACAGAATCATAGAATCATAGAACCATAGAACCATAGAATCATAGAATCATAGAACTATAGAATCATAGAACCATAGAACCATAGAATCATAGAACCATAGAACCATAGAATCATAGAATCATAGAACCATAGAACCATAGAATCATAGAACCATAGAACCATAGAACCATAGAATCATAGAACCATAGAATCATAGAACCATAGAACCATAGAACCATAGAACCATAGAATCATAGAACCATAGAATCATAGAATCATAGAACTATAGAATCATAGAACCATAGAACCATAGAACCATAGAACCATAGAATCATAGAACCATAGAATCATAGAACCATAGAACCATAGAATCATAGAATCATAGAATCATAGAACTATAGAACCATAGAATCATAGAACCATAGAACCATAGAATCATAGAACTATAGAACCATAGAATCATAGAACCATAGAACCATAGAATCATAGAAACATAGATTCATAGAATCATAGAACTATAGAACCATAGAAAGGTTTGGGTTGGAAGGGACCTCCAAAGGTTATCAAGTCCTGCAGTCAGCAGGGGCCTCCTCAACCAGATCAGGTTGCCCTGCCCTGCCCAGCCTCACCTTCAATATCTCCAGGAATGGGACCTCAGCCAGCTCCCTGGGCAATGTGTTCCAGTGTTCCATCAGCCTCCTGGTGCAGAACTTGTTCCTAATGTCCAATCTAAATCTGCTCTTCTTCTCTCATTTCAAACCCTTGCCCCTCCCCCTGTCACTGCAGGCCTTTGGAAAGAGTTTCTCTCCATTTCAGTGGTTTGGGGATTTGTGTGAATGAGAAAGCAGCATCAGAGCTGAAAAAAATTGCTCAAACCAGCTCCCAGCTCCATGGCACTGCTTGGGAGTCAAAAATGCAGCAGTGTTTAATGTCACTGAGTGAAGACAAAATGTTCTGCTGCAAAGAGAGTAGATTCCACAGGAACTATTTATCATACCCAGACCATGGAGCAAGCAGCCTCTCTGCCCTTCCCTGGCTGCTTTTGTGGTTGGTGCACACAGCTCCTTTCTGCTGTGCTCCAAATACACATTCTCCTCTCAAGTTCGTTATTTCACTGCTCTTCATTAAAGGGGAGAATCAATATGTGTGATGGCAGGGAAGGCCAGGTTAGACTAAATGTAATAGCAAAGTTCTGCTTTACTTTCAAAAAAGGCTGCATAAAATATCCTCCCCCTTCCAAACTGCTCTGTTCCAATGTCTTCAGTGACAAACTGTGGCTAGGGGAAATTTGTCTCCCCTTAGCTCTGCATATTCAACACTGCAAAATGAGAAAGGGCTGCAGCTCCAGCCTGTCCATATCAGAAAGGGAGTTTCTAATTTCCCAGATATGCCTTTATGAAAATGAAGGCTTAATACCTCCAACAGGGCTGGTTCTGAAGTCATAACTTCAGAAGTAAAATGTCCTCATCTCCCCCCTACAATTACCTCAAAGAAGGCTGGACCAAGGTGGGGGTTGGTCTCTTCTCACATACAAGAAGTGACAGGACAAGAGGAAATCATAGAATCATAGGATCAATAAGGTTGGAAAAGACCTCAGAGATCATCAAGTTCAACCTGTCACCCAACACCTCATGGCTAACTAAACCATGGCTCCAAGTGCCACATCCAATCCTCTCTTGAACACCTTCAGGGATGGGGACTCCACCACCTCCCTGGGCAGCACATTCCAATGGCCAATCTCTCTTGCTGGGAAGAACTTCTTCCTCACCTCCAGCCTAAACTTCCCCTGGCACAGCTTGAGACTGTGTCCTCTTGTTCTGGTGCTGGCCTCAAGCTGTTCCAAGGGAGGTTCAGGTTGGATATTAGGAAAAAAATTCTTCACAGAAAGAATTCTCAGACATTGGAACAGCCTGCCCAGGGAGGTGGTGGGGTCACCAACCCTGGAGGTGTTTAGAATGTGTATGGATGTGGTGCTGAGGGATGTGTTTTAGTGGTAGCAGTAGTGGTGAGGCTGTGAACTCTGTGGCTGGACTTGATGATCCCAGAGGTCTCATCCAACCTCAACAGTTCTATGATTCTATGGATCCAGAGGATGAGAAAACCTGCAGCATGCTTTCGGAGTACAGAGTAGGCTTTGCAGAAAGAAAGTGGTGAAGCAGTGATGAGAAGAAGGAAACCTCAGAATATTTGAGGTGGGATAACTATGAGGCTCTGCTGTAATGTGCTTAGAGACTTGTTTCTGACATAGGATTGTCCTACACAGGGTCATAGAATGGGTTGGGTTGGAAGGGACCTTAAAGATCATCCAATTCCAACCCCCTTGCCATGGGCAGGGACACCTCCCACCAACCCAGTTTGCTCAAGGCCTCATCCAACCTGGCCTTGAACACCTCCAGGGAGGAGGCAGCCACAACCTCCCTGGGCAATCTGTCAATGACCTAACAACAACAACATTAAGGGGGGGAACAAAAGGACCTCCCAACCTTAATTAACAAATCAGATAAAAATATTAAATCTCTAAATATTAAGCATATGTCAAAGCTGGCAGCTGCCTGGAGTGCCTGAGGCAGTTGGTTTATAGAGTAATGCTCATTCCACTTAATGTTATTAACAATTCCCAGGGAAGTACTGCATAGTTACAGTAGCTACTGCATTAATCTTTATCATATGTGCAAGGGTGGAAGCTCGCCACAGGATGATGAAAACAGAGTCCATGTTGGTTTTATTTCCAAACTGATCTCTCTCTGCAGAAAACAAGGATGTAATGAGACCACTTCCTGGCTGACTGCTACCTTCCCTGGGGCTAGGAGTGCTCTACCATCAAGTGCTGGGACAAAGGCTCTTGTGAGAGTTTGGAGGAGCTCCCTGCCTTGGAGCTGTTGCTTCTTCTCTTCCAGTCAGTGAGGTTGGGTTGCAGGATGCTAATACTACGTCTTCCAGTTTTCAACGTGCTGTGAGTTAAGTGAGTGGGTTTGCATGCAAATCATTGTTAAAGCACAATCTCCTCCATGGATCTCCTTGGCCTTTGCTCAGGAATATTGTGGGGTTTCCTCTAAATCCAAGGGATTTTTCCTCTAAATCCAAGGGATTCTTCCTCTAAATCCAAGGGATTCTGTCTGCATATAAACTCCTCCAGGCAGGATGAAACCACTCTCCCCCCTTCCAAAGCCACTGGGCCTTCCCCTTCCAAGGGAAAGCAAAGCTGAAAGTGTTCCTCTTGTGTTCACCTTCTCCAAGTCTATATATGAAAACAAATGAGCAGCCAGTACTGGATCAGACCAAAGGTCTGCCTAGCCCAGTGCCTATGCCCAGCAGTGATCAGCAGGGGAGAGCTAAGGGAAAGTATAAAAGCAGGGCAAGGATACAATCATTCTTTCCCAAATACTCCCCCAGCCTGCAGCAATCTGTGGAACAGGGACTTCCTGAGCCAAAGGCCATGACTTGGTGTTTAAAAGCCCTTAATGGATTTTTCCTCCAACAATTTCTCTGCAGCCTGAATTCCCATGGAAATGAATTCTACATCTTCACTAAATCTTTCATGAAGAAGGATGTCCTTTGGTTTGATTCAAAGCTAGCCCCTAGTGGGTTTCATTTCTCCTACTCCTTGAGCTGGAAAGGATAGTGAGAGATTGTTCCATTTAATCTTCCCCATGATGCTCATTATCATGAGGTATTATAAATGATGATGAAGACACACCACTATTTTATCTACACTTGCCCATCTCTTCCCCCCCCCTCCCCCCTCCCCCCCATGGTGAGGACTCCCTGATGTCCTTAGCCATTTCTTATTCAGATGTTGCTCTGGATCTTTATCATTGATCACCCAATTCTTCACTATGCAAGACCCTTCAGTAGCTGATTCAAAAGAGATCTTCAAAACAGACCAAGCCAGTGAGCTGACTTTGATCCAACCCTTCCCAGGAATTATATTCCACAATGCATGGGGTAACAGAAGAAGAAATGCATTTTGCTGGTACATTTCTTTGGGTTCTGTGTGTTGATAAGAGCAGATGAGTGTGAATTTGGTTGCCAAGGCCAAAAGTCTTCCAAGTGCACCTTAGCACAGGTCTCAGGAGGTTCATAAGAAATTCTTCCCCACGAGGGTGGTGAGAGCCTGGCACAGGTTGCCCAGGGAGTGGTGGAAGCCTCAGCCCTGATGGTTTTTAAGGCCAGCCTGGATGTGGCTCTAGGCAACTTGATCTAGTGTGAGGTGTCCCTGCCCATAGCAGGGGGGTTGGAACTGGATGATCCTTGAGGTCCCTTCCAACCCTGACAATTCTGTGATTCTATGACACAGAAAGTGATTTTTCAGGACCTGATTTAATGAGAGGAGTTCTCTCCTCCTGCCCTGTCTCCAGCACTGGCTGGAGCTCCCAGATGCCTGTAAAGAGGGAGAGGTGATGGCTTGTGAAGTAGACAGATGGCCTGTGGAGCTCCTTGTCAAAGGACACTATGTTATGGAACGATCTAAAAGTGTATAGGTGTTTTAAGAGGCACTGTGAAAGTTCAAGGAGGACAGACTCATCCTAAAAACACAGGCACCACGTTGCTGGAGAAATCCCTGAACTGAACACGTTTGGGAGACGGGCTGGGGGAGTGCAGAGGTGAAGCTTGTCTTTGTTTTATGTCCATCACTAGACGTTTGCTGTGGCTGTCGGTGGTGACAACACCCTGAAGCTAGATGTACCTGCAGTCTGACCCAGATGAACTTCTCCCATCTGCCCAGGCTGCCATATTCATTAAGGGAAGCCATCAATAATACATCACCCACGGAGATCGCCCTTCCCGCGGCTGCTGCCGGTGCCGCAGGAGGTTGTGCCCTCCTCGAGCTTCACCCAGAAAGGGATGATGCGAGAAAACGAGGCGGGGAGGACCATGGCACCCGCCGAAAGCCTGCTCCGCTGAGCTCGCAGCGCCCGGCGCTGCTGCCGCCGCCGCTTCCCCGCAGCTCCTTTGTCACCACTCCCTCGGCGCTGGCGGGGCCGGGGGGCCGAGCCCGCAGGCTGGGAGCGCTGGGAGGCAGCCGGGCGGGCGGCAGGAGGGCTTAGGACCCAGGGGGCCGGCGGCAGCCGAGTGGAAGGACCCAGGCTTTGGTGCACACTCCTCCTACCAAAAAAAAAAAAAAAAAAAGGCAGGAAAAAAAAAAAAGCCAAAGCCAAGCCCAAGCCCCGCGGATGCCGCTCGCTCATTCACAGTTTTCTAGAGAGATCCGAGCCCGAGCCGGGCAGCCGGGAGACCGCTCCTCAGCCAGCCAGCTCAGCAGCCAGGACAGCGGCAGGGAACAGCCCCTCCCGCCCCGCAGCCCCGCCGGCTGCCGGCCGCTCTCAGGTATTTCCTCCGCCTTGCTCGGGTTGCGCCGGGGCTCCCCGGGACACCCCCCACCCCCCCGCCGTGAAAACCGCCAGCGCCGCCGGCAGCGCCGGGCCCCGGCTGCGGCGTTTCAGCACCGCGGGGCGGACAGCTCCGGGCCGGCCCCGCCCGGCGCCGCTGCCTGCTCCCTGCTGCCTGATCCTGGCTGATCTCTGCCGGCTCTCTGCCTGACCCTGATCGGTCCTGAGTGGTCTTGCCTGATCCCCGCTGCTTGATCCTGAGTGATATCTGCCTGCCCTGCCTGATCCTACCCGATCCTTCTTGGTCCTGCATGACCCTGCCTGATTCTGTCTGGTCCTGCTTGATCCTGAGTGAGCCTGCCTGATGCCTGCCAGATTCCTGCAGCCTGGTTCTGAGTGATCCCTCCCTGGTCCTGCCCTGCTGCCCTGTTGCCCCATCCCTGCCTCTCCTGACTGTTCCCTGCCTGATCGTGCCCTGTTTCCTGCCTGATCCCTCCTAATCCTGCCTGGTCTTGCCCTGATCTCTGCCTGGTCCCTTCTGTCTGATCCCTGCTTGTTCATGGCCTGGTCCTGCCCACTCCCTGCCCGGTCCCTGACTGCTACCTCCTGCTTGCTGTCTGCCTTGTCTGTCCTGCTCCTTGCCTGTCCTGTTCCCTGTGTGTGATGACTGTCCACCCTGCCTCCTGCTCCCTGCCTCTCCCCCCTCTCTTGCCTCAGTTTACCTGCCTCCTGTCTCCTTGCCACCTCCTTCCCCTGCTCATAGCCTTGCCTGTCTCAGTGTCCACTGCCTTCTGCCTGCCTATCCTCCCTGACTGCTGCTTTCTCCCTGCTCAGCTCCCTGCCTCAGTTTCTTTACCTTCTGCCTGCTCTGCTTGCCCTATCTGCCTCCTTCCCCCACTGACTGACTCCTCAGTTTCCATGTCCCTTGCCTCCCCTTCCTGATCCATTCCTTCTCTGCTCACTGTCTCTTTTGCCTCTTACCTGGCCTGCTCCCTCCCTGCCTTCTTATTCTGTTCTCTGCCTCCCCTGGCTGCCTCTCCTGCTTGTCCTGCCTCAGTGCCCTCTTGTTCTGCCTCTCTTCCTTGTCCTGATCCTGCCTGTCCTACTTCCCCTGCCTGCCCTGTTTCTTCTCTCTGCCCTGCTTGCCCTACTTCACTTCACTCCCCTTTCTCCTCACCTTCCTCTGCCTCTCATCCCTGCTTCCTGCCTCCTATTTGCCCTGCCTCTTCTGCCTCCAGTTGTCTTTGCCCTGCTGCTCTGCCTCATGCCTTCCTATTTTATGCCTTCCCTGTCTACTCTCCTCCCTGCCCTGTTCCCTTGCCTCCCTTCCTCCCTGCCCCTTTTTCCTCCAATTCCCCACTTTCCTGCCCCCTTCTTCCCCTCCTGTCTTCCATCACCAGCCTCCATACTCCCCAGTAGAGAACACTGGGGGGCTAGAAGAAATGAGGTCAGCAGCCCAGGATCTGGGCAAGCAAGGGAAAAAGCACAAGTTGAAAGGGGAATTCCTGATCCAATTTGAGAGCCTGGGACATGTGGCCAGGATGGAGGGGAAAGGGTTAAAAGTGTGAGTTAAGGAACCAAGTAAAGACTCCAGCCAAGTGTTGACAGACAGGAGCTTGCCAAACAGCAGCAGATACCTGTTTGCTCCTGAGCAAACTGATGCCTGTTTTGACCAGAGTCATTCAACCCAAAGCAGGGTGAGGGGTTAAGGAGAGGGGGGAACGTACCAGATGAGTCAAGTGTTTTGCTTTCTGATGAGTAATGGGTACAGGGAAGAAGTGAGGTGATTTACTCCTACCCTGTACATCCTTTGCTGCAGGAAGTCAGGAATTAAGTTGTGGTCTTTGCAAGCTGTGAGGGATGCTCAGAGAGGGTTTCATACAAAAAAACCAAACATGAAGCAAACAATGGCTGGAGGAAACCCATGGTGTGCATGGTGTGTGATTCCATTTGTGATGGTTTCATCCTGGAAGGATGGAGAAGGTCACAGGAGAAAGGGAGCTTTGCCTTTGCAAAATGCTGATTCCTCAATCTACACAAGCTCCAGGAGCAACAAAGTTAAGGAGCAGATGGCTACCTATTGTCCATCAGTAAGCAGTGGCTGGATCATATTTGGAAGGGGAAAAATTCAATTACAGGGAGGCTGCTTTCATGTGCTTTCGGGGTAATCAGATCCGAGCAGGGATTTTCTCCAGCACTGGAAGTTAATGCAATGCCACCATCCAAATGACACATTACATAACAGCATTATGCCATGCACTGCGTAGCCAAGGTAAAGCTTTGCTTCCTCATGCCATGAGCTAACCTTACAGAGCTTTCCATGGCTTGCAGCTCGAAGTTTGGAGGTGTTCAGAAGCAGCTCTGATGTGCGTCGGTTGCAAAACGCCGCCGGTGGTGTCAAGAATTCTGTTGACTCATCCAGCTCTGAGACTCTGGGTTGTTTTCTGCAAAACCACTGCCACCAAAGTCTTTTCTTGTAAGGCACATGCCAAACAATGAAAGAGATTGCAGCCCATTCCCCCAAACCTTCTTACTTTGTGATACCATCATTCCTGGTGCAGAGAGCATTTGCTCTTACACTGAGCAGCCCTAAGTGCTGCTGAGCAGTAGTGTGAGCAGTGCAATTGAGTTCAGCAATGGAAGAGCTGCAGAATCCAGCCCAGAACACTGAGTCATAATTATTTAACCTCTGTGTGCTTTGGAGACAGAGGATGTTTCTTTGAAACACGTAACAGCAGCCTCCTCATCCTCCAGAAGAAGAGCAGGGCAGTTCAAACACAAATGATCATAAGAGGATGGAGAAGATTTCCTTCAAGCTAAGCCTAAGCTGATGCACTCATCAATTCCAGCCTGCTCTTGCTGAAACAGTCATGCTATTTTTTTTGTCTGGGAAGTATTATGCTCTCTCTCCCATCCCATTGCTGTGGTGCCTGGCACATACACAAACAAGATGTGACATCAGACCTTGCTGTTAAATAAGAAGCAGCATCAGTCTTTTATAGAGTGGGAAGTTCAGTGAACAGGACTTCACATAGCTGCTGGCAGAGGAGCTTGAAGTCCCTTTTTGTTCCTAATGTTGCTCTGAGGATTTAGTTTGAGGATTGGTTTGTGGGTTGCTTCTGTTTGGCTGTTCTTGGGTTTGTTCAGTAAGATTGCCAGAACAGAAATAAACTCCTCAAGTCTGGTTTGTTCCTCCACTGGGAAAACAAACCCACAAGGGAATCTCAGGTTACAATGTCTGTGAGTTAGGGATGCAGATCTCGAGAGGCTACAAAGATCATTGGGGGACTGGAACACCTCTCTTATGAAAGGCTGAGGGGCTTGGGGCTATTTAGCCTGGAGAAGAGAAGGCTGAAGGGGAATCTTGTCAGTGCCTATAAATACTGAAGGGGTGGGTGTCAGGCGGATGGAGCCAGCCTTTTCTCAGTGGTGGCCAGGGAGAGGACAAGGGCTAATGGGCACAAACCTGAACATCAAAAGTTCCACCTAAGCATGGGCAGGACCTCCCTTATGTTGAGGGGCATGGAGCACTGGAACAGGCTGTCCAGAGAACTGGTGGGGTCAATGGAAACCTGCATGGACATTGCAATCCAGGGCAACCTGCTGTGGGTGACCCTTCAGGGGGGTTGGCCTAGATGATCTCCAGCGGTCCCTTTCAACCCTTATCATTCTTTGATGAGAGAAAACATAACAGTGATGCTTGTTAATGCCAGGTGAGGATCAAACCCTAGTGCCCTCCCCGTTTGAGAGCTCTGGTAATAAAATTCCACATGGTTTACAGCTTTGGAACAAAGGGAAAACACTTGGTGGACAGAAGCAACTAGAATCTTTCTGGAACTGGAGTAGATGGGGAAGGACCACATGGGCATGAGGAAAGTGCTTCAAGAGGCAAATGCTGTTGGAGGAACAGCCAAGAAGGCAGGAACAAAATGATCCAGACAAGCTTCATCATTACTGAGAGCAGGTTTTTGGCCAGGGGATGTAGAGCAAATAGAGGCTGAATGCTGATCCAGAAGCTGACAATGAAGAGAGAGCAGTGAAGCATATTGAGATCTTTGGGTGGGAAGTGCTATATATACTTCCTTCATTGGTTTCCTTTAGTGCTATATATCCTTCCTTCATTGGTTTCCTTTTAGTCAATTGGTGTTACCAGACAGTTTATCATTACCTGTAGTTAATTTTTGAGGACCAGGCCAAAACAGAAGCTGTTTGTCTGGAGACTGCATCTCACTTTCAGTATTTTACCCATCCCAAAGCCATTTTCTGTCTCTGGTCATCCTCTTGTTGGGACTGAAAATGAGTAAGTTCAAGTGGCATGTGACACCACAGTTTAAGGGAAGTTTTCCTTTCCCCCCCCCCACCTTTTTTTTCCTTTCACCCCCTCCTGTATCAGTACATTGTGTTTCAAATCTCTGCTAATTATTTTCCCTTGTTCAAAGCTGGGGCTTGTTCCTTTGGAGGGATGATTTATTGTAAGTGACTGTGAAAAGGCATCAGGAGAGCAAAGAGTCCTTTGGGAACGGAGAGTCACAGCAGAGAAAAAACAGCTGTTGAGACTGTAACAAAGAGTCTAGTGTGCCAACACACAGCAATGAAAGTCAAGATAGGAAGCAAAAGGCCAACATCTTCATCTGGAAAAAAAGGAAAACAACAACAAAAAAAACCCTGAGCAGAGATGTAAACATCTGAAACATTGGCAGGTGGATCAGAGCTGTGCTCAACATCAGAAGAGAAGGAGAAACTGCCTTGTGTGGGAGGGGTTGCAAATGGAGAAGGTGCTGCTCTACCTTTGGGGGTGAGAGTAAATCAGTCCCATTCGAGGAAGCACAATGACAATTTGGGGAGCCATAAAGCATTGAATTTACTGTCAGAGGTAAGGAGGGGGAGAACCAAATCATCCCCTGATGTAAATCAGACTCCTTGAAGCCAGTGGAGCTCGAGTGGCTTCCTAACCCTGTGATTTGTGTTACGATTCAGATGGCAACAGCGTTGTTCAGACAGAGTTTGGGTTCTTTTGCAGCATAAAACATCACCCCCATAAAGTATTTGAGGGCAGGATAATCTATAGATGATCTTCTGCAAGCTCTAAGCCATGGCTGCAGCCCAGCTCACTACCAGAAAACTCTGAAGTTCATTGCACTGTGCAGCTTTTGTTAGCCTGAGCTTTTTGGCAACAATGTCTGGCAGGAGGGGATTGTATCTCCCTCAGCTTGGGATCATCCTGGCCATGAAGGATGCTAATCCACTTAAATAAAGTAAAATGAGAAGGAAACTTTAATCACAGGCTCACAGAAGGGTAGGGATTGGAAGGGACCTCTGAATATCACTAATGAAAACAGGTAGCCAATTGGTTTTTGTCATTAAATGCCTGGGGATCCTATGAGACAATCTGAATGTATCTCTTTCCTCTAATCCAATGCTCTTCTGGAAGGGACACAGCTGACTTCTCATGCATTTGTCTCCTTTCCAAAGGAACACCTTGGAGCTGAGAGTCAGAAAAGGAGCAGAGGAGGGAAAGGTTTTAGTCCCATAAAATCTTGGAGAATAGATAAATCCCACTGAAAGGTCACAGTTAACTGCCAAAGTTCTTGGACCTGTTAGAACAGGTTTAGAGGAGGCCACAACAATGACCTGGAGACTGGAACCCTTCTGCTGTGAGGACAGGCTGAGAGAGGTGGGGTTGCTCAGCCTGGAGAGGAGAAGGCTCTGGGAAGAGATTCTTGTGGTTTTTCAGTACTTATGCAACTATAGTTTCCTCAGGTGCTCCTCACAAGGCCTGTGCTCCAGAGCCCTCACATGCTATCCACCTTCTCAAGTCTTCAAGAACTGAATACCCTACACCTAGAGATTGTGCCTCCAAACTTCAGGGCCCCTCTCCCTCTCCCTCTCCCTCTCCCTCTCCCTCTCCCTCTCCCTCTCCCTCTCCCTCTCCCTCTCCCTCTCCCTCTCCCTCTCCCTCTCCCTCTCCCTCTCCCTCTCCCTCTCCCTCTCCTCTCCCTCTCCCTCTCCCTCTCCTTCTTATCTCCCCTCCCTCTTCTCTCCTCTTTTATTCCCCTTTAAATAAGAGAGGGAGGTGAGCTGAGCAGTGGGGGGGTTGTGTTTGCTTCTCTGGGGTTTTGGGCTGCGGGGTTGTTGAGGGATTTTTTTTTGGTGACGGGTGAAAACTAGGATGGATCTTGCTCTTTCTTCACACCCACTTCACACTGGAGCAGACTTTGATCTTATTTCCCACAAGTGTAGCTACACAGCCTCTGCTGACAGCCTCTTGCTAATTATGTCACTGCAGAGTGAGGGCTTTGCTGCACCGTTTTGCTCAGACATAACAGCTTAAGCAGCTTTTCTTCCACCACTTGTACAAACAAATTCTAGGCAGCTGGAGTACAGGAATGACAATGAAATTCTGAGCTAGGTACTCAAGAAAGCTACAAAATACTGGGAGGGGAAAAACCAATTTGGAACACAATGCAACTTCCCCCCCCCCCCAGCTCAAACACCAACCCTGTCAGATTAGATCCATCAGAAGCCTGATCCATGGCAAGTTTCCCATGCAGATGCAGGAAGCCTCAATGGGAACTATTTCCAGTGAGGTTTTACCAAGTAGAAAAGACCTCCCTGACTCTAGTGGAGTTTGGGGGTAAAAAATTGGGACTAAATGGGACTAAAAATTAGTCAGCTTTATGAGCAGTTCAGGGGCTGGTTCAAAGGAAGCTGCAAGCTGAGAGGGTGGGTGATATTTAGGGGATGTATTTAGGGGAGCATGGATAGGGGTGAATATTAAGGACTGCAGCATCTCTGTGAGGAGGAAAGGCTGAGAGCCCTGGGGCTGTTGAGCCTGGAGAAGCAGCCTGAGAGGGGATCTGAGCAATGCTCAGCAAGAGCTAAAGGGTGGGGGGCAGGAGGATGGGGCCAGATTCTTGTCAGTGGTGCCTAGTGACAGGACAAGAGTCAATGGGCACAAACCAGAACCCAGGAGGTTCCAACTGAACTTCTTTACTGTGTGGGAGGAGCAGGCTGCTCAGAGAGGTTGTGGAGTCTCCTTGTCTGGAGAGCTTCCAACCCCACCCTGGGCATTGTGCTCCTGGGCAAGCTGCTGCGGGTGCCCTGCTGTAGCAGGGTATGCAGTGTAAACCTGCATTCTCTTAGAGGTCTTTGCCAAGCAAAATGATTCTATGAGTCTATGATTCTATGAGTCTATGACTCTATGAGTCTATGACTCTATGATTCTATGATATGAAGCACACAAACCAGTTCTATCACTCTCTGAACGCCAGCAATGCCTTCCTGCAGCTTTACACACATGTTTAATCTTACACACACTTCTAATCATTCTTTCATATCTTTGCTTTTGCTTTTAGCAAGTGATGGAGTAGTCACCACTTTCCTTTGGCTGGATTATGCCACATGTGAACTGCCTGCTACTCCTTCTGCCAGAACAAGGAAAGCTCTCCACTTCCACCTGTTAAATAGCAGCGAGAAGCTTCTGAATGGCTCGGGCTGAGGGCAGACCAGCAGTTGAATGGGAGCTGCACTCCTCCTACTGAAATATCTGAAGCTAAGGGTTTGGAAGAGAGGTGTTTGCAGAGATGACCCATTTACAGGCTGGGCTGAGCCCAGAGACTATAGAAAAAGCCCGGCTGGAACTGAATGAGAACCCAGACATTTTGCACCAGGACATCCAGCAGGTCAGGGACATGATCATCACCAGGCCCGACATTGGGTTTTTACGCACGGATGATGCCTTCATCTTGAGGTTCCTGAGAGCCAGGAAGTTTCACCAAACGGAGGCCTTCAGACTGCTGGCTCAGTACTTCCAGTACCGCCAGTTAAACCTGGATATGTTCAAGAACTTCAAGGCAGACGACCCGGGGATCAAACGGGCTCTGACCGACGGCTTCCCGGGGGTGCTGGAAAATCGCGACCACTGTGGCAGGAAGATCCTTCTGCTTTTTGCAGCCAACTGGGATCAGAGTAGGTAAATGTAGATAGTGTCCTTATCTTTTTTCCACACCCTCACCCTCAGCTCCTGCTGGCATTTTCCTGACCGTGCTTGAAGCAGCAA
Organism: Melanerpes formicivorus; assembly: GCF_026170545.1. Lineage (NCBI taxonomy): Eukaryota > Metazoa > Chordata > Aves > Piciformes > Picidae > Melanerpes > Melanerpes formicivorus. Next base: position 1,313,068 of record NW_027142417.1, read on the forward strand.
GGGCCATTTACAGTGAAGTATTTGAGTCCGCTCCGGCTGACCTTTCATCTGCTCTGAGCACTTCTCGTGCTTCACAGAATCATCATAGGATCAATGAGGTTGGAAAAGACCTCAGAGATCATCCAGTCCAACCTATCACCCAACACCTCATGACTAACTAAACCATGGCACCAAGTGCCACGTCCAATCCCTTTTTAAACACCTCCAGGGATGGTGACTCCACCACCTCCCTGGGCAGCACATCCCAATGGCCAATTACTCTTTCTGGCAAGAACTTTCTCCTCACCTCCAGCCTAAACTTCCCCTGGCACAGCTTGAGACTGTGTCCTCTTGTTCTGTTGCTGCTTGCCTGGGAGAAGAGACCAACCCCCACCTGGCTACAACCTCCCTGCAGGGAGTTGTAGAGGGCAAGAAGGTCTCCCCTGAGCCTCCTCTTCTTCAGACATAACACCCCTGGAGTGTATCTGATAAGTAGCTCATGGATGTTTGGGTTTTTTCCCCCAACTATTCCCATCTTTTAGCCACACCCTGTCTGTTTGCTGTACATACATTAATGCCTTCTCTATAATTTCCTCAGCAGCATCACAGACCAGCCAAGCAGGCTGAGAGAAAGCAAGTGTCTCAAAGCATATGGGGGCTCCTTATAGCTCTTCTGGTGCAGAAGGAACTGACCATATTTATTCTGTCTCCAGACTTCTTAGCAGATCTCTTTTTTTGTTGTTGTTGGTTTTGGTATGTTTTAACCATTTCAGGGATTACACTCTCAGTTATGAGATGTTTAGGACGAGACTTGATAGGGTGCTTGGCTGCATGGTTTAGTTGATTAGGTGGTGCTGGACGATAGGTTGGATGCGATGATCTTAAAGGTCTCTTCCAACCTGATCTATTCCATTCCATTCCATTCCATTCCATTCCATTCCATTCTATTCTATTCTATTCTATTCTATTCTATTCTATTCTATTCTATTCTATTCTATTCTATTCTATTCTATTCTATTCCATTCCATTCCATTCCATTCCATTCCATTCCATTCCATCCCATCCCATCCCATCCCATCCCATCCCATTCCATTCCATTCCATTCCATTCCATCCCATTCCATTCCATTCCATCTCCACAAGCTGCAGCAGGATTTCTATATGCTCTGGTTGCTGTGTGTTTGTCAGTCTGAGCAGTGGGAGAGGCACTCAAAGCATGTTTTCTCTTCAGGTCATTTCCTTACAGAATGCTATGAACAAAGATCTCTCCCAGCCACTGTTTAAAAAAAATGATGGCCTGGAATGTTAATGTGATTAGTCAGCTTGCACTAAGCATTTGAAGTGAGAGAGGGAAGGGGCTGGGCCAGGAATATCATGTTCACATTGTCCTCTTCACCAGAAGTCCTTCCATTCCATCTTCCCTCCCTTTGTGGTGAAATGGAGAAATTCAAGCAGTGCCACGTGTTTTAACCCAAATTAGACCAAAGAACAGAACTCAGATTCAAGTTTTGAATAGCATAAAGTCTGCTGAGTTCCAGGGAGGATTTTAGAATAGAATAGAATAGAATAGAATAGAATAGAATAGAATAGAATAGAATAGAATAGAATAGAATAGAATAGTAGAGTGGAGTAGAGTAGAATAGAATAGAGTAGAATAGAATAGAATAGAATAGAATAGAATAGAATAGAATAGAATAGAATAGAATAGAATTAACCAGGTTGGAAAAGACCTTTGAGATCATTGAGTCCAACCTCTCACCCAACACCATCTAATCAACTAAGCCATTTCTCATGGTCTAGAGTTGTCCATGCCAGTGTCTCATCCTGAAGAGTCAGCCAGTTGGAGCTGTGCCTTTATGTTCTAGAAATGATTAGAGAACTGTACATACAAGCCTGCAGTTCTTCATGACAGCTGTTTGCATGGAAAACCTTCCATCTCCATGTGAAAATGGAGTCCAGGAGGGTTTCTCATCTTCCTTTGCATGTGCAGATCTAGTAAATAAATGTTGTGGGAAAAGAACTTTGCACAGCCAAAAGCATTGGGTGAAAACCAGAACTGAAGCTGGTGCTAGATGTCCTATTGACTAGAAAGGAGCCAGCAGCTGACCTCCTGCCTTTCTTCCAGCCCCAAACCCCTTCCTCTAGCAATTGGCCTGGAAAGAAAGAGGAGTGAACAGGGATCCTGAATTAATTGAAGGTTTCAGCTTTGGAGGGCAGAAGCAATGAGGCTCTGCTGGCTGCATTAAGGGATTTTGGTATTATATAGAGCCAGCTTTGGGATTCTGATCCCTCAACAAAATGAATCCTTGTGATTAACCTTGTACATCAGGTCCTACTGTAGGAAGGCTGAGAGTGCTGCTGTCTAAGGCTCCTGCAATAAGATTTGGAAAGGACATTGATTCCTGCTGGATTCTGGCTCAGATTTTCTCCATCTGTGTGTATGTGTGCCTCTGTGTGTGTCTCTCCCCACCCCTGGAGGGCTTTCAAAGCTGCCTAGATGTGGTGCTGAAGGATGTGGTGCAGTGGTGACCTGGCAGTGCTGGGTTAAGGCTTGGACTTGGGGATCTTAAAGGTCTCTTTCAACCAAAGTGATTCTTTAATTCCTCTATGGATCCCAACAACAAGAAGTATAATTCCTGTGGGCTTGTGTAGCTTTCCAAGTACAGCAGGGGTTTGCAATAGGATTTGGGCTGTAAGTAAATAGAGGGATGGCCTCTTCCTTTTTTACTGTCTGAAGGCACCAACAAGAGCAAAAGCTGTTAAGGTGAGTGCCATGTCCCATTGAGCAGCAGGGAAGCAGGTTATTAACCAGAAGAGAAGTATTTTCATGTATATTCCCCCCCAAAACCTTGAAGAAGCAGGCATTGTGCATCTCTCACTCACTCACATGTGTCTGGAGGAACCTTTCTGGAGATGTGTGTTTGGTGCTGCCAAGATGCTTCCAAGCTCCCATTGCAGCTGGGTGCTAATGAAATCACTCAGCATCCTGTGATGCTGACATGCAGGAGTAAGTGCTCAGCCTTCAGCACGCCTTGCCTAACTTTAATCTCATTTGCAGCTGGCTGTCCTCTCTTTGTTATGATTAAATCACCCTTCAGAAGGGATGATTCACAAAGAAGCCATAATCTGTAAAGGATCACTCTGAATCAGCATAGCTAGAATCCATAAACTGATTTTTCAGCCCAGACATTCTTACCAGTTAAACTCCTGGGAATAATCCTTGCCAAGGATGCAGAAGCAGCACCAGAACTTTTTGGTCTTAGAAATGCATTGATTTTTGAATGAAAGTGCCACTGTTTGTGCAGTGTGACTGCTGGGACAAAGCAACTCCAAGGTGCTTTGAAGGGATTCCCTGCATCAAAGACAAAACCTCTTCTCTGGGCTTTCAGAAACATTTGTAATTTCATCTTCAGGACTGTCCCTGACCTCACAGCTCTAGAAACCAGGTTTGCACAGCATTGCTGAGGCTGGAATAGACCTCTGAGATCATCAAGTCCAGCCTATGACCTAACACCAGCACATTTCACTTCCAGTCTCACTGTTTGCAGCTTCAGCTTCAATCTGCTGGGGTTTGTGTGTGTGTGTGTGCTGTTTAAAGGGACCACAAGAGTATGTCAGCTCCCCATGTTTGTACTTTTGTGTCCTGACCACGTCATCCCTTAACCTACTTTGTGTCCTGACCACGTCATCCCTTAACCTACTTTTGAATTCACTGAGGCTGCAGCACTGTAGGGCAGGTTACTGCCAGGCAAGAAGGAGATAGGACATTAGCTGCTCTCCAGCAGTGGTTCTTGTGCTCACTTTAAACCATGCTGAATGTAAAACAGCCAACCCACTTTCCCCTGAGGACTAAACAACCTCGTGTTGACCACAAGGTAAAAGACATCCTTGTGGGCAGCCAGCACAGCAAAGACAATGCTCTGCAAATGCTGCACTACCTTCACGTCTTGCAGGGTATTTATGCTGCCAAAGCTTAAACAGATGGAACTTCTACACCCTCAGAATCAGGAAGATTTTGTCTCCATCACTCTTTTCTGGGCCTTTCCTGTCATTGTAGCTTTCTTGCTAATGCGCAGATGGGTGATCTGAGCACAAGCTTTCACTAATAAACCATCATGTGGCAACGCCATCTCTTCTGTTCAGTGCTTCCCTGCTCTTAGAGATGGTTGTGGCTGTTTTCTTAGCTGCTCTGTCACATTTGGAGCTCATGTTCAGCTCAAATCAGCTTCCAAGGCACTGTTTCCCAAAATACAGACACCAGTGGTAAATGTGTCATCCATTCTCACCCATAATGTGGGCACAGTCTAGCATGTGATTCACGCTCTTCTGCAGAGCTAAAGCTGCCCTCCTCATCTCTTCTTCTTGCATGGGTTTGTGACACCTGCAAAGTTCAGGGCTTGTTTCCACGTCACTGGGAAAAAAGAAAACATTATTGACCATAACCTGCTTGATAATTAGGGGAAAACCCACAAGGAATGACAATTCCTGGGGCAAAATCACGGGCTGGGCTCCGTCACGCTGCCAGGGTTCCCTTCGTTTAGCATGTGCTGCACTGCTTCAGTTTTGCTCTATTTTTAAGATCAGCCTCTTAGAGATGATGTCAACACTTTCACTCAAGGCCCTGCATGGCATATTTTGGACCTGTTAGTTAATGTTGCTCACATGTGACACAGAACAGAAAAACTTCAGGGGGATTGAATAAGTGGGAACGAGCAGAGGGGCAGAGAAGCCAGTGGTCGGCTCGGTTCCACACTGAGGGGGAGGGGAAATGTTGAGCTTTATTGCTACTGCACACTTGAGAACTCACTCTGATCAGAGCTCAGGCCTCAGAGGTGCAGAACAGTCCAAACACAAGCTGAGAACTCACATCCAGGTGGGTTTTGATTGTCTCCAGAGAAGGAGACTCCACAATCTGTCTGGGCAGCCTGCCCCAGGGCTCCAGCAGCCTCACAGGGAAAAAGCTTTTCCTTATATTCACGTGGAAGCTCATGGGTTCCAGCTTGCACCCATTGACTCTTGTCCTATCATTGGAGCCTGGCTCCAGCCTCCCCACATTGCCCTGCACATCTTTATTAACAGGAATGAGGGCACCCCTCAGGCTCCTCTGCTCCAGCTCCCTGGAGGTGTTCCACTGCCTTCAGCAGCTGTGTGGCTCTGTGCTGGGCTCTTTCAAGGAGTCTCCTGAGGTCCTTCTTGAACTGAGGGGCCCAGAACTGGACACAATATTCCAGATTTGACCTCACCAGAGCAGAATAGAGGGGGAGGAAAACCTCTCTCAGCCTATTAACCACAGCCCTTCTAATACTCCCCAGGGATTCCTTGGCCTTCCTGGCCACAAGGGCACATTGCCCATTGCCTTTTGCAGGAAACTGGTAATTAATTTCTGCCTTCATGTCTGGACTTCTGTGTCTTAGAAGCTGTCACATAGCTCAAAAAAATTCTCTAAGTTAGATGGAGAGAAGTGCTGCTAGCCATAAATTCTCTTCTATTAACCAAGGAATCTCAAATGTCAGCTGCTCACCGTTCTGCAGGGAAGTGCACTGAGCCAGGCTAAAGGGCAAGGCAACACTCTGCAGTAGTGGGAAACCAACAGCTGCAAAGATTCCTGATAGAAAAAATGGTGTCCTTGCAGAGAATGCTGCTGGGGCTGTAATTACATGGATGTTATCATCAGCAGACCCTGTGGGTATAAATGCATATGTCTCAAGTGCTGATTGTTCCAATATATTTCAAGGGTAATCTCCAATGTTGAGTAGAATATGAAGGGATAAATATCTGTTGAAGCTGATTTATGGTCACAGGCAAACTGTGGCAACAGCTCAGCCACATAGCTGTTTGTTAGGAGAGATTACAGCTGAAATATGGCCAACTTGACACCAGAATGGTTTCTACACTGCCAGTCTTTGGGTTTGCTTAGAATCAGAGAGTCCAAGAATGGTTTGGGTTGGAAGGGACCTGTCAAGGTCATCTAGTGAGTCCTGCAGTCAGCAGAGGCATCATCAAGTAGAGCAGGTTACTCAGAGCCCCGAACAACCTGACCTGGAGTGGTTCCAGGGATGGGGCATCTCCATACCTCCAGGGATGGGGCATCTCCATACCTCCAGGGATGGTGGCTCCACCTCCTCCCTGTTCCAGTGCCTGAAAACCTCTTCTGTGAAGACATTTTTCCTAGTATCCAACCTGAACCTCCCCTGGCACAACTTGAGGCTGTTTCCTCTTGTCCTGCCCCTTGGTGCATGTGAGAAGAGACCAACCTCCAGGTCACCCCAACCTCCTTGCAGGGAGCTGTAGAGAGCAAGAAGGTCTCCCTTTAGCCTTCTTTTCCAAAGACTGAACAACCCCAGTGCCCTTAGCCATTCCTCACAAGAATTGTGCTCAAAGCCCTTCACCAGCTTGGTTGCTCTTGTTTGGATGCTCCAGCACCTCAATGAAGGAGCCTAGAAGCTCACTGTCCTGAAAAACAACTCCTATTACATCAACAAATGACTGAGCCAATCTGAAATGGCAGCAGAATTCAGGGTAGCAGAGGAAGGAAGCGTAGCATGGGCAGAATACTCATTTGGGGGAGTAACAGCTGTGCAAATTAAATGTTGGGCAAAGATGACAAAGAGGAGCTCTGTCTTGAAATGTTTTAATTTGCTTGGAGGCAGCAATTTAATTCAGTTAGTAGCATTTCTTATGGAAGTTGCATTTGGGAAGGCAATTGCAACCCATCTGAGTGACAGAAGGATGACATACACAAATGACAGTCCTGGGCAGGGCTGAGAAGGGAATCAAAGGAGAGAGAGAGAAAATGTCTGAAAAAGAGAAAGAAAAACAACAGCTGGGGAAGTTATGAAGCATATGTTGAAGGATGAGAGAGGCTTGGCTGAAAGGAGGAGGGAAAAAAATCAGTGGAAGAGGGATAAAGCAATCAAGAAGTTATTGAGAGGGAGGAGAAGGTAACTGGAGGGTGTCAGGCAAAGAGCTGACTAAAGAGCTGTGGACAGTGTCCTGAGGGTGGGTTGGATGGGACGATCTTGAAGCTCTTTTCCAATCTAAATGATTCTATGAAAGAAGTGGTACAAGCTGCTGTCTGCCACAGGGCAGAGCACACAGAGGTGGAGGCCAGGGGAAGGGATGGAGGAGTGAAGACATTCCAATAAAAGAGGCTAAAACCTGAACTCTTCTGCACAAGAGCTTTTGGCCCCTTCTGACATGAGCAAGCCAATAAAACAAGGGGAGCATCATAATTAATATGCCATGGCTGGAGACTGGATTCCTAACGGGAAGAAAATGGAAACACTCCTTGAGGGAGAGGAAATTTGTTGTGCCTGAAATCCTGATTGCACTCTGATGGCTTTCATGTTTAATAAGTGCAGCAACCACAGGGGCAGCACAAAAAAGCAGCCATCCCTTGTCCCCCAGACCAGGATAATCTCAGCTCTGAAAACTTCCTGGAGAGTCCATTTGTAGCAGGGGACAGAGGGCAAAGGCAGCCAGTTAGCCTCCTGCTGGAACCATTTCCCATCTCACTGCCTGTGTGCTGCTCGTGCTGAGCAAATCTGCATCAGTCAGGATTAATTTTAGAGGGGAAGGTAACATGCAAATATCTTCCTGGGTGTTTTCCCTTTACAGGAAGATGGGATCACTCTGCCACTTCCCCACTGCAGACACGCAGTGGTTGGCACCTGATTTGCATCCATTAACATCCTTGGTGCCAGTTACCTGTCATACATGCAGGAGAAACCACAGCACCAAGCAGTGTTTTGATGCCACATGATTAATAACAATCTATTTGAAAAACAGATATGGGTTATTTGGGTAACACCCCATAATATATCGTTTAGAGAGCCATAATTCAGAGTTTGATTGAAATTGTGAGAGTCTAAGCTCTTGGCTATCATAACAGAATGACAGCATCACAGTGTGGTGAGGGTTGGGAAGGGCATCCAGTTCAAACCCCCTTCCCTCCCCCCTGCTAAAGCAGGGTCACCCACAGCAGCTTGCCCAGCATCACCATGTCCAGGTGGGTTTGGAATCTCTCCAGAGAAGCAGAGGGCTCTGGCACCCTCAGCATATCAATATAGATGAGAAGAAATGTTTGCTTTTCAGAGGCAAATCAGCCCATTCTCTGTTTCAACCTTGCCAACCTGCTGTGTAGCAGCCCCCTGGTTAGGGACCTGCTGCTGGCCACTCTCGCAGCAAGGATTTGAGGCCAGGGGAACCTTTGGTCTGATCCAATAAAACCATTGTCATACACCCTTTAAAACACTCAAACTCTCACATAAGTCACTGGTTCCCCTTGCCAGTGCTAAACCTTTCACTCTTCTCTTCCTTCTGGCTTCCTTTCACAGTACATCCAGGAGCTGCCAGCTTGGAGAGGAGAAGGCTCTGGCAAAACTTTACTGCACCCTTTCAGTATTTCAAGGGGCTGATAAGAAAGATGGGGACAGACTTTAGCAGGGCCTGTTGTGACAGGACAAGGGGTAATGGCTTTCAACTGAAAGAGGGAGATTTAAACTAGATAGAAGACAGAGGTTTTGCGCACTGAGGGTGGGGAGACCCTGGCCCAGGTTGCCCAGAGAGCTGCAGATGCCCCCTCCCTAGAACCATTGCAGGTCAGGTTGTTTGGGGTTCTGAGCTACCTGCTCTAGTTGCAGATGTCCCTGCTGACTGCTGCAGGGGGTTAGAGAGGTGACCTTCAATTCCAACCCAAACCATTCTATGATTCTCTGAATGTTAAATATGCAGAGATCAGTCTGCAGGGTATTATGTGGTGGCTGTGCCCCCTTGGGAGTGCCAGGGTAAGTCTTAGCACACCTCATTTCCTTTGTATAGGTATTTATGATCAGAGAAATCCACAGCAGAGTGTGATAACCTTATCTAAGGCATCTCCATCCTCTCTTGTTATCTTGGACCTGTGATCCCTTAAGCTGTTCTCTGTTTCTGAGTAAGAATGCATTGCCTTGTTTTCCCAGGGATAATCCTGCCCATCTGTTGTGTAAGTACAAAGGGGAAATGTGATTTGTACTGAAAGGGAAAGAGTCTGCTGAAAAATCCTGCTTCCAGCTGCACTGCAATATTCACTTGAAAATGGAGATACAAAGAAAAAGGAGGAGGAATAAACCCTGACCTAGGGAGAGGCGGTAGGAAATCTTTCCATTTCTGAGGGTCTCATTTACATGGAAGCCACTTTTAGCTGGCTACTGCAATTGAAATTCAGTTTCACTCTGAGAGAGCCTTCAATTCTGTCTGAATAAAAGAGCTTTGTGAGTCTGGGGGGAAATGGCAATTTTTGTGGGCAGGAGCTGCCTTTCCTGTTCCCAGCACCATGCTATTGTTCCCTGCTCAAAGGTACACACAGGTACAGGGACACTGCCTTGCTTGCAGAGAGCATTTCAAATGCTTCATTTAAAAGTAATTCAGGATCATTTTGGGGGTTTGCTTCAAAAAGAGGCATAGCAGATGTGGAGTCCCTGTTAAAAGCCCTCCTGAGACACCAGACCTGCCTGCCATTACTGGTTTAGTCCTGGCTGACATGTTTGTCTCTACCTGAATTTCCTCACCCCTTGGTTGGTTAAGTAAGATATTCACCACTGGTTAGCAGAGAAAATACTGACTGGGCACAAAAGGATTTGGGGGTAAGGATGGACTGCACATGGAGCAATACAAATCCTCCTATAGCTAAAGGTTTACCTTAAGAAAAGGTGGTAGTGAAAAGTTCCTTCCCCATTTCCATGGGGATACAGGATAAAAGCAAAGGAAGTCACAGATTCATAGAGTGGGTTGGGTTGGAAGGGACCTTAAAGATCATCCAGTTCCAGCCCCCTGCCATGGACAGGGACACCTCCCATCAGCCCAGCTTGCTCAAGGTTTCATCCAGGGAGAGGATATCCACAGCCTCCCTGGACAACTCATTTCAGTGTCTCCCCACTCTCACTGGAAAGAATTTCTTCCTAATCTCTATCCTGAGTCTCCCCCCCTCAAGCTTGAAACCACTCCTCCTCATCCTATCAATACAGGCCCTGGTGAAATGTCCCTTCTCAGCTTTCCAGTTAAGCTGATCCAGGACCTGAAGAGGTAACTGAGGCACTCTGTGGACCCCTCATCACTGGGGATTTGGGTTTTTTACTGAAGAAGTAACTGTTTAGGCTGGAGGTGAGGAGAAAGTTCTTCCCAGGAGGAGTAAATGGCCACTGGGATCTGCTGCCCAGGGAGGTGGTGGAGTCACTGTCCTCAGAGGTGTTCAAACAAGGCTTGGATGTGGCACTTGAGCCATGGCTTTAGTTGTCAGGAGGTGTTGGTGTTAGGCAATAGGTTGGACTTGATGATCTCTGAGGTCTTTTCCAACCTGGTTGATTCTATGATTCTAAGTCAGAGACACTTAGCTGTGACGATGCAGAGCAGGAGGTGCAAGCGATGCTCTGAGGTGACTTCCCATCCCCCACTGCTAGGATTCATTTTGCTTTGTCAAAAGCCTCTGAGGAGGATAAACTCCAAAAAGTGCTTTACAGCATCTTGCAATTTAAGAGCATAAACATTCTGTCAGTAGGATCTGGTATGGAAAGGTCCAATAGATTATCTTGTCTATAAGAAGCGTTGTGTAAAAGCAAGGTTCCCATCTGGGATTCTGAATACATGCTGGGTGATTTATGCCTCAATTATAGCTGAAAATGGATAGTTCTGGTATTTTATAGTGTTCCAGTGCTGTTATTTCTTACAATGGAGCTGTGTTTCCCACTCACTGTGTGCCAAGGGAGATAATGGTCGCAGAACTCATTGTCTCCAAGGTCTACTGCAGCCTCCTCGCTGGATGAGAGCCTCTGTGAAACCACCAACGACAGCAGGCATCCTAGTTTGGTGCAAAGCTTCCTATGCCTTATCTGTGGTGTGGAGCAGTGCCTAGGTAGGCAGCCCAGCTGGACATAGTTTGGAAATACTTGAAGGGTGGGTGTCCAGAGGAAGGGCTCAGTCTCTCTTCAGTGGTGTCCTGTGACAGGGCAAGGGGCAATGGATGCAAAGTGGAACACAGGAAGCTCCAGCTCAACAGAAGGGAAAACTTCTTTAATCTAAGGGTGCTGGAGCCCTGGAGCAGGCTGCCCAGAGGATTCTCCTTCTTTGAAGACTTCCAAGAGCCATCTGTGTGACCTGTCCCAGATGATCCTGCTTTGGCAGGGGGGTTGGACTCAATGATCTTGTCCAGAGAAGGGCAACGAGGCTGGGGAGGGGTCTGGAGCACAGCCCTGTGAGGAGAGGCTGAGGGAGCTGGGGTTGCTTAGCCTGGAGAAGAGGAGGCTCAGGGGAGACCTTATTGCTGTCTACAACTACCTGAAGGGAGGTTGTAGCCAGGTGGGGGTTGGTCTCTTCTGCCAGGCACCCAGCACCAGAACAAGAGGACACAGTCTCAAGCTGTGCCAGGGGAAGTTTAGGCTGGAGGTGAGGAGAAAGTTCTTCCCAGCAAGAGAGATTGGCCCTTGGGATGTGCTGCCCAGGGAGGTGGTGGAGTCACCATCCCTGGAGGTGTTCAAGAGGGGATTGGATGTGGCACTTCGTGCCATGGTTTAGTCATGAGGTCTGTGGTGACAGCTTGGACTTGATGATCCTTGAGGCCTCTTCCAACCTTGGTGATTCTGTGATTCTGTGATCTAGGGAGGTCCCTTCCAACCCCTTCCATTCTGTGATCCCACAATCCTCAGCAATAATATCCCTTTGGTGAGGTAAGAGATGTGACCACAGGGAAACAGGGAATGGTGTGCAGGTTAGTGAAGCTCAGCAAAACAATGATGGAAAACTCTTGAATGACCTAGAAGAGCAGAATTTATTATGCAGCAAAATAAAAAGCAAGCCTAAATGCCCTGCAAGACCAAGTTGGGGTCTAATATGTGGCAGCACCTTGTCTGCAGATCCTGTCTGCTGCCTTCACTGTGCAGTCTCCTCTGGATGTTTTCAATTATTTTTAACCTTTTAAGAAAGAAAAAGAAACCACAAAGCAACCCCATCAGGTCATTAGGGACAGCACAATTAAGAAGTGTGCTTATTGTGCAGTGGTGGTCAGAAAAGTTAATGAGGTGTTCAGCTGCATTAAGAGTGAGATGGAGAATAAATGGGAAAAGATAACACATCCCTTTTAGCTCTGCTGATATTCCAAGCTCAACTGGAATGCTGAATGCACTCTGCATTGTCTCACCCCAGAAAGAAGGGGATGGGGGGTGGGGGTGGGGGGGGGGAGAATTAACTCTCCAGAAAGAAAATATACAGCAATGAAAGGAATTCATTAATGCTATGAACAAAGTGAGGTAATCACATCAGGAGGCAGCAAAAGGTCCAGGATCCTCGCATCTGTGTGTGTTCCTGTGTGACCTGCCCTAGATGATCCTGCTTTGGCAGGGGGGTTGGACTCAATGACCTTGTCCAGAGAAGGGCAACAAAGCTGGGGAAGGGCTTGGAGCACAGCCCTGGGAGGAGAGGCTGAGGGAGCTGGGGTTGCTTAGCCTGGAGAGAAGGAGGCTCAGGGGAGACCTTCTTGCTCTCTACAACTGCCTGAAGAGAGGCTGTAGCCAAGTGGGGGTTGGTCTCTTCTCTCAAGCAAGCAGCACCAGAACAAGAGGACACAGTCTCAGGCTGCACCAGGGGAGGTTTAGGCTTCAGGTTAGGAAGCAATTCTACACAGAGAGAGTGATTGCCCATTGGGATGGGCTGCCTGGGGAGGTGGTGGAGTCACCATCATTGGAGGTGTTTAGGAGGAGACTTGATAGGGTGCTTGGTGCCATGGGTTAGTTGATTAGGTGGTGTTGGATGATAGGTTGGACTTGATGATCTCAAAGGTCTCTTCCAACCTGGTCTATTCTATTCTTCTATTCTTTCTATTCTATTCTATTCTATTCTATTCTATTCTATTCTATTCTATTCTATTCTATTCTATTCTATTCTATTCTATTCTACTCCATTCTATTCTATTCTATTCTATTTGATAGAGGGAGAGGAGCTGGCATCACACAGAGAGCGTGACAGCAGGGAGACTGAATTGGTGGTGTCATCTGTGCCTCCTTCTAATAACAGAACAAAGAAGCTGTCTAATTGCTCTCTGTGATTAAGCAGGAGCTTCATGATCTTCCCAAGAAAACCCTTCCCCTTTCTGTAATGAAAAATTAACCTGTGGGATGCAGCGGTGCAAGAAATTGGGCACAGAGCTTAGTGTGGTGCCAGGATGGATTGTGATGTCAGGGGAGAGTAAGCAAAGGCTAGTGCTCACAAAACAAACACACCCACAGAGGTCATCAGTCCTAATGCTCCTACCCATAAGTCATTCATGAGCCAGCATTTGTTGTGTTCATGGTTACTACACTGTGCTTGGAGAGAATGGTGCCCCAAGATCAGTCAAGTCACAACAGGAGGCTGAAAAGTGCATCTACAGTATGGAATGGTTTGGGCTGGAAGGACCTTCAAAGGTCATTTAGTCCAGCACCCCTGCACTCAGCAGAGTCATCTTCACCTGGATCAGGTCCTGACCTGTGACCATCAGTCTGTTCCTGGGGGTCATCTCCTGAATTTGGAGACCACTAAGCTGAAACCACCACCAGTTCCTGACAGGGCTCATGCTGAAATGATCTCTTTGCCCACCTCCCCTGTGCTCCTCACAGGGCACATTGCATTTGGGACTACCTAGGCAAATTGCAGCAGTGACTCTGTAGAATTGATTTATTGACTGCATTTAGGGGTTGTAGTGTGGAGCTTTTAGTGATCTCCACAGCCTCACAGCACACTCCCTGTGCCTGTCGCTTAGTCCTCCTCAGCAGAGAAACAGGCACAGTGTGCCAGCTCTGGGCACTAAAAAGGCAAGCAAATACTGAATCCTGAAGAAATAAAACAAATCCACATCCAGAGGGACAACCATAATTGCACCTGAGGTTCAGTTCTGGCCTTTGCTTTCAGCAGCAGGCTGCAGAGCAGAGCTGCTCGCTGCTCCGGAGAGGCTTCACCCTGCCTGGCACTGAGCTCCGCTGGAGCCCAGCCAAACCATCAGCCCCAGGGCTGGGCTGCCCTCCTGCACCCAGCTGCACTCCAGCTAAGCTCCTGCTGTGCTGGGTTGCACTTGCTCTGCCTGCTCCCTTTGGGATCAAGTTTCTGGAGAGCTTGGGGAGGGATTTTTTTACTCTCAGGAGTGTAACAAATTTGTACTTTAACTGGGACTGATGCCCTGCTGGATGGGGAGGCAGGTCACACACTCCCAGAATCCCAGCAGGGTGGGGGCTGGAAGGGACCTGGGGAGATCATCCAGTCAGATCCCTGCTAAAGCAGGGTCACCTCTCTGGGCAGCCTGCTCCAGGCCTCCAGCACCCTCACAGCAAGGGAGATTTTCCTCATGTTTAGTTGGAACCTCCTGGGTTTCAGTTTGTGCCCATTGCCCCTTGTCCTGTTGCTGGGCACCACTGAAGAGTTTGGCCCTATCTTTCTGCCCCTCACCTTTTAGCTCTTGTTCATCATTGAGAAGATCCTCTCAGGATGCTCTTCTCCAGGCTAAACAGCCCCAGGTCTCTCACCTTTCCTCCTTACAGAGATGCTGCTGCAGTCCACTCAAGATCTTTGGAACCTCACTCCAGCACTTCCCTGCCTCTGTTGAACTGGGGAGCCCACAGCTGGATGCAATACACCAGATGTGGCCTGAGTAGGGCAGAGTGGAGGAGGAGAACCTGCCTTGACCTGCTGGCCAGATCCTTTCTAAAGCACCCCAGGAGACCATTAGCCTTCATGGCCACGACCACATTGCTGGCTCCTGGTGAGCTTGTTGCTTACCAGCACTCCCAGGTCCTCCTCCATCCCTGGGCTGAGTCAAGAGGAAGAGCAGATGTCACCTCCCCAGTCTCATGTGTGTATCTCTGGTGGAAGCTGGCCCTACCAGAGGTCTACAGATCCCCTCCACCTGCACTCCCCCTCCCCAAACACAGGAGCTGCAGAGGTTTTTCAGCTGATTGCTCACAAGAAAGGGTCCTTGTGCAGCTTCATTAACATCAGGGACAAAGCATTCATCTGGGGAGGGTGCCCACAGCATGAATGGGTGTGTGTAGGAGGAGATGTGTAACAGACCTCCATGTGCAGCCTGTAATTCCGGGGCTGTTGGTTGCTATGGAGTTCAGCTCAAGTAGAAAGTGGCAGCAAAAAAAAAAACCAAACCCACAAACCACCAAAAAAATCCAACCCCCCCAAACAATTCATAATGCTTGGGGAGAGAAAACCTCCACCAGCAGCATAACATGGGGAAGAAAGTCCCTGAGAGGCAGTTTTTGCAAGAGAAAAGCATAAACTGATGCAGTTTTCTTTCTGCAGCTTGGTGCACTTTCCTTTGCTGGCAGAGGCAGAGGCTTGCAGCTCACTGCAAGCAGGAGGTGGGGATTGGTCTCTTCTCCCTAGCATCAGCTGATAGAACAAGAGGAAATGGCCTCAGGTTGTACCAGGAGAGGCTTAAGCTGGGTATTAGGAATCATTTCTTGGCTGCAGGAGTGGTCAGGGATTGGCAGAGGCTGCCCAGGGTGATGGTGCAGTCCCCATCCCTGGAGGTGTTCCAGAAACAAAGGAACTTGTGGACATGGCACCTGGGGAAATGGTTGGACTTGATGATCTCAGAGGTCTTTTCCAACCCAAACACTTCCATGATTGAATGATTCTGTGATTCTGTGACTGCCCTCCACTCAGTGACAACCTAGGCAGGGCTCAGCTTAGTCCCCACTGCTCTTCTTTCAGGTGCATCCTTGGGCTAAGCACTCCAGAAACAAAAGGTCTGATAGGCTTTTTCTCTATCCAGCCTGTTACCCTGGATGTGAAGTCCTTTGGGGTTTTTATTTACAGCCTTACACAACTGGCTGTGGAGAAAAAAACTTGCTACCATTTCATCACAAAGCAGGAGAGATGCCTGCCTGAAGCTGACGTGCTGGGACAGCCTGAGGTAGCCACACTGGATGTGACAGAGGAACAATTTGGAGCTCTGGCATTCACTTGGTGCAACCTGTGTTTTACTCAGGGGTAGTTTTCTCTCTGAGTACTCTGGTTCTGGGGAGAAATGAACTAAATCTGTTAACCTTTGGCAGGACAAGCTGCTGGTCCCCTACAAAACCCCCGAGTGTTGGGTAAGGATTTCCCCAGGCTGGGGAATTGTTCTGGGTTTTGTTTGTTTGTTTGTTTGTTTGTTTTTCCCTCCCAGGAAATTAGTGTAAATAGCTTGGAATTGTTCTAGGAAGGAAATTATCCATGGCTGGTCAAGATATTCCTTGTGAGCGTTTGCTGTGCATGCAACCCATTCTCTCTGCGGACAAGCAGAGAAGCCTCGGCGATTTCTTTGCACATAGGAGCTCTTCAGACCCCAGACAGATGAGACAAACAAGCTCTTTCCAGCACATGAATCAGCTGTGAGCTCCTCTCTTTGACTGTTCATCTTCTCTACTGCAAGATTAGTCAAGTGAGTCACCAGGTTTCTCCACCATTCCTCATTCTGCAGCTTATTCTTCCTGGCTGCCCTTCAGCCAGAGGCTGCCCTGCGTTGTGTGGAGTTCATCTAGCATCATAGAATGGCTTGAGCTGGAAGGGACAGTAAAGGTTATGTGGTTCCAACCCCCCTGCCATGGGCAGGGACATCTCCCACTAAGGAGATGCTCAAAAGGAGGGGTCTTTCTTCACCAAAAGGTCATCAAATGTGAAGATCAGGTCCTGCAGTGGTTGGACTGCCTGCCGCCTCCCTCTGAGGCCAGAGGGGCAGGGCAGCTACTCCAGAGCGTGAGGTTGAGTCGAGATGTGATTCCCCAAGGACTGTGTCAGTCATCTCCAGCACTGTTTTTCAGCAGAGGAAGTGCTCTAAAGATCAGATGTTCTCTAGGAACATGCCTGTGCCCAGCTGCTCAGAGAGAGCCATGTCAGAAGCCTTCACTGATGCTGTCCGCTTCAAAATGCTTCCTTGCAGGGTGACTTCTCTGACCCTTTGTTTTCCAGCAGTCCTTCAGCCTTGTTATCCATGCATCCCTTCAACAGGACTGGTGGCAGAGGCATGCAAATAGATCATTTCATTTCCCTGCAATGTCTTTATCCCCTTTAATTGTTCCCATTGCACCCTGGTACTCCACTGAGCCTTTTGGCTCTCTCTCAGCCTGCTTACACCTCTTATAATTAAGTAATTTCTTCTTATTTATTTTCATGTCATGCCTTTGGCTAATCTCCCCCCCCCCCCCCCCCCCCCCCCCAGATCCCTCAGCTGAACCATCTTCAGTTGTGTTCCTTACCACTGGCTCCTGTTGGGCTAACTTCCCATTTTCCAAAGGGTATTTGAAGAATCCTTTTGTGCTACCTTCCAGCCAAGGCAGACAGGGCACTCTCCCTCCCTTCTCCTTTTGCTCTTTCTGGGGCTTGTGCAAATCTTTTGTAAGTCCTTAGAAGGCTCCACACCGAATCCTTACAGCCCTGTACACATTCCCCTTTGTGTGGCAGCGATCTCTTTCACTTTGGGTGTGCCTGAAAGGGTTAAATCAGCGGGGAGAGGGGTCGGGGGAGGGAAGAGGGCATTTGGCAAAGGAACAAAAGAGATGGACGAGCAGAAAGTCGTTCCCTGTTCATGCATAGGAAATTATTTGGATGCAAATCAGTTCCACAGCTGAATGATGTGTCTCAGAGCCTCAAGATGAGGAAGCAGATGGCTTCAGCCTCAAGTGGCACTCTGACTTCTCTCCAGACCCAGCATTCCCAAAGCAGTGTGCTTGCAAACAGCCCACCTGGAGGACTTGAGTGCTGCTTCAGGTCTGCTTGTTCTCATCTGAAGGACATCTTTGTGTTCTCTTTATTTCTTACACCATGTCTTAAACATGCAAATACATAGAGCTGGGGAGGGATCTGGGCAGATTAGATACACCCCAAGAAGATGGAGCCACATCTCCCAGGCAAATCATTTCTAGTGGGAGCACAGGGAAGTGCTGCTGACTGATTGCTTGAGTCTGGTGATGGATATAGAAACCCAAACAGAGATTGGAATACCTCAGCTTAGAGTCTGAGAGGAAGATCTTGTCCTCAGACAGATGAAATCTTTTGTTGTGATTTGGAGTTTAAGCAGATTAGAGAACTACTGGAGAGAGTCCAGCAGAGGCTCCAAAGATACTGAAGGGCCTGGAGCATCGCTGTGAGGAGGGAAGGCTGAGAGCCCTGGGGGTCTTTAGCCTGGAGAAGAGCATCCCCCGAGGGGATCTTCTGCAAAGGGTGGGGTCCAGGAAGATGGGACCAGAATCTTGCCAGTGGTGCCCAGGGACAGGACAAGGGGCAACGAGCACAAACTGGAACCCAGGAGGTTCCATCTGTACAGGACAAATTTCTTTGGTGTGAGGCTGCTGGAGCCCTGGAGCAGGCTGCCCAGAGAGGTTGTGGAGCCTCCTCCTCTAGAGGGATTCCAACCCCCCATGGGGAAGCTGCTATGGATGCCCTGCTTTAGCAGGGAGGGTTGGAGTGGGTGATCTCCAGAGGTCCCTTCCAACCCCCACCCTGCTGGGATTCTGTGAAATTTAACCTAAAAATAAATAGCAGTTGTCAATCCTTCACTTCACATCACTAAGGAAAGGACTCCTTCTGCTTCTCTGTTCAGCACAGGCTCCCTGCATGATTTGGAAAGGTCAAGATCCTGTTGCTGCAAACGAGGGAGGAGTGGGCTGGTACCCAGCAGCAACAAAGTTGAGTGCCTTTAAACTCTCTCTGTTGCAAGTTGCCTCAGCAACTTTACAGAAGCATCAAACTTAGGCAGAGGCACAGTTCAGAAAGAGCATTTTCCAAGGGACCATTCAAAGAATGTCCATTTCCACTTGAAGCCTGCTGAAGGAGAAGAGAAAGACTAAGGAAACACTTCGACATTTACTCCTAGCAGAAATTTGCCCTCTCTTGCTGCCACTGGGGGCTCGAGGTCTGGACAGCAGAGGTTGGTTTTGACTGCACATCTTGGGGGGTTGTTGTTTTCTGCTCTCAGGCAGAATTTGTACCAACCCTCTTGCAGGCTTAGATGGCTTGTCTGAAATTAAAGAAAGCAGCAGCAAAGGATTAAAGGAAAATCTCCGTGGGAGCATGTGGTGTGAGCCTTCCCTGTACCAGGCTTCAGGTCTCATCACAAGCTGAGCTTTCCCTCTTGGCTGCTCTCTCAAAGAATCTGTTGTGGGTAAATTAC
The DNA here is from genome assembly GCF_026170545.1 of Melanerpes formicivorus. Lineage (NCBI taxonomy): Eukaryota > Metazoa > Chordata > Aves > Piciformes > Picidae > Melanerpes > Melanerpes formicivorus. Next base: position 1,332,205 of record NW_027142417.1, read on the forward strand.
CTCGAGGGGAAGGGCAGATGCTGAAGGGGCCTGATTCAGCCTGCTCAGGTGTAGAGATGGAACAAGTCACTGAAGTGGCCAGCTCAGTCCTGCAAAGCACAGGAGATACAGCCTGGGCTTCTCAGCTCAGACTTTCACCATTCTCTTCTCTGTCTCTCGCTGTCTCCTTTGGGGCCTCCAAGGTTGTTGTTGTTGTTATTATTATTATTATTATTATTATTATTATTTACATATATATTAGATCATTATTTTTAATCAAGGGAAGTGTTTAAGAAGAGTCTGAATGAGGCACTTGGTGCCATGGTTTAGTTGATCAGATGGTGTTGGGTGATAGGTTGGACTTGATGATCTCAAAGGTCTTTGCCAACCTGGTCTATTCTATTCTATTCCATTCCATTCCACTCCCTTCTCCTCTCCTCCCCTCCCCTCCCTTCCCCTCCCCTCTCCTCCCCTCCTCTCCCCTCCTCTCCCCTCCTCTCCCCTCCTCTCCCCTCCTCTCCCCTCCTCTCCCCTCCTCTCCCCTCCTCTCCCCTCCTCTCCCCTCCTCTCCCCTCCTCTCCCCTCCTCTCCCCTCCTCTCCCCTCCTCTCCCCTCCTCTCCCCTCCTCTCCCCTCCTCTCCCCTCCTCTCCCCTCCTCTCCCCTCCTCTCCCCTCCTCTCCCCTCCTCTCCCCTCCTCTCCCCTCCTCTCCCCTCCTCTCCCCTCCTCTCCTCTCCTCTCCTCTCCTCTCCTCTCCTCTCCTCTCCTCTCCTCTCCTCTCCTCTCCTCTCCTCTCCTCTCCTCTCCTCTCCTCTCCTCTCCTCTCCTCTCCTCTCCTCTCCTCTCCTCTCCTCTCCTCTCCTCTCCTCCCCTCCCCTCCCCGAACCTCTCCTCTCCGAACCTCTCCGAACCTCTTCTCTCCGAACCTCTCCTCTCCCCTTCTCCCAGAGCTGATGGAGTGATTGCAGCCAGCCTGTGCTACCTGCTACTTAACAAAGAGTTCCTATTTTGAGTGAATTCAACTCTTTTCCACTTTGCATTTGGTTCACAGAGCCAAAGCAGCAGCCAGCCTTCCCTTGTGCAAAGCTTTGGGTGGTTCCCTCTGTCGCAGCAGGAAGCCACTTGTGTTGTAACCATAACATTTAGATTAACTCTGCGCTGCTTTATTTCCTTTGCTGATTTCCCTCTTTGTAGCTGGGAGACCAGAAAGGCAAAGAAACAAACAAACAAAGACCTGGTGAAGAACATCCGAAGGAGCAGGGATTTAAACTGATAGCCTGAATCCATTTCATTCCACCACAGAAGAGATTTTTTTTCCCCCCAAGTAGCTTAGCTGCAATTTATTGTAAGCAATGCCATAAGAATCAAAAAAGAGAAAAAAGATTGGATCCAGGGTTTGTTTTATCCCCCAGTGAGCAGGACTGAGCACATCAAGCAGAGGAATGTGAGTGCCGGAGCGGGAGAGCTTTAGCGACACCTCTGAAACAACTCTCTTTTCAGGAGAAGCCTAGCAGAATAAATCCCTGTCCCAGCCACAGCACAGCTCAGCAGCTTGAGGCTTGAAGGTGACTGCAAACATTGATGATTTTCTATTGTTATTATTATTATTTCCCCCCCCCCTTCTTCTTTGGCTTTAGGAACTCCTTCATCGATATCCTTCGGGCTATCCTTCTCTCCTTGGAGGTGCTCATCGAAGATCAGGAGCTTCAGATAAATGGCTTCATTCTAATTATAGACTGGAGCAACTTCTCCTTCAAGCAAGCCTCCAAGCTTACCCCATCCATCCTCAAACTGGCCATTGAAGGGTTACAGGTAGGTGATGAGCAACACACCATTCCTTGCAGGCACAGCTCAGGGTGAAGGGTGGTAGAAGAAAATAACCCTGAATGCTTTAGTCTCCCATCCACTCTCAACCCAGATTGACCTTTCAGGCATTTCGTTTTGACTTCCTTGCTTTTACTTCAGCTGCAAGCCAGTGTGACCAGTCTGTGTGTTACTTGCTGCAGCATTAGGAAGGCTGGTTGGAGGTTGGAGGGATCTGTCAGAGAATCTGTCAGAGAATTCAGAGGGATTAAAATCCAGCAGCATCTGCCTCCTGCAGTGTGCACTCCAGCTGCAAGCACGTCTGTCTGCAGAGGGAGGGTGGCAGGGCCCTCAGCAGATGGAGGAGTGATGTTGCGTTCACACAGATGTGTTGGAGTTGGAGGGGAATGAGGAAGGGGGACGACAGGCTCCCTGTTGTGTCCCCACTCTGACTGCCTTCATTTGCTGACTCAGGATCCTATCAGGTTGTGGCTCTGGCTGCTCAGGGGCTGCACATCCACAGGGTGCTCCCAGATAAATAGGAGCAAGCTCAGACCATGTGCTGCTAGGTGGGGAGTGAGGGCAAGGCAACTGGGGCAGGGACAAATGGTGGTGCTCAGAGAAGACAACAGTCTGAGCCCAGCTCTGATGGTAGAGCTGAGATGGATTTCTAGGTCTGAAGTAGACTGATCCAAACTTATTGATTCAGAGAATCAGAGGGTGGGTTGGGTTGGAAGGGACCTGTGAAGCTTCTCTACTCCAGCTCCTGCACTAAGCAGGGACAACCCCAACTAGATCAGGTTGCACAGAGCCCCATCAAGCCTGACCTTGGTTGTCTCCAGGGATGGGGCCTCCAACCACCTCCCTGGGCAACCTGTCCCAGTGTTCCAGCATCCTCAGAGTAAAGAACTTCACAGTATCACAGTATCACTAAGGTTGGAAGAGACCTCAAGGATCATTGAGTCCAAGCTATCAACACAGACCCCATGACTAGACTATGGCTCCAAGTGCCACGTCCAATCCCCTCTTGAACACCTCCAGGGATGGGGACTCCACCACCTCCCTGGGCAGCACATTCCAATGACGAATGACTCACTTGGTGAAGAACTTTCTCCTCACCTCCAGTCTAAACCTCCCCTGGCACAGCTTGAGACTGTGAAACTTCCTCCTGATATTCAAGCAAGGTGTCCTTGTGCCTGGCCAAACTGTGCATTTCCACTTGTCCAGTACAGCCCAGTGCAGCCTTCATCCCATCTGCTTTCTGACCATGCAGCCAGCATCCTCAGAGTAAAGAACTTCCTCCTGATATCCAAGGCCTATTTAAGTTGAAAGGACTTCTGGAGATCTCCTTGCCCAGCCTCACTCTCAAAGCAGAACTGACTCCAGCCTTAGCTCAAGTTGCTTCCAGACCAGATTTCACCTAGCTGAATGCTTAAAAGGAGAGATTTTATAAGTCACTGTTTGCCTGCTTTATTTCTAGTACTTCTCAGGTATCCTGCAGTCACAAACACCTCAGGAATAATCTTCCCTGCTGCATGAGGATTTTAACTCTAATATATAGACCAGAAAGAACAATTTGTTCAACTAATGTGTGTGTGTTTTTTTTGGCTAACAAATTGTCTACAATTAGATCATGATTATCTCTGCTTTGTGTTAGTATTCAAATGTGAGGTGGAGAAACCTGCCAGCAGTTTTAAGCCTCTCTCCTCCTTTGTGGGGAATGTTCATCTTCCTCTAACATATTAGAAAGTCAAGCTGTGCAATTAGTCCCTAGGACAACATCTTATCTGCTCCTGCTGCTGCTATCACTTCATCTGCCTTCCTTCACAGAATAACAATCTGTGGTTAAAAAAACCTCCTCACAACCTTCCAGGCAGAACAAAGAGAAAGGTAAGGAACATTCTTAAGGAAATGAAACTCCAGCAAGGAGTCCTTGAGCCTGGCCAAACTGTGCACTTGACCAGCCTTCATCACACCTGATTCTGCCCCTGGCACTGCCAGGCACATGGCCATCCTTCTGGCAGCTTAGAATCACAGAATTGTTTTGCTTGGAAGAGACCTTTGTGATCAAGTCCAAGCCTTTACCCAGCACTGCCAGGCCACCACTAAACCATGTCCCTCAGCACCACATCCTCATGGCTTTGAAACCCCAGCAGGGATGGGGACTGCACAGCTGCCCTGGCCAGCCTGGGCCAGGGGAAGAAATTGTTCCTCTTGTCCAATCTAAACCTCCCCTGTTGCAACTTGAGGCCATTTCCTCTTGTCTTATTGCTTGTGAGAAGAGACCAACTCCCTACCTGGCTCCAGCCTCCTTTCAGAGAGTTGTAGACCGCAAGGAGGTCTCCCTTCAGCCTCCTTTTCCCCAGACTAAACACCTCCAGCTCCATCAGCTGCTCCTGGTGTCATTACTGGCCTTGTGGTGGTGTCATCAGCTTGCCATCCTGTGCTGGGCAGTGTCAGAAGGTTGCCTTTCTTGTTGAGGGGTGGGCATTCAATTTCTCATTTCAAGTCACCTTAGAATCACAGAATCAACCAGGTTGGAAAAGACCTCAGAGATCATCCAGTCCAACCTATTACCTAACACCTAACAGCTCCTGACAACTAAACCATGGCTCCAAGTGCCACATCCAAGCCTTTTTTGAACACCTCCAGGGATGGGGACTCCACCACCTCCCTGGGCAGCACATCCCAATGGCCAAGCTCTCTCTCTGGGAAGAACTTTCTCCTCACCTCCAGCCTAAACTTCCCCTGGCACAGCTTGAGACTGTGTCCTCTTGTTCTGGTGCTGGTTGCCTGGGAGAAGAGACCAACCCCCACCTGGCTACAACCTCCCTTCAGGGAGCTGTAGAGAGCACTAAGGTCTCCCCTGAGCCTCCTCTTCTCCAGGCTGAACACCCCCAGCTCACAGGGCTGTGCTCCAGACCCCTGCCCAGCCTCATTGCCCGCCTCTGAAAAGCATTTCCTCCCCCACAACCAGCAGGACTGTAACAGTCTCTGTGAAAAGCACAGGTTGGGTGAATGTGTCCCAGACTTTTCCAACCACTGGCAGGCTTGATGAGTTGTAGGAGTTGTGAATGTTGCACTCTGATTTGCCAGGTTTAGAAGCAAATCATTCATGCCTACAAAGCCCATATTTAGCAAGCAACGTTGGTGGGGGGTTTTTTTAGGGTAAGGGTTTTTTGGCTCTCAGCACTGCTGTGGAAATAGCTTCATTAAGACCTTGTTCTGCTGCTATTTCAAAAGAGCTGCTGCTGCCCTAATGTAAAATGGATGTGAGGACTGTCACTGAAATGCACTGAAGAGAGAGAAAAAAGTGAGTGGCATGTTGTGGTCACTGCAAGTGCTGAAGAGAGGTTCTGCTCCCAGGAGGTGCTGATGTCAGAAAGCAACTGTGACTGCTTGGCTCCTCCTTGTTTTCCCCAGCCCAGGCACCCTGCACACTCTGATCCTCAGCCAGGCAGATTTCATGGCTATCCCAGCCCTCTTTTCTGAGAGATTTTGGCTCATATTTAGTCCTGTGTGGGTCTAGTGAAGTGGATGGAAGGAAAATAATTCTCCCTCTCAATTTCTGGTGGGATTGAAGCCATATGTTCATGTGTTGCTATCTGAGACAGGAAATTCTAGCCTCCTCTGTCTGTAACAGCACTTTAAATGCCATAGCTGAACCCTCTTCCCATAGCTCTGCAATCTCTCACCTGATTCAGTACCTCAGACCATCCCTTTCTGAAACACAGAGCTCTAAAACAAGAGCTAGCAGTGCACTTGGTGATTTACATTTGTACTGTCAGCTTTTTTCCTCACTTTCAAACTGCTTTAAGCCAATGAATCTGTTGGCAGGTCCTGGGTTTGGGGCTTTGGGGTTGGTTGCATTTTCCTCAGTTTGTTTTCTCCTCAACTTGCTGCTGCTGCAGAGCATTATCAGCAGGGGAGGAGAACAAAGGTTACAGAGATAGAAATGCTAATTCATCCTGTGTTGCAAGACCAGCACTAGTCAAATCAGCCAGGCCTGGCTGCAGAGGTAAGTTGCTGTTCTACAGGATGCTCAGTTCCAACTGCTGTCAAGGGTGTGAATGCTCAGGAGGGTGAGGTCTGAGTTACATCACCACGTGGCTGAAGCTGAGGTCATGGTGAGGCCACATCTGGAATCTTGTGTCCAGTCCTGGGCCCTTCAGTTCAAGGAGGACCTCAGAGAACTGCTTGAAAGAGTCCAGCACAGAGCCACAAAGATGCTGCAGGCAGTGGAACATCTCCCTGTGAGGCCAGGCTGAGGGAGCTGGGGCTTGGAGCTTGCAGCAGAGGAGCCTGAGGGCTGCCCTCGTTGCTGGGGATAAAGATGTGCAGGGCAGTGTTGGGAGGATGGAGCCAGGCTCTGCTCAGGGATCTCCAGTGACAGGATGAGGGGCAATGGGGGCAAGCTGGAGCAGAGGAGGTTCCATGGGAACATAGGGAGAAACTTTCCCTGGAGCAGGCTGCCCAGAGATGTTGTGGAGTCTCCTGCTCTGGAGACATTCCAAACCCACCTGGATGTGTTCCTGTGTGCCCTGCCCTGGGTGCCCTGCTCTGGCAGGAGGGTTGGACTGGATGATCTTCTGAGGTCTCTTCCAACCCCTGACACTCTGTGTTTCTGTGAATCTGTGGCTGAAAGCACATTCTGCTGACTGTCACTCTGTGTTCTGTTCCTATTTCTGTCTGTACCACATCACACAAGCAGAGTTCATCAGAACTCTCTCTGGAGAGAAGCAGGCTGAGGAGGCTGCCTGAGCAAATAGCGGTGGCAGGGAAGGAGCGAGGTCAGCAAACACAGCTTTGTCCCCAGGTTTTCTTTGGCAACAGCCTGGCAGAAGTTCTGATCAGCAGTGTCCATCAGGAGAGCCATTAAACTCCTTCTATTTTATTAAATTATCTTCAGTTTCTCATCATCCACTGAAAATTGGAAAGGGGTAGCTCTGGGAGGAGAGGGAAATGAAAGGAAATCAATGATGCCTGACTTAGGGACACTGTTGTCAGATAGTGATATTGATGAAATTCTTCTGGAGGAGGAAAAAAAAAGGAAAAGAAAAGAGGGGGGAAAAAAGAGAGAGGGTTTCAAATAAGGGAAACTTGGCTAAGCCTCTCCTACAAAACTCTCTGAGGTACATCCACCCAGAGCAGCTCCAACGCTGAGATCCAGACAGATAGCCAAGCTGAGAGCTTTGTGTGGCCATGATCAGAGTTTATCCCACTTTAACATCTGGGATGAGATACAAGGTCAGGGAAAGCTCAGCCTGCTTGCAATGAGGTGAAGCAGTTTGAGCTTCAATATCAGCAACAGATTTAAAGCAGCTAAGTTTGTATTTATTGTTGTCATTATCATTATTCCCTCCTGCTGTAATTATGCAGGATCAAGAAACTCCCTGTCCATTGAATTACAGCAGCAGCTTCCCTCTCTCTTGACATTGTCTTACACAATCAGGTATCTTTCATGTTGAGCTTCAGAAGGAAGAGCCTAGAAGAGGAAATCTGCTCCAAAGGCAGACTGCAAGGTAGGGCTTGAAGGCAAGGCTGCATCCAGAGGAGCTCAGGGCAGCATGACCTGGGTTAATGGGTGTGATCAAATCTTTGCTGTGGTCAAACTGGGGATCTGAACAGAGTCCAGACAGTCCTCATGGAGGCTTCCTTGCTTCCAAATCCACTGTGTATGAAATCCAAAGCTATTTACACAAATACTTGAGTGAAAGCCTCTCCAAAATTTGCCCATTCCAAACATGCCAAACTTTCCCCATTAAATGCTGCTTCAAAGGTTCCCAAATCTGTTCTCCAGTTATTTTTTTCCCTCCATATTAGAATGTGCTTCATCTTAGAGACCTTGGCTCACCTACTGAGCATGAAGTCACTGTTACTGATGAGCACTTAGCATCATAGGATCAATAAGGTTGGAAAAGACCTCAGAGATCATCAAGTCCAACCTATTACCTAATACCTAACAGCTCCTGACAACTAAACCATGGCTCCAAGTGCCACATCCAAGCCTTTTTTGAACACTGCCAGGGATGGGGACTCCACCACCTCCCTGGGCAGCACATTCCCATGGCCATTTACTCTTTCTGGCAAGAACTTTCTCCTCACTTCCAGCCTAAACCTCCCCTGGCACAGCTTGAGACTGTGTCCTCTTGTTCTGGTGCTGGCTGCCTGGGAGAAGAGACCAACCCCCTCCTGGCTACAATCTCCCTTCAGGGAGTTGGAGAGAGCAAGAAGGTCTCCCCTGAGCCTCCTCTTCTGCAGGCTAAGCAACCCCAGCTCCCTCAGCCTCTCCTCCCAGGGCTGTGCTCCAGACCTCTCCCCATCCACTGAGAGCAGGTCAGCCTGATTCATTCCAGAAGCACTCACTCATGCTATCTGTGTCCAACAGCTGTTGGGCTCCATGGAGCCAGCACCCTCGGAGCTGTCAGTGAGGATGCCTTTGAAATTTTAGGAAACAAGGAAAGGGATTGACTCATTATGCATAAACTAAAGGCAGATAAACAGGCTTTGCTCCCTGCAAAAGAAAACCTGTGCTCATTGTGTGCCACTCATCTCCAGGGAGTTGACTGCAGTGAGGAAAAAGAAAAGCACAGGAGGCTGCAGACTCACATTTGTCACTTGAAGATTGGAATTAATTGCTCAGTAGAATTGATCAGCCCAGCCCTGTTTGCCAGTTGGAGGCTTTGGGGCTTTTGGCTGTGAGTAAAAGATAAACCACCATGTGGACAGCCCAAGAAGCTGGATGTGTTAAGTGGAAAGTCTTCTTTTAATGGCAGTTATTGTATTTCGGTGAAGGCCTCACCCAGCTGCTGATAAGGATTGGACAGGGAGAAAATTCTCACTCAGCCCTGGCCAGGAAATGGGAAAGCTTATTGCAGTAAGTCTGCTGAAGACTGAGAGCAGCTTTTTCTTCCTGGCAGCCAGCAGAGAGGCAGCTGGAGCTACCACCAGCTGTGCTCAGGGGTGAGCAGGTCTCATGAGGAGAGGCTGAGGGAGCTGGGATTGGTTAGCCTGGAGAAGAGGAGGCTGAGAGGAGACCTCATGGCTGTCTACAGCTACATGAAAGGAGGTTGGAGTGAGGCAGGTGTTGGCCTCTTCTCCCAAGTAACTGAAGACAGGCCAAGAGGAAATGGCCTCAAGCTGCACCAGGGGAGGTTTAGGTTAGGATTAGGAAGAATTTTTTTCCAGCAAGAGCAGTCAGGGACTGGCACAGGCTGCCCAGGGAGGTGGTGGAGTCCCCACCCCTGGAGGTGTGCAAGAAAGGTGTGGACATGGCACTTGGGGACATGGTCCAGTGGTCATGGAGGTGTTGGGTAGAAGGTTGAACCTGAGGATCTTTGAGGTCTTTTCCAGGCCTTGGTTCTGTGATTCGCTCTGGTTGGTTCTTCTCAACCGCGTTGAGCACAGCCCTTGCAACGAGCATTCCTGAGCAGCAGGGGGGCCTTGATGCAAGAATGCCAACCAGAAACATCTCAGAGATCACAATCATCCAAGGAAAGATGAAAGTATCAAAAGAAAAACTCATCCTGCTTCCTGCTCCCCTCCTCTCTCCCCCTTGCCCCCTGCCAAGCTTTGATTTCGACAAATTGTTGTTTTCTGAGTGAAAAAAAGCAGCTCAGTGGAAACTCCTCTGGCAGCTGAGTGCCTGCCCTGTCATCCAAACCTTCCTACCATCCTTGCAGGGTGAGTTTTGCTTCCCTTTCTGTTAGACACACACTAGAGCATCTGAATGCCCACTCTCATTTTTCGCTCTGAGCACACTCCCACTGCTTCTGACTCTCTGTGGCAGAACCAGCTTCAAGCGCAGGCAAAACCATTTCCATTTCAGAGGAGCCTGCCCAGCCCCACTCCACATGCAGTGAAAATGCAGCTAAGCAAAAGCAGGGCTAAGACAAATACAATTACGATGCAAATGCTCTTCAAACAGCAGATACAAATCCTTTTCTTTGTGAGAAGAAAGGCAGGAGCATGAATATGTGAGGAGCAAAATGCTTGTTCATTGCCCAAGAATGATGGAGGATAACAGGAGGACTTCCAGTAAGCTGAAACTGGAATTCAGGCTTGTCTGGGCTTGTAGAGTCATATCCATTTGCCAAGAGAATTCAGGAGCAGCTTTGGGTGAGTAGGAGTGTGCTCAGGAGGATGTGTGCTCAGTGTCTGCAGAGGTGGTTTCTGGTGGGCTGCTGGCAATGCTCGTGTGAATGGGCACCTGGAGTGTCATAGAAACACAGAGGACTGAACTTGTTTTGGTTGGAAGAGACCTTTCAGACCACCAAGTCCAACACTTAACCCAGCACTGCCAGGTCACCACTAAGCCATGTCCCCCAGCACCACATCTAGAGGGCTTTGAAACCCCTTCAGGGATGGGGCCTCTGGCACTGCCCTGGGCAGCCTGTGCCAGGGCTTGGCAGCCCTCTTGGTAAAGAAATTGTTCCTCATGTCCAACCTAAACCTCCTCTGGTGCAACTTGAAGCTGTTTCCTCTTGTCCTATCACTAGTAACTAGGGGAAAGAGTCTGGTCCCATCCTCTTGCCCCCCATCCTTTAGCTCTTGCTGAGCATTGATCAGATCCCCTCTAGGGCTGCTCTTCTCCAGGCTGAAGAGCCCCAGGCCCCTCAGCCTGTCAAAGCACCCAGCCATTACTGAGCTTTTTCCCCTCCTCTCCCTCCCTGCTCTGCCTCTGCCTGTGCTGGTTCCTCCTCCTCTAAACATGCAGAGAGCAATAAAGCTGTGAGGCAAAGCAGGCGTGCAAGGTGTGCTTTTTGTGGTGCTGAGCCCAGAGATTCCAACACCCCAGCTCTAATTAACCATTCCAGAAATCCCCCCCCCCCCCCCCCCTCCAATTTGTTATCCATGCCTGAGCGAATGTTAATGGGGTCAGAGAGCTCTTTGAACTGCTGCTGACAGAACAATAAAGAGTTCCTGTGGTTTTCAAGGAACAGCACAGGATAATTTTGCTTGCTTTGCAAGGGCATTTCTTAATGATATCATTATACCCCCTAAACTCCTGGTCCACTCTCTGCAACTCACAACACTTCAAATGACAAGTTCCCTTCCCTTCTCCCTGGGAGGATTGGATCTCAATTATAATTTATAATGTGTTACTTACTCAGTGAATATTCTTTTCCTGTGCCTCTGAGAGGTGCCAGCCATGGTATTTTAATGAAGCAAAAACCCCCCCCCCCTCCCCTCTTTCATACAGCCTCTCTCTTCCAAACCTGGAATCACAGCATTTAAAGGGCTAGACCTCGTGTGGAATCCTTGGCTTGGAAAAGACCTTTAAGATGGTGGGGTCCAAGCACCAGCACGGCCATTAAAGCATGACCCCGAGTCTGGGTTACTGAAGAAGGCAAGCAAATAAATTCCACTTGAGCTGGCTTCAAAGACAATGAAAATAACTTGGATTTGTCTGCCTTCCAGAGATAACTTATGCCTGAGCAGCATTGCCTGAGAACACATAAATAACCTGGCCAGCAAATTCCTGCCATCGGTGGTGAACTCCACTCAGGGGTTTGAAGGATTGTGCCCTGACCGCCGACACCCTTCCCAAGTCGTCTGTTTTGCAGAGATATTTAAGGCAAATTAGCTCAGTAATGTTGGTTAAGCTAACAAAAGGAGTGAGTGTTGTCATGAGCTGCAGCTCTTTGGTGTCTGACTCCCGGGATTGCTCAGCATTGTGTGTGTAGAGGCAAGAGAAGAGCCCCGGAATCATTCCAACCCCACCTGGCCCCTGTGATCCTGGGCAAGCTGCTGTGGGTGACCCTGCTTCAGCAGTGGGCTTGGGCTGGAGGATCTCCAGAGGTCCTTTCCTGTGGGGTGTGAGCCCCACAGATGTGCAGTTACTGGTGGCATGTTTAAAACCTAGCTCTAGCAGATGCCAATCTGGGAAGCAGAACGGAGGGCAAGTCCCCTCTCCCTGGGGCTGATGTTATCAGTGGGGCTGTGATTGAAGTCTGGAAGCTCTTGCACTGAAAAATCAACGGAGCACAGGGCATCAGGATACTTTGCCACTGCCACTAGTGGAACCTGTTAGGCCCTTGTACAAGGGTGAGGAGGTGGCAGATGGAGCTGCTAGGAATCAGGTGTGGAGCAAAGAAAGGCAGGCAGCTCTCCCTGCAGTGTGCTGCAGACCTGGCAGTCCTTGTCTTGAAGGGTGTGTGGATGCCACATGACTCCAGGAGACACTGGACAGGTTACTGCTAGAGAAATGCTATGACGGGGAGTAAGGAGACAGGAATTACATCTGACCCTAAAAGCTGAGAACAACTGAAGGTTGGGAGTGTGTTGGGTGAAGACACAAGTACCTGTTCCTCCTCTTCCCTCAGCAGCTGTGAGGGGCAGCTGGTCTGGGCAGAGCACACAAGGCCAGCTGGCTCTTTGGTCTGCCTGGCACAGCTGCCTTCTGCTCCAGAAGGAGCAACACTGCATCTGTCCTCAGTGGCTCCTTCAAGCTCTGCCTAGTCATGGCAAGAGTTTGTTTCCAACAGGCCAAAAGAACTAAACAGAAGTGCTCCTTAACTTTGCCCTGGGATGCAACCCATGTCAGGAGGGTGGGCTGCACTGCAGGGCTAACCCAGATCAGGTCACCTTGCTGGGTTACACTGAAGCACACAAAGCCAGCTCAGTATTGACCCACCTGGATATCCATGCAGCCCATCACACAGACACTGCAGTTTGCTCAGTCAGCCTCTCTGTCAGTGGTGTTCCTGGCACAGCAGTGTCTCCTTTTCCCCACCAAACACCAATGTATTTCCAGTTCCTAGCATGAGGGAGGGGTTTACACAGATCATGTTGCCTGAGTAGATAATGGTCTGATTCTGTCCCATGTGCTTTAAATGAGCAACCAACCAACCACCATCCCTCTCTGATCACCCCCAAAAGAGGGGAAAAAACACAGCCCAGAATGAAACAAAAGTGTCTGAGCCAATGGTGGGCAAGGTGAGAGGAAACCATCAGATGTATGCAGCCCATCTTCCCCGAGCTAGATGCTGCACTCGGAAACAAAGCTCCACTTGGAGGCATCACTAATTATTTCCATTTATTTTCCGCTCCAGTGAGATGTAAAAAGCTGCAGCTTTGAGAGGGCTTGCCAAGTGCTTCTGTTGATTTACATTAAAAGTTCACAGGAGGCAGAAATATTTGCCTGGAGGATAAAAATAAACATATTCAAGCAAACAAGATGCTCCTGAAAGTGTAGTGGGTGCTGAAATTTAGTGGGAAGCTGATTGTGCTCCTGCCCGTGCTTCGCTGAGCATGACCACAGCAGAGCTTGGGGGAGCCAAAGCATGGAGCAGCCAGACCCCCCCCACTGCTAGAATCATGGCATTGTTTGGGTTGGAAAAGCTCTCTAAGGTGGTCAGGGCCAACCATCAACCCAACACCACCGTGGCCATCAAACCATGCCCCAAGGTGCCACGGCCACAAGTCTCATGACCACCTCCAGGGATGGGGACTCCACCACCTCCCTGGGCAGCCTGTGCCAGTCCCTGACCACTCTTGCAGCAAAGAAATTCTTCCTCATCTCCACAGAATCACAGAATCACCAAGGTTGGAAAAGACCTCAAAGATCATCAAGTCCAACCCGTCACCACAGACCTCCTGACTAGACCATGGCACCAAGTGCCACATCCAATCCCCTCTTGAACACCTCCAGGGATGGTGACTCCACCACCTCCCTGGGCAGCACATCCCACTGGTGAATGCCTCTCCAACCTAACCCCTCCCTGGCACAATTTCAGGCCATTCCCTCTCCTTTTATCACCTTATCCCTAGGGAGAAGAGACCAACCCCCACCTCACTCCAACCTGCTCTTGAGTTTGAAAACCTGAGTGTACTTCGGGTGCTGTAAGCTCCTTGCACCTTGGGGTTTAGTCATAGATTCACAGAATGGTTTGGGTTGAAGGGACCTTGAAAATCATCTAGTGGCTGGAGCACTTCCCCTGTGGGGACAGGCTGAGGGAACTGGGGTTGTTCAGCCTGGAGAAGAGAAGGCTCTGGGCAGGCTTTAGAGCAGCCTTCCAGTACCTGTAGAGGACAACAAAAACGTGGGGAGGAACTTTGCACAAAGGCTGGTAGTGACAGGGTGAGAGGGAATGGATTGAAGCTTCAGGAGGGCAGATTGAGACTGGAGATTAGGAAGAAATTCTTTCCAGTGAGGCTGGGGAGACACTGGCACAGGTTGCCCAGGGAGGCTGTGGCTGCCTCCTGCCTGGAGGTGTTCAAGGCCAGGCTGGATGAGTCCTTGAGCAACCTTAACTGAGGCTGGAAGACAAATGAGCATGTTCCCTTTGTAAGGGAACACATCTGCTCCTGCACTGGAACAAGGAGGTTTTGAACAGGAAAAGGTCTAAATGAGGCAGCTGACAGGGTTTTGTTATCCAGGTTGTCTTTGTGCCTCCTCGGCCAGCTCTCTTATCATAACAAATGGATTAATAAGGAGTATTGATCCGTGGCTGTATCTTCACTGTGCCTTGTAGGAGTAGGTGCACTATAAATTAACAACTGGGCTTGATGATCTGAAAGGTCTCTTCCACCCAGGATCATTTTGTGACTCTATAAATGGAGACTGGAGGGAATGGAGTCTCTTTTTGCAAGGATGAAAACAGGGCTAATAAAGTGATTAATGAAACAACCTCCTGCCTTTTGATTGCAGTGAGAGATCTCAAGGTGGGGGAAAGGAAATAGCTCTGTGAGTATGAAGCAAACAAACCTTCCACCCTCCCCGGGAAAGGAAGAGCTGATGAGCACCACAGAGGTGCTCATCCCTGCTGTGAGGGGAAAGGAGGACAGATGCGTTTGAATTTGGTGGGAATTGCCTGTGTGTCACCCAGGACGGGCAGTGAATTTGTTTTATGCTCTGCCTTGCGTTCAACCTAGGAGGATTTTAAAGGCTCCTGCACGACCAGAGCCTGGTTTTTTGCTGAGGCAGCAGCCTGTCAGCAGGCAGCTGGGCTGCAGGGCACTCAGTCAATGGCACTGCAATTACTTACAAAGAAGATCAAGTAACCTCTAATTCTTTGGATCTTCGTCCTTGCTCACCTCCCCCAGCTTCCTTTCAAATGCAGGGCTAAAGAGGATGGAGGTAAAGGTAGAAATGCTCTCTTTGGGGTTTCAATCTCTTTGCCAAATAGACATAAAATAGAAAGGGGGACAAAAAAAAATCACCTGGGAGCTTTCTCCACTTTCATTGCCCAAATCCTACAGGAAGAGAAATTCCAGATCTGATCGTAGGTGAAAAGAAAGGAATCACAGCATAGAATCATAGAATCAATCAGGTTGGGAAAGACCTCAAAGGTCATCAAGTCCAAGCTGTCAGCCAACACCTCCTGACTACTAAAGAGTGATGCTTCTGCTTTTCCTGGAGTGGAACTGATTGCTTTGGTCTTTGCATCCTTTTAAAGGACCTTTCTGGGAATCACAAACTGTCTCCAGGCTTTAGGAGTCGCTGTGACTCAGGTTTTCCCTCTGGTGAGGGCAGTGGAAGAGGAGGTGATGTGCTGGAGGAAGGTTGGCTCAGACATCTATGGCAGCTCCTTGCAGTGGGTGCTGGCAGGTGGTTCAAGCAAAGGTGGTGGGGCCAAGAGATGGAGAGCTGAGCAGCACAGTTCTGACTATGTGGTAGAACCTGTGGACCACTTCTGTGCAGGGTTTGGTTAGCAGAGCTCTTACTTAAGCAAAAACTGCAAGAACAAGAGGACACAGTCTCAAGCTGTGCCAGGGGAGGTTTAGGCTGGAGGTGAGGAGAAAGTTCTTCCCAGAAAGAGAGATTGGCCATTGGGATGTGCTGCCCAGGGAGGTGGTGGAGTCCCCATCCCTGGAGGTGTTCAAGAGGGGATTGGATGTGGCACTTGGTGCCATGGGTTAGTTAGTCATGAGGTCTTGGATGACAGGTTGGACTTGATGATCTCTGAGGTCTTTTCCTACCTTGTTGACTCCATGATTCTATGATTTGACCTTCTGAAGAGGCAGCAGAGTGGGAATTCTGCAACAGCCTTTACAGCAAACCTGCCCAGATGGATCACAGGCACATTCTTGGGTCCAGTTGCCCTGATTTCATCGAAGCCACAGCTTTCACATGTCCTGTCTTTTGAAGGGAGGATGATATGCACCCAGCACTCCTCAGGCCATCCACAGCTCACTCAGGCATTTCCCAGCTGTTTTCATTTCAAAACTTCCAGGTACCTCCACAGCACTTGATGTTTCAGGCAGCTCTCTTCTCTTTCCTTTGCCTTCTTTAAATATTGATCATCCACCCTACAGGGAAGGAAGTAAAATAATTCATGAGCTGTATTTTCTTTGGCAGCAGACACAGAAGCAATGTCCTCTTTGTTTTTCTTTTAATTCAGAAAACCAAGGGTCATTTTCTCTTGGCTCCTTCCCCCTCCCTTCCACTAGCATAAAGACTTTGTACCCGTTTGAGTCTTGCCCACAGCAAGGTCTGAGGAGTAAATGGGCTGCTCACACCAATTCCCACAGCTGACAACAAGGGCAAAAGCTTTTGCTGACTTCAGGCCCAAGAATTTCAGCCTAGTGAGTTCACTGTGGAGTATTTGCTCTTCTCAGAGTTTGGAATCACAGGAGGGTTGGCACAAAAGTGGGACTCTAGAAAGCTGCTGCTGCTGCTGCTGCTGATTTGGGTCTGAACTGCAGAGCCTCATCTATCATTTCTTTGGGTAATGCATTTATTACAGGCAGGAGAAGTGTTTTGCATCACTGGGGTTTATGAAGTTCCTGCATTTTTCCCCCTGTTGGCTAATCCCCCTCCTCCCTTCTCTCTTGAATCACACTTGCCTGCAGCTTGCAAGTAAGCAAATGCTTCTGAAGTAAGATTATTGCCATTGTGGCTGCATTTCACACAGAGTCCCACCGAATGCTGAGGATTGGAAGGGACCCACCAAGTCCAACCCTTCTGCTAAAGCAGGGACACCCACAGCAGCTGGAATGGAATGGAATAGCATAGAATAGAATAGAATGGAATGGAATGGCATGGAATGGAATGGCATGGAATGGAGTGGAGTGGAGTGGAGTGGAGTGGAGTGGAGTGGAGTGGAGTGGAGTGGAATGGAATAGGAATGGAATGGAATGGAGTGGAGTGGAGTGGAGTGGAGTGGAGTGGAGTGGAGTGGAATGGAATAGGAATGGAGTGGAGTGGAGTGGAGTGGAGTGGAGTGGAGTGGAATAGGAATGGAATGGAATGGAATGGCATGGAATGGAATGGCATGGAATGGAGTGGAGTGGAGTGGAGTGGAGTGGAGTGGAATGGAATAGGAATGGAATGGAATGGAGTGGAGTGGAGTGGAGTGGAGTGGAGTGGAGTGGAGTGGAGTGGAGTGGAGTGGAGTGGAATGGAATAGGAATGGAGTGGAGTGGAGTGGAGTGGAGTGGAGTGGAATAGGAATGGAATGGAATGGAATGGAATGGAATGGAGTGGAGTGGAGTGGAGTGGAGTGGAATAGGAATGGAATGGAGTGGAGTGGAGTGGAGTGGAGTGGAGTGGAGTGGAATAGGAATGGAATGGAGTGGAGTGGAGTGGAGTGGAGTGGAGTGGAATAGGAATAGGAATGGAATGGAATGGAATGGAATGGAATGGAATGGAATGGAATGGAATAGAATAGAATAGAATAGAATAGAATAGAATAGAATAGAATAGAATAGAATAGAATAGAATAGAATAGAATAGAATAGAATAGAATAGAATAGAATAGAATAGAATAGACCAGACCAGACCAGGTTGGAAGAGACCTTCAAGATCATCGCATCCAAGCTATCATCCAACACCACCTAATCAACTAAACCATGCAACCAACTCCAAGTGGGTTTAGAATCTCTCCAGAGAAGGAGAACTCCACAACCTCTCTGGGCAGCCTGCCCCAGGGCTCCAGCAGCCTCCAAGTCAAGAGGTTTTTCCTTCTGGTCTTTACAGCTATTCAAAAAGGTGGGGTGGGAAAAAAAGCCCAAACCAACCCAAAGCAATCCCAGAGCCAGACTTGCTAATGAGCTAAGACCATGTAACTGCTGCAAAGATGTGGTGCTCCTCACTTCCTCAGCTGTTGGGGTCTTGCCAGGGCAGGGTAGAGCAGCAGGGCTGGACATGTGCCTGAGTGAAAGGCAGAAGTTGTGCAGTGGTAAGGAGATGTTTCAGATGTCATGGGACTCCTCTCTTTTCCCCGTTGAATCATCCTGTGGTGTGAAGTTATGATGGGGACAGAGTTTTATTGGAGGGGGAGACAGGCAGCTTGTTGCTTATACTCAGAATGGAAACATTTTCATAGAATCATAGAATCAACCAGGTTGGAAAAGACCTCAGAGACCATCCAGTCCAACCTCCTACCCAGCACCTCATGGCTACTAAACCATGGCACCAAGTGCCACATCCAAGCCTTTTCTGAACACCTCCAGGGATGGGGACTCCACCACCTCCCTGGGCAGCACATCCCAGTGGCCAATCTCTCTTTCTGGGAAGAATTTTCTCCTCACCTCCAGCCTAAACCTCCCTTGGCACAGCTTGAGACTGTGTCCCCTTGCTCTGGTGCTGCTTGCCTGGGAGAAGAGACCAACCCCCACCTGGCTACAACCTCCCTTCAGGGAGTTGTAGAGAGCAACTTTCTGCACCTAGGGCAGCTTTCTGCACCTAGGAGAGGGTGTGAGGTTCAAGCAGGACTGGGAGCAAAAGGAACTTCCCTGTGGAACTCTAGAGGAGTTCTTGAGAGGCACCCAAGCTGCTCACTGCCTCTCTGAGCCATTTTCCCTCTCTGCCAGGGCACTTGCTGGGATGTCTTACCTTTCCTCTGAGACCTGGAGGACATGATTAAAAAATGCCACTCCTGAGAGCACAGATGCTCTGCTTTCACCAGCCAGTCTCTGGTATTTCTACCAAATGCTCTGTCATTTCCTGGGCAGACCTCAAGAGCACTGAGTTCTGCTCCTGTGGCCACGTTTGTGCTCAGTGCTCCTCTTCACTTGGGCAACAGCCCTCAGTTTTTGCCTGGGGCTCATTAACCTGGGTTAATAAACTCTCATTATCCAAGGTTTCCTCATTCAGCTGCTGAATTGATGATGAGCCTTCCAGTCCATGGCTACATCAGAGTGAGAGGTTTCACATCATGTAATTAAAATCCCCATTATTCTGGCATGAAGGTGACTGAGCTGACACAGAGCAAACTATGCCTACTAATTCAGAAAATAATGCTGCAGAGTGAGGCACTCAGCACTCCTCTCAGCCAGAGGTCTTCCCCATGCCGGCACAGGACACAGCCAGAGGACTCCAGATGCTGGAAGGGGCAAACAAAGCATTTAAAATGGGTGAGTGAGTCAGGAGGGCCATGGTATAGAAGGGATGGAAGATGTCTAAGATCATCAGCTTGGCAGGGAGCTCAATGAGAGAGGTGTGAAGGAAGCAATTGAGGCACACCCACACTGCATCGAGTGGACTTGCTAACTGAGGTTGTGTGCAGTCAAGGGATGCACTCTGTGGTGAGGTGAAGTCATGGCTTTGGTACCAACGGACTTGTCTTGTTGACTCATTTCCTCCCCTTTTCCAAGCCAGTCATGGAACTGTCTTGGGAGGTGCCATAGAGCCACAGAAGCTTAGAACTGTTGAACCAGTGAATGACTGAATCAGTGAATCAGTGAAACATTGAATCATAGAATCACTGAATCAGTGAATCAGAGAATCATTGAATCATAGAATCAGTGAATCACTGAATCAGTGAATCAGAGAATCATTGAATCATTAAATCATTAAATCATTGAATCAGTGAAACATTGAATCATAGAATCATTGAATCAGTGAATCATTAAATCATTGAATCAATGAATCATTGAATCACAGACTCACTGAATCATTAAATCATTGAATCAGTGAAACATTGAATCATAGAATCATTGAATCATTGAATCACAGACTCACTGAATCATTGAATCACAGAATCATTGAATCAGTGAATCATTAAATCATTGAATCAGTGAAACATTGAATCATAGAATCATTGAATCATTGAATCATTGAATCACAGACTCACTGAATCATTAAATCATTGAATCAATGAAACATTGAATCATAGAATCATTGAATCATTGAATCATTGAATCATAGAATCATTAAACCATTGAATCATAGAATCATTAAATCACTGAATCAGTGAATCAGTGAAACACAGAATCATTGATTCTCCAAGCCTATGCTCCAATGATTCTAGGTTTCGTAGAATCCTAGCATCACAGAACCACTGAACCACAAAATGGTTTTGGTTGGAAAAGACCTTTAAGATCAAGTCCAAGCACAGTCCAGCTCTGGTGGCTCCACACCATCCTTTTGTTGTTGTTCTGGTCCTGCTGTTTTGTCACCTTGTGGTGTTAAAACTAGCCAGCAGAGGCTGGGGGAGTGGAGATCCTTCGGTGAGGGAAGGAGGGTTTCACTTTGCCCATGTTGCCAGAGAAATCCTTTCTTGTTTACCTGTGTAAACAATTAAATGCTCATGTAAGGATGGTTAAGTGTTTATAAAGGGCTTCCTGTGGCTTCCCAGTCTGGAGCTTCTTTACTTTGCAGCACAGCTGGTGCTCCCAGGGCCAGGGGAGAGGAGCATTTAAGTGCTCCCTGCAGGCCAGAGAGAAATCTGAAGGCAGGGGGCTTGGCCTCTGGTGAGGATGCTCACATCCTGGTTCCAAGGGAAGGCTGTGCCTGGGCCCTGTGCAAGCAGAGGAGACTCTATCTCTTTGCTGCTTTAACCATTACCTTGTTTTAGCCAGGGACTTTCACAAGCAGCCCTCCAGCATCCTGGGTGTCTGCAGTGAGCTGCTTCTGCTCAGAGAGGGAATTGAACTCCGTGGATTTCAAAGCTTGTTAGGGTTTGGGCTCTGTTTTACCCTAACCCCAAAGGGCCTTCTGGATGAGACATTCTCTTTTACAGTAGATTATTTTCTTTTCATGGCTGCTTGTTTCTATCTTCACCTGTTTTGGGACCGCAGCAAACATCTGGTGAGCAGCTCTAAGCCTGCAGTGTTTGTGAGCCTGACACTGGGAGTTTAGAAAATACACTTTGTGGCATTCCCAGGAGGAAAGGCAGCTACAAAAACAAAGAGCAGTGGGATAAGAGGGGCATTGTGCCTTCTAGGAGACACTGCAGTCCTCCTGACCTCTTCAGAGTCAGCATTTCACCCTAGCACTCCAGACAGCTAAGCACAACAAACTGTAAAGGACTGGAAAAGCTGAGGGAGTTTCAGGACCCTTCTCATCTCTCTTAGCCTGCACTGAGTACTGCTTAACTCTTGGCAGAATCAGAGGAGCCAGAACTACTGCTGCAGAGTCTCACAGAAGGGGAAGTGCTGAGCTCTCAAATGGTGCCTCTGGAGCATAGGGTTATAGAATGGCTGGAGTTGGAAGGGACCTTGAAGACTATTTCGTTCCAACCCCCCCTGCCGTTTGCAGGGACACCTTCCACAGGACCAGGCTGCTCATGGCCTCATCCAGCCTTGCCTGGAACAGAATCACAGAGTCACCAAGGCTGGAACAGACCTCAAAGCTCATCAAGTCCAACCTGCCACCACAGACCCCATGACTAAACCATGGCACCAAGTGCCACTTCCAATCCCCTCTTGAACACCTGCAGGGATGGGGACTCCACCACCTCCCTGGGCAGCACATTCCAGCAGCTAACAACTCAGTGAAGAACTTTCTCCTCACCTCCAGTCTAAACCTCCCCTGGCACAGCTTGAGACTGTGTCCCCTTGTTCTGGTGCTGGTTGCCTGGGAGAAGAGACCAACCCCCTCCTGGCTACAACCTCCCTTCAGGGAGTTGTAGACAGCAAGAAGGTCTCCCCTGAGCCTCCTCCTCTCCAGGCTAAGCAACCCCAGCTCCCTCAGCCTCTCTTCCCAGGGCTGTGCTCCAGACCCCTCCCCAGCCTCCTTGCCCTTCTCTGGACACCTTCATGTGTCTCAGTGTCCTTCTTAAACTGAAGGGCCCAGACTGGACAACAATTCCAAGTATGGGGCATCCACAGCCTCTCTGGGCAGCCTCTTCCAGTCTCTCACCACCTTCATCATGAGGAACTGATCCTTTACATCTCCTCTAAATCCCCTCTTGTTCAGTTTGAAGCCATTATCCTTTCTCTGATGCCCTTGCACCAGGTCCAGGTAAAAGTGCACAGGTGCTAGATTTTAACTCCTTTTCCCTTCACTTCCCTGGCTTCTCAAAACCCTAAACTCATTAAGATACATTTCTTTGAGGCAGCTCAGAGAACAAACTTTGAATTTAACTTCTAACTGGTAAGACTTGAGGTGTTCTCATGTTTAATTTGGGGGGAGGCAAAAAGTGACCCCCAAGAGCTCAGCTTCCAGCTGGCCCTGCTGGCTTCGTGTTCCTCCAGGAGGCTCAGATATTCCTCTGGTATGTGCTATTTATTTAGAAGAATACTTCATAAAGCAGCAGGGAGCAGTGAAGCTTCTGACCTCTGGCTCTAAAAACACATGGGAAGTCAATCAAAGAAAAAGACAAAGCACACTTTGAAATGTATTGTCCAGGATTTTGCTTCCACAAACTCAGCTGAAGCCAGGAGAAGGCTGTGGATGATGGGAAGGATGAAGGAATGGCAACAATGGGGGGGAGGGGAAAGGCACTCTGTGAAGTTCAGGGCAGCTTGGCTCAGCCAGGGGCTGCTGCTAGCAGGCAGAAGCTGATGGGGACAGCTCCTGCCAAGGGCTGGGCTGCACAAAGCCTCTGCCTCAGACTTGTTCCTGGGCACACCAAGGGCACTGCCACAGCTTGTGCCACTCCTTGGGGGGCAGCAAGGCAGAGGTGGCAGCTGTGGGGAGGAGCAGCCAGGACAGGAGACCCTCAAGTGCCCAGCAAGGGACTGCAGCCCATGGATGGCATCTTCAGGAGAGAGCTGAGGGATCACCAGGGTCAAGCCTCCTCTTCCATGGGGAGCTGAGTCCTGCTCCTCTGCTGTGAACACCAAGGCTGTGCCAGCCCCTGGCTGCATGGGCACTGGACAGGGCTGATACTCTCCTAGGAAAGACTCTGCCAGGGCTATAAACTCTCTTGTGTGACTCCAGAATGTTTTGATTGCAGCTGTCCTTCCTCTTCACTGCCACTGCTGAGTACTGCTAACTTTTGTGGGGTGCTTGGTTGTCTGTCTGGCGTCTTTTCCTTGGAAGAGAGGAGCAGGTTCAACTGCACAAACCACATCAAAAGGGGTTTCAAAGGATGGAGGAGGAGGATGAAAGATGAAACCCTGTTTACTAAACCCAGAGACACCCTGCAGAGCTGTGATGTGGCTGGATGACTAAACCAGCTCTCCTGGCTTGCAGTGTGCTCCTTCCAGGAGCAGATGGTCTCTGACTGTGACCAGGGGATCTGAAGCCAGAGTAAGTATCCAGCTGTGAGAATGCCCTTGAGGAGAACACATTTCCTAACTTCTCCTTCCTCCTGCTCCTCTCCTTTTCCTCACTGCTGCTTCCCTCCAATCTGATCTCTGCAAGCAGTGTGGGAGACTCCATCCCATCCTGTGCAAGGGAAGGAGGCTGCTCCTGCTGCTGTTCAGGGAGATGCAAAGGAGATGCTGTTTCATCTCTCCACTCCAAGCTGTGAGCACAGCAGCAGTGGGGGTAGTAAACTGGTCATGGCTAGATGGATGGAAGAGGCCAGGGATCAGGAATTACTTAGTAATAAGTTGTTTGCTATGAGGGTGGTGAGATGCTGGAACAGGTTGCCCAGGGAGGTTGTGGATACCTCGTCCCTGGAAGTGTTCAAGACAAGGCTGGATGAGGCTTTGAGCAACCTGCTCTGGTGGGAAGTGTCCCTGCCCATGGCAGAGGGGTTGGAAGATGACTTTTAAGGTCCCTTCCAGGTCAAGCCATTCTGTCCTCCTGCAAGTTCTTGATTTCCCCACAGCTTCCTTTCCTGGGCACAGCATCACTGAGCTTTTTAATGCAATCCAGAATCTCAAAGACCATCCCAGTGCTCAGTGAACCCCTGAGGTGTGCCTTGGTGTCCTGCAGCCCCTTAGATCTCAGCTGCAAGGTCCATTTCTTCCATGGCTGTCACACACCCTATGGCTCAGGTGCCTCAGCTGATCGACCTCCTCCACTTCCACATGTGCCCAGCTGGTGCAGCAGTGCTGCTTGCACCCAGGATGAGCCCACTGCACATTGCTGTGACTGCTCCCAACCTTCATCCCTGCCAGCATCCTCTCACAAACCATACTGCCCTTGCTGCTTTGCTCTCTCTGCCAAAGTGGCTCTGACCAGCTGGCTGACAAGCACAGGCAGCTTCTCTCCAGAGTTCCTGTGACCTCCCATGCATCACAACGAGGGACCAGGGACAGGACAAGAGAAAAGAGCTTCAAGTTGCACCAGGGGAGGATTAAATTGGGTACTGTGAAATATTTCTTTACCAGGAAGCTTGACAAGGCCTAGAAGAGGCTGCCTAGGGCAGTGGTGGAGTTTATATATCCCCCTCCTTGTATCTTTAGGCTCAGACATCCCCAACACAGAAGCTTTAGGTTGGATGTGAGGAGAAATTCACTGCCCAACAGGGTTGTCCAGGCCTGGCCCAGGCTGCCCAGGCAGTGGTGGTGTCCCCATCCCTGGAGGGGTTTCAAAGCTGCTGTGGAGATGTGGTGCTGAGGCACATGGGTTAGTGCTGGGTTGATGGTTGGGCTTGATGGTCTTACAGGTCTCTTCCAACTAAAGCAATTCTGTGATTCCATCACTGGTGTCAGAGGCACTCCACATGAGATCCAGACCTGGCTGTCACCTGCAGTCCCATGCCAAGCCCCTGCAAGGTGTCCAGCTGGGCTGTGAGCTTCTCACTGGTGCTTGCAGACTTGTGTTGGGCCTCGTTGCAATCTCCAAGGGTTTTCCAAATTGCTGGATTTGCAGCAGGGTTTCTTGACTTCCTGCCAGGAACCACCTAGCACTGCCAGGCACCACCTAGCACTGCCAGGAACCACCTAGCACTGCCAGGAACTACCTAGCACTGCCAGGAACCACCTAGCACTGCCAGGAACCACCTAGCACTGCCAGGCACCACCTAGCACTGCCAGGAACCACCTAGCACTGCCAGGAACTACCTAGCACTGCCAGGAACCACCTAGCACTGCCAGGAACCACCTAGCACTGCCAGGAACTACCTAGCACTGCCAGGAACCACCTAGCACTGCCAGGAACCACCTAGCACTGCCAGGAACTACCTAGCACTGCCAGGAACCACCTAGCACTGCCAGGAACTACCTAGCACTGCCAGGCACCACCTAGCACTGCCAGGAGCCACCTAGCACTGCCAGGAACCACCTAGCACTGCCAGGAGCCACCTAGCACTGCCAGAAACCACCTAGCACTGCCAGGCACCACCTAGCACTGCCAGGAACCACCTAGCACTGCCAGGAACTACCTAGCACTGCCAGGCACCACCTAGCACTGCCAGGAACCACCTAGCACTGCCAGGAACCACCTAGCACTGCCAGGAACTACCTAGCACTGCCAGGAACCACCTAGCACTGCCAGGAACTACCTAGCACTGCCAGGCACCACCTAGCACTGCCAGGAGCCACCTAGCACTGCCAGGAACCACCTAGCACTGCCAGGAGCCACCTAGCACTGCCAGAAACCACCTAGCACTGCCAGGAGCCACCTAGCACTGCCATGAACCACCTAGCACTGCCAGGAGCCACCTAGCACTGCCAGGAGCCACCTAGCACTGCCAGAAACCACCTAGCACTGCCAGGCACCACCTAGCACTGCCAGGAACCACCTAGCACTGCCAGGCACCACCTAGCACTGCCAGGAACCACCTAGCACTGCCAGGAACCACCTAGCACTGCCAGGCACCACCTAGCACTGCCAGGCACCACCTAGCACTGCCAGAAACCACCTAGCACTGCCAGGAACCACCTAGCACTGCCAGGCACCACCTAGCACTGCCAGGCAGCTGCCCAGGGGGCAGTGCAAATGCAGACCCTTGCCCCAGCTCTGCTGCCCTCCTGTGCCAGTTATGCACTTGAGCAACAGAGAGGTTTTCATGAGGTTGATGGAGATAAGTGGGATTCATAGAATCAGTAAGGTTGGAAAGGGCCTCAGAGATCATCCAGCCCAACCTGTCACCCAACACCTCCTGACAGCTAAACCATGGCTCCAAGTGCCTCATCCAGTCTCCTTCTAAACACCTCCAGGGATGGGGACTCCACCACCTCCCTGGGCAGCACATTCCAGTGGCCAATCTCATCCCTGGAGGTGCTCAGGAGGAGACTTGACAGGGTGCTTGGTGCCATGGGTTAGTTGATCAGATGATGTTGGGTGATAGGTTGGACTCGATGATCTTGAAGGTCTCTTCCAACCTGGTTTGTTCTATTCTATCTCTCTCTCTGTGAAGATCTTCTTCCTGACATCCATCTTGAACCTCTCCTGTCACAGCTTGAGACTGTGTCCTCTTGTTCTGGTGCTGGGTGCCTGGGACAAGAGACCAACCCCCACCTGGCTACAGCCTCCTTTCAGGGAGTTGTAGAGAGCAAGAAGGTCTCCCCTGAGCCTCCTCTTCTCCACCCCCAGCTCCCTCAGCCTCTCCTCACAGGGCTGTGCTCCAGACCCCTCCCCAGCCTCCTTGCCCTCCTCTGGACACCTTCAAGTGTTGCACTAATATGTCTGATTACGATGCACCAGGGCATGTGTGAAATACTGCAGCAGTTAGCAGGGCCTGCAGCCCCTCTGATGACTTCTGTTCAGGCAGCACATTCCTGGTAGCAAGGAAATCCTTCATTCTTGGAACAACAGGTCAATGCAGGGAGTTAATGATATAGATTTTCCTCTCCTCTGAACAGGTTATTTTCTTTTGTTTATTGCTGCCATTTATGCTCATAATATGGGTTTTGTGGCAAAGCATCTCATAAATAAGCCTAACCTTCCTGCCTCTCAGGCTGCAATAAATCCTGTGGCATATTCTAAAGATGGTAAAAGCTCCAGCTTGAAATGGAAGCTGCAAGCTGAAGCCCTGAGGAACCAGAGAGCAGGCAGCAGTGAGTGGGGAAGGAGGCTGAGCAAGTGGGAGGCAGGAAAGGTCTCACAACTTCAGTCTAACCATCAGTGTGGAAGGAGGCTGAGCAAGTGGGAGGCAGGAAAGGTCTCACAACTTCAGTCTAAGCATCAGTGTGGAAGGAGGCTGAGCAAGTGGGAGGCAGGAAAGGTCTCACAACTTCAGTCTAAGCATCAGTGTGGAAGGAGGCTGAGCAAGTGGAAGGCAGGAAAGGTCTCACAACTTCAGTCTAAGCATCAGTGTGGAAGGAGGCTGAGCAAGGTGAAGGCAGGAAAGGTCTCACAACTTCAGTCTAACCATCAGTGTGGAAGGAGGCTGAGCAAGGTGAAGGCAGGAAAGGTCTCACAACTTCAGTCTAAGCATCAGTGTGGAAGGAGGCTGAGCAAGGTGAAGGCAGGAAAGGTCTCACAACTTCAGTCTAAGCATCAGTGTGGAAGGAGGCTGAGCAAGGTGAAGGCAGGAAAGGTCTCACAACTTCAGTCTAAGCATCAGTGTGGAAGGAGGCTGAGCAAGGTGAAGGCAGGAAAGGTCTCACAACTTCAGTCTAAGCATCAGTGTGGAAGGAGGCTGAGCAAGGTGAAGGCAGGAAAGGTCTCACAACTTCAGTCTAAGCATCAGTGTGGAAGGAGGCTGAGCAAGGTGAAGGCAGGAAAGGTCTCACAACTTCAGTCTAACTCATCACTGAGACCTTCTCACTCTCTAGGAGACCTTCTCATTCTCTACAGCTCCCTGACAGGAGGCTGGAGCCAGGTGGAACTCTGTCTCTTCTCCCAAGGAACAAGCAAAAGGACAAGAGGAAATGGCCTCAAGTTGCACCAGAGGAGGTTTAGGTTGGACACAAGGGAAAATTTCTTCCCCCAAAGGCTTGTCAAGCCCTGGCCCAGGCTAGTGGTGGAGTCCCCATCCCTGGAGGGGTGTCAGAGCTGTGGAGATGTGGTGCTGAGGGCCACGGGTTAGTGGTGACCTGGCAGTGCTGGGTTAATGGTTGGACTGGATGAGCTTAAAGCTCTCAGTGGTTCTGTGGTTCTACACTGCCTCACTCCCATTGCTGGAAGTGCTCCTTGTGCTGGTGGCCACTTTTTCTTCAGAAGGTCCCACACTGATATCTGGCTGAAGGGCAAAACCCAACAACTTCCTTATCAGACACACACCACCGAGAGCAGCTCACCCCCCACTGCCCACCCCCAGCTCAGCTGGAGGCCAGCAGCACTGCTGCAAGTGCTGGTGGCAGGGGGAGGGCTGGGGGGGTGTCACTTAGCTTGGAAACCTGCCTCTGCATGGAGCCTTGCCGGTGCTGAGAAGCAACCAAGAGCTTGTAGGTCACAGCCAGCCGAGGGCTTGGTACCCCGGGGAGAGCAAAGCATCACAGCTGACCTGTGCTCACACGCTTCAGCCAGCAACACCTCCAGGCCAGGCTTGCACATTTTACAGCTTCTAATTAAGCCCTAAACTGCTTTCAGCTTTGATGCTCTTCCTGCTGCTCTCCCCTTCCCCCGTGGCTGGTTTCAGACGTTGCTGTTCGGTGAGGTGCAGGAATGGAAGCGACTCAGCTTGCAGCCACCCTGCCTGGGAGAGCTGGGGAGAAGCAGGCTTCTGAGCTACAGTTTACACCAGAAACCAGCACCCTGGAGACAATTCAGCCTGGTTTGCTGGAGCTGGCTGCAGAGATCATAGCAAGTTCCAAACCAACTCTGCAAAATAGCCTCCAGCGAATTCCTGTCCTTTCTTGTTCTGCTGCTTGCTCCTGGGACCCAATCCACCACCCCTGAGCTCAGTGTCTGACTTTCCCTCCAGCTGGGGTCAGAGTGGCTGAGAGCAGCCAGGCAGAAAGGGAGTAGTGGTTGACAGCAGATGAACAAGAGCCAGCAGTGTGCCCAGGTGGCCAAGAAGGCCAATGGCATCCTGGGCTGGATCAGGAGCAGTGTGGCCAGCAGG
Source organism: Melanerpes formicivorus (assembly GCF_026170545.1). NCBI lineage: Eukaryota > Metazoa > Chordata > Aves > Piciformes > Picidae > Melanerpes > Melanerpes formicivorus. Next base: position 1,360,946 of record NW_027142417.1, read on the forward strand.
AGCAGGGAGCTCATCCTGCCCTGTGCTCAGCACTGCTCAGGCCACACCTGGAGTCCTGTGTCCAGTTCTGGGCTCCTCAATTTAAGAAGGACATTGAGACACTTCAAGGTGTCCAGAGAAGGGCAACAAGGCTGGGGAGGGGTCTGAGCACAGCCCTGGGAGGAGAGGCTGAGGGAGCTGGGGTTGCTTAGCCTGGAGAAGAGGAGGCTCAGGGGAGACCTTCTTGCTCTCTACAACTCCCTGAAGGGAGGTTGTAGCCAGGAGGGGGTTGGTCTCTTCTCCCAGGCAAGCAGCACCAGAACAAGAGGACACAGTCTCAAGCTGTGCCAGGGGAGGTTCAGGCTGAAGGTGAGGAGAAAGTTCTTCCCAGCAAGAGAGATTGGCCATGGGAATGTGCTGCCCAGGGAGGTGGTGGAGTCCCCATCCCTGGAGGTGTTCAGAAAGGGATTGGATGTGGCACTTGGAGCCATGGTTTAGTTAGTCAGGAGGTGCTGGGTGACAGGTTGGACTTGGTGATCTCTGAGGTCTTTTCCAGCCTAGTTGATTCTATGATTCTTCCTGCTCCACCAGGAGCTCCCTGCTCTGGCCTCACCTAATCCAACCTACTCTGGAGCCAACTGGGGGCATCCTGCTCACACCCATGGATGGGCTGCTTCCAAACCAGTGTGCCTGTGCTCTTTGGGTTCCTGGGCTTCAACCACCTTTGGAATTCCACTCTTAGAATCATGGGATGCTTTGGGCTGGGAGGGATCTTCCAAGGCCATCTAGTCCAGCCCCCCTGCAGCCAGCAGGGACATCTGCATCTAGAGCAGGCTGCTCGGGGCCCCACACAGCCTGACCTAGAATGGTTCCAGGGCTGGGACATCTCTCCAGGCACCCTGAGCACCCTCACTGCAGGACAAAATTGTTCCCCTTAGTCTAAATCTTCCTCTGTCAGTTCAAACCATCACCCCTTGTCCTGTCACAACAGGCCCTGCAGAAAAAGGGTCTGTCCCCAGCTTCCTTCTCAGCCTCTTTACATTCTGAAAGGCTGCAAGAAGCTCTCCCTGGAACCTTTTCTTCCCCAGGCTGTTCTCTGTGCATCCCCTCAGCCAAGCTCCTGCATGAAGCTGCAGCTCCTCTCTCAGTATCATTTATTCATCTCCCTTTTGGTTTTGTTTGTCCTGGAGGGAGCCTCAGTCTGTACCTCAGGTGTGGAAAACCCACTTGGAAATCAACAGGAGGACACACCAAGTGAAAAAGCAGCGCCAGGGGCTGGTGGCAGCCCAGCAAAGCTGCTGCCTCTGGGACATTCTCTGTGCCCAAAGTTATTCCAAGCTGCTTCAGCTAAGGGTTTCTCACCCAGAGGAAAAAGGTAGTGCAGAAAAATCCCCCCTTTGCCCCAAGGCCACAAGTGATTTTGTCAGGCCAGATGATGTGACAGCATGATCCTATCAGGACAAATCAAAGTTTACTGAGCAAATCTGTGTTCTCTAACCTGGTTTATTGGTGCCATCTGCCAGCACCCATGAACAGATGCTCCCCAGGACCTCACTGATGCTCAGTAGTGACTGGGAGAAGCCCACTGCAAATGCCTGGGTTTAGCAAGTGTGGCAGGAGAGACAACAAACACCACCAAGCTCCTCCAGGAGAAGACACATCCCAGTGCTCATTGCTCAGTCCCACTGCTCTGGCAGCAGCACTCCAGCCTGTACTCCCCTGCACACATGGGCAAGGGGTGGAAAAGCAATACCAGGCAGGAGGTGCAAAAGCCAAGCACTCCTCTTTTCCTGGGCTTTTGCCCCAGCTTTGGGTTTGGCTGCTGTTTGCTTTGGGGGAAAGAATGTTTTGGTGTGAGCAGCTGTGGCCACAGCTTACCCCCCAGTCAATGAGTTTTGTTTCCCTGATTCTTGTTAAGGCTGTACTCAGGCAGGGCAGAGCTGCCCTTTGGCTGCCACTAATGCCTTTTTCCCTCCCCCCTCTGATGGTTTCCCCCCTACTCTGCAGCTCTCTCCAAGCCCTGGGTCCTCTGAGGGCATGCCAAGGTAGAAGCAAACGAGTTCGCAGTTCTTGCCACTGGCAACTCTCCTCTTGCAGCCCTCAAAAACACAGGGGAGCACGAAAATAAATAATGAAAGATAAGGGAAGGATGAGCAGCCTGCCCAGACACAGATCTGAAACGTGCCTGGGCTCAGAGCAGGCAGCTGGGACCAGCCCCGGCTCCCACAGCCCCTGGGACTGCTCAGAGAGGCACAGGAGCATCCCAGTCTCAGGTCCCAGTGGCCCCCAGCCCTCCCACTGCCTCCTGCCTGCAGGATGTCCCTAGCTGAGGCTTCACCTCTCAGCAGCTGAGTTAAAACCAGAAGCTGAAGCTGTAGCCTTGGGGGGTGGGGGGGATGCTTCACCTTCTCTCCTGGTGCACACTGTGAGACTGCCTGCTCCATCCTTGTGGGGAATGGAGATGCATCCAGTTGGTGGCCACTCACAAGTGGTGCTCTGCAGGGCTCAGTGCTGGGACCAGTGCTGTTCAATGTCTGTGCCAATGGTCTGGGTGAGGGGATCAAGGCAGCCACAGTAAGTCTGCAGGTGACACCAGTCTGGGTGGCAGTGTTGATGTGCTTGAGAGTAGAAGGATCTACACAGAGGGATCTGGACAGGCTGGATCAATGGGTCAAGGCCAGGAGGTTCAACAAGACCAAGTGCCAGGTCCTGGATTCAGCCCCAGAAATGCTCCAGGCTCAGTGCAGAGCAACTGGAAACTGTCTGGTGGAAAAGGCCCTGGGGGTGCTGGTCAAGAGCCAGCTGGAAATGAGCCCACATGTGCCCAGGTGGCCAGGAAGGCCAACAGCACCCTGGCCTGGGTCAGGAGTAGTGTGGCCAGCATGGGCAGGGCAGGGACTGTCCTCCTGTACTCAGCACTGGAGGTGTTTGCAAGCCACACAGCTGAGGGCCATGGGTTAGTGGTGACCTGGCAGTGCTGGGTTGAGGGCTGGACTGGATGATCTGCAAGGGCTCTTCCAACCAGCATGGTTGGTTGGATACTCTTGTGGCATTCACTCCAACGTGCTGAGGGTTTGCAGCTCCAGCATCAGCTCAGATTTCCCTTCACAGGAGATCTCCACAACGTTTCCCTCTGATCTGCAAGCCTGGAGACACTTAGAATCAAAGAATTGCTTTGGTTGGAAAAGACCTTTAATATCCTCATGTCCAAGCATCAGCCCAGCCCCACCATGGCCCCAAGTGCCATGGACATGGAATTCTTGCACACCCCCAGGCATGGGGACTCCACCACCTCCCTGGGCAGCCTCTGCCAGTCCCTGACCACTCTTGCAGCAGAGAAATTTTTCCTAACCTCCAAGCTAACCCTCCTCTGGCACAACTGGAGGCCATTTCCCCTCACCCTGGGGCCACTTCCTCTCGTTATTTCATCCCTGAGCAGCGTGCCAGCACGTCCAGTCTGCTCTGTAGCTCAGGCAATGGCAGTGCCCACAAACAATCAGACCTGTTCCTGTGTGCTGCATTTTATTTCTACCCCTGGAAGCAAAGGTAACTAAATCCTCAGGACTGGGTAATCTGTAAGAAGGAATCAGGTTAGGGAAAGGCTCCACACTCCCAGGCTCCTTTCCACAGTAGGCTCCACAAAAGCATACCTCATTATAAACTGCAGCTTCCCAAGGAATCACCAGCCATGAGCAATCAGAAGAGAATTCCTGAAAGCCAAAGCTCTCCAGCAGAAAATCAATTTCAGCTGCTTTCACCTTGCCCCAGGGAAAGCAGCAGAGGCACTGAGCAGGCTGTGGGAAACGTCTCATACATCTTCCTGGAAGCTGCCAAGGCAGACCTCCAGATGGGAGCTTTCCTCTCCAAGACAGCTCTGCTCTAATTAGGGACTTCTGCAGGAGTGGTGTGTGGAGGTTCCAAACAGTGTCTGGATGATTCCCACATCAAATTTCTTTGGGTTTGGGGAGGGGAAAAAGAAGAAGAAACATATATGTATAATAAACTGAAAAGCTTGCCTTTGTCCTTGTGCTAACTGACAGCCTTCCAAAGGCAGGGGGGCTGAGGGGTGAAGGTCAAACTGAGCTTCTGGTGCTTAATAGGGTGAGGAACAACAACAAAAGTGAGCAGAAAGTTATGCTGGGGAAAAAAATTAAGGGGAAAATCGAGGTCTTTGGTGCATTTTGGGGGCTGTGCCTTCAGCATGAAAAGGAAGCAGCTGCCCTTAAATAAAGCCCTGGTGTGAGGGCCTCTCCTGTAACAGCCTCCTGAGGTACCAGCCAGAAGCTGGTTCATGGACTCAGCAATCTCTGTGGGGCAGACATCAAACTCTTGTTCCATAGAGGAAAGTTCATCCTTCTCCATAGCCTGCTCCAGAGGCACTCTGCCAGTCCAGAGAATCACAGAATGGGTTTGGGGACCTCCAAAGGGCAGCCAGTCCAACCCCTCTGCAGCCAGCAGGGACCTCCTCTGCTAGAGCAGCTTGCTCAGAGCCCAGTCCAGCCTCACCTTGAGTATCTCCAGGGATGGGGCCTCCAACCACCTCCCTGGGCAGCCTGCTGCAGTGTTCCACCATCCTCACATTAAAGAACCTGCTCCTAACACCCACTCTCAAGCTGCTCTTCTCTGCTTGGAAGGCACTGTCCCTTGTTCTGTCACCACAGGCCTCCCTCCAGCTGAAACCTCTGGCTAGTTCCTCTAATCCTCAGCTTTCAGACCTTCCTGCCCAATGCCTTGTCATTAAGGTTGGTCAACATGCTCTCCAAACCCCCAGCTTCCCCTTGCAGCTGAAGTCTGTCTGACATTTCTCATCACAGACTCTGATTAATATGGGCTCTGCCTTCCAGGGGGAAGACAAAACTACTCTCCTCCTTCCTTTTTCTTTCCAGGTGAACATAAATCTCTGTGTCTTGAAGTTATTCCCTTGCTTCCCATCTCTCATTCCTTTACTGCTCTTTGCTTCAGACTCAGGCTCTGTATCTTCTGCACTGACCTTGCTGCTGTGGTACAACCTGGGACAGCTGCCAAGGAGCAAAGGAGTCCAGAGCTTCTCCCCTAGAGATGCAGCTTGTGGGCTGGCAGCTGGCTTGGCAAGCAGAGCAATGAAGCAAACCCCACGAGGCAAATACTGAGCACCCCAACACTTCATTATTTATGGATTTGTTTTCAGACTGTTCTCTGAAAGGTTCCAAACCTTCCCACTCTCACTCCCAGGTGGGAGGAAAGCAACTGAAGGTGTGGATTTTGCATGGGGTGGGCATTTGAGGCTCTGGTTTGCTGTAATCATCAGGTTTAGGGTGGAAAAACAACAGTCACTCTGGGCTCCACTTCACAGTTGTGTTGGTCAATGCTTTTCCTGGATGCTGCCTCAAGCTCTCTGGAGTTGTTTCTCAGCTGAAGCTGCTGTGATCACAGAATCACAGAATTGTTCCCATGGGAAAAGCCTCCTAGGATCAATTAGTCCAACCTTCAACCCAACACCACCATGGCCACTAACCCTTGTCCCCAAGTGCCATGTCCTCACCTTTCTTGAACACCTCCAGGCATGGTGACTCCACCACCTCCTTGGGCAGCCTGTTCCAATGCCTGTCAGTCAGAGCTCTGTGGCTCAGCCCTAATGAACATTCCAGCAGCAATGGAGTTGTCTCTGTCACGAATGAGCACCTCAGCAGAGCACGTGTCACCCTTGAAAAGCTCAGCTCTCAGTTTGTTGGGAGCTCAAACAGGATGTCACACTGCTTGGCCTGCTGTGTGGTGGCCTGGCTACCCTCTAGTCATGTACAGATCATCCAGTATGGAGATTTGGAATGGTCTCAGGTCTCTGACCTGTCTGAGGGGTAAGTGGCAAAAGGAAAACCATCACTTGGTGCCTGGGGTTGCTCTCAAGCATTACCTGAGCGTGGTTTGAGGTGGCTGCTAGGACAATCCATGGCCAGTACTAAAGAGCACAGCCACAGAGTCCTGCCAGTCTGCCCTGGGTGGTTGGAGGCAGTGGAATACCTACAGAAGTGCTAAATCCGGGGAGGGGGGAAGTGACCTTGAAGCAGCACAGAAGCTCTACCAAGCAGGTGTGTAAGGGGATTTTCCTTGTCAGCTCACAAACCTACCCCACATCCTCACCAGCTGTGCTCAGCCTCTGCTGCTCTGAAGGAAGGTGAGAGAAAGCCCCAGGAGACCCTGTGCTTAATTGTGGGGGGGAATGAACCTGCCTGAGCCCCAAAGCCCTGAAGGAACAGACCTGATTATGCTCTGTCTTCACGTGCTGAGCCACAGGGGTTAGGAGCACCGGCAGGAGGAGGACAGCTTCATCAGAGCCTCCCTTCACAGGGCAGAGACAGCAGCCCTGGACTCACTGCAAGTGTGCAGGTTGCAAGGGAGAGCTTCCCCCTCAGAGATCCAGCTTGGGGGCTGGCAGCTGGCCTGAGAAACAGAGAATTAAAACAACCCAAAAAAAGGCAGATATGGAAGATTCTTGTATTCCTTAATGCATATTTTTAGACTACTTTGAGCCAACCCACCCCAATTCTTTACATTTTCATTCCTATGTGGGAGGAAAGCAATTGAAGATGTGAAGAGTGGGAAGGAGATTTATCAGAGCCCTGGAGCAGGCTGCCCAGAGAGGTTGTGGGGTCTCCTTCTCTGGAGGGATTCCAACCCCCCCAGGCCATTGTGCTCCTGGGCAAGCTGCTGTGGGTGTCCCTGCTTGAGCAGGGGTTGGACTGGATGACCCCCAGAGGTCCCAGCCAACCCTCACCATGCTGGGATTCTGTGTCTCTCTCCTTTCAACCACCTTTTAAATCCTGGTGGATTTGCCTCGGTGTCCTTTTCCTCTCTGCCTCAACTCTTTCACCGCCTGTGCTTTCAGCCATGCTTGGTGGCCAGCAGGATGGGAGCAACGCCTGTCTGTGGAAACAGAGCTAGCAAGGGAGAGACAAGCAAGGGTCAGCTAAGGAGCATGGCAGCTTTGGGCTGCAGTGGTTAACAGCACTAATTAATCTTGTTTAGAGCCTAGCTTTTAACAATCCCACTCCCAATTCCCCCCGCAGGAGCAGGGTCACCAACATGCAAACCCTGCCCAGCTCTTCCCTGCCCGGCTCTTCCCTGCCCGGCTCTTCCCTGCCCGGCTCTTCCCTGCCCGGCTCTTCCCTGCCTGGCTCTTCCCTGCCCGGCTCTTCCCTGCCTGGCTCTTCCCTGCCCGGCTGCCATTTGTCAGCTGAGAGTGGAGGTGCAAAATACCACCACCCCTCCCAACGTGCAATAACCTTTAAAGCCCCACCAGCAACCTCCTCTTTTCATTAAGCAGGCTGAGCAGAGCAGGACACCCTTGCAAACACCTCCTCCCCTCGGGACGCTACCTGCATGCTGATGGCAGGGGATTGAGCGCAGCCCGCGCCGGGCGCCGGCAGTTTCCATGGTGCTGCCATGGTGCTCCCTCCCTACACCTTCACTTATCAGCATTTCCCACCCATCCTCCTCCCCGAGGCACGCTGCTTGCTCACCCCGAAAGGTCAGCCATTGTGAGGGTGCTTTGAGCGGGGAGGCCGAGGGGTGAAGAGGTGAGCTGCGCGCAGCCGTGTGCGTGGGAACCAGGGGCTCCGCCTGGCGCTGCACAATGAGACGTTAGAAAGCTTCCCCTCGAGGGAGAGATGCTCATCAACACCCCCACCCCCTCCCCCCACTTCCCATCTTGGCCAAGTCAGATGCCACGATGGAGTTAAAAAATGCTCAGGCTGGGAAGCCTGCTTTAAATCCTCAGGAAGGGCTGTGGCAGTGCCTGCAGGGCAGATGGGGCAGTGCCTGCCTGGGAGGGCACCGGTGCAGACCTGCAGCAGGCTGCCCACAGGGGTTGTGGAGTCTCCTCTGGAGAGATTCCAGCCCCACCTGGCCATTGAGATCCTGGGCAAGCTGCTGTGGGTGACCCTGCTTCAGCAGGGGGGTTGGACTGGATGATTTGCAGAGGTTCACTTCCAAGCCCCACCAGTCTATGAGTCCATGGTTTCTTTCTCCACCTTACCCCCTCCCAGCAAACCCAGGGCTCCTTTGCAGATGGCAAGAGGCAGACTCCTTCCCTTGCCTTTCCTGCTGTTGACTGTTGCTGTAAGCACTGCACCCACTGACTGCCTTCCTTCTCTTTCTCTTTCTCCTTCTTCTCTTTCTCTTTCTCCTTCTTCTCTTTCTCTTTCTCCTTCTTCTCTTTCTCTTTCTCTTTCTCTTCTCTTCTCTTCTCTTCTCTTCTCTTCTCTTCTCTTCTCTTCTCTTCTCTTCTCTTCTCTTCTCTTCTCTTCTCTTCTCTTCTCTTCTCTTCTCTTCTCTTCTCTTCTCTTCTCTTCTCTTCTCTTCTCTTCCTCTTTCTTCTCTTCCTCTTTCTTCTCTTTCTCTTTCTCCTCTTTCCCTTTCCCTTTCCCTTTCCCTTTCCCTTTCCCTATCCCTTTCCCTTTCCCTTTCTTCTCCTTCTCTCTCTCTCCACAGGACAGCTTCCCTGCCCGTTTTGGAGGAGTCCATTTTGTCAACCAGCCCTGGTACATCCACGCCCTGTACACCCTAATCAAACCCTTCCTCAAAGACAAGACAAGGAAAAGGGTAATTAGCTGGGCATGGGGTGGGGGAGAGGAAGCTGGAGCAGCTGAGTAGCTGCCTGCTTTCTTTCTGTGCTGATTTTCTCTCTTCCTGATTTTCTCTCTCCATTTTGTTCTGTTTTTCAAATGGCTTCAGAGATTTGCTGCTGTTAGTAAAACTTAAGATCTTGCAATGATCTGAGTTGGATCAATAGCAACCAGGGACCAGAAAGTTGCTCTTAAGGAACAAAGTGTAGGGGATGTTGGGTTGGTGGGCAGGGTGGTGCTGGGCTGATGGTTGGACTTGATGGTCTTAAAGGTCTTTTCCAACCTCCATGACTCTGTGAGTCTGTATTTTAGTGGGATATGCTCAGGACCAGAGAGAATGGGAGGGGTGATCAGCCTGGCTGAGGTCAGCTGCAGCGAGGGAAGCTTCCACTCTCTATGCTCTTGCAGTAGCAGCAGCCAGTCATTATTCCTGGCAATGGTGCTTAAGGAAGTGGAAGTCTCATGTGCCAGAAGCAAGCAAACTGGGCTTTTCAGAAGTGTCCAGCCCTGTTCCTCAGCTGCACCCCCTGAATCTCACCCCCCTTGTCCTGCCTGCCCACGGTTGGTTCAGCAATCCCCTCCTGAAGCTGCAGCTAAGGATGCTCCACACCTCGTTAGCGCTGCTGTTAATGCACTTAACCAAGTACTGAACCCTTGGTGACTTGGAGCTTCCTTTCTCTTTGTTCAAGATCTTTCTTCACGGTAACAACCTGAACAGCCTTCACCAGCTAATACACCCCGAATGCCTGCCCTCTGAATTCGGGGGGACTCTCCCTCCCTACGACATGGGGACGTGGGCTAGGACGTTGCTGGGTCCCGACTACAGCGATGAGAACGAGTACACCCACACCTCCTACAACGCCATGCACGTCAAGCATGCTGCCTCCAACCTGGAGAGGGAGGCCTCCCCCAAACCCATGAAAAGGTCAGTGCTGCACCAGGCATCCTTTCTCATTTGGCTCCCCAAACGGCTTTGGAATAAACGGAGCAGAAAGGGCTCAGCCGGCTCGGGGAGGGGCTGTAAAATGGCAGATGTGGACCACAGGATGTTAGGAGTTGGGAGGGACCTCCAGGGATCATCCAGTCCAACCCCCCCTGCCAGAGCAGGACCACAGAATCCAGCACAGGTCACACAGGAACACATCCAGATGGGGCTTGAAGGTATCCTGAGAAGGAGACTCCACAGCCTCTCTGGGCAGCCTGCTCCAGGGCTCTGTGACCCTCACAGTGAAGAAGTTCCTCCTCGTGTTGAGGTGGAACCTCCTGTGCTGCAGTTTATATCCATTGCCCCTTGTCCCCTCCCCAGAGCCTGTCCCCTCCCTCTTGACCCCCAGCCCTCATTGATTAAATCCCCTCTCAGTCTTCTCCTCTCCAGACTGAACAGCCCCAGGGCTCTCAGCCTCTCCTCACAGGGCAGGGCTCCAGTCCCTTCAGCACCCTGGTAGCTCTCTGTTGGACTCTCTCAAACAGACCCATGTCCCTCTTGAACTGGGATGGTAAGGAGCACTTCACCCTTGTGGTGTGGTGGGAGAAAGGAGAGGGAATGGAGAGAGGCTTTTTGGTCCCTTGTGGTGGTGGGATGAGGGATGATGGCTTTAAACTAGAGCACTCTTCCTAACACTAGGAAGTAGTTCTTTGCTCTGAGGGTGGTGAGACACTGGAAAAGGTTGCCCAGAGAAGCTGTGGATACCTCATCCCTGGAAGGGTTAAAGGCCAGGCTGGATGAGGCTTGAGCATCCTGGGTTAGGGAGGTGTCCTTGCCCATGGCAGGGGGGTTGGAAGTGGATGATCTTTTAAGGACCCTTCCAACCCAAACCATTCTGTGAGGCAAAGTATCTCTGTGAGGCAGCCTCTCTGTGGAACTGCAGTTACTCATTTGATTACTGTGCAGGAAAACAAGGGGAAATTAATGAGCCACAGCACAGAGCATTCCAGAAGGTATCTCAGAGTGAGGTGCTCTGCAGCACGGCAGAGGGTGGCCAGCAGCACCGCTGCTCCCTCTGACTTGCTGCTGCTTTGCTGCTGGTGACCTCAGTTGTCAGCAGCAAGGTTTGTCTCCTCGGAACGGTGCTTCTGAACGATGAGCACCACTGCCCTCTAAAGGGAACTCGGGGCGGTCTGCTCTGCTCCTGCTGCTTCTGCTCCTGCGGCTTCTGCTCCCTCCCTCCCCGCCCAGAGCTGCTCTCCTATGAGCTCTGATTTTCAGATCCAGTGGCGGTGCACTCAGCTCTGAAGGAACAAAACTGCACCTCTGGAGGGTATAGAACCATAGAATCGTTTTGGTTGATAGAGACTTTTCAAATCACCAAGTCCAACCCTTAGCCCAGCACTGCCAGGTGACCACTAAACCATGCCCATCAGCACCACATCTACCCAGCTTGAAACCCCTCCAGAGATGGGGCCCCCAGCACTTCCCTGGGCAGCCTAGGCTAGTCCTTGACAACCCTTTTGGGGAAGAAATAGTTCCTTGTGTCCAAGCTAAACCCCATGTGGTGCAGCTTGAGGCCATTTCCTCTTGTTCCTTGGGAGAAGAGACCAAGCCCCACCTGGCCACCACCTCCTTTGAGGGAGTTGTAGAGAGTGATGCTGCAGGTACCACCCCCACTAACCATGCAGTGCTCATGGGGGTGGCCGAGGGTGGCTGGGTGCCTCGCCCAGGTGTGTGGGTGGTGATGGCAGAGCTGGTGGTGGGGCTGGGTGCCCTGCCCTGCCCTCACCTCCCCCTCTGGAGCGCTGTCCCTGCAGCCCCAGGCCCCCAGTGAGCAGCGCTCAGAGCCCTGCGACAGGGAGAGGCCAGCCCTGTGCCACAGCAGAATCGAAGCTGCCAGGGCAAAGAGGCCAGAAGGGCATGCAATTCATTTAAAAAGTCTTTCATCTTCAAAGGAAAAGAGAGAAAAGGCAAAAAAACAGCAGCATTCTGGAGCCCCCAGCTGGCTGCCAGGGCAGGGGGCTGCCCGCTGCTGCGGAAGCCAAGCCCGGCACGGAGAGCGGAGCTGGGAGCCCCTCCACTCACAGGGCTCTGACCCTGTGGAGGGCTGCACTCGTGGCATGAGGAGAGCTGCCCAGCTGCAGCAGCACAAGGTTGGACTTGGTGAGCTCTGAGCTCTTTTCCAAGCTGGGTGATTCTGTGATTCTGAGCTCTCACTGCCGGCTGCCAGGGGGCTTCACAGAGCCGAAGTGGTTTCAACAGAACTATCCATTGGTTTGTTTGGAATCACAGAATCACAGAGTGGTAGGGCTTGGAAGGGAGCTCTGGAGATCATCCAGTCCAGCTCCTTTACTAAAGCAGGGCACCCACAGCAGCTTGCCCAGGATCACAATGGCCAGGGCAGGGGGTGGATGCTCTCCAGAGGGGACTCCACAACCTCTCTGGGCAGTCTCATGGTTTCCACCTTTTATCTCAATGATCAGATCCCCTCTGGGGCTGCTCTTCCCCAGGCTCAACAGCCCCAGGGCTCTCAGCCTTTCCTCCTCACAGAGATGCTTGAGGCCCCTTCAGAATCTTTGCAGGCTCCACTGCACTCTCTCCACCAGTTCCCTCTCTCTCCTGGAATGGGGGAGCCCAGAGCTGGACCCAGGGTTCCAGATGTGGCCTCACCAGGGCAGAATATAAAGGGAGAAGAACCTCCCTGCCTGGCCACACCCTTCTTAATGCACCCCAGGACAGCACTGGCCTTATGCTGGCTTTGGAAGATGCTAATTAAAGGTTCCATTATGATTACTAATGAGCTGTTGAGAGCGTGCCATTTGTGTGGCTTTCTGGAGAGAAACCTTCAGCTTGTGACCCTCTGGAGCATTCAGAGCTGCTCTCAGGTAAATCTTGGCTAAGGCTCAGGTCCTCAGTTGTGAAGAAGGGAGGATCTCACCTTGTCCTCAGGGGAGAACCTCAGCTTGGAAATGAGTTCAGAGCCAGAACCCCCTGCCTGGAGGCAAAGCCTTCTTTTGTCATCTGCTCACTAATCGTGAAGTGCATTAATACAAATAGGGTGAGGGGATGAATCCAATTTGTCCTCTTGCCTCTGGGCAGGCAGGGGCTAACTTTTAGCCTAATTTGGTTACTGGGTGGGTAAGTGAACCATCTGATCTTGTAGCCCCTGGTCATCACTAGCTGCTAGAGGTGAAAAGTTCACTGCCTCCACAGATTCTCTCCTAAGAGTATTTGCTTTGATTCTGCTCTCCCTGGAATTGCATTTTAGCCTAACTGGAGGTAAAAGCCCACACTTAGGAGGTAGGACTGTGGGCTTTGTTAGACTAGTCAGATTTAGATCTGAAGACTGTGAAGAGGTCTGCAGACTCCTGCCAACATTTACCTGTCTTTATATATCCCCTCTCCTTGCCTCTTAGGCTCAGACATCCCTAACACAGGAGGTTTAGGTTGGATGTGAGGAAGCATTTCCTACCCAAAAGGGTTGTCCAGGCCTGGCCCAGGCTGCCCAGGGCAGTGGTGGTGTCCCCATCCCTGGAGGGGTTTCAGAGCTGTGGAGATGTGGTGCTGAGGGCCATGGTTCAGTGGTGACCTGGCAGTGCTGGGTTAGTAGTTGGATTTGATGATCTTAAATGTTTCTTCCAGCCATTCTGTGAGCCTAACCTAACTGATGAAGAGTGAAAGGTCTGATACCAGGTGGCTACCAGTGGTCACAGCAGACTAGAACCATCCCTGAAAGCCTCCACAGGGTCCAATGTCTGCTCCTTTCAACACCAATGGGACCAGAACATTTCTCTTCTCTCCTACCACAGGCTGCTTCCCCCTGCCACTTGCAAGTGCACAGTAGTTGTTGTCAGAGAAGGAGGTCCTTGCTTGCTTCAGAGGGGGGAGGAGGTGGAGGTGGGGAAAGGACTGGAAATCCTCTTAGAGCAGAATGTTGTCCCTGCCTCTCGTTAGCAACACGATCCTGAGCTCAGACCAGTTGCTATGATATGGAAAAGCTTTAATCAAAACCACTGTCATTTTCCCACCAGCAGCCTTGTGAAGCCCCCACTGGGGCAGAATCAAACCAGTGGAAATTGTTCTCTCATCTGCAGCATTATCTCACACCCTGGGAGAAATCCCAGAACCCAAGTTCTGTATGAACAGATGGGAAACAAAGGAAACCAGCTGATGACTCCACATAATGAGGCTTAATGGCCAGAGGGGGGAAAAAACCCAACAGCAACCCAACAATCACAAAAATCCAGTGAGAATCTCTCTGGCTATTGAGCTGCAGCTCAGTGATGTCTGACAGGGGTGAGGTAGTGAAGATGGAAAGCAGCAGGAACGCAGGAACAGCAAAGTGGGTTCAGCCCAAGAGCTTGGCTGCACCCATTGGATTGCCCAGGGAGCAGGAAGGGCAGAAGACCCTTCCCCATCTCTCCCAAGGTGCACACAGGGAGCCTGCCTCACAGCAATTGTTGGGTCTCAGTTCTGGGGTCAGGGCTGGGCTGGCCACCAGAGGAGTGCCAGAGGCTCTCCAGGAACCCCTCTGCCTTCCCAAAGGGAAGAAGGGAGAGAGACTGATGGGCTGGGAAAGAAACTAACCCAGCTGGGGTGGAAAGAAGAACAATGCCATGCAACAGAGACACAGAGACCAGTGTGGAGCCCAAGCCCTGATGGCAATGAGGGCACCATTGGCACCGCTGCTGCAGGGGGCAGGCACTGGGCATGCTGTGGGTCTATTAGTCTGGAGAAAAGGAGGCTCAGGGGAGACCTTCTCACTTTCTACAGCTCCCTGGAAGGAGGTTGGAGCCAGGTGGGTGCTGGTCAAGTGGTCCTGCTTTGCAGGGGGGGTGAAGTCCATCTCTGGAGGTCCCTTCCAAGCCCTGGCATTTCATGATGCTGTGATTCTGATTCTGTGATGAGAAACAGCACTGATACCCAACAGACATCAGCTGCTGGGAGCTCATCCCCTCCAGCTCAAGAGCCTTCTGGAATCAGTGGAGCTGGAAGGCCTGCATCCACTCCTCTCACCATGGTTTTGGACTGGATGGGAGAGAGCTGCAGTAAAATGACCACACACAAAGCCAGCTGCTCTGAGCTCCTGGTGTTCATACCTCTGCAGGGCTGTCATCTGCAGTGTGTGGCTGACCTGCTGGGGGAACAGCTGGAGAATGTTGACTCTCCAGACTTCCAAATATCCTTGCTGAACAGCAAAACAACCACAGGGGGCTGAGCGATGCTGTAAATGGAGCATGGAGGGAGGGGACCTCAGCTTCAGGAGTGAGGCTGAGATTTCACTTCACTTCCAGGAGCAGCAGCAGGGCAGGGATTCTGCCCCTGCACTGGGCACTGCTGAGGCTGCACCTTCAATACTGGGCTCAGCTTTGGGCCTCTCACTGTGACAAGGACATTGAGAGGCTGGAGTGGGTCCAGAGAAGAGCAGCAAAGATGAAAGGTCTGGAGAACAGGGCTGGGGAGGAGCAGCTGAGGGAGCTGGGGGTAGGGAGGCTGAGGGGAGACCACATTGCTCTCTACAGCTCCCTGAAAAGAAGTTGGAGCCAAGTGGAGCTTGTTCTCTTCTCTCTAGTGTCAGGTAAAAGGAGAGGAAATGACCTGAAATTGTGCCAGGGGAGGCTTAGGTTGGAGGTGAGGAAAAATTTCTTTGCTGCCAGAGTGGTCAGGGAGTGGCACAGGGAGGTGGTGGAGTCTCCATCCTTGGAGCTGTTCAGGAAATGTGTGGCCATGGTGGTGCTGGGTTGATGGCTGGGCCCCATGGTCTGGGAGGGCTTTCCCAGCTGCACCACTTCCATGATTCCATGGCTGTGTCTCTTCTGCTCTCAGGTCCCAGTCGGTGGTGGAAGCTGGCACGCTCAAACACGAGGACCAAGGGGAACACGAAAACACCCAACCCCTGCTGGCTCTGGACTGAGCTCCCACCTGCCCAGCACACACAGCAGATCCATCAACAGACTTCCCCCCTCCCAGCACCCCACAGGGCACACACACCACACACACCTCACTTGAGAACAAGTCCTCCATGTTTCTAGAGCAAGTAACAACTGCCACCAGCCCCCAGCCCAGGCAGCCGACCAAGAGGCAGAGACTGCTGCTGAAGCAGGGCTCTGGGCCACAGACAAGGAATCTGCTTCCCTTTCCTTTCTGTTTTCTTTGGATTTGTGACATTAAAACACTGGAAGTGATGGGGCTGCATTCTCTGGTTAAAGAAAGCAGAGAGTGTCAGCAGTGCTCCTGAAGATTCCAGCTGCAGGATGGGAGGGGGGAAGCTCAGTCCTAGAGAAGCAAAGGTTAGAACCATATGGAGGCTGGGAGAAACCTCTGAGACCATCCCTGGAGATGTTGAAGAAATGCAGCATGGATGTGGCACTTCAGGACATGGCTTGGTGGCCATGGTGGTCCTAGGTCAGTGGTTGGATTTGATCTCAGAGGTCTTTTCCAACTGAAGCAATTCTGTGATCAAGGCAAACTGCTCACCTGGAGCTTGCAGCCCCAGCACTACAGCTAAGCCACTAAGGCTTAACCATCCAGGTTGAGGGTGTCTCAAAGAAAGGCAGCTGAAAATGCCTCTCTGGCTGAGGAGGGCAGGAGCAGCAGCACCCCCAGAGTGCTCCAAGTTCTACAGGAGGAGTTTGCATTCAAAAAGCAAGAGAGGAAAACAAAAACCCCAAGAAAGACTCAGTGCCAGCATGATGCCATTCAACAGGACAGCTTGTGACCACCTCACCCATGCTGCTCACAGAGGGTCACGCTTCAGCATCTGGCAAAACACTAATCCTCACTTCTGGCAGCCCTCCTGAAGCAGCCAGCTCAGTGGCAGGAGCTGTGCCAGGCAGCAGAGACACTGGTTTGAAATGCAGCCACTTCAGTTTGGTGATGTATTCTTCCACAGGCAACCCAGGAGCCTGTGAGATCCATGTGTGTGTGAAGTGGGGGTGCAAGGGAGGCCCATTGGACACATTCACCAGGGAGCAATGGTTTCATGTAGGTCCCAACAGCAAAGGAAAGCTCTGCAGAGCCTTTTCCCCCCCCTTCCCTCCTGCAGGCAGTGGGAGGTGTAGCCAGCAGGGTTCTGTTGATTGCAGATGCAGGCTGTGAAGAAGGCAAACTTGCAGCTAACTGTTGAGTACAAGCTTCTCCTAGAAGGGAAGGTGAAGGGAGGGGCAGAAGAGAAATGCCAAAGATCAGTTTGTTCCCTCTCTGTTTGCTCCAGCTGCAAAAGAGAGTCCCATCCCCTCCATTGCAATGGAAACCAGATCCAAGAAATAAAAGCAACCTGGTTATCAAACTGCATGTGCAGTGACTTTATTGCCTACAACAGTCACAAACCACACCTTGAGTCTTCAGGCCAGTGGCCACACACTGACAGCTTGCTAGGACAAGCAGTTGGCACCAACACATCCAAGGCAGCAGTGCAAACCACCCCTGTACAGTGAGATGATAATGGGCACAAGAGCTCTCCCCCTGCCTCTGGAACCTCCACAAGCACACAGGAGGGATGAAGTTGTCCAAGTGGACACAGGCAGCCCCAGCAGGTGGACTAACAGAATCCTGTCTTGATCTACAGCCACATTTGATGCCTGCACAGGGCAGAGAGGGCTTCGTGCCAGGTGCTAATCAGTACTCTGGGGATTCACCCCCTTGGGTTTGTGCAGAACAGCCTCACACAGCCTGACCTCCTGCAGCACCATGTCGTGCATACAAGGCCTGGCCTCCATGACAGAGAGCCTTTAAGGCAGTGGATGGTCCCAGCAAGGCAACACAGGAGTTAGAGAAGGAAGCAGAAGCTTGCAGGGACATACAATCACAGAATGGTTTTGCTTGGAAGAGAGCTTTAAGATCAAATCCAACCCAGCACTGCCAGGCCACCACCAACCCACAGCCCTCAGCACCACATCTGCACAGCTCTGAAACCCCTGCAGGGGTGAGGACTCCACCACTGCCCTGGGCAGCCTGTGCCAGGGCTTGGCAACCCTTCTGGGGAAGCAACTGTTGGGTTCCCTGTGTCCAGCCTCAGGGTTATTTTGCTGCAGGCAACACCTTCAAGCCACAAGCATCCTGGCTGTCTAAAAGTGACTCTTGATCAGAGAGGGCTGATCAGCTGAAGAGTCACCAAAAGGCAATCACAGTGCACAGCTCCAGGAGCTGGCTCCACTCACTGGGGTGTGATCACCACCACGTGGCACTACAGGACTGAATGCCCTGGGGAAATACAACCTCTGGAGGCACTGAGTGGAGTGGAACACAAAGCTCTTGCCTGTAGTTTGCTTCAGCAGAGCTGGCATTCTGCTCACCACACTCTGCTGCCAGGAGGCAGGCTCTGAGGCTCTGCAGTACAAAACCAGTGAGCATTAAACAAAGGTGGTGACTCCTCAGCTGGGTTGGAAGGGACCTTAAAGCTCATCTAGATGGGCTAGACCATTCCACTAGACCAATCTGCTCAGGGCCTCATCCAACCTGGCCTTGAACAACTCCAGGGAAGGGGCAGGGATGAAGCCAAAGCTGTGGAGGCTGCATGACCTCCATGTCTCCTTGCTTAGTGTTTGCCTCTCACAGCCCTCAGGAGCGTTGCTGCTGCTCCTGAGGAGCCCTGAGCACCCCAGCACCACCTCCCCACACCCCACTGGGACTGCAGGCCAGCAGGCACCTGCCAAACAACCTCAGGTCTCTCTTGTTAGTGTTCTTAGAAGGTAAGAGTGTGTGTGTGTGTGTGTGGGGGGGTGTCCTGCACCTTGCAGCAGCCCTTACACAGACCCCAAGGATCAGCCAACTGCTTCAACAGCCAAGCAGGTTTGTCTCCTGCAAACAAAAACTTCCAACCACAAAGTCCATCCTGCATGGCAAGGACAGAGCACACTGCAAACAGAGCTGGGACAGGACCACTCCACACCCTTCAAGGCAAGGAGAACACCACGAGGTGAACTGAAGGATCCCTCCAGCACCCCATAGGCAGCTGGCAGCAGAAGTCTGGGCAGGAGACCAAGTCAGACCTTGTCCTCCTGCCCAAGGCACAAGAAATTCTTCATCTATTTTTCTTCTGCTGAGTGACCACCCAGGAGCATCCTGGAAGCAGCCCCTGGCAGGGGGTGCCCCAGCCCCTCTGTGGGTAGCAAAAGGCTGTCACAAGGACAGGAGAAGCAGCAGCAGTCCACTGCACGACCCCAAGAGCTGTCAAGCACTGGAAGATCCCAGCCTGCAGCAGTCACCTTTGCTCAGCATCTTCCAGCACCACACCACCCAGCTGGAAGGTGCCTGCTGACCAGGAGAACTGCCTTGGTTCAGAAGAACAAAGCTTCACCAGGCAGCTGATCATGAGAGGTTCTGGTGGCAGCTCCTGGAAGGGAAGAGAGTCAAGGCCACGCTTGGCAAGAGTGAATGAAGTCTGTTGAGCTGTAGTGTTTTCCTTCTGCTGATAGCTTAGAGATACACTTGCAGAGCTACTGCCCCTTTAAAACCAGTGGTTGGGTACGGGTTTGTTCATGGCTAGGCTACAAAAATAGAGTTAGGTAGATGAAAATAATACTGCAGAGCACAGAGGATCTGTTCACATTCTCCATGGCTGCTGAGGCAGGGCCACCTTCCATGCCTGAAGCAGCTGGCCCCCCAGCTCCATCCTGCCCTGCAGAGCTCTGGGAAGAACTCCCACACTGCAGCCCAGATCAAAGCATTCCCAGGTGGAGCAGCCGGGCCAGGCAGGCTGGGGTGGTGCATTCCACACCGCAAACCTCTGCGCCTTCCTCAGGCTGAAACCTCAGCCCTGGAGCTCCGTGCCTGGCAAACTTGCAGCCACACAAGAACACCAACAGGTATCAGTGCTGTGTCAGTGTGAAACAGAACAAAACATGGCTCTTTTGGGGTTCTTTTCCTGCTTTTCCCTCCCCTTTTCCTCTTTTTTCTCTTTTTTCCCCATTTTCCCCCCTCTTTTCCTTTTGTTTATACTTTTTCTTCCTTTTCCCCTTTATTTTCTCCTTTTTCCTCTTGAATTTTCTTCCTTTCCTCTTTAATTTTCTTCCTTTCCTCCTTAATTTTCTTCCTTTCCTCCTTTAATTTTCTTTCTTTCCTCTTTAATTTTCTTCCTTTTCCTCTTTAATTTTCTTCCTTTCCTCTTTAATTTTGTTTTCTTTTCCACTTTAATTTTCTTCCTTTCCCTCTTTAATTTTGTTTTCTTTTCCTCTTTATTTTTTTGTTTTCCTCTTTAATTTTGTTTTCTTTTCCTCTTTAATTTTCTTCCCTTTCCCCTTTAATTTTCTTCCTTTTCCTCTTTAATTTTCTTCCTTTCCCTCTTTAATTTTCTTCCTTTTCCTCTTTAATTTTTCTTCCTTTTCCTCTTTTTCTTCCTTTTCCTCTTTAATTTTCTTCCTTTCCCTCTTTAATTTTGTTTTCTTTTCCTCTTTATTTTTTTCTTTTTCTCTTTAATTTTGTTTTCTTTTCCTCTTTAAATTTCTTCCCTTTCCCCTTTAATTTTCTTCCTTTCCCTCTTTAATTTTCTCTTTTCCTCTTTAATTTTCTTCCTTTCCTCTTTTTCTTCCTCTTTAATTTTGTTTTCCTCTTTAATTTTCTTCCTTTCCCTCTTTAATTTTCTTTCTTTTCCTCTTCAATTTTGTCTTCTTTCACTTTTTTTCTTCTTTCATTTTTCTTTTCCTCTTTTTTTCCTTTTTTTTTTACTTTTTTTTTTTTTTCCTTCATTTTCCTTTTTTTTTTTTAAGGTTTTTTTCCCCTCTTTGTATTTTGGGAAGGTTGGTTTATTTTTGGTTTTCCTATTTCAACCCAAGTCCTCTGAGAGTGCAGAGTGTGTCACCTCCTTTTTAACCTCCTCTAACCCTTATTGATGCTCATATCCTTTATGTAGGCTTGGAGAAATGAATCCCACTTGCACACTCCAGAGGGGTTAAAGCTTCTCTGCTGCAGCCCTCAGCAGGAAAGCCTTAAATAGCAGGCAGGGTTCTCCTCTCCTGGGCTGTCAGCTCAGGGTGCCACACGTCCACGATGAAGATCAGGCGAGAAGCTGTGGCCTCCTGCCAGACTTCGTGCTCAAAAGAGTCATCAAAAATCAGAACCTTCCCTTCTTCCCAGGTCCTGCAATGAAACAAAAACAAAGGACAAAAAGAAGAGGCTTAGAGTGGAGTGCTGTGGAGTGCTGTGGAGCAGGCAAGCTGCTAGCAGCTCTGGAGATGCTCTTTGATGCATGAGAGCGATTCAAGGAGCCTGGGCTGCAGAGCCAGGGCTTCACTGCCCCACAGACAGACTCTGGAGCAGCTGAGTTTGAACTGAAAGAAACTCCAGGCTGATCAGCCTCGAGGACCTTCATACTGCTGAGGGATTCCTTCCCTTCACTGAAGCAGAATTGGGGTTGGAAGAGACCTCTGAAGATCACCCAGTCCAACCCCTCTGCTAAAGCAGGGCACCCACAACAGCTTGCCCCGGAGCACAACGGCCAGGGAGGGCTGGAAGCTCTCCAGAGAAGGAGACTCCACAACCTCTCTGGGCAGCCTGCTCCAGGGCTCCAGCAGCCTCACACCAAAGAACCTCCTGGGTTCCAGTTTGTGTCCTCTGCCCCTTCTCCTGTCCCTGGGCACCACTGACAGGAGTCTGGCCCCAGTCTCTTGTCCCCACCTTTTATCTCTTGCTAAGCATTGCTCAGATCCCCTCTGGGGCTGCTCTTCTCCAGGCTCAACAGCCCCAGGGCTCTCAGCCTCTCCTCCTCACAGAGATGCTCCAGGCCACTCAGCATCTTTGGAGCCTCCCCTGGACTCCCTTCAGTAGTTCCCTGCCTCTCTTGAGCTGGGCAGTCCAGAACTGGACACAATACTCCAAATGTGGCTTCAGCCTTCAGAGCAGAGAGGGGGAGAAGAACCTCTCTTGACCTGCTGGCCACACTCTCAGTGCACACTCAGACATTCAGAACCTTCAGTAGTGACACACTTTGAGTGTGCTGGGGAAGGCTTAATGCTGGTGTAGTCAATCAGCTTTTCCCATCAGATACCTGCTTGAGGAGTGATGGCAACTGAGAGCAGGACCAGCAATGTGGTCAGAGGGTCTGAACACAAACCACTTGAACAAACATCAGAAGGACACAGTTAGGCTCTGACCATGCCTCAGATTTCAGGGATGTGAAGAGTCTGGTCCCACAGATCCATTCAAAACACTGAGTCTAAAGATTGCTCTTCAGAGGAAGGGTTTTTAGGGGTTGCTTTTTGAGGGGGGGTTATGGTTTTTGTTGTTGGGTTGGGTTGGTTTTTCCCTTTCCAAGCCTGGAAAATCCTTCCCTGAAGGGCCTGAAAGTACAACTCAGTTAAAGACAATAAAAGCTCCAAGCAGGCAGATGAAGTAGCTGGAGAGGTTAGAGCCCAGGCTCTGGTGTTTGCATCACAAAGGCCTGGGCTGCTTTGCACAAGAAAGAAGAAGTCATAAAGCTGACAGAACTATTAGCCCCTTTGGAAGAGATGACAGACCCCCCCCATTAGCATGCCAAGAAATGCTTTCTGGAAGCCTTCACCCTGTGAGAAACTTCACAGTGGGACCCCAGGGATGGTTTGATTCTGCTCTGGTGCTCAGCCACTTTGGGCTGGTGTCTGCATCACCGTTCCAGGTGAGATCTTGGGCTGGTTTCTGCACCTCAAAACATGATCACCTTGCCTGAGAGAGACACTCAGCCTGGATAACCAGATGTGACTTACAGTATCCAGTACCTGAAGGGTAGGAAGCTGGAGAGGGAAATGTTACAAGGGGTTGTACTGACAGAACAAGGGGGAATGGATTGAAGCGGGAAGAGGCCAGATTCAGACTGGAGATCAGGAAGAAATTCTTTCCAGTGAGGGTGGGGGGATTCTGGAACAGGTTGCCCAGGGAGGTTGTGGCTGTCCCATCCCTGGAGGTGTTCAAGGCCAGGCAGGATGAGGCCCTGAGTGACTTGGTCTGGTGGGAGGTGTCCCTGCCCATGGCAGGGAGTTGGAACTGGATGATCTGTAAGGTCCCTTCCAACCTAAACCATTCTGTGCTTCCCCTACCATCTTTAGTGCACTGTGCCCTACACTTTGCAGGGCTGGGGCTTCAAAATGGTTCAGTGACCTCCAGTTGCTGTAGCTGCACAACAGTGAAGTGAAGCAGCTCCCAGCAGCTGCAAAAAGGCTCTTCTGTAAGTGCAGGATCCATCTTCTCATCACCAGCTGAGTTGTGTTGTGATACTGCCCCTCTAAACACTGCTCTGGGTGGCACAGAGGTAACCAAGCACAGAATTCTCCTTGTCTGTGCTGGACAGGAGGCCAGGAAAGCCCTGGGACCTACACCACACCTCCTGCTCAAAACCACTGGTTTACCACTGCTTTGAAGCACCAGAAGGGAGGGAAAATGTCCAAGGTAGGATTTCCTCCTGGCACTACTCCCTTCCCTTCCCCAGGAGTTCCCCCACCTCCCCTTTGATGGGGGAAGGGATGTACAGAGCCCTTTCTTTGTCAGCTGGAGGGACACTTTCAGTGCTTTCATGGAAAGCCTCAACTCTGCCTCTGAATGCAGAGCTCTTGCCAAGAGCAACTAAAGCAAACACATTCCAGCCCAGGCTGCAGTCAGCTCCTGAATGTTTTACATTGCAAATGAAAGAGCTTGATGCATGAGGCTGAGCCAGGCTCAGGAGCCTGGACAATGAAATGCTCTGTCTGGAGTTCCTCCACTCCTGACTCTGAGGGAGTGTTGCTAACAAGGGGCAGGTCACTGAGTTCACTTGCCACAGGACTGTCCTTTCATAGGATCACAGAACAGTTTTGGCTGGAAAAGACCTCTCAGATCCTGAAGACCACTGCCAGGTCACCACCCAACCATGTCCCTCAGCACCACACATCCACAGCTTTGAAACTCCTGCAGGGATGGGGACTCCACCACCTCCCTGGGCAGCACATCCCAATGGCCAATCTCTCTTCCTGTGAAGAACTTCTTCCTAACACCCAGCCTAAACCTCCCCTGGCACAGCTTGAGACTCTGTCCTCATGTTCTGGTGCTGGCTGCCTGGGAAAAGAGCCCAACCCCCACCTGGCTACAACCTCCCTTCAGGGAGTTGTAGAGAGCAAGAAGGTCTCCCCTGAGCCTCCTCTTCTCCAGGCTAAGCAACCCCAGCTCCCTCAGCCTCTCCTCACAGGGCTGTGCTCCAGACCCCTCCCCAGCTTTGTTGCCCTTCTCTGGACACCTTCCAGCATCTCAACATCTTTCCTAACCTGAGGAGCCCAGAACTGGACACAGGACTCAAGGTGTGGCCTGAGCAGTGCTGAGCAGAGGTACAGAAGGACTTCCCTGCTCCTGCTGGCCACACTGTTGCTGATGCTGGCCAGAAGGCCCCCAGCAGCCCAGCCATACCTGTTCTCCTGGGCACAGCGGATCCTGCAGCCCTCCTGAGGGATCACCAAGCCCAAGTGCATCCTCAGCCGGCAGTTGGTGGGTCCTGTGTGGGGCCAGACGTGGGTCCCTGGGTGCATGACTGAGTATTTGATCTGCAAGAGGAGAGAGGCAGGGCTGCAACACCTTCAGCTTCAGAACCACCCCGAGAGCCTCAGGCTGCCTGCTGATGGCTGGGAAGCTGCAATGTGACCTTTTGGAAGAGTCTCAGCAACAGCTGCAGTGTCTCACACCCTGAAGGCACTGGGAACCACCAAACCCAAGTCTTGGGGGGTGGGGGCTGCCTCAAGGGAGAAGTGCAGGGTCTTCTTTTTGCCCCCAAACCCCACATTTCAACCTGAAAACAACCTCCTGCCTACAGTCAGACTCGGGGAGTCTGTGAGTCTATGTCTTGAGTGCTGAGGCCATTCCAGTGCCACCTACTACAAGGGAGAGATGGGCATAGTGGAGCAAGGCCAGTGAAGGGCTGTAAAGGTGACTAAGGGACTGAAGCACCTGCCACAGAGAAGGGGAAGCTGAGAGAGCTGGGATTGCTGAGGGTGGGGATGTGATCAGAGCAGATAAATACCTGTGGGAGCAGTGCAGGAGCCGCAGGCAGGCTCTTGGCAGCGGTGTGCAGCGAAAGGCAGAGAGGCAATGGACAGAGAGTGAATTCACACACAACAGAAGGTGGCTGTGCTCTACACTGCACCTGGGGGCTGCCCAGAGGGGCTGCAGAGGCTCTGTCCTTAGGGGCATTCACAGAGGCCTGAGCAAGCACTCTAGTTCCTCACCCTTCGAGCAGGGGTTGGATCAGGTCATCCCCAAAAGCCTCTTCTCACCTCGACCTGCCTGTGATTGCACAGCCAGCCAGCAGACACCAAGTGCTGGGTGAGAAGTGTCTTTTCAGCTGAGAAACCTGCACAGCTGGCTGGGCTAGGGCAACTCTGCTCAGTGTTAGGGTCTGAGGGGCTGCCTGATCTCCAGAAGCAGCTGCCACCACCCGAGGGCTTGCCTTACCAGCAGCTTCCTAGGACAGCAAGAGATCAGCTGGTGACACAGGGTGCTCCAGGGCTTGAGGCACCATTCAACAGACCAAGGTCATGCATCCCTCTGTACACATTCCTCAGAACCATCTGCTCCCAGCATTAGGAATTTGCACAGATGAAGAAGGAATTTTCCAGTTACCTGCCCTCTTCTGCAGCCAGTGGCTTCTGGGAACCTTTCCAACAAGGCACAAGTTTTTGGCACACTTTTACAGGCATTCTCATTCTTCCTTCCTGGAGCAAACAAGGGACAGAGCACAGGTGAGAGCACTGAGTGGACATTTCCTCCTTTGCTGCTTTGCAGAAGGGTAACAAAGCTGTCCAAGAGCTGAGTAAGCACTGAAGACCAGGCTGGATGAGGCCTTGAGCAACCTGGGCTGGTGGGAGGTGTCCCTGCCCATGGCAGAGGGGTTGGCACTGGATGAGCTTTAAGGTCCCTTCCAACCCAAACCATTCCATGATTCTGTGACACTGAGGATGTGCCTCTGCCCCTGTTTCTATCTTCTCTCCAGCTGATCTGTGCTCTGCACTACCAGGCAAGGTGTTGCCAGCCTTGCCAGGAGGGCAGTGTCACAGAACAGACCAGACCAGAACAGACCAGGCTGGAAGAGACCTTTGAGATCCTCACCCAACACCATCTAATCAACTAAACCATGGCACCAAGCACCCCATCCAGTCTCTTCCTAAACACCTCCAGTGATGGTGACTCCACCACCTCCCTGGGCAGCACACTCCAGTGGCCAATCTCTCTTTCTATGAAGAACTTCTTCCTCACCTCCAGCCTAAACCTCCCCTGCCACAGCTTGAGACTGTGTCCTCTTGTTCTGGTGCTGTTTGCCTGGGAGAAGAGACCAACCCCCACCTGGCTACAACCTCCAAGGGACCCTTGGAAGTGCTGGAGACAACATGGTGGAGAACAAAGAACTCTCACACACTGCTGCAGAGCTCCCAGCTGATCTGTTCTCAATGCCCTCCTTCTGGAGGCTGAAAGCCAGTAGAGGGAAAGATGGTGCTGCTGCTCCTTCTGATGCTGCATTAGCCTGAGACAGTGGAAATGGGGACAGGACAAGAAAGAGGAAGTTTTACCTTGTTGCCACAAGGTGAACTGGCTCCAGTCTCCTTTCTCCCTCAGGTTCTCATCCTCAGGCAGGAAGAAGTTGCTTTTTTTGTCCATCACAGCGAGGCCCTCATCCCGAATCAGCTTCCAGTTCTTTTCCAGGGACTGTTGGGAGAGCTGGGTTACTGCACTGCCAGGGTACTGCACTGCCAGGGTACTGACCTGCCAGGGTACTGCACTGCCAGGGTAATGAACTGCCAGGGTACTGCCCTGCCAGGGTACTGCACTGGCAGGTTAATGAACTGCCAGGGTACTGACCTGCCAGGGTGCTGCCCTGCCAGGGTACTGCACCTGCCTTCAGCACTGCTTTTAGTTCTCCCTGCCAGGCTCAACCCTTCTGTTTCTTCCACTTAGGAAAGCACTAAGCCCAAGAGTGCCAGTGTTAGGCTATGCCTTCAAGAAGGACAGTTGCTGAAACACTCTGGCTGAATGTTGATGAACACCGAGTGCTCATCACCACTGTCACCTTCCTTTATGCTCAAACTCCCTTCTGACACGTTAAGGCAGGGGAAAAACAACAACCCCAACTTCCACAGCATCCCTCAGCTTCAATTACATTAGGATCATAAAATCTCAGTGATCCCCAACCTCTCTGCAGGCTCAGCCTTACCTTTTGCCTTGCTCCTTGATCAGCTGAAGGGCTCTTTAACAGATCATTTTGTACAGTAAGCCAGCAAGAGAGCATTGATCTGCTCAAAGACAGGACCTGGAAGCTCTCCTGTGCCTAGGAAACCACTCTCATAACCTGGACCTCCAGGCATGAGCAGAGAGCATTGTGGTTCAAAGAGGACAAATGTAAGCACCTAAGTTGAAAGTCTGGATGTAAAAGACACTGAGGCTGCCTTGCTGTGACTAATGGGGAACTCCTGGGTCTGAATTCCTGAAATGGGGAGTTCAAACACAGCCCTGCCTTGATCTCCCTGGTTTCACAGCCTCAAGCATACCCTGAATGTGAGAACACTAAGCTCCACTAAACCATAATGACTAAGCCCAGGCTTTGGGCTGCAAGCTCTTGAGCCAGGAGCTGGGATCTACAAGATGTAAACCTGCGCAGGCTTCATCAAAGCAGGGATTCAAGCCTCAGGTTAGAGCAACAAATTCCTACTGCATTTGGTACAACATCCTGATTCCAAGTGAGGAATCAGGTGGCAACCAGCAGTGGGGTTCCTGTGTAGCTGTTTCCCAGCAGCTGGCTCCCATAAAGCTCCATATGGCTTGTTAGCCACAGCTCCTAACAGCCAGGGGAGTTTACAGCTGCTTCACATCTGGCAGCAGTGTAAATTTTATTGGCAAAGCTATGACTGCATGCAGAGAGGGGCTCCTTGGCACTGGCTCTGCCTTACCTTCACCAGGTCTGTGTAGCCAGTCTCCCTTGCTGTCCACCACGGCTGAGCCTTCAGCCCCTTGACGTTGTAGAGGGAGCGCTGCCAGACGGATGCGAAGTGACCTCTCTGGTGGCCCAGCTCATACCACCTGTATGCCTAAGAGATTGCAGCAGTTACCAGCCCAGCTCATACCACCTGTATGCCTAAGAGATTGCAGCAGTTACCAGCCCAGCTCATACCACCTGTGTGCCTAAAGGATTGCAGCAGTTACCAGCCCAGCTCATACCACCTGTATGCCTAAAGGACTGCAGCAGTTACCAGCCCAGCTCATACCACCTGTGTGCCTAAAACATTGCAGCAGTTACCAGCCCAGCTCATACCACCTGTATGCCTAAAGGATTGCAGCAGTTACCAGCCCAGCTCATACCACCTGTATGCCTAAAGGACTGCAGCAGTTACCAGCCCAGCTCATACCACCTGTGTGCCTAAAGGACTGCAGCAGTTACCAGCCCAGCTCATACCACCTGTATGCCTAAAGGATTGCAGCAGTTACCAGCCCAGCTCATACCACCTGTATGCCTAAAGGACTGCAGCAGTTACCAGCCCAGCTCATACCACCTGTATGCCTAAGAGATTGCAGCAGTTACCAGCCCAGCTCATACCACCTGTATGCCTAAGAGATTGCAGCAGTTACCAGCCCAGCTCATACCACCTGTATGCCTAAGAGATTGCAGCAGTTACCAGCCCAGCTCATACCACCTGTATGCCTAAGAGATTGCAGCAGTTACCAGCCCAGCTCATACCACCTGTATGCCTAAAGGACTGCAGCAGTTACCAGCCCAGCTCATACCACCTGTATGCCTAAAGGATTGCAGCAGTTACCAGCCCAGCTCATACCACCTGTGTGCCTAAAACATTGCAGCAGTTACCAGCCCAGCTCATACCACCTGTATGCCTAAGAGATTGCAGCAGTTACCAGCCCAGCTCATACCACCTGTATGCCTAAGAGATTGCAGCAGTTACCAGCCCAGCTCATACCACCTGTATGCCTAAGAGATTGCAGCAGTTACCAGCCCAGCTCATACCACCTGTATGCCTAAGAGATTGCAGCAGTTACCAGCCCAGCTCATACCACCTGTATGCCTAAAGGACTGCAGCAGTTACCAGCCCAGCTCATACCACCTGTATGCCTAAAGGATTGCAGCAGTTACCAGCCCAGCTCATACCACCTGTGTGCCTAAAACATTGCAGCAGTTACCAGCCCAGCTCATACCACCTGTATGCCTAAAGGATTGCAGCAGTTACCAGCCCAGCTCCTGCCAGCCCAGCTCCCACAGAGCACCAACAACAAAACAACTTCCTTTGTTTTGGGGAGGTAACAGACTGTCTCTCTGGATGCTGGAGCTCTCCTTCTAATGTAATAAGGAACACCTTGAAGTGGAAGTAAAAAGCAACTAGGATACAAGCCCCAAGCCCCCAGCTAACAACCCCAAAGCAGATCAACCCAACCCCAAATTAGCCACCCAGGGCAATATGCTCACAACCATTCACACCAAAGACAGGTCAGTAACCCAGGTGCTGTCCTCAGGCTTGGGAGGTCCAACTGCTTCTCATCTTGGCCACTCTTGCTCTGCCTGTTTCAGCTCTCTGCCTATGAATTGAGGGTGAGTGCCTTCTGCTGCCAGGGATGAGGAGCACACTGCTGGCTTTGTGGATCTAAACTGTTGCTCAGTGATCTAATTCACTGGAGTTCCTTCAAACATTGGCTGCCACACCAGAACTGATCACCAGAGAGAAACCTACTGAGGTTAACTCCAGACTTTGCTTTAACTCCAGACTTGCTTTACTCTCCCTTTCCACAACTTGCTTTGGCCATGCAGAGCAGCAAAACAAGGGCCTGCAGAGGAAGGAAATGGGATGCTTGGAAACAGGAGATCCAGCATGAGCAGCACTGTGCTGAGCCACAGAGAGTAGGTTACACACAGCTGCCAATTCCTGGCCAGCATTGCTGCCACATGAGATGCCAGGACAGCTAAGCAGGGAGGTATGGAGGAGTTATACAGGGTATGAAGAAGAGATGTGAGCAGGGAAGTATGAAAGAGTCCAGAGCAGAGGGACTGAAGCAGGCAGCAATCTCTGCCTGATCCTTAAAAGTAGTTGTGGATGCTTCAGTCCATCAGAGCTCAGACTTGCAAGCAAGGACACCTTAACTGCATACATCTTTGTCTCCCATCCTCTGCAAGGCATCTCCCAGGTGGAAGTAGAAGCGCCCATCGTCCGTGCCAGGGTCACCAGACTCCAGTCCTTCCTGAAAAACACCCAAACCAACCCAAAAGTGTCAGAGAAACCTCAGCAGGACTCCTCTGAAAGAGCTGACTGGGTTGCTGCAGGCAGGCTGCCAGCTCTGGGCAGCAGACAGGCTACAGAGTAGAGCCACCATGGCTGAATGAATACAACCCTGCAGCACAGAGCCACTGAGCAATGTCACCACTGGCCTGGCCTCCCACCCCTCTCCCTCCAAGAGAGGGCTGCATGCAGAGACTGACACTTGTTCCTGACCCTCTATCACAGAAACATTTTGGTTGGAAGAGACCTTTAAGATCATTAACCCAGCACTGCCAGGTCACCACTAACCCATGGCCCTCAGCACCACATCTACCCAGCTCTGAAACCCCTCCAGGGATGGGATTCCACCCCTGCCCTGGGCAGCCTGAGCCAGGCCTTGACAACCCTTCTGGGAAAGAAATTGTTCCTCATGTCCAACCTAAACCTCTCCTGGTGCAACTTGAGCCCATTTCCTCTTGTCTTATTGCTTGTGAGAAGAAACCAGCCCCCACCTGGCTCCAGCCTCCTCTCAGGGAGCTGCAGAGAGCAAGGAGGTCTCCCTCAGCCTCCTTTTCCCCAGGCTGAACACCCCCAGCCCCCTCAGCTGCTCCTCCCCAGCCTTGTTGCCCTTCTCCTGCCCTGCTCCAGCCCCCTGTGTCCTTCCTGGAGTGAGGCAGTGCAGACACAGAAACATTTTAGGAAGCTGGCTGAAGGTTTTCCTTGGTGTCCTTTCTCCCCAGAGGTCTACACAAGCTTCTACCTTGCCATGCCTTACACATCACAGCTGTATTTTTGCAGGTAAAACACCTCCTGCTGGTGAGAAAAATACCTTGAGATAGGGAATGCTCTCTGCTATCTTGTTCTCTGCCTTCAGGATGAAGCCATAGTGCACCTTGGCAAAGCCATCATCTGGAGCCAGGCTCAGAACCTGTTGGAGAGCAAGAGAATGAGATGTTCATTATGGACCTGTGGAAAATGACAAAGCTTCTCATTGATCAGTGATGCAGTGACACCTTCCATGGCTGACCCCTGCTAAAGTCTTGCCCTGGCTGTACTGCTTTCCCCCTCATTCACTTTTGTGCTGCTCCACAAACTTCTGTTAGTAGCCAGACTTTAAAGACTCAGTAAAATGACTCCAGCTGGGATAGTTCCACCTTTGTGCTGTCCATCTTTCTCCACCCTCTCTCTTGAGTCCCAGCAGGTCACATTACAGAATTGGCACCACCTCAGTTACAGGTTTGGCTAATCTGAAGGCAAGCAGCTGCTCTGGAACCAGCCTCCTCCAGCATGGTCACAGGAAGGGCAGGGCAGGGCTGTACCTGAAGGGGTTTCAAGCTTGATGGGTTTGTACTGGTGGCAAACTGGGGCTGCTCAGAGAAAATACACTGTGCTGTGAAGGATGGGGAGTACAGTGCAGGAGGATGCTGTGCAATGTCTGGGAATCACATCATGGGAGGAACCACACAGGACATCAGGGGCTGGAAGGGACCTCTGGAGATCAGCCAATCCACCCCTGTTGCCAGAGCAGGGTCACCCAGGGCAGGGCACACCCAGGGCAGGGCACACAGCAACACTTCCAGATGGGGCTGGAAAGTCTCCAGAGATGGAGACTCCACAGCCTCTCTGGGCAGCCTGCTCCAGGGCTCTGGCACCCTCACAGTGAAGAAGCTTTTCCTCATGTTGAGATGGATGTGAAGACCCTGGGGGTGCAAAGGGCTTTCTCAGCACACCAGTGAGCTGCAGCACTGTCTGGAAGAGCTTCCACTTGCCTGGCCAAGAGAAAGCTCTCAGATGGCAATGCAAGGCCTAATGCAGTAGCTGTTCCCTGTGAGCTCACAGTAGAAGGTGATGGCTAAGCTTAAGAAGTGGGTCCATGTGGACATCATGAGGGTCAGCAAGGCCAACTGCAAGGACCTCCCTAGCATCAGGTGACAGAACAAGAGCAAATGGCCTGAAATTGTGCCAGGGGAGGGTCAGGTTGGAGATTAGGAAGAACTTCACTGCTCCAAGGGTGGTCAGGGATTGGAACAGGCTGCCCAGGGAGCAGAAACCTGTGGCCATGGCACTTGGGGCCAAGGTTTAGTGGCCATGGTGGTGCTGGCTTCATGGTTGGGCTGGATGATCTTAGAGGGCTTTTCCAACTGCAACAACTCTCTGAGTCTATGGGTTGGGGCAATAACAAGTTGTGAGAGTCTCTCTGAAGTCCCTAATGTGACACAGCAGCAGCAGAGAGCGAGCCAGGCAAGCCAGAGCAGGGCTGAGCTTGATCCCCAGCAGAAGAATGCTTCCTCCTCATGCATCTTCTGCCTTTTGACCACAGCGCTCCGCCTGCAATTATCCTGAGCCACCAATCTGTACCTGCAGGGTGCAATAAATGACTGACAGAAATATTTATTAGCTGCATAATTTGCTTACAGTCCCTTTAACTATAGGAGGAAGCTCTCTGATTAATTAAGACAGAGTGGAGTCCTCTGCATCAGGGCTCATTTCAGCTACGCCGACTCGCATTAAGGTTTGATCTCCACTCAGAGCCCCTCAAGAGAAGCAGAGAGATAACAATCAGCAGAAATTACCCTGGAAGTATTTAATGTAAATTGTATTACTCTGTTGCTGTTGCTGCATGCAATATTAATTATGTTTAGAAATAAGTTTTACTAAACTGCTCACAGCCCATTAAATATTAATCACGAAGAGAGAAATTAACCTCTGGGGCTATCAGTGGCTAATTAGCCAGGGCAGAGTTACTGGGGCAATGTGGATGATTCTGCTGCTGGTACCTGAGATAGCTCAGGCAGGGCTGGGTAATGGTGCACTGAGCTGGGCAGACATGCCTCAGCCAGGCAGGCAGAAAAAGGGCTGGTAGCAGAGGAGCTGATCCTGCACAGGTCTCTTCTGCTGTGTTGTATCATCACCTGGAGCTGCTTGGAAAGAAAACCAGCACCAAGTGCTGCAAGGACTACTTGGAATCATAGAATCACAGTCAGCCCCACTGAGAGAATATTAAAACCACAGAATCATAGAGTTGTTTGGGTTGGAAAAGCCCCCTGAGATCATTCTTAAGAGTCCAACCAGCAACCCAACACCACCATGGCCCCAAGTGCCATGGACATGGAATTCTTGCACACCTCCAGGCATGGGGACTCCACCACCTCCCTGGGCAGCCTCTGCCAGTCCCTGACCACTCTTGCAGCAAAGAAAACTTTCCTCATCTCCAACTTAACCCTCCCCTGGCACAATTTCAGGCCATTCCCTCTCCTTCTATCACTTCAAACTAGGGAGAGGAGTCCAAGCCCCACCTGCCTCCAACCTCCTTTCAGGGAGTGTAGAGAGCAGCTAAAAAGTTCAGAGCAAGAGATCTTTAGCATGAGCACATGAATGCAACTGATATTTCCCTAGGCTGGGAAGGAAACTCACCTCTTCATACACCTTCTTGGCTTTGCTGTTGTCTCCTATCAAGAGGTAACCAACCCCAAGGTCATTCTTGAAGGAGGTGTCACTGGGAAAGAGGTGAACCAACTTCTGCAGAGTCATCAGGGAACCCCTCATGCGCCCTGGTGTGAAGGGACAAGACAATCACAGCTGCAGAGATGAGCAACAGCAGCCAGGAGATCACACAGCATCAAAGAGAACAGCAAGCTGGGTCAAGTGCTGCATTTCCACCTAGGATCCAGAAACAGAACCTGGAAAGCCCTTGTGCCAGCCAGCCAGGAGCAGATTCAGCTGCTGGCTTGGCTGTGGGGGGATGTAGCTGTAGAAGGACTAATTTCAGCTGGCTGTGAGTGAGCATCAGGCAGTGCTGTGGTAGCCTCTAGTGGAGAACTGCTCACAGTGTAGCAGTCACAGCATCACCTGAGCTTTAGCTGCTCTTTCCCACACAGACCTCAAAGGGCTTGGCCAAAACGACATCAACACAGCAAAATAAACTTGAACAATCAATTGGACAAATTGCCAGGGCTTGGCACCGGCTCTGCTGCAGGAAATCAATGAGGCACTGATGAAGCAGTATCTGAAATCAGTCAAACTAAATGCAGGAAATGAGACCTGAAATATAACAGAAGGAGGAAAGGGCAGAAGGAGGAAAGGGCAGAAGGAGGAAAGGGCAGAAGGAGGAAAGGGCAGAGGGAGGAAGGAGCAGAAGGAGGAAAGGGCAGAGGGAGGAAAGGGCAGAGGGAGGAAAGGGCAGAGGGAGGAAAGGGCAGAGGGAGGAAGGAGCAGAAGGAGGAAAGAGCAGAAGGAGGAAAGAGCAGAAGGAGGAAAGAGCAGAGGGAGGAAAGAGCAGAGGGAGGAAAGAGCAGAGGGAGGAAAGAGCAGAGGGAGGAAGGAGCAGAGGGAGGAAGGAGCAGAGGGAGGAAGGAGCAGAGGGAGGAAGGAGCAGGGGGAGGAAGGAGCAGAGGGAGGAAGGAGCAGGGGGAGGAAAGGGCAGAGGGAGGAAAGGGCAGAGGGAGGAAGGAGCAGAAGGAGGAAAGAGCAGAAGGAGGAAAGAGCAGAAGGAGGAAAGAGCAGAGGGAGGAAAGAGCAGAGGGAGGAAAGAGCAGAGGGAGGAAGGAGCAGGGGGAGGAAAGGGCAGAGGGAGGAAGGAGCAGAAGGAGGAAAGAGCAGAAGGAGGAAAGAGCAGAAGGAGGAAAGAGCAGAGGGAGGAAAGAGCAGAGGGAGGAAAGAGCAGAGGGAGGAAAGAGCAGAGGGAGGAAAGAGCAGAGGGAGGAAGGAGCAGAGGGAGGAAGGAGCAGAGGGAGGAAGGAGCAGAGGGAGGAAGGAGCAGGGGGAGGAAGGAGCAGAGGGAGGAAGGAGCAGGGGGAGGAAGGAGCAGGGGGAGGAAGGAGCAGGGGGAGGAAGGAGCAGGGGGAGGAAGGAGCAGGGGGAGGAAGGAGCAGAGGGAGGAAGGAGCAGAGGGAGGAAGGAGCAGAGGGAGGAAGGAGCAGGGGGAGGAAGGAGCAGAGGGAGGAAGGAACAGAGGGAGGAAGGAGCAGGGGGAGGAAGGAGCAGGGGGAGGAAGGAGCAGGGGGAGGAAGGAGCAGGAGTAATTGAGACAGAAATATGAGCTGTGCAGTACCAGCACTTTTTGTACATCCCAGAATTGAGATCTGAACTTTCAGGTACCACAGAATCATAACCTGGTTTGGGTAGGAAGGGACCTTTAAAGGTCATCCAGTCCAACCCCCTGCAGTCAGCAGGGACCTCCTCAACTAGAGCAGGGTGCTCAGAGCCCCAGCCAAGGTGAGCTGGGATGGTCCCAGGGATGGGACTCGTGGGAATACCATAGTTAAACTGGGACTTTGCAGGCAACAAGGAGAAGCAGAGAGCATGTGAGGTGTCCTGAGGGACATCATTATGCAGAACATTTGGAGGCAACAGCCACAGACCATGGGTCAGCCTGCAGATTTACCCTAGATGGGGCATCCACCACCCCTCTGGGCAGGCTGGGGCCAGTGGCATCCCCAAGTGCAACCTCATTCTTCTCTGTCTTGACTGAGCATTTCTTCTGGGCACGTTCACTCTGCACATGCTGTTAAATTCCTCATGATTTCCCTCAGCTTCAGCAGAAAGAGAAGCAAATTTTTTCCTTCTTTTTCTGTCAAAAGAAACATTTTTGACCAGCTCCCATCCCAGCTTCTCACAGCACCCAGGGCACTGCTGCCCATGTGCACTGTTTCCATGCAGGCAACTCCATGCACCAGCAGCTCCCTAGGGAAAGGTTCAAGCAATCAACACTGTTTTCCAGAAGCATGAAGAGATCAGGCACAGAGGAAGCCCTACTGAAGAGTCTGAGGGAAGTGGCACTTGCAAGCCCTTCAGGATCTCCTGCAGGCCTTGCTCACACAGCTTCCCCCCCTCACATCTTACCCAGGAACTGCTGCCTGTCTGCTTCTCGTTTCAAGCTCAGCTTCACCAGGTCTGAAGGGACATTTGGCAGGCTGACCACCTCATCATAGGTGTTGATGGCCTTCTGCAGCATCTCATTGCTTCTCATCTTCTCAGCTAAGTCATCTTCAGACTGGGAGGAGCCACAAAGCCATGATCAGAACCCATCAGAACCCACAACACTCCAAAAGAACTTCAGTTTCTCTTCAAGGGCAAGTGATGCAGTACTTAGGCTGTGGGAGCACATGGAGCTGCCTTGCATTTGGATAGTTCTGGCAGAACAATGGAAAACCTTGTTTGCTTGTGCTTTGGGGTTACTGCTTGGCCTGCTGGAAAGCAGCTCCATGGAGAAGGATCTGTGTCCTGGTGGGCAGTAAGTGACCCACGGGACAGCAGTGTGGCCAAGAAGGTCAATGGTCTCCTGGGGTGCATCAAGAAGCACATGGCCAGCAGGTCAAGGGAGGTTCTTCTCCCCCTCTGCTCTAAGTGAGATCACATCTAGAGTGCTGTGTCCAGTTCTGGGCTCTACAAGGATGCTGAAGGGACTGGAACATCTGTGTGATGAGGAGAGGCTGAGAGCCTGCAGAAGAGAAGGCTGAGAGGGGATCTGATTACTGTGAACAAATATCTGAGGGGTGGGTGTCAGGAAGGGGCCAGGCTCTTTTCAGTGGTGTCCTGTGAG
This sequence comes from Melanerpes formicivorus, assembly GCF_026170545.1. Lineage (NCBI taxonomy): Eukaryota > Metazoa > Chordata > Aves > Piciformes > Picidae > Melanerpes > Melanerpes formicivorus. Next base: position 1,397,168 of record NW_027142417.1, read on the forward strand.
AGGACAAGGAGCAGTGGGCACAAACTGGAACACAGGAAGTTAAACCTCAACACGAGGAAGAACTTCTTTATTGTGAGGCTGCTGGAGCCCTGGAGCAGGCTGCCCAGAGAGGTTGTGGAGTCTCCTCCTCTGGAGGCTTTCAAGACCCATCTGGATGTGTTCCTGTGTGACCTGCCCTGGGTGATCCTGCTTCAGCAGGGGGGTTGGACTGGATGATCTCCAGAGGTCCCATCCAAGCCCTAACATCCAATGATTCTATGATTCTCCTTCCCTGCAAACCACCTGAAAGCACAGAGGTGAGAAAAGCTGCACCTAACCCATACACCAGGACAGACTTTTGGGGGGTTAGTATTTGGTAGAAGTCAGCATTTCTGCTTTTGAAACCAAGCAGTTTGGTTTAATGATGTTAATGGCTGGACTGTTGGTGAGTCAAGACTCACCCTGGCAGCCACACACAGCTCCAAACACACCTCCAAACATTTCTTTCCTATCTTCTGGCACAAAGTTATTGACACTAGAGAAAGCTGCCTGGGAATTGGCTTTACTCTTGGGTAATGCTCACAGGAGCAGAGACTCATTCTGGTGGGAAGGGACCTTTAAGATCATCAATATCTACCCCACAGCTCCTTCAGAACTTCCATTTGTTCTCCAGCTCAGGAGCAGCCCAAAGGCTAGGTGAGATCCCTGCTGGCTTTCATGCATTCTTCTCAAGCACTTCTGCTTTTATTGGCTTAAGTTCTTGCTTAATTCACTCCTCCAGCGAGGGCTTGACTTTGCTCATCTTGATTAACCCAAGTTCAAGCAGCCTCTCATTACACCTAGTGCAGAGGGATTATCCTACTCTTTATGGAAATACAAGGATTATTCTCTTCTGAGACATCCCAACACAGCTCACAAGCATTAAGAGCACAGAGCTCATGCTCTGAGGCTTGGCTTTCCCCTCTTCTGTGTGTTTTGGTTTGGAGGGGAACAGCTGGAACAGAGCTTGCTCCACAAGAACAAGCTAATCAAGCCTCCTTGCTCCTGTGCTCTTTATCCTTTAACCCTCTCTAGAACTCCAAATCCAAACTCCCACTAGGCAAAAAGCAGTGTTTAGCTCAGTGCTGACACACCTGCCCATGGCAGGGGGGCTGCAACCAGGTGATCTTTAGCTCTCCTTCCTCCAAGCCTCCTTCCTGCAAGCCTCCTTCCTCCAAGCCTCCTTCCAGGTCCTTTCCAACCCAACCCATTCCATGACTTACAGAATGGTAGGGGTTGGAAGGGACCTCTGGAGATTGAGTCCACCCCCCACACCCCAAGGCAGCTTCCCCCAGAGAAGGTCACCCAGGAACACATCCAGGTGGGTTCTGAGTGTCTCCAGAGGTGGAGACCCCACCACTGCTCTGGGCAGCCTGCTCCAGCGCTCCATCACTTTCAAAGAAGTTCCTCCTCATGTTTAGAAGGCACTTGTGGCATTCAAGTGTGTGCCTGGTACACCTTGTGCTGAAACAAGCCTGGTCCCACCCTCCTGACACCCACCCCTGAAGTGTTGATGTACCAGCTGCAGCAAACAGCAGGTAACAGCTGAGTTCTGCATGTTGCATGAGCTGGGGCTGGCCTCTGATTGTCCCCCCAGCAGTTTCCATGAGCTCTCCAGGATGGGTCTTAGTTTTGTCTGGCTTACAGCACGTCCCACCAGGCTAAAACTTAGATGAAAGCTCCTGAAGTAACTGGGGGTGGACAGAGGAGTGGAACAGATCCACTCTGACAGAGCACACAATCCTCTGCTTTCCCAAGGAAACATCCACAGAATTGGAAGTGGAGTGTGAGTGGGGTTTGGAATTCTACTGTTGATTGAATCTTTGTGACCCTTTCTGGCTTTGCTCCAGTACCTGTGCCTTCCCATATCTTGCTCGAGGACTCTGGGGATATTGATTCACCAAAGCTTCAAAGGCCCTCAGAGCTTCTTCCACTTTTCCCTGGGAAGCAGAGAGATTTATCAGCAGCTCTAGCTGACACAAAGTGCTGCAGGATGCAAGAGCTAATGACACACTTGGATCCCCAATTGAAAAAAAAAGAACCCCACCACCACCACCACGAAGAAGGCAAAACATGCAGCTTGGATGGGCAGCTCTCACCCATTCCTGTCAGGACTGCCTCTGATGGAAGCAACCAGTAAGTATTGTTCTAATATTTCCCAGCTTTCATGGTTTAAATGCCCAACTTTGGATCTGTTTTACCTCTTCTGAGGGAAAAGGAACTGCTGAGGTGACACTAACCTGCCTATAATATGGAAGGGTTCTCCTGCTGACAGCAAAACCCAAACTGAGGAACAGAGAGGAAGTTCTGGAGACCGATGGAGAGTTCCTCTCTGCATATCTCACAGGAAGAACAGCAGCACAACTACAGTTCTTCTGAACCTTCTTCTGGGGTTCTCCAAGAGGTCTTCTAGAGCCCTCCTAGAGGTCTTCTAATTCTTCTTCCACCTCTTCTGCAAGACTCCCTCTAAGTCTTCCCCCTCTTCTGCAAGACTCCCTCTAAGTCTTCCCCCTCTTCTGCAAGACTCCCTCTAAGTCTTCCCCCTCTTCTGCAAGACTCCCTCTAAGTCTTCCACCTCTTCTGCTAGACTCCCTCTAAGTCTTCCCCTTCTTCTGCAAGACTCCCTCTAAGTCTTCCCCCTCTTCTGCTAGTCTCCAAGTCTTCCCCCTCTTCTGCAAGACTCCCTCTAAGTCTTCCCCCTCTTCTGCTAGACTCCCTCTAAGTCTTCCCCCTCTTCTTCTAGTCTCCCTCTAAGTCTTCCCCCTCTTCTGCAAGACTCCCTCTAAGTCTTCCCCCTCTTCTGCTAGTCTCCCTCTAAGTCTGCCTCCAATTCTTCCTCTACAGTTCTTCCAAATCTTCTTCTGGAGTCCCTCTAATTCTTCTCCTACAGTTCTCCTCCCAGCTGACTTCAGTACTAAAATGGACAACAGTGAGAGGCCAGAGCTGCCCTTGCAGCCTTGTTCCCTGGGGTTTATCTCAGCAGCTCTTGCTGACAGGAGTCCCTGCTTGCACTGAATACACTCAAGGGGAGCAAAACCACATGAAGAGACCTGGACTTATGCCTTTGAGGAACTTCAGCTAAACAACAAAGCAGAAACGAACCTTGAAGGCCCAGCATGCTCTGAATAGTCAAGTTTTCCCCAAGCTGGCTCCAGAGAAAGGTAACTGAAAGCCATCCTCCCCTTCCCCAGGTTCCTTTCAGTCAGGTTTGTCCTGAGGGCAACACTCCAAACTTACTTTCTTACGGAGCCTTTCTGCAGCATCTAGCTCAGCCTTAATGGTCTTGTCAAACTTGTTCAAGAGCTTTGGCTTCTTCTTCTTTTTAGCTAGAAGAGATATAAAAGCCACACAGTTGATCACTTCTTCTGTGGGGCAGCCTTTAACAAGTGACTAAGGCTGTGCTGGTGAAGTGCCTGAGTTTCAAACGTGGCACTGCCACCCTGCGCTGAAATTATTCTCTTGCCACAGTCAAGGCAAGCAGTCTGCAGGTCAAACTGGAACAGGCTGCCCAGAGCAGTGGTGGAGTCTCCACCCCTGGAGGGGTTTCCAAGCCCTGGAGATGTGGTGCTGAGGGCCATGGGTTAGTGGTGACCTGGCAGTGCTGGGGTGAGGGTTGGACTCCATGATCTGAAAGGTCTTTTCCAACCAAACCAGCTCTGTGATTCCATAACCTCTCTGCCACCCTCCATTACCAAGAGGTATTCTCTTCCCACTTTCAGCACAGTCCTCCATCAGCTCCAGAGCAGCAGGGGATCAATATGAAAAGCTGGAGAGGAGCTGCTCACATCAATATTACTCAGCTGCTAGGCACCACCACAAGACAGTAAACATTACACAACGAGCAACCATTTCCATCTCCCATCCTACTCCCACCTTCCAGGATTCTCCAGGGAGCATTCAGTGCAACCATCAAGCATTCCTCTATATCAAGCAGATAGCCTCCTAGCTCCCTGCAGGGCTATGGCCATAAATTACCCCTTGCCTCCTCCTAAGTGTAATAATCTTTTAGCAGATGTGACCCAATATATTAAAGCCAACGTTACAAAGCAGCAAGCTTGTCTGCTGGCAGTGGGAAACAAACCCAACAACGTGGCATTTCCTTCCTTCAGGGGCTCAGGCTGTTCAGTGTGGAGCTGGAGTGAACCCAGGGAGGTGGCAGAGTCCCCATCCCTGGAGGTGTTCAAGAGGGGAATGGATGTGGCACTTGGAGCCATGGTTTAGTAGTTATGAGGTGTTGGGTGACAGGTTGGACTTGATGATCTCTGAGGTCTTTTCCACCCTCATTGATCCTGTGAATGCAGGAGCACACCACTGCTGGGGTGATGTGCAGGCCAGGGCTGCTGGAGCATTCCAATGGTTACAAATCTTTGCCCCATCAAACTAGGGCTGAGCACCACCCTCCAGTGAGGAGTTTTAGGTCACAGAATCACAGAAACATTGTGGTGGGAGGTCATCAAAGTCCAGCCCTTACCCCAGCACTGCCCCATGGCCCTCAGCACCACATCTCCACAGCTTTGAAGCTCCTCCAGGGTTGGAACTCCACCACTGCCCTGGGACAGCCTTGACAAGCCTTTGGGGGAAGAAATTGTTCCTCCTGTCCAACCTAGGCCTCCTCTGGTACAACTTGAGGCCATTTCTTCTCATCCTATGGCTTGTTCCTTGGGAGAAGAGATCAGCTCCCACCTGGCTTCAGCTTCCTTTCAGGGACAGTGCTGCACTCAGGGAGACTTCCATGTAAGAAGGTGGATTTGAGTTCTCTCCTATTGTCATTTTCACATTAAGGGAGCAGGGAGCATTCCTTAATTGACAGCAGCCAAACCCCAACCATCCTGTGCTAGATTCACTGATCTGTTATGCATGGGAGGAGGCTTTTCAGCAGGGCCTGTTGTGACAGGACAAGGTGTGATGGTTTGAACTAAAAGAGGAAGGATTCAGACTTGAGAGAAGAAATATTTTACCCTGAGGGTGGTGAGACCCAGGCCCATGTTGCCCAGGGAGGTGGGGGATGGAACCCCCTGGAACCATTCCAGGCCAGGTTAATCATAGGATTGTCAGGGCTGGAAGGGACCTCAAGGCTCAGCCAGTCCCAACCCCCCTGCCATGGGCAGGGACACCTCACACCACAGCAGGTTGCTCACAGCCACCTCCAGCCTGGCTGCAAACACCTCCAGGCAGGAGGCTTCCACCACCTCCCTGGGCAGCCTGTGCCAGGCTCTCACCACCCTCATGGGGAAGAACTTCCTAACATCCAATCTCAATCTCCCCATTTCTAGTTTTGTTCCATTCCCCCCCAGTCCTATCCCTCCCTAACACCCTCACAAGTCCCTCCCCAGCTTTCTTGGAGCCCCCAGCAGATACTGGAAGGTCACAATTAGGTCTCCTGGGAGCCTTCTCCTCTCCACACTGAACAGCCCCAACTCCCTCAGTCTGTGCTCATAGCAGAGCAGCTCCAGCCCTCTGCTCATCCTCATGGCCCTTCCCTGGACACCTTCCAGCCCCTCCAGATCCTTGTTTGGGGTTGGTCCTTGGTTGTTTGGGGTTCTGAGCAAGCTGCTCTAGCTGCAGATGTCCCTGCTGACTGCAGGACTCAACTAGATGACCTTGACAGGCCCCTTCCAACTCACTGTGGGGGTGTTGGTCTGGATGAGGTTTCAAAGTCCCTTCCAACCCAAACCATGACTCTGTGCCAGTATTTTGGGGCAGGAAGTCAATGAAGACATTCATTTCTGGGGTTTGGCCAAAGGGTTGCTTGATTCCAGCCTTTGAATGAAGCCAAAAGGCCTCATGATGGAAAGGGAGCAGTGACTAAATCCATCCCCAGACTGAAATGATCACTCAGCAATGGTTTCTTATGACCAACATCTCCACCCAGCCAAGAGCCACTTTAGACAGAAGACCCTGCAGAACACTTTTTACTGCAAGGGAAATTGCTCTGGGGCAACTGCAGCCAGAGATTGATGATGGTCATTAGACTCCATGGCTTTATTAGTCCCTCAAATGCCCCAGATTTTATTGTCTGATTGCTTCCCCAGATAAGTTGATTAGAGAGGTTTTGCTTGTTCTACCAGCAGACTTTAGAAAGAGCTTTCAATTATTGTGGTGCTGCTGCCTCTGAATTGTCTGGATGCAGTCAGCTGGGTTTACACCTTCCAAGAGATCATTTCTGGAAGCCCATGAAGCAAGTGGCTCACTTGCACTATCTGTCTCACCTAATGAGCCTCCCAAACAGCAGGACAATGACAGGAGGCTTTCATCATCATCAAATTCCCATTCAAATGCTCACTGAGAAGCAACACAATTTCCAGACCTCATTTGGGTAATGATGTGGGCCCAGTGTGAGGAAGGAGGACAATTGCTTGAGCAAATTTAGCATTCCAGGTAAAAGCATCAAGTCTGCTAATGTTTGCCTGTGGTGTTCAGCTCATAACTGAAACACAAACTTGGACTGGGAAGGTCAGAGTATTTGAGGGGAGGAGGCAAGGGGACTCACACAGAATCCCAGCATGGTGGGGGCTGCAGGGGACCTCTGGAGATCATCCAGACCCACCCTTTGCTAAAGCAGCCACAGCAGCTTGCCCAGGATCACAATGCCCAGGTGGGTTGAAGCCTCTCCAGAGGAGGAGACTCCACAGCCTCTGTGGGCAGCCTGCTCCAGGGCTCCAGCACCCTCACACCAAAGTTTTGCTTCCTGCTCAGGTGGAACCTCCTGGCTTCCAGTTTGTGCCTGTTACCCCTTGTCCACTCACTGGACACCACTGAAGAGTCTGGCTCCATCCTCTTGCCCCCTGCCCTTTAGCTTGTGATCAGCACTGAGATCCCAGTGTCAGCATTGTGAGGCCAGGCTCCCAGTGCTGTTGGCAAAGCCCTGCTCCTCCCCATCAAACCTCCTCTGCATGCTCCTACCTGAACTAAGGCAGGCAGAACCCCCCACTGGGTCAACACAGAACTGACAAGGACTGATTTTGGTGCCCCTTGTCTCCCCCAGCTTACTCCAGCAGACAGCCCAGGTTGCCTCTTGCCCAGAGACAAGGTGGTAAAGCTGTGACCTCCTGAGCCCTAAACCATCAGTACAACACTGAACATTTTACTCCTCAAACAGTAGCAGCTCTTAAGAGCAGCCTGTGCCCACCTAAGAGGGGGAAGTCACTGCTGCCAGCTTTGGGAATGGCTGTGTGTTCATCTACAGAGGCAGCTGCACTCTGCCTGCTTGTTCAGCCCCAGCTGACCCACAAACCTTGTACAGGAGCTAAGCTCCACCACTACTCAGCCTGATTTAAGTCAGTCCTCCAGGAAAGCAAGCTTTGGACTTGCAGGATGTTACTTCCAGACTTACCTTTCTCTGCTTTGTCTTGCTCAGCTTCTTTTTTGCTTTTCCCTAGAACATTAAAAAATATCATTTCACTGGCACTGACTTGTGTGAAGAGAAACAAGCAAATGGGAGCTAAACCTCAAAATCATTGGGCCAACAGGACTTGGAAATTCCCCTTCAGATACTCAGTAGATTTTGGGGGTACACACATGACAAAAGCAGGGAAAAAACCCTGTTCACTCATTAAACATTTCTTGGAACTCTACTTCCATCTCTAATCCACCCAAACCCATCCCATCTCTAACCCACCCAATCCATCCCATCTCTAACCCACCCAATCCACCCAACCCATCCCTCTCAGACCCACCCAAACCCATCCCTCTCTGACCCACCCAACCCATCCCTCTCTGACCCACCCAGCCCAGCCCTCTCTGACCCACCCAACCCCATCCCTCTCCGACCCACCCAACCCATCCAATCTCCGACCCACCCAATCCATCCACCCCTCTCTAACCCACCCAACTCATCCCTTTCTAACCCACCCAGCCCAGCCCTCTCTAACCCACCCAACCCATCCCTCTCTAACCCACCCAACCCCATCCCTCTCTAACCCACCCAACCCCATCCCTCTCTAACCCACCCAATCCATCCACCCCTTTCTAACCCACCCAGCCCAGCCCTCTCTAACCCACCCAGCCCAGCCCTCTCTAACCCACCCAACCCATCCCTCTCTAACCCACCCAACCCCATCCCTCTCTAACCCACCCAACCCCATCCCTCTCTAACCCACCCAATCCATCCACCCCTTTCTAACCCACCCAGCCCAGCCCTCTCTAACCCACCCAGCCCAGCCCTCTCTAACCCACCCAACCCATCCACCCCTTTCTAACCCACCCAACCCCATCCCTCTCTAACCCACCCAACCCATCCAATCTCCAACCCACCCAATCCATCCATCCCTCTCTAACCCATCCAACCCATCCCTAACCCACCCAGCCTGGCCCTCTCTAACCCACCCAGCCCATCCAAATCCATCTACACTTATGTGACTAAAAGGTCAACTACACATGTGATGACAAGGTAAAAAAGCCATGATCCAGTATTCCTTCCCCATAAACTTAAGAGAAAAGACTCAAAAGAGAGGCCAGAAGGCTTTTTGGTTACAGCTATCTGCATAGAATCACTGAATGGTTTGGGTTGGGAGGGACCTGAAAGAGCATCTACTTGCAAGCCCTGAGACACTTGGGTGCTCCCTATTCCAACCAAGTTTTCAACAGCTCACCTAGAAGATTTAGGCAGGAAATAATGACAGCAGGAAGACAAAGAGATATTCTTCTGTGTTTTATTGCAGCCACACATGAGAACAGATTAAATACACATCTCTTTAACAGCCTGCTTGACCTTGCTCAGAGCTTGGCAGAGTTTTGTAAACATGAAGCACGTTAAAAAAAACAACCACACCACCAAAATAAATCACATAACCCAGGTACAAAATGCTTAAAAAGTCTGATCACAGCATCATAAAACTCTCACAGTCCCAGGATTCTGCCCACAGGCTGCCACTTTGAAGACACAAACAGAAAACACCACCCCACACCCCCTCCCCACCCCCAAAGTCCTGCACTCCCCAGGCTCAAATCATTCCCACAAAATATGGCTTTGGAAAGATTATTGCTCTGCAATTCACAGCTCATCTCACTAGGAAAACAACAGCAACCCCCCCGAGCAAAGCATCCCACCCCCCAGCACATCACAGTCTACGAGGATTATTGCTCTCCTGAAAAGTCGAAAGGAAATCACTTAGGGACAGCCGCGGCTGCCGAGCAGCCCCCGGGCTCCAGCTCACCCAGAGTCCTCCTGCAAGCCCCAGGGGGAAAAGGCCAGCACAGGATGTCCCTCTCACTGCCCGTGTGAGCAGCTCAGAACCCGACTTCAAAACAGTGGCAGAGAAAGGAGACATCTCCCTGGCAACCACAAGGCAACCACTGCCAGGGTCACCAAACTCATTTGTCTTCTTAAAAAGGATCTTACTTCTCCTCCTTGGTATCTCTCTTTCTGCTCCTTGCTATCTCTCTTTCTGCTCCTTGGTATCTCTCTTTCTGCTCCTTGCTATCTCTCTTTCTCCCCCCTACTCATTTTATTTCTTCCATTATTGTTATTTCTCCCCCTATTATTGTTATTTCTCCCCCCTATTATTATTATTTCTTTCCCCTATTATTATTATTTCTTCTCCCTATTATTATTTCTCTTATTATTTTGTTTCTCCCCCTCTTATTTTCATTCCCCCCCCCTTCATTTTAATTCCCCCCTATTATATTTCTCCTCCATTAATTTCCCCCTATTATTTCCCCCCCATTATTCTATTCCTTCTCCTCTTAATTTTATTCCTTCTCCTCTTATTTTTATCTCTCCCCCTATTATTTCATTTCCTCTCCTATAATTTTAATTTCCATTATTTTTTCCCCCTATTTTCCCCCTCCTCCTCCTATTTTCCCCCCTCCTTCTCCTATTTTCCCCCCTTCTCCTATTATTTTTCCCCCTTCTATTATTTCCCCCCCATTATTTTTCCCCCTCCTTCTCCTAGTATTTTCCCCCCTCCTCCTATTATTGCCCCCCATTATTTCCCTCTCCTCCTATTATTTTCCCCTCCTTCTCCTATTTTCCCCTTCCTCCTATTATTCCCCCCCATTATTTCCCCCTCCTCCTATTATTTTCCCCTCCTTCTCCTATTATTCCCCCCCATTATTTCCCCCCTCCTCCTCCTATTTTTCCCCCTTCTCCTATTGTTTTTCCCTTCCTTCTCCTATTATCTCCCCCCCATTACTTCCCCCTTCTCCTATTATTTTCCCCTCCTTCTCCTATTATCTCCCCCCCATTACTTCCCCCCTCCTCCTACTATTTTTCCCCCCTTCCCCTATTGCTTTTCCCCCTTCTCCTTTTATTTCCCCCCCTTCTCCTTCTATTCCCCTCCCTCCCTTCTCCTATTATAATCCCCCCTTCCCCCCCACCCCCCCCCACCCCCCTTCTCCTGTTATTTATTTACTTCTCCTATTATTTTTGGTTAGGTTTGCTCTCTCCTATTATTTCCCCCCCCCCCCCCCGTAAGCTCCTGTACCAGGCTTGGAGATGTCCTATAAGAAAAATAATAAAATCAATCACAGCAATTATTCCTGAGCCAAAAAAAAACCCCAAACCAACCCCACAAAGGAACATCTGCAAAACTCCACAGCATAAAATATGTCTTTGTCATGGAGGAAGAGCAGCAGAGAATGGGTTAAAGAAATGCCCCCAGTTATAGCGGGTTTGGAAAGCACTCCAAGGCTCCACTCCAGAGGTACCATTCACAACTGCAGGCCTTCCACGCTGACATCCTTCCTTTCTTCTTCCTTCCTTTCTGAAAACTTTCAATCCCCAAAGCTTTTTCTGCTTTCAAAGGAAATTTCCAAGTCAGCTGTTGGCACAAATTCGACTTTTTGCTTCAGCTTTGAGCCCTTTCTATTGGGAGGCAAACCAGAAAGAATCTCCCTGAGCTCAGCATGATCCCAGGTGTGCTGCAATCCACACTGACTCCCTGCCTGCCCAGCACCCAGTTCTCAGCCAGTTTTTGCTTGGAAAGGAAGAAGAAGGGAAACAACCACCTCACATCTGCCTAAATACAAACCTTGTAGAGCACACAGAAAGGTTTTGCTGAATGCAAACTGCCCTTTTCCTAGCCTCAATTAATAAAGTGATAAACTACCCTTTACTAGTCTGAATTAACCAAGTGATTGAGTCAACTGCCCTTCACTAGTCTGAATTAGCCAAGTGATTGAGTCAACTGCCCTTCACTAGTCTGAATTAACCAAGTGATTGAGTCAACTGCCCTTCACTAGTCTGAATTAGCCAAGTGATTGAGTCAACTGCCCTTCACTAGTCTGAGTTAACCAAATGATTGAGTAAATTTCCTTTTCCTACTCTGAATTAACCAAATGATTGAGTAAAATGCCTGTTCCTACTCTGAATTAACCAAGTGATTGAGACAACTGCCTTTTACTAGTCTGAATTAACTAAATCATTGAATAAAGTGCCCTTGGTCTGAACTAACCAAGTGATTGAGTAAATTGCCATTTCCTACTCTGCATTAACCAAGTGATTTAGGCAACTACCCTTTTCCTAATCTGAATGGATTCATTTAGTGAACTGCCTTTTACTAGTCTGATTTAATAAAGTGATTGAGTAAATTGCCTGTTCCTACTCTGAATTAACCAAGTGATTGAGTAAAATGCCTGTTCCTACTCTGAATTAACCAAATGATTGAGTCAACTGCCCTTTTCCTACTCAGAATGAAGGTAGTAAACTGCCTTTAAATAGCCTGACTGAAGAAAGTAATTTAGTCAACTGCCCTCTTCCTAGTCTGAGGGAATGAACTAACTTCCTGAACTGCCCTTTTATTAGGACTGAGTTGATGAAATCATTTAGTAATCTGCCTTTTAAGAGCCTGAACAAATAAAGCCATTTAGTAAATGGCCCTCTCCTAGTCTGAAGGAACAACATCATTTAGTAATCTCTCTGTTAATAGCCTGAATGGAGGAAATCATTTGGTGAACTGCCACTGACTAGTCTGGATTAATGCAGTAGTTGGGTAAACTGCCCTTTTATTAGTCTGGATGAATGAAAGAGTTTAGTAATCTGCCTTTTAATAGGCTGAATGAATGAAATCATTTAGTCATCTGCCTTTTAATAGGCTGAACGATTAAAGTAATTCAGTACACTGCTTTCCCCTGGTCTGACTTAATAAAACACATTTAGTGATCTGCCTTCTAATGGTCTGAATGCATAAAGTGATTTAGTAAACTGCCATTTAGTCTGAATTAATCAAATTATTAAGTCATCTGCTTCTTGCTAGTCTGAACGACTAGAACAATTCAGTAATCTGCTTTTTGCCCCTCTGAATGACTAAAACAATTCAGCAAACTACCTTTGAATGACTGCAATAATTCAGTGAGCTGCCTTTGAGTGGTCTGAATGACTAAAATCATACAGTAAACTACCTCTGACTGACTAAAATCATTCAGGAGAGTACATTTGAATGACTAAAATCATTCACTAAACTACCTTTGAATGACTAAAATCATTCACTAAACTACCTTTGAATGACTAAAATCATTCACTAAACTACCTTTGAATGACTAAAATCATTCACTAAACTACCTCTGAATGACTAGAATCATTCAGTAAACTACCTCTGAATGACTAAAATCATTCAGTAGAGTACCTTTGAATGACTAAAATGATTCAGTAAACTGCCTTTGAATAGTCTGAATGACCAAAATCGTTCAGTAAACTACCTCTGCATGACCAAAATCATTCAGTAAACTACCTCTGCATGACTAAACTCATTCAGTAAACTCACCTTGTAATAGTCTGAATGACTAAAATCATTCAGTGACCTCTCTCCTTACTAGTCTGAACCAAAGACAAACATTTTCTCCTGCTCAAAGCCAGCTGAAACTCAAGGAGTGTAACTGTTGACATAACATCAGTGCAAAAAAACAGCCCCCCCACCCCACCAAACCCCCAAACCCACCACCACCACACCCCCAAAAGTCAAACTTCACAGCAGGGTGTGGGCTTGCTTAGTGTTCCACGAGCTGCAGCTCAGATCAGCATTCACAAACCACTTCAAGCCAAGCCAAGCCACGATCAGCACAGGTTTTGTTTGAGCCCAAACTGCTCTGCACAGAGCCCACAGTGACAGATCAGAGACGAAAAGGTGAAAGGAAAGGCAACCACAAAACAAACCCCCCCAAGCCACAACCCTGCCCTTTGCTGCTACTTCATAAATAGGAAGAGTTAACACAAGGGGCTGAGAACCAAGGGGGGAAAAACTGCAGCTCAAAAACTGCCACAAACACAGAAGAGATAAAAAAAAAAAAGGGGGGGGAGAACAATAATTCCTTAAAACTTAACCCAAGAGGAAAAACCAAACCCCCCAAAAAACAGGATAAAATTAACATTAAAAAAAAAAAACCCCACCCCAAACCACCCCCAAAAAAAGCTCACTAAAATGCCAGTTGGGCTACAACCCATTCACAACAGCTTAGTGTTTTGCTCCCCCCAAAGCCTGAGCTGTTTGGGAGTGGCAGCATAGGATCTAGCAGAACCATCTGCTCCCCCTCCCCCTCTACTTTTGTGTGTGTCTGTGGTTTTGTTTTTGTAGAGGATGGTTTAGGGCTGGTCCTCCTGATGTAGGGATTGTTTCTTTTGAAGCTTTAAGTATCTGAAAAAATAAGGGGAAAGCTCTATTAAAGGACCAACCAAAACACAGCTTCCTCTAAAAAACCTCCCCCTCTCCCACCTCCCCCCCCCAAAAAAGCCACCTAAAAAATGCCCTAAATGGTTAAAAATGAAACAGAAGACTGCAACTTTGGAGCAGAACAGCTCATGCCCAGCAGCTACCAGAATAACTCTACACCACGTTGCTGGCTGGGGGTGGGAAGTGCCAACTTTGAAGCATTTATCTAAGCACTAATTGCCTTTTTAATCTGGTTTGTTTTCAGCATATGGCACTTGCTTTACCTTGTCAGGATCTTGAAGGTCTCTTCCAACCTGGTTTGTTCCACTCTATTCCACTCCACTCCACTCCACTCTACTCCACTCCACTCCACTCTACTCCACTCCACTCCATTCTACTCCACTCCACTCCACTCTACTCCACTCCACTCCACTCCACTCCATTCTACTCCACTCCACTCCATTCTACTCCACTCCACTCCATTCTACTCCACTCCACTCCACTCCACTCCACTCCATTCTACTCCACTCCACTCCATTCTACTCCACTCCACTCCACTCTACTCCACTCCACTCCACTCCACTCCATTCTACTCCACTCCACTCCATTCTACTCCACTCCACTCCATTCTACTCCACTCCACTCCACTCCATTCTACTCCACTCCATTCCACTCCACTCCACTCTATTCTACTCCACTCCACTCCATTCTACTCCACTCCATTCTACTCCACTCCACTCCACTCCATTCTACTCCACTCCACTCCATTCTACTCCACTCCATTCTACTCCACTCCACTCCATTCTACTCCACTCCACTCCATTCTACTCCACTCCACTCCACTCCATTCCACTCCACTCCACTCCATTCTACTCCACTCCACTCCACTCCATTCTATTCTACTCCACTCCACTCCATTCTACTCCACTCCATTCTACTCCACTTCATTCTATTCCACTCCACTCCACTCCATTCTACTCCACTCCACTCCACTCCACTCCACTCTATTCTACTCCACTCCACTCCACTCCATTCTACTCTACTCCACTCCACTCCTCTCGACATTTAGGCCATGGCACAAATCCACTAAACCAATTTATTTCTTAGAATTAAATTCAAACTAATTAAAATTCAATTAAATACAGTTGAGACTGGAGATGAGGAAGGAATTCTTCCCAGCAAGGCTGGGGAGGCACTGGCACAGGCTGCCCAGGGAGGCTGTGGATGGCCCTCCCCTGGAGGTGCTCAAGGCCAGGCTGGATGAGGCCTTGAGCAAGCTGGGCTGGTGGGAAGTGTCCCTGCCCATGGCAGGGTGGGTTAGAACTGGATGATCTTCAAGGTCCCTTCCAGCCCAACCCATTCTATGAATCCATGATTTTCACTACATTTTTATAGGTCAAGGACACTTGAACTTGGACAAAAGGAGGCAGGGAATGAGGAAGGGACAAAGTTGTGAAGTGAATACTTCCCTACACATAAAGGGTTTCAGCAGCTGGCAAAGTAAGTGCTGGGCTACAGAGATGTCAAAGGTATGAGATGAAAAGGGAGGGGAGAAAAACCCTTCAGTATTTTATACCTAAACACAGACAACAAGGACCAAAAGCCAAGTGCAGGGAGGCAAGGAATCCTCAAACCTGCAATAGGCCTCCCTTACAGTGTGTCTCCAACAAGCATCATCCCATCACCACTACAGCACAAAGGAGGAGTCACCAAACATCCCAAATCAGAGCAGCTCCAAGCTGGCCTGGCACACAGAAATACAGACTGCAGCTGAGATACACCAGGGAAGGAACACTGGCCCTGGGCAGCCTGCTCTAGCCTGACTGCAGGGGGGTTGGACAAGATGACCTCTGAGGGTCCCTTCCAACCCCATGCAACCTGTGAAGCTGTCACCTGATACAAACAGGTTCCATGAGCTGATACTGCAGAAGATGAGGACTTTATGAGGAGACATCTGAGTATCTAAGAGTACAGAACACTGCCTCAAGTTATCACCCACACCCATGTCTCACACATGTCCAGACTGCACATTTAGAAAGCATAAAGCTGTTCTTCACTCAGAAGAGCTCTTGGCTGCCTCTGCTACAAGGAACTTTCACATTGTCACTGCTGAAACACCAGGAAATAACCAGCTCTGCATACCCAGTGGAATGGCATCACATGGACAGAGGAAAGAACACACCAGCACCCTCCCCCTGCTCAATCCTCCATCACTAATGACTCATAAAAGTCCCTGGTAAATCCAAACTTCATCATCTAAGAGGAAAATGTGGGAGTAAAACAATTGTGATGGGATAGTAGGAAGAAACTCTTTCCAGTGAGGGTGGTGAGAGACTGGGGCAGGTAGCCCAGGGAGGCTGTGGATGTGTTCATGGATAGACTGGATAAGGCTTTCAGCAACCAAGTCTAGTTGAGAGCTGTCCCTGCCCATAGCAGGGAGGTTGGAGTAGAAGATCTCGAAGGTCCCTTCCAACCTAAACCATTCTAGGATTCATTTCCTGCAAGGAAAGCCAAATCCCCACAGAACTACACCACCTAAGAGCTTCTCCATCCTGCAAAGATGAACCAACCCAGAGCTCCCCAGGCTAATCAGAACAGAAGCCTAACTGCCAGGGCTCTAGGACTGCAGCTGCTGCCCTGTGCTGCCCAGAGGTACACCCCACTCAGCACAACCACTTCCTTAGGAGGGACAAACAGCAACTTGCAATCACTAGCTCCAAGAAGCAGTTGAGAATGTAACAGTATGCAGCCTGCAAACCTGGAAGCTATTTAGCCACTCTGCAAATCCTCCTGGGAAGCTCTACTTTGGCTGTCAGGTGACAGGTGGAAGAGCTCTGAAAATCAGTTGTGGCAAGAGAAACCTGGTGGCATGGCAAACCAGTCCTGCCTGCACCTCAGTGCCCACAGGGCGTGCCACAGGCAGCCTCTGGCAGATCTGACTGGTGCCCAGAGCAGTGCCTGGATCACACCCAGGATGGTGCAAAGCAAGCCCCCACACCTTTTGAGACCCCAAGTGTTTCCATTTCCCTTTACAGCAAAAGCACCCAGCCCTGGCTGAAACTACTGCAGGTTAAGTGGTGAATTAAAACTACTCTCAGTTTTATTTGGAATGCTTCTATCTCTCTCCTTGAGACCCTGATTCCCCTCCTCTCCCCTAGACCCTGATCTTCTTCCTCTCCCCTGACACCCTGATTCCCCCTCCTCTACCCTGATTCCCCCTCCTCTCCCCTAGACCCTGATCTTCCTCCTCTCCCCTGACTCTCTGATTCCCCCTCCTCTCCCCTAGACCCTGATCTTCCTCCTCTCCCCTGACTCCCTGATTCTGCCTCCTCTCCCCTAGACCCTGATCTTTCTCCTCTCCCCTGACACTCTGATTCCCCCTCCTCTCCCCTGCCCCTGACTCTCTATAACCCAGTAATTATCACAAGTATTTACCCAGGGTAAGATGAAACTGTGAAACTTGTAATTGTCACAAGTATTGATCCACTGTAATGTGAAATGCACTGCCTCAAAACCAAGAAGCAGCTCTGAATGGCAGCAGAGAGCTCCCTCCACTCCTCTCCACAATGCCATTTGTTTCCAAGCTTCCCAGCTAGCCAAAGATTCATTTTCTGGGGAAAGAGGGGGGGGAAAAAAACCCCAAAGCCAAGCTGAACTTACCCACTGCATCATCATTCAAATAATCCTCAGCTTGAGCAGGAGTTTCTGTAAGCCAGAAGTGTACAAACAGCAATTAAAACTGAGCAGCTCCCTAAGGAACCAGAAGAAGTTGTGGTGGTTTTATTTCCCCCCACAGAAGCATGGATTGGCAGGGTTGGAAACAGCAAAGAAATCTTCAGCTGCACACCCCCTGACCTGGCCACTTTTATCAGCATCAGTTTTTCTCAGCTGGGAGAACTCCCAGAGGGGTAAATGCAAAAGGCAAAGTCTAAACATCAGCTCAGGTAGCCTCCATAAAGTTCTTATTCAACTCCAAGTTCCACAGAGACTGACTTCATGGAATGGTTTGGGCTGGAAGGGACCTTAAAGGTCATCCAGTTCCAATCCCCCTGCCATGGGCAGGGACACCTCCCACTAGCCCAGGATGCTCAAGGCCTCATCCAGCCTGGATCTTTAACACCCCCAGAGAGGAGGCATCCACAACCTTCTTGGGCAACCTGTTCCAGAGTGTCACCACCCTTGTACTGAAGAACTTCTTCCTCAGCTCCAGTCTAACCCTGCTCTGCCTCAGCTTCAAACCATTCCCCCTTGTCCTGTCTCTAGACACCCTCAGGAAAAGTCCTTCTGCAGCCTTTCTCTAGGATCCCTTCAGGTACTGGAAGGTAGCTCTGAAGTCCCCTCAGAGTCTTCTCTTCTCCCAGCTGAACACCCCCAGCTCCCTCAGCCTGTGCTCACAGCAGAGGTGCTGCAGCCCTTGGATCATCCTTGTGGCCTCCTCCTCTGGACTCCAAGAGTTCAAGCAAGAGGTAATTTACAAACCTGATTCCTCTGGTTCTGTGGCCACATCATCTTCTGTCTGCTTGCTTTCTACTGTGGCAAAGGAAAGAAGTGGGGAAAGTCACACATGGTATAGTCACCATTATTGAGTTTCCTTCCCCACCAGCCACCCACTAAGTATCAAACAAGAAGGAAGACTTCAGCTGCAGAGCAACCAACTGGGTTAGCTTCAGTGCAGGCAAAAGCTGAGCTCCTACTTATTGATGACTTCCATTGTTAGGACATCCTCCCCAGAGTGAGTTTATTTGCAATTGTTGTGTCAAGCAGAATGGTCTGGGCTGGGAGGGACCTCCAAAAGTCCTCCAAGTCCAATGCCCTCTGCATTAAGCAGGGGTATCCTCTACTAGATCAGGTTGCCCAGAGCCTTCTCAAGCCTCACTTTGAGTGTCTCCAGGAAGGAAGCCTCAATTACCTCCCTGGGCAACCTGTAGCAGTGTCCCAGCACCCTCATGGTAAAGAGCTTTTGTTACCCCATTTAATGATATTTGAACACAGTTTTCCAATGGGAAAAATCCAATGAAATACAACATCAAATCCTACACACTGTGCTCAGCCTTCTTCTGCTTAGGGGCCACAACAGATGAGCTGAGGGCTGGAACACCTCTGCCACGAGGCCAGGCTGAGAGAGCTGGAGCTGTTCAGCCTGGAGAAGAGAAGGCTTCAGGGAGGCCTTCTGGTGGCCTGTCAGGGTTTAAGAGGGCCTCTAAGAAAGATGGGAACAGACTTTCCAGCAGGGCCTGCTGTGGCAGGACACGGAGAGATGGGTTCAAACTGAAAGAGGAAGATTGAGATTGGACATAAGGAAGAAATTCTTTACAATGAGGTTGCCCAGACAAGTTTTAGATGTCCCATCACTGGAAGTGTACAAAGTCAGGGTGGATGAGGCTTGAAAGTGTCCCTTCCCATGGGCAGGGAGTTGGAGCAGATGATCCTTCAATGTCCCTTCCAAGCCAACCCATTCCAGGACTCTGTACAGCATCTTTCCTGCTTTGGTTGCTTTGACTTCTTTGTTCATTTCTTTTATTGCATTAACAAATAAGAAAGGAAGGGGAACAAAGCTGTCTTTCACAGCCTATAAACCTCCTACCTGGTGGCTCTTTATCAACATCAAACTCTTCAATAACTTCATCTGCAAGAGAAAGTGAAAGCAGAGAGTCAGCTTTCTTTTCTTCACCACCAGAGCTCATCAAACACTTTGTGATCGCAGCTTCAGAATATTCACCTGGCTCTGTGGCTTCATTCACCTCCTCTGGAATGTCCTCAGCAGCTAAGGAAATGTTCAATGCAGAGCAATGATGAAGAAAACATTCAATGGAGAGAAGTAATGAACCATACAATCACTCAGGTTGGAAAAGACCTTTAAGACCATGGAGCCCAACCATAACCCAGCTCCCATGACCACTAAACCATGTCCTGAAGCACCATATCTACAGCTGCTCAAACTCTTCCAGTCATGGTCACTCCACCACCTGCCTGGGCAGCCTGTTCCAACCCCTCAGCACTCCCTCAGTGAAGAAGTTTTTCCTCATGCTCAACCTAAGCCTTCCCTGGCACAACTTCAACCCATTGCCTCTCATCTTGTTGCTGGGTATTTGTGAGAAGAGAAGAGACCAAGCCCAGCCTCACTCCAGTTTCCCATCAGGGAGCTATAGTGAGCAATAAGATCTCCCCTCAGCCTTCCCTTCTCCATACTAAACAGCTCTCAGCTCCCTCAGCCACTCCTCACATGATGCCCTCCAAACCCCTCACCAGCATCATTGCTCTTCTCTGGACATGCTCCAGCCCCTAGATGCCTTTCCTGTGCTATGGAGCCCAGCACTGAACCCAGGGCTCAAGCAGTGGCCTCACCAGGGCAGAGTACAGCAGCACAGTCATTGCCCTGCTCCTGCTGGACTCATTGCTTTTGATCCAGGCCAGGATGCTGTTGGCCACCTGGGCACACAGCCAGCCAACCACCAGCACCCCCAGATCCTTTTCCACCAGGCTGCTTTCCAGCCAGCCTGCCCCAGGCCTGTAGCATTGCTTCAATCCACTCCCTCTCATGCAAGTTCATGTAGGTCTTTGTATTAGAAACTAAAATATAGCTGTAATAATTTACTAAGGAAAGGATGCTGAACTCTCAGCTCCAATGCCTTGAGTTTTGGGGTGGCATTTTTTGTCTTGGTTTGGGGCCAAAATTCAATGAAGCTTCAATAGAAGAAACTAAGGCTCTGGGCTGTACCTGTGTCCTGTTCCATTGCATCTTCTAGAGCCAGCTCAGAGTCACCTTAAACAAAAATATTGGGTATTTTATAGTCTAATCAAGTTTTCAACAGCTAAGTAGAACAAAAGAGGTTAAAAAGGTCACAGGTTCAGGTCCAGAATAACAGAACTAAACATAGGGATTGAATGCTACCTGGCACTAAGTCACACAGCAGAATAACTTCAGAGAATCACAGAATGGGTTGGGCTGGAAGGGACCTTAGAGATCACCCAGGTCCAACCCCCCTGGAGTCTGACAAAAATCCACCAAAATTATACCTGGAGTCTCATACAGTTCAGCCTCCACTGCTCCAAGATCAACTGCTTCAAGATCATCTGCCCCAAGCTCAGCATCTGAGAAAGAGAGAAAGAAAGAAAGAGAGAAGTGTTTAGAAATGTTAACATTCTGGAAGGAGAGTCAAATTTCTAAGCAGAGATTTTCAGTAAGTGTCTCCTGATGACAGCCAGAGGGTGACAGAGAGTGAAAGAAGAGCACTTTTCATCTGGTTTTCACATACAATGCTGAGGGCTTCTCTACACACTGACTCCAGGCACATCTGCTCAGCAAAAATGGCAATTCTCAGTCATGGCTTTTGCTGAGGCACATTTCCATCTCTCTGCTCTTATCTTTGGTAACACTGAATTAAGAGATTTAGTCACTCAGCTACCTTTCTGATCTGAGTCTGGTGCTTCATATGCTTCTGGCACTTCACTCTCTAACCCCTGCAGCAAGTCATCTGTGGCAGGAGCTTCAAAAGTTTCTCCATGTATTTCTTCCTCTGCTTGCCACTGGTCATTCACGCTTTCACCAGCATCTTCATGCCTCTCTCCTAAGCAGGGACACAGACTGTTAGAGAGCACAAACCCTCTGGGACATTCTCCCACCAGCAAGCACTCGGTTTTCAGCACAGCCTTCATGTTTCTCAACTAAGCTGCAAAAGGGATGAGTTGGGTGAGTGGGAATGGGAGAGGAGAGGGAATGGGAGAGGAGAGGGAATGGGAGAGGAGAGGGAATGGGAGAGGAGAGGGAATGGGAGAGGAGAGGGAATGGGAGAGGAGAGGGAATGGGAGAGGAGAGGGAATGGGAGAGGAGAGGGAATGGGAGAGGACAGGGAATGGGAGAGGAGAGGGAATGGGAGAGGAGGGGGAATGGGAGAGGAGAGGGAATGGGAGAGGAGAGGGAATGGGAGAGGAGAGGGAATGGGAGAGGAGAGGGAATGGGAGAGGACAGGGAATGGGAGAGGAGAGGGAATGGGAGAGGAGGGGGAATGGGAGAGGAGGGGGAATGGGAGAGGAGGGGGAATGGGAGAGGAGAGGGAATGGGAGAGGAGAGAACAGACCAGGCTGGAAGAGACCTTCAAGATCATCACATTCAACCTATCATCCAACACCATCTAATCAACTAAACCATGGCACCAAGCACCCCATCAAGTCTCCTCCTGAACACCAGCAGTGGAAATCCAAAGTGCCTGCACTGGCTTGCCCACAGCAGAAGCCATCTCTGCTTATGCATTCCTGCACTCTATGCCCAGGGCAGTGGTGGAGTCCCCATCCCTGCAGGGGCTTCAGAGCTGGGGAGGTGTGGTGCTGAGGGCCATGGTTTAGTGGTGACCTGGCAGGGATGGGTTAAGGGTTGGACTTGGGGATCTTAAGGGTCTCTTCCAACCAAAATGTTTCTGTAACTCGATGATTTTGAGGAAGTTTCTGTCCACTGACTGATTTGAGCTCCTGCCCCCAAACCCCTCTGGGTGAGAGGCCACAGTGTCAGGATTTGGTGACTGAGCTTACTGAATTCTCTTGAGAACGAGACATGAGCTGATGAGGAGGTTTTGTGCAGGCAGAAGTGCACACCAAAGCCAGGCTCTGAGCTTCACCTAGCCTGTGGCAGCATTTATGAACTCCTCAGTGATTTCTAAGCAGCAATGCATTACCAGGCTGGGAGTGGAGATCTTCATGAACAAGAGACTGAATTTCCTCCTCCAGCTGCACATCAGCATTCTCGTGCTCTGCAAGGATTACAAATTGCAGTGAAGGTAAATGCAGAAGGCAAGGTCCAAACATTAGCTCAAGGCTTGGAGCCTTCAGGAGCCTCCATAAAGTTCTTATTCTATTCACAAAGTTCCACAGAGATTGAATTCATAGAATGGGTTGGGTTGGAAGGGATCTTGAAGATCATCCAGTTCCAACCCCCCTGCCATGGGCAGGGACACCTCCCACCAGCCCAGCTTGCTCAAGGCCTCATCCAACCTGGCCTTGAACACCTCCAGGGAGGAGGCAGCCACAGCCTCCCTGGGCAACCTGTTCCTGCCTTGGTGCAGCTCTGGAACTCATGCAATTACAAAACCAGTTTGTTTTTGATTGCTCTCCAAGGGTTGCATCAGTCACATCAGATTCATTATCAACAGCCATCCCTGTTAAACAAACTGCAGTACATAAGCAACCCACAAACACACAGCTCCATTCTTCTACCCACAGAACTAACCCAATGCATTCACATGCTAAGGAAACAGAATTCCTGCTCAACACAAGCATCCCATCTCTTGCTTCACCAGTGCTTTACAAGAGCCTTACCTGATTCCACATAGGGCTTCTCATCAGGCTGGATGCTCTCCTCAGGCTCAGGTGATGCTGGCTGTGCTGGGACAGATCTTTCTTTAAGGCCTGCATTTTTCAGTTACAAAGTTAACTTCATGCTCTTTGGGATCCCATTCAATCATAAACTAAGAGAGCTGTTTCCATTAAGCTAACTGAGGTTAAGCTCTCCTAAATGTATTCAAACAATGACTCATAATTACAGGGCTGGCCTGAGAGACAGAGAGACTGCAGGGTGTTCAGCTAAGAAACAAGTTTGTTTTGAAGACAGACATAGAAAGAGGAGGGGGAGAAAGGGACAGAAAATTAAGCACTTGCCTTTTATTTCAAAGGCACTGAACAAGTGGCCAGGGCTATTCTCAGCATTCATTCAGTATCCAGGAGAAAAACAGGCAGCAGGTTTTCTTTCCTCACTGGTTTCCCTTTGAGCAAAATGTGCTTCACATGATCAGTTCTGTAGGGGTTTGCTTTAAATGAAGAACTAATTGGAAGTTCATGAAATGTGGTGCAGAATGAGAAGAGGGAGTTGAGTTCCCTGACTCTCAGATGGTATGAGACCTGGAGTTTCTTCAAGAGGAGCACAGTCTCTCTCCAGCTTCTTCTGGCAACTAAATGACTACAGCAGAACTATGATGGAATCTCACCACTAAGATTCACAGAATGGGTTGGGTTGGAAGGGACCTTAAAGATCATCCAGTTCCAACCTCCCCTGCCATGGGAAGGGACACCTTCCACTAGACCAGGTTGGCTCAAGGCCTCATCCAGTCTATCTTAAACACTTTTGGGGAGGAAGAATCAATAAGGTTGGAAGAGACCTCAAGGATCATCAAGCCCAACCTGTCACCCAAGACCTCCTGACTACTAAACCATGGCACCAAGTGCCACATCCAATCCCCTCTTGAACACCTCCAGGGATGGTGACTCCGCCACCTCCCTGTTCCAGTGTCTCCCCACCCTCATTATCAGGAATTTCTTCCTAATCTCCAGTCTAAATCTCCCCTCCTCAAGCCTCCAACCACTGCCTCTCATTCAGAGTCATCCTAGATCAAAACACAATGAAAAGCAAGCAACTACAAAAAAGCAATGATCAACACCATGGCAAGAGAGGAAGGCAAGTCACAGCCTTGAAAGGTCATGACACATCCAACAGCAGCACATCTTCAGGAAAGAAGGTCTTGGTCTTAGCCTAACCCTCCTCCCAAGTATCATTGAGGATGAATTCAAGCAAGACTTAATCAAGAGAGGTTCAGACTGGGAAAAATCCCAGACCACTTAGACATACAGAGGAACATCCACACCCCTACATCCCACCATGAGGACAGTCAGATCAGAGGGATGGGGGCACAAAAAAGACCCCAAGCAAACCCAACCCAATCTAACCACAAACCCCCAAGCAAACCCAACCCAACCTAACCAAAGACCCCCAAGCAAAGCCAACCCAACCTAACCACAACCCCCCATGCAAACCCAACCCATCCTAACCACAAACCCCCAAGCAAACCCAACCCAACCTAACCACAACCCCCCAAGCAAACCCAACCCAACCTAACCAAAGACCCCCATGCAAACCCACACCAACCTAACCAAAACCCCCCATGCAAACCCAACCCAACCTAACCAAAGACCCCCAAGCAAACCCAACCCAACCTAACCAAAGACCCCCAAGCAAACCCAACCCAACCTAACCAAAGACCCCCAAGCAAACCCAACCCAACCTAACCAAAAAACCCCAAACAAAACAAACCAACCAAAAAAGCAAACAAAAGAACAAAAAAAACCAAACCCAAACCCAACCAAACAATAAAATCCCAAACCAAACCTCCAAAGTATTTTAGAACCAGAGAAACTTTGGGTCATAGATACAGAATTAACCAGGTTGGAAAAGACCTTTGAGATCATTGAGTGCAGCCTATCCCCCAACACCATCTGATCAGCTAAACCATGGCACCAAGTGCCTCACCCAGGCTCTTCTTAAACACCCCCAGTGATGGTGAATAGATTAATCAGAAATAGAACTCACTGCAAGTTTGACTCCCAGCCACCTCCAAGGGGTGAACACAAGAAGTGATCTGCACTGCACCTCTGTGCAGCCCTTCCTGAGAAGTGTGAGGGGAGAGGTCCTCTGTCAAGGATGTGTCTTAGCACGAAACAGAGATGAATCAACACATCCATCACCACCAAAACCTACCAGAGACAGCCCCTTATGCAAGCTCATTTATTAGACCTCCATCCTGTCAGGTGTTTTGCTAAGCAGGATTGTGTTTAGAACACAGCAATCTCCTTTCACAGCTTGGAGGATCACCTCTGCTCGTTGTCACAGCCAGAGGCTTAAGCTGCTGGACCACTGTCTGTGGCTTTCAGTTGTTTGAAAAACAGTTCAAATGTCCTTGAGAACAAAATAGAATCAGATGGCACCTTCCTGTGCTAGCACATCCTGCAGCTGAAGTGACCAAAGCATCTTGCACAGACATAGATGTGCTGCACTTAGAGAGGTAAGCACGATGCCAACTGTCCCAGGCAACACTTGAGCAAAACCACAACCAGAACCAACCTCCAGGCTTTTAACCTTACACCAGCACCCCAGGGCTTTGTGCCCCTCCTTAGCTTTGCTTTCTTGAAGGCAGGACAAGAAGAAATCTTCCACTTGCATTCCAAACTTGGTTCTGAATCTTGTGCAATTTTATTGGGCAATCAATATTTCAATAGAAGCAAAACCATTTGTCTAGCAAGATCAGCAATCACTCAGCCCCCACATAAACCTGCAAGCAAGCAGAGATGCAGTAGCAGCCCCAAAAGACCTCTGCAGAAACGTTTGGGTGACTTGGGTTTTGTGCCAGAAGAGCCTGCTAGAGCAAAATAAATAAATACCAGTCCCCAGTGCTCAAAGTGTGGAAGCTGTGAGAGCAAGCCAACACAGGAGCTTGCTTACAGAAGTACCATGGGCTTGAAAAGTGTTGTTGGAAGAAAATGAGAGCTGCAAATTAAATGCACAGGCTGTTCTCTAAGCAAGGTCAAGCAGAATACAGCAGCAGTAGCATGACCACTTCTTAAAATGGGATGGAAACTCCAACCATGGTGAAACAGGCAGCTGAGCTTCCAGGAGCATTCAGCTTAACTTCCAGCAGTATTCAGCTTAGCTTCCAGCAGGATTCATCCCTAATTTCCAGTAGTATTCATTGTCAGAAGCTGCTCAGGAAAGTTAGCACACAGTTACCTGAGAAGTGACAATGAATCAAGTCTTCAGACCTTAGAAAAAGGAAATAATTGAGGGAAGGAAGGAAAAAAAAGCAGGATGTATTGTCACAGGATGAAGAAACACAAGTGGTGTGACATTGTGATTGAGCATTGATGGAATGATTTGGGTTGGAAAGGACATTCAACATCATCCAGTCCCAACCCCCTGCCATGGGCAGGGACACCTCCCACCAGCCCAGCTTGCTCAAGGCCTCATCCAGCCTGGCCTTGAACACCTCCAGGGAGGAGGCATCCACAGCCTCCCTGGGCAACCTGTTCCAGCATCACCCCAGCCACACTGGAAAGAATTCCTGCTTAATCTCCAGTCTAAATCTCCCCTCTTCAAGCTTCAACCCATTTACAGAAGCCTCATTAATAAATGCAACACTGCAGTTGACTTCAGTGAGTATAAAATGATTTTCTCACATCTAATCAGGAGAGGGGGAAAAGCAACCCACAAAGTTTAGCAGGGAATAATCTACATTTCCCTGCCAAATTCCTATGACAATACATTCCACTGATGCCCACAGATTGCATCAGGCTGAAGGGGACCCCCAGAGGTCATCTTGTCCAACCCCCTGCAGTCACCAGGGACACCTCCAACTAGAGCAGGCTGCCCAGGGCCACATCAAGTTTGCTTCCCTTGGGTGGTTGTGTGGAGCAGAAATACTTCCTTGTGAGCTTCCACCCTGTGTGCCCAGCTAATGCTCTTAACACTGCTTTGAAGTTAGCTTTTGATACACAACACCACACTCTCAGCCCAGCATCCAGAAAACAGCATTTGAGTACAAGGAGGGGAGGGGAACAAAGGGGAGAAAACCCAAACCACCAGATTCAGAGTCTGCTTGGAGTCCCTGGCAGCAGTTTGACCTGGTGTCAGCACACATTGGTAGCCAGGGGCATGAGCTTAGGGACACATCCCAGTCCTGCAGCAGACACTTTGGCTTTGTGTTTACAGCAGCACACACTCACACCAGCCCTCAGGAAACCGCTCTACAGAACCTGTGCTCACACTCATTGCCAGAGGACATTAGCTTCTTATTGCCATAGTTACCACATCCAGACCAACATGCTGAAGCTCTCTCTTCTCGAGGTCTGTTCCTCCTTTAGCAGAAGCAGAGCTCTGGTTAGTCCTTCTCTTTCTTGTCTTCCTTGGATGGGTTTTTAGCTATCTTTTTTGTCTCTCTGTCCTTCCCCGCCTGAAGGGCACCATCCTTGTCACTGGCTGATTTTTTGGCAGGCTCCTTGGATTTGGCATTTTTCTCTAGGCCTTTTTCCTTCCCTCTGTCTCTTTTAGCCTTGTCAGAGTCTTTCTTTCCTTTGTCCACATCAGCAGCTCTCTTGTCCTTTCGATCAGCAGCATCCTTGGCTCTCCTGGCTTTCTTTTTTTCCACCTCATCTTTGATTTCCTCCTTCTTGGATTCCTGCTTCTCCCTCAATTTCTTGAGTGGTTCTTTAACAGCTTCTTTGACTTTTTTGGGTTTGGTTTTTTTTGGTTTAAATTTTATTTTTCCAGATTTCCATTCAAAAAAGAGGAAATGTTCAATAAGAGAACCATTCTCAGAGCACCAACCATCTTAATGAGCAACTATCTAACAGTGCTGATCAAAAGTCTCAGTGTTAGCTGCCAGCTTAAACTTTGATCATTAATGATTTGAGCTTTAAGCAATTCAAACCAATTAGTTTGGGCTTTTAACAATCTCTCACACCATGCAGCCACCCAATGACCTCAGCTTACTGCAACTGCAGCCCAATGAAGCATTAATTCAGGGAGAAACCACCCCAATGAAGCATTAATTCAGGGAGAAACCATGCCCCTACTAGCTCATTGTTAACAAACCTCTGCAGTTTGGTCCATGAGCATAAAAATCAGAGTAAAATCTGGGCCCTCTATAGTGGAATGAGAAATGGAGGCTCTGGAAACACCAAGAGCATCACCAAAAGAAATGTTTTCCAGCCTTTTCTTAGCTTTCAAAAGCTATGAAGTATGAAGACAGCTCAACTGTACCCCAAAATTCACTGACATTGCTACCAAGGCTTACAAATGAATCTGAGGTGGGGCTTTTTTCCCAACAGTAAGTACCCAGGGGTTAAGAAGAAACAGCAATGCCCTGGTGAGTTAAGTCTACTCCAAGAAAAGCTCTCTGGGTTTGACCATATTCAGTGGAACCAAAGTAAAAACTCCCTGGGCAACCTGTGCCAGAGTCTCCCCACCCTCACTGGAAAGAATTTCTTCCTAATCTCCAGTCTAAATCTGCCCTCCTCCAGCTTCAATCCACTCCCTCTCAGCCCATCACTACAAGCCCTTGTAAACAGTCCCTCCCCAGTTCTCCTCTAGCACCCTTCAGGTACTGGAAGGCTGCTCTAAGGTCTCCCTGGAGCCCTCTCCAGGCTGAACAAGACCAAACAACCCAAACAAAAGCATGATTCTATGCTTCTAACTGAGCACATCTGAAAAGTGAAGCACCTGAAAGCCCATTTCGTGCTTTGGTGTTTTGTTGGAGGCTGATTTGCCTTCTTAGTCTGTGTTGAACTGAACACACTTAGAGGATCTTGTCCTGCTCCTACAGGAATGTAGAGATCAATACATATGTGGCATACATCAGCTGCAAGCTGTCCTCTTGCTTTTGGGAAGCTTCTAATATCAGTCCTGCAAACAACTCTATAGGGGGGTTTGACTTCAGAAAGAGATGAAGCTATTTTAGTCCAGACTTAGGCAGAAACTCAGGTGCTCAAGTCCAATTATAACTTAGTAGTGGCATCATGAGAGGTAACTCCAGGAGGATTTCACACAGGGCAAGAATCTGCACACACACACACACCCCAGAACCTTTATTAAACATGCAAAATATGAAGTTATCACAAACTGCTCATGATGCAAACTGCTGTAAAAGAACCAAACCAAAGGTACAAACAGACTGAATCTCTGGTTAGGAGAGCACTCACATTGCCATTAAATTACAACTGCTAGTGAAAAGAAAAAGAAATCTCCCTGAGAACTGGAGAGGGAAATGGTTTGCTGCACCATCAGCCAGTATTAGTAAACAGGATTATGTCCTGCACTCTGTGCTTGCCAGGCACATGCATTTCAGACAGCATTATCTGCAGGAAGTTCCACAAGAGGAATGAAAACCACATCCAGAAAGAAAAGAATACCTTTGGCTTTAGCTTTTTTCTTGGCTACCCCTCCTGGCTCCTCACCTGATTTGTTGCAAAATGGAAATAGGTTATGGACATATCTGTGGTGTTCAGTAAACATGACATCAAGAGTTCTCCAGTCTGCCAGGCTTATGGCAAAAGCTCTCTTTAGGGGGCACACTGCAGTGCTATGGAGAGATAGCAAACCTCAACTGAAGAAGAACAAAGCCTCCTCTGTAAGCAAACCACCACAGGGCTGGGGAGAAAGATGAGTTAAGACAAGAAAAGCACCACATTGCCAGGTGCTTAACTTAGAGCTAGCTCAGCTCTCTCCAGCCAAGGTGATGCCCTGTGATGATGACCAGTATCCCACTTTACTCCTTGGGGACTGTGCCAATTCCCTCTCCAAGCCACTAACTTCCATTTCTATATCATTTTAGATTTCATAAGCATATTAACCCAAAAGATCTTCAAACATGCATGGAGCATATCCATCAATTCCTTACAATTCATTCCAGCCTGTGTGTCTTTAAAGATGTGTTTGGCCAGAGGTTGCTCTGATTCCCTCCTTCCACTTCTTTCCAGTTCAATACTTACTGCTTTGCTTCAAACCAGTTCAGACTGCTAAGGGTTTGATTAGAGAAATCAACTTCCATCTCCAAAGCCAGGGGCTCTCCCCACTCAAACTACCAGGTTGTGAGGTCATTCACCAGCCTGATTTTTACCCAGGTTTCATAAAGCTTTTAGACAGGTTTTTATACCTAGATATTTTACACCTAGCTCCGTAAGAGGCACAAAGGCAAAAAGCCTTCCCCAAACCCACAAATTACAATTCATCTCACCTCCCTAACAGCACAAAAAGAAGCTGGATTAGCACCACCATGCTGCTGTGGATTAAAGACTTACATCACATGAACACAACACCTTGAACCACCAAGGACCATGTACACTGATACCCAAAACCCAGCTGCACAGTAATGGCAAATTCTTTCCTTTAAACCATGAATAATCTTATTAAGCTAGAAAGGCTATTCCCATGTCTCCACATTTTATATATACATATATATATATAGAGAGAGAGAGAGACAGACAGAGAGAGAGACAGAGAGATAGATATAAATACAGACCCAAACCCCAGCTGGACAGTTATGGCAAATATCATTAGTTCTTTTCAACCATAAATAATCTTATTAAGCTAGAAAAGCTACTCCCATGTCTCCACATTTATATATATATATATAGAGAGAGAGAGAGAGAAATAGATATAGGTATAGATAGATATAAAATATAGACCCAAAACCCAGCTGCACAGTCATGGCAAATATCATCAGTTCTTTTAAACCATAAACAAACTTATTAAGCTAGCAAAGCTACTCCCATGTCTCCACATGATATACATATATATATACACACACACATATATATATATAGAGAGAGAGAGAGATAAAATATAGTCCCAAAACCCAGCTGGACAGTTGTGGCAAATATCATTATTTCTTTTAAACCATAAATTATCTTATTAAGCTAGAAAAGCTACTCCCATGTCTCCACATTATATATATATATATATATATATAGAGAGAGAGAGAGAGAGAGAGAGAGAGAGAGAGAGAGAGGAGAGAGAGAGAGAGAAAGACAGAGAGAGAGATGGATATAGACATAAAATATACACCCAAAACCTAGCTTCACAGTCATGGCAAATATCATTAGTTCTTTTAAACCATAAATAATCTTATTAAGCTAGAAAAGCTATTCCCATGTCTCCACATTTTATATATACATATATATATATATAGAGAGAGAGAGATAGATATAGATATATACATAGATGGATACAGATATAAAATATACACCCAAAACCCAGCTGGACAGTCATGGCAAATATCATTAGTTCTTTTCAACCATAAATAATCTTATTAAGCTAGAAAAGCTATTCCCATGTCTCTACATCATATATAAACATAAAATATATACACACACAGAGATACACATGCATATAGAAAACACATATCTGCTTTAAACAAAAAAAAGGAACTAAACTAAACTAAACTAAACTAAACCCCTTCATGTCCAAGTGAGAAGTTTCACACAATGTTCAGTGGCAGAAGGAGGAAGCAGCTCAACTGATTGTTCTGAAGCCAGATCAATACAAGGCACTCCATTCCTGCAATAAAATCCTGCCATCTCCTGGATTTTTTTTTTCCCCCTTCAGGAACAACCTCCACAAAAAGAAAGCCCCAAGTGAGAGAGCCAGCTGCAGAGTTTCAGCATTGCAAGGAAAATAGATGAACACTCTTTGTACTCAGCAAGAGAAGCACAGCAAAGCAAAAATAGAATCAACCCTGGAGTGGCTCAGGTTGGAAGGGATCTGAGAGATGATCTACTCCAACCTCCCTGCCACGGGGAGCCATAAAGCCAATCAGAGCTTTCCTCTGCTAAATTATTAAGGACTCCCTCAAGGGAATCAATATTCTCATTACTGCCCTGGGCAGGGACACCTCTCAACTAGACTCAACTGCTCAAGGTCTCATCCAACCTGGCCTTGAACACCTCCAAGGAGGAGGCACATCCATGACCTCCCTGGGCAACCTGTTCCAGTGTCTCACCACCCTCACTCTAAAGGATTTCTTCCTCATCTCCAGTCCCAATCTGCCCTCCTCAAGCTTCAGCCCATCCCAGCCCTCTGTTCTATCACTTCCAGCCCTTGTCAAAAGTCTCTCCCCAGCTCTCCTGGAGCCCCTTCAGGTACTGGAAGGCTGCTCCAAGGTCTCCCTGGAGCCTGTTCTTCTCCATGCTAAACCGCCCCAACTCTCTCAGCTCTCTGATCACCTTCGTGGCCTCCTCTGGTCATGAATGGATGTACCCATCACCCATTTCAGAACCCCTTTTAGACCCTGACACAAGCTGCAGGACACAGTTACCAACTCCCTTTGCTGCACCAGTAAGGGAGAGCAGACAGAATTCATCCACCTGAGCAATTCTTGGGACCAGCTGCCATCAGACAGTTCCACAGGCGGGAAAGATTCAACTTTACCAAGCCTGCTGGAATTCAGCAAGGAATAGAAGACATTAAATATATATATATATAAAGCTAATTTCCCATTAGCCTTTAATACATTCAGGATTACAATTAGAAATACATCAGCACAGCTTCCCACCTCCATCAAAGGCCCGCCTCAACCACAAGCAATCATCCAATTCAGAGCAGCCCTCGTGTTGTGTCACATTAAATAAAGGCATAACTAACTGAAGGCTGGACACTTAGCTTGCAAACAGAGCAAACCACACCATGGCATCACAAACCTTTCTGAATACAGCAGCTTTTAGCTAACAGAAGTCAATCTTCCTGCCCAAGCTGTGAGCACTTGGCCCAGGAAGCTCTTTGGATGTCGCCAGGTGGAAAGAATCTAATCTGAGAACTCAGGGACTGACAAAATAACTGATTTATTAAAAGTTTGGCTTTCAGGAGAGAATTATCATTGTCTCTAGTGAGGATTAACAGAGAGAGGGAGATGTATTTACAGGAAGCAGTCATGCCAGGGTACTGTACAATCAAAGCTGGTACAGAACGCTCGAGGTCGCGTTGGCTAGGAGGACAAACGCCACCGGGTTAACAGCAGAGGTTATTACACTGAGCTCGGTTAAGTTCTGGGCACAAACTGAAGCACACACAGAAACCAACTACACAATGGCAGGTACAGGTTTTATTCTACATATTTACACAGCTGTGGGAGGATTTCTCATCCTGTCACACACACACACACACAAAAAAAAGGTCAGTGGAAAGCTTGCAACTAGCGAGACTACATCGCATGGCTGGCTTGAGTTCAAGCTTTAGAGCGTCCGCCTGGGAGTCTCCCCTCAAGGCCATCAATTCCTGTCACATTAAGACTGATGGTTGCATGGGCATTTTCCTTTTCAAAGCCAATCAGCTTAGTCTTTCAGTCACTGGTTCTGTAAATCCAAAATAACACAGGTCTTTTTGCCCTGAACCCCTTCATTCTGTGCCGTCCCATCAACATCATCTGCAGCTTCGCTCTCTTCTTCTTCTAGTATTTCAAAAGGAGTCAATACATCATAGAGAAATGAGAGGAAGCCATAAAACCAATCAGAGCTTTCCTCTGCTAAAATATTAAGGACTTCCTCAAGGGAATCAATATTCTCATTACTGCCATCTTTGGTCAGGCCTACACAAGAATAGAGGAAAGAAAGAGAGAGAGAGAGAGAGAGGGAAGGAAAAAAAAGAGACAGCAGTTAGGTGGAAAGAGGAAACTGTACAAGGAGGCTCTGTGAAAGACATCAGTCTTTACAGGAATGCTAATTAGGAAACAGAAAGATGTTAAGAGAGTTGAACTTTTCAAAGTACAGGCTGCCATTTGCACAACAAACATGCACAGTATCCTGCCCAAAGAGGCATCTTTGCTTTCCCTGCCTCCTAGCCCTAAACCCAAATCCATTTACACTCCGTTTTCTTGCCACAGCATTTACCTTTTCCTGGTTTACTCTCCAACAAGAATCCTCCACTACTTCAAAAGGTCCAACTGCCCTTTTTATTGGCTTCTTTTTTTCTTTCAATTACTAAACCCTCATGCTTAAATTTGAGAGCTTGCAACTGATAGCTGAGAAGAACATTGAGAAGCAAATGGTACTCAACCAAAGTCATCACAGACATCCCATGCAGAATGCTGATTTTGCCTACAAGTGAGAATTTGGATTGCTGGTGCCAGGGGGGTGTGTCTGTGGCTTGCTTTGCAGTTGGCTGGCTTGGGGGTTTTAACCTGCCGTTTATTCTGTATGAGGTATTTGATCCTCAGGAAAGCTGGGGATATACAGAAGGCCAGATGAAAAGGCATGGGCAGCCAATACAAAGGGTGTATGAGCTACAGAGAACATCTACAGCAGGCTGAAGACAGCTGAGATGGTCAGACCAGGTTGCTCAAGGGCTCTTCCAGCCTGGCCTTGAACTCCTGCAGGGAGGAGGCAGCCACAACCTCCCTGGGCAACCTGTGCCAGTGTCTCTCCACCCTCACTCTCAACAATTTCTTCCTCATCTCCAGTCTAAATCACCCCTCCTCAAGTTTCAATCCATTCCCTCTCATCCTATCACTGCAAGCCCTTGTAAAAGTCCCTTCCCAGCTTTCCTGTAGCCCCCTTCAGGTACTGGCAGGCTGCTCCAAGGTCTCCCTGGAGCCTTCTCTTCTCTAGACTGAAGAGCCCCAACTCTCTCAGCCTGTCTCCATAGGGGAGGTTCTCCAGCCCTCTGACAGATGTCAGTTACTGAAGCTTTAAAGCAGGAGATGAAGGAAATTCCCCCACTTCTAACCAGAACAAACCTTGATTTATGCTGGTAGGAGAAGCAGAAGAGTGGGCTGAGGGTGAAGACAGATTGCTGAGACAAAGTTAAGTGAAGGTGTTGCACATGCAGACTACAAAGCAGCATTAGGTGCAGATTAATGAAGCATTGCATAGAGGAGCTCATGGCAGAGACAGTGAACACATTTCCACAGGTTTTTCTTACAGCACACTGTGAAAGCATCAATGATAATTCTGAGGAAACCTCCCAGTCCATGATGTTCCACATCCTTCTACCTGGATGTCCAGAACCTCTACTTGAGTGACCAGCCATTCTCTTTAATGTCTCACTGGATAGCTCAAAGGTTTAAACAACGACAGCCTGAATCCAGGAGGCAGCCAAGGGATTATCAATACCTCTCTCCAGCTTCTTCCATGGCTTAGCTCTATAAAAATTCAATTTCAGAGGCTTTACTTTATGCACAGCAACTAATTTCTCTTCCAAATTTGGCCCCAGCCAGATGTGAAAGCTCTGAACCAAAGTGAATATCCTGCCTGAAGGAGGAAAGAATTTAAAGGATGAACACCTGAACCTAAAATAAACAAACAATGAAACCCAAGCTGCAAACATGGGAATATTTGTGTCATTCTAGTCTGCTGGAATCTGGCATGACAAAAAAATAGACATCAAAACAAAGGCAGAACTCACAACAGACCCCAAGCTTCAGATGGCAATTCTGTAAGCAGATGAAGGACCACACAGAAGCAAGCTCCTGCTCTTGCACCAGGTCAGAAAGAAGACTCTTGGGCAATCATCTTTGTAAAACCATCACAGAATGCCTTAGGGTGGAAGGGACCTTAAAGACCATTTACTCCAACCCCTCCTTGCCATGGGCAGGGGTGCCTTTCAACTAGACTTAGTTGCCCAAGGCTTCATCCAGCCTGGCCTTGAACACCCCCAGGGAAGGGGCATCCACAACATCCAAGGGTAACCTGTTTCAGTGCCTTGCCATCCTCACTGCAAAGCAATTCATGCCAAGAACTTGGGATCCACCAGGATGCAACAATGAGAAGGCATCACTGGGGCAAGAGGTGTTCTTTGATGCTCAGGGGTGGAGCAGCAGTGACAGAACCACCATGAGCTTCCCAAAGGCAGAGGCAGTGTCTCCTGACGGACCTCTGCTGGCTTGGAGGGCATTGCACAGGGGAAGGGCGAGGGCAGGTGGGGAAAGGACCTGCCTTGAAGGACACTTCTTGCACATGGCCTTAAAATGATGCAAATATCTCCAGAGAGTTTAATCATCAAACCTCCTCTGAGGACAAGAAGAATCAGGACAAATTACCATGGCTTACAGGTCCAAGAAATCCAAAGCAGAAGAGTTAAAATGCATTAGAAGAGTGCCTAAGGAGCAGAGCAAACTCCTAAGCTATCAGCAGCTAAACCATCCTTGGAAATGAGAAACAACCTCATGCTGCTAGGAGCACTTCCCCAAATGAACTTCAATTCAATTCATATTTGTCATTAACATGGCAAGGAGATCTTTATCCTTGTAGCAAAACCTCAAGATTATGGCAGTGGGCAACATTAACCTGCTGTACAGTCCAGAATTTCAGTACCCAGGGGCTCTTCAGAAAGAGCTGAAGAACAGAAAAGAGAAAACCAGCACATTACTTCCTAGCACTGAATTTCAGAGCTGTCTCCTTTGTAAGTCAATAGGAACCTAGGAGACAAAATGGTAGTTTGACCTAGACATCACCAAAGAATGGTTTGATTTGGAAGGGACCTTAAAAGGTCATCCAGCCCAAGCCCTCTGCAGCCTGCAGGGACATCCACACCCAGAGCAGGTTGCTCAGAGCCCCAAAGAACCTGACCTGGAATGGTCCCAGGGATGAGGCATCTCCCACCTCTGGGCAACCTGGGCCAGGCTCTCACCATCTCCAGTGTGAAAAATTCATCCTTCTGTCTGGTCTAAATCTCCCTCTTTTAGTTTCAAACCATCATCCCTTGTGCTTTCACAACAGGCCCTGCTAAAATATCTGTCCCCAGCTCTTTTACTGTCCTGAAAAGCCACCAGAAGGTCTGCCTGGAACCCTCTCTTCTCCAGGCTGAACAACCCCAACTCTCTCAGCCTGGAGCAGCAGAGGGCTTCCAGCCCTCCCAGCATTGCTGTGACCTCCTCTGGCCCTGCTCCAACAGGCTTCCATCTCTGCTGTGCTGAGGACTCCAGAGCTGGCTCCAGCACTGCAGGTGGGGTCTGAGAAGAACAGAGGGGCAGAATCCCCTCCCTGCCCCTGCTGCCCACTGCTCTGCTCAAGGGAGGCAACGCTGGGAGGCGAGATCCTCGAGCTCCAATGCGATTCAATCACATTTCTAAGCGTGCCTTCAAAAATAACCCAACCAACATTTCATCCCTGACCTTCTGACATCCCACTTGAAGTGTGAGGGTGAAATGCATGATAAGACCAGCTCATAATAGAAAACACTGTCACCAACTGGCAGAATTCCCAGCACCATCAAGCTGCACGCAGCAGGCGTGTCACAAAGCAGCAGCACGCTTCCAGCCACCACCTTGGCGAGCTGCGTCCAACCAGCGTGACCCGCAGGAGATGGATAACCACTTTGGGGCTGGGGGTTTCTGTGAGGGCTTTTTTCCACACTACATCACAGACAGAGAAGGATTAAGGTTATAACCAGTCAAAGTGTCACCTTATGCCCCATTTTGTAATTAAGACCCAGCTGGTAGCTCTGAAGTCACTCAGAGCACTTGGGGCTGTCTGAACACTTCGGGGTGCCTCTCGCACTCCCAGGCTGGGTCAGTGAGTTTGCTTGCAGGGGGTGTTCATGAACCATAAAGGGATTGAACAAATGAAACACCCCCCCAGAAGCAAAAAAAACACCCAACCTTGCTTATTTCTTCAAATTAAGTGAGGAAAAAAGAAACAGATTCAAGGAATGTGAGTTGCAAATAGCAAAGCAGAACACCCTGATACACTCTTGATATATTACAGGCAGCTTTTGACTCATTGGAGGCATTCCATCCTGCCCTCTGCTCAAGCTATGGGGCTTTTTTTTCACTATGCTGGAGGGGTTTTGTTGTTATTATTCTGTTTATTTAATTTGCAAGGGTTGTGTGCCCCTACAGGTTCACATTTGAGCAAATCAATTAAAGGAAAGCAAATTTGCCTGACACCAGGTCTTCAAGAAGCCTCTAGAGCTCCAGTGCCGGATGGGGAAGCTGCAGGTGGTGGTGCTTTAACTGCTGGAAGGTGTAGGTAGAAGGGCAGTGTCACAAAGGACATCTAGTGATGGAAATGACTTTTTTGAAGCTAAATAGTGAGGAGAAAAATAGTCAGCCAACCCACAGGGAACAGAAGCCTAAAACCAGTGTTTCAATGCTCAAGAAGAAAAATCCACCTCAGGTAGGATGTCTGAAGGACAGAGAAAAGGTGCAGACTTGTGGAAGACTCAGAGGAGGGGAAAGACAGCACTAAACAAAGAGTCACCTACAAAGTAAAAAGGCCTGTTGGAAGTCATCTGAAAATGAACCTGGCTTAACATCTCAACAGAAACAAAGCTTTAACTCTTGGAGCACCTTAAACCCTACATCTGATCAATTTTCAACAGCCAATACAGCAGCAACCACCTCACTTCAAAACCACCCTGTGAGGAATTCAGTTGTACATTCCTTTGTGAGGAGAAGGAGCACAACCTGCTCCAAGTTCAGAGCATTCATAGAATGGGTTGGAAGGGACCTTAAACATCAGCCAGTTCCAACCCCCTGCCATGGGCAGGGACACTTCCCACCAGCTCAGCTTGCTCAAGGCCTCATCCAGCCTGGCCTTAAACACCTCCAGGGAGAAGGCATCCACAACCTCCCTGGGCAACCTGTGCCAGTGTCTCCCCACCCTCACTGGATACAATTTCTTCTTAATACCCACTCTACATCTCCCCTCCTCAAGCTTCAACCCACTCCCCCTCATCCTATCACTACAAGCCCTTGTAAAAAGTCTCTTGCTGACTTTCTTCTAGGCCCCCTTCAGCTACTGGAAGGCTGCAAGTTGCAGATACAATCCTACAACTTGCATCAGGGAAAACCTCACCACAGTTATGTCTAAGTTCTCCATCTCAGAAAGCAGAGGAACCTTGTTGTGACATTAAACAAACCCAGCACACAGATGTGCCAACTCAACTACACACATCATTCCAGCTCTGTTTGTACTTGCCTAGCAATACTTTAGCATCTTCCACATCAAAATCTCCATCTCCATCAGCATCATATATCCCAAGCTTGCCTGAAAATGCAAAGAGAGGAAGAAGAGGGAATTAGGGATTCAGATATTTGTTTCCAGCTGTGTTTTCAACATGCAATGGCTGGCTGCCAAAGCTCATTTGTTATCCATGTCACCCTTGCTCTTCTTCACCACATTTTGAAGTTCCAGGAAAATAATAGGAACATTCTAAGTTCCTTCCTGCATTTCCTAGACTCTAGGCTGGACACAAGTTAAGTCTTTTTCTTTCCCACAGATTTATTTTGGTGCTCACAGGCAGTAAACAAATCTGTAATTAATTGCTGTGCTTTATGCCAACAGGCTTTGCACAGAATAAAATCCAAGCTCATCAGGAACAACATTCACTATGTTTGAGGGAGAAGTAATAAACCATGAAGTAATTAAACAACCCTTTGCAAACCAATTATATGAGTCTTGACATTCTAAGTCTCAGGGGGAAAAAAGGTAGGTGCTTCATTTTTAATGTCAGGTTAGGAAGAAGGTCAGGAACCTTTTTATCAACTGGGTAACTTCATAGGATCACAGAAAGCTTTGGATTGGAAGGGGCCTTAAAGATCAGCCACTTCCAACCCTCTCACAGGAAGGTTTGGATTGGAAGGGGCCTTAAAGATCAGCCAGTTCCAACCCTCTCACAGACAGGTTTGGATTGGAAGGGACCTTAAAGATCAGCCACTTCCAACCCTCTCACAGAAAGCTTTGGATTGGAAGGGACCTTAAAGATCAGCCAGTTCCAACCCTCTCACAGGAAGGTTTGGATTGGAAGGGACCTTAAAGATCAGCCAGTTCCAACCCTCTGCCATAGGCAGGGACACCTTCCACTAGCCCAGGTTGCTTAAGGTCTCATCCAGCCTGGGGCCTTTGAACACCTCCAGGCTTGGAGCCTTCACAACACCTCTGGGCAACCTGTTCCAGTGTCTCACCACCCTTATGGGATGGAATTTCTTCCTCATCTCTAATCTAAATCCAGCTTCTTCCAGCTTGAAGCCATCCCCCCTCATCCTGTCACTCCATGGCTTTGTACAAAGTCCCTCTCCAGCTCTCCTGCAGATACCAGAAGGCTGCTCTGAGGTCTCCCTCCCTGGAGCCTTCTCCATCACTGCAGACAATATAAGTTGTTCATCCTTTTATCAGTGCCTACTGCCTCACACTTCTCACTGATTTTTGAAACTGCAGCTCTACCAGAGCTAAGAACATGCACAAAGAGAACCCAGTTTCTACTCACAAAGACTTTTTAGCACAGCACCCTGGTATCCAGGTTTAAAGTGTCCTGGGATCAGGGAGGCAGCAGAGCACTGCCTAATTCATTTTGATAAAGCCCTGACACAACTTTCAACAACAGCAGAGCTCTGCAGAGTTGGCAGCAGAACTTCAAGCCCTTACAGCTTGCCAGTTTAACCTTGTATTTGCTATTCTCTAAAGGAAAGCAGGACTTGGGACTGCCACTAAAATAAACTTCAGTTCTTAATGCAGTACTCAGTTCTGAGGAAGCAAAAGTTCAGGTTTGGGTCTAGAACAGACACAGACAAAAAAATGAGGCCAGCAGCACTGCATGGAAGCAATCAATTGGAAAGGCTCTTCACTGATTGATGGTTCAACACAAGAGACTGGTGGAATAAATGCAAGTCCTCTAGGAACCAGACCTGTATCCTCTTCAAAACCATGAAGAATGAGACAGAGGAGAAATGGCTAAGTAGGGGAAAAAAAATAATTCCCTAATGAATTAAATACATTAAAAAAAAAAAAAACCCCAAACAACACCAAATCAAACCAAAACCAAAGCAAAAATGTTCAGCCAAGGGAGTGTAAAAGCAAAGTTCTTTCTCCAGCCTCCTACCTTGTAGGACCTCTGACAAGTTATAACGGAAATCCTTGGCCTTGGCTGCGTGCATGGTAAAAATAGAGACCATTAATTGCATCCCTACAGCCCTGCACACCAGGAGCTGCTCTTCAAGTCAGTCCAAACAAGAAAAAAACACCAACCAAACCAACAACTATTGAATGTATAAAGCTGTAAAGCTTCCCAACAGGGCAAAAAGTGTGCATGGAATCCTGCACCACCAGGGGCAACAGCTCTGCGCCTGGACAGGCAGCTCGGAATGGGGACGTGCATTTCTCACCCTCAGGTAGGCTCTCATCAACACTTCCTTCATGTGGGCATGCTGAGGTACAGCTGGCACTGTTAAGCACATCAGCTTACAATTCACAGATTTATAGAATGGGTTGGGTTGGAAGGGACCTTAAAGATCCTCCAGCTCCAACCCCCTGCCATGGGCAGGGACACCTCTCACCAGCTCAGGTTGCTCAAGGCCTCATCCAGCCTGGCTTTGAACACCTCCATGGAGGAGGCACCCACAGCCTCCCTGGGCAACCTGTTTCAGTGTCTCCCCACCCTCACTGTCAAGAATTTCTTCCTACTCTCCAGTCTAAATCTGCCCTCCTCAAGTTTCAATCCCTTGCCCCTTGTCCTATCACTACAAGCTGTTGTCAGAAGTCCCTTCCCAGCTTTCCTGTGGCCCCTTTATGGGACTGGAATTGAGGTCATTCACCAGCTCATGAGTGGCCAGCTGTCCTGACTGTGCAGGCACCCCAGGCCATCAGAGCAGTGCATTAGCTGCCACTTCCAACCTGAGAGCTTTAGTCAAATCAATGCCATATTTAGCTGACATTTCAGATGAACTCCAGCCAGCAAGTCACAGGCAGAGCCAGAGCTACCCTTGGAGATTTCATTCTTTAATGCATGCAGGATCTTAATAACCTTTTTCAGTCACAGGAGAATCCCATTTTAGCATCATAGAACCATACAGTGGTTTGGATTGGAAGGGACCTTAAACATCATCCAGGGCCATGAGCAGGGACACCTCCTCCCAGCCCAGGTTGCTTAAGGCCTCATCCAACTTGGCCTTGAATAGATCCAAGGAGGGGGCATCCACAACCTCCCTGGGCAAGCTGTTCCCCTGTCTCACCACACTGACTGTAAATAATTTCTT
Source organism: Melanerpes formicivorus (assembly GCF_026170545.1). Taxonomy (NCBI): domain Eukaryota; kingdom Metazoa; phylum Chordata; class Aves; order Piciformes; family Picidae; genus Melanerpes; species Melanerpes formicivorus. The sequence goes on from NW_027142417.1 coordinate 1,439,040, forward strand.
TCTAATGTCCATCATGATAGAGTTCAGCATTAAAACACACTCTGTGAGCTGCATTGCTTGTTCTTATCAGGCAGCTGATTTGCAAGCAGTGCTGCAGACAAGTGGGCTCTCTAGAAATTCAGAATGGTCTCCATTTAATACAGATAATAATCATTAGAAGCATCTTAAGCTGTAAAATTCTTACCTAGAACTTCTTCATAATCTACCAGCTCAAACCAGACAACTGCTACTGATGTCCAAACTCCCAGCAAAGCAATTACCATAAACCAGGTGAAAAATGAGCTTCCAGAGAACCCATCTTTCTTTCCATTCCTGCTTCCTCCATGCTTAGTCTCTGTTGAAACAGGAAAGAGAAAAACATTAGGACAAAAGGACTGGTGAAAGGATTAGGCAGTGATGGCTGAGGATGTGATTATCAATCATCTTTGTCAGGACTGCAGAGGATACCAAGACATTGGAGCAACATTTTGGTCTTTCCTTTTTAAACTTCCTAGAATGGCTCAGGTTGGAAGGGACCTCAGAGATCACTGACTCCAACCTCCCATGCAAACCACCTAATTTAAGTGGATCTGCTTTAGCAGGGGGGGTGGACAAGAAGATCTCCAGAGGTCCCTTCCAACCCCAATCATTCTGTGAAACCTCTCAACTAGACTCAGCTGCTCAAGGGAGGAGGCATCCACAGCCTCACTGGGCAACCTCTTCCAGAGTCTCATCACCCCATACTGAAGAACTTCTTCCCAAGTTCCAGTCTAACCCTGCTCTGCCTCAGCTTCACACCATTCCCCCTTGTCCTGTCCCTAGACACCCTGATGAAAATTCCCTCTGCAGCCTTCCAGTAGGATCCCTTCAGGTACTGGAAGGCAGCACTGAGGTCCCCCTGGAGTCTTCTCCTCTCCAGGCTGGACACCCCCAGCTCCCTCAGCCTATCCTCACAGCAGAGCTGCTCCAGCCCAAGCTTGGATCATCTTTGTGGCCCTACTCCAGACCCACTCCAAGAGCTTCACCACTGTCCCTTTCCCCATCACTGTGAATCATGGTGGGGAGCTCAGTGGTTATCTGAGCAAAAGCTCCAAAATCCCACATGCCACTCATCTTAACAGCTCAGCTGGAAATCCCCCCAACACACACACTCCCTCCCCTTCCCTGTGTGTTTACACAGAGCTTAACATTTTTGAGATGCTTTGCATTGGTGCCAGCAGCTCTCAAAGTGCCACCAGAGGGCAACAGGACCGGCAGGAACAGACTGGGAGACGAATTCCAAAGCTGGTAGAAATGAGCTGATAGAATCCACATGAAAATTCAAATAGCCTGAGAGGGCTCAAAAAATCTAAACCATAGGAAGGGTTGGACTCCAAGTTCAGACACTGCCAACTCAGTATCTTCCCTGTTGCTCTGAAACAAGGGGAGGTTGACTATGTGCTTAGTACCTTTAGACTTCAGTCAAACAGAACATACAAGTAAAAGATTCACAGATGCCATTGCTCCTTGTCCTGTCACACCCAAACCCTTGTCAAAAGTCCCTCCCCAGCTCTCCTGGAGCCCTCTTCAAGCTCTGGAAGGCTGCTCTGAGGTCTCCCTTGGAGCCTTCTCTTCTCCAGGCTGAACAGCTCCAACTCTCTCAGCCTGTCCCCATATGGGAGGTTCTGCAGCCCTCTGATCACCTCTGTGGCCTCCTCTGGACCCACTCCAGCAGCTCCATGTCCCTCTTCTGCTGGGGCCCCAGAGCTGGAGGCAGTGCTGCAGGTGGGGGCTGAGCAGAGCAGGGGCCAGAACCCTCTCCCTGTGCTGCTGCTCTCCCTGCTCTGGCTGCAGCTCAGCAGACACAGAGAAGTGACTTGTGTCAGCTCTCACTGGTTAAAAACCCAGCCTTTTATTAAGATACAGAGACCAAACACCAACTCTTTAGGCTCTTTTCTACACTCTTTCCAAACATTGCCCATTGCCTTGGCATGGGCAGCAGTCAGAGAGACACTGAGCCAGCTCAGCCTGACATCAGGCAGGAGCTGCGCAGATCCCCTGGTTCCATGTGCAAGGTCCCGACTCCTAACTCACCACAACACCTCTGCTGTGGGACAGATGGACAGGCAGCTCAAAACCAGAGCCAAAGACAGCCTGTGCCAGCACATGCAGAAAAAGGATCAACTGTTAAAATGCCATTGAGGTGGCAAAGTCAATACTCTGAAAGGCAAAAATCATCCTGTGGAAGAGCAGAACTTTGCTGCTCCTGTGCTCCAGCGTGCAAGGGAAGCTCTGTGCCCATTTGAAATGAAACCTTGAGGCTAAAGACATTTTAAATGAGTCCAGATTGCACCCTTCTCTAGAGCAAAGTAGGCATTAGAAGAGGCAAACAGGAAAGAGTATTTCACAGAACAACAGGGAACATGGAATGAGAGAAGGGAGCTCTGGAGATCCTCTAGCCCACACTTACTCACTTACCTCACGCATTTCCTACTGCTCACTGCTAACTGTCTCTCAAGAAAGGAGTTTAACCTATTCTAATACCAAGACAATGAGGGAAAATATAACTTAAGCAATCAAGCACAGCTGATCATCTTTTTTCCCCAGCTTAAAAGGCTGCCTCATGCATACCCCTCAGCAATCACAGAATTGTCAGGGTTGGAAGGGACCTCAAGGCTCAGCCAGTTCCAACCCCCCTGCCTTGGCCAGGGACAACCTACAGCAGGTTGCTCACAGCCACATCCAGCCTGGCCTTAAAGCCCTCCAGAGATGAAGCTTCCACCACCTCCTTGGGCAACTTGTGCCAGTCTCTCACCACCCTCATGGGGAAGAGCTTCCTAAGGTCTAACAATCAGATTCTGCTACCAAAACACCACTCAGAACGTGGTATGTTTTAACTCCTCAGCTTCCCCTCTCACAGGAACGTTTTCTGAACCCTTGAGAAGTTCTGCTGAGAATCCAACCCCGGCAGGCAGGAGACAAATGGAAGTTGTGCAACACAGCCTCCAGCTGCGAGCTGCGCAGCAAGCCCTGCACACGGGGTCAGCACAGAGCACTGCAAGGGCTGAGGCTGCCTCAGAGCTCGTTGCCAAGAGTTAATTCTCAATTCAAGCCCTTTCCCTGCTCATGCTGCAGAAGTAGGTCACTTGCCATATCTGGTAAGCCCCTGCTCACATCACCAGATGTCTTTCTGCAGACATCAGAGAGCCTTAAAGCAAGCTCCGCTCCTCAGTGGTGAATCCTTAAACGCCCCACACCTCCCCCACCCCACATTAAGGTCATGATCAGGTAAAAACCACATCAAAACCTTTTTGCCTTCAGCTTAGAGTGGAGGCTCCTGGCAGTTTTACAGGCCCCCCCCCCCCCCCAAACTTTCAAGTCAAATATGGAAGACGAAACATCTCTTACTGCAACAGCTGCGCTCCCAGGGCAAAAATGAAGGTACAATTAAGCACAAAGGTGAAAAAGCTCTGCTGCAGAGAGCACCTAACCACACAGAGGCAGCCTGGAACAGCAAACTGGCACCAAAACACCCAACACACCACACTGAGCCACCTGTCTGGCTGGTTACAAAGTCAGAGCCAGGCAAGTGCTTGCAAGCATGCGTTCCCCTTCCCTTCCCGAGGAGGTGAGGAGGGTACCTGTGTCGTCAGCCATAACATCAGTGCTCCGCTTCCAGACACAGAGAGAGGCTTGGGATCTCCAAAAATGAAGGCTGAAGGCAGAGTGAGAAAGGATTTCTCCTTGCTGTAGTCCTGCAGCGGGAGCAAACAGGTTTCCTAAAGCCAGCTCAGCTGGGAGCCGAAACTGGACCCAGGAGCAACTTCTCTTCCAAGTCTATTTTGGGAGCAGCTATGCTCAGGAGCCAAAGGCTCTGCAGAACTCAGATGGCAACCCAGCTCTGACGACAGGCACAGTCACTCACTCCTCCTCACACGGCATCCTGGGTAGCTGATCCCTTCCCCTCCCCTTAATCCTCCAAAGGCAGCAGCAAATGAAATGGAGCAAGCTGGGCTGGAGTATTTCTGCTGCAATTTCTGCTCCAGTGCCTGGGCTCTAAGGACATTAAATCCACCAGCTGGAACGCAGGTCTGGACACAGGGCTTGCCTGCTCCCATTTGTTAGCTTGGCCCTCACCCAGGAAAGTTGCTCCATGTTGGCATTCCTCTGCCAGGCTTCCTGAGGAGCCTGCACAGGCTGCCCCTGTGCCACTCACCAGCTATTTTAAGAAGAAAAAGTCAGCTAATTTCTAAAATGGAGTTTGGAGGCTTCTGAAAGAGCTACTTGAAGGCAGCTGCACACATTCAGGCCCAAGGATTTGCAGATCAGAACTGGTCTCCTGGCACATCTCACATTTGCTCCTAGCACGCCCAAAGGAGGGTTACCAACTGCTTTGCCAGGGCAAAGCCTGCAGCCCTGGAGAGCTGCACCAGGCACTGGTCCTGCTGGGAGCCAGACCAGAACTGGTTCTGGTAGCTGCTGCCCCTCCCCAGCTCAGCCTCTGCTCACTGAGGCACTCTCTGAAGTTCAGGGCAGCTTTGCTCAGCCAGGGGCTGCTGCTAGCAGGCAGAAGCTGATGGGGACAGCTCCTGCCAAGGGCTGGGCTGCACAAAGCCTCTGCCTCAGACTTGCTCCTGGGCACCCCAAGGGCACTGCCACAGCTTGTGCCACACCTTGGGGGGCAGCAAGGCAGAGGTGGCAGCTGTGGGGAGGAGCAGCCAGGACAGGAGACTCTCAGCTGCCCACCAAGGGACTGCAGCCCATGGATGGCATCTTCAGGAGAGAGCTGAGGGAGCACCAGGGTCAAGCCTCTTCTTCCCTGGCTGATGTCCCAGGTGGGCTCTGTCCCTTCTGCCTTCCATCCTGATCCCTGTGCTCCTGAATCCAGTTCCCATCTGCCATGGAGTCCAGTCTGGGGCTTGCCCTGTGCATGCCCCCAGCAGCAGTGGTGCCAATGGTGCCCTCATTGCCATCAGGACTTGGGCTCCACACTGGTTTGTGTCTCTGTTCCATGGCATTGTTCTTTCCATCCCAGCCGGTTCGGTTTCTTTCCCACCCCATCAGTCTCTCTCCCTTCTTGCCTTTGGGAAGGCAGAGGGGTTCCTGGAGAGCCTCTGGCACTCCTCTGGTGGCCAGCCCAGCATTGACTCTGGACACACACACATCAAAAATCAGAGAATGTCCTTGGGAGCAATCCGCTCTCCAAAGAGGCCTCACAGAAATGACTGCTGGGGGGGTGGGGAGTGGGGAAGGAACAGAAAGAGGCAAAACCCAAAGAAACAACCCAGCAGTTTTTTTCTCTCTTAGAGAAAAGCAGTCACAGCTTAAGGACAGAAAGCAACTTAATGAGAATCTGTGTCCTGGGAGGCTGCTCAGCTTGGCAAGATGGCAAAGGCATTTTCCCCAAGCACAGCTCAAGAGCCAATGCTGCTCGCAGCGCCGGCGCGGCGCGCTCCGGAGAGAGCAGCTGCTGGCCACTGGCAGAGCTGCTGCTGGGAACAGCTCTCCTCTGGAGTGCTCTCTGGCTGGTGGTGGCTGCTGAAGCCAGAGGAGCCACACACTGAATGCACAGATCACTCTGCAAAGGAAACCCTGCAGCTGCACCTGCTCCTCTCCTATCCAGCCCCGAAGGATGAGCGCTCGCAAAAGCCAGCCTGGGTTTGTGCCAGCTGCCGTCGGGGTTTTGCTTTCTAGTTGCTCAGATGAACATTTTGGGGAGCAGTTTCTCAGTGGGGAGTTTTTAGAACAGAATTAGAACAGAATTAACCAGGCTGGAAAAGACCTCAGAGATCATCCAGTCCAACCCATCACCCAACACCATCTGATCAACTAAACCATGGCACCAAGTGCCTCATCCAGGCTCCTCTTGAACACCTCCAGGGATGGTGACTCCACCACCTCCCTGGGCAGCACATTCCCATGGCCAATCTCTCTTGCTGGGAAGAATTTCTTCCTAACAGCCAGCCTAAACCTCTCCTGGCACAGCTTGACAACCTCCTGGGCTCCAGTTTGTGTCCAGAGAAGGGCAACAAGGCTGATGAGAGGCCCTGAGCACAAGCCCTGGGAGGGGAGGCTGAGGGAGCTGGGGTTGTTTAGCCTGGAGAAGAGGAGGCTCAGGGGAGACCTTGTTGCTGTCTACTGCTACCTGAAGGGAGGTTGTAGCCAGGTGGGGGTTCTCTCTAGCAACCAGCACCAGAACAAGAGGACACAGTCTCAAGCTGTGCCAGGGGAGGTTTAGGCTGGAGGGGAGGAGAAAGTTCTTCCCAGCAAGAGAGTCATTCACCATTGGAATGTGCTGCCCAGGGAGGTGGTGGAGTCACCATCCCTGGATGTGTTCAAGAGGGGATTGGATGTGGCACTTGGTGCCATGGTCTAGTCATGAGGTCTGTGGTGACAGGTTGGACTAGATGATCTTTGAGGTCCTTCCAACCTTAGTGATACTGTGATACTGCCCCTTGTCCTGTCCCTGGGTACCACTGAGCCCCAGCCTCTTGCCACCCACCCTTTAGCTGCTGCTGAGCACTGCTCAGGGCTCTCAGCCTTTGCTCCTCACAGAGATGCTCCAGGCCCCTCAGCATCTTTGGAGCCTCCTCTGGACTCTTTCCAGTAATTCCCTGTCTCTTGAACTGGGGAGCCCAGAACTGGACCCAGAAGGGGTCCAGAAGGGTAGAAAGGGAGAAGAACCTCCCTGAACCTGTTGGCTACACTCTTCTCAACACTCCCCAGAAGACCATTTGCCTTCCTGGCCAGGATGACTTAAACTACCCTGCTGCTATTTAGCTTAACCAGCTCTCACAAAGAACAGCTGGAAAATCAGATCTGGAGTGACACAATCTCCCTCTTTTGTGTTTGAATGATTCCATGCAGCCAATAATCCCTACACAACTCCTGGGTGAATTCAGTATTTGGTTGTAGTTAGGACAGGGCAGAGCTCAGGAAAGGTTGAGTGTGGAGAGGAAACACAAGAAATACTTAAGCCCAGAACATGCAAATTTTGCTGGTGGTGACCTTTAAAAGAAGTTTCTCTTACATAAGGCTCAAACTCCTCATCTGTGCAGAGCTGCTGGCATTAATTTTAGGTGTTTTTTTTTTCCCCCCCCCTTGTTCTACTTTCCTATCCTGTAATGTGGGTCACAGCAATTTGTTTTAGCAACAAGCCCTAATTAAGCCACACAGACAAAGGAAAAAGAAGAAGAAAAACCCATCTGATGTCTCAGATCTTTCACTTCTTCTCATCACAGGATCATGGAGAGGTTTGGCTTGGAAGGAACCTTAAAGATCACAGAATCACCAAGGCTGGAAGAGACCTCAAGGATCATCAAGTCCAACCTGTCACCACAGACCTCAGGACTAAACCCTGGCACCAAGTGCCACATCCAATCCCCTCTTGAACACCTCCAGGGATGGGGACTCCACCACCTCCCTGGGCAGCACATCCCAATGGACAATCTCTCTTGCTAGGAAGAACTTTCTCCTCACCTCCAGCCTAAACCTCCCCTGGCACAGCTTGAGACTGTGTCCTCTTGTTCTGGTGCTGGCTGCCTGGGAGAAGAGACCAACCCCCACCTGTCTACAACCTCCCTTCAGGGAGTTGTAGAAAGCAAGAAGGTCTCCCCTGAGCCTCCTCTTCTCCAGGCTAAGCAACCCCAGCTCCCTCAGCCTCTCCTCACAGGGCTGTGCTCCAGACCCCTCCCCAGCTTTGTTGCCCTTCTCTGGACACCTTCCAGCAGCTCAACATCTTTCTTAAACTGAGGAGCCCAGAACTGGACACAGGACTCAAGGTGTGCCCTAACCAGTGCTGAGCACAGGGCACAATGACTTCCCTGCTCCTGCTGGCCACACTCTTCCTGATGCAGGCCAGGATGCCCTTGGCCTTCTTGGTCACCTGGGCACACTGCTGGCTCATGTTCAGCCAGCTTTCAATCAGCACCCCCAGGTCCCTTTCTGTTTGGCAGCTCTCCAGCCACTCCGACCCCAGACCACCCAGTTCCAACCCCCCTGCCATGGGCAGGGACACCTCCTGCTAGCCCAAGTTGCTCAAGGCCTCACCCAACCTGGCCTTGAACACTTCTCATGGTCTGAGGGAGTTCCAAATAAAGCAAACACCACTCTGGTGGCCATGCAAGTGCCTCCAGCTCTGCTAGGCACAAGTTTCTGCTCATGGTGGGGGTTGGGGAGGGGGGAGGAGGAGGAAAAAACACCAAAACCCCAAAACCATTATAAAATCCTTTATTCAATGCCTAAAACTTACCAAGGTTTGAAGTCTCAACCAATTTATTTAGGTGTTAGTTGAGAGAGGAGCAATGCATCTGCAGCTCCTACAGAGCTCCACAGAGCCTTTAGGTGTCTTATACCTACAGTCTCCTAAATGATTGTTAGAAGTATGCTGCTGGGAGATCTCAGTTGCAAAGTTATTGCTCTTTTGACACCTTCCTTGCTTCAAAAGGCACAGGAGGGAGCAGTACCACAGTTACAAATGATGAGGTTTTAGTTAGCACCAAACCAAACTCCAAACCAACCAAACCCTAAGGAAAAAAAAACTCCAAGTGCAGTAGGTGGAAAATGTTGTATTAGTAATTCATTGATTAGAATCAAACAGGAGCTCAGGAAGCAAAACTGTGCAAGAGCAGCCCTGCTGCTCGGTAGTGACAACAGCCCTAGCTAGGAAACCTTCACACAAACAGCTCAGTAGCAGCATTTGTGACAGGAAGTTAAGCCCATGCATAGGAACAGTGCAACTCCAGAGGAATGAGACTTAAATCTGTGCCACTTCAGGAGCTCCACCAGGGCTGGAGCACACACTGCAGCCTGTTCAGCCTCAGTGGATGCTCGTCTGCACACTTCATTTCCAGCATGTTTAAAGGGTTACCATTTCCACTTCAAAGCACAGCTCCCACCACGCCTCCCGTGCAAAGAGTGAGCCCCCAGGATGCAGTTAGGAGAAAAGCCTGCTGCAGGCAATCACACAGGTTACCATCTTGGGATCTCCATCAGGGAAGAGCCACTCAGGGCAAGTCAGAACTTCCTTGCTCAAGTTCTCTACAACAAAGAAGTCAACAGAGGAATTAGCGCAGGAATGCTGCTGACGTCTTTCAAGGTGCTTCAGAAAGCTCCAGCTGAAAAGGAACTTTTGTGCTTTCCATACAGCAAGGGAGGTTTCAGTTTAAAGAAGGAGCAGCATGAAAACCTCAGCTCTTTGTGCACTCTGTAATTGGAAACCATCTTAACATCCACGCCTGCTAGTGCTAGGAAGTCTTTCCTGCAGCCCTTACAGATCCAACCCAACCATTCACCCTCCATGTTCACACCACAGCTCCAGGATCAAACACAGAATCACTCAGTGGGTGGGAAGGGACCTTAGAGATCATCCAGTTGCACCCCCCCTGCCATGGGACACCTCCCACCAGCCCAGCTTGCTCAAGGCCTCATCCAGCCTGGCCTTGAACACCTCCAGGCAGGAGGCAGCCACAGCCTCCCTGGGCAACCTGTTCCAGGGTCTCACCACCTTCACATGAGGCTCTAGATTCAACCTCATCTGTCCTCAATGCCCAAGCACTGTGTCACCTCTGTCCTTTCATCCAAATGACTTTGCATCAATCTGTGCAGGGCCAATCTGGGGAACAAAGCAGAGTCAGCTGCTGGCTTATCATTTCCCTGTGGGGTTCACCTGCACAGCAACTGGGTCTGGTACAGAGAAGGGGAATTGAGAAGAGGAAGCCTGGAGAGCAACCTCAGGCTAGATTCAACTGCAGACCTAGAGCACTGAACTCTGAAAATACATCAACTCCTTAACCCCTCAGTGGGATAAACCTCCCTGGAGTAGCTCCCACCTGGCTGGGGAATTGCCCTGTGTGTTCCCAAAGTGCCAAAAGCTGAGACAACACAGCATGGGTTTGGTAGGAAAAGCCCTTTAAGATCATCAAGTCCAACCATCATCCAGCTCTGCCAAGTCTGCTGCTTAACCACATCCCTCAGCACCACACCTCTGTGTCTTGTAAACACCTCCAGGGGGGGTGAATCCACCACTACTGCAACTTTCTGTCTCCTGAGATGATTAGTGACACTTTAGGTCCTCAGCCTGGCATTTTACACAAGCTCTGTCCTCAACAGGCTGTGGAAAAGGTTACTTCTTCTGCACCAATTAAACCCTGAATGAAATGCTCATAAAGGGAATGAGCACAGACATCCTTGCAGATGTCATGTGCAAGGCTCCTTCATGTCTGAAGGACCTCTCCAGTACCCAGACCCCTGCCCTGGTCCTGCTGATAGAAACCAAGATGTTGAAGTGCTCTGCAGAAAGGCCACCCTGACCAAGCCACAAGGCAGACACAGATGAGTCACACAAGAGGCTGCCCGGCTTTTGGTGGTTTGGCTATTTTTACTAGCACATCTTAGGGTTTCCTGAAGATTTAGGGAAGAAACACACACACAGAGTTGTCATTCTGATACTCTGTCACTGTCAGGAGCAATTCATTCTTTGAAATGAAACTATGCAATCACAGTTAGCTACTTCATTAGCATGGCTTAGGTTGGAAGAACCAGGGAGGTGGTCGAGGCTCCGTCCCTGGAGGTGTTTAAGCCCAGGCTGGATGAGGCTCTGGCCAGGCTGATCTAGTGTGGGGTGTCCCTGCCCATGGCAGGGGGGTTGGAACTAGCTGATCCTTGTGGTCCCTTCCAACCCTGAATGATACTATGAATCTCAAGAGATCATCTTTGAGGTCTCTTCCAACCTTTTTGATTCTATCTGCTGCCACCTCCCTGGGCAACCCATTCCACTTGTCTCACCACCCTGGTACTGAAGAGCTTCTTCCTAAGATCCAGTCTAACCCAGCTCTCCCTCAGCTTCATACCATTCCCCCTTGTTCTTGTAATCATTGGAAGGATTAGATAAAGGAAGTTTAGAAGGTCCAAAGGATGAGTGAAAGGAGTTAGAAGTTTTGCATTTGGGATAAGGAAACTTAAACCAGGAGACCCAACATCTTCTAGGACCCGGCAGAAAGAAGTAGGGGATGTCAGAAGGTAACCTCTATCAGCCTGGAACTTTCTCAAAGCAACAGTAGCCTTCTTGGACTTTAACCTGTGTGCTGACAGCACAGCCTCAGAGCCAGCAGAGGTAAGATTTGGGGTCTGTCAGCTTGTCTTAGAAACATGGGGTCCGTACGGTGCCTCCTTGCTGGAGCAGTGCTCTCCCCCTGGCCATTAGAAACACAAAGATAACAGCCAGCCATTGCTGCAGTGGGAGTTGTATTTAACTAAGTCCTTGCTTACTACAAGACCAAAGACACCCCCACAGCACCACAACAATAGATGCCATCCCATCTTCACTCTTCCTCCCACAATGAAGCACTGCTTACAAAACAAGCCACCTGCACTTCAGAAGTAGCTGGGTGAGCTGATCTCACCCCTGCTGGAAGGATTCTCCTCCACCCCCTGCTAATGGCCAAGGCACTTCCACATTTCCTGTCTCATTAAATCTGGGGGAGTGAACTCCTGGCCAGGTAACATGCACTTGCTCCTCTACCACTACTGGTCCTCACCCAATGAGGCTTTCAAGTAGCATTCCAGCAGGTATCTGTTTACCTCATCTGGCTTGTTGAAAACTGAGGCCACTTTTTACAATGGATTCTGGAGGCCAGTGACAAGAAGCCAAACTTTTCCAGCAAAGACAATAACAAACAGATGTTTCCCACTCCAAGCATCCCCAAACTGTCTGATTCTGACCCAGTTTTTTGCCTCTGCTCTCCCAAGTGACATCGCTGGCACCTCCACGCAGTTCTGTGGGTGGCACTTTCAAGGTGTCCAGCAGCAGCAGCAAGCTTAAACACAAAGATTTGGGGGTTTATTAGAACTGGTTTCACAGGTTCTAGTAGGTGACTTCTGAAACTGGAAGATGTGCTGAGAAATGCTTAGCTCCACATCTGGCACTTTGATCAACCTGAAAACACTGACACCACTTCCAGCTAGGACTACTTCAGACTGAAGCTGCTGCTAAGACTACTGTCAATATTTTCTGAAGTGGAAGCCCAAAAGCAGATGACTCCCTCCAGATGCAGGCCTTGCCTTCAGCTCACAGACTTTCAGATGAGCTGTCAACCTCAGTGGTTTCAGACCTGTGAGCAATGCCTTGGCAAGAAGCCACATCCTCTGCTATGAACTGCTGTGAAAGTGAATACTACATTACCAAGAACTGCCTCAGACTTGAGGTTTCCATACCTCAAAGCTATCTCAAATCAAATACCTCCCCTTGAACTGTGGAAGGCTTTGCTGGCTGCTCTGAAGACTCTGCTCCAAGCTTTTATTCCCCCAGGAGTAATCATCCATTACCTCCTCCTGCAGCTGCAACCATGGAAACAGCACCAGCCTCGTGCTGTAATTCCTCCTCTTGTCCAAGGGATTCTAACTAGGAGCTGCTGAAACTAACACAACAATTTAAGAGCTTACATCTTAGCAGAGTGCCTAACACATTACTCACATTGCTTCACCCCCTCAGATAACAGTAAACAGAGTCCCCAGTGCAATGACACAGAGCAGACATCTTCTAGCACAAAGAGGTGAGGTTTTACTCAGAGTGAAAATAAAACCCCACAGAATACTCTTGGATTTAGGAAGACATTTGGCTTCCTGATAAACTCATGGGTTGAAAACCTTGACAAGCCTTTCAAGTGGTTTTCAAAACACTAACAGAACCATGTCTGATGTTCAAAAAATGAATGTTCTTCATCCATCATCATACTTAGTAGGCTTAATACTGCCTGATGATGATCAGAGCACCTCCAGCCCGAGACAGAAGTCCAATACAGACTCTACACAGCAATGGGAAAAGAAGGATTTAAAAGAAACTAGGAGAAAAGCCAGCACCACTTCTCTGAGCACTGCAGTATCATCTCTAAACCCTGGTATGCTTAAGTATATTTGAAATCCCTCTCTTAATTCATCATGTGACAGGCAAACTAATCCTACAGGGCTCACCCTTTCAGTACCAGTGCTCTCCATGTTATTGCTATGCTCCAAGATGAGCTACAGATAGTACTTCAGTGTTGCCAGCACGTGTCAGCACTGGAGCTCTGTGCATGGCAGGCTCCAAACCAAAGGAGTTAGAAGGAGAGAAGATTCAATCTCTGATGACAGCACTTCCTTCCTTGACTGCAGTGTGTAGGGGTGCAGAGGGGCTCCAGAAGAATGTATTCCTTTCCTCTTGGAAGCATGTTTTGCAGTGCTTAGAAATGCTACTCACACAAAAGCTTTCTCTACCTTATCTGCCCACACACACAGTTGTTTATGAACAGCCAGGTTTGCTAAGGTGTTCTGTGCTGGGGGTGGGGAATGGCTGTCTCAAAAACCCTTCTGCTTCCATTTTTGCCAAGACTATTCCTGCCTGCTTCTCTACTCACAGCATCCATCAGCCTGGATGCTCCACCTACAGCAGATACAATAGCTCTAGATCAGAGTTGATAAACAGGTCAGAACACAGGAGTAATGACTTCACCAGCACCCAATATAGGGCATCTCAGTTCTGCCCATGGCTTCCAGAGCTTTTCAGCTCTGAGAGCACTTTCCCAGGGTATCTACAAGATGCTGAGACCTGCCCTGGGAAGATGACCTGAATGTCACTCACCTCAACCCTTAGGGGGAGCTTTGATGGAATCACAGAATTGTTTTGATTGGCAGAAACGCTTAAAACCGTGGAGTCAAACCCTCAACTCAGCACTGCCAGGTCACCACTGAACCAGGTCCCTCAGCACACCTCCAGAGGTTTAAACCCCCACACACACCCAGGGATGGGGGCTCCACCACTGCCCTGGGCAGCCTCTTCCAGGACTTAGCAACTCTTTTAGGGAATAAATGTTCCTTTTCTAGGATCCAACTTAGACCTCCCCTGGTGCAACTTGAGGTCGTCTTCTGTTGTCCTGTCTCTTGTTCCTTGGAGGATCCCGACCCCCACCTGGCTCCAGCCCCCTTTCAGGGCGACTCTTCTTCTCCAGACTGAACAGCCCCAGGTCCCTCAGCAGTTCCACCCCAGCCCTGTTCTCCAGATCCTTCCCCAGCTTCCTTGCCCTCTCTGCACAGGCTCCATCCTGGGTCTCTCCGTCTCCTAGGCCCGGCCACGCAAGCCTGTCCTCCACGTGAATCCCAGGAAGGGGAAGGGCGGAAACTGGAGGTTTAGACCTGGGTCATCCATCCCTGCCCCCCTGCCCGGCTCCCGCCGTGCCGGAGGAGCGCAGCCCGGCAGAATGGGAGGGGGAGGCGGCGGGAGCTGCTCCCCCGGGAGAGAACGAAACAACAGCCCTTCGCTTCGCCCGGTGTGCGGCGGCATGGACCCACGATCGCCCCACCGACGCCTCCAGCGCCCCGAGGAGCCCCCCGCCCTTTATCCCTCCGGCTGCGGCTCCGCTCCCACCGCCGCTCACCTCTCTTGGAGCCGGGGCTGGGACTGCCACCAGTGCCTCGGGAGCTCTTGCGTGAGGCCATGGCACTCCTGTCAGGCAAAGAGGAGGGGGAGGAGGAGGAGGAGACGGAGGAGGGGGGGCGGCGGCGGCTGCGCGCTCGGCGGTGACGGGGCGGAGCCGCGGCGAGAACGAGCCCGGGACCCGCCGCCACCACCTGAACCCCGCATGCGGTGGCGCCCCGCGGCCGCAGCGGCGCAAGTCCCGCCCGCCGCCAGCCAATCGGGGGGCGCCGGGGGTCCGGAGGTGGGGCGGCTCTCGCCCCCCATTGGTGGGTGGTGCGAAAGGGGGCGGGGGGTTCCCGGTGCGCGCACCCGGCGCTTTCCCCGCCGCCGGCGCCTTTGAACGTGGCAGCGCGGGGGCGCGCGGAGGCCTCTCGCGAGGGTTGGGCGGTGGGGTCATGGAGCCGTAGAACCAGCCGGGATGGGGGAGACCTCCGAGCTCACCCAGTCCAACCCACCACCCAGCCCTGTCCGATCAACTAAACTAGGGGTCGGCTCGCCGCCGCGGGTCTGGGCCCTTGGCCAGCGCCCCCCCCGCGCCCCCCCTTCCCCTCTCCGCCGCCCCGCTCCGTTGCCCGCTCGCAGGGGAAGGGGCCCGAGGCTGCCGTGAGGGACCCCAGCGAGCCGAGAGCAGAGCAGGGAGAGTAAAGGCGGCTCGAGGGGAGTTGGCTGTGCCAACAGAAAGCGCTGAAGCCGCCCTGCCCTGCCTCTCCCGCCGGCCGCTGCCGTGTGCAGGCGCTGCTGGTGCATCCCGTCCCGGGCCGGAGGGATGGGCAGTGGCGCCTTGGGCTTCCCGGAACGGCGCTCTCCAGCCGCCGTGGTCAGGGCTTGAAGCAGGTCACGTCAGTTCTCAAACGAGCTGTTGGGGCTCTAGGAGTACTTGCCTGTTGGACAAGATGACCTTTGAGGGTCCCTTCCAACCAGTGCAGGCTGTGTCTGAATCTTGTCCCTTGGTTTTAAGGCCAGGCTGGATGTGGCTCCGAGCATCCTGCTCTGGTGCGAGGTGTCCCTGCCCATGGCAGCCCCCTGGATGATCCTTGAGGGGGTTTCTAACGTCACCTGAAAATCAACCTGAGTCCCCCAGCAGAGCAGCTTCTGTCTGTATCTGCAGGGGGCTACAAGAAAGCTGGGCAGGGACTTTTTAGGGTGTCAGGAGTGATAGGACTGGGGGGGATGGAGCAAAACTAGAAGTGGGTAGATTCAGATTGATGTTAGGAAGAAGTTGTTCCCCATGAGGGTGGTGAGAGCCTGGCACAGGTTGCCCAGGGAGGTGGTGGAAGCCTCCTGCCTGGAGGTGTTTCATAGTTTCATAGTTTCATTCAGGGTTGGAAGGGACCACAAGGATCATCTAGTTCCAACCCCCCTGCCATGGGCAGGGACACCCCACACTACATCAGGCTGGCCAGGGCCTCATCCAGCCTGGGCTTAAACACCTCCAGGGACGGGGCCTCGACCACCTCCCTGGACAACCCATTCCAGGGCTTCACCACTCTCATGGGGAAGAACTTCCTCCTCCCCTTCAGCCTGAATCTCCCCACCTCCAGCTTCATTCCATTCCCCCTAGTCCTATCACTACCTGAGATCCTGAGCAGTCCCTCCCCAGCCTTCCTGTAGCCCCCTTCAGATACTGGAAGGCCACAATGAGGTCACCTGGGAGCCTTCTCTTCTGCAGACTGAACAGCCCCAACCCTTTCAGTCTGTCCTCACAGGAGAGGTGCTCCAGCCCTCTGATCATCCTTGTGGCCCTTCTCTGGACACCTTCCAGCACCTCCACATCCCTCTTGTAATAGGGGCTCCAGAACTGGACACAGTACTCCAGGTGGGGTCTCACCAGGGCTGAGTAGAGGGGGAGGATCACCTCCCTCGACCTGCTGGCCACACTTCTCCTGATGCAGCCCAGGATCTGATTGGCTTTGCGGGCTGCAAGTGCACACTGAGAGCTCCTGTTGAGCTTTTTGTCCACCAGCACCCCCAAGTCTCTCTCCTCAGGGCTGCTTTCCAGCCAGTCACTGCCCAGCCTGGATTTGTGCCTGGGATTGCCTCCACCCAGATGCAGGACCCTGCCCTTGGTCTTGTTGAACTTCATGAGGTTGGCTGTGAGCAAGCTGCTGGAGTGTGAGGTGTCCCTGCCCATGGCAGGGGGGTTGGAACTGGCTGAGCCTTGAGGTCCCTTCCAGCCCTGACAATTCTGTGATTCTATGACAGTAAAGCTTCACTTGATTTAAATTTGCCAGGGTGGCTGTTGCAGCAGAGGCTCTGCTGATCCCTTCTGATCTGAAATGTAATGAAGATTGATGCAAACCTATAAAATGCCATTTTGGGAAAGATGATGGAGAGAGAAGCAAACACTGTGGGTAGATGAATGCACATGGGAATGGCTTGTCAGTGTGTCATCTGCTCAGTTGGTTTCGAGCTCGTGTTTTGAGGGTACACAGTAATCCATGAGAAGATAAATATATTTGGGATTTTTTTGTAGGAGGCAAAGGAGGCAGAAAAAGAAAGGCAAGAAAAAGAGGCAGGAAAACAAAGCCAGAAAAAAACAGGACAAATAAATCATAGAATAGCTCAACCACTGCCCTGGGCAGCCTGCTCCAGAGCCTGGGGGAAGAAATTGTTCCTCATCTCCAACCAAACCCCCCCAGTGCAACTTGAGGTCTTTTTGTTCTTGTCTTGTTCCTTGGGAGAAGATGCCAACCCCCACTTGGGTCCAGCCTCCTTTCAGGGAGCTGTAGAGAGCAATGAGGTCTCCCTTCAGCCTCTCCTCCAGACTAAACAACCCCAGTTCCCTCACAAGACATCCTCAAGACCCTTCACCAGCTTTGTTGCCCTTCTCTGGACCTGCTGCAGCACTTCAGTGTCCTGACAGGAAGGTGCCCAAAACTCAACTCATACTTGAAGTGTGGCCTCACCAGTGCTGAGTTCAGGGGGCTGATCCCTGCTCTACTGCTTGCCACAGTGGTTTTGATCTGAGCCAGGATGCTGTTGGCCTTCTTGGCCACCTGGGCACACTGCTGTGGGTGTGTTACCCACTGAGTGTGTACAGAGCAGTCTGGGCAGGAACAAAGGCAAGCTCAAGAGGCATTCAAGGCAGGGAGTGGGAGGCAGAAGTGTTTGATGTGACCAGAATGGGAACTGGGAGCTGGAATAGGTGTGTTTGCTCAGAGCCTGTTTGCAGAAGGTCTTTGTGGAGCCAGCTGTCAGTTCCATCTGGCAGGTACGTGAGTGCCTTCCTCTGGGGAGCAATAATTCACCTGACAATGAGCATCCTGTGGGTGTGGTGGTCATGATGGTGCCTCCTGCCAGTTATGAGGAGAGGCTTTGCAGCAGGGCTGTGCCATTGTCCTGGTGAAAGGTTCTGGTTTGTGGCTCTAGGAAATCAGCTGCACAGGGGGGTTGGCACTCACTCAGTAATTGATAGCACTGTGAGCTTTAGCTCTGCTCCTTTCTCCATCCAATTAGTCAAGCTGGTCAGGTTTAAGACTGAAGCCAGGAAGACTGATGTTTAAAACAGCAACTTCAAAACTCCTAAAATAAATAAGAACCTCAAGCAGAGTCTCCCAGCCTTATACCTGCTGAAGTGACTTCATTTTTCAGGGCCTCCAGCTTCCCTTGCCTTGCTTGGGGTGGCACGGAGGCAGGGTGCCAAGCCCTGTCTATTGTGCTGTCAAGAGCAGCAGGCTGGCATTCAGAGTGTGAGTGGGGCCCAGCTCCACAAGCTGGCAGATGCCTGCCACTTGTCTGACATCTGACTTTGCCTCTCAGGATCATTGTTTCTCACCAGCTCAGAAGATGACTTCATTTGCCCATCTGTTCCAGTTTATAATAAGCACTGGTGTGCTTTCTCCCATGTTTGCCTGGCTCCTTCACACTCCACCTCAAAACTCTCTTGCCCACCAAAAAGCAACAACCAAGGATCTCAAAGGTCTTCTCCAACCTGGTTAACTCCATTCTGTCCTAAGGGCAAGGGTAGGGTCCTGCACTGGGGGAGGAGCAATGATGGTGAGGACTGGTGCACTGCTGCTGTTTCCTACTCCTCCCTGAGCATCTGCATGTGGTCCTCTGCTTCCTTACAGTTCCTCTTGGATTGGGGCCCACCTTTTGTTGTGGCTGTGTAGCTCCTGCTGTTCTCAGCTGCTCCAGCAGTATGGGTGAGAAATGACTGGATGGAGTACTGCCAGCCGCAGAGTTTGGCCTCTGTTGTTCCTTCTTTGTTTTCCACATGAAGTTCCTGACCATAGTTCCTGTAATGGCTCCGAGATAGCATCAAGCAGCTGGATCATACCAACAGTAACTGCTTGGTTCCAGTAAAGCCTTACTGATTTGGCTCTGGAAATGCTCAGGCCCTGGGTTCACAGCCTTGTGATTCTGTCAGCTGCTTTGGAATGTGCTCTTCTGGGGAGCCTAAGAGAAAACTGCCCTGAGATCTTTCTGTGGGCTAGGAGCTTACAACTCTGGTGCTTTTTCCTTGAGATTCTTTGTGTTTGATTCATAGAGTCATGGAATGGCTTGGGTTGGAAGGGACCTTAAAGACCATGCAGTTCCAATCCCCTGCCATGGGCAGGGACAACTCTGACCGGCCCAGGTCGCTCATGGTCTTGACCACTTCCAGGGAGGGGAATTCCACAACCTCCCTGGGCACCCTGTTCCAGTCTCTCTCCACCCTCACTCCAAACAATTTCTTCCTAATCTCCAGTCTAAATCTCCCCTCCTGAAGCTTCAATCCATTCCCTCTCATGATCCAAACTTGCACTCATTTGTTGGAGAAAAACAAACCTTGCACTGACTTCCCTTTGTAAAGTCTTTACCCTGGAAGGGTTTCAGAGCTGTGTAGGTGTGGTGCTGAGGGCCATGGCTTAGTGGTGACCTGGCAGTGCTGGGTTAAGGGCAGGACTTGCTCTGAAAGGTCTCTTCCAACCAAAAGGATTTCACCAGGCTGTTGCCTTTTGTGATGACCTGCTGTACAAAGCATGCCAGCACCTGCTGCCAAGGGGTGGAAGGTGGTGGTGTGAGGGTCCCATTGCACTGCACTGGGAGACTGAAACACAGATGTAGGCTCTGAGGTGACCTCATTGTGGGCTTCCAGTATCTGAAGGAGGCTACAGGAAGGCTGGGGAGGGACTGCTCAGGATCTCAGGCAGTGATAGGACTAGGGGGAATGGAATGAAGCTGGAGGTGGGGAGATTCAGGCTGGAGGGGAGGAGGAAGTTCTTCCCCATGGGAGTGGTGAAGCCCTGGAATGGGTTGTCCAGGGAGGTGGTTGGGGCCCTGTCCCTGGAGGTGTTTAAGCCCAGGCTGGATGAGGCTCTGGCCAGCCTGACCTAGTGTGGGGTGTCCCTGCCCATGGCAGGGGGGTTGGAACTGGCTGATCCTTTTGGTCCCTTCCAACCCTGACAGATACTATGATACTATGATGATGACCTGAGCCTACACCACCTATCACAACACATTGACTGGACTGAAGGAGTGGTAAGCCAAGTGTTGAAAAGAAGGTTTCGTCCTTCAGGAACCTGTTTGCTTTCCTCATGACTGGGCACTGAGATGGCATGAATGCTGATGGAGAAACACAGCCTCTGAACCTGTTGCTCCCTTTTTCCCTACCCAGCTCTGTAAAGTACCTGAGCATCCTGGAGAGCTTGCCAAGCTGCTCCTTCTGCCCACCCCCACGGCTGCTGAGTAGCTGGGGTTTTGTGGGGGTTGCCACTGGCAGTCTGTAATCTGCAGGGAGTGGGAGGGGTTGTTTACTTAGTTACTGAATGCTCTGGGTCGGTCTGGGGAGGGTTTGTTGTCTCATGTTTTATGGGCAGCTTGGAAGAGCTTATCAGGGCTGCCTGCAGCGTGGAAGGGTGGCTCTGGGCTCCTGTTGTCTAGCAAGAAAAATGCAATGCAGTGGTACAAGGAGTCAAGCTGCAATCAAGAAAATCTGTGGTAATTTTAATATAACAGCTTTATGATGCTGAGCTGAGCTGATTCTGTGTAGTGTGCTCATTCACAGTGTCTAATGGCCCATGAGGATGCTTAATGTAAAGGAAGTGACCTTGGGAGGCACCTGCACACTAAAATCTCTTAACAGCAGTGTTTTCTGTTTCACTCAAGCAGCACAGAGAGCAGAATAGGATTTGGTACAGAGAGGCAGTTCTGTTGTGTCCCCAGTCTAGAAACACTGATGAAACATCTGCTGAAGTGAAAGGTTAAACCCCAGTCCTCCTCAGGATGTGTGATACACAGAGCCAGCTGCCCAGGGGTACACGGGAGGAACATTCCTTTCTAATCTCTGTAGGTGATCAGGTTGTGCCCTGACACGGGGCCCTGGAGTGCTGACATTACCTTAAGCTGCCTCAGCAAGTGACTGGTCTGGAGTTGCCACTTCATCATCCAGCCCCTTAAAGAAAACCTTGTGGTCTGCTCATGTGGTAGGGAATATGTTACCAATCTAAACCCCTATTACACTGAATTGGATCCAGAGAAGGGCCAGGAGGATGAGCAGAGGGCTGCAGCACCTCTCCTGTGAGCACAGACTGAGGGAGCTGGGGCTGTTCAGTCTGGAGAAGAGAAGGCTCCAAGGAGACCTCATTGTGGCCTTCCAGTATCTGCAGGGGGCTCCAAGAGAGCTGGGGAGGGACTTTTGAGGGTGTCAGGGAGTGAGAGGACTGGGGAGGAATGGAACAGAACTAGAAAGGGGGAGATTCAATTGGATGTTAGGAAGAAGTTGTTCCCCATGAGGGTGGTGAGAGCCTGTCCCAGGTTGCCCAGGGAGGTGGTGGAAGCCTCATCCCTGGAGGTGTTTGCAGCCAGGCTGGATGTGGCTGTGAGCAACCTGCTGTGGTGTGAGGTGTCCCTGGCCATGGCAGGGGGGCTGGAACTGGCTGAGCCTTGAGGTCCCTTCCAAGCCTGACAGTTCTGTGAGTCTTTAGTTTGAAAGGTGATTCATTACTTCTAGTTCCACAAAGCAGAAGTCTGTTTGCATTAGCAGCTTCATCATCTTCAGGAAATGTGCCTTTAATGTTTCTCCCTCAGGCAGGCTCTGCTCTTCAGTATTTTTTACTGTAGGAAAATCTTGCCATGCATTCCCCTGGCTTTGGTTTGGGTGCTCCTGTTGAGCACTTACTGATTTAAACCAAAATAGTCAGAATGACCCTGTGTAGGCTTGTGGGAATCACAGGGTGCCTGAGGTTGGAAGGCACCTCAGAGGTCATCTACTCCAAGCCCCTTGGAGCAGGGTAGATTTAGGTTGGCCATCAGGAGGAAGTTCTTCACAGTGAGGGTGGTGAAATGCTGCAGCAGGTTGCCCAGAGATGTGGTTGAGGTCTTGTCCCTGGAGACAATCAGGATCAGACTTGGTGTCTGGAGGTGTCCCTGCTGGCTGCAGCCACTCTATTTAAAATGCCCCATCTGTTTTTTGACAGACTTTACCTGACTGTTTCACCTGATTTTCTGAGGGACTGTTTGAAGTGCCTGTGCTGTCCAACCCCCCTACCAAAAGCAGAGGACTGCTGCAGTCACAAGGTTGGTATTAACAGGGAGGATTTACATGGGGCTGCTGCATGCATGGGGCTGAAGGATCAGGTGCTGCTCTGAGCTACACCTATGTGATGCTGGGGCATTGGAAAGTCCTGCTGCACTTCCTCAGACCTTGGCTGAGATCAGAGGGGACACCTGCTTCTTGAGAAGTGAGACACAGTGCAGAGATGCAGCCTGGCCTGGGAGCTTCCCAGATCCAGTGCAGCATTTCACAGGCTTAGCAGCTCAGCTTTGAGGGCAGCGTGTGTAGAAATGAGCTTAGCACAGCTCCTGAGCTAATGAGCTCTGACTCCTGCTGCTGCACAATAACTGGGGCACAGAGCAGCACTAATGCAGCTTTGCTGCTCTGGCTTGGCCTTCTTTATGTTTCTGTGTGGTGCTCTGGCCTCTCGCCATGTTCAGAGCCCACTGAGCTCTGTCTGCACTCAGTGATTTGGAAGGTTGCCTTCAGTGTCCTTTGGGTGAGTCCCACAGGAGTCTGCTTGCTCTGTTCTACAGAGCCCCTCCTAGTAACTTTCTGGATAGGAGGTGGAATGTTCTTCAGCATTTGGTGAAGAATAAAAGGACTTTGCTCTAGAGAAAGTTGAGTTGAAGACACCTTGGAGAAAGCTGAGTAGAAGACACCTTGGAGAAAATAGAGTAGAAGACACCTTGGAGAAAGGTGAGTAGAAGACACCTTAGAGAAAGTTTAGTAGAAGACACTTAGAGAAAGTTAAGCAGAAGACACTTAGAGAAAGCTGAGTAGAAGACATCTTAGAGAAAGGTGAGTAGAAGACCCTTTGGAGAAAGATGAGTTGAAGACACCTTACTGTAGGCCTGCTGTGATAGGACCAGGGGCAATGGTTTGAAATGAGAGCAGAGCAGATTGAGATTGGATGTGAGGAACAAGTTCTGCACCAGGAGGCTGCTGGAACACTGCAGCAGGTTGCCCAGGGAGGGAGTTGAGGCTCCATCCCTGGAGCTGTTGAAGGTCAGGCTGGGTGAAGCTCTGATCAAGTTGCCCTAGTGGAGGATGTCCCTGCTGACTGCAGCCGAGGGTGGACTGGATGAACTTTGGAGGTCCCTTCCAACCCAAACCCTTCAGTGACTCTGCAACAGTGACAACAGCTGGTTTAAACCTTTGGGAGGTGCTTTGGGGGTAAGTTTGGGGTGGGTTTGGGTTGGGTTTCTGTGTGCTTCACCTCCCCTCTCCGCTGCGGATTCGCCCTTTTGGGCAAGGTGTCACTTTCCAGTTCATCGCCTTGGAATGCCAGGTGAGAGGTGTGCATTCACATCACAAACAGCTTTCCCTGGCTAATTGGATAAGTGCAATTTAATGAGAGGAATGAAATGTTTGAAATCAATGTTGGTGTAATTAATCTGTCAAGAGATTACCCTCGTGCTGTAACGGAGCATTAAGGGAGACAAAAGCAAGCGAGGAGAGGGAGAAATTACCATCTGCCAAACGTTTGCCTTAGAGGTGCGCTCTCTCTCTCTGCTAACCCAGCAAGCATTCCTGCTCGCTCTGAACGGCTGAAACTGTGTCAGGGAGAACTGTGGCTGCATTGCTTCCCTGTGAAGGAGTGAGGAGTTCAGGCAATGTGCCGGTTGCTCATTAGAGGTCAGTAGTGAAGCACGAAGCGAAGTGAGAGTTGGGAAGTCCCTTAAGGAACTCATTTCTCTTCTACCCCAGAGCTACTCTACTGTATTTGAGACAGGGAAAATTAATCTCATTGCCAGGTGGAGAAATTTCAGTTTCCCAGGTGGAGAATTTCAGTTCCCCAGGTGGAGAATTTCAGTTCCCCAGGGAGAGAAATTTCAGTTCCCCAGGTGGAGAAATTTCAGTTCCCCAGGTAGAGAAATTTCAGTTCCCCAGGTGGAGAAATTTCAGTTCTCCAGGTGGAGAATTTCAGTTCCCCAGGTGGAGAAATTTCAGTTCCCCAGGGAGAGAAATTTCAGTTCTCCAGGTGGAGAATTTCACTTTCCCAGGTGGAGAACTGCAGTATATTCTCTTAAGAGATTTCAAGTTCAAGTGCATGAGGAGACAGCTTCTGAACACTGGATTCAACATAAAAGTCATCAGTCCCTTGGTGAGATTTCTTTAACGAGCTTAGCTGATTTTTTCCAGGCAGAATTGAATTGAGCAGGTGGAGACTGCAAATGAAAGGTGGAATCATGCACTCTGTGAGCCTCCAAACAGAGAGAACACCATGAGAGGGAAGGTCAAAATGCTGCCTTAAGGACAGGCTGTGTGGTTGTCATCTTCAGCTCTGACAAAGCAGTGCTCCAGGGCTGTGGTGAGCACAGGCTGGAAGGTTTAGGTTTGGTGACCTCCAGTTGTGTTTTAGTGTGGATGCCAATGCAATGCAGCACTCACATGGTCATCAGAGTCTCTGCTCCTCCACTTTCAACACACATTACTGAGATCTGTCTCCTCTAAGGCCCATTATGGCCTGTGGCCTTGTCCTTTTGCAGTTCTGCATGTGGCTTCTGGGCCCCTCAATTGAAGGAGGACATTGAGATGCTTGAAGGTGTCCAGAGAAGGGCACAGGGCTGGGGAGGGGTCTGGAGCACAGCCCTGGGAGGAGAGGCTGAGGGAGCTGGGGTTGCTTAGCCTGGAGAAGAGGAGGCTCAGGGGAGACCTTGCTGTCTACAACTACATGAAGGGAGGTTGTAGCCAGGTGGGGGTTGGTCTCTTCTCCCAGGCAAGCAGCACCAGAACAAGGGGACACAGTCTCAAGCTGCACCAGGGGAGGTTTAGGCTGGAGGTGAGGAGAAAGTTCTTCCTAGCAAGAGAGTTTGGCCATGGGAATGTGCTGCCCAGGGAGGTGGTGGAGTCCCCATCCCTGGAGGTGTTCAAAAAAGGCTTGGATGTGGCACTTGGAGCCATGGTTTAGTTGTCAGGAGGTGTTAGGTATTAGGTGATAGGTTGGACTTGATGATCTCTGAGGTCTTTTCCAACCTGGTTGATTCTATGATTCTACCATCTTAAGGCTCCACTGCCTCCTGCTGACCCTAAAAGAGTAGTCCCCAGGAGACCAGCAGTGGAAATGGTGAAGCAGTTGAAGAGTTTCAAAGCAGTGCTTTCCAGCAGTCTTGAATAATGAACATCACCCAGAAAAAGCCCTGAAATCCCTCTGCAGACATCTCATTCCAGAGTGAGGGATGGCTGTGGCTCTCCCTGCAGTCGTAGGGATGGACTTATGAATGCACTAAATCAAGTAAATGAGACATCATGCAAAGCTGGGGGATTTGTCAGGCTTTACTAATGCCAAATCAATAGAAGCATTCCTCTTCTGCTGCCTTCTGAGCATGAGGCAGGTTTGCAAAGGACAGCTTTGCAGCACTTGGGCTGGAGGCAAGTTCCTTGTGAGCTGCTCCCTCCCTCCCATCTGGAGTCTCTCTAGGCCTGAAAGTGAAACCTTGGTTAATAATCCATGGGAATTACTGAGAGGAATTAATGGCTTGCTTGAGTTGCTGACTTGAGCATGATCCCCACTGTCCTGGGGCAAGTGCTGCCTGAGACCCTGCCACCCTGAGCTGCCCAAAGAGATTGTAAGGTCAGAGCTGGGTTTGAGTGGAGAGGATGAGCAGGATGGTTACAGAAACAGACTTTCCCCTCCTGAATGTTCTGTGGTTTAGATGTTAAAGACCACCCAGTTCCAACCCCACCATGGGCAGGGACACTTCTGACCAGCCCAGCTTGCTCAAGGTCTTGAACCCAAGGAGGGGAATTCCACAACCTCCCTGGGCACCCTGTTCCAGTCTCTCTCCACCCTCACTCCAAACAATTTCTTCCTAATCTCCAGTCTAAATCTCCCCTCCTGAAGCTTCAATCCATTCCCTCTCATGATCCAAACTTGCACTCATTTGTTAGTGAAAAACCCTTGCACTGACTTCCCTTTGTAAAGTCTTTACCCTGGAAGGGTTTCAGAGCTGTGTAGGTGTGGTGCTGAGGGCCATGGCTTAGTGGTGACCTGGCAGTGCTGGGTTCAGGGTTGGTCTTGATGATCTGAAAGGTCTCTTCCAAGCAAAATGACTCTGTGATTGTGTGTTCAGTTCCCATGTGAAAGGTGGTGGTGTGTTTGCTGCTCTGAGTCTGTTGCTGACACCAGGTGTCACACTAGGAATGCTTCTGCAGAGAACAAGCCCCTTTGCCAGTAAAGGAGAAGCAGCTCTTCCCAGCAGGTCCTTCTCAGCCCCTAGGAGTTTTTGCATTGATCACTGGCCCCAGCCTTGTGCCCCCTGCCCTTTAGCTATTGATCAGCATTGATCAGATCCCCTCAGCTGCTCTTCTCCCAGCTCAACAGCCCTAGGTCTCCTCACAGAGATGTTCCAGGCCCCTCAGCAGCTTCCCAGCCTCCACTGGACTCTCTCCAGCAGTTCTCTGTCTCTCCTGAACTGGGGAGCCCAGAACTGGACACAGCACTCCAGATGTGTCTTGGCTAGGGCAGAGCAGAGGTAAAGGAGAATCTTCCTTGCCCTGCTGGCCACACTTCTTAACACTCCCCAGCACACCAGTGGCCTTCTTGGCCAGGAGGGGATGTTGCTGCCCCATGGTGAGCTGCTTGTCCACCAGCACTGCCAGGTCCTCCTCTGCAGAGCTGTTTCCCAGCAGGTCACCCTCCAGCTGTACTGGTGCAGGGAGTTATTTCTCTCCAGGTGCAGGACCCTACCCCTGCCCTTGTTGAACTTCAGGAGGTTCCTCTCCCCCAGCTCTCAGGGAGACCTGGGCAGGCTGGAATGGCAGCACAGCCTGATGGGGTGTCAGCCACTCCTCCCAGCTTTGTATCATCAGCAGACTGCTTGGTGATACCCTCCATCCCTGCAGCCAGGCCAGGGAGGAGGATCTAGTCTAGCTCTAGAAATGAAAGCACTTCTCAAAAGAGCAGCTTCTGTCCAGCTTCACGTGCTCTAAGAGGCACTGAAGCACTTCCTGGACTTTGCCTGGAGGATGTGCAGGATTCTGTGCTTGATGCTGAGCCCTCAGCCCCTCCCTGTGCACCCCTTCTTTGCAGGCAGTGTGATGGGGCACTCCTGTGGCACACAGGGCAGTGAGAGGAGTGGAAGAAGTGGGGCAGTGGGAGCAGGTCATGCAGTAAGTGCCAAGTGGTTAGCCACTGTGTGGGCATGAAAAGCCAAGCCTGGGCCTGAAGTGTTTGCAGTTGGGAGCAGAGGATGTGGATGCAACAGAGGGCTGCAGAAGTTGCTGTTTATTTTTCATCTGAGCATTTCTCATCTGAGTGAGCAATTTGTTCAGCAGCTGTCTTATGCCAGCTCTTACTGATAAATGCAAGAAGTTTGCTTTGGAAGGCTCTGAAAGCTTTCAGAGATAAAGCCTTTCATTCATTCATTCATTCACTCTTCCAGGCTGCTGTTCTGAGAGCAGGGTTTAAATCCTCAGCTCCTGCAGCTCTCCAGCAACGTGCCACAGGCTGGGCTTGAAGGCACTATAAAACTTGTTTACAAGGGCTCAGACAGTGAGAAATGGTTTCGTTGGAAAATGCTGCAGAGGAAGTGGGATCTGACAGCTCCAGGGCCTGGTTTGGGCTTTTTCCTGCCTCACAGCAGGGATGATCCAGCAGCATGGGCATTGCTGTCACCTCAGGAAGCCCTGGCAGCTGCTGTGCACGTGTGGGCCAGGTAGCACGAGAGGGATCCAAGGCAATGGCTCAGTCCATCAATACCATTTCCATCCCACCCACCTGCTTCTTCCTGGGGTTTGTGGGTTTAAATGCCACAGAGGAAGGGCTGCTCCAGTTTTCCTTCCATCACTGTCTGGCCAGTGGTGAGAGCAGTGGTAGGACAGGCAGAGCTATGTCCTGTGTTCCTCCTCCCAATGTCAGAGAGGTAGCAGCAGTAGGGCTGACCCCTGTGCTGGGCACTGGTGAAGCCACACATGGAGTGTTTGGTTTAGTTTTGAGCTCCTCACTCCAAGAAGGACTTAGAGGTGCTGCAGTGAGTCCAGAGAAGGGCAACAAAGCTGATGAAGGGTCTGGGGAGCAGGGCTGGGGAGAAGCAGCTGAGGGACCTGGGGGGGTTAATGCAGAGACAAGTAGGCAGAGGGGAGACCTTGCCCTCTGCAGCTCCCTGAAAGGAGGTTGGAGCTGGGTGGGGACTGATCCCTTCTGCCACATCAAAACTCTAACTCAGATTCCATTCCTGAGTGGCAGCAGCTACCTGGCAGCTGCTCATTCCCTTGTGATCTGGAATTGTTCTCTTTTCTCCTGGCATTGCTTCACATTTGTCTTCATTGAACTTCCTTTGCTGTTCTATTGCTCAGGATTGGGAAGTCCTTCTGCAGCTCCTCTTAGCCAGCCTTCAGTTTTACTCCTGTGAATGATTTCAGCTTTGTCACTCTGATGTTCATGCTCATTTATGAATGTGCCAAGTCACATAAGCTTGAGTATGTCTCCTATGGAGACTCCATTAGTGAGCCCTCTCTGTTGTGGGAAGAAACCATTTGCTGCTGCCTTCAGTCACTCAGCTGCAGGAAAGCTTTTCCTCTTATTCCAAGGCATCTTTCTTTTTCTAGCAGCTCTTCCTGGGAGGCTTTCTGAATGTCCTCTGGATCCTAAAGGTCTTTTCCAACCAGAATCATAGAATCAATAAAGTTGGAAAAGACCTCAGAGATCATCAAGTCCAACCTATTACCCAACATCTCCTGACAGCTAAACCATGGCTCCAAGTGCCACATCCATTCCCCTCTTGAACACCTCCAGGGATGGGGACTCCACCACCTCCCTGGGCAGCACATCCCAGTGGCCAATCTCTCTTGCTGGGAAGAACTTTCTCCTCACCTCCAGCCTAAACCTCCCCTGGCACAGCTTGAGACTGTGTCCTCTTGTTCTGGTGCTGCTTGCCTGGGAGAAGAGACCAACCCCCACCTGGCTACAACCTCCCTTCAGGGAGCTGTAGAGAGCAATAAGGTCTCCCCTGAGCCTCCTCTTCTCCAGGCTAAGCAACCCCAGCTCCCTCAGCCTCTCCTCCCAGGGCTGTGCTCCAGACCCCTCCCCAGCTTTGTTGCCCTTCTCTGGACAAGAGTCTCAATGTCCTTCTTGAACTGAGAAGCCCAGAACTGGACACAGGACTCAAGGTGGTTGTGAGCTTCATGTAGCTCTCCCCAGTCCCTCACAGAACAGGCAGAGGCAGATGGAGCATCACTTCCCTTCCTGCAGTATCATCCCCTTCCCTTATCAGCTCTTCTCAGATAGGAAGATAAGCAAGTGATGCAGGATGGCTGCAGTGAGCCAGGTGAAAACAACCCAGCTCTAATACCATGATGCTGCATAGATAATGCAATGTTTGCAAACTTACCAGAGAGGAAGGAGCTGGAAGGTGAATTTTTTACCATGCTTTAAAAGAGTTAAGAAGCCCTCCCAGGTGGTGGCTGCTAAATAGCACTCAGGAGGCAGAGGGAAGCTGCAGAGAAGTGAGGCTGTCACCTCTGGGGCCAGGCACCTTGGCAGGAGGCAGGGCCAGAGTGCTGCACAGGGCATCTCCTCCCCTCTGGCTGCAGATGGCCTTTGGAGGTCCCTCCCAAGCCAACCCATTCTGTCACTCTATGATAGCCATAAACTGGCACTGTTACAGCTCAGTGCTGCTGCCAGCCAGACATCCTCTGGGCTCCTGAAGCCTTCTCCATTCCCACAGCACTACCAAAGTGCAGCCTGGTTTGATGTTTCTTCTCTGCACCTGCTTATTTCCCTGGCAGGCAGCAGGGGATAGGAGTGAGAAATGATCCTCCTTGCTGGTTGAGAGCAGAGTCCCCCAGCAAGAGAATTAGTTGCTAAACACTGGCACATTTACCTGAATGAGAAGCATTTCCCCCTCAGTTGCCAGTTTCAGAGCCTATAAACACTGACATTTTCCCATCAAACGTGGAGCAATAACTATCACACAGTTCCTGCAGCCCCTCATGGCTTTCATTGCTCCCATCATCTGCAGAAGGGGTTTTGTTACCTGCCTGAGAGAAAACAGTGACTCATGGCTCCAGATGTGTGTGAGAGGGAGAGGAAATGGAGCAAGCAAATGGCTGAGAAGAGAGGAATAAGGAACTGAGGCTTCTAAGAGAGTTGTAAGAGGCTTGTAAGTTCTGGAAACTGAGCATGGTTTGCAGTGGGGAGAAGAGGGCAGGCTGGGGGCAGACCTCACTCTCTGCATCTCCCTGAAAGGAGGCTGCAGCCAGCTGGGGGTTGGTCTCTCCTCCCTAGTGACAGGGTAAGAGAAAACAGCCTCAAGTTGCACCAGGGGAGGTTTAGGGTGGACATGAGGAACAATTGCTTCCCTGCAAGGGCTCTCAACCACTGGCCCAGGCTGCCCAAGGGGGTGGTGGAATCCCCACCCCTGGAGGTGTTGAAAAGATGCAGAGATGTGGTGCTGAGGGCCAGGGTTTGGAATGGTTGGGCTGGAGGGAATGAAAGGCCTTTTCCCACCCAAATGAGCTGATCCTGCAGAGAGTTAGCTGTGTCCTTCTGCAGGTCACCTGCATAAACATCCAGGCATTTCTGCCCAGCCCCTGCAAAATGCATCCTTACCTTCACCTGCCTTGGGCCCCTGCATGGATGTGGCAGCTGCAGCCTTGCTCCCTGCTCTCATGCTGAGGAGCTGCTTGTTTTCATCAGGAAGCTTTCACTGCTGCTCAGTCCCTTCCCTCACACTGACTCAGTTGCTGCTGGAGTGTGGCTTGGCAAATGTGAGCAGCTGTGAGCAGAAGGTTCCCCCCTTGCTTGTCCATACAAGTGCTGACAAGTTCTAATGGCATGTGTTTGTGTACCAGCTCTCACTGTGCTCCTCTGCTGCATCCCTGGAGCCCCCTGGTGCCCCCCTGATAAATCTTTGAGAGGGTTTAATGACTGCAGAGGGCAGAGTGTAGCAGTGGCTGGAGCACACCAGGGCCTGTGCTCAGCACTTCCAGGCTGGAGCACCAAGGCTCTGTTTCTGCCTTCTTACAGGTCTAGAGCTCAGCAGTGAGGCTTTTTCCTGCATGAGATCAGGAGGCTGCAGTGTGGATCAGGTAGGACAGAGCTCTAGGTGATGCAGCCAGTAAGCAGAAGAGGAGCCTGGCTTTACCTGGCAGAACTGGGGGGGCTGGGAGCTCCAGAGCCTTGTCTCACAGACAGCATCCCTCAGCTGTCCTTGGGGAGGGAACTGTGATCAGTCTGGGGCACTGCCACAGTGTCCTCTGTGTCCACAGAACAACAGCCTCCTCTTCCTTGTCTCAGCACTGCCTTTTGCCTCTTTCTCATATACTTCATTGTCAGGCTTATTTCTTCTAGGAATTACTCCTGCCTTGCTCTTCTCAACTGCTGTCTTCATTCACCTGCACCACATTCAGGTTCTGTCTTATGCAGGGCCTTAGGAGCTCAGATGTTGAGGCATTTATGGACAGAAAGAGCTCAGTTTAAAGTTAGTTCATAGATCCATAGAATGATTTAGGTTGGAAGAGACCTTAAAGATCATCCAGTTCCAATCCTCTGCCATGGGCAGGGATTCCTTCCAGTGGTCCAAGCTGCTCAATGCCTCATCCAGCCTGGCCCTGAACACCTCCAGGGAGGGGACATCCATGACCTCCCTGGGCAAGCTGTGCCATCTCACCAAGCCTCACTGTAAAGAACTTCTTCCTCATCTCCAGTCTAAATCTGCTCTCCTCCAGCATCAATCCCTTGCCTCTCATCCTATCACCACAAGCCCTTGTCTAAAGTCCCTTCCTGGCTCTCTCATAGCCCCCTTCAGGTACTGGAAGGCTGCTCTAAGGTCCCTCTGGAGCCTTCTCCAGGCTGCAGTTGAGCTTCCCTAGTTGAGGTCCCCCTCCCCAAAGCACTTCTGTATGAACAATGTGGCAGTGCTGACCCCCAAGCACAGTGGAGAGAGAAGCCTGATGACCAACAGATCTCTTTACCTCTAACTTCTGCTAATGAGCCCTCCCAGAAGGCACCACTCATTAAGTCCAAATGCCTAATGATGGTGTGGTGCCACTACCCAGAGGATGTGTGTGCTCCACCTGGGCTCTCCCAGGATGCAAGACAAAGGCTGCACAAATGCTGTGTTGAAGTCACTCTCTTCTTCAGCACAAGGAAGTGAAATTAAAATCAATGATGGATTGTTGGAGGGAACATTATCATCAGGGCTGGCTCCCCAAACAATGCACCAGCTGAAGAGCTGCTTAATCACATCCCTTGCTCTCCCTGCCTGTCAGCTGAGCATGAGCCAATGAAGTGCAGTTTATTTGTTCCATTTGTTCACTCTGACTTGTTCCTGCCACTTCAGAGTGCAACCCCAGCTCCCTCAGCCTCTCCTCACAGGGCTGTGTTCCAAGCCCCTCACCAACTTTGTTGCCCTTCTCTGGACACCTTCCAGCAGCTCAACCTCCTTCCTAAACTGAGGAGCCCAGAACTGGACACAGGACTCAAGGTGTGGCCTAACCAGTGCTGAGCACAGGGCACAATGACCTCCCTGCTCCTGCTGGCCACACTGTTCCTGATGCAGGCCAGGATGCCATTGGCCCTCTTGGCTGCCTGGGCACACTGCAGGCTCATGTTCAGCCTGCCATCAACCAGCACCCCCAGGTCCCTCTCTGCCTGGCTGCTCTCAGCCACTCTGCCCCCAGCCTGTAGCACTGCCTGGGGTTGCTGTGGCCAATGTGCAGCCCCTGGCACTTGGATGTGTTCAATCTCCTGCCCTTGGCCTCTGCCCATCTGCCCAGCCTGTCGAGGTCTCTCTGCAGAGCCTCTCTACCCTCCAGCAGATCAACTCCTGCCCCCAGCTTGCTGTCATCAGCAGATTTACTGCTGATGGACTCAATGCCCTCATCCAGATCATCAATAAAGATGTTAAAGAGCACAGGGCCCAGCACTGCTCCCTGGGGCACACCACTGGTGCCTGGCTGCCAGCTGGCTGTGGCACCATTCACCACCACTCACTTGTGGCCCAGAAGGCCAGTGGCAGCCTGGGCTGCATCCAGAGCAGCCTGGGCTGCATCCAGAGCAGCCTGGGCAGCATTTTCACCCCAAATTCTTTCTACTTATCATTTCCCAGTGCCCTCCCACAGCATTCTTTTCCCATGCTTCTATTCCTGCAGCTCCTCTCCATCAGCTCCATGTCCCTCTTGTGCTGGGGGTCCCAGAGCAGGACACACTCCAGGTGAGGGCTCAGCAGAATCACCTCTCTCAACCTGCTGCCTCTGCTGCTTTTGATGCAGCCCAGGATGTGATTTGCCTTAGGGGCTGCAAGTGTGCATTGCTGGCTCACATCCACCAGCACCCCCACCTCCTCTTCTGCAGGGCTGCTCTCATCACCCCCCAGCCTGTTTACACCTTTGAGGTAATCCAGAGGTAGCAGTTTGGACCAATTTCAGACACTTCTCAGGTGCCCAGGTACCACAGAGAGCTGTGTGAGCAAAGGAGGCTGCAGAGTTTTCTCTCCTGAGTGCAGAATTTCCCTCTCAGGCTGGAAGAGGGGATGAGCAGAACTGGTGGTGTCCTCCTTGACTGCAGCAAGAGCACCTTGAACTCTCCCTGTGTCTCCTGAAGCCAGAGTCACCAGCAGCATGAGCAAAGACCCAGAGGACACAACTCCTCATCAGTTCTTGTCAGCAGATTGCTGTGGGCAGGTGTGACAGTTCCCTGACAGGACTTCACAAGCACAGAGACTGCTGCTCAGCTCTGCCACGCTGCTGCCTGGTGGTCTGCAGGTCACAGCACTGAGCTGCCTCCTGGAGGGAGCCCCTGAGTACCACACCATGGTCACTCAGACAATGAGGTCACCTGCAGTATGAATCCTCCCTCTTTCCCTAGTGCTGGTCACCTCCAGAAGCAGTGCAACAGGAAGAGCCACACAGCCAGCCAGGGCACCACGTGCTGAGAGCAGCAGCAGCCTGCAGGTTTCTGCACTCACTTCTGCCCTGGTTTTGTGGCCTTTTGAAATGAGACATCCAGGCTCAGGTTTGTACCAACAAATAAGGCCCCCTGGGACAGTGCTGAGAGCCAGAGATCAGGGAGGAGCTGCTACACTCCTGTTGCAGGCAGTGAGCCACCAGCTGCCAGAGAGCAGTGGCACAGGCCCTGCTCTGCCACTTCTCTGCAGTAATTGGCTCCCCCAGCTCCAGAGCTGCTTTGTGTCTGCTCCCAGTGCTCACCAGCTGCACCACTGAGCTGGCTTTGGCCTCCCCAGCTCTGCACAAAAGCTGCTCTGCTGATGGCACTGCTGCTGCCTTTTCAACTCTCTATTTACTGCTCCAGCCCTCATTACCAGTGAACACTCCCCCCACTGTCACAGTCTGGTTTTCACTGCCTTGGCCAAGCCTCCTGCTCAGTGGAGCTTGAGCTGCTTTGGTGCTGTCAGCAGAGGCAGGAGTCAGCTCCCACAGTCAGGGTGGGAGAGCTTCACATGACTTTGTGACATCAAAACATCACTGAGCATTCTTCCCTGGGTGAAGCCCCTGCAGATCACAGAGTGGAGGGCTTGTTGGAAGCCTCATGGCTTGGCCCAGCATGAGAGAGGGTGGGGAATAAACTGGAACAAAGGATGGAAGTATTATTCCCCCTCCTGCCTGGTGAGCAGGTCTCTGTCACCCTCTTCTTGCCCCATGTAATGCATTACCAAGGTGAGGCTGGAGAGGGCTCTGTGCAGCCTGATCTAGTTAGGGATGTCCCTGATTACTGCAGGGGGGGTGGACTGCATTGACCTTGAGAGGTCCCTTCCAACCCAGTGAGCTCCAGGATGGGATGCTTCAACTGCTGCCAGGAAGAGCAGCCCTGCCCCTCCCCTGTCCCCAAGTGCTGCTGCTTGGCCCTCACTTGCTCCCTGCCTGCTGCCAGTGGAAGTATCCACATGGCCCAGCAATGAGATTGGGCCCACTTCAGAGTTCACCTGAAAGAAGAAAGAGCCAGGATTAGTTTCAATCCAGATTCATTCAGGCTGCTTTGCTGCTCAGCAGTGAGAGAGCTTTTGGCAGCCCCCAGGGGAGGGCAGCTGGGTGGGCAGCAGGTTGTGGGCAGAGGCAGGGGAAGGGCAAGGCTGCCACTCTGGGATGACACTGCTTGTGGAGATGTGCTGTAAGCATGATCCTGTTCTCCAATGCCCTCCAAATTACTCTGATGCTCTGGGAATAGACTAGACCAGACTAGACCAGACCAGACCAGGCTGGAAGAGACCTTTGAGATCATCTAGTCCAACCTATCCCCCAACACCATCTGATTAACTAAACCATGGCACCAAGTGCCTCATCCAGGCTCTTCCTAAACACCTCCAGGGATGGGGACTCCACCACCTCCCTGGGCAGCACATCCCAATGGCCAATAACTCTTTCTATGAAGAGCTTCTTCCTAACATCCAGCCAGAACTTCTTCCTAACATCTTGCTGCTCCTTGTCTCAGTCCTCACTTGAAGGCTTTCTACAAGCATCCCTCAAGGTGTTTTTCTCAGCCCTTATCATCTAAGCCTAGCCTGGAGTACAAAGCTCCTTTCTTCCACAGAATGCCAGCATGGTGGGGTTGGGAGGGACCCCTGCAGACCCTCCAGTCCAACCCCCTGCCAAAGAGAGGCAGCCACAGCGGCTTGCCCAGGATCCCAGTGCCCAGGTGGGGTTGGAATCTCTGCAGCTTCTCTCTCACCACTGCCTTAATAACTCTGTTCCCTGCCAGAAGGGAGCTGATGCAGCCTGGTAGCACCTTTGCAGAGCAGCAAACATTTCATCTCACATTAGTGGTTTCTGTCAGGCTCCAAGATCTGCTGTAACATTTGAGGCACGAGAGCTCCCTCACAGCCAGAACCCAGCAGAGCTGCCTGTCACAAGCCCCTCAGCCTGGCTCCTTTTGCCTCCCTGTTCCTTGGGGCTAACTCCACCCTTCACAGGCACAAAGGGCTGAACCACAGGTAGGTCAACTTCATCCGCAGAAGTTCACTGCAGTTTCATTATGGTACTGGTGAGTTGCATGTTCTGCTGCAGAGGTGACATTTGCTCCTGACTGGTGACATTTGAAAGCAGGAAAGGAACATTGCTGCCTTCCTTGGGAGAGGTTTGATTCCCCCAACAAGTGACAGAGGTGGAGGGACAGGAGTGGAGATTGCTGCTCCCACTGGCTTGGCAGCAGTGCTAGACAAATTATTTCCTCCCAAGGTTTCAAGCTCTTTCTTGGCCTTCAGGCAGGTGGATGCATAAGGAAAGCTGAGGTGTGAGCTGGGTACAGCACAACAGCTTTTCTGAAGGGTAGGGCTTTATGTTTAGCATGGAAACAGTCTCTGAGGCATTCATTCTGAGCCAGACAGGGCTTAGCTAGAGCATGTCATGGGTCAGGGCTGGGCTGCCACCAGAGGAGGGCCAGAGGCTCTCCAGGAACACTTCTGCCTTCCCCAAAGGAAGGGAAGGGGACAAAGGGAAAGAAACTAACCCAGCTGGGATGAAAAGAACAAGGCCATGGGATAGAGACACAGAGACACAAACCAACGTGGAGCCCAACCCCTGATGGCAGTGAGGGTTGCCACAGAGTGGGGCACAAGCTGTGGCAGTGCCCTTGGTGTGCCCAGGAGCAAGTCTGAGGCAGAGGCTTTGTGCAGCCCAGCCCTTGGCAGGAGCTGTCCCCATCAGCTTCTGCCTGCTAGCAGCAGCCCCTGGCTGAGCCAAGCTGCCCTGAACTTCAGAGAGTGCCTCAGTGAGCAGAGGCTGAGCTGGGGAGGGACAGCAGTGAGCAGAGGCTGAGCTGGGGAGGGACAGCAGTGAGCAGAGGCTGAGCTGGGGAGGGACAACAGTGAGCAGAGGCTGAGCTGGGGAGGGACAGCAGTGAGCAGAGGCTGAGCTGGGGAGGGACAGCAGTGAGCAGAGGCTGAGCTGGGGAGGGACAGCAGTGAGCAGAGGCTGAGCTGGGGAGGGACAGCAGTGAGCAGAGGCTGAGCTGGGGAGGGACAGCACTGAGCAGAGGCTGAGCTGGGGAGGGACAGCACTGAGCAGAGGCTGAGCTGGGGAGGGACAGCAGTGAGCAGAGGCTGAGCTGGGGAGGGACAGCAGTGAGCAGGACCAGGGCTGAGCTGGGGAGGGACAGCAGTGAGCAGGACCAGGGCTGAGCTGGGGAGGGACAGCAGTGAGCAGGACCAGGGCTGAGCTGGGGAGGGACAGCAGTGAGCAGGACCAGGGCTGAGCTGGGGAGGGACAGCAGTGAGCAGGACCAGGGCTGAGCTGGGGAGGGACAGCAGTGAGCAGGACCAGGGCTGAGCTGGGGAGGGACAGCAGTGAGCAGGACCAGGGCTGAGCTGGGGAGGGACAGCAGTGAGCAGGACCAGGGCTGAGCTGGGGAGGGACAGCAGTGAGCAGGACCAGGGCTGGCTCCCAGCAGGACAGCAGAGCAGTCTCTGCCATGCAGGTTTGTACCAATACCTCAAGGTTTATGTGAACATCTTGAGCAGAGCAGTCTCTGCCATGCAGGTTTGTACCAATACCTCAAGGTTTATGTGAACATCTTGAGCCCTAAGGCTCCATAGCCAACTCTGGTACTAGACCTGCAAACACAAACATGACTCTCAGTTCAGATTTCACACTCTGCATGAAAATGCCCCAGAAAAGGCCATTCTGGACACTGTCCCTCAGCAGTTGGACACTGCCACAGCCCCAGCAGCCACTGGCTCTCTGCACAGCTTTGTTAACCACGGCCTTAAAGCCAAACCGGGGCTGCAGCTTACAGCCACAGGGCTGGAAATGCCTGGTGGTGCATTGGAGAATCTGGCCCAGCCTGTGTCACAGTTGTTTAATTCATCTGAGGTTGGCAGGGTCTCTTTTTCACTTCAATATATTCACACCCATGCAAGCTGTCAGGCTGGGATTACACTGCAGGGCTTAGGCCCAGCTGCAGCAGCCATGGGGGCAGGGAGAGGGGGGCTTGCTCCACTCCCTCCCCTGCTGCCTGCCACTAGAATGGATCTTGTCCCCAGCTTTGGCCTGCTCCTGTCCTCCCTGAATGCTGATGAAAGGTCTGCTTGAGCAGGCTGTTGTCTTGGACTTTACATTCCATGTCCTCTTCTGTCACTTAGGGGCAAGGTTTTCACATGGCAGTGGGTAAGAAGCAGGTCTGGAGGAGAACCTTGCAGCTTTAAACACCCCAGATGCCATCTATCATCCCAGCCCTGTCCTGCCTGCTGCCAGAGCAAACTCTCTTCATTAGTGCTGGGAAAAGTAGTTGCAGCAGAGCCTTTACTGAGGGAATTTAGCCTTTTACTTGGGGTTTTTTTTTTTTCCCCCTCTTTTCTCATGGAAATTTATCTGCAGTCTGATTTTTATGTGCTGGGCTATTACTCAGTGAGTTCTTTATGCAGCTGTGTTAGTTTATGCACTGCTCCTGGCTGGCTCACTCTGGCCATTTCTCCTAAGCAGGAGCCATCATTTCCTATTTGTTCAGGGGAACACTCCAATAACTTGCCTAATGTTGCTTTATTTTCTCCTGAGCATCCTGGAGGACTGCATCCTTTGCTTAGAGGCCTCCATGTTCTCCAGAGCCTTCCCAGCCACCCACACTCAGATGGAGCAGTTACTCATGCAATGGGTTGGGTTGGAAGGGACCTTCAAGATCAGCCAGTTCCAACCCCCTGCCATGGGCAGGGACACCTCCCACCAGCCCAGCTTGCTCAAGGCCTCATCCAACCTGGGCTTGAGCACCTCCTGGGAGAAGGCAGCCACAGCCTCCCTGGGCAACCTGCCCCAGTGCCTCACCATCCTCACTGTCAAGAATTTCTTCCTAGTCCCCATTCTAAGTCTGCCCTCCTCAAGCTTCAGTCCATTCCCTCTCACCCTGTCACTCCCAGCCCTTGTCAAAAGTCCCTCCTCAGCTTTCTTGTAGCCCCCTTGAGGTACTGGGAGGCTGCTTTAAGGTCTCCCTGGAGCCTTCTCTTCTCCAGACTGAACAGCCCCAACTCTCCCAGCCTCTCCCCAGAGGGGAGGTTCTCCAGCCCTCTGATCATCTCCATGGCCTCTTCTGAACCCTCTCCCACAGCTCCAGGTCCTTCTTGTGCTGGGGGTGCCAGAGCTGGAGGCAGTGCTGCAGGTGGGGGTCTCAAACAAAAGCAGAGGCACCCAATTCACTACAAGGTTAGGAGCTGGAGTTCCCCACACTGAAAACAATAAAAACACCTTGACAGAAAAGAGAATTCCCTGTGGCTCTCTGGGAGATTAGAGCAGAAAGTGCCTCTCCCCTTCCTCCTTTCCCCCAGCTCCTGGGGAAGGTTCATCTCACAACCAGCACCAGAACAGGAGCACACAGGCTCAAGCTGTGCCAGGGGAGGTTTAGGCTGGAGGTGAGGAGAAAGTTCTGCACTGGCAGAGCTGTTGAATGTGCTGCCCAGGGTGGGTGGTGGAGTCCCCATCCCTGGAGGTGTTCAAGAGGGGCTTGGATGTGGCACTTGGTGCCATGGCTTAGTAGCCATGAGGTGTTGGGTGACAGCTTGGACTTGATGATCCATGAGGTCTCTTCCAACCTTATTGATTCTATGTGATCAAAGCCTGCTCACACCACGCAGGTAATCCACAAAGCCTACCAAAGGAGCCCCTGTAAGCCCCCAGGGCAGTGGAACCCCCTCCTGTTGGTATGAGCTCAGCTGTGCCCCAGTGAACCCAGCCATGGCAATTGGCAAGTGCAGATGCCTTTGTTTGGGAGTGACACCTCATGATGCACTTCCAGTTTGCCCTGTCTCCCTCAAACTCCTTTATGCAAATCTCATCTTCCAGGCTCCTGTGTCTGGAGCCAAGCGAGATGAGCCCTTCAGTAGCTGCTCCAATCTCATTAGGGCATGATTGTGTGTGTGTGCAGAGCGAGGAGGCAAGATCCAGATGTTAATTAGTTAAATCAGGTTGACTCAGCAAACAGACATTCGTTTCAGCTGGAAACAAACAAGAGAATGAAAGCAGAGACAATTGCTTCCTAGAAAGCTGTCCTCAGGGCTGTGAGCTGCTTGAAAGGGAAAAAGGAAGGTGGCCTGAAGGCCTCCCAGAACAAAAGAAGGCAGCAATGAAGTCATCTAAGCAGGAATTCCTTGCTCCCAGGACCCAGCCTGCTGGCTTTGCATGGAAAGGCATCAGATGTTTGCCTTGCCTGTGGATGGAGTGATGATGCAGCAGCTTCCCATCGGCAGCCCTGCCACTTCTGTGCCACCTGCCCAGTACTCAAGTGAGGGCAGATTGCATCACTGAGGCTGGAAAAGAGCTTTAAGATCATCAAGCCCAACCATTGACCCAACACTACCAAGTCCATCACCAAACCCCCATCCACCAACTCCACAGCTTTGAAACCCCTTCCAGGGATGAGAAATCAGCTGCTGCCCTGGGCAGCCTCCCACCACCCCCCTTTCATCTTCCCAAAGCAGCTCCTGCTCCCTCTGCCCCATCCTCCCCCTGCCTAAACAGCTCCTGCTCTACCACCACCACTCCTGCAGCCAGCCCAGAGCTGGGGGCAAGACCCTCACCAGCCAAGACACCACCCAGAGGAGCTCAGCCCCATGAGCAGCCCCAGCCAGCACCCGTGGAGGGGATTGGAGCAGTCAGCAATGTTAGCCCTAACAACCGGGGGGCCACCAGGCCCCCCGGCCTTTGGAGTCACCACCACCATCACCCAGTGTGCTCCAGGGGCACTGACCTGAGATGAGAGGAGGATCCTCAGCCCCGAGGGGCTCAGCTTAGGGCTGCTGCCCTTCCTGGGGCTGATTAAATAGGGCAGTGGGTGGGGAGGGCAAAGTGGCCACAGCTGGGGTGGGAGGAGACTGCAGCAGAACACAGGTGCTGTGGGTTTGAGGGGGAAAGGGCAAAAATGGGGTGGAAAAGGGGCAGATAGGGTGGGGAAGGGGGGGTGGTGGTGGTGATGATGATGATGATGATGATGATGATGATGATGATGATGATGATGATGGTGGTGGTGGTGATGGTGATGAAAGAAGGAGGTTTCAAAATAACTTTGTTTTCCATAACTCTTTCCTAGTGCCCAGCTGCAGTTCCTGCTCCCCCTCTAAAGGCTTCCTACCCTCAAGCAGATCAACACCAACTTGCTGTCACCTGCAAGCACTAAGGGTGCCCTCAACTCCCTTGTCCCTATCATGGATAAAGATGGTAAGGAGAAGAGGCTCCAGTGCTGAGCTCTGGGGAACAGCACAGGGCCAGCAGGTGCAGCTCTCATCCCTTCACCCTTCCTGTGAGCTGGCTCTAGAGGGTTAAATCTCCAGCTGGGCAGCGTGCAGGTCCCCCTGACCCACACCTCCCCCAGCACACCTCCTTGGGGGGGATGCTGTTGGTGGGCTTTAGCCAACCCCCAGCCTTGCACTCTGTGGGGAAGGAAAGCTTGAGCTGAACTGTTTCAGCTTTGCAGACATAACAAAAGAAGGCTGTTGGGGTGGGTTGGGTTGGGGGGGGGTTAACTGCAAATATAATAACTGTAATTTAGGTAAATTTTGTTATTTGCCATCAAATGAAAAAGTCAGCCTTGCCTTTCTTCTGCAAAGCTGACATTTGATGCCTGAAAGGGGCTGGGAACTGAATGGGAATTACTCAGCTGAAAATACTGCCTCTAGCTAAAGGCTACCACAGAACTCTCCAACAGCTGCGTGGGACAAGCTGCCAGCTCGGCCCAGCAGCCCCCCTCAGGCCTGAGCAGTGTGCTCACTGCCTCCCAGCAATTCCTGCAGGAGCTCTGCACACATCCAGAGCAGGAGGCACTGCTCACCCCGCTGTGGCACAGCCTGTGCCGTGGCCTGGGATGGTTTCTCTCTGATCCCCAGGTCCACAACGTCCCTCAGCAGGTCACAATGGCTGTCCATGGCTCCATGGCCCAGGGGAGGCCAGGGACAAGCAGAGTCCCTCAGGGATCAGTCCTGGGACCTGTCTTGTTCAACATCCCTGTGGGTGCCATGGACAGTGGCATTGAGTGCAGCCTCAGCAGGTTTGCTGATGACACCAAGCTGTGTGGTGCAGCAGACAGCTGGAGGGAAGGGATCCATCCAGAGGGAGCTGGGCAGGCTGCAGAGCTGGGCACAAGCCAACC
The DNA here is from genome assembly GCF_026170545.1 of Melanerpes formicivorus. NCBI lineage: Eukaryota > Metazoa > Chordata > Aves > Piciformes > Picidae > Melanerpes > Melanerpes formicivorus. Next base: position 1,480,947 of record NW_027142417.1, read on the forward strand.
TCAGGAGGTTCAACAAGACCAAGGGCAGGGTCCTGCAGCTGGCTGGAGGCAATCCCAGGCACAACTCCAGGCTGGGCAGGGACTGGCTGGAAAGCAGCCCTGAGGAGAGAGACTTGGGGGTGCTGGGGGAGGAGAAGCTCACCAGGAGCTCTCAGTGTGCACTTGCAGCCCACAAAGCCAATCAGATCCTGGGCTGCAGCAGGAGAAGTGTGGCCAGCAGGGCAAGGGAGGTGATCCTCCCCCTCTGCTCAGCTCTGGGGAGACCCCACCTGGAGTCCTGCCTCCAGTTCTGGAGCCCCTATGACCAGAGGGATCTGGAGGTGCTGGAAGGTGTCCAGAGAAGGGCCAGGAGGATGATCAGAGGGCTGGAGCACCTCTCCTATGAGGACAGACTGAAGGAGCTGGGGCTGTTCAGTCTGGAGCAGAGAAGGCTCTGAGGTGACCTCATTGTGGCCTTCCAGGATCTGAAGGGGGCTACAGGAAGGCTGGGGAGGGACTGCTCAGGATCTCAGGCAGTGATAGGACTAGGGGGAATGGAATGAAGCTGGAGGTGGGGAGATTCAGGCTGGAGGGGAGGAGGAAGTTCTTCCCTATGAGAGTGGTGAAGCCCTGGAATGGGTTGTCCAGGGAGGTGGTTGAGGCCCTGTCCCTGGAGGTGTTTAAGGCCAGGCTGGATGAGGCTCTGGCCAGGCTGATCTAGTGTGGGGTGTCCCTGCCCATGGCAGGGGGGTTGGAGCAGGATGATCCTTGTGGTCCCTTCCACCCCTGACTGATACTATGATACTATGATACAAGAGCTGGGCAGAGCCTGAGTGCAGTCTCACAGGAACATCTCAGTCCATCCCAGCATCCAGGCCCTGCAGCTGTGAGCTGGCACCACCATGGATGATCTTTCTGAGATGATGATCTTTCCAGGCCCCTTCCAACCCCTAATGCTCTGTGATCTTGAACACCAGAGCCTCCTCCTTTCACTGCCTGCTTGCTACCTGCTTCGTTTTCAACTCCTCCTTGTAAACTCCACTGCACCTCCACTCAGGCTTCTCCATGCATGGGGACTGCAGCAATGTTTATGTACATGGAGTGGTTCAAAATGAATCACTTGCTGACCTGCAAACCAGAAGAAAGCTTCAATATTCATCAGCTCTTTGCTGCTGTAGTTAGTACCAGAGTGCTGGCACACCAGGATGAGTTATAGGGTACTGAAAGCACTCAGGTTTGCAAACCTACTTTCACATTGTCAGGGGCCCAGGGGCACCAGCAGCCCTGCCTGTCCCTGCCTATGCCCCTTGGGGCTCCCACCACCCTGCCCAGGGTCCTGGCTCAGGAACTCATTTCAGCTGGGATGGAGCAGCTCTGCTATGGGCACAGGCTGAGGGAGCTGGGGCTGTTCAGCCTGGAGAAGAGAAGGCTCCAGGGAGACCTTAGAGCTGACTTCCAGTGCCTGAAGGGGCTACTAGGAGGCTGCAGAGGGACTGTTTGCAAAGGTCTGCAGGGACAGGACAAGAGACAATGGTTTGAAAACAGAGGGGATTCAGACTGGATGTGAGGAAGAAGTTCTGCACCAGGAGGCTACTGGAACACTGCAGCAGGTTGCCCAGGGAGGTAGTGGAGGCCACATCCCTGGAGATATTGAAGGTCAGGCTGGACAGGGCTCTGAGCAAGCTGCTCTAGGGGAGGATGTCCCTGCTGACTGCAGGGGGTTGGACTGGATGAGCTTTGGAGGTCCCTTCCAACCCAAACCTTTCCATGATCCATAGGCTGATGTCCTGTCCTGGCATCAAGCTGTCCTGTGGGTCTGCCCAGCCATGGAGGGCTGTGCCTGATCCTGGTTCCCCACGCTGGACCAGGTCTCTTGAAGCTCTGCTTTTAAGCTCAGGCCCAGCATCCACACTGAGCCAAGATTTGCCTTCCATCCTGCACTCCCATTGTCATGAAGACTACAGTTTCCTAGCAGGAGGTGTTAACACCCAGATGAAGAATTGAGATCATTAGGTTGTGGATCTGCTTTCAGAAGGATAAATTGCAAACAGGCTCTGCTGAGAACTCTGCTAATGTCTTGAGGCCCTGGTTTGGCTTTAAAGGTAGATTACATTTCACAGGCTCCCTGCTTTGCCTGAGCTACTTCAGGGCTGCTCAGGGAATACACAGTGCAGTGTTTTTCTAAGCTCTTCCAGCTGTGTGTCTGCCTGAAGTGTGACCTGTTGGGAGCTACCTGGAGGTGGAAAAGCTTAAAAAGCAATTACAAAGCATGAGGTGCCCAAACTAAAGGTGACATCTGAGCCAGGGGAGTCTCTTCTGCTTAAGGTCTGGTTCTGCACACCCTGAAGGTACTTTCAGCTCTCTCCTGAAGATGCCATCCATGGGCTGCAATCCCTTGGTGGGCACTTGAGGGTCTCCTGTCCTGGCTGCTCCTCTCCACAGCTGCCACCTCTGCCTTGCTGCCCCCCAAGGTGTGGCACAAGCTGTGGCAGTGCCCTTGGTGTGCCCAGGAGCAAGTCTGAGGCAGAGGCTTTGTGCAGCCCAGCCCCTGGCAGGAGCTGTCCCCATCAGCTTCTGCCTGCTAGCAGCAGCCCCTGGCTGAGCCAAGCTGCCCTGAACTTCACAGAAATCGACAGGATCCACTCCTTGGGCACAGAAATCTGCAGAATCCAATTCATCCTTTTGGCTTTGTGCAGTGTGCTACTCTTCCATGGCATTCAGTGATGTGTCCAATGCCTTCTCACTATCACACTTTGTTTTTAGCCTCCTCCTGATCCAGGTTGTCTCTCCTGTGCCTTGTGAAGAGCTTTGTTTAGCTTCACCTACATCTCCAGACAGTTGTGCCTGGAAGAACATGAGTTAGTATCAGCTGCTGCCCTAGCACTGGAAGGTATCTGCTTTCTTGTAAGGATTTAGCTACTCCTCAGAGGAGAACTACCTCTGGGGAAAAATAGAGGGGAAAGAATGATGTCCCTTATCCCCCTGATGTACAAACAGGGGCTGAACGTGGTGAGTGCAAGGAAAATCTCCTCAGCACTCTTGTCATTTAGTTTATCTGGCTCCTTACTCACCCTGCAAGTCCTATTATTAATCTCTGTACTGTTGGGTTGAACTAAAAAGCATCTGGAAGTGTATTAAATACCTCAGTGAGGTCCAGGCAGATGATGCCTGCTGCAAGCCCTCTGTGCAGAAACCCAATTACCCATTAAATTTACCAGCTCAGGCTGGCACAATGGATTTCTTCTGGGGGGACACACACAGCTATCACCCTCTCAATTCACTTCCCTATCTTCAAGTATTCATCCTTCAGAATAAATGCCTTCTGAGGGCACATAACTTCAGCATGGAGCTTAGCCCTAGGTAGAATTGTATCTGGAAAGCCATACATGGGAATATGTTTCACTGTGTATTGTGCAGGGTGGGTTATATCTGGCACTCCTCTCACACTTTCCTAGTCTGGCTGAGCAGCATCAGAGCCCAACAGGATGGCATTCAACAAGCCCAAGTGCTGGGTGCTGCACTTTGGCCACATTAACCCCATGCAGTGCCACAGGCTGGGGTCAGAGTGGCTGAGAGCAGCCAGGCAGAAAGGGACCTGGGGGTGCTGGTTGATGGTAGGCTGAACATGAGCCTGCAGTGTGCCCAGGCAGCCAAGAGGGCCAATGGCATCCTGGCCTGCATCAGGAAGAGTGTGGCCAGCAGGAGCAGGGAGGTCATTGTGCCCTGTGCTCAGCACTGCTCAGGCCACACCTTGAGTCCTGTGTCCAGTTCTGGGCTCCTCAGGTTAGGAAAGATGTTGAGACACTTGAAGGTGTCCAGAGAAGGGCAACAAAGCTGGGGAGGGGTCTGGAGCACAGCCCTGTGAGGAGAGGCTGAGGGAGCTGGGGTTGCTTAGCCTGGAGAAGAGGAGGCTCAGGGGAGACCTTCTTGCTCTCTACAACTACCTGAAGGGAGGCTGTAGCCAGGTGGGGGTTGGTCTTTTCTCCCAGGCAGCCAGCACCAGAACAAGAGGACACAGTCTGAAGCTGTGCCAGGGGAGGTTTAGGCTGGAGGTGAGGAGAAAGTTCTTCCCAGCAACAGAGATTGGCCACTGGGATGTGCTGCCCAGGGAGGTGGTGGAGTCCCCATCCCTGGAGGTGTTCAAGAGGGGATTGGATGTGGCACTTGGTGCCATGGTTTAGCTGATCAGATGGTGTTGGGTGACAGGTTGGACTTGGTGATCTTTGAGGTCTCTTCCAACCTTACTGATTCTATGATTTTATATACATATATGTGTATATAAACCTATCCTGATGCTTCCCTACTTGAAAGGGAGGTGGTAAGAGAACACAAACCCCAACAAACCCCAAACAAAAAGCAGCTTTCCAGAGCCAGTCTCAGCACCTCTTTCTGCAGTACTTTGGTAGTTCTTTGGCTATTGTCACTGCCATTTAATGCTTAGTTAGACGTTGTGTGCAGTTTGTATCCACACAAGGCTGTGGGTTTCACAGAGGCATTGATTAGATCTCTGGCTAAAAAGCCTTGCAGAAGGTAGGGGTGGGTTTGGGGTTGGGATCTGGGGGGGAGGTTTGTTTCTTTCTTCCCTCAGGGCAAGCTTCAGTGTTCCTCGGCAGAAGGCTGCGGATGAGGGAGCAGCAGCTGGTAACAGGCTGCAGGAAAGCAGTGTCTGGTGAGTGGAATGTGCCTCGATGCTTGCAAAAAGCCCTGATTTATCCATTCTCCTGTTGGCAAGAGAGAGAAATAAAGGTGGCTGACACTTCATCCACGTGTGGCAGTATTTGTGCGAGGGTGTGCGTGTCCGTTCCTCCTCCCCACGGCGGTACACGTCTAGGGACAGAGGGCAGATGCAGGTGTGGGGACCACATTAGCTCCCCCGATCCTATGCCTCCCAGCTGCCCATGGAGGAGTCCCTGCAGAGCTGTGGTCCTTCCCCATTCTCCTCGCACACAGCAATTCCCTGCCGCTCTTGGAGCCCATTCACCTCTGCCAAGAGCGATTAGTGCCGGGGCCCTTCCCGGCTCACACCCGGCAGCTCTCTTGGCACCGTGACGTTGCCAGGGAGGGAAACTCTCTGCCAGCACCCAGGAGGGGATTAAACAACCCGGGCGCTGCTCGAGGAACAGGGACCCGGCTGCTTTCCCACCGACCCTGAGACCTCCCTTGGCACAGCGCAGGCGGCGAACAATGGCCCCCGGGCTGCCCCGGGGCCGCCCCCTCCTCAGCCGCCCCAAGTCCCTGCAACTTTCCCCCGGGCTCGCAACAAGCGACCCTCACGGCCCCCTGCCCTCGGAGCCCCCCCAAGATCCCCACAACCCCCCCCCCCCCGCGGACCCTCCGCCGCTCTCCACAGCTCCCCGCAGCCCGCCCACCCGCGGCAGCCCCCCGCCTCTCCCCGCACACGTTCCCTCTGCCCACCCCCGCTCGGCACACGCCCATCGCCGGCCCCTGCCCCTTCCCCGCAGCCAGACCCGCTCGGCGCTGGGCTGAGCCCCGGCTGCTGCCGCCGCCGCCTCCAGCTGCTCTCGGCGGGGCTGCGCTGCCCTCCGCCGAGCAGAAACCCCTGAACAAAGGAGGGGGAGCAGCGAGGCGGGGCGCAGGCACACACCCGGCCCCGCCGCGCCCGGCCGCTCCGTCCGGATGCGGTGAGCCCCCCGCTTCGCCTCCGGGGGGCGGCGGCAGCGCGGGAGGGGGAGAAGCGGAGCAAGAAGCGGCGGCTCCCCGCCACCATGGGCTGCTGCTCGGGTCGCTGCACGCTGATCTTCCTCTGCTCGCTGCAGCTGGTGAGTGCCCGCTCGGCCGCCCCGGGCCACGCCGCGGCTCCGCGGGGGAAGGGGCGGGCAGGGGCGGGCGGGCGTGCCCCACACCCCCGCTCCCCATCGCCGCGGCCCCGGGAGCTGTCCGCGCCGTCTTGCGAGTGCGAGCGGCCGGCCCGGCTCTGCCCGCTCCTCGCCCGCCCATCCCCGGCTCCTAAGTTTGTCCGGACGCGGCGTGGGGGCTCCGTGGTGGGGAAGGGGGCAGGCGGCAGGGAGCCGGGGCTGCCCCAGGGAGCGCCGCCAGCCCCAGGGACAGCCGAGCGCCGGGGCCGGGCAAAGGGCTTCACCACTCTGTCCAAAGTAGAGGATGGAGAGAAGAAAGAGGAGGACGGAGCCGCGGGGTCCCCGGGCCGGGCACTGCTGGGCGCTGCCGACCGCCCACCGCCCGTGTCAGCGCCGCGGGGAGGGGTGCGGGGAACAAACGCCTCTCTCCCTGCTCTGTTTCATCTTAACCTTTGGAAAAGCGGCGGCTCCGGTGACTTTTCTCGGGATCCCTTCCCTCCGAGCCGGTAATTCCTCAGCGGAGACAGCGGAACGCTGCACCTTCTCCTCTTTGTTTGCTGAACTTGACGTGCTTGTTGGGAAGAGAGGAGTTGTTGAGACAAAACCCCTGCCCGAGGACAGCAGCGATCCTTCCTCGGGCTCGTTAGCCGGCTGTTAGGATGGTGTTCTTCCCTTAGCAGCAGTCCCTGGTCCCAAGGGTGTTCTAAAAGATTTTTCTCTTCCCTAGTGACTCAGAGTCATCATTTTGCCACATGATCTCTCCGAAGATGAGTGCTCTGCCTTGTGTGTGTGTCTGCAAGGAGGAAAACTGGGATGCATTCAACTCCTGCCTTGGGTTTTTCCTTTAATCCTTCTCCCATCTCTCTCTACTTTTCTGTTGGAGCACTTTGAGAAGGCTCAGTTTCAGGGGCAGTGCACTTAAAACACAACAGGGACGCTTCACTGGAGCATCCCCGAGCTTTGTGCCCCATTCACAGCCTGTGCAAACTGGTGTGCAGCTCCATTGTTCCCAGGGCCAGCCTGGACCTTAGTCAGACCTCCTTTGGTGGGAGGTAGAAATGCCTCAATGGCACAACCTTGCCAGAAGGCAGGGAAGATGTGTGATTTGTACTTCCACTGTGAGCAGAGCTTTGGTTGTACACTTCTGGCCTTTTTGTTTCTATCTTGGAGCCAGGCTCTGCTGGGTAGTGCCCAATGACAGGACAAGGGGCAGTGGGGGCAAGCTGAGGCATAGGAAGTTCCATGGAAACAGGAGGAAGATTTCACTGTGAGGGTGCCAGAGCCCTGGAGCAGGCTGCCCAGGGGGGCTGTGGAGTCTCCCTCTCTGGAGATACTCAAGACCCAGCTGGCTGAGTTCCTGTGTGACCTGCCCTGGGTGATCCTGCTCTGGCAGGGGGGTTGGACTGGACGCTCTCTTGAGGTCACTTCCAACCCCTAGCATTCTGTAACTCAGTGATTCTTTTGCATCAGTTTTGCAGGCACTGTCCTACTGGCTGCAGCAGAATCACTCCTGATTTACTTCAGTGCATGTGGGAGGGAAAACCAGCCCTTTTTCCTTCAGCCCTATCTCTCTGCCAGTCGTGAAGGTTATAATAACTGTGTTTGCTATTCTCTGGAATTACTTGGAGGCTATAAAAACTGAAGCCAAGTGGGACTAGCCACCATAATCTACAGCCAAATGCATAGAAAGACTTGCAGGGAGAGATTTGTGTTTTATCAAAGACCTCTCAGATGAGAGAAAGACTTGCAAAAATGCCTTTAAATCACTTTTGTTTGGTTCCCCCCCACCCCTGCTGTAATTACCTGGTTTATAACAATGCTCCATTGCCAGACCCACATCTCTCATGCCTTGATCAATGGCTGGGGGGAAAAAAGCTTCCAGTTCAGTTTCATAGAATCACAGAAAGGGTTTTGTTGGAAGAGAGAAAGGGACCTTCAACATCATCCAGCTCCAACCCTCCTGCCATGGGCAGAGACACCTCCCGCCAGCCCAGCTTGCTCAAGGCCTCATCCAGCCTGGCCTTGAACACTGCCAGGGAGAAGGCATCCAGGACCTCCCTGGGCAACCTGTGCCAGTGTCTCCCCACCTTCACTGGAAAGAATTTCTTCCTAATCTCCAGTCTAAATCTGCCCTGTTCCAGCTCAAAGCCATTGCTCCTTGTCCTGTCACTCCAAGCCCTTCTAAAAAGTCCCTCCCCAGCTTTCTGTAGGCTCCTTCAGGTACTGGAAGGCTTCTCTAAGGTCTCTCTGGAGCCTTCTCTTCTCCAGGATGAACAACCCCAGCTCCCTCATCCTGTCCTCGCAGCAGAGGGGTTCCATCATTTGTTACTGCAGGTGGTGGCATTTCAGCAGTGATGTGGAGAGGTCATCTCTTCCATGCAAAGATTTTCACCTCCTTTAAATCTGCTCTGTAAAGCTGGAAACCCTCAGTGATGATTTTGGCTCTGGGTGCTTGTGTGCCAGAGCTGATAGGTAACAGTTCCTCAGTCACCAGCTGGGTTAACGGTTGATGATGGTCTATGATCTGAAAGGTCTCTTCCAGCCTAAGTGATGGAACGAAGCAGTTTTCCCCTCCTCTCTCACAGGCAGTTTAATAGATACCTTCCTAAAAGGCATGCCAGCAGGTGTGGGATCATCCACTGCTCCACTTAGCGAGACCAGCAGTTCCTTGACAGCAGTGCCAGCAGCACTGTGACAGGCCTCAGCCTGCCAGGGGCTTTTCTGTCCCACGTGTGACCACTGAACTCTTCCTAATCCAGCTGGGGAGCTGTGCCTTTGGTAGGTCTGTAAGAGCCAGTGGTAAGCTGGATTTAATCACTGCTCTCTGATCCCGGGGACATACAGAGTGCCTAAGACCCTGGTAATAAAGAGGCAGTAAAAGATTTTATGGTGGTCTTTCTACTTTGTACTCCACTTCCTTATCTTGTCTGTCTTCAGCTGCTGCCATGGCTTGCATCTCAGCTCAGCTTGGATGGATTTTATGATGCTGTGGTGAGGTGGGACTTGTTCTTACGAGCTGCTGAGTGCCCTCCAGCTCTCAGCAGAGCTGCTGAAAGTCACTGTTTTACATATAGGCTCTGGATGGTGATAAGTTCAAGCTAAAGCAGCAGTGAAGCCTTTCCACCTAGAGGATGGCAGAACAGCAGCAAAAGGACAGGAAAAACAAGAAGTCTTCTACTTGGCCAGGTGATCCTTTGTGGAAAGCAGCAGCCTGAAGTCATGCTGGATATGAGTAGGCACAAAAGTCCCTCCCAGGTTTGTGCATCCCTACAAAAGAAAGGGAAAAAGAACCCCAAAAAAAACCAATTAAATGCAGATTTTTAGATGTATTGAAAGGAGCTCACAGGATGGCTAAATGAGTTTTGGAAACAGGATTCTCTTCTGGGACAGCTGGGGCTGCTCAGCCTGGAGAAGAGAAGGCTTCAGGGAGACCTTGGAGCAGCCTTCCAGTACCTGAAGGAGGCTGCAGGAGAGCTGGGGAGCTTCCAGTGGAGACCTTGGAGCAGCCTTCCAGTACCTGAAGGGGGCTGAGGAGAGCTAGGGAGCTTCCAGTTGGAGACCTTAGAGCAGCCTTCCAGTAGCTGAAGGGGGCTGCAGGAGAGCTGGGGAGCTTCCAGTTGGAGACCTTAGAGCAGCCTTCCAGTAGCTGAAGGAGGCTGCAGGAGAGCTGGGGAGCTTCCAGTGGAGACCTTGGAGCAGCCTTCCAGTACCTGGAGGGGGCTATAGGAGAGCTGGGGAGCTTCCAGTGGAGACCTTAGAGCAGCCTTCCAGTACCTGGAGGGGGCTATAGGAGAGCTGAGGAACTTCCAGTTAATTCAGGCTGGTTCCCTACTTGATGCTTCTTTGTGATGCCTAGATACAGTCACCATAGCTCCTGGCTTGTGCTGACCACTGTGAGCTCACATTCCCATTTCATAGTCAAGTTCTCTGCTTTCAGGTGGGCTCAGAGTTGTGGAGGACACATCTCTGCTTCATTCTGTAGCCTTTGCAAAGTGGTTCAGAGCTGCTAAAATTCCTTATGAATGAAGGCAGAAAGCTCCCTCTGTTTGAGGAGGGATGTGGTAACTCTGGCTTCTCTTTTGGAAGGATTATTTCCAGCTGTTGGCAGATTTGAGTTGATCCTGACAGGATTAGCTCTCCTGTAGGATGAGACTTGCAAATACTGTCCTCAACACGAGGGGAAGCTTCTTTACTCTGAGGGTGCTGGAGCCCTGGAGCAGGCTGCCCAGAGAGGTTGTGGAGTCTCCTTCTCTGGAGACTTTCAAGCCCCATCTGGATGCCTTCCTGTGTGCCCTGCCCCAGGGGATCCTGCTTTGGCAGGGCCATTGGACTGGATGGTCTTTGGAGGTCCCTTCCAGCCTCCACCATTCTATGCTTGATGAATACCTGCACCTGCACTGTCTGCAGGCTCAGCTGGGGATGTCCCCTCCTGTTCTCACCCCTGGACACAGGCCCTTGGAGAAAGCAAAGGCTGGTCAGTTCTGGGTGTTGTGGAGAATGGGAAGATGACCAAGTGTAGCCCAAGTGACCATCTTCACCCAGGGGAGGGATGATTTTGAGTCAGGGAAGAGTTCTGTTTTCTCTCTGCTGAGAGAGGCACTGTTTGAGTTCATTGTGCTGTTGCTTTGTCAACCCATTTGCTCCATTCATGGCAGCTGGAGTTGGCTAAGAAGTGACAGAACAGTCACTGCCACAGGAAGAAGAACTCCTGATCTCTTGGGAGGAGGCAAAGCTTAGATTTAGATTGGATTTTAGGGAAAAAACGTCTTTGCTGCAAGAGTGGTCAGGGATTGGAGCAGGCTGCCCAGGGAGGTGGTGGAGTCCCCATCCCTGGAGGGGTTCAAGAAAGCTGTGGCCATGGCACTGGGGGCCATGGTTTGATGGCCATGGTGGTGTTGGGTTGCTGGTGGGACTGGGTGATCTTGAAGGTCTTTTCCAGCCAGAACAATTCTGTGATTCATTTCTGCCTGCTTCTTCCTGTGAGTGACAGAAGCACAGCTGACAGTGGATCCCAGCTAGGGAGGCAGAGTAATATCCAAGGCAGCCCATTCACACCCTCTAAAGGCAAAGCAGTAACTTCTGCTGGTGTTGCAGGGCTAGCCTGTGTGACTTTAGAGAACATCAACTGCCAGAGGCATGCCAGTCTGACTGTGCCAAGTGCTGAGTACCTCCAGGGGAGTGGGGAACCTCATCTCCCACTGAGAACAGCGGCAGGTAGGGATGCTTGTGTTGAAGCTGCTCCGGCAGGGGGGTTGGACTGGATGAACCCCAGAGGTCCCTTCCAACCCCTGCAACTCTGTGATCCTGTGGCACTCCACCCAGGGACTGAGCCGTGCCTGAGGCAGCTGTGCCCCTGGCTGGGCTCAGGAGTTGCAGGCACTCTTGGAAGGTGCCATTAGATGAAGTCATCCAACAATTAGGAAGCCTGCAGGAAGAAAGTGAGTCCTCTCTTGTCATCTGAAAACTGTTGTGGTTGAGAATATCCCCACTGGAGACCCTCAGGGGAAGGTTTGCCTCACACACAGTGACTCATTCAGCAGCACAAGACTTAGCTCCCTGACACTCCACGGATCCCTGCTTCACACCCAGCAGCGCTGCCCATCTATTATTAATCTCCTCACAGCTTTGGCTGGACTAAAAGTATCTTTGTGTCCATTTTCCTGTGAAATCCTGCCATCCCTTTAAGATGCTTTCAAGGTCTGTTCTGCTCTCCTCTTATTAGTTGGGAACAAAGGCTTTTATTCCCTCCCCCACCCCGAATGTCAGAAGCTAATAGATGCTGATCTCTGGAGAAGCCAGAAACTACCTCAGGTTTTGAGGGCATTCTATGGCCTAATGATGCCTTTAAGTGTCATGCAGTTGTTTGGGGGTTCTCTACTAAATCCTTTCATTTTTCCCTGCTTGAATTCATCCCTGCATGCAGCTAGCAGGGTCTGCATCACACATACTGGCTGCATGCAAGGGGAGAAGCTTGCTCCTGTCGTCACCCCCAGGTGTTCTCTGGCACGTCCAGAATTCAAGCAGCTCTGAAGTCAGAGAACCACAGAATTGGTTTGCTTGGAAAAGACCTCTGGAGATCAAGTCCAACCATCAGCCCAGCACCACCAAGGCCATTAGACCATCTCCCCAAGTGCCATGGCCACTCATTTCTGGAACACCTCCTGGGATGCCAGGCAGGGGTTAGTCTCTTCTCCCAGGCACCCAGCACCAAAACAAGAGGACACAGTCTCAAGCTGTGCCAGGGGAGGTTTAGGCTGGAGGTGAGGAGAAAGTTCTTCCCAGAGAGAGCTGTTGGCCATTGGGATGTGCTGCCCAGGGAGGTGGTGGAGTCCCCATCCCTGGAGGTGTTCATAAAGGGATTGGATGTGGCACTTGGTGCCATGGTTGAGTAGTCCTGAGGTGTTGGGTGCCAGGTTGGACTTGATGATCTTTGAGGTCTCTTCCAACCTTATTGATTCTATGATTCTATGGTGACTCCACCACCTCCCTGGGCAGCCTGTGCCAGTCCCTGACCACTCCTTCACTATTTTTCCTCATCCCCACCCTAGCCCTCCCCTGGCTCAATTTCAGGCCATTTGCTCCCATCCTAGCACCTGATGCTGAGGAGAAGGGAGCTAGGACTGTGTTTGCTTACACAGGTTGGAGACAGTTGTGTGTTTGTTTTGCTTCGAGGTGGCCAGGGGCAAGCCAGTTTGCAGCTGAGGTCCCTTCCAGCCTGAGCCATGCTGTGATGCTAAGGAATTCCCAGTTGTGACCTCCACCTGGTTTATCAGGCTCCAGACCCCCAGCCCCAAACCACTCAAGACTTAACCTTTACTTTTGGCTGCTCCTCATCCTGTCTCTGAGCACCACTTGAAGAGCCTGGCCTCATCCTCTTGCCTCCCCAGCCTTTAGCTCTTGCTGAGCATTGCTCAGATCCCCTCTGGGGCTGCCCTTCTCCGGGCTCAACACCCCCAGGGCTCACAGAGATGCTCCATGAACTCAACACAATGAACCAAGTCCACTCCTCATGACTTCCTGATGCCTTTTGGACCTTCAGCTTTTCTTGTGGCACCAATCTGCATCTCCCCAGGAAGGGATTGGTGAGCACCCTGTGGATGTGACACCCTGTAAAAACCACTTTGTCCTTCGTGTGCCAACCTCCTCACAAACTGTCTGGAATTGTCTGGTGTCTGCAGGGGGGAGGGAAAAAAATCACAGGAGGCACCAAAGAAGCTGGCAACTGCAAGTGGGGATTTATAGATGCAAATAAAAGCTAAGTAAGTGCTGGGACTCTGTGTGGTGTGATAAATGCTGCTGGAGGCTTCCTCTCCTTGCTGCAAAGGGATTAATTTATAAGTGTATATATGAAGGGAAAAAATAAAGGACCTTTTCTTTGGGGGGGTGTTTGAGCTCATGAACAGTTTGTCCTCCACCTCTTATTCCTTGATGTTTGCTTTAGGACTTGCAAGCTTTTGATTTTTCAGAGGTGTTGCAGCCTCTCCTCTCCTCTCCTGTCTGTGGCTCATTTCCTCCTGCCTGCTGTTAATCGGCAGGTGGAAGGTCAGGCTCTCAGGTTGCAGCAGCAGCAGCAGCAGCAGCAAGGGGCTGTGCTTCAGGCAGTGCTGGGGGGAGCTGTTGGCTGGGAGTCTGATTTAGTTTGCTTTCATCCATCCCTGTGAAACAACTCCTGCCAGCTGCGTGCCCAACCCAGCTTCTCCTCCTCCCATGAACCTTCGACTTGGCTGTTTGCTCTCCCCCAAAACAGCAAACCTGGCCGAGCTCTTGCTCAGAAAGTGTGCTCTAAACGTGGCAGGAACATCTTCTCAGGGGTCAGCTGGCTCCAGGTGCTGTCCATGCTGACAGATGGAGAAGGTATCTCTGAAGCTGTTGTCCTTCTTGGGACAGGACCAGTAGTGACCATAGTATCATAGTATCAGGGTTGGAAGGGACCACAAGGATCATCCAGCTCCAACCCCCCTGCCATGGGCAGGGACACCCCACACTAGATCAGCCTGGCCAGAGCCTCATCCAGCCTGGCCTTAAACACCTCCAGGGACAGGGCCCCGACCACCTCCCTGCACAACCCATTCCAGGGCTTCACCACTCGCATGGGGAAGAACTTCCTCCTCACCTCCAGCCTGAATCTCCCCACCTCCAGCTTCATTCCATTCCCCCTAGTCCTATCACTGCCTGAGATCCGGAGCAGTCCCTCCCCAGCCTTCCTGTAGCCCCCTTCAGATCCTGGAAGGTCACAATGAGGTCACCTGGGAGCCTTCTCTTCTGCAGACTGAACAGCCCCAACTCCTTCAGTCTGTCCTCACAGACTCATACGACTGCCAGGGTTGGAAGGGACCTTGAGGATCATCCAGTCCCAACCCCCTGCCATGGGCAGGGACACCTCACACCACAGCAGGTTGCTCACAGCCACTTCCAGCCTGGCTGCAAACACCTCCAGGGATGGTATGGTGCTGGTGTAAGATGTGCTGGCAATGGCTTCTCCCTTCTCCCCTTAAAATCCACCCTGACCAAACCTTCTGCTCTTGCTGGGACAATCCTGAGCCACCCATGGGCTGCAGGCCAGTAGCAGTTTGGAGTCAGGTAGGGCAGCTGCTTATAGCCCTGCTGTTGTCAACCACATAACCACAGGATTGGTTTAGTTGGAAAGGACCTCAAGGACTGAGTCCAGCTGTTGCCCTGACACCAGCATGGCCAGTCAACCATATCCCAAAGGAACACCTCCAGGCATGGTGGAGCTCTGTTACTCCCACCATAAACACTTGGCTCAGTTAGAATGGTGCTGGAGAGTCGTTGTGGAGCTGCTGGATGGAAAAGCACCAGAGAACAGGCTACAAATAGAGCATTTCAGTCCTTTGTACATCATGGAACACCTCTCTGCACCGTCTCTGTGACTTGGCAGTGTTGGGCTGCTGACTGGAGTCTGATCCTGAAGTCCTTTTCCAACCTTTGTGGTTGGATCCTGCACATTGGTCAACTGGGAAGCTTGGGAATTCAGTGTATTTATGGCCTGTAGGCTGGCTGGCCAAGCTTCAGGCTCTGCAGCAGCTGTCAGGACTGCTGGACTCACAGCCTGCTGGAGTTGGAAGTGCTTTGGGGTGAGCATCCCTCCAGGCATTGCCTGAAACCACAGAAGTACTGGTTCCTAGTCAAGAAGATGCCCCAATCAGATGGCTTTGAGTGAGAGCTGTTGGCTCTTCTGAGGCTGGTGGATGTTTACATGCCCTGAGTCTTCTGTGCTCCTCCAATTACAGCTTTTTATTGCTTCCTATCAGCTTTGTATGACTTAGGCAGAAAGCAGTTGATGATGCATGAGAGAAAATGGTATCTGCTAGGCTGGTTTTTCCCCCTCTTGGTGTGAACACGCTGCATATGGATGTCTGCAGTGTCCTGTTTTATGCAGTTTTACTATCAGTGCAGAGAAGTGGAACAAATGTGAGCAAGAACAGATTCCATTTGCTATTCCACTGCCATTATCCTGTTAGTACTTTATTACCTACTGAAAACCTAGCTTGAAGTAATGGTGTGGTGCTGCTTAAGAGCCAAGATGTGATTAATGGCAAGGGTTTGATCTTTCTTCTGTTGCAGTGGGGGGGTTGGAGTGGTGGTGGTGGTGGGGGGGAATGTGGACTTAAAGCAGAAGTTGTATCATTTGCCTTACTCACTGGGAGTTTAATGGGAGCAGTGTGGAAGATGCCTGCTGTTTGCAGCAGAGCTGAGGACATTACTCATGAGCCAGCTCTCCTTCCAGTGGATGGAGGTAATTCTGCACGTGGAGAGCCCAGTTGTGACATCCAGGCATTGTTCAGGATCATCACAGAGTCACTAGGGTTGGAAAGGAGCTTCAGGATCAGCAAGTCCAACAATTACCCAGCTCTAGCAGGGCCACTGCTGCACCATATCCCTGAGCACCTTGCCTGAATGTGGGATTGAGCATCTCTTGTGGATGCATTTTGGGCTCTTGGATGACTGGGAACCACTCACAGAGGTTGTTCCAGGTGTCAGAGCTACATGATGGAACAGATGGAACAAATGGAACAGAACTAGACGTGGGGAGATTCAGACTGGATGTGAGGAAGAAGTTGTTCCCCCGGAGGGTGGTGAGAGCCTGGCACAGGTTGCCCAGGGAGGTGGTGGAAGCCTCAGCCCTGGAGGTGTTTGCAGCCAGGCTGGAGGTGGCTGTGAGCAACCTGCTGCGGTGTGAGGTGTCCCTGCCCATGGTGGAGGGGTTGGGACTGGCTGAGCCTTGAGGTCTCTTCCAGCCCTGACAATACTCTGATCTCTCTATGATCTGTGACTGAGCTGCCTCAATGTGGCTTAATTCCTGCAGTTTATCTGATGATTTCCACTGATGCAGACCAGGGTTTATTGATCATTGTGCTGCTCTGAGGGAGTCATTACTGACTTTCCTGCAAGGTGCCTGTAACCTTTGGAGAACTGACCTGCAGTTAGATGAATTGCCACCTTTTTGAAGAGCCCTGAGAGGATTAGAGGTGACAGGGACATGGTGCTTCTTTAATGACCAGCTTTGCTGGGAGCTGAAGTGCATGGGGATGTGCTTTTAATTGTGCAAGGTAAACTTCAAAAATGCAGAAGTGAGAAAGGAAGGAGGGAACCTGGAGAAGCTGTTGATGACCCAAAAGCAAGAGCACAACCAGAGCAGGCAAAGGAGAAGAAGATTTGGGGTCCCACACTACAAGAAGGTCATTGAGGTGCTGAAAAGCACCCAGAGGAGAGGCACTTCCCACCAGCCCAAGTTGCTCAAGGTCTCATCCAGCCTGGCCTTGAACCCCCCGTTGGAATGTGCTGCCCAGGGAGGTGGTGGAGTCACCAGCACTGGAGGTGTTTAAAAGGAGCCTGGATGAGGCACTTGGTGCCATGGTTTAGTTGATCAGATGGTGTTGGGTGATAGGTTGGACTTGATGATCTCAAAGGTCTTTTCCAACTTGGTAAATTCTAGCCTATTCCAATTCTCTTCTCTTCCTCTTCTCTTCCTCTTCCCTTCTCTTCCTCTTCTCTTCCTCTTCTCTCCTCTCCTCTTCCTCTTCTCTTCTCTTCCTCTTCCCCTTCTCTTCCTCTTCTCTTCCTCTTCTCTTCCCTTCCCTTCCCTTCCCCCTCCAGGGAGGGGACATCCACAGCCTCCCTGGGCAACCTGTTCCAGTGTCTCCCCACCCTCACTGTAGAGAATCTCTTCCTAATCTCCAGTCTAAATCTGCCCTCTTCCAGCTGAGCTTCTGTTGAACTATGGAGCCTGAGAGAGAGCCCCAGTTTGGCAGCATTAAACACCAGACAATCCCTGCAGCAAGAGGCTCACCTGGGTGTTTTCATGGAGAGTGAGCCCCTGGAATGTATTCCTTCCAGATACTTTCTTCTTTAATTTATGGGTATTTTTTTGGGTACAGAATACATTACAAAGACAAAAAAGCCCCAGGAGGTGGGGGCTGAGCTGGCTGGCAATGAGACCTGCACAAACAGGCTGTATTTCAAGGCTCTGGTGATAACCTGAGCAAATTAGGAGGCAAAAGATCTACTCCCATTAGCAAGTGTGTCCAGTTTTATTGTGCTGAGGCAGAGGTAATTCAGCACTTTTGCACATTTCATTTTAATTGTCACAGAATTAGTCATCAAAGGGCTGCAGTGGCTTCCAAAGGAAATGGTAAATCAACAGCTGGGGAGGGGGCTGGGGGGGGGGAAGGCATTTGAATACATTTCCCCAACAAATACTAATCACTTTTATGATGAAGCTGTAGCCTGTGGCATCCTGAAAATGCATCAAAAATATGGCTACATACAAATGAATCCCAGCATCCCAGCACAGTAGGAGTTGGAAAGGAGCTCTGGAGAGCACCCAGTCCAAACCCCCTGCTAAAGCAGGGCACCCACAGCAGCTTGCCCAGGAGCACAGTGGCCAGGGGGGGTTGGAAGCTCTCCAGAGAAGGAGACTCCACAGCCTCTCTGGGCAGCCTGCTCCAGGCCTCCAGCACCCTCACATCAAAGAAGTTTCTCCTCCTGTCCAGGTGGAAGCTCCTGGGTTCCAGTTTGTGCCCAGTGCCCCTTGTCCTGTCCCTGGGCACCACTGAGCAGAGTCTGGCCCCAGCCTCTTGCTCCCCCATCCTTTATCTCTTGCTGAGCATTGCTCAGATCCCCTCTGGGGCTGCTCTTCTCCAGGCTCAACAGCCCCAGGGCTCTCAGCCTCTCCTCATCTCTCTCATCCCCTGATAATGTTGGCTTTGGGCTCTTTGCTGTTACCAGAGGGCTGGATCCAGCGACCCATCCAGTCCCTTTCAGGGTTCCTGTGCTGCTGCTTTAAATGCTGAGAGTGTCTAAACCCCAAAGTGAACACAAAGCATTTGTTGAATCCTTGTTTTCCCAAGCAGTATTTTGAAGGGATGACCTGCAGAGAGTGATGGAACAGGAACACTTCTGATGCCTTCCTCATTCTTCCTTAGCTCAGGCTTCCTGGAGAGAATTATCAAGTGATAATATTCAACTGATTCATTATTTTCCCTCCCTTTCCTCCTCATTCCTCATCCCCTTGCCTGGTAGAGAAATGCACATCCAGCTTTCAGGCTGCTTGGGAGGAGACTCTGCAGCTTGTAGTTGAGGGACAGCAAGCTTCAGGGAGTGATCCATAAGAAAAAGAGAGGAGCATCCAGCTTTGGAATAATAGATGGAAGGTTGCAGGCTGCTGCTGTTGCCTGGAGCTCAGTGTCTGTCTGTCTGTATTGATTGCACTCCTTTTGCATTCTGCCTCAGTTGCAGTCCTGCAGTTCTAAGGGAGAGAACATTCCAATCAGATTATGAGATATATATTTTTTAAGGGGTTAATCATTATTTTTAAAGGGATTAATCAATACTTTTGCTGGAAGAGAATCATTTAACAATGCACAGATTTGTGTGGGTCCCTGGGACTGTGAGACACCCAGCAAACAAAGCAGGGGGCAGGCTCTGCCACACAGTCCTGCTCAGACAGAGCATCACATGGTTATTCAGAAGGTGACTCCTGAACAGCAGAGACCAAATGAGCCCTAAGGGCTGGTTTGAGGAGATAAATTGCATTTGTGGCTGGGAAGAGCATTCAATCACAGCTCACAGGATGTGAGGAGTTGGAAGGGAGCTCCAGAGGTCATTGAGTCCAACCCCCCTGCCAGAGCAGGAGCACAGAGTCCACCACAGGCTGCACAGGAATGCATCCAGATGGGGCTTGAAAGGCTCCAGGGAAGGAGAGTCCACCACCTCTCTGGGCAGCCTGCTCCAGGGCTCTGTGACCCTCACAGTGTAGAATAGAATAGAATAGAATAGAATAGAATAGAATAGAATAGAATAGAATAGAATAGAATAGAATAGAATAGATCAGACCAGGTTGGAAGAGACCTTTGAGATCATCACGTCCAACCCATCAACCAATCCAACACCACCTAAACAACTAACCCATGGCACCAAGCACCCCATCAAGTCTCCTCCTGAACACCTCCAGGGATGGTGACTCCACCACCTTCCTGGGCAGCACATTCCCATGGCCAATCTCTCTCTCTGTATAGAACTTCTTCCTAACCTCCAGCCTAAACCTCCCCTGGAGCAGCCTGAGACTGTGTCCTCTTGCTCTGGTACTGGCTGCCAGGGAGAAGAGACCAACCTCTGCCTGTCTACAACCTCCCTTCAGGTAGTTGTAGAGAGCAAGAAGGTCTCCCCTGAGCCTCCTCTTCTCCAGGCTAAGCAACCCCAGCTCCCTCAGCCTCTCCTCACAGGGCTGTGCTCCAGACCCCTGTGCTGAAGTTTATATCCATTGCCCCTTGTCCTATCCCAGGGTGCAAGTGTGATACAAACAAAGGAGGGAGAGACAGAAACAAGCTGTGATTACAAACAAAAGAGAGAAAGAAACAAGCTGTGATTACAAACAAGCTGTGATTACAAACAAGGGGAAGCAAAAGCATAACCCTCCCAGCTGGAAGGGATGAGGGCACCAAAAGGGGTGAGAGGGACGCCATGAGAAGAGGAAGCTGGCAGCTCTGAGGTCAGAGCAACCAGAAGAGAAGGTGAGGAAGAGGCTACCCAGGACTCTGTTTTTGCAAACCACTTTTCCCTTTTTGCTCAGAGGTGGAGAGGCTAAAAGTGGGAAGTGGCCTGGTGGAATTGTTGGGGTTGGAAAAGTCCTCTAAGATCACCACCAGCAACCCAACACCACCATGGCCATGAAACCACGTCCCAAAGAGCCAGGGCAGCCTCCTGTGAGCTGAATTGGAAGCCTCTTTTCTTACAAAACACAGAGGCTCTGTTCTCAGTACCCAGAGCAGGCTGAGTGCCAGCGAGGAGCTGTCACTCTGAAGCAGTTGTACGAGGCAGAGCTGTGCCTGGCTCTAAGCAGTCACCAATGCCACCTGCAGCTCTGGTGAGGCATTTCTCTGAGGTAGTCTGGCCAAATACAAGTAAAAGCCACAGACCTGCCTCCTAGGTCCAGACTGAAGGCAAATCACCAACCCCACCTCATAGGCCTTTCACCCGCAGAGCACAGCTTGCTTCCCCTGACACTGGACACAGCTGATGGCCATTTACCACTGAGTTTCCTGGACCAGCAGCCTGCCAGGACCCCCAGGCTCATTATCCTGAGGAGCTGCAGCTGGGAGGCTCAGCCTCAGACACCCAGAACCTTCCCTGAGCAGAGCTCATTATCCTGAGGAGCTGCAGCTGGGGGGCTCAGCCTCAGACACCCAGAACCTTCCCTGAGCTGAGCTCATTATCCTGAGGAGCTGCAGCTGGGGGGCTCAGCCTCAGACACCCAGAACCTTCTCTGAGCTGAGCACTGTCTCCTGGATAGTCTGCAGCCAGGCCAGGGAGCTGAGGCACTTTTCTTCTTGTTCTTCTGTTTGGAGCTTCTGCATTTCAGCACCAAGGTAGGAACTCCTGTGTGAGAGCAGGAAAGCCTTGCCAAGTGTGGGGCTTGGGCTTAGCAGGGAAAGAGAGGGCTCGTTTGTTCTGGTAACTCATCTGACTGCCTTGAAAGTGTTTAGGGTGCAGCAAAGAGAGTTGCATAAACGAGCTGCTTGTGACTTTGTGAGTTGTTTGTTACCTTTTAGCAGTGTCTCTGGGATCCCATGGTGCTGTGTTACTGTCCAGGTACTACCCTGTGATCCAGCATCTTGTGCAAGAAGCAGCTCAGCTGCAGGGTTTGAGGGGTAAGCTCTGATCAGTGTAGTTTCACTGAGGAAATCTGCACTGACTTGAATTCTACCAGCTGGGCAGCCTGTGGAGTTTCTAGAGGACCTTCTGTGTGTTTGTGGCCTTTATCCATGTGCAACAGGGAGATCCTGGTTCCAGCTTGCACTTCAGGTGAGGCTCAGGTCATTGACTCATCACATTTATGGGTCACAGCATCAACCAGGTTGGAAGAGGGTCGATGTGCAGAGTATAAACCCTTTCTGAACCAAGCACACTTGCTGCTTCCAACAGAAATAATACCGTGCCAGGGGAGTCTGAGGAGGCTTCAAAAGCCAGCCTTGGTGGTGCTCAGGCAGAGCAGGTCGTGAGCCCTCCTGCAGTGTGTGTTCAGCGAGCCCCGGAAGCTTTGCAGGGGAGCAGCAGGACGTGCGGCAGTCCCCTGCCGGGGAAGGTGCTGCTGGCTGTGGCTGGGGGTACTGGGCAGTGCCTGTGTCCTGAGCTGGCCCCCAGGCACTGCAGCAGGAGCTGATTCCTCTGCTGCCAGGCTGAGCTAGCCTGAAAACAAATTGGAGCAGACGGTGGAGAAGGTTTCGTGTGGAAATATTTATTTGCAGGCAAGGGGGGTGTGTGTGGCAATATCAATCCCTTGACAGCCTCTCCCTGCCGTCTCCCCGCGGATGGTAGCGGAGGCAGTTCCTCGCTGTGCTGCGCTGCGGCAGAGGCAGCAGCGACTCCCGGGCAGCGCTCAGCTCGTCTCTGAAGCACGGCGCTAACGATCTCGTTACGAGCCGCTTCTGACACCGGGGGCAGCCTGCCCCGCGCCGGCAAAGGTTTTGTTCCTCTTGCTGAGTGAGTTGTAGCAGAAACTCGGCTGAAATTGGGCAGGTAGCAGCCTGCAGGAGATGCACTATCAGCTCAGAGCCTGGGCTGTCCGAATCCTTCACTTGCAAAACAATTAACAAAGACTTTTCCTACCGGTTCCATCCTGGATGTGTTAGCTGCTCATTGTCTGTTGATCTCTTCCAGTCTCCTGCTCAGCAGCTGCACCCCGAGCCTGTTCACTGCAAGAGTTAGATGGCATAGAATGCAGGCAGCTGGGAACGAGCCAGTGGACAAACCTCTAATGGAATCTGTGGACTCACAGCATGAGTTTCCACACATCCAAGTGCCAGGCTCTACACACTGACCACAACAACCCCATGCAGTGCCACAGGCTGGGGTCAGAGTGGCTGAGAGCAGCCAGGCAGAGAGGGACCTCCATGGGATTCTCAAAGCTTGTGACAGGAGGGGCTGCTCAGTGCCTTCTGAGCCTGTCCTGGCCTGTTTGCTTCATGGACCTATGGCTTCAGACACTGTTTTGTTTCTACAGAAGCTTAGATGGTCACAAACAAGCAGCAAATCTCTTTGGGAGCAGGAGGAGTTTCACAGTGGCTCTGTTAGCAGTGTCAGCTTAGCTCTTGCTGTGCTGAGCAAGGCAGCCATGCAGTCAGGCTCTGCTGCTGAGGACCAGCACAGCAGGCAGCTAGTAAGGTCCACTTCAGAGGTGGCAGGACCTCTCCTGAGTGTGAGCTGTCCATGCAACACTGATGCTCTTCCTTCACAGCTGAGCTTTTCATTCTCTGTGTGTATTCAGGGGAGTGGTTGAATCATCCTCCCTGGAGGGATTCACAAGATGGGCAGCTGTGGTGCTTAGTTTAGTTTAGTTTCTGCTTTAAAGCCATCACCCTTTGTCCTGTCCACTCCACAGCTTAGAATCATAGAATTGTCAGGGCTGGAAGGGACCTCAAAGCTCAGCCAGTTCCAACCCCCTGCCATGGGCAGGGACACCTCACACCGCAGCAGGTTGCTCACAGCCACATCCAGCCTGGCTGCAAACACCTCCAGGGATGAGGCTTCCACCACTTCTCTGGCTAGTCTCTCACCACCCTCATGGGGAAGAGCTTCTTCCTGACATCCAGTCTGAATCTCCCCATTTCTAGCTTTGCTCCATTCTTGTGGAACAGCCTCTCCTGATGAGCCTGAACAGAAGGCTGAGCCCAAAGTGACCTCTAAGCTCAGCCAAAGCACAGCCCATCCTCCCCTCTTCCTATCTTGCTGAACTTTCAGAAGTTTCAGTTCTGAAGCCTGTTGTTGGGACTCATCAATATGCTGCCTTTTTTTTTTTCCCCTCCTGGATGCTCCAAAGGCCTGGAGCTGGCAGCTTGCTAATTAGCCCATGGCTTGCATCTAGACACCAACTGGAGATGATTAGAAAAGCTGAGGAGCCAGGCAGGTCAAGTGTGCACCATTATTAATGCTGTTTAATGGCAGCTGATAAGGTGCAAAGTGCTTTGTAATTGGGATGGAGAGAGGGTTGGGGGCTGCTGGGGGTTTGTTTCCCTCCATTAAATCTGTAGGCACAAATAGATTTATCATTTCCTTCTGCTTCAGGGGAAAGAAACTGAAAGCCCTCATCTGCTGCTACAAGAAGTTACTGACTTCTGCTGACAGCAACGTCTCCTCCTGCCCAGCTGTGCCACGCTGTTGAGGAAGGAGTTGTCATGTCCTGCTTTGTGCTGGGGTGGAGAAGAAAGGTGGTTTTGAGCCGTGCTGAATGGCTCTGCAGGAAGCTCAGCTTGTTAGCTTGCAGGGGCTTGAGTTGAGCTGCCTTCATCTGCTGCTGCCTGCCTCCTATGCCAGCTTCACTGGCTGCCAAGAGGCAGGCAGCCCTGCCCGAGGTTTGTGTCAAGAAGAGCTTTGATGTGATGTCCTGCCCAGTAGGAGCTGGAGGATGGACATGTTCTGAGGGAATGAGAGCAACAGGGACTTTGAAACCCATCAAGAAACATTTCAGAACAATTTGTGCTGTCTGCTCCAGACTTGGCTCTTTCAAGTTCTGGGCACTCATTCCTTGCTTTCCCCCCTCCTCCTCCTTGATGGAGCTCTGAGCCAGCAAGGTGCCTTTGTGGCTAAGAAAGCAAATGGTCTCCTGGGGAGCATTAGGAAGTGTGGCCAGCAGGTCAAGGGAGGTTCTCTTCCCCTTCTACTCTGCCCTAGTGAGGCCACATCAGGAGTGCTGGGTCCAGTTCATGAGACAGGGAACTACTGGAGAGAGTCCAGTGGAGGCTCCAAAGATGCTGAGGGGTCTGAAGCATCTCTGTGAGGAGCAAAGGCTGAGAGCCCTGGGGCTGAGAGCTTGGAGAAGAGCAGCCCCAGAGGGGATCTGATCAATAGCTAAAGGGCTGGGGGGCAAGAGGATGCCCAGTGACAGGGTGAAAGGTGCAAACTGGAACCCAGCAGGTTCCATCTGAACAGGAGGAGAAAATTCTTTGGTGTGAGGCTGCTGGAGGCCTGGAGCAGGCTGCCCAGAGAGGTTGTGGAGTCTCCTGCTCTGGAGAGCTTCCAACCCCCCCAGACATTGTGCTGCTGGGCAGGCTGCTGTGGGTGCCCTGCTGGAGCAGGGGGGTTGGACTGGGTGATCTCCAGAGATCCTTTCCACCCCTCACCCTGCTGGGATTCTGTAAATCCTCTCTGTTTGGTGCTGTGTGGGGTTTGTAGGTGGCTTGGGGCTGTGAAGGAGTCACTGTGCCTGCCGGGGGGGGCAGCTCTAACAGGTTGTTTTCCACCACTGCTGCCTCTCTCCTGCCTGCATGTACAAACTGAAGATGCTACAAACAGAAAGAAACACATCCCTGGAGTCAGGCATCCCTGGTGCATTCAGCCATGTGTTTAACCAGCTTCTCTCTCGCTGCTTTTCAGCCCAAGTGAGGCAGCAGAAAGCGTTCAGTGCTGTAGCTAATGTGGAGCTGGTGCCTGCAGGGTGGGTGTCTCGCCATCCCTCTCAGGTTGAGAGGGGATTGTGCTGCTTTTCTGCCCTCTTCCCCTCACCTGTGCACACCCTCCTCACCTAAGCCCAGGGCTGAGCACAGAATTGGGTTCCTGACCCCGAGATATGCCGTGCTCTATTCCCACAGGGTGAGGGCATTAAAGCAAATGAGAGCATTACTTAATGTGGTGTAAAATTGTTACCATATGAGCAGTCAATTAACAAGATAAAGTTTGCAGTTGTGCCTTAAAGGTGAAATCTGGGAGCTCCTCCTGCCAGAAAGGAAAAGGACATCAAAATGGGAGGGGGGAGGGAGAGGGAAAAATCCTTCCTGGCCCTCAGATGATTATCAGAGTTTACAGACAAATAACCATGACAAGAACATTTTGTTACAGCTGCCTGCAAGAGCTTTCCCCTCCTTACAGCTTTATCAAGGCTTAATTGGGTGCCCATCCCTATGCAGAGCTGATAAAGCTTATGCAGGGAAGAGAGCTCCAAGGAAGGCAAACCCAGAGGAGAGCGAAGGTGCAAAGCTTACCTCCCCTCTGGGGTCACCAGAAATGGTCTCCTTTTCCTTCTCTTGTGCTGTATGCCCAGAGAGGTGGTGGAGAGGCTCCAGATCCACCTGGAGGTTCTCCTCCCCCTCTACTCTGCCCTAGTGAGGCCACATCTGGAGTATTGTGTCCTGTTCTGGACCCCCCAGTTCAAGAGGGACAGGGAAGTACTAGAGAGAGTACTCGAGAGTGCTGAAGGGACTGGAACTGTCTGATGAGGAGGGGCTGAGACCTGGGGCTGGTTAGCCTGGAGAAGAGCAGCCTGAGAGGAGATCTTAATCTGCACAAATAGCTGAAGCTTGGACATCAAGAAGGAAGGGTCAGGCTCCTGCCACCGGTGCCCTGTGATAGGATGAGAGGCACTGGGCACAAACTGGAACCCAGGAGGTTTCATCTGAACAGGAGGAGAAACTTCTTTGGTGTGAGGCTGCTGGAGCCCTGGAGCAGGCTGCCCAGAGAGGTTGTGGAGTCTCCTCTGGAGACTGATTGCAGAAGCCAGCTCCTCAATCCAGTTCCCATCTGCCATGGAGTCCAGTCTGGGACTTGCCCAGTGCCTGCCCCAGCAGCAGTGGTGCCAATGGTGCCCTCACTGCCATCAGGGGTTGGGTTCCACACTGGTTTGTGTCTCTATTCCATGGCATTGTTCTTCTTTCCACCCCAGCTGGGTTAGTTTCTTTCCCACCCCATCAGTCTCTCTCCCTTCTTCCCTTTGGAAAGGCAGAGGGGCTCCTGGAGAGCCTCTGGCACTCCTCTGGTGGCCAGCCCAGCCCAGCCCTGCCCATGGACAAGCTGCTTCTGCCCAAGCCCCAGTGAAGGGAGAGGGTGAAGGTGTAGTGCTAGCAGCATGTGTGTGGTTGCAGGGAGAACTGCAAAGAATCTGCTCCAAAACTGGACAGATTTCCTCTGGTATTGATGAGAATGGTTCCAGCACCTGGCACTGTGACCTCCCCTTTGTGAGGGAGGCTGCAAATTGAAAGTGCATCTCCCAGAGTGACAAGCAAAGTGCATCCTGGTCCTGAGACTTGCCACCAGTAACGTGTGGCTGCTGTGCCACAGGCAACCAGCAGGATCTGCCTGTGGAGGAGGAGGATTTGGAGCACGAGGCACATTTCTTTAGTCCATCTGTGGTGTTTTGAACACCTCCCCTGCTGTGGCAGCAATGGGTGCAGCGCTGCCTGCCCCTCAGCCCATTTGCAGCTGTTATTGGAGGTGCTTCGTGGAATGCCCAGGCTGATGCAGTGTGCTGCTCCTCACAGGTGTCTCTGGAGGCTTTGATTGAGTGAGTTGTCATATCAGCAGCCTCAGGAAGTCAATTTGTTATACTGATATTCCTGTAAAGCACACAAGGGCTGAGCCAGGAGCTGCTGCCTTCCAAGAGCTGTGTGAGCAACCCTGCCTGATAAATGAGAGGGAATTGCACTCAGGAAGTGCTGGAGCTTGGATTTCCTTCCACTCTGACTTGAGCTGAAGAGAGGGTTGTATGAACCCCCACCACAAACTGCACGGCTTGGGGGCTGAGAGAATGGAAAGCAAAGAGGCAGAGGAGGATTTGTCTGATCGTGATCAGCTGTGCACCTTTTGCTCCTGTGCAGAGTGCATAAGGCTGAGGCCTTAAGACAACTGCCCCAGGAATATCAGGAGCAATTAGAATGTCCAGAATCATCAATAGAAACAGCAGAGAAACACACCTTCATTTTTGGGTGGCTCCTGGTGCATGCTGTGAGACTCCTACCCAGCTCTGCTTTGGGAGGCAAAGAAGATTGCACTGGGGAAACCTTTTGCCTTTCCAGCAAGCACAAGCTGCAAGAGAGCTGGGGAGGGACTTCTTGCAAGGGCTTGGAGTGAGAGGATGAGAGGGAATGGATTGAAGCTTGAGGAGGGCAGGTTGAGCCTGGAGATCAGAAAGAACCTCAGGGGTGACCTTACCACTCTCTACAGCTACCTGAAGGGAGGTTGTAGCAAGGTGGGGGTTGGTCTCTTCTCCCAGGCAGCCAGCACCAGAACAAGAGGACACAGTCTCAGGCTGTGCCAGGGGAGGTTCAGGTTGGATGTTAGGAAGAAGTTCTATACAGAGAGAGTGATTGCCCATTGGAATGTGCTGCCCAAGGAGGTGGTGGAGTCGCCGTCATTGGAGGTGTTCAGGAGGAGACTTGCTGGGGTGCTTGGTGCCATGGGTTAGCTGTTTGGGTGGGGTGGATTGGTTGATGGGTTGGACACGATGATCTTGAAGGTCTCTTCCAACCTGGTCTGGTTTATTCTAAATAAAGGTTTATTCTAAAGTCTTTCTGGTGAGGGTGGGGAGACTCTGGAACAGCTTGCCCAGGGGGGCTGTGGATGCTCCCTCCCTGCTTCAGGGCCAGGTTGGATGAGGCCTTGAGTGAGCTGGGCTGGTGGGAGGTTGGAACTGGATGATCTTTAAGGTCCCTTCCAGCCTAAACCATTCCCTGAATCTCTGCCAGGTGTTCAGCAGCAGTGATGTGGGGAGGCAGCCAGCCCTTCCCTCTCCTTGCTTTTACTTCTGAATGGCTTTGGGAAGAATCCTGCTTGCTTGAACAAGATGGAGTTGACTGTTTCTGAAGTGTGTTGAAGGTATCTTCTCTGAGTGAGAGGCAAACAAAGATGTTCTCAGAGGGTGTTGAGCAAATGTAGACAGCTTGCTAATGTAGGCAGGCAGAATCCATTCCCTGTCAATGAAGCTAAGCCAGTCTGTGCCAGCTGACTTCCTGGTGTCAACATATTTGGTGTGTTTATCTCCATTTTCTCTGGATCATAGAAGGAATCAAATCATCAAGCCTGCGTTTCTGATGCCACACAGGAGGGCCCAGCACAGCTTTTCTCAGTGCATTTGTGCTTTCCCTGCTGGTTGCCCAAAGATCTTTGCAAGGCAAAACAGTTTTGCCCTTCTGCAGCCATTCAGGCCGGGAGGGTTTACAGCAAGGCTGCCAGGTGGGGGTTAGATGTTTTCTTTCTGTAAAGAATCAAGCAAACACCATTACCTCAGCACCAGCTCATCAAGCAGCTGCCATGGAGAAGGTACCCTGGGCTCTCACTGCCTTGTGTCCCTGCACTTTAATGACCCAAAATGGTTTGTTTGCCTATAAAGCCACTCAGCATCTCCTCGTTGCTTTTCAGCTCTGCTGAATGAAATCATGGGCCACGTTGAGAGCTCATCTCTATTTGGAGCTCATCTCTGTTGACCAGGTAGCTGTCCCCAGGCAGCTGCTGTTTGTGAAGCTGCAGTGAGGTAAATGGGACCTGGGCTCAAAGGCTGCAGCCCCGGGGGTGCTGTGTGAGGAGGTTTGCTGGCAGGATGTGCTGCTGCTGCTGCCTGGGTGGGCAGGTTGGCAGGAATCTGCAAGGGAATTGCCCTGGCTCCTCGGGCCAGCTACCCAGGCACCTGCACTGAAGAGGAAATCTTCCTTAGGGATCATCCTTTAGGTTGGAAACAGATCCAAAAGCACTTGTGTGACAGAGTGGCTGCTGGAGAGGCAGGAGCAGAGCTGCTCCAGGGCAGCAAAGCCAGAGATCAATCACTCCAGTTGTGCCCAAGCCAGGGGGGCAGTGAAGCTTTTGATTGAGCTTTCCCTGTGGAATTGCTGTTGAGTGAAGGTGCCTGAGCACAGCTAGGAGCTCATGTTCAATGTCTGCTGGTTGTGCAGCATCTGGAGGAGCTCAGAGGACACCACAGCTCCTTACACCGTGGGCTGTCCTTGGCATCCCTCACCTGCAGAGCCACAACCCTCAAGCAGCAATGGCAACAGGGCTGCAGGAGCTGTAGATTCCCTCATTGCATGCAGGGTGGGATTCTAATTTGCACTCAGATCAGTCACTGTGCTCTCACCCTTGGCATCGTGAAGGGCTTGCTTACAAAGTGTATTTTCAGGGCAGTGCTAAGCTAGGGGTTGTCAATACAGCCCTGGAGGCTTGAATCCCTGCTTTGCATTTGCAGCCTTTGTTGCACAGTGCCTTGGTTAGCAGCTTGTGAGGAAGTGATGCTGTAGGGTGAACCCTTTGGAGGCAGATACCATCCTTGAGAATCACCTCTCCTGCAGCTTTAGACACAAGGGGAGAGCCTTCCAAAAGATGAGATGAAATTAATTAGCTCCCGCTCTGTAGCACTGCTCCCATCTCACTGAGCTGACAGCTGGAGTGAGAGGCAAGCTCAGACTCAGTGCTGTTAACATTATTCTGCACCTCTGGAAGGGGTCTCAAGGGTCAAAGAATATCTGCTGTGAAAGGAGGATGGAATAAACCACCCCAACAGGCAGAGCTTGCTGCTTTCTGAGAGGCCCTGAAGCCATTCTGCACTTGGACCCAGGACAGGGTCCTGGGCAGGCTGTGGAGGGATCCAGGCTTAGCTGTACTCCACTGCAGATTTAACATCCTTGCTGCCCTCATGCAGCTGCTAAGCAAAGTTGTGGGAATTAGGGCACTGTTGCAGCCAGCATCTTGCTAAGTGGCTTTGCAGGCTGCTTCTGTCAGCTGAGATGACCAGGTCCTGCCCACCCACTCTGCTTCAATTGGTGTCTGCTGCCTTCAGGGATGGAGGGGCAGAAATTGCCACTGCTTACAAGAAGTTACAGGTTAAAAAGCTGTCTCAGCCAGGGCTCTGAATGCCATAGAATCATGGAATGGATTGGAAGGAACCTTAGAGATCACCTAGCTCCAACTCCCTTGCCATGGGCAGGAACATCTTGCAGAGGTTGCTCAAAGCCACATCCAGCCCAGCCTTGAACACCTCCAGGGAGGAGGCAGCCACAGCAACCTGTGCCAGCATCTCCCCACCCTCACTGTCCAGAGTTTCTTCCTAATCTCCAGTCTCAATCTGTACTAAAGAGTGAGCAGGGCTGTGAGTGGAGGTGGCTGTTTGAACTCAGCCCCAAGTCCAGCTGGTTTTGTCCCATGGGAGCGATGCTGGCTGCCTGCTGAGTCAGCCTGGGCTTGTCCCTCCCCAGCTGCTTCTGTTTGGTGTTGCTCTGTGTGTTCAGCTCCTTGGGACACAACTCCATCTTCCAGACCATTCTTTGTGCCACAGAGGGGCTGAAGTGGGTCCTTTTTTTTCCCCCTTTAGCAAAACCAAGCAGAATTGTGATGAGAAAGTGAATGTGTTGGAGAACGAGGCCAGCTGGAGCAAAACTCACCTTTTGCTAACTAATTGCCTTTTAGTTTTCATCCTTTAGCACAAGAAAATAAAACAACTTCCAGAGCCCTCTCCTCCACTGCTCTCAAGGCCTTTGGGGCATGCCTTGGCATTCACTCTCTGTCTTACTTGCTCTCTGTTCAAGATTGTCTCACGGATCCTTGGAGAGCTTTTTCTATTGCCTGGCTGCTTTGTGTGAAGGACTTTACCTTTCCCTTGCTGTCTGTGGCACTTGGTGCCATGGTTTAGTAGGCAGGAGGTCTTGGGTGACAGGTTGGACTTGATGATCTTTGAGGTCTCTTCCAGCCTTGTTGATGTTTTTATTACACTGTTAGAAGATGTGAAGCCAGTCAGCTGCTAAGCATTTCATTTGAGTTTTCTCTGATCTGAAGGTTTTGTGTTGAGGGGGCTCCTGAAGAGCCCAGCACTCCTGTTGCATGTATTACAGCTGGCATTGGTTTGGGCTGCATCTTGCAGCATTCTGCTTGGAGAAATAACATTGGGTAAGAGGCCCATGGAGGGACTCAAGGTATCACAGCATGGTGGGGGTTGGAAGGGATGGAAAGAACCTCTGGAGATAGAATAGAATAGAATTAACCAGGTTGGAAAAGACCTTTGAGACCATCAAGTCCAACCTATCACCCAGCACCATCTGATCAACTAAACCATGGCACCAAGTGCCTCATCCAGGCTCTTCTTAAATACCTCCAGGGATGGTCACTCCACCACCTGCCTGGGCACTCCACCACCTGCCTGGGCAGCACATTCCAATGGCCGATCTCTCTTGCTGGGAAGAATTTCCAGCCTAAACCTCCCCTGGCACAGCTTGAGACTGTGTCCTCTTGTTCTGATGCTGGGTGCCTGGGAGAAGAGACCAACCCCCACCTGTCCACAGCCTCCCTTCAGGTAGTTGTAGAGAGCAATAAGGTCTCCCCTGAGCCTTCTCTTCTCCAGGCTAAGCAGCCCAGTCATCATCCAGCCCAGTCATCATCCAGTCCAATCCCTGTGCTCCAGCAGGGCACCCACAGCAGCTTGCCCAGGAGCACAATCCCCAGAAGGGGTTGGAAGCTCTCCAGAGAAAGAGACTCCACAACCTCCCTGGGCAGCCTGCTCCAGGTGATGGTGGAGTTGAAATGAGCTGGCCAGCACCCTGTCAGGCTGAGTCTTAAAACTGACCAGTGCAGGGGAATCCAGTGCTTCCCCTGGGAGATGATTCCTTTACTTCCTGCCTCTGGAATCACCATAAACCCCAGCCCCAGGCAGTGTAAGAATAAAAGTATCTGAAGTTACTTCCCTGGGAATCCTTTAATTCAGCTGCACTTCTGCATGCTTGCTGTAACATCCTTCCCTTGCAAGGAGGGAGCTGAAGTTCCTGATGGCAAGGGAGTGAATATTTGAAGCATTTTGTAGTGTGTCTGGTTCCACAGGACTGTGAAATAAGGGCCCAGAGTTCCTCCCATCTCACAGGCTGGGAAGGATCAGGCTCTCAGCTAATGGATCTATGTTGCTCTGGGATCTGAGCTCCCAGCTCTGCTTGGCTCCCCACTGAGCCATCTCCTAACACCCAACCAGTCACACTCAGCACCTAGCTGAAGAGCTTCAGCCAGGAAAGCCTAATCTTGCCTTCAGTCAATGGATAATTAGAGGCCTCTGTGTGGTACAATTTATTACACTTAAGGTGTGAGCTGCCTACATGCAAATTAATGTCCTGTACTTACTGCCATTGATTGCAGAGGGAAGCTGTCCTCTTCCCTCAGATTTAGCCACACCAAGCACCTGGATGGCCTCAGCAAGTGATCCAAAAGCAGCCAGGAAGCTGGTGAGGAGCACAGGATGACAGCCAGCCATGGGCTAGAGCTATTAGTATGAGCCCTTTGCCCTTGTTTTCTGACACAGCTTTGGTGTGGTGTAAATATAAGGAGTCTCTAGACCAGCATTGCAAAACAGATCTGCCTGAAGAACCAGGGAAGAAAATACATCCCTCTGACCCCAACCTACTTCTACAGGCTCCAGAGCCCCTTTGATTAAGTAAAACTGTCACCTAGCAGTGTTATCTCTTCACTTTCCCTTTGCTCATTAATCTCCAGCGCTGCTAACAATGAGATGTGTTTAATGGCTACGTGGAGTCACTTGTAGCCCTTTATCTCTAGATTGTTGGCTCCCCTCCAGCTGCTACAAAAGTGATTAAAACATCTTATCTCCTGGCTGCTCACTAGCTCAGACAGTCCAAGTCCTCTGCCTGAATCACAGAATTGTCAGGGTTGGAAGGGACCTCAAGGCTCAGCCAGTTCCAACCCCCTGCCATGGGCAGGGACACCTCACACTGCAGCAGGTTGCTCACAGCCACCTCCAGCCTGGCTGCAAACACCTCCAGGCAGGAGGCTTCCACCACCTCCCTGGGCAACCTCTGCCAGTCTCTCAGCACCCTCATGGGGAAGAACTTCTTCCTGACATCCAATCTCAATCTCCCCATGTCTAGTTTTGCTCCATTCCCCCACATCAGCTTGGCTCAGGAGCCTTCAGTTTTCTTCCCAATGCAGCAGAGTCTGGCTGTGGTATGGCATTGGGTCAATGATGCTGCATGCACCAAGTCCTGTCCCCGTTTCTGCCCTGAGGGAAGCTCTTTGGCCTTCAAGGCTACCAGTCAAGGACTTTCTAAGAACTGAAGGATGCCTAATGATTATTTGTTTTGCCATTCCTAGAATGGCTCAGGTTGGAAGGGACCTTGAAGATCATTCAGTTCCAACTCCCCTGCCATGGGTAGGAACTTCTTCTGCTAGCCCAGGTTTGAACTGGCCTTGAACACCTCCAGGGAGGAGTCATCTGCAGACTCCCTGGGCAGCCTGTTCCAGTGTCTCCCCACCCTCACTGGAAAGAACTTCTCCCTAATCTCCAGTCTCAATCTCCCCTCCTCAAGATCCAATCTGTTTTCCTTCATCCTATCACTATAAGCCCTTGCAAAAAGTCCCTTCCTGGCTTTCTTGTAGGCTCCCTTCAGGTGCTAGAAGGCTGCTCCAAGGTCTTCTGGGCATGAAGAGCTTTGAACCCTCCTGCTGCTGATGAAATGCCAGAGATGTCTATTAGCTAGCACCACACTGTGCCACTGAACCCTGATGGCCACCACCACCTCTGCTGAAGGGCTGATGGAACACCTGCAGCTGGGCCTGCAGTGAAAGAAGGATACTTTGCTGCAGGTGCTGATCCTCAGTGGTGGTTTGGAGTCCTGGCTCATTTGCCTTTCTCATTTCCAACAGCAGGCAGCTTCCCTGTTACTTCTGTTTCACCTCCTTGGGGCTAAGCCTTCCACATGCCAGGACAGGAGCTCTTTCCCTTCTGCATTGCAGGGACTTCAATTATGTTGCTCTGAGCAAGGCATATCTCTTGAATTACAATGGAAGAGCATTGGGCAGGCACTGAATGTTTCTACAGCACCTTCTGAAGCTTGCACTAAACTGTAGAAAGCCTGACACGGCTTAATCCTTTAGTAACCATCTCTGAGCTGCACTGAATTCAAAGGACAAGGCTGGATGCTCATCACAGTTAAGCAGGTAGGAGTCTGAAATAACTCTGACAGTGTTGTGGTGGAGAACTGAATATGGATTTTGGACCTGAATCCCTTCACCTCTCACTTTAAATTTGAAAGCAATTTACCTGAGCCTTTTGCTCTGCCACTTCTTCACTCTGGACAGCTCATGTTAAGTGCTTGATCCATTTGAGTGACAGCAGGCATAAAGCCTGGCAACTAGAGAGGAAGTCTGCAGATGTGGTCTGTAGTAACTTAATTCATGGTGGAGCCTTCTCTGAACACACCTTGAGTCCTCCTCAGTCACCACAGTATGCCTTCCCAGTGCAGTGAACCACCTTCACTTCAGGTCAGTGCCAGTTTAGGTCACTTTGGGTCGTGTACATCATCATTTTAGGTCACTTTAGGTCATTAGCATTTTAATTCACTTTGGGTCACATGCATCATCATTTTAGGTCACTTTGGGTTGTGCACATCATCATTTTAGGTCAGTTTAGATCATCATCGTTTTAGGTCACTTCAGGTCATGTGCATCATCATTTTAGGTCATGGACATCATTTTAGATGTTGCCTTCCATTACAAACCACAGGCTGCTGGTTGTTAACAGGGTAGATGGTGATGCATTGATTATTGGTTTGACCTAATTAACTCCCTGGTGTTAAACAAGAGGCAGTGGTAGCAATAGCTCCCCAGCATGCCTTTATTAAAGGAGGTCATTGATTTCAGATCCTGTAAACCTGGTGCTGTGCATTTGCCACTGTAATCCTTGGGAACCTGTCCCAGTTCACCTTTGAACCTGAGGAGCTTCCTTGCACTGCTGGCATGAGGATAGACCTCTCCTGAGATACAAGCCCTGAAGTTTCCTCTGTGCCTTGTAACAGCAGAAATGTTCCTCCAGCATCCAAGAGGACAGGCTGAGTGTTGCTGTGAGGGGCAGAGCTGCTCCTGGCCTTGCCTCCTGTGTTGCATGCTGTGCTGTATCGCTGCAGGCATACTGCAGGCGCTGCAGGAGAAAGAAGAGAGCATTTGTGTGGGCAAACTCACCCCTCTCACTGAGCCAAGCACTTGGCTTCTGAGGAAGCAGGAAGACCTCAGTGTGGCTGCTGAGCTGCCTCAGCCCAGGCAAGCCTGGCAGGATGATTTTGCTAACAAAAGTAGCTTTCTTGCTTTGCTAAAGTACTTCGTGTTCAGATGGAACCTCCTGGGCTGCAGGTTGTGCCTGCTGCCCCTTGTCCTGTCCCTGGGCACCACTGACAAGAGTCTGGCCCCAGCCTCTTGTCCCCTGCCCTTTAGCTCTTGCTGAGCCTTGCTCATAGCATGCTGCACCAGAGGTCAGGCCAGGAACAGCTCTGCTCCTTACAGCATCACTCAGCCTGTCCTCTTGGATGCTTGTTACAAGGCAAAGAGAGAACTTTAGGGCTTGTGTCTCAAGAGAAGTCTATCCTCATGCCTCTTGGCTCTGCCTTCTCCAGGCTTAACAGCCCCAGAGATGCTCCAGCCCCCTCAGCATCTTCATAGCCTTCCCTGGGCTGTCTTTTACCTACAGCCTAACTGAGTTATTGTGGTGTTTATTTCCAGACAAGTTTTCACCTGCCTCTTCCTGCTTTCTTCCCCACCTTTAAGCCCTGTCTTCATAAATCATCTGGCAAGGGACAATGCCATCACTTTATCACCTCAGCTCAGCTGAAATCCAATGTACTCCACCTGGGGACAAAAATCCGTCAGAGCTGATCCTGTCAGGTACACATCACCCCCTCCCAGAACAGAGTTAATGAAGTAAGGGTTCATTAAGAAGTAGTAAGGCAATTAGGAAAAGAATTATCTGTGGCTCCTGCAGGAAGTTTCTGAGCTTTCTCCTTTGCTCTTTACAGATTCAGCAGTGCTAAAGAAATAAAAGCATTCTCTGCCTGGGAGCACGATGCTGCTTTCATTAATAGACATGTGCCTTCCATTGCTGCCCAATCTGTGCTTTATTAAGGGTAAAAAAACAAAGAGTAATCCTGCCTAATCGTCTACTTCATCTTGAGCAGAAGCCCCAAAACCATTTGCAGCAACGGCTGTGTGTGGCTGAAAGGAAAGGGAAGGGCAGGGGAGGTTAAAGACCTGAATCCTTCTGAGCATTCAGAGCTCCACTTGAAGTCAGGTGAGATGTGAGAGCTCAGCACCTCTGACGCTTGCCCAAGCAGTCAGCCAGGCTGGGAGTGGGTGTCACAGGGCAGACAAGGCAGGGGCACCAGAGCCAGCAGGCAGGGCCAGCCCTGGGGCTCCCTGGGTTGATCTCCCGGTGGGTGCTGATGCCGCAAGCGTCGACCATGTCCTGGAAGCCAGAGGTGGACTTGTTGGGTTTGTGGTATGCTGGGGGACCCTGACTGGTCTGCATCCTGTTCAGGAGGGATGGCACTGTGGACCCACTGTGCTCCTGCTCACAGAGAGGGGAGCAGGGTCAGAGAGCCTTCCTCTGAGCCCCAGGGGACAGCACAAAGCAGCCCTGCCCGGCAGCGTTCAGGAGTGCTCCTGAGCAGCTGAGGACGCCAAGGCACCCAGGGCTGACCCCTGAGGGGACCTTGCTCCTGTCCTGGATGGCTCCTGTCCACCTCCCCTCTGTCTCCAGCCCAGCCTCTTGTGTGTGCTCGGTCCCTCAGACTGTGCCTACGTGCAGATATATCTTTAATTACTGACATAATTACAAGCCCACATGGTAATTGGTTTTCATTCTCTTTGATGTGGATGGTGCAGAACGATGGGGAGGTGCCAAGTGCCTTGGGAGGTCAGGGATGGTCTCCTGGGGGGCGTCACCATGGCAACACTGAGGGATGCAGAGTTTCCCAGCCATGGGTTTACAAAGGAGAGGGGGGAAGAGGACTTTGTGTGTGTGATGCAGGGAATGCAGATGGAATGCTGCTGGAAGTTTCTAGGGAGAACTTCTTGAGTGTGGAAATGTCACATTCTTGACAGTTAGGGTGGTGAGACACTGGAATGGGCTGCCCAGGGAGGTCATGGATGCCCCCATGGATGCTCAAGACCTTGAGCAACCTGGTTTAGAAGGAAATGTCTCTGCCCATGACAGGGAGCTTGGAACTAGATGATCCTTAAGGTTCCTTCCAACCCAAACCATTCCATGGTTATTATATTGTACAGCATAAGAATGATGCCCTGAAAGCTATGGATGCTGAGCAAGTGGCCACTTAGGTCCTGCTGTGAAGCTTCACCCTATTTAGAGGTGGACAGGAACTTCTGGGCAAAATCTTGGTCCTCAGAGGCAGCAGTGTATTGAAGCCCAGTGTTTACATGAGTTAAAAGGTCTCAGCAAAGCACAAAGCATGAGAAGTCTCTGAGTTTCCCAGGAATTCTCCAAGTCAGTGATTTCAAGGTGTGCAGCCTGCTTCCTGTCAGCTGGGAAGTGGAAACCTGGGAGAGCCTGAGCTCCAGGAAGGAATTCTGTAGATTCAGCTCTTGAATCTCCTGCATTCAGCAGGAAGCTCTAAATTCCTCCCCCCTGAGAAGAGGTCTCAGGGTTCTCAGGTTACTGATGATGCAGCTCTGGAGCTGGAGGGCTTGAGAAGCATCAGTAATGCTGCTTGGGGTCACAGTTCCCAGAGCTGCTGGGGTCCTGCTGGTTGATGCAGGGAGCTGCAGAACCTGGCAGTTCCCCTGTTACTTGCATCCTGGAGCTGGATTAAAATTAACCTGTTGGGGTTATCTTTTGTTGTGTGCTTGTTTTGTTGTTTTCCTCTCCCCTGGGGAGTTCCCCAAAGTCCAGTTTCCCTTCGGTGTCAGAACAGATTGTGTCCAGCCTGGTTAATTCTGTATTCTATTCTGTGTCACAGCTCTGCATGCAGATCTCCCATTTCCCTCCGAGCGAGAGGTCTTTGTTCTGCTTTCCACGCTGGGAGGGAAAGGGAGAGGGGGAAGGAAAGGAGGAGAGCAGTAGCTTCATCTTTAAGCAGGGAAGTCCTGGATCACACTGAGATGCAGCCCCAAAAAGGGAGCAGAGCAGGGAAATGATGGGGAGCAGAGCAGGGAAATGATGGGGAGCAGAGCAGGGAAATGATGGGGAGCAGAGCAGGGAAATGATGGGGAGCAGAGCAGGGATATGATGGGGAGCAGAGCAGGGAAGTAATGGGTAACAAAGCAGGGAAGTAATGGGGAGCAGAGCAGGGATATGATGGGGAGCAGAGCAAGGAAATAATGGGGAGCAGAGCAGGGAAGTGATGGGGAGCAGAGCAGGGAAGTGATGGGGAGCAGAGCAGGGAAGTGATGGGGAGCAGAGCAGGGATATGATGGGGAGCAGAGCAGGGAAGTAATGGGTAACAAAGCAGGGAAGTAATGGGGAGCAGAGCAAGGAAATAATGGGGAGCAGAGCAGGGAAGTAATGGGGAGCAGAGCAGGGAAGTGATGGGGAGCAGAGCAGGGAAATGATGGGGAGCAGAGCAGGGAAATAATGGGGAGCAGAGCAAGTAAATAATGGGGAACAAAGCAAGGAAATGATGGGGAGCAGAGCAGGGAAATGATGGGGAGCAGAGCAGGGAAATAGGAAACCAAGGAACTGGGGAGAAAACCAAGAAAATGGGGAGGGTGGAAGGGGTTGGATTTGCAGTTTGTGTGTGCTGAAGTGCAAGCCCCAGCCACGAAGTGTAAGGACAAACTGACTGCAGGACGTGGGCTGACCTTTCCCTTTCCTTGTTTGCTCATGCCTTGCTAATTGTGCAGCTCTTGTTACTGTAAATCGGAACGGTGGCCATGAGGTTTTCTTCTTCTTGGTTTCTTTTTGCTCCTCCTGCTTTTAGATTTCAGTGAGACCTGAATCTTCTAATCTCCAGCCAAAAATTGTTTATCTGAGCTCCCCTATGCTGAGGCTAATGTGCAGTCTTACAAGTGTGCTGTACTTAGACGTATTTGGGCCGGTGATTAGCCACACATTAAAGTCGTAAAAGAGGAGAACGAAGGGAGGAACTCAGCAGGAGGTGTATAAATGGCTACTTAAAGGCTTAAAAAGCGCTTTCCCCTGCTTTCATATTCATGTTTCTTAGCACTCCATAACTTAGCAGCTGGCCAGAGGGTTGGCACAGGATGTTTGGGCGAGAGTTAAACCCATCTGACCCTCTGGCCAAGCCTCCCGAGCTAGTAATCATCCAGTCCTTAGCATAATGGGCAGGGAAAAGGCTTTACTGGGGGGGTTGTGTTGGGTTTTGTTGGCCTCTGTGCACAGAGCTGTCACTTCTGTTTGCTTTTCTGCCTGCCCTGTCTTCTCTGAAACCGAAATTCTGTTCCATGACCTTTGTATCAGTTACTGGGTTTGGTGGGAGCTTGGGGTGTCACATCAGCCGAGTGCCCTAGTCCTGGGTCTAATCCACTGTATCCTGCTGTGAGCTGGGATGTGAGTGCTGGAGGACAGGGTCACTCTTGGCTCAGCTGCTTTGTGGAGGAGGCAAACTGATGGTCTTGGAAATGGCTGCTACAGAGGCTTGGATGTTGAACCCCAGATGAGTTTACAGAGTCATAAACAGGACAAGAAGGGATTGCTAAGGCTTCATCCACTCTGTCCCTTGGGTGTGATCCCAGAGCAAGTAGGCTTACTCTGTTCTTGACAGATATTTGCCTAGTGGAGGCATCCCAGGGTGGTGATTCTGTGACACAGTCATGCAGCCTGACTGTCCTTGCTGCTGGAAGGTTGTGTTTCCTCCTTAAGCCTGCTCGTCCCCTGCTGCTTTTAAAGCCATGACTTCCCTGTCCAACCTCAGGGTTAACCTTTCTTCTTACTGCTGCTTCATGTACACCTCTGGAGGCTGTTCTCCTGCCTGAGCTGAGCCCTGCCTTCTCTCCATCTTTTGATCAGGTTTTCTAGATTTGATCACTCATGTTTGTTTGCTTCCTGGTAGCTTGGGGTAGGTCCACATCCTTGCTGACAAGGCAGAGGTGAGCAGCAGATTGATCAGCTCCGAGCACCTCACAGCTGCTGCTCCTCTTTTATGCACTCCAGGCAGCCTGAAGATGCTGGCAGCAGGAGAAGGGAAAGAGGAGTTTCTAAAGGGCAAGTGCCTTCCACCTTCCCTGAAGGAATGGTCTGTCAGACAGTGCTGGGCTAATCAGAGTAAGACATGGAGGAGCCTGACTTCAATAAATTCTATCACCTCGTGTCATCTCAGCGGTTTAAAATACATTGAGGGAAGCTTTAATGCCTTTTTTTTTCCCCCTCTCTCTTTCCCCTATCTGATTTTAGTTTAATACAGTTCCACATCTGGCTAAGTGGAGATAAGCAGGCTGCTTATTCCCAAGTTTACAAAGTTGCTAGGTCAGGGTTTCGCAGCCAGGGCTTCCTAATAATCCTCACGGGGCTGCAACAAAGTGGAAGATGCAGCTGCAGCCCCCGGGGTGGGGGTGGGGGGATCTCTGCATTAGCATCTCTGCACTGCTAATTCCAACAATGGGAATGGACTTCCAGTTGATAAGGGTTTCATTAATGCAGCAAGGGCCCCTGTCCTAGTTTCACATTGCTTTAATATTAATGGCAACATGCCTGAGACTAGATCCCATTTAAATGTCAGTGGAAAGGGTGGGTGGACCAGGAGGAGGATAAATTATTCATCTCCAAACAAGTGTGCATTAATGATTTTTGGTTGTGGGCTCGGGGTTTTGGTGTGGGGTTGTTTGGGGTTGTTTTTTTTTTGCTGTAAGACTCTTCACTTTTGGGGCTGGCACTTGTGGACCTGACAAGAAGCTCTAAACATGTCTGGCAGCAGAGGAGTGCAGTGTGGCTGCTTTCTGCTGCCAGTCTGCAAGGAGGAGCAGATGTCTGTTCAGCTTCCTTTCTGTAAAGGAATAATTTAAGTCTAACCTCAGCTCTGTAAATATCAGAGTTATTTTAAACAAACCAGGCTGCTTTTTATAGATTTTTATATTCATTTCTCTTCTTCTTCTTTTTTTGGTGTTATCATCCCAGGGAAAGGGCCCCAATAAATATTTCATTGGTTCAAATTCATTAATTCCAATTACACATAGATTGGATCTAATCCAATCACTTCTCCTCCCCCCCCCCCCCCCCCCCCCCCCCCCTGCTTTCAGCTACAATTAAGATGGGCTGAAGCCACTCTGGGATATTCCAAGCCAACAATTACTAAAGTCTGGTTCCAAATGAGTTTGGCTTTGCAGTGTGGCTGTTTGCATGAGATGCATGGGAATTAATAAGGGCAGGTCAATTTAATTCCTGCCCAACCTTGCTAGGCTTGTGAAGATGTCTTTGGCCTGAATATCAAATCTGCCTCAGTTTGTTTCCCCCCCCCTCCCTCCTCCACCCCCACCCAGGTTCTTTTGATGCAGTGACACACAACACCCAAAGAGCAAAGCAAAAGAGGGCTGCAAAGATTTCTTCCCTCTCTGCTGGAAGATGTAGCAGTGAAGCTGAAACGCAGCTGAGGAGCTGTGAATGAAAGAGGCTGAGAGGCTGCTCTCCTGTACTCCTCCCAGCCCCCTCTAACTGTGGGGGCTTTTGTCTGAATGAGTTATTAGTTTCTCCCTGAGTTGCCTTCATCTGGCTGACACTCTGCATGTATAAGACAGCAGGGATGTGAAGCACAAAGTGTAGAATTAGCCTCTCAGAATCAGAAGCCTCTGTTCGGTTGGGTGGCTTTGGGTTTGTTTGGGTGTTTCCCACCCCCCCTCCCATGTTCAGATTTCATGTTTAGATTTTTCTCAGCCTGGCTGTCAGGTGAAGCTGTCACTGAACT
The DNA here is from genome assembly GCF_026170545.1 of Melanerpes formicivorus. NCBI lineage: Eukaryota > Metazoa > Chordata > Aves > Piciformes > Picidae > Melanerpes > Melanerpes formicivorus. The sequence goes on from NW_027142417.1 coordinate 1,522,642, forward strand.
GTCACTTGCCACTGCCTGGATGGGATGAGGCTTTTAATTAACTCTCTGTGCCCAAGAAAGTGGAACTTCCACACATTGCCATTTGGAGAGGGCCAGCCCTGGGCTGCAGATCCATCCCCAAAGGGCTCAGCTGGGGGGAAAGGTTGAGCTAGGAGCTCAAACAAAGAGGATGTTTGTTTCCAAAGGTGTAAAATGCAGACCCTGTTTTCTTCATGTGTGGCTCCCCACTGTACTGCAGAGCAGGTGGGGTTAGGAAAAGCATGATGGAAAAAGGCACTGAAGTCACAGAATCAGAGGGTCACAGAATGGTTTGGGTTGGAAAGGACCTTTAAAGGTCATCCAGCCCAACTCCCTGCAGCTAGCAGGGACATCTGCAACTAGAGCAGGTTGCCCACAGCCCCAGACAACCTGACCTGGAATGGTTCCAGGGGTTGGGCATCTCCCTCCTCCCTGGGCAACCTGGGCCAGTGTCTCACCACCCCCAGTGTCAAACATTTCTTCCATCTTTCCAGTCTGAACCTCCCTCTTTTAGTTTCAAACCACCACCCCCTCTTGTCCTGTCACAACAGGTCCTGCTCAAATGCCTGTCCCCTGCTTTCTTCTTGGTCCACTTTAAGCACTGAAAGGTCTCCCTGGAGCCTTCTCTTTTCCAGGCTGAACAATCCCAACTCTCTCAGCCTAGAATCGCAGCAGAGGGTTTCCAGCCCTCAAATCATTGCTGTGGCCTCCCCTGGCCCCACTCCAACAGGTCCATGTCCTTGTGCTGACAGCTCCAGAGCTGGCCATGGTTCTCCAAGTGAGGTTTCACCAGAGTGTGGTAGCGGGGCAGGATTCCCTTCTTTTATTGCCAAGCCTTGAGCTGTCAGTGTCCTCCTGTACTCCATGCCTTGGCTGCTACCTTCAGAGGAGCTTAAGAGGACACAGTCTCAACCTGTGCCAGGGGAGGTTCAGGCTGGATGTTAGGAAGAAGTTCTTCCCAGAAAGAGAGATTGGCCATTGGAATGTGCTGCCCAGGGAGGTGGTGGAGTCCCCATCCCTGGAGGTGTTTAGGAAGAGACTGGATGGGGTGTTTGGTGCCATGGTTTAGTTGGGTGGTGTTGGGTTAGGTTGGACTTGATGATCTCAAAGGTCTTTTCTAACCTGGTTAGTTCTATTCTGCTCTGCTCCTATCCTATCCTATCCTATCCTATCCTATCCTATCCTATCCTATCCTATCCTATCCTATCCTATCCTATCCTATCCTATCCTATCCTATCCTAGAGAATGGTAGCAGCCTCAGGGCTCTCTTCTAGCTCAAGGTGTTGATCAGTCACCCATCCCTGTAGGAAGACAGTCACAGGTGTGGGTGCTGGTTGTGCCAACCTGGGGACAGGAGAATGTTTGCTTTGTAGATCTATTTCTTTTCATTTCAATTCTTTCCCAGTCTTTCTGACTTGGATGAAGGCCCAGGAGTGATGCAAAGGGGAGGGGGGAGGGGAAAGGGAAAGAGGAAAACAACCATAAGTCAGTTCATCCACTTCAATACCTGAATATCAGCTCTGCACGAAGCTGGGTTCAGCCAGCAAAGTGTAGAAAGTGAAGATGTAGGATGGCAGGAGAAGCAAATTAGATTGCAGAAAAAATCAGGTTTCATATTTCAGAATGAGATTAGCCTAGGGAAGAAGGCTTTTAAATATGATTATGAAGGAGCTGCTCGTGTTCCTCACTTGATTTCTGGCTGTTGAGAAGAGGAGAATGTGAGATCCATCTGCAATATCACCTAAGTGCTGGGGAGGGAGTTGAGGCAGTGCTCTCACTATTGATTGTGCTGCAGAAGGGAGCAACCTGGGCTTTAGCCAACCTGAGAGGCTAAAAACCTGCTTGGCACAGCTTACAACCCCTGCAATTAATTTGGTGAAGTAGTTGCCTTAAAAGGAGGCTGAGCTGAGAGCCTCTCTCAGCCCAAACGCAGCAGGAGCTGCTCCTCACAGCAGCGATTGGAGCAGCCCTGACAGATTTCCCATTGGTGCTTTTATTGCTTTATCCAAAGGCTTTGTTTATTTATTTCCAATGTAAACACTCCCTGCTGTAGGGGAAAATATGCTGAGGTCTCTGTTGCACCCCTTGGGTCTGCCAGGCTGATGTCTGCACCGTGTGGGGGGCCACAAACGCAGCCCGACAGGGTATTTGCCCTTCCTCCTAGAGGCATCAGCGCTGCAGCTCGTTAGAACTGTTAATTGCTTCGGGTAGCAGCATAGATCTGAGACTAATTACTCTGGGCTGAAAACAAAATTATCCTAGCAGTGACCATAATAAGAAACTTCCATTTCCTTCAGCATGGAGGCATTCAAGAGGGGACTGGATGTGGCACTTGGTGCCACGGTTTAGTCACGAGGTCTGTGGTGACAGGTTGGACTTGGTGATCTTTGAGGTCTCTTCCAACCTTGGGGATTCTGTGGTGATGTGGAGCTGTGGACACCAGCAAACCAAACCCACTTCTGTGCCTAGGCTGACATTTGCTCAGAACATAGGATCACAGAATTGTCAGGGCTGGAAGGGACCTCAAGGCTCAGCCATTCCCAACCCCCTGCCATGGGCAGGGACACCTCACACTGCAGCAGGTTGCTCACAGCCACATCCAGCCTGGCTGCAAACACCTCCAGGGATGAGGCTTCCACCACCTCCCTGGGCAACCTGTGCCAGGCTCTCACCACCCTCCTGGGGAACAACTTCCTAACATCAATCTGAATCTACTCCATCCCCCCCAGTCCTATCCCTCCCTGACACCCTCACAAGTCCCTCCCCAGCTTTCTTGTAGCCCCCTTCAGACACTGGAAGGCCACAATTGCAGACAGAAGCTGCCCTGCTGGGGGACTCAGGTTGATTTTTAGGTGATGGTACAAACATCTGCTGACCAGTTAGGGAAAATCAGCAGCAGCACAGCAGTGGCAGTCTCCATGGTGATAGGAGAGCAGCTCTTTAAGAGGGAGAATGCTGCTTTTTGCTGCTTTTAAGAGCAATGAGTGTCTCTGTGACAGTGTCAGGAGCCTGGAATCTCTGTTGATTCACCTTTGGTGAACTAAGGCTGTGTGACAGCAGTACTCTTAGTCCTGTTTCTTTCCTACATCTCCTCCTCCTCTGTTGTTCTGTCTCCAGAGCCTGTCTGGCAGCCTGCTTGGTGCACTTGCAGAGGACAATTCACTGCTGGGTTTCAAACCAGCAATTAAAAGTCTTGAAGTGGTTTCTAATTTGAGGAGGAAGTTCTCTGGGAAAACTAAACCCCACCAAACACTTAGTGTGCAGTGGAGAGAGTGAGAGAGCTTGGAATCCCAGAATCAGCCAGGTTGGAAAAGACCTCAGAGGTCATCAAGTCCAACCTGTGATCTAATACCCAACACCTCCTGACAACTAAGCCATGGCTCCAAGTGCCACATCCAAGCCCTTTTGGAACACCTCCAGGGATGGAGACTCCACCACCTCCCTGGGCAGCAGGGTGGCAAAGTTGGGGGCTTAAAAATCACTGCTTAAATCCATCCTGAACCACATCAAGGATTAGAAAGTGTTTCTGTCGTGGCCTAATGGCACACATCTGCCCAGGGGAAGTTCAGACTCGAGGTGAGGAGAAAGTTCTTCCCAGAGAGAGCTGTTAGCCATTGGGATGTGCTGCCCAGGGAGGTGGTGGAGTCACCATCCCTGGAGGTGTTCAAGAGGGGCTTGGATGTGGCACTTGGTGCCATGGTTTAGTAGTCAGGAGGTGTTGGGTGACAGCTTGGACTTGATGATCTCTGAGGTCTCTTCCAACCTCGTTGATTCTATCCCATTTTCCACCTCTCTTTTGGAAGCCAGGTACACTGAGAGCAGCTTTCTGGTTAAACCCAGGAGCTCTTACTCAGCATCACATACCCTCTGCTGGAGCCCATGAGCTTGCTTTGGCTCCTGTGTAAGGGACAGGAAGCCCAGCAGCTGGGATGCAGGAGCTCACATTCTTCTCTCAGAGGTATCAAAGAGGGGCTCTTTGTTTTTGGGAAGGTGCCTGATGTCTGCCTGTGTTCATCCCCTCCATGGGCTTGTAGCTGAAATCATTATTTGCTTGTGCTGTATTGATTTGGCTTTGTTGTGTGCTTTTTTCCCCCTTGCTCAGCCACAATATTTAATGCATTCAGGTAAGCTGACACTAGAATCTCATCTGTTCTCAGCTACCTGTTGGTGGTGATTTGCTCTGAAGCCTGCCAGCAGCAGTGGCTTAGAGCTCTGCTTATCTTCTTTTTATTTGAAACAACTTTAATAAAATAGCCTGAATTAACTTCTTCTTTCCCCCTCCCCTCACCCCCTTCTTTCCTTGCTGCAAAGCACAACCTTTCTGATTCCAGTTGACAAGCAATTTACTTAGATAATACAGGAAGCTTCAATCCTTCTGTGGAGCTCTAGGAGCAAACAGAAGCAGATGAGCAAGTACAAATGGTTTTCTTAGTGACAAACACCATGTGGTGGGGAGATTTGATTCCACTCTTTGTGTCTTGCCTTGGAGCAGAGAGACTTTGAGTGCTGTTGGGAGGGGGGATTTAATCAGTTTGGGAAGACCACAGGCACTTCTCATGAGAAACCAGAGGTGCAGCAGGTCCAGAGGTTAATCAAAGTATATTCTTTGGGCATAGAATCATGGAATTCTTTTGGTTGGGAAAGCCCTCAAGGATGACTGAGTCCAAGCATCAACCCAACCCCACCATGGCCACTAGACCATGCCCCCAGGTGCCATGGCCACAGGTTTGCCAACCCCTCCAGGGATGGGGACTCCACCACCTCCCTGGGCAGCCTGCTCCAATCCCTGACCACTCTTGCAGTAGAATTTTTTTTCCCAATCTCCAAGCTGATCCTCCCCTGGCACAATTTCAGTCCATTCCCTCTCCTATCACCTGAGACTAGGGAGAAGAGACCAAGCCTCACCTCGCTGCAACCTCCTTCCAGGGGGCTGTAGAGAGCTCTCTCCTCATCCTCCTCTTCCCCAGGCTAAACAACCTCAGTTCCCTCAGCTGTTCCTCACCAGCCCTGATCTCCAGCCCCTCCTCCAGCTTGGTTATCCTTCTCTGGACACACTGCAGCAGCTGACCAGGATGTGTCAGGAGCTTAGGCATTCACAAAGAGTGTGCCTCAGCTCTCTGACAAACAGAATCAGCCAGGTTGGAAAAGACCTCAGAGATCATCAAGTCCAACCTATCACCTAACACCACCTGACAACTCAACCATGGCTCCAAGTGCCTCATCCAATCCTTTTTTGAACACCTCCAGGGATGGGGACTCCACCACCTCCCTGGGCACCACATTGCAATTGCTAACAACTCTCTCTGGAAAGAACTTTCTCCTCACCTCCAGCCTAAACTTCCCCTGGCACAGCTTGAGACTGTGTCCTCTTGTTCTGGTGCTGGTTGCCTGGGAGAAGAGACCAACCCCCTCCTGGCTACAACCTCCCTTCAGGTAGTTGCAGAGAGCAATAAGGTCTCCTTTGAGCCTCCTCTTCTCCAGGCTAAAGAACCTCAGGGTGTCCAGCTGAGAACATTCTCCTTGCTTTAATTCTCAGCTGTGACTCTCCTTCTGAGAAGACCTTGCCTCTGTGTGAGTCTCTGCCCAAGCCAGCAGAACTTGAAGGGGATTTTTGCCAAGCATGTGTCTGACCAGGATTTGCTTTCCTGCATCCCTACCCAGAGTTTTAATGAACTGCCTCTGTGTCAGAAAGGAGATGATGCCATGCCTTCTAATTTGGTGCCCCAGAAAGCTCTGTGATGTTGATGTGACCCAGGGGCCTGTGCATTAAAATTAATCTGTGACAGACACTGCATATTAACATGATGCTTGATGCCTTGTCATGCCAGTGTTAGACTTCAGATTTGCCAGGCTGTCTCTGAGCCTCTCTGGAGGGCAGAGCTCGGGGCTGGGAGCAGCACCCTTAAAGGCAGTGCAAGTTTGCAGCAGGCTTGCTGCACACCTAGAGAGAATGGCTTTGGTTTCCTGTGAGAGTTCCTGTTTGGGGTTGCTGCCATCACAGACTGGCTCATTCTAAAGGTGGAGGAGGGTCAGCTCCAGTGACTGACTGTCTCCTGAAGTTTAGTGTTCAGTGGGACACAGCAGGGTGCTGGCTGTCAGGCCCTGGAGCAGGCTGCCCAGGGCAGTGGTGGAGAGCCCCATCCCTGGAGGTGTTTAAAAGCTAGGTAGGTGTGGTGCTGAGGGATGTGGTTCAGTGGTGAGCTGGCAGTTCTAGGCTGATGGCTGGGCTGGATGATCTTAAAGGTTTCCTCCCATCCAAACATCCTGTAGGCCTATTTGTTTTGCATTGACCTTTGTTGCCAGCTGGACATGAGGAGGTAGCAGCTTAGGCTCTGGGGTCAAAGGCAGAGTGGTTGCAGCTCCTCTTGTGCCCATGGCCCAGGGTTCAGCTGAAGCAGGTGGGATGCAGCCTCCACTGCTCCCCCCTTGGAGGCAAGCTGGGTGAGCAGCTGGCTGGACTGCCCCTGGGAGGGTGGTTGGTGTGTGGCCATCATGCTCTAGCTCACAATCCACACCTCCAGGCTTTGCTTCTCAGCATTCTGTGAGCTTGTGAGGGTTGTGGCTCAGGTGCCTTACAGGCTGCTCTTTGATGTTGTGACACTCTCTCCACTTCTGTGACACCATCACCTGTCCCCTTTGCAGGCAAGTGAAATCCATGCTCATAATTTAACCTTTCAAGTCGCTGTTTCCCTGATCCATTAGCACTGGGGACTGTAAATCTGTAATGCATGGGTGACACTGGCTTTTAAAGGGGGGGAACAAACCAGCTTATTTTTGGAAGGCAGAGCCTAATAACTTAGAGAATTAAGGGAACAAATCAGGCCCTGGAAAGCTGGGATGGCAACATCAAACAATCTAATGAACAGAGCAATCATTTGAGGAACAACAGAAGAGCAGATAAGAGTGAGGCTTAGCTTTGCCCTGGGGGGAGCACAGGATTGCCTGTTTTCACTGGGGGGGGGTGTGGAAACCCAACCACATTATCAGGTGTGGGAAGGGAAAGCTGGTTTGCTTTTTACATGAAGCTTCCTGACCCCCAAAATGACAAAATGTAGCTCAAGCTCAGCAGGAAGGGGATTTTTTTCTCCCTTTTTCTGTGCAGTCTTTATTTCTGTTAAAATGCTGCTGACACTGAGCTTCAACACCTCCAGGGAGGAGGCAGCCACAGCCTCCCTGTGCCAGTGGCTCCCCACCCTCACTGCCAAGGATTTCTTCCTCATCTCCAGTCTCAGACTCCCCTCCTCAAGCTTCAATCCATTCCCTCTCATCCTGTCACTCCAAGCCCCTGCCAGAAGCCCCTGCCCAGCTCTCCTGCAGCCCCTTTCAGGGACTATAAGGCTGATCTAAGGTCCCCCTGGAGCTTTCTCTTCTCCAGGCTGAGCAGCCCCAACTCTCTCAGCCTGTCCTTGCAGGGGAGATTCTCCAGCCCTCTGAGAGAGGGTCTCAAGAGTTGTACATTAGAAGAGACTTGGAGGTTGAAAGGCTCTAGTACTTGGTGTGACTTAGATGGAGTGATGGGTTCTATGTTCTGATCATTAAGAATGAATGGAATGGAATGGAATAGAATAGAATAGAAAATAGAATGGGATGGAATAGAATAGAATAGAATATAGAATGGAATGGAATGGAATAGAATAGAATAGAATAGAATAGAATAGAATAGAATAGAATAGAATAGAATAGAATAGAATAGAATAGAATAGAATAGACCAGACCAGACCAGACCAGACCAGACCAGACTGGAAAAGACCTTTGAGATCATCAAGTGCAACCCATCAACCAACACCATGTGATCAACTAAACCATGGCACCAAGTGCCTCATCCAGGCTCTATTTAACCACCTCTAGGGATGGTGACTCTACCACCTCCCTGGGCAGCCCATTCCCATGGCCAACCTCTCTTGCTGGGAAGAGCTTCTTCCTAAAAACCTTCTTCTAAGGATCTTCTACAGTCAGTTTTCAATGCAGAAAAACTGCATAAAGATGACTTTGGAGAACATGCCTTTAAGATCTCAACTTCAGATTTAAACCACAGGGTTGAATTCTGCAGGGTAGGTTTAGATTGGACAGCAGGAGGGAGTTCTGCACAATGAGAGTGGTGAGGTACTGGAACAGGATGCCCAGGGAGGTGGTTGAGGCTCCAGTCCTGGAGACACTCAGGGTAAGACTTGAGGTGTCCCTGGGCAGCCTGCTGTAGTTGGAGGTGTCCCTGTTGATTGCAGGGGGGTTGGACAAGATGACCTTGGGGGATCCCTTCCAACCCAATGCAATCTGTGAATTTTCTTGGCTCCAAATTGCAGGAACAGCTTAAACCTCTACAAAAGAATCCATGTTGGGTCACATATGATAGGCTGGACTTGATGATCTCAAAGGTCTTTTCCACCCTGGTTAATTCCCTTCCCTTCTCCCTTCCCTTCTCCCTTCCCTTCTCCCTTCCCTTCTCCCTTCCCTTCTCCCTTCCCTTCTCCCTTCCCTTCTCCCTTCCCTTCTCCCTTCCCTTCTCCCTTCCCTTCTCCCTTCCCTTCTCCCTTCCCTTCTCCCTTCCCTTCTCCCTTCCCTTCTCCCTTCCCTTCTCCCTTCCCTTCTCCCTTCCCTTCTCCCTTCCCTTCTCCCTTCCCTTCTCCCTTCCCTTCTCCCTTCCCTTCTCCCTTCCCTTCTCCCTTCCCTTCTCCCTTCCCTTCTCCCTTCCCTTCTCCCTTCCCTTCTCCCTTCCCTTCTCCCTTCCCTTCTCCCTTCCCTTCTCCCTTCCCTTCTCCCTTCCCTTCTCCCTTCCCTTCTCCCTTCCCTTCTCCCTTCCCTTCTCCCTTCCCTTCTCCCTTCCCTTCTCCCTTCCCTTCTCCCTTCCCTTCTCCCTTCCCTTCTCCCTTCCCTTCTCCCTTCCCTTCTCCCTTCCCTTCTCCCTTCCCTTCTCCCTTCCCTTCTCCCTTCCCTTCTCCCTTCCCTTCTCCCTTCCCTTCTCCCTTCCCTTCTCCCTTCCCTTCTCCCTTCCCTTCTCCCTTCCCTTCTCCCTTCCCTTCTCCCTTCCCTTCTCCCTTCCCTTCTCCCTTCCCTTCTCCCTTCCCTTCTCCCTTCCCTTCTCCCTTCCCTTCTCCCTTCCCTTCTCCCTTCCCTTCTCCCTTCCCTTCTCCCTTCCCTTCTCCCTTCCCTTCTCCCTTCCCTTCTCCCTTCCCTTCTCCCTTCCCTTCTCCCTTCCCTTCTCCCTTCCCTTCTCCCTTCCCTTCTCCCTTCCCTTCTCCCTTCCCTTCTCCCTTCCCTTCTCCCTTCCCTTCTCCCTTCCCTTCTCCCTTCCCTTCTCCCTTCCCTTCTCCCTTCCCTTCTCCCTTCCCTTCTCCCTTCCCTTCTCCCTTCCCTTCTCCCTTCCCTTCTCCCTTCCCTTCTCCCTTCCCTTCTCCCTTCCCTTCTCCCTTCCCCACTCTTATTTTCTGACTACTAACACCTACCTGAGCTCTAGCACCACCAGCAAGCTACAGCAGGTATCTCACTAGCAGACCATGTCTAAACACCACAATTAAATCAACATTAAACAGCCAAACTGGCTCCTGAAAGTGCTCCTCTGGCTGTGTTTCAACAATCATCATTCAGGAGAGTGGTTTCCTCTTAAGTTGTGTTTGATCTAATTTGCTTTCATTAATTATTGTGTAATTAGTACATGAAGAAATGCAAAGTTCTTGCCTCCAGCATCTCCCAGTCCAAAGGCTTGCCCAGTTCTCACTCAAATGGGTGGAAAGGCTGCTGCTGGTTTGTGATTGAATCTGATGTAGGATTTTAAGGCTCCATTTCTGGGATGGTTGGAATGGATTGGTAGTGGAATGGAGAGCTTGGCAGGCTCCTCAGGCTTCTGAAGAGGCAAGAGGATGGCTGTGCCAAGAACAAACAAATGGCAGGAGTGAGACAGGGTTCTCCAGTGCCAGGCTGGGTGAGGCCTGGCATTTTTATCAGTGAGCTTCCTGATACTGATCCCACTGCTAATATTGTTTTCTTCCTTGGGCTTTGAAACATGCCCAGGCTGATAGGAGATAACTTCATCTGCTGCCTGCCTACAAGATAACAGCAACCTTCACTGCATGCCTGCACAGAATTAGTTACAAGAAAAGCACACTGAACTCCCTCAGATGCTTCTCCTGGCTTTGTTTCCCTTCCTCTTGTCTGTGATTCTTAGCTGGGGCTGTGAGCACCTTGGTGTTGAGATCCTCCTCTGATTTATCTCTCTGGACTCAGCACTGGTGAGGCTGCTTCTCAAACACTGAGTGTGGTTTTGGGCCCCTATCCCAAGAGGGACATTGAGAGGCTGGAGCAGGTCCAGAGAAGGGCAACAAAGCTGGGGAAGGGTCTGGAGAACAGGGCTGGGGAGGAGCAGGTGGAGGTGTTCAGCCTGGAGAAAAGGAGGTTGAGGGGAGACCTCCTGCCTCTCTACAGTTCCCTGAGAGGAGGTTGGAGCCAGGTGGGGATTGGTCTCTTCTGCTTGCTAACAAGTGACAGGACAAGAGGAAACAGCCTCAAGGTGTGCCAGGAGAGGTTTAGGTTGGGCATCAGGAGCAATGCCTTCAGAGAAAGAGTGGCTACACTCTGGCCCAGGCTGCCCAGGGGTCCCCATCCCTGGAGGGGTCTCAAAGCTGTGTAGATGTGGTGCTGAGGGCCATGGGATAGTGGTGCCCTGGCAGTGCTGGGTTAAGGGTTGAACTTGATGATCTGAAAGGTCTCTTCCAACCAAAACAACTCTAAGTGGACTGAAATGGAGCCTGGCTTACATCTGTGCCTGCAGGCACTGCAATAAGAGCTTGCCTCTTGAAACCCTGCCTTTACCCAGCCAGAGCTGAGAGGGGGAACCACATCCAGATGTTCTCCTTGGATGTTTCTACAAAGGGGATGGATTTCACTAGTTTCTGTGAGTGCCCAAAGCTCACACTCAGTCAATGCTCATGAATTTTTGACTGGGTGCAGAGTCATTTGAATGGATTAAAATATTAATGAGCATTGACTAAGTTAACATGAAAGTAGGAAGAGCCTTTCATAAATGAAGAGACACTCATTTCTCTCTGGATGCTCATTTGCCTGCCCAGGAGCTCCAGGGTGGGTCACTGTGGCTGTGGGTGGTCATCTGGCTCTAAGCCTGCTCTGGATGTGGCTGGGAGAAGACCCTGTTAGGATAGAATAGGGTGGGGTGGGGTGGAATGGAATGGAATGGAATGGAATGGAATGGAATGGAATGGAATGGAATTAACCAGGCTGGAGAAGACCTTTGAGATCACCAAGTCCAACCTATCACCCAGCACCATCTAATCAACTAAACCATGGCACCAAGAGCCTCATCCAGGCTCTTCCTAAACACCTCCAGTGATGGTGACTCCACCACCTCCCTGGGCAGCACATTCCCACGGCCAGTCTCTCTGTCTGGGAAGAACTTTCTCCTCACCTCCAGCCTAAACTTCCCCTGGCACAGCTTGAGACTGTGTCCTCTTGTTCTGTTGGTGGTTGCCTGGGAGAAGAGACCAACCCCCACCTGGCTACAACCTCCCTTCAGGTAGTTGTAGAGAGCAAGAAGGTCTCCCCTGAGCCTCCTCTTCTCCAGGCTAAGCAACCCCAGCTCCCTCAGCCTCTCCTCCCAGGGCTGTGCCCCAGACCCCTCCCCTGAATCCTCAGTCTGTGTTCTTGCAGAGAGTTTCATTTTCACCAGCTTTAGCTGCTTCCTGGAAAAGTCTCTTCCTGAAAAACCTTCCTCACCTCAAGCCCCTTGAGTCCTGCAGGAGCTGAAATGGTCCTGCACAGCAGGCTGGTGGATGCCCTGGCAGCAATGGATGGGTTTCTGCCTGAGGAGCGCTCTGCAGAGGTTTAGCAGGCGGTGAGATGTGACCCCAGCCGGTGACACCAACTCTAATTGCTTTGTGTTTGCTTTGTGCTGCCCCAAAGGCTTTTGGGAGGCCTCCATCAGCTGCTCCCCGAGCTGCAGCTGGGTTGTCACCACCTTGGGGCAGCGATCACCTTCTCACCACGTGTGTGCTGTGCTTTCCAGCAAAGGGCCAAGCAGGGCCCTGTGGTGGCTTCCACTTGCACCTGCAAAATGAATAATTCAGCCCCAACAGGAGAAAGAATTTTCTGCTGGGGCCAGGAGGAACCTGGCTGCAGCAGCGCTGCAGGAGCTGTTCCTTTCCCCTCCTCTCTCCAGTTCATTAGGAGCATGGCTCCTGCCTCAGATGTGCAAAGTGGTTCAGTGACTTGCAGCTATTTATACAGTGAGCCAGGGAGAAAGCAGGAGAAGTCAAAAGTAGGTTTCTCTGTTCCCAGGGCACTGCCTTCACACCACCTGTCTGGCCTCACCGCTGCCCTCCTCCACGAGATGCTCTTTCCCTCACGCAGCTCAGCTCAGCTGCCCTTTCTCCTCTGCTGCTTCACAGGGATGTGGCACCTCTTAAAACTGGAGAGGAGGCACAGCAATGTCTGAACTCCTCCTGTTTTGACCTCATGCTGCTGGTCATGGGATGTTTCAAAGGGAACAGACTGCTCTTTTGCCATCCCCAAGCTGCAGTGATTTCCTGGGCTCACGTTGGAGAGCCAGAGTGGGTTACTACTCAGAGTGGCTTCTGACTCTCTCTTTACCATTTGATTCTCTCTCTCCTCCTCCATGTTTTGCTTTAGACCTTCCTAAAGCCCTGAGTTTATTTGGTGTTTTGCCAAGGTTTCACGCTCATGGGAAAAGAAGAAGAGTATTTCTTCTTCTCTACTTCTAGCTGCTGCTGGAGCTTTGAGGTGGGTTTGGTCAAGAAATCGGTGCTGTGGGTAGTTGATATATCCACAACCTATCCATCCATGGATAAGTGGATTTGTCCACATCAAATGGTCATATGTCCAGCTGGCCACTTCTTTGTGTGGTCAAAAGGAGAAGCTTACACTTTGCAGGTTGCTCAGGGAGGTGGTTGAGGCTCCATCCCTGGAGATACTCAAGGTGAGGCTCAGCAGGGCTCTGGGCAACCTGATCTAGTGGAGGATGTCCCTGCTGACTGCAGAGGGGGTGGACTGGATGACCTTTGGAGGTCCCTTCCAACCCAGACCATCCTGTGATTGTACAGATGCTCTCCAGTAGCTCATGACTGAAGCCCAACTCTTCTCTAGAACTGACTTTAAGCAGGGCAGAGACCAAATTCTCTTCTGGTTTGTTGCAGCCTCTTTCCCCCCACAGCTCCATCTCAGGCCAGGCTGCATAGCTGCCAAGAGGGAGAGCTTGTAGGGCTGTGCACAGCAGTGCCCTGTGGGGAATGTCACCTACATCTTGGCTTCAGAGTTGTCATGAAACCAGGTTTTAAGTTCTTGGTTCACTTCTTCTCCAGAACAGCTAAGCCTGACTTGTGGTCCTGCTAACAGCTGCCTTCAAGGTGCCTTCTGCTACCAGAAGTCAAACTAGTGAATACCTGACCCAAAGTCTTTGCTGCTGTCCCTCTTTGCCATGCTTCACTTGCAATCTTTGTATCACAGGAGGGGTTTTTAGTATTCAGCAGGAGAGACAAGGACAAACAAGAGCTGGATCAAATGAGAATCTCTTCCTGCAGGGATTTGGTGGTTTATTTTACTAACCATGTGCAAAGTCAGCTCCTGTGGTGACAGCACAGCCAAGACATCTGACCCTGGGCTATTCTGGGACAAGGTTTTTCATGGCAGCAAGGCACAACTCCTCTTTAAGTAGCAGGAACTGCCAAAGAGTGACAAGAAGGCTTTGAGAAGTGGGGGAGTGTTCTGGAGCTTTTATGAGAGGTGATGCACTTGCAGCCCAGAGAGCAAACCAGATCCAGAGATGCCTCAAGAGAAGGGTAGCCAGGAGGTCAAGAGAGGTGATTCTCCCTCTCTGCACTGCTCTCATGAGACCTCACCTGGAGCACTGTGTCCAGGTCTGGAGCCCCTGTGCCAGGAAGGCTCTGGAGGTGCTGGAAGGTGTCCAGAGAAGGGCCACGAGGATGAGCAGAGGGCTGGAGCTGCTCTGCTGTGAGGACAGACTGAGAGAGTTGGAATTCAGTCTGGAGAGGAGAAGGCTCCCAGGAGACCTCATTGTGGCCTTCCAGTATCTGAAGGAAGCTACAAGAAAACTGGGGAGGGACTTTTGAGGGTGTCAGGGAGGGATAGGAGTGGAGGGGATGGAGCAAAACTAGAAGTGAGTAGATTCAGATTGGATGTGAGAAAGAAGTTGTTCCCCATGAGGGTGGTGAGAGCCTGGCACAGGCTGCCCAGGGAGGTGGTGGAAGCCTCAGCCCTGGAGGTGTTTGCAGCCAGGCTGGAGGTGGCTGTGAGCAACCTGCTGTAGTGTGAGGTGTCCCTGCCCATGGCAGGGGGGTTGGAGCTGGCTGAGCCTTGAGCTCCCTTCCAGCCCTGCCAGTTCTGCGATGCTGTGTTGATAGCCCAGAGTGCCAAGCCACGCTGCTTTGCTCTGAGAAGACAGCTTTGGTTTTGCTCTGGCACTAGGAATGAGAGCTGTAAATGAGATGCAGGCTGAGAGCTTGATTTGGTTTATTGCTTGGTTGGGCTGTTTTGGTTTGGGTTTGTTTTACATGAAAAGGAAAATTAAATTCTTAATACAATTTGCAGAGTGAGTAATAAAGTGACATGGGAAGCAGAGACCAAGGAACTGTCATGTGAAAGGAAATGTTATTTAGGCAGGCTGTGATCTAATTTTTTGTTGCATCTAATCAATAATGACAAAAATCCCTGAGGACAGGCAAGAAGATGAGAATCTCTTTTGCTCTTGGGTTTGTGACTGCCTCCAGGCACTGGGCAGCCTGTTCCAGGGCTTAAGCAGTCTTGCACTCAAGGAATGCTTCCTAATATCCAACCTAAACCTCCCCCAGTGAAATCTGAGGCTTTTCCCTCTGCTGCTAAGGAGGAGTCCTGGATGTGTAACAGGAACTGGGGAAGTTACTGGAAGAACTTTAGAGGGATGTAGGGGTTTTAAGTCTTGCTTTTGCCTTCACTGACAGACTGCCTTCAAATATCAAAGAATGACAGAACTGTCAGGGCTGGAAGGGACCTCAAGACTCAGCCAGTTCCAACCCCCTGCCATGGGCAGGGACACCTCACACTGCAGCAGGTTGCTCACAGCCACATCCAGCCTGGCTGCAAACACCTCCAGGGATGAAGCTTCCACCACCTCCCTGGGCAACCTGTGCCAGGCTCTCACCACCCTCATGGGGAACGACTTAGAATCATAGACCTGTTAGCAATCAATAGCAAAACAACTGCTTCTCATCATCTCAGAGGAAAATGACTGGAATGTGTTCTGTACCTAGACAGAGGACACAGTCTCAAGCTGCACCAGGGGAAGTTTAGGCTCAAAGCAAGGAGTAAGTTGTTCACAGAAAGTAATTGGTCATTGGGATGTGCTGCCCAGGGAGGTGGTGGAGTCACCATCCCTGGAGGTGTTCAAGAGGGGATTGGATGTGGCACTTGGTACCATGGTCTAGTAGTCATGAGGTGTTAGGTATGGGGTAAAATGATGGACTTGATGATCTCTGAGGTCTTTTCCAACCTTATTGATTCTATGATTCTGAAGGGATCAGAAAATAGGCTTTGTGCCCTGACCATTGCAAATCAAGGAGTTCAAGGACTCAGCTCTAGCAGACTCAGGCATCCTGCTGGAATTCAATACAGTGGATGCCAGGAACAAGTTCTTCACCATGAGTGTCATGGAACACTGGAACAGGTCACCCAGGGAGGTGGTTGGGGCTCCATCCCTGGGTGATCCATTCAAGGTGAGGCTCAGCAGGGCTGGGGGCAACCTGATCTAGTGGAGGATGTCCCTGCTGGCTGCAGAGGGGGTTGGGCTGGGTGAGCTTTGGAGGTCCCTTCCAACCATTCTGTGACTCTGTGAACTCTATGCAGTTTGAGGCACTGGAAATACTGAATGCAAAGCTGCAAAGGCATAAAGGAACCATCTGCATAAGCTGTCAGAGGAGGAATGCATGTGGTACAAATGCTTTGCTGCTTGTCATGACTGAAGGAAAGCACAGAAGACGTCAAGGCAGCCTTCTGGAGATGTGGATGGTGTTTAAGGGCAGGATAAATGAGCTCTGACTCATGCAGTGGGTAGCAAAAAAAAGGAGAGTCTTTCACCTCAAAGCCCTTCCTTTAAATCCCAGTCCAGGTTGCTGTAGATGCTATCGCCTGGAGACTGCTGGGGATCTTTTCATCCTGGTGATAAAGACCAGTGTGAGGTACTTAAAGCAGGGAGATAAGAACTGGGTAGAGGCTTTGTGGCTTTCTGATGTCCTGCAGTAAGCTACAGCTCATTGAGCATCACACTGCTGCCTCTTTGATACATGTCCTGTTTGTCCAGCCTCTTTTGTGCCTCGATTTCTACACCATAATCTTCAGCTCTGTCACCAAGAGGCCAGAGGTCATCCCTAACTGTGAGTTATTAGTGCCACGAGAGACAGAGAGCTTCCATCCAGTGCAGGTCATCTGCAGCCAAACTCTCTTGCCCAGACCTGCTGCTTTTCCTTTCCCTCCCACAAAGAAGATTGCCATAAGCAGAACTCAGGTTTCTTTTCTGCCACCCAAGGTTGGGTCTGAAGCTTCCCCAAAGCCCAGCTGAAGGAAGGAAGACCAAAACTCTCTTCATTGCTCTCCACAGCTCTCTGAAAGGAGGTTGCAGTGAGGTGGGGGTTGGTCTCTTCTCCCTGAGGAGATGGAAGGAGAGGAAATGGCCTGAAATTGTGCCAGGGGAGGCTCAGGTTGGAGAGGAGGAACAATTTCTTTGCTGCAAGAGTGGTCAGGGATTGGCACAGGCTGCCCAGGGAGGTGATGGAGTCCCCATCCCTGGAGGTGCTCAAGAAACCTGTGGCCATAGCACTGTGGGACGTGCTTTGGTGGCCATGGTGGTGCTGGGTTGCTGGTTGGACTGGGTGAGCTTAGAGGCTTCTCCAGCTGAAACAATTCTGTGACTCTGGGATTTATTCCCCACCCACACCTTGCAGTTTGCTGAGGGTGTTTCTGTCCTCCTGAGCTGCTGCTTTAGTCATCATGCTGTAGCCTGGTTTCATTCCATGTCAGACCTGAAGCAGCCTCCTGAGCTGCTGCTTTAGTCAGCATGCTGTAGCCTGGTTTCATTCCGTGTTAGACCTGAAGCAGCCTCCTGAGC
Source organism: Melanerpes formicivorus (assembly GCF_026170545.1). Taxonomy (NCBI): domain Eukaryota; kingdom Metazoa; phylum Chordata; class Aves; order Piciformes; family Picidae; genus Melanerpes; species Melanerpes formicivorus. The sequence goes on from NW_027142417.1 coordinate 1,539,776, forward strand.
TGCTGCTTTAGTCAGCATGCTGTAGTCTGGTTCCATTCCATGTTAGACCTGAAGCAGCCTCCTGTTCTGCTGCTTTAGCCAACATGCTGTAGTCTGGTTTCATTCCATGTCAGACCTGAAGCAGCCTCCTGAGCTGCTGCTTTAGCCAACATGCTGTAGTCTGGTTTCATTCCATGTCAGACCTGAAGCAGCCTCCTGAGCTGCTGCTTTAGCCAACATGCTGTAGTCTGGTTCCATTCCATGTTAGACCTGAAGCAGCCTCCTGAGCTGCTGCTTTAGTCAGCATGCTGTAGCCTGGTTTCATTCCATGTCAGACCTGAAGCAGTTACAAATGGGGAGGGAATGAAATATTTACAGGCTCTAAGGCACTGCAAACCTCAACATGATCTATCCCACAGGTGTGGCACTTCACTGAGCCTTTGAGGGCAGCATTTGCAGCTTGTTAGCTAGAGCCAGACCTGTTATTGTGTTGTATTTCACTGAAGTCAAAGTAAACTTTGGGATGTACTTTTTGCACCCCCAGGCCTGCCTTACTTGCTTTTGGCTACTGCAGGCTGGGTTCCAAAAGAGGGAGAGGAAGAGATTTACTGCATGGCCTAATGAGGGACTGGAAAGGATGGAACTGGAAAGCAAAGCTCCAAATCCCTCCACTCATTTGGCTCTCACTGCTTCTGCGTCTTGCTGAGCTGTTTGTGTGAGCCGGAGTGTGTTGATTGAACTGAACAGGAGAGCAAGGCAGCCCGAGGTTAGAAAACTTCCGTTTGGCCCTGAAGGAAACTCATTAATGTCCCCAGCAGGAGGTCCTCTCACGCTAGGACTGCCACCTGTCAGCAGCTTAGCCTTGAAAGCTTTGACTACAAGACACGTCTGGGAGGCTCTGTGTATAGACTGCAGAATAAACCACAGCACTGCTGGCCCCAGGGAAGAAGTGGAGAACGTTTGAATCAAAATGTGGGGGTTAAGGTTCCCCCTCCCCAATATCCACTTAAAGCATAGTTAGAATGTTGGAGCTTTTTATTTCCCTTATCTGCAGCCTCTTCCTGTGCTCTGCCTTTGGACTAAAAGTTGCCTGGAGTTCAGAAAGCAGGAGGGGGAAAAAAACCCAACTAAACCAAACCCAGTGGCTTAAAGTGTGTAAGACTCTAATAATGAAGGCTGAAGAAGAATGAAAGAGGGCTGCAGTAAGCCCCAGCAAGCTGGGGAGCTCCCCTATTAATAAATCAGAAGAGCAAGGGATTTGATCAATGCCTCAAGCCCCACTTCCTGTGTCATCTCTAATAAGACCCTGCCTGGAGGCAGGAGGCTTGCAGCAGGAGCTGTTGGTAATGAAGAAGGCTCTGTGTGGCCACTGGGATATGGGTTTTTTCCCTTCCTAACAGTGGCTGGCACAGGATTTCCTGGGGAGTTTGCTCCATGCCTAACAAAGCAGCAGAGTGAAGCTGCTGTGGGAGCCTGCAGGCTCAGGTTTTGGCTGCCGTTGTGTTTGCAATTCCCCTCCTCAAAGCAAAAGGTCAAAGGATAAATATCTGACTCGAGTGACCCTCCTGTGGGTCCACAGTGGAAGCTGCAGCTTGTTACTGTCCCAGAAATGGCTCCGGGGAGCTCCTTCGGTGCTCCTGGAGCTGGCAGATTGCAGGTGTGGAGCTGCAGTAGGTGAGGAGGATGTTGTTGGGTGTCTTGGAGTAGGAGTTTGCATGGGCAGGGTTCAGCTGCTAGGTCAGAAGGAGAGATTGGCCATTGGGAAGTGCTGCCCAGGGGGGTGGTGGAGTCACCATCCCTGGAGGTGTGTAGGAAGAGCCTGGATGAGGCACTTGGTGCCATGGTTTAGTTGATCAGATGGTGTTGGGTGAGAGGCTGGACTGGATGATCTCAGAGGTCTTTTCCAACCTGGTTTATCCTATCCTATCCTATCCTATCCTATCCTATCCTATCCTATCCTATCCTATCCTATCCTATCCTATCCTATCCTATCCTATCCTATCCTATCCTATCCTATCCTATCCTATCCTATCCTATCCTATCCTATCCTATCCTATCCTATCCTATCCTATCCTATCCTACCCTGCCCTACCTTGCCTTACCCTGGCTCTTTCTGCTGGTGGCCTTCTCACTTCATTGTTACCTGAGGAGGTGTGAACTGCTCAGACATGAGAACTGAAGGGAAGGCAGGCAGCCACAGTCAGTCCTTTTGTCTCTCACAAAGCCTCTCCTCAGGTTTTTACTTTGAATTCACTGGAAGTTTGGGGTTGGAAGGGTGAAAGAAAAAAAAAAGTAAAGGTTTAATTTAGACTGAAGAAAACAAAACAGACAAAAACCCACCAACGACAAAACCCCAACCAAATTGTGCACAACCACCAATGTTGTGTGGAAAGACAGCCCTGGCTCTCAGCCAGCTTTGTTCTGAGTAAATATCCCTCCTTCGTGGTACAACCATAGCATCAGTCAGGGTTGGAAGGGACCACAAGGATCAGCCAGTTCCAACCCCCCTGCCGTGGGCAGGGACACCCCACACTAGATCAGCCTGGCCAGAGCCTCATCCAGCCTGGCCTTAAACACCCCCAGGGACAGGGCCCCAACCACCTCCCTGCACAACCCATTCCAGGGCTTCACCACTCGCATGGGGAAGAACTTCCTCCTCACCTCCAGCCTGAATCTCACCTCCAGCCTGAATCTCCCCACCTCCAGCTTCATTCCATTCCCCCTAGTCCTATCACTGCCTGAGATCCTGAGCAGTCCCTCCCCAGCCTTCCTGTAGCCCCCTTCAGCCTCTCCCTAGTTTTGGGACATTGCAGGTAAAATTCAATCCCTTAGCTGAGGTAAATGACTTGAGGGCTATCCCAGAAGGTCCAAATCAAAGCCTGTTGTGTCTGGCTGAGAGCCTCTTTGTAAACTCATTCATTCACTCCACTGAATCCTGCCCTTCAAGCAGGGGAAAGACCCCAAATAAAGGAAGGAGGAGAAAGCTGCTGCTTCCCTTGTGCCTCGTTCATTGTGGAGGGGATGGACTGGGTGCTGAATCTGTGGCACAGAACCATCTGAAAAAGGAGAAAAGATTGCTCAGACACTGCCTCTCCTTTTATTTGCTGTTATTTTCCCTTCTGTTTTTCATTCCTGTTTGATTGTTGAGGTTTTGGTGCTTGTTTGTTTGTTTGCTTACAAGGAGTTTTCCCCTTTCAGTTCCTTTTGTCTGACCTAGAAGGAGGAGCGTGGCAGTTGATTAACTTCATGGCATTTCTTGGCCTGGTTGAACAAATCTGAAGAGGAGAGATCTTTTTAATCATGTAATTTAGCTGCCATTACCTCCTCGGTTGATCTGAGGAAGAGGTGCAGTGTGCCTTCATATTTCAGCACCATATAACCAACAGCTCCCTGTGTGATGATTATTTAGGAACAGATTCTTCCATTAGGAGGAGATTCTTCTTCTTCCCTCAGCTGGATGCTGCTGAACAGCAGCCCCATTCAGGGGAATAGCTCATCCTGCTGAAAGGAATAAGATATCCTCCTTTTCCTCCTGAATCAATCTTATTCTCCTCATTAAGGGGATGTTATTTAGGAGAAAAGGGATTTAGCTGCTTCTAACTGAGCTGGTCTGGCTCAAAGTTAATGCTTGGGGGGGAAACTTCAACCCACCACAGGAACTTAACCCAAAATGATTGTGGAGTGAGCCATTAAGGACAGAGTCACAGCACTGCTGTGCCAGTAGCTTGTTAGGAAGATTTATTTGCCAGCACATAGATTCTGGGATTCTGCCTGGTTGGAGGAGACCTCAAAGCTCATCCAGTCCAACCCTTGACCCAGCACTGCAGGGCCAGCAGTAAAACACAGTCCAGCCCTTGACCCAGCACTGCAGGGCCAGCAATAAACCATGTCCCTAAGTACCAGGTCCACAGACTGCTTGAACACCCTCAGGGCTGGTGACTCCACTGCTGCCCTGGGCAGACCATTCCAGTGTTTGAGAACTCTGGCAGTGTAGAAATATTTCCCAATACCCAGCCTGTTCCTCCCCTGCTGCAGCTTGGAACCATTCGCTGTGAGGTTTGGCTGAGCTGGAGTTGGTTCTCCCCCCAGCAGCTTTCCTGGTGCTGTGTCTTGCAGTGATGTAGTCAATGCAGCTGGGTGTTCAACACCACAGGGAGGTGGCACTTAGGGACATGGTTTAGTGTTGACCCTTCAGTGCTGGGTCAAGGGTTGGACTTGGATGATCTTTGAGGTCTCTTCCAGACAGATGTGTTCTGTGATTCTGTAACACAGCAGCGTTTTGGCTGCACCAAGGCTGGTGCCCCCGTTGGGCACCACACTACACTCCTGGCTCTCTTAAACTGGGGACCCCCAGAACTGGACACAGTACTCCAGATGTGATCTCACTAGGGCTGAGTAAGGGGGATAGGAGAGCCTTCTTGACCTCCTGGCCTCCTTGATGCCCCCCAGGAGGCTCTCTTGGCCACAAGGGCTCATTGCTGTCCCATGGATAACTTACTGTCCACCAGCACTCCAAGGCCTTTCTCCATGAAGCTGCTTTCCAGCAGCTGAAGCCCTAACCTGTACTGGTGCAGGGGGCTGCTCCTTCACCGAATTTGCTTCCAGCAGCAAACACAGAACTTGCTTCTGAGCTGTGCCACCAGCTTCCCCAAACCCTGCTGAGCCCAGTGCCAGGAGCACTGCATGCCAGTCTCTGGGGCTCGCAGCACTGGGAGGCTCTTTCCTCCCCACACCCCGCTGTGCCAGCTGAATCCTGCACCAAGCCTCCCAGACTTTGCACACCCACAACCCTTACCTTTGCCTTGATCAGGGAGTCGATGCCAAACTTGTTCTTTCCCCATGGCTGATTACCTCAAGAGCTTGTAAGGCATTAACCACGTGGAGCAGTCTGTAGAACACCCTCCAGCCAATTAATCCTCATTTCACCACTCCAAACCCCCTTGGCTGGCCACCTCTCTGCGATGTGTGCACCCTCACCTGTCAATACCATTTATTACTGCTGCTGTTTAATTCCTCTTTATATTCCAATTAAATCCCTCCCAGCCATTCCAGACCTGAACGGATGCTGCCTCTCCCTGCGGCTGTCACGGCAGTTAATTAGCTCTTGGCGTGCCTGAGTGTCTCAAGGAATTGGGGAGGGGGGAGGGCAGTGATTTGTAATTGTTCACTGAAGTACAAAAGAGGCACTTGAACATAAATAAAGGCCCATCAAGGCAGCAGGGCTGGGTGTGGATTTCAAGCTGATTTAGGTGAAAGTTTGGTTGTTTGGTTGTTGTTTTTAATCAGCAAACAGCAACAAAAAAAAAGGTTTGAAGCTAATTTTTTTCTATGCAAGCTCTGTGCTCACCTCCTCTGCCTCTACCTGAGCTTGGGGAGGTTATAAAATGCAATAAAAAAGGGGGGGAGAGGGAGTTTTAGAGAAGCAAACTGCATTATAAAGATTTTAAAGAGCTCCTCTGCCCTCAGGTTGATTCTTATGGGTGGTTTCTGTCGTGAGGGACTGGAGGTGTTTGGGTATCACAGCAGCTGGGACCTTGAGAGCTGTGACAGTCTAAGCTCCCTGACCACGCTTGCAGCACAGAAATTGCTTCTCACCTCCAGCCTAGCCCTCCCCTGGCACAGTTTCAGGTCTCACCTCATGCTAGGGAGCACAACATGGACTCTTTCACCATTAAAGGGAATTTCACCAAGGAGAAGATGCCTTTAAGTGGTCCCTTCCAACCTGATGCATCCTGTGATTCTGTGACACTGATACCTTACAGGGCTTTTATTCCTGACCTTAATCCCTGCCCCCTGTGCAAAGCCTTCAAACTCTGCAGCACCTTTGGCAGGCTGCAGGAACTTTGAGTCCAAAGCCCTCTCCCTTTGGTTGAGCCCACAGCTCTTCCAGAGCAGCTGGACACTGCTGTAAGTCCATCTGCACAACTCACTTCTGCCCCACTCCCTGCAGGATATCTGCTGGGCAGTTTCTGAGGTGGTTTATGGTACAAGGGAGAGCAGATGGTGACCACAGGGAGTGCTCAGCACTGGTTAGGGCACAACTTGAGTCCTGTGTCCAGTTCTGGGCTCCTCAGGTTAGGAAAGATGTTGAGGTGCTGGAAGGTGTCCAGAGAAGGGCAAGAAAGCTGGGGAGGGGTCTGGAGCACAGCCCTGGGAGGAGAGGCTGAGGGAGCTGGGGTTGCTTAGCCTGGAGAAGAGGAGGCTCAGGGGAGACCTTCTTGCTCTCTACAACTCCCTGAAGGGAGGTTGTAGCCAGGTGGGGGTTGGTCTCTTCTGCCAGCCAGCCAGCACCAGAACAAGAGGACACAGTCTCAAGCTGTGCCAGGGAAGGTTTAGGCTGGAGGTGAGGAAGAAATTCTTCCCAGCAAGAGAGATTGGCCACTGGGATGTGCTGCCCAGGGAGGTGGTGGAGTCCCCATCCCTGGAGGTGTTTAAGAAGAGCCTGGATGAGGCACTTGGTGCCATGGTTGAGTTGATCAGATGGTGCTGGGTGAGAGGTTGGACTGGGTGATCTCAAAGGTCCTTTCCAACCTGGTTAATTCTAATTCTGTTCAAAAGAGGAATAAATGTTGAAAGGTCTGAGGCATCAGCAAGGGTTCAGGGAGGACATGTGTGAAGAAGCAGAGGGATGAGCAGTGAGGGCTGCTGAAGCCTCTGTGTGTGTTTTCAGCAATCCAGAACTGTTAGAGTTGGCAGAGAGCCATGGAAATCAGAGGGTATAATCTTATAACTAGGAAATTAGGAACTATCAAATGCTCTAAGCACACACGAGGGAATAAACATGTGTAGTAAATTAGTGCTCAAATGAGGAGCACTGGCAAAGCAGCTCCCAAGCAAAGGAGCTGGCTCTCTGAGGAGGAAAGTCTGAGAGCCCTGGGGCTGTTGAACCTGGAGAAGAGCAGCCCCAGAGGGGAGCTGAGCAATGCTCAGCAAGGGCTAAAGGCTGGGGGGCAAGAAGCTGGGGCCAGACTCTTGTCAGTGGTGCCCAGGGACAGGACAAGGGGCACTGGGCACAAACTGGAACCCAGGAGGTTCCATCTGAGCAGGAGGAGAAACTTCTTTGGTGTGAGGGTGCTGGAGCCCTGGAGCAGGCTGCCCAGAGAGGTTGTGGAGTCTCCTTCTCTGGAGAGCTTTCAACCCCCCCTGGGCACTGTGCTCCTGGGCAGGCTGCTGTGGGTGCCCTGCTTTGGCAGGGGGCTGGACTGGATGAGCTCCAGAGCTCCCTTCCCACCCCAGCTGTGTGGGATCCTGGGATCCCTGATTTTGTCTAATTGTGAGCACCAGCAGAGTGTCAAAAGCTGCCTAAATCCCAACAGCCCAGACAGCGTGAGAGCAGAAGGGGGTTTTAAAGCTGTCAAAATGCATCTTTAAATCCATCCCAGTGCTTGATTCATTTGTTTTGTCCTCTGCATGTTTTCATAACATTTTATGGAACCATTTCTGTTCCTTCTCATTTGGGTGGGGTTTTTTTTGCAGGTTTTGTGGTTTTTTTTTACTGGATAATCTATCCAAGTCCCAGTTTGGCAGCAGATGCTTTACCTTTGCACATGCTTGTCACAGAATCAACCAGGTTGGGAAAGACCTCAGGGATCATCAAGTCCAACCTTATTACCTAAGAAGAAACCATTTGCTGCTGCCTTCAGTCACTCAGCTGCAGGAAAGCTTTTCCTCTTATTCCAAGGCATCTTTCTTTTCCTAGCAGCTCTTCCTGGGAGGCTTTCTGAATGTCCTCTGGATCCTAAAGGTCTTTCACAGCCAAAATCATGGAATCAATAAGGTTGGAAAAGATCCCAGAGGTCATCAAGTCCAACCTACCAGCCAACACCTCCTGACAGCTAAACTATGGCTCCAAGTGCCTCATCCAGGCTCTTCCTAAACACCTCCAGGGATGGGGACTCCACCACCTCCCTGGGTAGCACATCCCAAGGGCCAATCTCTCTTGCTGGGAAGAACTTTCTCCTCCCCTCCAGCCTAAACCTCCCCTGGCACAGCTTGAGACTGTGTCCTCTTGTTCTGGTGCTGGTTGCCTGGGAGAAGAGACCAACCCCCACCTGGCTACAACCTCCCTTCAGGGAGCTGTAGAGAGCAATAAGGTCTCCCCTGAGCCTCCTCTTCTCCAGGCTAAGCAACCCCAGCTCCCTCAGCCTCTCCTCCCAGGGCTTGTGTGGGGTTGAGAGTTGGCTTTTTTGGCTTTAAAAAGGTTATTCAGGGCAACTCTTCTCCAGGCTTCAGAGTGTGCTGCTGTGTGAGCTCTCTGATCCATCCCAGTAGAACTCCACCACTGACTAACAGGCAGGGAGTGTGGGCACACAGCCTGGTTTGATCCACTTAGCCATGAAACAGAGCAGAGAGAAGAGAGGCATAACCACCCAATTCTGCACATCTTTGGGAGCATGGAAATCCCCTGGCCCAGGTGCCACAGACAAAAGGCAGGTTATGCTCCTCTAATAACTTAATCACTCTGAGCTATTTGCTGCAGCCTGCTCACTGTGTTCCTGCTGGGAGTTTTGGTTGCCTGAAACATGCTCCCTCTTTAATGTGTTGTGGCAGTTGGCTTAGATCTCTTGGGAGAAGTCAAAGAAACCCCAATTGGTATTTACTTCTATCCTGGCTTCTAAAGAGGCAGCAAGAAGCTGCCCAAAGCAGCTTTGCTCTCCTGTGATGAATTGAAATGTAAGGAGGAGGGCAGCAAATGCTGGCTTGGCTTTGCTCAGTTCAGTGGCACAGGGGAATGGGGGAGTCAGAGTCCTGCTGGAGTGGCTTGTGGATAAAGAAATGATGATTTAACAGGCTTGGGACCTCCCCTGAGAGGCAGAGGGCATTCTACAGGTAAACCAACTGAAGCTGCACACAGTGCAGGGTGAAAGGGTGGATGGAGCTTTGCTCTAGAAGAGGGGAAGCAGAGCATTGTTGATGGGCTCTAACACTCCAGCCAAAGGTCGGGTATATAATCTCTGTCCAGTGTCAGAAGAGTTTTGAGCAGAAGGTGCTCTAAGAGGTGCAAATGCAGGGGAGATGCATCACACAGCACCCAGAGAGGGACTCAGAAGAGATGCTCAGGGTCCCAAGGTGTGAAACCTTTGATTGATTGTGTTTGCTGGTGTTCATCACAGCTCAGCTTCAGGGGGAGCCAGGCAGAGCTGTCTGTGCTGAGTGACTGCATCTGAGCTGAGAAGGAGAGAGAAAGATGAGGTTTGGTGGGGCAGGGGGCAGAATGAGACCTGACACCCTTCACTGCAGTTAGAAAGTGGTGGCCAGTCCAAGGAATAATCACTGGCTACTGCACAGCAGTTCGAATGAAGCAGTAGTTGAGGCAGAAAGCAGCAACTCGTGCTGGTAGCAGGCAGCACTCACAGGGGCTGGGAATCCAAGCCCCACACCCTGGCTTGGGCTGGAAGGGACCTTTCAAAGTCATCCAGACTGGCACCCCCAGCCAGCAGAGACAGCTGCAACCAGAGCAGGCTGCTCAGAGCCCCAAACAACCTGACCTGGAATGGTTCCAGGGATGTGGCATCCCCCACCTCTCTGGGCAGCCTGGGGCCAGGTTTCACCACCCTCAGTGTGAAAGCTTTCTTCCTTCTCTCCAGTCCAAATCAGTTTCTTTCCATTTAAACCATTACCCACTGTCCTGTCACAAGGGGCCCTGCTAGAAAGTCTCTCCCCAGCTTTCTGATAGCCTGCAGCCTAGTAAGATGGATCAGCCTGGCCAGGGCTGGGATCAGCCTAATCAGCAGCCACAGCCTCTGAACTATTTGTTTCCCTGGATGTTTGTTTAAGCCTCACTCCTTTATTTAAACCTCACTCCTAGGCAGCAGTGGCTCAGGGGTCACAGGGCTGCAGCACTGGTCCCTGCTGTCTCTGTCCCCTGCAGGAGCCTGGCAGCTGCTCCCTGAATCCCCCTCCCCACCTTCCCCATGGCTTCCCCATGGCTTCCCCCTTCCTTGCTGCCCACCCCTGGCAGCCAGCACAGGCTGCTCACATCTGGGTGGAGCTGCAGCCCCTCCCCTCCTCAGCCTGCCACAGCTGCTGCTTCTAAACGGGAGCTGGCCAAGCAACTGCTCCTAATGATTCCCCTGACAGCTCTTTTCCACTCACTGCTCCAGCTTCCCCATTCACCACCTGCTTGATTTCCCTTCCCCAAACACCCTGGCTGCTGCAACCCACGCTCTGGATCCTTGGCTCCCGGCAGCCTGCTGCCTAAAGCTATGCTAATGCTCTTCTCTGGGCACCCCCAGCTCAGCAGCTACTGCTGCTAGCATCCTTGGGGATGGAACAGCAAACCAAAGGAGGAAACATGAGTTCTCTTGCTCCCTGTTTTGCTGGTTGTTGAGTCAGGTTGTATGCTGTCAAGGGGCAGGGCTGGGCTGGCCACCTGGCAAGTGCCAGAGGCTCTCCATGGTGACAATTGATGTCTAGATCCAGAACAGAGTCCAGAGGAGGGCACAAGGATGATCAGAGAGCTGGAGCACCTCTGCTGTGGCAACAGCCTGAGAGAGCTGGGCTTGTTCAAGCTGGAGAAGAAAGGGCTCCAGGGAAACCTTAGAGCAACCTTCCAGCACTTGAAGTGCTACAGGAATGCTGGAGAGGGACTTTGACAAAGGCATGGAGTGACAGGACAAGGGCTGATGGCTTCAAGGTGGCAGAAGCTGGATTTAGATTAGACATTAGGGAGAAATTCTTCCCCATGAGGGTGGTGAGGCACTGCAACAGGTTGCCCAGGGAAGCTGGGAAGGTTCCAAGCCTGGAAGTGTTCAAAGGCCCCAGGTTGGATGTGACCTTGAGTAGTAGGAGACATCCCTGCCCGTGTCAGGATGGTCAGAACTAGATGATCTTTAAGCCCCCTTCCAACCCAAACCATTCTGTGATCCTGTGAACACACCAGGCTGAACCTGATAGCCTCCTCCAGCCATCTGAGCAGTGCAGCAGCAGCTCCAGCACTGCTGGAGGGGTCAGTCCTTGGCTCAGAAGCTGTGGCAGGGGATGAAGTAGGGACACAGGCATTCTGTGCATGGAGAGTGCAGAGCAGGGGGTACTCTGTGGAAGAATAGAGCAGGGGGACCAGGATGGTTTTCTTTAAAGCAGCCTCTGTTGATGCTGTCAGACATGACTCTCATGAGCAGAGCTAATCCTGACATCTGCTCTGCAGCTCTGCTCCCTTCCTGTCATTGGGGGGGTGGGGGTGGAAATTAGTTTCTTAGCAGGGAAGGTTTCCATTTTCTTTCCCTCATTCCCACCAGCCTAATGATTCTTTGCCATCTTAATAAAGCACCAGGAGCAAGCTCCACTAATGGCCAGGGGCATTAGAGAATAATGCCAGCTCTGAAAACTCTTAATACATCTCACAATTAAGAAGGCATCGATTCAGGGCCCTTGTTCAAATAGGACAACCCCCCTCCTCCCCCCAGGTAATTTCCCTGGTGGCATTTCCAGCCCTGGGAGGAGTGGGTAATGGAGTAAAGGCTCTTTGATTCTTCTGTGTTGGTTCATTTGGATAAATCAGCTTTGCCTGGTCCCAGCTCCTGGCTGCAGTGCTCCTCTGCAAGAGGCAAAGGGCTGACCTGTGGCTGGATTCCATTCCAAATGTTGGATTCCAACTCAAGATTAGAATAGAATACAGTGGAGTGGAATGGAATGGAATGGGATGGAATGGGATAGGATGGAATGGGATAGAATAGGATGGAATGGGATAGAATAGGATGGAATAGAATAGAATAGGATGGAATAGAATAGAATAGAATAGAATAGAATAGAATAGAATAGAATAGAATAGAATAGAATAGAATAGAATAGAATAGAATAGAATAGAATAGAATAGGTTGGAAAAGACCTTTGAGATCATCCAGTCCAACCTCTCACCCAGCACCATCTGATCAACTCAACCATGGCACCAAGTGCCTCATCCAGGCTCTTCCTAAACACCTCCAGTGATGGGGACTCCACCACCTCCCCGGGCAGCACAGCCCCATGGCCAATCTCTCTTGCTGGGAAGAATTTCTTCCTCACCTCCAGCCTAAACCTCTCCTGGCACAGCTTGAGACTGTGTCCTCTTGTTCTGGTGCTGATTGCCTGGGAGAAGAGACCAACCCCCACCTGGCTACAACCTCCCTTCAGGGAGTTGTAGAGAGCAAGAAGGTCTCCCCTGAGCCTCCTCTTCTCCAGGCTAAGCAACCCCAGCTCCCTCAGCCTCTCCTCCCAGGGCTGTGCTCCAGACCCCTCCCCAGCTTTGCTGCCCTTCTCTGGACACTTTCCAGCACCTCAACATCTTTCCTAACCTGAGGGGCCCAGGACTGGACACAGTAATAGTTAGATAATTAGAGAAGGAGGGAAACAACCCAAGTGTAATTGGAAGTGCTTGTGTTTTTACACTTGTACCTGTGGGTTGCTGTCTGCATGAGCTGTGATGACAGCAGGCTCCATCCTCCTCTGCAGGACACAATCCCTGCAGGCTCTGTGCATGCTGTGCAGGCCTGGGCAATGCAGGAGATTGGTTCTCCAAGGTGTGGTGCAGGCACAGCATCCCCTGCCGTGGCTAGCACAGAGTAAGAGTTTAATTAATCTCTCATTATTTCCTGTCATGGTTGAGGAGTGACAGCATCAGGAAGATGGATAACTTCTGATTTGTGTGATGAGAAAGACCAACATTTACTAATGTGGGGCATCACTCACAGCACCAGACCATTTCCCTCTGTCAACAGCTGAGATAGAACCCAGCCAGCTGCAATACTCTTGGCCAACCCTCTTTAAGCTCATTAGCAAGGCAGGACCCAGTGCTGGTGGCTTCCCCCATCCCTTCCCCATGTGCTTTATGCTGACAGCATGCAGTGGGTTAGGCTGTGCTGTACATGCCTGAGCTCCATTTGTGATGGGGTGGAATGAGAAGGGCACAAGACAGTTCTGCTTTCCTTTGTCATGGTTAGCAGGGATTAAATTCATTATTTACTGAGACTTCTGGAGAGTTAAGTGAATGGCTCATTACACACCAGGAAAAAAAGAGCTCTCTTGCCAAAAGCTAACAAGAGAGCTGGGGAGAAGGCTCTGGGGAGACTTTAGAGCAGCCTTCCAGTACCTGAAGGGGGCTGCAGGAGAGCTGGGGAGGGACTTTTGACAAGGGCTTGGAGTGGTAAATAGTTACCCACACTGTAAGACTCCTACCCAGCTCTGCTTTGGGATGCAAAGAAGATTGCACTGGGGAAGCCTTTTGCCTTTCCAGCAAGCACAAGAGAGCTGGGGAGGGACTTCTCGCAAGGGCTTGGAGTGAGAGGATGAGAGGGAATGGATTGAAGCTTGAGGAGGGCAGGTTGAGACTGGACATCAGGAAGAAATTCTTTCCAGTGAGGCTGGGGAGAGAGTGGAACAGGTTGCCCAGGGAGGCTGTGGATCCTTCCTCCTTGGAGGTGCTCAAGGCCAGGTTGGATGAGGCCTTGAGCAAGCTGGGCTGGTGGGAGGTGTCCCTGCCCGTGGCAGGAGGGTTGCAACTGGATGATCTTGAAGGTCCCTTCCAACCCAACCCATTCTATGCACCTATGAGTAACTGCTTCATCTGAGCATGGCTCAAGTCATGACTCTGAGAACACTCAAGTTCTGATGAATGATTTTATGGAAGCAGTTAAAAAAGAAGAAAAAAGAAAGAAAGATATATTCTCTAAACAGATAAAAATAAATGGGTTTAGGTGGGTAATTAATACAGCTTGGGAAGCACATTAATATGATTTAAGAGGCAAGTTAATACAGCTGAGGAAGACAATGGCCATTCCTCAAAGGGATCTATTTGCAAAGGAATTGATTTATTGATGAATTAATTGAATGAAGGAAGTTTTCTTTTCCTCTCTAAGAAGTCCTTGTGGCTGCTGCTTTGCTTTGTTCCTCTGGTGTTGGGGTGAGTGCCACGCTCAGGCTTTAGGGCTTCTGTCCTTTGGGAGCATAGAATGGAATCATAGAATCAATAAGGTTGGAAAAGACCTCAAAGATCATCAAGTCCAACCTGTCACCCAGCACCTCAGGACTGAACCATGGCACCAAGTGCCACATCCAATCCCCTCTTGAACACCTCCAGGGATGGTGACTCCACCACCTCCCTGGGCAGCACATCCCAAGGGCTAACAACTCTCTCTGTGCAGAACTTTCTCCTCACCTCCAGCCTAAACTTCCCCTGGCACAGCTTGAGACTGTGTCCATGGACACATGGAGATGATGTTGTCCTTACCCTGGTAGGATTGCTGTAGGGAGCTTAGGAAAAGTGTTGTGACAGGTTGGACTTGATGATCTCTTCTTCCCCATGAGGAGAGGCTGAGGGAGCTGGGGTTGTTTAGCCTGGAGAAGAGGAGGCTCAGGGCAGACCTTCTTGCTCTCTACAACTACCTGAAGGGAGGTTGTAGCCAGGTGGGGGGTGGTCTCTTCTCTCAAGCACCCAGCACCAGAACAAGAGGACACAGTCTTAAGCTGTGCCAGGGGAGGTTTAGGCTGGAGGTGAGGAGAAATTTCTTCCCAGAGAGAGTTGTTAGCCATCGGAATGTGCTACCCAGGGAGGTGGTGGAGTCCCCATCCCTGGAGGTGTTCAAGAGGGGATTGAATGTGGCACTTGGTGCCATGGTTTAGTCATGAGCTCTGTGGTGACGGGTTGGACTCGATGATCTTTGAGGTCTGTTCCAGCCTTGGTGATTCTGTGATCCCCATGAGCTGAGAGAGTGTGGTGAAGCATGCTGGAGGTTGTGGGCATAGCACAGAGAGCTCAGCCGAAACTCCTGAGTGCTTGAGTTCAGGTTCAAGATCTCATCAGTGGGACCAATACTTTTTTGCCTGCTCGGTGGACATCTCTGCTTTCTGCTTTCCTTCTGCCTCCTTCCCTCCTGTTATACAATTTCTGGGCTCTAATGTCCTCACTTAAACTCTTAACATTATTTTTTTCCCCCTTCTTTCCCACTCATTTCATCTATAGAGAAGGGAAAGATGAAAAGGAAAGTTTCTCTTGACTCCTTTAACTTGCTGCACTCCATCCTGGCTGCGCTCGCAGCTACCACCTGGGACCTTTTCTTTGGGGTATAGTTTCAGGACTAAAATGAAGGGGGGGTAAAAAAAAGAGGGAGGGGGGAGGGGAAATTGAGATCTGAGTTGCTGTGAACATGTGCAAAGGTCCTCTAAGAGCTGTGAAAGGCCTTGAGCTGCTGAGCTGATCCTGCAGCGCAGCACGAGGCGCTGCACGCTGTTAGAAGCAGCGGCGTAGCTCCGGTGATTTATTGTCTGGGGGTTCTCCCACCTTCTATCAGCATGTAAGAGAGGAGCAGAAGTGCTCCAAACCCTCCTCTACAAGGCCAGTGACAAAACTGCTCAAAGGAGGCAGCAGATGCCTTGTCAAGATATCGGTGGTGAGCTTAATTGGTATGGATTGTAGGTATGGAAATGAACACACTCCCAGGAAGCCCCAGGAGCGCTCAGCCCCTCTCAGAGACCTGTCACAGCAGGGCCTTGTTATCACTCCAGCACTTAGCCTGTGCTGCTGAGGCCTTTTGTGTCCCTCTGAAAGGTGGGCTGAATAAATTTGCCTCTCAGGTTATTCAGGGGTCCTGTAAAACAGCTCAGAGCTTCTAACTAAGAGGTTTTTCATCCCCTTTCACACCTCGCATTCCTGCCTTCCTCTGCCTCTAGATGAAATGATGTTGATTCTTTAGGTGCTGTAAATAGACAACCTGCTCCATAAAGTTGGACATGAATGCCTTCCCCTCTTTGTTCCCAGCAAGGTTCTGGCTCTCAGAGTGCAGTTTGTGATCTGGCTGCCTGCTGACCAGAGAGAAGAGAAGGAACACTTTGATTTCTCTGAGTCCTTCCTGGCTGTCACAGCAAAGCAGCAGCTTGCAGGGACGCTCTTGCAGTCCCTCTTCCTAGAGTGAATCTGCTTGCAAGGTGCTGGGAATGCAAAAGGCAAAGCTTCCTGCATCATTGTGCTGCCCAGTGACAGGACAAGGGGCAGTGGGCACAAACTGGAACCCAAGGGGAGCAGTTTCTCTGCAGTGGGGGTGCTGGAGCCCTGGAGCAGGCTGCCCAGACAGGGCTTGGGTTGGGTTGCAGATTCCAACCCTTGCTGGGCACTGTGCTCCTGGGCAAGCTGCTGTGGGTGCCCTGATTTAAGCAGGGAGGGTGAACTGGATGATCTCCAGAGGTCCCTTCCCACTCCTACTTTCCTGTAGTTCTGTAACACCAAGGAATGCTCCATGCTGAAAACCCTGGGGAGCTCTGCCAGCACTCGAGAGGAACTTTTTGCAGAGAGATGCATGCAGGGAGATGAAAGCTCCATCTGCAGCCTGCTCCAGGAGTGGAGGTGGCTTCTCTGTGTTGTTGAACCAAAGGAAAGCATTGCACTTCATTGCCTTCTTTTGAAACAGCTCTGAACCTCCTGAGGTGGGAGAGCCAGATGGTGTGAGACCTCTGGTCAAGGCCACTTCTCTAATTTAGAGCAGTCTGCAAGAGATCTCCAGTCCCAGGTGAACCTCCAGAGCTGGGCTGAGAGCCTCCCCATGCAGTCTGCCCTCCCTGCTGCCGGGAGGACACATCACATTGCCGCTCTGACAAGTAAATCTTGGAGCAACCAGAGGCAAGTGGAGCTCCCTGGTGTCCGAGCTCTGTGCTCACAGCGTTCCAGCTCACACAATTAACCTGTGGACAAGGACGTGCCCTTTGGCTGTGCTGATAAATATTTAGTTGTGCTCAGCAGGCCTAATTGGTCCCTGGTGGAGTTAGTCAGGAAGTGCTTTCCCTTCTACCAGGCAGGGATGGAGCAAACCAGGCTTTTTTCCCCTCTTTCTTCATGCTGATCCAGGCTTTATTTTGGGGGGAAAATGCACTGAATCCTGTGCCTCTTCCTTCTGTGTCTGTGTGTTGATGTATTCAGCTTCAGCTCAGCTTCCATAGACACTTTGCTCACTCTTTCCCTAAGTCACATGAAGTCACCACTGAAGTCATGGTGTCCCTCAAGCAGGAACAGCAAAGCTGAAAGTGCTTTTATTCTGATTCTTGTGAGTGAGGAACTTCTGGAAGATATCATGGGGACAGGTCTTTGACTTTTTTCCTGTCCTCCCTGGTGCTAAAGTGCTGCTGCTTCTCCCACAGATGGTTCAAATGAGAGCAGATAAAAGGCCTGCTCTTGGTGAGATCTGTGAGACAGCAGACATCTGACTTGAGGCAGCCCAGTGCCAGCCAGGGTGCAACAAGCCTGCAGGAAAGGCTCACAGAAAGGAAAAGGTGAGAGAGAGAGAGGATAGAAAGCACAGCCAGTGACACTTGGGGAGATGCTGTGACCATCCCCCCTTGGCCTGTCTCCAGACACCCTCAGGAAAAGTCCTTCTGCAGCCCTCCTGTAGGATCCCTTCAGCTCCTGGCAGCAGCTCTGAAGTCCCCCTGGAGCCTTTTCCTCTCCAGGCTGAACACCCCCAGCTCCCTCAGCCTGTGCTCATGGCAGAGCTGCTCCAGCCCTTGGATCATCTTTGTGACCTCCTCTGGACTCACTCCAGCAGCTCTGAGTCCTTCTGCTGCTGGGACAGCAGAGCTGGAGGCAGGATTGGAGGTGAGGTCTGAGCAGAGCAGAGCCCAGGGGCAGAATCCCCTCTCTTGCAAGGCTTCTCACACTGCTCTGGCTGCAGCCAGCACACAGCTGCCTGCTGGGCTGCAGGAGGGCACTGCTGGCTGCTGGGGAGCTGCTCAGCACCCAACAGCCCCAAGCCTCTTCCTTCAGAGCTGCTCTCAACTCACTCTGCAGCCAGCCTGGATTGGTGCCTGGGGTTAGGCTGACCCAGCTGCAGCACCCTGCACTCTGACTTGCTGAACCTCTTGCAGCTGGCACTGTCCCACTTCTCGAGCCTGTCAATATCCTTCTGGATGCCATCCCTGCCCTCAATTGAGCCCAGCCCACAGCTTGGTGTCATCAGCAGACTCGCCGGGGGTTCGCTGGATGCCGCTGCCCATGCCCCTGCCGAAGGCGGTGTGTCAGCTGCGGGGAGAGCACCTTCCATCTGCTGCTAAATAAGCACTGAATAAACAACAACAAAGCGCAAACAGTGTTTAGGATGTGCTAAAAGCCCTCAGACAAAAGCCAGCGGGAGGGCAAACGTTGTGTCTTCAGCTCAATTTGTTGCTGTTGCCACCTTCTGTTTCTTTTTAAGGCGCTGAAGTCACACAAACACATTATCCCCTCAGCAGCTTTCAGGGGTGATTGTGCAGCACCTGTTTGGATGATGATGATGATGCGCAGGAGAAAGCGGTTAGTGGGTTTAGAGCTGGGTCTAACACAGGCATCTTAGCCTCTCGAGATTCTCCAACTTGCAGCAAGTCTGTTGAAAGTGGAACTTTAGTCCTATGCTGGTGGCTTTCCTCTCAGGAAACAGAAGCCAGCAGTTCAAGTAAATAAAATGTCCATTTCTTCTCTGCTTTGCACTTCTTAGAGGCCACTTTCCCCCATTACTGGAGTTAAATCTGGACCTATGTCTTTTATTAGTGCCCAGGGAGGTTGTGGATGTTCCCTCCCTGGAGGTGTCCAAAGCCAGGCTGGGATGAAGCCTTGAGCAGCCTGGGCTGGTGGGAGGTGTCCCTGCCCATGGCAGGGGGGTTGGAACTGGGTGATCTTCAAGGTTCCTTCCAAGTCAAACCACACTGTGAATCAATCTATCTATCTATCTATCTATCTATCTATCTATCTATCTATCTATCTATCTATCTATCTATCTATCTACCTACCTACCTATCTATCGTTCTTATCTGTGTTCTTAAACCAACCTTGGCCATGCCTTACGGCCTTGCTGGCATGCAAGGGAGGGGTTCTTGGCAAGACAAAGCAGGTCCTGCAAGCAGGGAGGGAGAGTGGCTGCTGCTCTGCTCCACCAGAATGAGTCCTCATCATCCCCTGCCACTCTGTGTGTGTTGGATCTCGATGCCACTGGCATAGTAATAGCAATGCTTAACTCAGAGCTCCTCACTCAAGTGTTTAAGATGGTTTCAGGAATCATTTTCTTGTCAGACTCCTCACTGCAAACCTCTCTGATGTGTCTGTGCTGCTGGCTGTTGGTTTGTACAAAGTGTGTCCCATTCCTGGGTGGAAATGACCCAAATGGAGAGGCCTTAGGAATAAGCCTCACTGAAGATGCTCAAGCAAAACTTAAGAGCCATGAAGGTGTTCCCACAATTTGCCCTCTGCACTTGAAACAGCAGCAAGGATCTCTGCTGGGACTTCTGGGGCAGGTAGCTGGGATGTGGCTACTTTATATTCTCTTGTGAGACCCCTCCCCCAAATACTGCCTCCAGCTCTGGTGTCCCCAGCAGAAGAAGGACCCAGAGCTGCTGGACTGAGTCCAGAGGAGGCCACAAAGATGATCCAAGGGCTGGAGCAGCTCTGCCATGAGCACAGGCTGAGGGAGCTGGGGCTGTTCAGCCTGGAGAAGACTCCAGGGGGACCTCAGAGCTGCCTGCCAGGACCTGAAGGGATCCTGCAGGAAGGCTGCAGAAGGACTTTTCCTGAGGGTGTCTAGAGACAGGCCAAGGGGGGATGGTTTGCAGCTGGGGGAGAGCAGGGTTAGACTGGAGCTGAGGGAGAAGCTCTCCAGTACAAGGGTGGTGAGACTCTGGCACAGGCTGCCCAGGGAGGCTGTGGTTGCCTCCTCCCTGGAGGTGTTCAAGGCCAGGTTGGATGAGGTCTTGAGCAGCCTGGGCTGGTGGGAGGTGTCCCTGCCCATGGCAGGAGGGTTGGAACTGGGTGATCTTTAAGGTCCTTTCCAGCCCAAACCATTCTATGCTCCTCAGGCTCTTCTGCTCCCCAGCTGTGGGGACCAGGACAATCATTTTAACTGTTGTCATCCCTTGGCTTCTGCCCAAGTGTTTGCAGAAGAGTTGACAGGGGAATTTCAGCTGTCATCTAGCCAAGGTTCATGATCCAGCACACAGCAAATACAAAATGTTTGAAGGTCATGGAGTCAATGCTGCTCTTCAGATCCCTTCAGCAAATAACTGTTTCCCAATGGCTTTGATGGGAGACAGCCCAATCAATCCTGTCCTTGTGTACCAGGCAGTGCTCCACAGAGCTCCTGCATGTGAATGATTTGCTTTGCTGAGGTTTTGTTGATTCTCAGATTGAGACAAACATTTTGAACACCCCCCCTGGCTGGAGACATTCATTATTTACCAGGCAGATGTTTAAGGACATTATTCAGATAGAGTTTCCTTGACTTGGGGTTTAACATTCAAGACAGCCTATGAGATAACACCTTGGGAAGGAGACTGGCTGGGGTGTGAATCCTAATGAGCTGCAGTGCTGAGCTCCTCAGCAGAGCTGGTGCTGAGGAGCTGCACTGTCAAAACCATTTCCAAGTGATGCCCCTGGAACTGAAAGCAAATCAGACATGCTGATAATAATATAAACACAAAAGGAATAGAAATAAGTGGGGGTTTAACTCAGGTGTGGCTGATGCAGGATCCATTGTGAGCCTCAGAAGAGGGAAAAGATGATTTTCCTGGCAGGCTGGGAGTCTGTGCAGGCAGTCTGATTGCACTCAATAGGTTGAAGTGAAGGAAGCAGCCTCAGTAATGAAGGTTTGTGTGTTACAAAGAGTGAGACAATGAGATTCTTGCTCAGATTGTCTCCAGGAAGAGAGGAAGTAATTGGAGGAAATAATTAGAACAACACACTTGATCTCTGAAGAGGTGAGGAGTGTAGTGGGAGCTGTGAGGAACAGGAGGGAAGAGGGCAGGCTGGGACTGGAGAGCAGGAAGAAATTCTTTCCAGTGAGGGTGGTGAGGCACTGGAGCAGGCTGCCCAGGGAGGCTGTGGATGCCTCCTCCCTGGGGGTGCTCACATCCAAGTTTCTTTGCTGCAAGAGCGGTCAGGGACTGGAATAGGGAGGTGGTGGAGTCCCCAGCCCTGGAGGTGTTAAGAAACCTGTGGCCATGGCACTTAGGGCCATGGTTTGATGGCCCTGGTGGTGTTGGGTTGATGGTTGGACTGGATGATCATTCAGGCCTTTTCCAACCAAAACAACCCATGATTCAATCTCCTTTTGTCTCCCACTGACACTCCAAAACCAAATCCAGTCCTTCAGCTGGTGTTTTAGTTTGAAGGAAGGCACCCTCCTCTTTCACCAGCAGAGCTGCAGGATGTCCCTGAAAGCAGCTAAGGAGACAGGAGAGTTTGGTTTCAGAGCTGACCTCTCAGGCACACCAGCATTACCTTGGATAAACTCTGGGTCTTAAGCACAAGCTTGAGCAAACACTGCTGTGGAAATTGCATCAACCTAACAAACAGCTCTGGGAGGCTCTGTGCCTCCTACCACAACTCAGAATAATTGCCTGCTGGCTTCCTCTTGCTCTTGGGGGGCCAATAATCAGCTGCTTACCTCTGTCTGTAGTCAAAGTGCTCAACATCGGTGCTGAAAACCCAGCACAGACCTCCTCTGGCTCAGCTGCTTCTTAAAGCTTTCCTATCACTCACTCCTGCATGCAAGCCCTCACTTGCTTTTGGACTCTTTATCTCCCAGAGCCACACCAAGATTTCATTTTTATCTCCTTGCAGGCACACAGAGCTGGAGCAGAACTGCAGCCTGTCATTGTCTGATCTATTTTGCTGGTTTGCCCCCCCTCCCCTCCCCATCTGTGGCATGGAGAGATAGTAAAGCTTATTCACCCTTCCAAAACCCTTAGGAAGCAGCAGTTCTGAATGATGTGCAGTGTATGAAGTGTGTTTACATCATGTTCCTGTCCTAATGGCATGCTGGTGTAAAGCATCCTCTGCCACAGATGAGAATCAATCTCAATGTGAGCAGCACTCTCTGAGTTGTCCTTATGAAAGGGATAGAACTGGATCACAGAACAGATTGGGTTGGAAGGGACCTTAAAGATCATCTCATTTCAACCCCCCTGCCTGGGCAGCCTGTTCCAGTGTCTCACCACCCTCACTGCCAAGAATTTCTTCCTGATCTCCAGCCTAAATCTCCCCTTTCCCAGCTTCAGTCTGCTCCCTCTCATCCTTGCAAAAAGTCCCTTCCCAGCTTCCTTGCAGCCCCTGAACTTCAGAGAGTGCTGGCACTGAGCAGAGGCAGAGCTGAGAAGGGACAGCACTGCCCAGAAGGAGGGCTGGGCTGGCTCACACCCAGGACACCTTCTGCTTCCCTTAAAACTCAGCAAATGAAGATCAGTTGCAAGGAACAACCCTTTGCACTTAGCTTTAGGTTGGCACAGATAACATTGAACCTAACCTAGGCAGAGCTCATGTTGAGATGTACAGAGTGGAAAGGCAAATTAAAGTCCATCAGGACTACATCTATATGAGATATATATCATATAAAAGCTGTATTCCAGTATCTATATAATTATATATGTGTATAAGAGACCTGTTCCAGTATCTCTATAATTACATATATGTATAAAAGACCTGTTCCAGTATCTCTATAATGATATATCTCTCTATATAAAAGATTTATTCCAGTGTGTAGCAATACAGATGCTTGAAGCTAGAGCTAAAAAATCATCCAAAAGAGGGCAAGGAGCTAAAACTGTGGCAATGGAAATGGAGCATGGAAATAAGTATCAGTGTGCTTGGAGTAAAAAAAGGAGGTTAACAATGATGTGAATCCCTTAAGCAGTGATGGAATTGTCCAGCTCAGGAATGCCAGCAGGGATCACTCATTTATCCTCCTGCTGTGGGAAGGGGAAAAAAAAACCCAAATGACTAAGCTGTAGAAGTGTTTGGAAAGATAATGATGATAAAGTGGTTTGGGGCTACTGAAGGTGGCTCAGAGCATGGTGCCACAGCATGGGCTAGGTGCTGGGGAGGGGTCTGGAGCACAGCCCTGGGAGGAGAGGCTGAGGGAGCTGGGGTTGCTTAGCCTGGAGAAAAGGAGGCTCAGGGGAGACCTTCTTGCTCTCTACAACTACCTGAAGGGAGGTTGTAGCCAGGAGGGGGTTGGTCTCTTCTCCCAGGCACCCAGCACCAGAACAAGAGGACACAGTCTTAAGCTGTGCCAGGGGTGGTTCAGGCTGGATATTAGGAGGAATGAGGCTGGGGAGGGGTCTGGAGCACAGCCCTGTGAGGAGAGGCTGAGGGAACTGGGGTTGTTTAGCCTGGAGAAGAGGAGGCTCAGGGGAGACCTTCTTGCTGTCTACAGCTACCTGAAGGGAGGCTGTAGCCAGGTGGGGGTTGGTCTCTTCTCCCAGGCAACCAGAACAAGAGGACACAGTCTCAAGCTGTGCCAGGGGAGGTTTAGGCTGAAGGTGAGGAGAAAGTTCTTCCCAGAAAGAGTAATTGTCCATTGGGATGTGCTACCCAGGGAGGTGGTGGAGTCACCATCCCTGGAGGGGTTCAAGAGGGGATTGGATGTGGCACTTGGTGCCATGGTTTAGTTAGTGATGAGGTGTTGTGTGGTAGGTTGGACTTGATGATCTCTGGGATCCTTTCCAACCTTATTGGTTCTATGATTGCAACTCCAAGTTCTTCCCAGAGAGGTTTGCCATTGGGATGTGCTGCCCAGGGAGGTGGTGGAGTCGCTGTCCCTGGAGGTGTTCAAGAAAAGCCTGGATGAGGCACTCAGTGCCATGGTCTGGTTGATTGGATAGGGCTGGGTGATAGGTTGGACTGGATGATCTTGGAGGTCTCTGCCAACCTGTTGATTCTATGACACACAAAGCTGGCACCCAGTAAAAACCACACTCAGTGTTCCCAGCAGACAGACTCAGCACCTTTCATTGAGGTGCCACTGGCATGCTGGCTTTCCTGTGTAATCCTGTGCATGAAACAGGAATAAGCCCTGAATGAAAGCAAGCTGCAGGATCCCTGTTCCCAGAGAAATGCTTAAAATGAGACAGAGACATAAGATGTGGAGGGAAAAAAACAGAAGAGAGAGAGAGGCACTGGTTCCTTGTGTGCTCCCAAAGCTTGCAATACAAAGTGACAGTTTTAATTTACAGTGGAGCTGGGAGAAATTGTCAGAGCTGTGAATTGAGTTCTGTTCTTTTCTCCTCTCTTTTCTTCAGTGGGTGATACAAAGAGCTTATCAGAAGCAGCACATTTTGGAAAGCACAAGGCACTTTAGGCTGTACACTGTGAATGCAGAAGCAGGATCTTGAGTTTAACATTGAGAGAAAATGTAGCCTAAGTTGGATCACTTGAGAGTCCAAATGGAGATTAAAGGCATACCTGAGGACATACATTGCTGTTACATTATCCCTGTCCTATTATTCCTACCCATTCCTCACTTGAAGAAATGAATTTGCCTTGGCTGCAAAGAAAAAGGGAGAGGAGGATTCTGGACCTGGCTACACAGCTGTGCACTGCAGAACAGGACACAGCTAATCAGGGAATTGTGCTGCTGGGAAAGCCCTTTAAGATCACCCAACCCAACCAGCAACCCAACCAGCCAGCCAACCCCACCATGGCCATCAAACCCTGGCCCCAAGTGCCATGGCCACAGGTTTCTGGAACACCCCCAGGGCTGGGGACTCCACCACTTCCCTGGGCAGCCTGTGCCAGCCCCTGACCACTCTTGCAGCAAAGAAATTGTTCCTCATCTCCAACCTAAGCCTCCCCTGGCACAATTTCAGGCCATTTCCTCTCCTTCACAGTATCACAGTATCACAGTATCACTTAGGTTGGAAAGGACCTCGAGGATCATCGAGTCCAACCTGACACCGCAGACCCCATGACTAGACCATGGCACCAAGTGCCACGTCCAATCTCCCCTTGAACTCCTTGAACTCTCCTTCCATCAACTGATACTAGGGAGCAGAGCCCAACCCTCACCTCACTGCAGCCTCCTTTCAGGGAGCTGGAGAGAGCAATGAGGTCTCCCCTCAGCCTCCTTCTCTTGGCTAAACACCCCCAGCTCCCTCAGCTGCTCCTCACCAGCTCTGTTCTCCAGACCCTTTGCCCTTCTCTGGACCTGCCCCAGCCCCTCAATGTCTTTCCTGTAGGGAGGGGCCCAAACCTGACCCCAGTATTTGAGGTGCAGCCTAACCAGTAGCTGCCTTCATCTCCACTCTGCTGTACTGGGTTTGTGTGGCAAGGTTTTGGTAGCTTGGAGCTACAAGGGCTGGCTTCTGTGAGAAGCTGCTGGAAGCTTCCCCCATGTCTGATGGAACCAGTGCCACTGGCTCCAAGGCTGAAGCCATCAGGGGTGGTAGGGACATGCCTGATGGAGAACTGGAGTAGTTCTTCTCTGTATCAGCTTCCTCCACACTGCTCCCACCTGTGAATTGCTGGATTGAAGGAACTTCTCTTCTTTCTGACAGTGGATTTTCAGGAGCTCCTGCAAGATAAGGAACATTTCTCATTCCTTGCCACAGCATCAGATAAGGCAGCCTGGCCTTGTCTTTGTGCTTATTCCAGCAGTGATAAGAACAGGGATTACAGAATGACTTCCCTGGGCTCTGAAAACTCCCCTGGCACAGGCAGATTTCTTGGTCCTGCAGCGAGCAGCTGTCTCTCACTGGGGGAGATGGAGCTGGAATAAGTAACCCTGCAGTGACTGCAACCCACTGGCTGCATCAGCCTGTGCCCCCCTGCTGTGGTTGCTGATACTCACAGGGATAGCTGGCAGGAGATTTTTCTCTCCACAGTCTTCCCACTGTGAACCTGCTGGTGATGCACTGAGGAGTGCCAGGTTTGGGGTTTATTTGTTCTCAGGAAAAGCACTTTGGATTAGTTTTACAGAATACAGAATACACCAGGTTGGAAAAGACTTTTGAGATCATCCAGCCCAACCTCTCACCCAGCACCATCTGATCAACTCAGCCATGGCACCAAGTGCCTCATCCAGGCTCTTCCTGAACACCTCCAGGGATGGGGACTCCACCACCTCCCTGGGCAGCACATTCCCATGGCCAATCTCTCTTGCTGGGAAGAATTTCTTCCTCACCTCCAGCCTAAACCTCCCCTGGCACAGCTTGAAACTGTGTCCTCTTGTTCTGGTGCTGGTTGCCTGGGAGTAGAGAAGAGACCAACCCCCTCCTGGCTACAACCTCCTTTCAGGTAGCTGTAGAGAGCCAGAAGGTCTCCCCTGAGCCTCCTCTTCTCCAGGCTGAGCAACCCCAGCTCCCTCAGCCTCTCCTCCCAGGGCTTTTGCTACAACCTGTTGCCCCCTGCACCGTGTCCTCTGCAGTGTTTTGTGCTCTCCTCCTCCTGTGAGCTCATTCACCACAGCACTTAGCAGAAGGATGGGAAAACCATTTCCAAGCTCTGAACGACTTCCACAGGAGCTGAACATTTGAATGCCATCCACTGCTGAGAGGCAGCACAGAACCCCTGCAGAAGAGCCTTTTTCCTTCCCTGCCTCTCTGTCCTGTGTCTCTCTGCCTTGGCCTTCACTAACCTTGGCCACTTCTCTTTCACTGAGCTCTTGCAGCATAGATATATTTATTTATTTAGCATTATATTTGAGGCAGCCTCACAGCTACTCAAGTGACAGCCAATTACCTCTTGATCTGGCCAGCACTGCCAAGGCTCTTTTCATGTTAGATCATCTGGGATTTAGTTCTCTTTTTTCCTCTCCCTCCCTCCCCCCCCAACTTGTGACAATTTCTTGTCAGAAAGCAAAAGGTTTCTCTCTTGCTCTCCAAGCAGCTGAGCTCACCACCAACATTTAGTGGTTTGTTCAGAGCCTTCCCCTGCAGCTCAGGAACCTTCATGCCACATCATCTTGTAAATGTATTTATGGAGCTGTTATGCAATCACAGAATGGTTTTGGGTGGGAAGAGAGCTTTCAGCTCATTCCAGGGCTTAACCACTCTTGCCATGAAGAAGGCTTCTGGAAGACCACCATGGCCACTAAACCCTGTCCCCAAGTGCCATGGCCACAGCTTTCCTGCACATCTCCAGGGATGGGGACTCCACCACCACCTCCCTGGGCAGCCTCTGCCAATCCCTGACCACTCCTGAAGCAAAGGAACTGTTCCTAATCTCCAACCTAACCCTCCCCTGACACAATTGCTTCTTGCTTCACCTTCAGGTTTCTGACAGGGGCTCTGGGTTTCAGCATTTCTGAGTCAATGTTTTCTCTCCAGCACTGAGGTTGTACCCAGCACTGAGGTTGTACCCAGACTCCTTTGCCAGCTCTTTGTTATTTATAGGTTTTCTTTCCCCTTAAGTTAGAAAGTGCCTTTTCCTCCAAAACAATGGGAAAAGATGATGTGAGCACTGTGCTCTTGCCCCAAGGTTTTGCAAACCTGTGTTCTCAGTGGAACATCTGTCAAGAAAAAAGGAAATAGCATGGCTAAGAGTGCTGGAATGAGAAGACAGGGCTGGAGTCAAGTGTGGCAACTGCTCAAAATGACCTTGGTCCAAGGTCTTCTCTACTCCAGCTGCATAACCACCCTGCAAGGGGGTGGAAGGAAAAGGGGCAGCAGGCAACAAAAGGCACCAAAGCTGGGGAAGGGTCTGGAGAACAGGGCTGGGGAGGAGCAGCTGAGGGAGCTGGGGGTGTTCAGCCTGGAGAAGAGGAGGCTGAGAGGAGACCTCATTGCTCTCTGCAGCTCCCTGAAAGCTGCAGTGAGGTGAGGGTTGGTCTCTTTTCCCTAGTGTCAGGTGATAGAAGGAGGGGAAAGGGCCTGAAATCCTGCCAGGGGAGGATTAGGTTGGAGATTCAGAAAGATTTCTTTGCTGCAAGAGTGGTCAGGGACTGGCACAGGCTGCCCAGGGAGGTGGTGGAGTTCCCACCCCTGGAGGTGGTCCAGAAAGCTGTGGCCATGGCACTTGGGGATAGGGTATAATGGCCATGGTGGGGTTGGACTGGATGATCTTAGAGGGCTTTTCCAACCCAAGCAATTCTGTGATTCTGTGGAAGAGGGAAGAAGGGAGAGATATCTGCTGAGATGTTTGCAGGCCTTGCTAACCTTTTGTTTCCCTAATGAGCAGTTCTGTGTTTTTCTGCCTGTACCAAGCCACTTTCAGGTCTCCTCTGAAGCGATCTGTTCCACTGGAAATCTCTTTGTTCTTGATGCAGTGACTCCTGCTGCTATGGACACAGATCAATTTTATGCATCTCAAGGGAGTGTGTCACCTAGAAAAGCTTTGCCACTGAACATGAACCTGGCTGTTATCCCTGGAGTTTCTGACAGAAGAGAAAATTGAGTTCTTAGCACTCATTGTGGACAGTTGGCTTTGGAACTCTGCTGTGCTCCCTCATCACTCAGAGAGCTTCTGAGAGGTGTTTTGAAGTGAGACAGGACCTGAGCATTTACAGGGGGGGGTTTACTCCACAGGGGACATGCTGGCCTGCAGCTCCCATGCTGACAAAGGCTGCACCCAAAGGAACCACAGCCTGGGCTTTGTCTCCAGTGAGACCTGGTGGTGCAAAGAGCGAAATGCCAAGCGCTCTCTCTCAGCTGTAAGTAAGGAGTGGCTGTTTCTGTGCTTTCTTGCAGCTGGCAGCGTTAGAGAGACAGATCTTTGACTTCCTGGGCTTCCAGTGGGCTCCTATCCTTGGCAACTTCCTACAGATAATAGTTGTCATCTTGGGTCTCTTTGGGACCATCCAGTTTAGACCTCGCTACATCGTCGTGGTAAGTCTCATTGGTTATCTGCTCCTCTTCCTCTTCTTCTTCATGTTTGATACTGCAAAGCACCATTGTCTTGGCTTCACAACTCCAGATGCTATTTCTGTAGGGAGAATAGAACAGAGCAGAATAGAATAGAATAGAATAGAATAGAATAGAATAGAATAGAATAGAATAGAATAGAATAGAATAGAATAGAATAGAATAGAATAGAATAGAGAATAGGATGGGATGGGGTGGCATGGGGTGGGATGGCATGGGATGGGATGGAATAGTGAATGGAATGGAATGGAATGGAATGGAATAGAATAGAATAGAATAGAATAGAATAGAATAGAATAGAATAGAATAGAATAGAATAGAATAGAATAGAATAGAATAGAATAGAGAATAGGATGGGATGGGGTGGGATGGGGTGGAATAGTGAATGGAATGGAATGGAATGGAATGGAATGGAATGGAATGGAATGGAATGGAATGGAATGGAATAGATAATAGGATGGGATGGAATAGTGAATAGAATAGAATAGAATAGAATAGAATAGAATAGAATAGAATAGAATAGAATAGAATAGAATAGAATAGACATTAGTTGGGGCTTCATCTTGCAGCTTTCTGCTTGGAGAAATAACATTGGATAAGAGACCCATCCAGGGCCTCAAGGTATCACAGCATGGCGGGGGTTGGAAGGGATGGAAAGAACCTCTGGAGATAGAATAGAATAGAATAGAATAGATTGAATTAACCAGGTTGGAAAAGACCTTTGAGATCATCAAGTCCAACCTATCACCCAGCACCATCTAATCAACTAAACCATGGCACCAAGCACCCCATCCAGGCTCTTCCTAAACACCTCCAGTGATGGTGACTTCACCACCTCCCTGGGCAGCACATTCCCATGGCCAATCTCTCTGACTAGGAAGAACTTCTTCCTAACCTCCAGCCTGAGCCTCCCCTGGGGTCTCCATGTGTTTTTCTGCAAATTAAGGACTGCTGGGATTATTGAATAGGTTGCCCAGGGAGGCTGTGGATGCCTCCTCCACGGGGGTGTTCAAGGCCAGGCTGGATGAGGCCTTGAGCAGCTGAGTCTAGCTGAGAACCTGCCCAAGGTGGGAAGGTTGGAGCAGTTGATCTCTGAGGTCCTTTCCAACCCAAAGCATTCCATGACCTATGAATACTGCAGGCACATACAAAACTAGCTCTGCAGGCACAGCTGAGCAGGCTTTTGGTGCAGGTATCTACAGCCAGGGAGGGCTGTGAGAGAAGCTGGGTGACACCAAAGCAGAGGGATGCTTCAACTCTCCCACTGTCATTGAGCCCAGGCTGGTTAGCTCATCTCTGGCACTTAATGTCTGCCTGGGCTGCAGTCATCTCTCTGAGGGCAGCACAGGTTTGGCCATTGTAGATTAGAAGTCTGAATGAGAAATGAGGTTTGCATCACAGCCTGAGTGATCTAAAGTTTGATCTGAGAGCTCCCTGCCAGAAAAATGAATGCCCCAAGCTGTGGGAGCTGCCACGTGGTGCCTGAGTCACAAAGCTTCTCTGTTGAATCCAGTTGTCATTCCAAGCAGGTAAAGGTCATGGCTCGTGTTCCCTGTCTGCACTCCTCCAGCCACAGGGCTGGAGTGCTGGGGATTCTGAAAGAAATCTGGAATTTCACTTGCTCAGGGGTGAAACCCCTCAGTCCTGAGAGCTTAGGAAACACAGAGAGAAGGGAGGAGCAACAGCATTAGCCCCAAGTGTCCTAATTGGCTTAACCACAACAATTATTCCTAATAGCTTTTGTATTCATCAGTAATTTAGATCCTTTCTGATCCCCCTTTTTTTTGGGTGAACCATTTGTCCTGTCACTACACAGATGTGCTGTTTCCAGACCTTGAATATTTTCCTGGCTGAATTAAATCAGGGCAAAGTCCCCAGGGGGGCATTAAAAAAGGGGGGGTAGGGGGGAAGTGCAGAGCTGGTTTCTCATTTTCTCCTATTAGCTCATTTAAAACTTTGGCAAAGGAGGAAACTCAGCCAAATGTCAGTCCTGCCTCCTCTGCAACCCAGCTCCACAGCTCTGCTCTGATCCATTTCCCCTTTCAAGCTTTCCCTTTCTTAGCAGGACTTGCTCTCCCCAGCAAGATTTCCAGGCTGTTAAAATCGATTAAAGATGATGAGAGGATTCTTGTTAAAGCTGAGGGGGTTTCCCTTCCTCCTGCTTCTTGATGCAGGACTTCAAAAGCCTTCTGAAGGATGAGTCATGGAGCTAGAACTGCACAAACCTGGCCCAAAGCCCAATGTAAATGTCTTAATGAGCAGTGAGAGGTGAAGAGAATGCCATTAAATAGAGGGGATATGAAGTGGGGGATTCTGCTTTCCTTGCCTTAATTGATTCCAGTCACTAATAGATATGCTGGCAGTGTGTGCAGCCTGCTTGCTTGAAACCCCAAAAGCAGAAGAAAGGCTCTACAGAGTCCTCCACACGTGATTCATGCATGTGTCATACAGACACAAACCTCAAGCTGCCCCAGGGGAGGTTTAGGTTGGTTGGACACTGGGACAAGCTTCTTCCCTGCAAGGGCTCTCAAAGGCTAGAACAGGCTGCCCAGGGAGGTGGTGGAACCCCCATCCCTGGAGGGGTCTAAAAGACATAGAGATGTGGTGCAGGAGGCCATGGTTTGCCCCCAGCCCTGGCAGAGTGAGAGAATGGTTGGGCTTGATGATCTTAAAGGTCATTTCCAACCAAAGCAATGCTGTGGACAATAATTTACTAGACATGGCAGGGGGGTTGGAACTAGATGATCCTTGTGGTCCCTTCCAGCCCTGACTGATTCTATGATTCTATGATTTAACCTCTAAGGTTTGGGATTACTCTCTCCACATAGAGTCACTGAATTATTAAGGTTGGGAAAGACCTCTAAGATCATCAAGTCCAACATTCAACCCACCACCACCATGTCCTGAAGTGCCCTCCCAGGCAATCTTAATGTGACCCTTTCCTGTGTTTGCAGCTTTAACCTGCAGGGATGCAGACCCAGCTGGCTCAGGGGCAGCTCAGCTACAACAGAAAGGACTCATCTGGGGGGGTTCTGGTGACAGGGGCTGTGGAATAGAAACTTGGTTTGCAGGAGACAGAAGAGATGGGAAGAAGGAGGCAGGTGGGAGTGAGAACAAAAGGATTTCTTCTGTTGTGAAGCCTGTGTCTGGGTTTTATCTCTGCTCTCAACCACCAAACCACTTCTTGACATGAAGCCACTTAACCCAAACTTCTCAGGTGCTTTGTTTCCCTCTTGCATTCTGAGCTCAGGTCTTGACACCTTGTGGCCTGAGTTGCACAAGTGCTGGATCCTCAGCCACAGGGAGCTTATGAAGCACACCAAGTGCTCTGAAAACCCAAGCCTTAAGCACCTGGAGTTGGGTGCCTATAGTGTGTGAATGGCTCTCTGCCTGTCTCAGAACATCATTTGCATTCTGCACCATTCCCTTGTACCATAAAATAAATGAGGCAATGTTTGTGCAGCTCTCACACTACAGCGAGGAGCATCTCACACAACCCCAGGAGGAAATTAAGATTCTGTCCTCAGAGCTGGGTCTGAGTGACAAAGAGGAAGGAGGAGGTATTGAGTTAGCTCTTCACAAAGTGTGCTGAGGGAGGCAGGGCCTCTTGAAACAAAAATAGAGCTGGGATGATTTCATGTTTGCAGTGTATTGCACAGCCACAAAGCAGAGGGATGAGGATGCCACAAATCAGCAGAACTCAGACATTGCCCAAGTTTGCTTTCTTGCTTTGGCTCTTTTAAAACCTTTCTTAGAATCATAGAAGCAACAAGGTTGGAAAAGACCTCAGAGATCATCAAGTCCAACCTGTCACCCAACACCTCCTGGCTACTAAACCATGGCTCCAAGTGCCACATCCAATCCCCTCTTGAACACCTCCAGGGATGGTGACTCCACCACCTCCCTGGGCAGCACATTCCAATGGCTAACAGCTCTCTCTGGGAAGAACTTTCTCCTCACCTCCAGCCTAAACTTCCCCTGGCACAGCTTGAGACTGTGTCCCCTTGTTCTATTGGTGCTTGCCTGGGAGAAGAGCCCAATCCCCTCCTGGCCACAGCCTCCCTTCAGGGAGTTGTAGACAGCAATAAGCTCTCCCCTGAGCCTCCTCTTCTCCAGCCTTCCTTAAATGCCTCTGACACTGTACAAGGGGGGAAAAGAACCCAAACAACCCTGCAACCTGCATGTCCAAAAAGATGCTTTCCAATGGGGAGAGTGAATTTCTTACAGCTGAAAAATTACATAGAACTCATTAGTGAAGATGTAACCACATAGCCCCCAGACCGCCCAGGACAGCCAAGCTGATGGCAGCCATGCAATGGAAACAGGATCCAGAGCATTGTAGGTTAGGGTGATGAGCTGTGCTGAGTTAGGAAGAAGTTCTATATAGGGAGAGAGATTGCCCATTGAAATATGCTGCCCAGGGAGGTGGTGGAGTCGCCATCACTGGAGGTGTTCAGGAGGAGACTTGATAGGGTGCTTGGTGCCATGGGTTAGTTGTTTAGGTGGGGTGGATTGGTTGATGGGTTGGATGCAATGATCTTAAAGGTCTCTTCCAACCTGGTCTATTCTATTCTATTCTATTCTATTCTATTCTATTCTATTCTATTCTATTCTATTCTACTTCTATTCTATTCTATTCTATTCTATTCTATTCTATTCTATTCTATTCTATTCTATTCTATTCTATTCTATTCTATTCTATTCTATTCTATTCTATTCTATTCTATTCCAGCATCTGCCAAGGGTCAGGGCTGGGCTGGCCACCAGAGGAGTGCCAGAGGCTCTCCAGGAACCACTCTGCCTTCCCAAAGGGAAAAGAAAGGGAAGAAGGGAGAGAGGCTGCTGGGGTGGGAAAGAAAGTAACCCAGCTGAGGTGGAAGGAACAATGCCATGGAACAGAGACACAGAGACACAAAGTAGTGTGGAATCCAAGCCCTGATGGCAACCAGGGCACCATTGGCAGCACTGCTGCAGGGGGCAGGCACTGGGCAAGTCCCAGACTGGACTCCATGGCAGATGGGAACTGGATCAAGGAGCTGGATTCAGGAACACAGGGATGAGGATAGAAGGCAGAAGGGGCAGAGAGGAGATTCTGAGATGGATTGCTTGCAAAATCCAAGCCATCAGAGGAGTAGCTCCTCTGGTTTGTGTGGTGGGGTTGACTTCTTCATACTATTTACACCATAAGCTCTTTGCTTATTTAGGGGACTGTGCCAATCTGGAACCTTCACTGATGGAGCTAAGCCACAGCTGCCCCAAACCCAGAGTTTGGATCAGTGCTTTGGGCACAAGTGGCATCCACAGGACAGGCCCAAACTGCCAAGAATAAATCTGTTTCCTTAGGATGAGTTCAGAGCAGCAGCAAACACTGAATTTTTCATTTCCTACCCTTTCCTGGGGGGACTTCTGCAGGGAGATTTCCTTTGCTGAGCCCTCTGCAACTGTCTGCTCCCAGAAGAACAATGCTTGCTGAAGAGGGTTTCTATTATTGATCTGCTCAGCATAAAGCCTTTTCATCTTCACATCTGATTTTTCTTGTCTTTTTCTCCCCCCCTCCCCCCTCTGCTTTCCTCCTGCTCTGTGCTTAGTACACGGTGTGGACTGCCCTGTGGGTCACCTGGAATGTTTTCATTATCTGCTTCTATTTGGAAGTAGGAGGACTTTCTAAGGTAGGTCACTTCTCCTTCTTCAGGCTGAGGGGAGGGTGTTCTACCAGCAGGGCTCTCAGGTTATAGCTGGCTGGAAGCACAAAGGGAGGGTGGTGGTGTTTGAACACACAATTTGATCTTCAGAGCTCCCCCCTCCAATGGGAACTGGAGGCTTTGAGCTTGTCTGACAGCCAACAGCCATGGGTTTGAAGTGCCTAACTGCAATGAGTCTGAATTACAGCTGCCTTCTGAAGCACCATCTGGGGGGGTTGGGAAGGGGGGAGATGTTCAGTGGAAGAACTGAGGTTGGGTTTGATAGCTGCAAAGCAGGCAGTGTTCATCTGGGTTGGGTGTTTTTCAAGTGCACATTGAAACCTCCTCTGGATTTCTGAGTCTGCCTTCCAAGCAGCTAAGGAAAGTGACCAAGGAGGTTAATGCAGGAACTTGTTGAGCACATTGGGCTCATGGTGAGAATGTTCCTTCTTTATAAGCAAAGAAATACCCCCAACCAACCAAAACAACCCAGGAAGGAAGAATGTCAAAGAACAACACTTTCATTTCCATGTAGGTCACCAATTCCTTCCTCAAAGCTCTGCTTAGAGGGGAAATGTTGGCTGGAAGGGTTGAGACACGTGTCGTGTGTGTGCACCAGGTAGCACTTGCAGGTTGTCTTTGGCATTGTGTCTGCAGTCAGTTCCATACAGCACCTGCTGGGGGTTATCCTCTTGTTAGACACAGAAGATATTGATCTCTCTTTGCCACATTCACACTTCAGTCATCCCAAGCACAGAATGCCCACAGCAGGGTGGGCAGTGTGGAGAGGGTCAGGAAGAGGCCATGAAGATGATCAGAGGGTTGGAGAACATCTCCTGTGGGGACAGGCTGGGAGACCTTGGGCTGTTCAGGCTGGAGAAGAGAAGGCTCTGGGTGAGGCCTTAGAGCAGCCTTCCAGGACCTGAAGGGGGCTACAGGAAAGCTGGGGAGGGATTTTTGAGAAGGGCTTGGAGTGATGGGATGAAAGGGAATGGATTGAAGCTTGGGGAGGGGAGATTTTGACTGGAGACTAGGAAGAAGTTCTTCAGTATGAGGGTGGTGAGACACTGGAACAGGCTGCCCAGGGAGGCTGTGGATGCCTCCTCCCTGGAGGATCCCTTCATGTATTGGAAGGCAGCTCTAAGGTCTCCCTGGAGCCTTCTCTTCTCCAGGCTGAACACCCCCAACTCCCTCAGCCTGTGCTCACAGCAGAGCTGCTCCAGCCCCCTGATCATTTGCATGCTCTCCTCTGGATCCTCTCCATCCTCCCTGTGCTGATGGCTCCAGAGCTGGACATGGTTCTCCAGGTGAGGTCTCACCAGAGCAAGGCAGAGGGTCGGAACCACCTCCCTCAAGCTCCTGGGCACAGTGCTTTGGACACAGCCCAGGGTGTGACTGGCTGGGCTGCAAGGAGTTCTTGGATTTGTTGTTTTGGAAGAGATTTCTCCTTTTCAGGGGGAGAACAACCTCAGTTCTCTCTGCTGCTCCCCACCAGCCCTGTTCTCTACACTATCCACTAGCTTCCTTGCCCCTCTCTGCACCCTCTCCTGTCCCTCTCCAGACCCTCTCCTGCCCCTCTCTGCACCCTCTCCTGCCCTTCTCCAGACCCTCTCCTCCCCTCCTCCAGACCTTCTGCTATCCTTTTCAAGACCCTCTCCTGCCCTTCTCTGGACCCTTTCCTGCCCTTCTCCAGACTCTCTCCTGCCCTTCTCTGGACCCTCTCCTGCCCTTCTCCAGACCCTCTCCTGCCCCTCTCTGGACCCTTTCCTGCCGTTCTCTGGACCCTTTCCTGCCCTTCTCCAGACTCTCTCCTGCCCCTCTCTGGACCCTCTCCAGCAACTCAGTCTCTCGACAGGAGCCATCTCACCTTGTCTGTCTTGTGGGGGTTTTATTCCTTTCCTATTCCTAAGACATTCCTAAGTGCTTCTTATTTTTGCCACTTCAAAGGCAGGCTGCTGGATAAAAGGCTGCATTCAGCAAGGGGAAGGGAAAAAAAAAACCCCGAGCCATGTTCATGTCCAGCTGTGAAGAAACCTATTTGCACCAGATCTTTATCTCCAGCACACTTGTACAGTGTTTGACTTCAGAGTGATTCCTGCTGTTTGGGGACTGTTTTCATCTGCTTCCTGTCTGCCCTGAGTTGCAGCTGTGCTTTGCTTCAGGGTATCTTCCTTATGCCTTTGCACAGGAGCTGGCTGGGCTGACTGTTAGGTCTCCTAGGCACGGAGGCACTGTTTACATACCCTGCAAGCATTGGCACAGCCAGGCTTA
This sequence comes from Melanerpes formicivorus, assembly GCF_026170545.1. Classification (NCBI taxonomy): domain Eukaryota; kingdom Metazoa; phylum Chordata; class Aves; order Piciformes; family Picidae; genus Melanerpes; species Melanerpes formicivorus. The sequence goes on from NW_027142417.1 coordinate 1,576,261, forward strand.
AAGAGCCCTGCTGGGGAAAAGCCAAATTTCCTAACAGCCCCTTTTTAGTCTGTGCTCCTTGGCAGTTTTTGTCTGGTTTAGGTCTGCCTCCTGTGTGCTTTAGGAATCAGCTGGTGAGGAGTTGCAAAGATCCTTCATATATGAAGGAATCCTACAAGTAGATGATGATGAGGGGACCAAAACATCTCTCTTGTGAGGAAGGACTGAGAGAATTGGGGATTTTTAGTCCAGGAAAGAGAATAATGAGGGGAGGGAATGTTTAGAAGGGACTGTGGTGATGGGATGAGGGGCAGTGGTTTGAAGCTGGAGCAGGGCAGCTCTGGGCTGGACATCAGGAGGAAGTTCTGCACAGTGAGGGTGGTGAGACACTGGCACAGGCTGCCCAGGGAGATGGTTGAGGCCTCATCCCTGGAGACATTCAAAATCAGGCTTGATGTGGCCCTGGGCAGCCTGCTCTAGCTGGAGGTGTCCCTGCTGAGTGCAGGGGGCCTGCCCAAGATGACCTTTGAGTGTCCCTTCCAACCCAATGCAATCTGCCAGCGAGGTCTGTGTGAATGAGCCTGCACAGTGTGCCTGCTTTTACCACCTGTAACCTAGCAAGGAATAATTCATTGCAGTTTGTCCTGCTCCATCACATCACCAAGCCCAAGAGGAGTGTCATAAATAATCTTTCTGGCATGCTTTGTCTTTTAATTCAGTGCTTGTGTTGTGAGTCCCTTTGTTAGTGTGGAAAGAGGAACGTGCTCCTGCCCTGGAGTGTTGTGCCAAGAGTGAAACAAATTGGTGTGTCAAATGAGTGTGATTTAACAGCTGACAGGGCTGTGTTCTGCCTCTCCAACAGGATTATCACCCCCTTCTCCTTGTCTTTCCACTTGCCTTAATAGATTATTTTGGCAATTCATTGAGTGGTTGCTTGAGTCAGGTTTGACTGGAGACAGAAAGGAACCCAGGAGCTGCTGAGGTGCACTGAGAGAAGATATTGCTCAACAGCCACACACTGCACTGAGGCTGAACCAGAGCATTCCAGCTTTCAATACCTACAGGCTTTCCAGCTGCTCCTGCCTGGGCTGTTGGTGGAAACAACACTTAGAGGAGGGGGAAAACAAGCACACAAAGTAGGATTTCATGTGGGGGAAATGTTGTTTATGTTTCACAGTTCTTGGCTTTGTGCTGCTGGCTTTTGTCTTCCAGGCAGCTCTAGGTGTTTCAGCACTACCCAGAATGTCTAAGGGCAGCCATCTCCTGCAGCAAACCATCTGTGTGACGTGAATTTCATGGACTCAGACTGGGTTGGCTTGGAAGGGACCTTTAAAGGTCTTCTAATCCAACCCTCCTGCAGTCAGCAGGGACATCAGCTAGAGCAGGTTGCTCAGAGCCCCAGACAGCCTGACCTGGGGTGGTTCCAGGGATGGGGCATCCCCCACCTCTCTGGGCAGCCTGGGCCAGGGTCTCACCATCCTCACTGTGAAACATTCTCCTTTCTCTCCAGTCTGAATTCCCTCTTTTAGTTTCAAACCCTCACCCTTCGTCCTGCCACAACAGGCCCTGCTAAAAAGACTTCTTAAAAAAGCCTTTAAGCACTGAAAGGCTACCAGAGGGTCCCCCTGGAGCCTCCCCCAGGCCAAAAAACCACCAAATCTTTAATCTCTTCTGAGAAGGGCAACGAGGGTAGAATAGAATAGAGTAGAATAGAATAGAGTAGAATAGAATAGAGTAGACCAGACCAGGTTGGAAGAGACCTTCAAGATCATGGTGTCCAACCTGTCACCCAACACCATCTAATCAACTAAACCATGCAGTGAGTAGTGAGAGGTCTGGAGCACAGCCCTGTGAGGAGAGGCTGAGGGAGCTGAGGTTGCTTAGCCTGGAGAAGAGGAGGCTCAGAGGAGACCTTCTTGCTCTCTACAACTCCCTGAAGAGAGGTTGTAGCCAGGAGGGGGTTGGTCTCTTCTCCCAGGCAACCAGCACCAGAACAAGAGGACACAGTCTCAAGCTGTGCCAGGGGAGGTTTAGGCTGGAGGGTGAGGAGAAAGTTCTTCCCAGAGAGAGTTGTTAGCCATTGGAATGTGCTGCCCAGGGAGGTGGTGGAGTCCCCGTCCCTGGAGCTGTTCATAAAGGGATTGGATGTGGCACTTGGAGCCATGGTTTAGTAGCCATGAGGTGTTGGGTGATAGGTTGGACTTGATGATCTCTGAGGTCATTTCCAACTTGATTCTAGGATCAGTAGTCTGAGCTACCTGCAGTAGCAGGCAGCCTCAGAGCATTATTTTGACCTGGTGCTTGAAGGAAGGCCTGCTCACTTCTGTGCTTGCTGATTGAGTCCTAAAACACGTTATAGATCTCTGGGACCGGGCTGGACTCCCAGCCTTACATCTGTGGAGCAGAAGCTTTAAGATTTATATTTATCTAGTGAAAAGAGGAGAGGAAAAAAAAAAAAAGGCAGACTACAGGTTCCTGAAATCAATGACTCTCAAAATTGCCCAAACATTGAATGATAAGCATGAATAATTTAAGCCTGCTTTGTTAAACGTGCAGAAGTCAACTTCTCCTTGCAGCCAGCCTCAGTTGTAAATCGCCGGCAATTTGCTGTGCTTCTGGGAACCACAGGCAGCAATTTGCAGACAACATGAGGCCTGGTTCCTCTCCACAGCTGACATTTTCTTGATTTAAACTGTCATCCTGAAAAGCTGTTAACTGACAGCCGGAGTTTGGGATGAGGTTATAAAGTTTCCTGAAGGACTCCTGGGCGCTGGGGCTGAGCTGCGTTGCTGCTGGGCTAACGGGAGGGCACCGGCAGGCATCCCACCCCCGGTGGGGGCTGGAGGGGGGCATGCTAATGAGTGCTGGCCAGGCAAATTAGAGGTGATCTTTAGAGCCATTCCTCTGCTGCACTTGTTTCATTTGCTGCCCAGGGAGGTGGTGGAGTCACCATCCCTGGAGGTGTTCAGGAAGAGCCTGGATGAGGCCCTTGGTGCCATGGTTTAGTTGATCAGATGGTGCTGGGTGAGAGGTTGGACTCAATGATCTCAAAGGTCTCTTCCAACCTGGTCAATTCTATTCTGCTCTAATTCTCTTCTGGTGCATGGGGCTCTGCTGACACTTTGCACCTCAGAAACACAGCAACACGTTTCCAAAATCACACAGAATCAGCCAGGTTGGAAGAGACCTCCAAGATCATCCAGTCCAACCTATCACCCAACCCTAACTGATCAGCCAGACCATGGCACTAAGTGCCTCATCCAGTCCCTCCTTAAACACCTCCAGGGATGCTGACCCCACCCCCCTGGGCAGCCCATTCCAATGGGCAGTCTCTCTTTCTCTGTACAACTTCTTTCTAAGATCAAGCCTAAACTTCCCCCTGCACAGCTTGAGGCTGTGTCCTCTCCTTCCACCTCTGATTGCCTGGGAGAAGAGACCAACCCCCACCTGGCCACAACCTCCCTTCAAAATCACAGAAACATTCAGGCTGGAGCAGACCCCCAGGATCACCAACTCCAACCCAGATCCCTACTCTACAAGGTTCACCCCTAAACCATATTCCCAGGCACCACATCCAAACCACCTTTAAACACATCCAAGTTGGTGACTCCACCACCTCCCTGGGCAGCACATTGCAGTCCCTGACCACTCTTGATGGGAAAAATTGTTTCCTACTGTCCAGTCTAAGCCTACCCAGTGGCAGCTTGAGGCCATTCCCTCCTGTTCTGTCACTAATTACCTGTGAGAAGAGACCAGCAGCAGCCTCTCCACAACCTCCTTTCAGGGAGCTGTAGACAGGCAGGAGGTCTCCCCTCAGCCTCCTCTTTTTCACACTCACCATCCCCAGCTCCTTCAGTTGCTCTTCATCAGATTTATTCCCCAGGCTATTCCCCAGCTTCCTTGCCCTCCTCTGCCCTGGCTCCAGCACCTCCACATCTCTCTTGCACTGAGGTGCCCAAAACTGGACCCAACACTGGAGGTGAGTGCCAGGGGACAGTCATCTTCTTCCTTCAGAGCTATGGCAGAAATTCACAGAGTCACCGGTTGCATCACGTCGGAAGGGACCCTCAAAGGTCATCTTGGCCACCCCCACCCCTGCACTCAGCAGCCCTGCTACTGCCAGGACTGGGAAAAGAGTGGAAAACAAAAGTCCCTTTCATTTCCCCATTCATCTCAGAACCATTCTGCAGCAGTCAAGCTCCTGACAGACCTCCCCCTACCCAACGCCGGGCTGCATGAAGCAGCGCTCCTGGAGAGGCTGACATTTACATACTAGTTTTAGCTCAATGATTAAAGCAATGAAAGGTGCAGGCTCTCCATTTGAGAAGCACGAGATCCATTCACCTGAAAGGTCAGGAGGCAGAGGAAGGGGCTGAGGGCTGGGAGGTTGGGCACGAATTCCAGCGGGTTCCTCGGCATCGATCGCGGCCCTCGGCAGCCCTCATTTGTAGGCTGGGCAGCAGCTAGCATCTCCTTGCAGCCCATTTGTCTCCTTTTGTTTCTTGATTAATATCACAGACTGGAAAAACCTGGGCTAATGAAATGGGCCTGTTAATTAGATCAGTCCTCAGCAGTAAGGTTTGGATCTCTTGGCTTGGTTTTGGTGGTGGTTGGTTGTTTTTCACCCCCCCAGCCCAGTCCCTGGCAGCCTTGTTAGGAATTCTGCTGCTTTGCTTGTTGCAGCTTTGCCAGGACTTGAAGGGGTTTTAATGTATTCATGTAAGGAATATTTACCTGTGTGTATGTATAGATGTGAACCTATTTATGGCAGGAGGGATGAACACCTTCTCTGCTTGTTAGCCTTGATTAATGTAAGGTTGCAGAGGAACCAAACCCTGATGTCACAGGTTTTATTGTTGCCTGGATGTCTTTCCCCACAAGGGTGGTGAGAGCCTGGCACAGGTTGCCCAGGGAGGTGGTGGTGGAAGCCTCATCCCTGGAGGGTTTTAAGGCTAGCCTGGATGTGGCTGTGAGCAACCTGCTGTAGTGTGAGGTGTCCCTGCCCATGGCAGGGGGTTGGAACTGGCTGAGCCTTGAGGTCCCTTCCAACCCTGACAATTCTCTGATTTTCCTTAACATCTTAGATGGGGGAAAAGAAGTATTTTTTATTGTTGTTGTTGCTATTATTGTTGTTGTTATCACCATTATAATCATCATTATCACCATCATCATTATCACCACCATCACTATCACCATCATCATTATCACCACCACCATCATCATTATCACCACCATCATTATCACCATCATAATTATCACCACCACCATCATCATTATCACCATCATCATAATCATTGTTAATTTTAAACCTAGAATCATAGAGTGGCTTAGGTTGGATTGCACCTCAGAGATCATCTCCTCCAACCATGGAGAGGGCCACCTCTCATAGCCAAAGGAAATGAGGGCAGAGAGGACACTGGTGAAATATGGACTGAGAGTTCTCAGGGAGTGTTTGGTGGGGAAGGTATTTCTGTGAGGTGGAAATTGATTGTGTGGTTTCATGTTCATAGGATCACAGAATGTTAGGGCTTGGGAGGGACCTCGAAAGCTCATCCAGTCCAACATCCCTGCCAGAGCAGGACCAGCCAGGGCAGGTCACACAGGAACACATCCAGGTGGATTTTGAAAGTCTCCAGAGAAAGACTCCACAACCTCTCTGGGCAGCCTGCTCCAGGGCTCCAGCAGCCTCACACCAAAGAAGTTTCTCCTCCTGTTCAGATGGAACCTCCTGGGTTCCAATTTGTGCTCGTTGCCCCTTGTCCTGTCACAGGGCACCACTGATAAGAGTCTGGCCCCAGCCTCTTGGCCTCTATTGATCAGCATTGATCAGATCCAGGCTAAACATCCCCAGGTCCCTCAGCCTCTACTCCAGAAGAGTTTTTGTTCATTGTTGAGCTCTGGAGAAGTTGTGACATCAGTAATGAAATCCCACCTAGGCTGACCTCTCATCCTGTGTCCTGTGTGCAGCCCCTGTGTTCACAGCCTCAGTCCCATAGCCTCCTTCCATTTACATCCTTGAGGTGACTAAAGCAAGAGGAGCTTTATTTGAGCACACCTCCCTTTTGTGTGTGTGTGAATTCTATTCCTAGCTGAGAAGTGTAAGTCAGAAACCAGGAGTGGATTTATTAGCAGGGCTGGGGGAAGTGATCCCTCTCTCGTGTTAAGGTCAGCAAATGTTTTCAGATGATGAAATGTTATTGCCCATTGTGGATCTCCCCTGGGGCAGATGGATGTAGGCAGGTGCTGCAGGCATCACTGTTCACACACACTGAGGACAAATGAGCACTTAAATTGTCACATTTTCCACCCCCCCCCTGCTCCTTTCTGAGCTGTTGTGATCTTCCTCCAGGAGGTACCCAGGCTGCTGTGTTATTTTAAGGTAACCTGGAAGGGGGAGAAAATATTGTTGGGCCCTGAAGGTCTTCTAAATGCACTGCTCAGAATAAAGGCAGCTGCTGGCAAAAGCTTCAGTGCAGTCTGTGGATAACCTTGCACAGCCTTTGACCTCAGCTGAACTCGAAGCTAAACATTACACCTATCAGCTGCAGTGATGAAATGAGCTCCTGACTCTTCTTCTGAGCAGCTAAAGAATGGGTTGCTCTGCTTTGCTTCCATTTTCTGAGCAACACAGATTCATGGACTGCTTTAGGTCGGGAGGGGTCTTAAAGAGCATCTTGTTCCAACCCGCTTCCTCCATGGGCAGGCACAGCTTCCCCTAGTCCAGCTTGCTCAAGGTCCCAGCCAACCTGGCCTTGAGCACTCCCAAGTTGGAGCCTCCACATCCTCCCTGAGCAACCTGTTCCAGTGTCTCCTCATGGGGAAGAATTTCTTCCTCCTGGGTGTCTCAGGTGGGAATGATTCCCTGCTACCCAGGGAAGAATCCAAACCCACTCGAGGGCTCTCCTCATCCTCACAACCAAACCCAACCAGCAGAAATCGTGGGGGCAGATTCTGCTTCCCCACCCCTGCCCCCAGACACCTGTCAGGTTCCAGTGTGAAAATCTTCTCCTCTTGGTTTCTGTGCACAAAAGGCTTTTGCTTCACAGCAGAGCTAGGTATGGGCTGCAGATGCTACCACACAGCAGCATCCTCAACCCATCCAAAACTTCCCCACAGCTTCTGGGACGTGTTAGGAGGGTCTGGAAGCGACTTGGCTCTCCCAAGCCTTGCTGCCCACCCTTCCATCCTTGTCTCTGGAGCTGGGAGATCTATTGCTGCCCCATCTTGACACCATCAAGCCCCATCCTGACACTACCAGGATGAGGGAAGGACTCCCAGAGCACCAAGAAGATGATGATGAAGAAGGATTGAAAGCATCACCTCCCTCAAAGCTGAGACTTAAATAGCTTTGTAGCTGCCACAGCAGATACTGCACACTGGTTTGACCTGGGATGATTTCCACCTCTCTGCTGTACATTTCACATCACCTTTTTTTTTTCTGCCCATGCACTTAAAGCAAACATTAGGACTCAGAAAACTTTAATAGCATCTCCTGCTTGGCTCCCCAAATAACTTTGCTAATTGAAAGCTTCGTCTCAGTGGCATTTCTCCTGCTGTCTATAATAAATCTTGACAGATTTCACAGTTCCTGTCTTTCCTCCATTACTTTCCCACCACCCCCCCCCAGGGTTTTCTGTGGAGTTTTCTGCTTTTCAAGCACACTACAACACAGCCAGGCTGTAGGATAAATCACAGGATGGTTTGAGTTGGAAGGGACCTCCAAAGGCCACCTAGAGCAACCCAGCTGCAGTCAGCAGGGATGTTCTCCGCTACAGCAGCTTGCTCAGAGCCTTGGTGAGCCACACCTTGAATGTCCCCAAGGATGGGGCCTCAATGATGTCCCTGTTCTTTTACCCTCATGGTAAAGACTCTGACAACTCAATCAGTCGTGTCCCCCACCACAAGAGGTGCATCCAGTTGGTATTTCCTTAGCCAGCCAAAGGAAGCAAATAGCTCACAGCAGGAGCACAAAACATCTAGGAGCAACTCCTGTTAAGGACAAGTCCATTTTCTGAGCTCACAGGTATAAAAGGCTTGGGTTAAGGCAAGTGGGCATGGAAGCCTTTTTGCCTTTATCCTGAGGAGCTGAAGGTTGAAGAGGAAGGACTGGCAGAGCCAAAAGTGCTCTGGGTGATGTTCTTGTGTTCTCCCTCCCATCCCTCCATCTTGCTTTTAGATCTTGGACATGGGAGCCACCTATCAAATCTAATACCTCCAATGCTGGAGGCTCAGATTTTCCCTCCAAATGATCCAGCCTGGCTCCCAGTTTGAGCCTGTCCAGGTAGAAAACTATGAGAGTCTTCCAAAGTTCTGACAGGGTTGTCCTAAGACCCTGAGCACTACAGAGCTCTGAGCAACTCATTCTGACCTCATAGCTGGCCCTGCAAAGGGCAGGAGGTTGGGACAGAGGACACTTGGGGTCCTTTTCAACCTGAGGTGTAGCCTATGATCCCTTAGCTCACCTGGCATTGCAGTTTCTGTTCCTTGCAGTCTGCTTAACAAACTTTCTGTGTGGTGCCTCAGTGGCTCTTCACGTTGCCTCTTGCCTCTTCAGCTGTTTGGAGCAAGAGCCCAGCGTTAATGTCAGTGGTGTCCCCCAGGGATCAGTGCTGGGCCCTGTCCTCTTCAACATATTTGTTGATGATCTGGATGAAGGGGTAGAGTCAGTCATCAGCAAGTTTGCAGATGACACAAAGTTAGGGGCAGATGTTAGTCAATTAGAGGGTAGAAAGGCTCTGCAGAGGGACCTCGACCGACTGGAAAGATGGGCAGAGTCCAATGGGATGGCTTTCAACAAGTCCAAGTGCCGAGTGCTGCACTTTGGCTATGGCAATCCCATGCAGAGGTATAGGCTGGGGTCGGAGTGGCTGGAGAGCTCCCAGACAGAGAGGGACCTGGGTGTGCTGATCGACAGCCACCTGAATATGAGCCAGCAGTGTGCTCAGGTGGCCAGGAGGGCCAATAGCATTCTGGCCTGCATTAGAAATAGTGTGGCCAGCAGGAGCAGGGAGGTCATAGTGCCCCTGTACTCTGCTCTGGTTAGGCCGCACCTTGAGTACTGTGTCCAGTTCTGGGCTCCTCAGTTTAAGAAGGACATTGAGACACTTGAGCGTGTCCAGAGAAGGGCAACAAGGCTGGTGAGAGGCCTTGAACACAAGCCCTATGAGGAGAGGCTGAGGGAGCTGGGGTTGTTTAGCCTGGAGAAGAGGAGGCTCAGGGGTGACCTTATTGCCCTCTACAACTACCTGAAGGGTGGTTGTAGCCAGGAGGGAGTTGGCCTCTTCTCCCAGGCAACCAGCACCAGAACAAGGGGACACAGTCTCAAGCTGCGCCAGGGGAGGTTCAGACTCGAGGTGAGGAGGAAGTTCTTCACCGAGCGAGTCATTCGGCATTGGAACGGGTTGCCCAGGGAGGTGGTTGAGTCATCGACCCTGGAGGCGTTCAAGGGGAGATTGGACGTGGCACTTGGTGCCATGGTCTAGTCATGGGGTCTGCGGTGTCAGGTTGGACTCGATGATCCTCGAGGTCCTTTCCAACCTGGGTGATACTGTGATACTGTGATACTGTGATACTGTGATAATGACCCTGTTTAGGAGGATGCCTCCTGCTGTGTGGTACCAGCTGGGCTTCCTGCAGACTCTGTTGTGCACATTTCTCTACATCATGGAGGAGCAGAGCCATCTGTGATTTTAGCTTTCTGCTGCTCAGCTCTAAATGCTCCCAGGAGAAAGAAAAATAATAATAAACCAAGAAAAAGCAGAGCCTGGCTGAGGCCTGCAAGATTTCCCTTGCAGCAAGCTGAGATGATAGGAGAATCCTGTCCCCAGTGGCACAGACACATCTAGGGGAAGCTGCTTCTCATTCCTTTTGATTAAAGCTTCAAATCAATTCCTTGGTTTGTGGCTTGCTTTGTCTCTCAGCACTGGAGTGCAGTGTTTTGCTCAGACTCTCATTAAGCCAGTCCCCACACAATGGGCAGAGCCCAGCTGCTGTGTCTGGACAGGATGGTGTGCAATAAGGTGCACTGCCTGCAGCCACCAGCCAGTATCCAGCAGCTCCTCTTGGGCACAGCTACTGCAGTGCTTCTAGGGAAAAAGAGAAGAGGTTGTTCTGAGGGTGCTGTCAGACCTCCTTGCTCCTCACAGCCCTGCTGCCCCATTTAGCAAGGCCACCTTCACAGCTGGATGCCAAGAGCTGTTCATGAGTCAGAGCATGGCAGGCTGCTTGTGTCTGCTCCTCAGCACAAGGTGAAGCAGCTGCTCCCAACTCTCGACCTGAACAGCCACAACTTGTCCTTAAGCACTACAAAGCCTCAGTAAGAGCTTTTCCCCCCAAACCTGGCTCCTTAATGGCTGTCTCCATCAAGGGGCCCAGAGGTGACTGAGGCAGTGCTGCCCAGCTGCTGGCTCTTTGCTGTGAGGGTGCTGGAGCCCTGGAGCAGGCTGCCCACAGAGGTTGTGCAGTCTCCTTCTCTGGAGAGCTTCCAAACCCTGGACATGGTGATCCTGGACAAGCTGCTGTGGGTGATCCTCCTCTAGCAGGGATGTTGGAATGGATGACCTGCAGAAGTCTTCTCCAGCCCCCAGCATTCTGTGTTCTGCAGAGAACAGTGAAAGAGTGCTCAGGGATTGGAACAGGCTGCCCAGGGAGGCTCTGGAGTCACCATCCCTGAAATGTGTGGCCATGGCACTTTGGGACGTGGTTTAATGCCCCAGGTGGTGTTAGGCTGACTGCTCACAGAGGCAGAGAATGGCTTAGGTTGGAAAGGGCCCTTAAAGATCTTCCAGTTCCAGCTCTCCTGCCATGGGCAGCAACACCTTCCACTAGACCAGGACACTCCACAGCTCATCCAACCTGGCCTTGGAGCTGATGATCCTTGGAGGTCTCTCCCAACCCAAACAATTCTCTGACTCAGTGAGTCTGTAAGTTCAGTTGCTGGCTGGTGGAAGTCAGAAGGAGCTGGTGTCCTCCAAACCAACCAAACAAAGCCCAAGTAAATAACAGACACTGCTATTCTGGGGGCTTCTGAAGCATTCATGAGGTTTGCAGGAGCGATTGTTGCTCTACAGAAACCACAGCAATTTATTGTTGCTAATTAGTCTCTTGGCACCACACGCATTTGAGATTAATTGGAGTGTCTGTACTCAGTAAGGAGGTCCCAGGTAGCTTACACTGAGTGACAACAGCTTTTCCTTTGTCTGGAAGATTGCCCCTGGAAAGCTTGTCAACAGGGGCAGGAGCTCTTGGCAGCCAAACCTTGGGAAGTTTGACTCGAGGCAGTGGCTACCAAGTTGCCATAAAAAGATCAGAGAGCTCCAGCAGTGAACAGCAGCAATGAACCAACCACAGGAACCCTGCCAGGGAGGTAGGACGTGCACAGAAATGGATGTTGGGGCTCCTATGTGGTGTGGCCTTCCAGCATCTGCAGGGGGCTACAAGAAAGCTGGGCAGGGACTTTTGAGGGTGTCAGAGAGTGATAGGACTGGGGGGATGGAGCAAACCTGGAAGTGAGTAGATTCAGATTGGATGTGAGGAGAAGTTCTTCCCCATGAGGGTGGTGAGAGCCTGGCACAGGTTGCCCAGGGAGGTGGTGGAAGCCTCCTGCCTGGAGGTGTTTGCAGCCAGGCTGGATGTGGCTGTGAGCAACCTGCTGTAGTGTGAGGTGTCCCTGCCCATGGCAGGGGGTGGGACCTGGGTGATCCTTGAAGTCCCTTCCAGCCTAAACAATTCTATGATTCCATGCAAGCAGAGCCCTGGTTCCTCAGTGCGGTGCAACACCACGAATCAAACCTGCAGCAGCCCTGCCAGCATTTGTTTGGATCACCAGTTTGCTACTGCAAACTCAGTCATTGTAGGATGGATGCTGGGAGGAGCAATCCTTTCATTCCACCTTGGAAAGCTGTGAGGAAACAATAGGAGGTGTGGGAGACAGAGAGGATTCTGTTGGGGTGTGCTGCAAGAGTTTCTCAGAGATGCTTTGGTCTCCTTCTGTGCCCAGGTTTCTGCTCCTCTGGCAGCTGGCCTGGCTCTGCAGTTCACTTCAAAACGAGAGCTTTGTGTCACTCTGTCTTGGCTGCATTTATCAAGTAGGGCTGATAAAGGAGCACATCCTGCAGACAAAAGGGCCAATGGCATTTCAACTCCGCCATCAGCTAGAAAGGTTGAACCAGATGCTCCTTGGGGTCCCTTCCAACCTGGCATTCCATCTGGGACATGGTTTGATGGGCACAGTGGTGTCGGCTTGACTGCTGGGCTCGATGACAGTTTTAGAGGCCTTTTTTCCAGGGTTTGTGATTCTCTGCTTCTCTGCTGTTGTTTTCAGCAGTCCTTTTCTCTCCCAGGATGAGCTCTTACTCCTCCTGGCACTTACAGGTTTCTATGTGAGAGCACAGACAGTGCAGCCTGGAGGTCACTGCATTTGATCAGGTCTATTGCTTCACTCCTTCTGCTCCAGCACAAGTGGCAATTAGCACATCCTATTGTTCCACCGGGGTGAGAGGCCTCCCAGGCATGAAGTACAGCTGAGCACAGCCAGCTTGCATTAAAATTAGGGTCTGAGCAATTAAACCTTACCTTATCTTCCCTCCCTCCTTGGAAACACTCTAGGAGTGCTGCTGGAGTGTTTGAAACCAATGCTTTGAAGTAGCTCCAAGTGTCTCTGCTGTGGGATAGCTTTGCTGTTCACAGGCACCCTTGGGGGGCCCTTCCAGCCTGGCATTCTGTGATACCAGAGAGCCTCCCTGAAGAAAGCAAGCCATCCTTTTGGAGAGCCACCAATGTTTGCAGCCACTTGGTGCCACAGTTTAATGAGTGGCAGGTTTGCAGGACACATAGATTGGGATTTTGGACGTGGATTGTGTGTGTCCACAGCGTGCTGGCAGCTGCTCCTCTGTTTGTTTGCTCATCCCTTCTGGAAGAGTGTTGGAAAACAGAGATTTCTGTGGCTCAGCTACACAGATGGCATTGCTTGCCTTTAAATTGACAATCTTTGCTCTCCGTGGGAAGGAAAGGTCTCTGCTTTGGCAGGGACTTGATGATCTCCAGAGGTCCTTTCCAAGCCCTACCATTCTATGACTCCAGTAGGAGAGCCTCATAGATTCACAGACTGGTTTGAGTTGGAAGGGACCTTCAAGATCATCCAGTTCCAGCCCCCTGCCGTGGGCAGGGACACCTCCACCAGCCCAGCTTGCTCAAGGCCTCATCCAACCTGACCCTGAGGGAGGAGGCAGCCACAACCTCCTCGGGCAACCTGTTCCAGTGTCTCCTTACCCTCACCCTCAAGAATTCCTTCCTAATCTCCAGTCTCAATGGAGCTTAAAGCCTCATCTCCTTGTCTTAATGGAGCCTTGGAACCAGCAGTCAGCAAAAGCTCACAGCACCCAATCAGATGGATGTTTTGCAGCTCATCTCCATTTGAATACCTTCCCTGATTTCCCAGCAGCACCTGCTGAAGAAAAGGGAATTAAAGGAGGGGAAAAAAAACCACCAAGAAGGGGGGAAAAAGGGAAAAGTGTTTGAAAAGAAAGGGAATAGATTTGCAAGCTTAATTTCCCTGGGGAGAAGAGAGCTTTTCAGAGCACCTTTGATATGTTTCTCCCTTCTTTGTGTAACCTGTAAGTTTAATTTTGGTTCGTGGTGTTGCTGGAGTGTTTCTCTCTTTTGATTGCACGCTCATTTGCATGACAGAAGAAGTTCCACTTCTCCTTTCAAGATCCTTCCAGAATAGCCCCCCCCAAAAAAAGGATCCCAGGCAGTAAAGTGAGCATTTAGAAACTGCCTCCCCTTTGCAGTAGTTTGGGGATGGAATCTGCTGTGATCTCCAAGTGGTCTGAGCAGGCAGCTCTCCTGTTTTCAGCAGGCTGTGTGACACATCCCTACTTCCAGGGTGGTTCCCTGAGTGGAGCCTGCATTTCTCGTGGAAAGCATCAGCCCAGAGGTGAAGTTTTTGTTCCTCCACGTGGAAGAGATCTGTGCAACACATTCTCTCCAAACCCAAGCAGATGTTTGTGCTGCTCAGCACCTCTTCTGAAAGGGTTTTTTGTGTCCTGCCACCCATCTTGCAGCTGAGGTGATTGTGAAGCTGGGAGTGAAGGGACTTGGAAAAGTTAGACTCAGCTGCTGGAGGCTTCATCTAACCTGGCCTTGAACACCCCTGGGGAGCAGGCATCCACAGCCTCCCTGGGCAGCCTGTTCCAGAGTCTCACCACCCTTGCACTGAAGAACTTCTTCCCAAGCTCCAGTCTAACCCTGCTCTCCCTCAGCTTCAAACCATTCCCTCTTGTCCTGCTTCTAGACACCCTCAGGAAAAATCTCTCTGCAGCCTTCCTGCAGGATCCCTTCAGGTCCTGGCAGGCAGCTCTGAGGTCCCCCTGGAGTCTTCTCCTCTCCAGGCTGAACACCCCCAGCTCCCTCAGCCTGTGCTCACAGCAGAGCTGCTCCAGCCCTTGGATCATCTTTGTGGCCTCCTCTGGACTCACTCCAACAGCTCTGAGTCCTTCTCATGAGGAGGACACAGTAAAAGTAGCAAGTACCATCGTGTCCTTTCCACTAGCAAACATTTCTCCCTGGGCAGGTTTCTCTGTTACTTTGAGTGTTGTTATACTTAGAAACACATCCCACTGCCCACAGAAACAACAAGAAAGGGAGAAAACCCTCCAAAGGAAATCCAATTCTTCTGTTCCAGTTCATTTTGAGCAAGGACTTGTCCTGGGCTGTGCTCAATGTGCTGAGACCTTAGGAGCCAAGTGCCTGACTTGGCTCTGAAAGGACTGCAAGCTGACTGATGAGGTGAAGGAACTGTTGGCACCGTGCAGCCATTCCCTGCTGCTGGTGTGCAGAGAATGAGGTTTTCCTTCCTTTTGCTCACTTCCCAGGTGGATGATTGGGTTAATTTGACTTAATGATGCATTGCAGCACAGATTCCTTCTCCATGCAGCAGCAAACAGCTTCCCCCTGAGAAAGGGAGGTTGAGGTATGGGCTGCTGGAGAAAATGAGCAGCCCTGGGAGGAGCATGCCCCTCCCAAAGCCATCACACACCCCTGGCTCAGTGCTTGGCACCTTCTGAGCAGGGTTTAATGGTGCATTTGATCAGGGAGAGGTAGGATCTTTCTGCTTGAGTAAGTGGGAGTTGTTTATGCTTAGATGAGCACAGGGCCCATTGAGCGATGCCAGCACCAGCAAAAACCTCTCCTGTGTCCACAGGGTGTGCTTGGGAAATGTCAGCTGAAGGCAGCAAGGGGCTGATGCCTAAGTTAACATTTGGCTAAGGTCTTTGAAATGGCTGCAAAGAGCAGCTCTGTGACAGCATGGAAGTGTGGTCCTGATCATTGCTTCCAAGGTGTTGGATCATTCCCCTCCACCCTGGGAAAGCAAGTGGTATTCCCCCTGGAGGGCAGCTGTTGCATCTGGCACTCTGCTGTTCACAGGTAGTGTAAATAAAAGTGCTCCTTTCTTCCTTACTTTTTTTTTCCCCTAAAGCTATTTGTGGTGAAGGTTTCCAGGCCCTGATATAGGGGAAAAAGTAAACTGAAATAGGAACCTGAGCACGGAACGTGTCCAGAGAAGGGCAGCAGAGCTGGGGAGGGGTCTGGAGAACAGGGCTGGAGAGGAGCAGCTGAAGGAGCTGGGGGTGTTTAGTCTGGAGAAGAGGAGGCTGAGAGGAGACCTCATTGCTCTCTGCAGCTCCCTGAAAGGAGCCTGGTGTGAGGTGGGAGTTGGTCTCAGGTGATAGGAGGAGAGGAAGTGGCCTGAAATTGTGCCAGGGGAGGGTTAGGTTGGAGATGAGGAACAATTTCTTTGCTGCAAGAGTGGTCAGGGGTTGGCACAGGCTGCCCAGGGAGGTGGTGGAGTCCTCATCCCTGGAGGTGTTCCAGAAAGCTGTGGCCATGGCACTTGGGGCCAAGGTTTAGTGGCCATGGTGGGGTTGGGCTGCTGGTTGGACTGGGTGATCTGAGGGCTTTTCCTCTGTGACTCTGAGAAAGGAGCTCTGTAACCACTGCTCCTCCAGACACACAATAAAGATATTACTTGGCCTGAAATTGTTGTTTAGTACTCCTGAAACCCTTAGTTCAAGAGAGACTCTTATTTCCCCTGGACCCAATTCATCTCTGCTCTCTGAATGAGAAACAAGAGCTGGGTCTCTGAAACAATTGCTGTTGTGGCAGCCTCAAATTGCACCGTGGTGCTGCTGAGTCCTGGTGGAGCAGGATGTGCTCACAGCCTGCTTGGCTTTAGTGATTGTCTCTGCTGCTCTGTGCTGAGCACTGCAACAGAGCTCAAGGAGTTCCAATAGGATTTCTAGCATCATCATCACCATCATCATCATCATCATCATCATCATCATCATCATCATCATCATCATCATCATCATCATCATCATCTGTTGTTGTTATTAACATGCTATTATTATTATTTATTATTAATGCTACCTACATTCTCTTTGTGTCTTTTCACCTCTGGCCTCTAAATATGCAATATTGCCAGAAGAAGAAACTGAAATGATTTAGTTCTTCCTCTGTTGGTAATGATCTGCTTGCTTCAATCTCCTCAGCCAATGGACCTGATGGAGCAGGTCCAGAGGAGGCCACAAAGGTGGTCAACCCAGGCTGAGGGAGCTGGGGTTGTTTAGCACGAAGAAGAGAAGGCTCCAGTCCATTAGAGGGGGAGCTTAATTAAGTTCAACCAGGGCAAGTGCTGGGTCCTGCATCTAAGGAGGAACAACCACCTGCACCAGGGCAGGTGAGGGGTGACCTGCTGGGAAGCAGCTCTGTGGAAAAGGACCTGGGAGTGCTGGTGGACAGCACCATGAGCCAGGGTCACCATGAGCCAGGGTCACCATGAGCCAGGGTCACCATGAGCCAGCAATGTGCCCTTGTGGCCAAGACTGCCAATGGTCTGGGATGCCTAAGGGAGAGTGTGGTCAGCAGGTCATGGGAGGTTCTCTTTCTCCTCTACTCTGTCCCCTGTAAGCATTGTGTCCAGTTCTGGGCTCCCCAGCTCAACAGAGACAGGAGGCTCCATCTGAGAACGAGGAAGAACTTTGGTGTGAGGCTGCTGGAGCCCTGGACCAGCAGGCTGCCCAGAGAGGTTGTGGAGTCTCTCTCTGGAGAGCTTCCGACTCCCCCTGACCATTGTGCTCCTGGGCAGGCTGCTGTGGGTGCCCTGCTGGAGCAGGGGGGTTGGAGTGGATGATCTCCAGAGGTCAATTCCAACCCCCACCCTGCTGGGATTCAGTGATTCTGTTCCTGATAGAAACAATGCTGAGACCCACAGGTGTCTGCTTGAGGTGGAGAAACAAGTTCAGATCAACAGTACCTGAGTGGCTCCAAGACAGGAGCACAAATAATCTCCTCCTCTGCTGCAGCAAGCAAAGGGTGGTGCTTCAGGAGGGGTGCTTCAGGAGGGGTGCTTCAGGAGGGGTGTTTCAGGAGGGGTGCTTCAGGAGGGGTGCTTCAGGAGGGGTGTTCCAGGAGGGGTGCTTCAGGAGGGGTGTTCCAGGAGGGGTGCTTCAGGAGGGGTGTTTCAGGAGGGGTGTTTCAGGAGGGGTGCTTCAGGAGGGGTGTTCCAGGAGGGGTGCTTCAGGAGGGGTGCTCCAGGAGGAGTGTTTCAGGAGGGGTGTTCCAGGAGGGGTGCTTCAGGAGGGGTGTTTCAGGAGGGGTGTTCCAGGAGGGGTGTTCCAGGAGGGGTGCTTCAGGAGGGGTGCTTCAGGAGGGGTGTTCCAGGAGGGGTGTTCCAGGAGGGGTGCTTCAGGAGGGGTGCTTCAGGAGGGGTGCTTCAGGAGGGGTGTTTCAGGAGGGGTGCTTCAGGAGGGGTGCTTCAGAAGGGGTGCTTCAGGAGTGGTGTTCCAGGAGGGGTGTTCCAGGAGGGGTGTTTCAGGAGGGGTGCTTCAGAAGGGGTGCTTCAGGAGGGGTGTTTCAGGAGGGGTGTTTCAGGAGGGGTGTTTCAGGAGGGGTGTTCCAGGAGTGGTGTTCCAGGAGTGGTCAGAGCCATCAGGACAAGAGTGTGACCATGACATTTGGCAGGTATAAATACACATGGATGAGATAAGGCTCAGATGTCCCAGATCTCTCCCAGCTGAGGTTGCCTCTGTCAGCCTGCCAGGAGCCCAGCTGGAAGGTCGTAATATACACACTAAAAGCAAACAGATTGCTCTTGGCTTTGCAATTCTTCATCCTCAAATGGAGTCTGAGACCTCAGCTCTGTTTCAGAGGTGAGAAGCATGACAGGGACCATAGCTCTGGTGGTTCCTTTGCTGGTATGAGCCCAGAGTCAAACAGCTTCCCCCCAGAGAGGCACAAGAAAAGAAAAACGAGCCAAGTGTATCGGGGAGGAATGTTCTGTGTCAGCTCTTGCATCCAGCCAGCCAGTCACACAGTCACAGAATGGTTTGGGATGGAAGAGACCTTCAAGATCAGCCAGTTCCAACCCCGCCACCATGGACAGCGACACCTCCCACCGGCCCAGCTTGCTCCAGGGCTTGAGCCCCTCCAGGGAGGAGGCAGCCACAACCTCCCTGGGCAACCTGTGCCAGTGCCTCCCCACCCTCACTGCAAAGAATTTCTTCCTAGACTAGGGGCTGTCTAAGGTCTCTTCCAACCCAAACCCTCCTGTGACTGAAGCTAGGAGTCCCTGGTTCCAAAGGGGGCTGCCAAGGGCTCTGCAGCCCCAGTGAATTGCTCAGGATGCCAAAGAAAAAGTGCTGCCCATGGAATTATTAAACATTTCTCCTTTTTTTTTGGTCATATTTATAGATGCATGGAGAAATAAAATGGGGAAGGGAAAATTCCCTCAAGTGCTTTGACTGGAAAAGCTCTAATTCCTCTGGAATTTGGTTCTGCAGTTCCTTATTGCAGTAGCCATTTAGGGAGCTCATCTGCATAAATCTCATCTTTGCCACTGTTGATTAGATAAAAATGCTGCTGGTGACTTCAAAGTGTAGCTGATTGCTTGCAGATGACATCTCCATCCTTCTGTATTTATGGATCTGAGAGCTTCAGGCTGCTGGAAGAGCCTTACAGGAGGTGCAGGCATCCACAAAGGGAGATTCAGAGTCACAGACTGCACAGGGTTGGAAGGGACCCCCAAAGGTCATCTTGGGCACCCCCCTTGCGCTCAGCAGGGACACCTCCAGCTAGAGCAGGCTGCCCAGGGCCACAGCAAGCCTGATTTTGAATGTCTCCAGGGATGGGACCTCAACCACATCCCTGGGCAGCCTGTGCCAGTGTCTCACCCCCCACACTGTGCAGAATTCCCTCCTGATGTCCAGCCCAGAGCTGCCCTGCTCCAGTTTCAAATCACAGCCCCTCGTCCTGTCACTCCAAGCCCTTCTGGACAGTCCCTCCCCAGCCTTCCTTAGATCCTCCTCAGCTACTGAAGTGTAGTCACTTAGATGGAGTCCTCTTTGATGTCAGAGCTGCTTCTCCATTTCCCCTTCCCTGCTGGCACTCCCAAAGTAATTTGTTAAAGATGTTATTTTGTCCTTAAGTTACAGATGGGCTCCTCCCAGCCTCGGGGAGAGACATCCTCCAAACCTCTCTCTCCTCTTTCAAATGCCCCTTTGGAGGAGCTCAAGAGGCTCCTCTCTCTTTCCAGGAGGGGCAGGCAGTTTGCTGGAACAAAGTGCTTCACTTTCAGACCCACTGCAGCTAGGTGAGACTGATCTGTCCTCCTGAGAGTGTCGTCATTAGCTTCCTTTTGATACCCTCTGCAAGAAGTCCTGGTGCCTGCCACTGAGATGATGAATGGGCTGCCTGCCTCCACAAATTAGATCCAGCTAATGAGTAGTAAGAACTGGTGAAATTAAATGTAAGCTTTAACTAATTAACTGATAAAGAGAGACAAGATTCTCTTGTTCTCTCCCCTGCCCCTCAGATGCCCAAGGTTCTTCCTGTTGCCTCTCTCCTGGCTGTTAATGGCCTCAGGAATTGCTCTCCTCCATTAAAAAAACTAAATCTCTCTCCATTCTCTTTGTTTAAGGAAAGTGCTGGTTCCCCAGGGGAGATGATGGCAGCCTCCCTCACTCCACCCTTCCATTTAAACATCAGTTTAGACCTTTGCAAAAGGCTGCTTGTTTGAGGGGCAGTAGTTGGGCAGCCTGAGTTTCAGCAGAGTGGGCCCATTCCAGACTAACTCTGGGTATCACTTGCCTGATGTCCCTCAGCTGGCTACCCTGGGGAGAGCTTCTAATTGGAGAAGACAAAGCTATCAGACCAGCTGATTATTTTGGTGACAAATTCTATTAGCAACCATCCATGCCTGACTCCCAGGTCGCTGCCTCAAGTATCTCTTCCTGTCCTACTCAGTTTCACTCCTTCCTGATGCAGCTGGAGATGTCCCTGCTGGCTGCAGGGGCCTTGGACAAGCCAAGCTCATGAAGTTCAGCAAGGCCAAGTGCAAGGTTCTGCACCTGGGTCAGGGCAATCCCAAGCACAAAGGCAGGGTGAGGAGTGGCTCAAGGTCAGTGCTGGGGATGTCATCTCTCTTGAGCCTCCTCTTCTCCAGACTGAACACCCCCAGCTCCCTCAGCTGCTCCTCCCCAGCCCTGTGCTCCAGACCCTTCCTCAGCTTTGTTGTCATTCTCTGGATATGCTCCAGCCTCTCAATGTCCTTCTTGGAGTGAGGAGCCCACAACTGAATTCAAGATTTGAGGGGTGGCCTCACCAGTGCCCAGTACAGAGGGACGAGGGAGAGGGAGAGGGAGAGGGAGAGGGAGAGGGAGAGGGAGAGGGAGAGGGAGAGGGAGAGGAGAGGAGAGGAGAGGAGAGGAGAGGAGAGGAGAGGAGAGGAGAGGAGAGGAGAGGAGAGGAGAGGAGAGGAGAGGAGGGGAGGGGAGGGGAGGGGAGGGGAGGGGAGGGGAGGGGGGGAGGGGAGGGGAGGGAAGGGGAGGGGAGGGAAGGGAAGGGAAGGGAAGGGAAGGGAAGGGAAGGGAAGGGAAGGGAAGGGAAGGGAAGGGAAGGGAAGGGAAGGGAAGGGAAGGGAAGGGAAGGGAAGGGAAGGGAAGGGAAGGGAAGGGAAGGGAAGGGAAGGGAAGGGAAGGGAAGGGAAGGGAAGGGAAGGGAAGGATAATGAGAAAAGCAAAAGGCAGGAGAAGAGACTTCTCTGAGCATGACAGGGACTGAATATTAACAAGGTAATATTAGCATCACTCTGTGCCTTTCCAGTCAGGCAGCTGGAATTATTCATGGCAATAGAAAATGCTGTAAAAGATGATGGTGGTGGTTGTTGCTTGACTGTAAGTCTAAATGTGCAACAGTAAACCTCAGCCCCAGGAGAATTTCAAACTTCCAGTAATTACTCTGTGGCTATAAATGATTATGGCATTAATGCTTACATTGCTGCTGCTGCTGCTGCTGCTGCAGAGACTAATTACCCAGGTGATGCTGTCAGCACTTGCAACTGCTGCTGTTCCTTCTTCTCTTGCTATTGGCTTCTCCAAGGTTAAGATGCTGAGGGGCCTGGAACATCCCTGTGAGGAGGAAAGGCTGAGAACCCTGGGGCTGAGAGCCTGGAGAGGAGCAGCCCCAGAGGGGAACTGAGCAATGCTCAGCAAGAGATGAAGTGAATCCCCATCCTTCCTACAGAATGAACCAGGTTGGAAAAGACCTTGGAGATCATCCAGTCCAACCTCTCACCCAGCACCATCTGATCAACTCAACCATGGCACCAAGGGCCACATCCAATCCCCTCTTGAACCCCTCCAGTGATGGTGACTCCACCACCTCCCTGGGCAGCACATCCCAATGGCCAATCTCTCTTGCTGGGAAGAATTTCTTCCTCACATCCAGCCTGAACTTCCCCTGGCACAGCTTGAGACTGTGTCCTCTTGTTCTAGTGCTGGTTGCCTGGGAGAAGAGACCAACCCCCACCTGGCTACAAGGATAAGGGGCAAGAGGCTGGGGCCAGACTCTGCTCAGTGTTGCCCAGGGACAGGACAAGGGGCACTGGGCACAAACTGGAACCCAGGAGGTTCTTTGGTGTGAGGCTGCTGGAGCCCTGGAGCAGGCTGCCCAGAGAGGTTGTGGAGTCTCCTTCTCTGCAGAGCTTCCAACCCCCTCTGGGGATTGTGCTCCTGGGCAAGATGCTGTGGGTGCCCTGCTTTGGCAGGGGGGGGTTGGATTGGATGATCTCCAGAGGTCCCTTCCAGGCCCCACCATGCTGGGATGCTGGGATAGCTTTTCAAAAGAGCCAGGTGTTGCAGGCTCCCTGCTGCCTCTGCCTCCTCCCCTGCTCTGGAGCAGTACAATTCCCATCCCTGTGTCTGTTGTTTGTGTTGTACCACGGCAGCAAATAAAATTCTCTGCTTTATTTACAGCAGAGCATTTTTTAAACCACTGCCAGCCCTGGCAGAGAAGAGAGGCTTTGATTTATCCCTGGTAACTTCTTGAGGCAGTAAAAATGTACAGGGGGAAAAAAAAAGGAGAAGCCAGGCTTTGGCAAAATTTAAAGGACCAAAGAATGTGTTGGGAATTGCAAGGCAGAGTGGTGGCTGAGCTGAGGCAGGGCAGGGTCTGGATGGGAAGGACACATTTCAACAGAGGAGGTGGAAACTGCACCTAAGGAGGAAGTTCTTTGCAGTGAGGGCAGTGAAGTACTGGAACAGGTTGCCCAGAGAGGTGGTGGAGGTCTCATCCCTGGAGACACTCAAGGTCAAACTGATGGAGCTGTAAGCAACCTGCTCCTAGGTAAAGATGTCCCTGCTGACTGCAGGGGCTTGGACAACAGGACCCTCGAGGGACCCTTCCAGCCCCATGCTGGGGTTGCTTAGCCTGGAGAAGAGGAGGCTCAGGGGAGACCTTAGTGCTGTCTACTGCTACCTGAAGGGAGGTTGTACCCAGCTGGGGGTTGGTCTCTGCTCCCAGGCTACCAGCACCAGAACAAGAGGACACAGTCTCAAGCTGTGCCAGGGGAGGTTCAGGCTGGAGGTTAGGAAGAAATTCTTCCCAGCAAGAGAGATTGGCCCTGGGGATGTGCTGCCCAGGGAGGTGGTGGAGTCCCCATCACTGGAGGTGTTTAGGAGGAGACCAGCTGGGGTGCTTGGTGCCATGGTTTAGTTGATCAGATGGTGTTGGGTGAGAGGTTGGACTGGATGATCTCCAAGGTCTTTTCCAACCTGGTTAATTCTATTCTATTCTATTCTATTCTATTCTATTCTATTCTATTCTATTCTATTCTATTCTGTTCTGTTCTGTTCTGTTCTGTTCTGTTCTGTTCTAGCCCATCCCATCCCATCCCATCCCATCCCGTCCTATCCCATCCCATCCCATCCTATCCTATCCTATCCTATCCTATCCTATCCTATCCTATCCTATCCTATCCTATCCTATCCTATCCTATCCTATCCTATCCTATCCTATCCTATCCTATCCTATCCTCTCCTATCCTCTCCTCTCTGTGATTCTCAATTCATGCAGGGACAGGAGGGAAAGAGCTGCAGCTGGAGTGAAGGTTTAGCTGCAGTGGGAGCAGCAGAGAGGCAGCTGTTGGTTGCAGGGGCTGGGCAGCTCAGCAGACGTGATTCATCTCCTGTTTGCAGCTGCTTTCTGTGCACATCAAAGTGAGCAGAATGGATGACATTATAAAAATAGAGCAGTCAGGAATAAATGATTCCTGTCTGCTGAGGTAACAGCCAGAACAAGACATCAATCTGGGAAAATATAGTGGCACACAAGCCCCAGATGGTTCCTTTAAGGGTAATACATGGTGCCTTAAGTAGATATAATGGTGAGGAACAGAAAGGAATGGTGCTGAGAGTGAGTATTGGAAGGGATTGCTGAGAGCTACACTGGAAACTGCCTTCTGATGGCTTCCCTGATTCATAACAGCTGCTCTGCAGGGGACCTCCAGGAAGGCTGGGGAGGGACTGTCCAGAAGGGCTTGGAGTGATAAGATGAGGGGCAATGGTTTGAAACTGGAGCAGGGCAGCTCCAGGCTGGACATCAGGAGGAAGTTCTGCACAGTGAGGGGGGTGAGACACTGGGACAGGCTGCCCAGGGAGGTGGTTGAGGTCCCATCCCTGGAGACATTCAAAATCAGGCTTGCTCTGGCCCTGGGCAGCCTGCTCTAGCTGGAGGTGTCCCTGCTGAGTGCAGGGGGGTTGCCCAAGGTGACCTTTGAGTGTCCCTTCCAACCCAAAGCACTCTGAATAATGGGAGGGGAGGAGGTTTGCTGTGGTGTAGAGCTCAGCAAGGGCAGTAGAAGCCCTTCCATTCCCTTGCATTCTTCCTCTTTCCTCACTCATCAGTTCCTTCTGGCTGTGACAGACCAGAAATCAAAGAATCACAGAATCAATAAGGTTGGAAAAGACCTCAGAGATCATCAAGTCCAACCTACTACCTAACACCTAACACCTCTTGACTACTAAACCATGGCACCAAGTGCCACATCCAATCCCTTTTTGAACCCCTCCAGGGATGGGGACTCCACCACCTCCCTGGGCAGCACATTCCATTGGCCAATCTCTCTTGCTGGGAAGAACTTTCTCCTCACCTCCAGCCTAAACCTCCCCTGGCACAGCTTGAGACTGTGTCCTCTTGTTCTGGTGCTGGTTGCCTGGGAGAAGAGACCAACCTCCTTTCAGGTAGTTGTAGAGAGCTATAAGGTCTCCCCTGAGCCTCCTCTTCTCCAGGCTAAGCAACCCCAGCTCCCTCAGCCTCTCCTCCCAGGGCTGTGCCCCAGACCCCTGCCCAGTTTGTTGCCCTTCTCTGGACGCATTGGTGGAGTATTTTCCAGACTTCTCACAGACTTTGTCTCACACCTCCCCAGCCTGCAGTTTCTGGTTTTAATCCTACTAGGAAGTTTTTTTTCCCACATCCTCCTCTTAAGTTACTCACTCCTGAGGATGCCAACCCTTGGCTACAGCCCCTCCAGGTCATTGTTCTGCTCTTTGTCTCTCTGTTTCATCTCAGCCTCAGCAGTGAAAGGGAAGCATCATTTCCATTCTCACCAGGTTCTCATCTCTGCAGCAATCTCATTTGGGTCTTATTTATTAGGGCAGGAGATATTAAAAATTGCATGATGAAGGATTACAGCCAGGCCCACGATGGTAAAAGAGTGAAGGGCTCATTAGGCTGCTCTGTGGCTTTGTTCCTCTCCTGAAGTCACCAGATTTATGTAACACCTATTAGCAGGACCATTAAGTGATCCACCTAGACTTGGAGTTCTTAACAGAGCCTTTTAGAGCTCCCTCCTGACTTCATAAAAGTGAATTTATCTGGGGAACATATTCAGCCCCATTGATTGGAGGGGGCTTCTGTGAGAAATCTCCTCAGAATGGAGGCAGGATAAAGAACTAACTAGCTCAATCTGAGCAGCCTGAGCAGCTCATCGATTTCCTCTGGCGTGGTGAAGATGAAATCACCCACGAGGCACTGGCCACCATCAGCCCCTGCCAACTGATCTCATCCAAAGGGCTTGAGGAGTTTGAGTGTGAGGAGTGCAGGGCAAAGAAAACAAAACAAAATCAAAGGGCTGCTGGTTCCTGGCAGAGGAAACGACTGGAGAGGACTAAAGGGAAGCTCTCTGGGGTCTGAATGTTTGTGGGAGGTTTGGAGGTGGATGGGTCTGCAGATGAAATGAAGCTGGCTAAGGCCAGGGTGCCATCCACTGCTGAAGAATTAACCAGGCTGGAAAAGACCTTTGAGAGCATCCAGGCCAACCTATCACCCAGCACCATCTGATCAGCTCAACCATGGCCCCAAGTGCCTCAGCCAGGCTCTTCTTCTAAACACTGGAGGTGTTTACCTCCAGGGATGGGGACTCCACCACCTCCCTGGGCAGCACATTCCCATGGCCAATCTCTCTTGCTGGGAAGAATTTCTTCCTCACCTCCAGCCTAAACCTCCCCTGGCACATCTTGAGACTGTGTCCTCTTGTTCTGGTGCTGCTTGCCTGGGAGAAGAGACCAACCCCCACCTGGCTACAACCTCCCTCCAGGTAGTCATAGACTAGTTAGTGCTGCCTCCTTTGGCCATGGCTGATGGCTGACCTCAGGAGAGCTCAGCTGAGCCATTGATTTGTGCAGTTGGATATAAATAGAGAGATAATTAGTTTGTTTCTGTAAAATATATCCCTGTGTGCATGCACAGGCAGGGGGAGCACAGTGGGCACAGATTTATCTGTTCACAGCAATACATTAAAGTGTTTTAAGGAACCTCAAATGTGGACCAATGCCTATGGTCAGCCTGAAATGAATAATGAGCTAAAGCATACTAATCCCAAGCAGCAAGCCAGGCTGGGTGGGGAGTGGCTGAGAGCAGCCCTGAGGAGAAGGCTTTGGGGGTGTCAGGTGCTGACAAACTCCCCAGGAGCCAGCAGTGGTCCCTGGCAGCCCAGAGCCAGCTGAGTGCTGAGCTGCAGCCAGAGCAGGGAGAGCAGCAGCACAGGGAGGGGATTCTGCCCCTCTGCTCTGCTCTGCTCAGCCCCCACCTGCAGCACTGCCTCCAGCTCTGGGGCCCCCAGCACAAGAAGGACCTGGAGCTGCTGGAGAGGCTCCAGAGGAGGCCACAGAGATGAGCAGAGGCTGCAGAACCTCCCCTGTGGGAACAGGCTGGGAGAGCTGGGGCTGCTCAGCCTGGAGAAGAGAAGCTCCAGGCAGACCTTAGAGCAGCCTTGCAGCACCTGGTGGGGGCTCCAGGAGAGCTGGGGAGGGACTTTTTACAAGGGCTTGTAGAGCTGAACTGCTGATGCAGATGCTGCCCATCGAGATTCCAGCCTTAGGAACAGCATCATAGAAAGCATCCTAGAATCACAGGCTGCCTTGGGTTGGAAGGGACCCTCAAAGGTCATCTTGTCCAAGCCCCCAGCAGTGAGCAGGCACAGCTTTACCTGGCTCACAGCAGCAGACCACTCAGGCTGCAGCACAGAGCCCGGCAGTGAGTGAGGCTCCTGACTCTGGAAGCTTTTCCTCTGCAGCTCATTTCCTTGTAACAAGTCAAAAACTCCTCTCTGTGCTCTGCTGTCCCTGGGAGCAGAGGCTTCAGCAGAAGTGCTGAACACCACCAGAGCTGCCATAACACAAGGAGAGCTGGCAGCACTGTGAGCAGTTGCGTTGCTGTGAGCAGGCAGAGCAGGGAACACAACAGCAGCTGCTTCAGCTGGACTGTTAATCTCTGGAAGTGCTCCTGGGTGCAGGTGGGAAGGTTCTGCTGAGGCTCAGCACAGGGAGGCACTGTTCTTGTCAGGAATTCAGCTTTCAGATGGTTTCTTTAGGGTGCTTTTGAGTGGCTTTGGAGTCAGGTACAGACCCTCACACTTAGGACCTGGTCTCTTGTGTGTTTATCCCCAGTGTGCCATTTCTCTCCTTGCCATAGAGTCATTAGGACTGGAAAGGGCCTCTAGGATCCTCAAGTCCACTTGTCAACCCAACACCAGCCTGGCCACTACACCATGTCCCCAGGTGCCATGGCCACAGGCTTCTTGAACACCTCCAGGGGTGGTGACTCCACCACCTCCCTGGGCAGCCTGTGCCAATCCCTGGCCACTCTTGCAGCCTGTTCCAACGCTTGACCAAGCTGTACAACCCCAACTCTCTCAGCCTGTCCTCACAGGGGAGGTTCTCCAGCCCTCTGATCACCTTCATGGCCTCCCCTGGACCTACTCCAGCTGTTCCATGTCCCTCTTATGCTGGGGACACCAGAACTGAACCAGCACTCCAGGTGGGGTCTCAGGAGAGCAGAGTCCTCCCTTACCCACTTGTTGGACCTTCCTTAACCACTTGTTGGATGCTCAGAGGCTGTATCCAGCAGTGGGGCACTCAGGCAGATGAGTCTAAATCCTTCAGCTTCAGGTATCAATGAGTAAAACATTACCAAACAACGTGGGAAGAGCTTCCTGTAGGCGCTTGAGGTGTCACATTTTGAACCTGTGGTGTTTCAGCTGCACACAGAACTCCCTCAGGATCTCAGCAGTTAGGTTTAAAGGCATCACTTACAAAAACAAGGTTGAAAACCCAAAGCTATTTTGCAAGGTTCTTGCTGAGCCTTGCAACTCTCCTTTCTCTGGCAAGCTCCTTGCCCAGGTGTTCACAGTTTCACCAGCTGCTTGCACAGAATATTTTCATGGCCCACAATCAGAACTTTCCTCCTCACTGGTAACAGCAGGAACTGGGCAGCAAGTCAGAACTGGAGCATCCTTGCTGCTCTTAGGAAGCAGGAAGGACTTAATTGATGTTCATTTATAATAAGCATGATATCACTGTGAGGTTGGGGAGACATTGGCACCGGCTGCCCAGGGAGGCTGTGGCTGCCTCCTCCCTGGAGGTGTTCAAAGCCAGGCTGGGATGAAGCCTTGAGCAAGCTGGGCTGGTGGGAGGTGTCCCTGCCCATGGCAGGAGGGTTGGAACTGGATGGACTTCAAGGTCCCTTCCAAGCCAACCCATTCTGTGAGGCTATGCATCACTAAACCAAGAAGTGTTAGGGAGGGTGAGGTGTGGGATGATATTGCCTGATGAATGTATCTGGAAACAGAAGCACAGAATGGGTTGGATCAGAAGGGGTCTTCAGAATGGGTTGGATCAGAAGGGCTCCTCACAGGTCAGCCAGACCAACCTCCTAGCCATGGTCAGGGACATGTTTCACTAGATCAGGTTGCTCCATCCAGCAGAGAACATCCACTTGAAACCAAATGCAGAACTGAAGCAGATGTAATGAAATTAAGCCTTCTCTCTAAGCACTTAGAAAACATTCTTATTGGGACTTAAAGGGATTACACCTCACCTAAAAGCCAGCATCTGCCAGGGCAATGATTTCCAATAGTGATCAGAATGAATCCTTGGGCTGGCAGCCAGCACTCAGCCTCTGCATTGTTTAAAGGCTTAAAAAGCCTCTGACAGTTCAGTGGGATCGTGCATCAGGAGAAAGGTGACCACGGGGCCTGAGGGATGGAATTGACATCAAGAGAGAGCTTAGGAGTTTGAAGCACAGAAAAAGCCTCATTGATGAGGCCACCCCCTCAAGTACTGGGCTCAGTTATGGGCTCCTCACTGCATGAAGGACACTGAGGGAATGGAATGGAATGGAATGGAATGGAATGGAATGGAATGGAATGGAATGGAATGGAATGGAATGGAATGGAATGGAATGGAATGGAATGGAATGGAATGGAATGGAATAGACCTTCAAGATCATCATGTCCAACCTATCATCCAACACCACCTAATCATGTGTGTCCAGAGAAAGGCAATGAAGATGATCAAGGGTCTGAAGAACAGGGCTGGTGAGGAGCAGCTGAGGAAGCTGGGGGTGTTCAGTCTGGGGAAGAGGAGGCTGAGGGGAGACCTCATTGCCCTCTGCAGCTCCCTGAAAGGAGGTTGCAGTGAGGTGAGGGCTGGTCTCTTCTCACACAGAACAAGTGATAGGAAAAGAGAAAACAGCCTCAAGTTGTGCCAGGGGAGGGTTAGGCTGGAGATTAGGAGACATGTCTTTGCTGCAAGAGTGGTCAGGGGTTGGCAGAGGCTGCCCAGGGAGGTGGTGGAGTCCCCATCCCCAGAGGGGTTCCAGAAAGCTGTGGCCATGGCACTTGGGGCCAGGGTTTGGTGGCCATGGTGGGGTTGGGTTGCTGGTTGGACTGGGTGAGCTCAGAGGCCTCTTCCAACCCAACCAATTCTGTGCTTCTGCAAAGTTCACTGAAATCTCAAACCTCTAGAGCCAGGCAAAGATTCTTTTAATCTTCTAAACCTCTGTAAATGAGGACAAAGGCAAGGGGTTGGGTTTTTAATGCCTGGCACACTCAACTCCCTTCATGGAGTAAGAAGCTCCAGGAAGTTTGGGAGGGCTGTGCTCCAGCAGCTGAAAGGAAGGAAAACAAATTGATTTTTGCCAGGCTTGCTTGTATTGATTGGCAGCTTAACATTTATCAGCTCAAACAGCTTACATCTGCCATTTTGTGGGGTGATATTTTAGAGGTCAAGCTGAGGGGGCAGGAGGTTCTGTTTGCATTTCTACCAGTGCTCTTTGCTGGGCCATCATTACCTGCTTGGAGAGCTCAGGACATTGACACGGGGAGGAGTGATGGTGAAAAGCTCTTCTCCCAGCCTCTCTCTCTCTGTAAGCTCTGAACAAGAGTTTAACTTTTCCAAGCATCCCTTTGGGTTTTAATTGATGAATTTGAGCTGTTTCTAACTGACTTCCTTCTCTCCCTGCACCACCAGCAGCCTCCAAACAGCAACATCTGGTTCCTCTCTAAGCATCAAGTGATGACCACCAAGCCAAAGTTCCTTTAATCACTTCAACAACCAAACAGAGAGGAAAGAGTTTATTTCTGAGGTGTTTGTGCTGACCACATCCTAAATTCTTGCACTTATTAAGCTGAAAATTTGACCTCTTTTTGGCTTGTTTGCCTTGGGCTGTGAAGCAGCCAAGCACAAACAGCAAAGCAGGGAATGATGATCAGAGCTTGAAGACACAAAACAAACAAATAAAGGAGGAAAAACAGTTCTGGAGGGCAAAGCAAGCTGTGACACCTATGCTACAGCCAGCACATTTGATTCCCAGAGCTGTGATGACCTCCTCCCAGTGCTTGATGCTCACCAACCCCCCCACAACATCCCAATTCCTACTCAAGAAAGAGTTTCTGAAGGAGAATCATTAAGGTTGGAAAAGACTTCTAAGCTCATCCAGTCCAGCCACCAGCCCAGCACCACCACACCCACTAAACCATGTCCTCAAGTGCTGTGCCCACATGGGTTTTGAACTCTTCCAGGGATGCTGACTCCACCACACATCCACACTCCAGCATACACAAGGAGAAACCATGGATGCCTCATCCCAGGAGGAGTTTAAGAGCAGGAAGCTGTGTGCAGCTTGGTCTAGGGGGAGGTGTCCCTGAATGTGGCAGGGGGGTTGGAACTAGATGACCTTCAAGGTCCCTTCCAACTGAAGCCACTCTGTGATATCACAGAGAGAGAGGGCAGCAGATGACCTTCAAGGTCCCTTCCAACTGAAGCCACTCTGTGATATCACAGAGAGAGAGGGCAGCAGAGGACCTTCAAGGTCCCTTCCAACTGAAGCCACTCTGTGATATCACAGAGAGAGAGGGCAGCAGAGGACCTTCAAGGTCCCTTCTACCTGAAGCCATTCCAGGATGTCACAGAGAGAGAGGGCAACAGATGCCCTTCAAGATCCCTTCCAACCTAAGGCATCCTATGAATCCATGCCAACGCTTCTCTTGTGACCACCTGAGTTGGTTTCCCTTCCACCTCAAACCCTTCCACATTTCTATGGCTCTGTGTTCCCACCATTGTATTTCCTCTGCTTTACCTTGAATAACACCAAACCAGGTGGGCTGTTGTTTTGGAGGTTTGGAGGGGGTTTTTCACACTTTCCCCCCCTCCCTGCCTCCTAGGAAACCGACCTGATGACCTTCAACATCTCGATGCACCGCTCGTGGTGGCGGGAGCACGGGCCGGGCTGCGTCCGCAGGGTGCTGCGTCCCTCCGCCCCTGGCGTCCTGGAGGACTACTCCTACGTCTCTGTCACAGGCTGCATCATCGACTTCCAGTACCTGGAGGTCATCCACAGTGCCATCCAGATACTCCTCTCTGTAAGTTCTCCTTTCTCTCTTTGTACTTGGGTTCTGTGCTGGGTTGAAATTCATAGAATCATAGAGCCAGCCAGGCTGGAAAAGTCCTCAGAGATCATCCAGTCCAACCTATTGCCTAACACCTCCTGGCAACTAAACCACGGCTCCAAGTGCCACATCCAAGCCTCCAGGCATGGTGACTCCACCAACTCCCTGGGCAGCACATCCCAATGGCAAATTACTCCTTCTGGGAAGAACTTTCTCTTCACCTCCAGCCTAAACTTCCCCTGGCACAGCTTGAGACTGTGTCCTCTTGTTCTGGTGCTGCTTGCCTGGGAGAAGAGACCAACCCCCACCTGGCTGCAACCTCCCTTCAGGTGGTTGTAGAGAGCAATAAGGTCTGCCCTGAGCCTCCTCTTCTCCAGGCTGAACACCCCAGAAATTACTGCCCCCACCCCCCAGCCTAAAACTGCCAGCGCAGCTCAGCTGGAAAGCAAATGGAGCTCTGTTTACAAGCACACACTGCAAGCTCAAACATGGAATGCAAGGAATGTGCACAAAATATATGATCTTTATATATCTTTACCATTTGCAAGCAGCACATAACCCCCCCTGGACAGGACCAGGGGGTTACCAACAGCTCCCCCCTCCCTGCTCCCTTCTCCCCCTTTTTCCCCCTTCCCTTTTCCCTTTCCTTTCCTTCTTTTCCCAGCAGCCAGTCCTAAAAGCAGCCAACTCCTTTCTGGACCTTACAAGCTCCTTGCTTCCCATTCCCTTGCCTGTTTTTCTATGGAGCAGTGGTAGCCTAACAAAGCATTTTACAGCCTAACAAAAGCTTTATTGGCATAACAAATCCTTTCCTCGTGCTCACCTTTGTCCAAAGGAGCAGCAAGGTGAGAAGCTTCCATTTGGTAGGGACTCAGAGCCTCCATCAGGAGAAATCCCTCCAGGGGGAAATATTGGATACCTGTCCAGATCTATTACACCCTGGCAGCAGCAGCAGCAGCTCCCTGCTTTGGAAAGGTGACTTTTGATTGAAACCTTCTCCTTTTTCTTGCTGCTGTCTGTCATAAAAATGGTTTCATATGCAGCTGTGACTCCTCCAGAGCCTGCTTCAGGGAGCAGACTCTCCAGGGTGGTTTAATTGGGGCAGAGTGAGGCTCTTTGCCTGCTTCTTCTGTAGTTGCCCCCTAAAACAAATAACACAATAATAATAATGGGGGAAACAATGACTTTGTGTCTGAAGGGACACAATGAATCCTTCATCCTGAGCCTGAAGGGACTGGGGGGGGTTGAAGGATTTATTTGAGTTGGGGGGAAATCAAGAGAAATGTGATAGCATAGGGGGAAATGGATGCTCAAGATGTGTGATGTCTGTTTGAAATCTCCTCTTGGCTGATGCTGAGAGCCCTGGGGCTGCTGAGCCTGGAGAAGAGCAGCCTGAGAAGGAATCTTCTCAGTGCTGACCAACACCTAAAGGGTGGAGGCAAGAGGATGGGGCCAGACTCTTTCCAGTGGTGCCCAGAGACAGGGCAAAGGGCAGAATCTGGAGCCCAGGAGGTTCCACCTGGACAGGAGGAGAAACTTTGGTGTGAGGCTGCTGGAGCCCTGGAGCAGGCTGCCCAGAGAGGTTGTGGAGTCTCCTTCTCTGGAGAGATTCCAACCCTCCCCAGGCCACTGTGCTGCTGGGCAAGCTGCTGTGGGTGCCCTGCTTTGGGCTGGATGCTCTCCAGAGGTCCTTTCCAACCCCACCCTGCTGGGATTCTCTGGGCATACAGATGAGGAAACCTCTCACAGGAGAACCCCCTGGGCTTCACTGCAGTGTGGGGCCAGGCAAAGATGTGGTGTAGGAAGATGAAGAACACTGAACCTTTTCCACATGGGGAGGGGGTTAAAAGCAGTGACCCTTCCTGCCTCAGCTGAAGCCAGACACTGATCAATGGGGAATGGCTTTGAACACCAGCAAGCACAAAGCATGGCCAGAAAAAGGTCTCACATTTTCTAGACTGTGAGGAAGTTTTCAGACCAGAAGTAGAAGCACAAAAAACCCCAAACCACTAAAAGCCCCCAGGAAAAGCTCTGCTGGCAGCCAAGCAGGGAGCTGCATGCTGTGGTCACTGTGAGTCTGAGCAGTTGCCCTGCAAGACTGACAGCCTGGGTCTGCACACAGCAGTTAAGTGTGCCAAGGAAACTGGGTGCTGGGGCCAGCTGGCTCAGGGCAGCTCACATCTCCACTCATCATCTCAGCCTCCAGCACAGGCTGGTGTGCTCAAGTCACCCAGGGGATTGCTCTCCTGGCCAAGCCGTGCGTGGGAACCGTGTGGGGAGAGTGCTGGCTGGAGCAGACTGAAGTCCTGCCTGAGCAGCAGCAGGAGTGATGGGGTGAGAGTGCCAGGAACACTCCCAGGACGGTGGGAATCCCCTCCTCTTTGTGCAGCCATGGTGGGCAGATGGCCAGCTGCAACTTGTGCTGCAGGGTAGAGCAAAGCAGGAGGTGGCAGGAAGGATCTGCTCAGCTGGAGGGGTGCTCAAGTCAGTCATAGAATTGTCAGGGTTGGAAGGGACCTCAAGGCTCAGCCAGTCCCAACCCCCTGCCATGGGCAGGGACACCTCACACCACAGCAGGTTGCTCACAGCCACATCCAGCCTGGCTGCAAACACCTCCAGGCAGGAGGCTTCCACCACCTCCCTGGGCAACCTGTGCCAGGCTCTCACCACCCTCATGGGCAACAACTTCTTCCTAACATCCAATCTGAATCTACTCACTTCTAGTTTTGCTCCATCCCCCCCAGTCCTACCACTCCCTGACACCCTCAAAGTCCCTCCCCAGCTCTCTTGGAGCCCCTTTCAGATACTGGAAGGCCAGAAGGTGGTCTCCTGGGAGCCTTCCCTTCTCCAGACTGAAGGCTGGTTTATCCCATCACTGTTTTATAAACCTTTGCCAGAGAAACTTCTCCTCTGCCCTTCTGGCACGGTAGGGAATGAGATGTTCTCACTTCACCCCTGAGGGTTAGCATGACATGAAAGGACAATACAGTGTCAGGGGGTGTTCAGCCTGCAGAAGAGAAGGCTCAGGGAGACCTTCTGGTGGCCTTTCAGGACTTAAAGGGGCCAGGAAGCTGGGGAGGGGAAACATTTTAGCAGGAGCTGGTGTGATAGTCTGAACTGAAAGAAGGAGATACAGACTGGAGAGAAGGAAGAAAATTCTTAGCCTGAGGGTGGTGAGAGCCAGGCCCAGGCTGCCTAAAGAGGTGGGAGATGTCCCATCCCTGGAACCATTGCAGCTCAGGTTGGTTGGGGCTCTGAGCATCCTGCTCTGGTTGCAGATTCCCCATCAGAGCTGGCTAAAGGTGAGGGTAGGGGGAGGAACAGCAATGTAAGCCCTAGCAATGTAGTTGTACCTTCCCCTTGTCAGCTGATCAATAAGAGAACTAAATTGTTGTAGACATTTTGCAGCCCCTGGTATTGATTTGTTTTCCATTTCACATGAGAATTACCATGGCAGCTCTTCAATACTGCACACACAACCCACCCCCACCCCACCACCCAACTCCATGCAATTGGTTGTGGGTGTCCAGAAATGGTTTTGTACACAGGAAAAATACTTAGAGTAAAGGGAAAGGGTGGGGGGAGGGAGGGGAAGTCAATTCCTGTTTTGATTTCTTGGAGTTTCTTAATATTAAACAAACAAACAAAGTCTGCAGGAAGATTGGAGATAAATGGAAGACATGGAAAATATCTTTTCTCTCTCTCTCTCTTCAATATTTGTCCCAAATTAACTCTCCCCTGGCAATGGGGGGGGGGGGGGGGGGGGGTGGAGAATGGCAATGGATTGAAATTTGAGGGGCAATGGTTTGAAATGAGAGCAGAGCAGACTGAGAGTGGATGTGAGGAGCAAGTTCTGCACCAGGAGGCTGCTGGAACACTGCAGCAGGTTGCACATAGAGATGGTTGAGGCTCCGTCCCTGGAGATGCTGAAGGTCAGGCTGGACAAGGCTCTGAGCAGGCTGCTCCAGTGGAGGATGTCCCTGCTGATGCCCTTTGGAGGTTCCTCCCAACCTGACATCCACTCTGACTCTCCCCATTTCTAGTTGTGCTCCATCCCCCCAGTCCTATCACTCCTGACACCCTCAAAGTCCCTCACCTGCCCCATTTTTGCCCTTTCCCCCTCAAACCCACAGCACCTGTGTTCTGCTGCAGTCTCCTCCCACCCCAGCTGTGGCCACTTGGCCCTCCCCACCCACTGCCCTATTTAATCAGCCCCAGGAAGGGCAGCAGCCCTAAGCTGAGCCCCTCGGGGCTGAGGATCCTCCTCTGATCTCAGGTCAGTGCCCCTGGAGCACACTGGGTGATGGTGGTGGTGACTCCAAAGGCCGGGGGGCCTGGTGGCCCCCCGGTTGTTAGGGCTAACATTGCTGACTCCTCCAATCCCCTCCACGGGTGCTGGCTGGGGCTGCTCATGGGGCTGAGCTCCTCTGGGTGGTGTCTTGGCTGGTGAGGGTCTTGTCCCCAGCTCTGGGCTGGGTGCAGGAGTGGTGGTGGTGGAGCAGGAGCTGTTCAGCCAGATGATATGCTGCTAATGACACTGACTTTTACCTAGAAGCCTCTGGAGTCTGCCCTCCTCAGCCAGTGAATCTCTGTTTTGTGCCTCACTTGCAGACCATTTTCCCCCCCTCATTGCTTCCTTTCAGGAATAAGGAATGAAAGGAGGAGGGGAAAAAAGGCAATAAAGCAGATCTGGAAAATGCATTCACTTATCAATCAGCTGTGAAGAGGAGCAGCTTGGGAAGTCAGAGTCTCTTGTTGTGAGTCACAAGACAAGTGTCATGAAGGACAGACAGGACAAGGCTGCATCTTCCCCATGCTGGCAAATGCAGAGGGAAAAACAGCTCCAGCTGGCTTGGAAACCTCAGTCACACTTCTCTACAGAGAGCATCACTGACAGGGACATGGTGAGGAGTGAATCCCCAACCCTCCTGCAGACAGCCTGGTCCTGAGGCCTCAAGATGCCTTCCTTGAAGTAGGTGCAGCCCTCCTGGACCCCTTGGGTTTTAAGGGCTGTTTCCCAAGGTACTGAGTGAGTTCTTTAAGTAATCTGAAGTCTGCCCTCTGCAAGCCCAGAGTGGAGGTTTTGCTGCTGCCCCTCTTAGCTTGAGTGCACCTTGAACACTCCATTATCTCATGGTCACTGGACCCCAGACAGCCTCCAACACCATATCTCCCACCAGCCCTTCTCTGCTTGTAAAAAGAAGGTCAAGCAGAGCCTTCCCCCTGGCAGGCTCACCCAGCAGCTGGGATAAGAAGCTGTCCTCCATACACTCTAAGAACCTCCTAGCTGCCTCCTCTCTGCTGTGTTGAGTTCCCAGCAGATACCTGGCAGGTTAAAATTGCCCTTAAGAAAGTGGTCTGGTGATCCTGAGGCAGCCCCCAGCTGCCTAGAGAGCAATTCATCAGCCTCTCCATCCTGGCTGGGTGGTCTGTGGCAGAGTAAATCACACAGCCAGGCAGGCTCTGAGTGCCTCCAGAGGTGGAGACTCCACAGCCTCTCTGGGCAGCCTGCTCCAGGGCTCTGCCACCCTCACAGTGAAGAATGTTTTCCTTCAGCACAGTATCACCAAGGCTGGAAGAGACCTCAAGGATCGAGTCCAAGCTGTCACCACAGAGCTCATGACTAGACCATGGCACCAAGTGCCACCTCCAGTCCCCTCTTGAACACCTCCAGGGATGGGGACTCCACCACAGGATCACATACTCATGCTCATTCTGGTCCAGCCTTTGAGAAGCCTTTCAGTGAAGAACTTTCCAACCTAAACCTCTCCTGGTGCAACCTGAGGCCATTTCTTCTTATCCTATCACTTCAGACTGGGAAGAGGAGACCCAGCTGGCTCCAACCTCCTTCCAGGGAGCCATGGAGGGGCAGGTGGTCTCCCCTCAGCCTCCTGTCCTCCAGGCTGAAGAACCTCAGCCCATTCTCAGCAAGGTGGAACTTTCCTAACCTTAGCTCCCCGTTGCCTCCTGGGTGAACTCCTGCTGCCAATCTCTGTGACTGACAGCAGCAAGTGGCAGCTAATTTAATAGCCTCTTCAAAGGACATGATCACCTCCATTTGCACTGGTGATTGGCTTCATTTATTTTTATCTTGCTGATTAACTTCCAGTGCACCTGATGCCTTCACACAGGTGAGGTGGCTCAGAGCAGGCAGCCTGGGGGTTTATTCAAGAGGGTTTTCTGCAGTCCTGCGTGGCTGGTGACTGAAACACCTTCTCCATCGCCCCCAGGCTGCTCTTAAACATTCATTCTTGGTCAAACTCATCAGTAGTGGGGTTGCACTTGGGGCTGTTGGTGGATGAGAAGCTGGACATGCAGCCCAGAAGGCCAAAGCTCTGAGCACCCTGCTCTGGTGGAGGATGCTGACGGCAGGGGGGTCGGACTGGATGCTCTTTGGAGGTCCCTTCCAACCCAACCCACTCTATGATTCTATGCTAATGGCCAAGAATTGCACACTTCACACTCCCTAAACCTTCTCCCAAGGAAGAAGCAAAAGAAGAGATGGCCTCAGGCTGCACCTAGGGAGGTTTAGGGTGGAAATGAGGAGCAAATTCTGCCCCAAAAGGCTTCTCAAGCCTTGGAGCAGGCTGCCCAGACAGCCAGACAGTGGAGTCTCCTTGTCTGGAGAGCTTCCAACCCCATCTGGGAATTGTGGTCCTGGGCAAGCTGCTGTGGGTGCCCTGCTGGAGCAGGGGGGCTGGATTGGATGATCTCCAAAGGTGCCTTCCAGCCCCTGGCATGCTGGGATCCTGGGGTCTGGCATTTATGCCCATGACACATCAAATCATCTGAGGGAATAAAGTCCCTAGAAGAAGGCTTTCCTCAAAGCTCTCCTGACTGGCATTTAGTTCTGTTTGAAATGCTTTGAGGGGAAATGACATTGAGAAGCACTTGATCCATAATCCCTTCCCAACCAGCTCCTTCACTTTCATGTTCATACTCTCAACCCATCCCTGGGGGTGGGGGGAGTTCAATGCTGTGTAGATGTGGTGCTGAGGGCCATGCTTAAAGGTTAGACTTCATCTGAAAGGTCTTTTTTCAGGCCAAAATGATCCTGTGGGTCCATAACTTCCTTGTGCCAATCCTACCTAGAGGGGAGAGTCTCCCAGCACTGAACAGTTGGGGCTGTATCTTCTGGGCTTGCCCTTAAAGCCTGAGGGGCTGCAAAATGGGCAGGGAGAGAAGTGGCAGATGAAGAGGGACCAGGCTGCTCCCCTGGAAAAGTTCTGCCAGTGAATGAAGGAACTTTTGCTGCCATTTCTCTCCTCCTCTGGGCAAGCCACAAGCAGCCCCTGGAGCCTGCAGCTGGGTGCTAAGGACGCTGGGGACACACTGCCTGCTCCCAGGGATGTGCTGCTTCAGGCTCAGGGACCAGGACAGACAAAACCTGCTCCTGCAGAGAGGAGTCTGACCTTGCTTCTGCTCCCATCTGCATCTCAGGCTGAGTGACAAGGACTGTCACATGCAGCAGAAACAATCCCAGCCAGCACCTGCTCCACAGCTTAGGGGCCCTGCATCTACAGAGGGGGGCAGAAAAATCCTGTGGGCATGGTGGAGATTGATGACTTCCATCCAGTGAGAAATTGAAGCACTTCATCATACAAAACACCACAAACACTCAGAGAGCAAACAGAAATATCCTCCAGTGGGTCTGGAAGGTGGTGACTGACCCTGGTGCAGGCAAGCTGGGCCTCAGAGGAAGGCTGTGGAGAAGTTGTTCAGGGAATAAAGCCTGAGCCTGGCTTTTGCCTGAGCAAGACTCAAGATGCAGGCAGAGTGTGTGTGTGGGGGGAGGATTATCTGTGGGGCTTTGAAGTGGCAGTTGGAGTGCAGCCATCCTTCTGATCCAACATATTCCAAACAATAAAGATAAAAGTCATGCTCTCCATGGAGCATCAGCTGTGCCTTTAGCAGATGCAAAGGCCTTGCCTTGAAAAGTTTTGCACATTTCCATGGTGAATTAAATCCCTTTCTCTGTGGTGGTGGTGGAGGAGGAATTCCTTTCACTGGAGGAAACAGAGGCTCTTGAGAATGAAAGTGCATCTGCACAGCTTCACTTCCCCACTCCTTTCATCTCTCATTCTTCTTTCAGTTCCTAATTTGTGGCTGAAATCAGCATTTCACTCTCTGGCTCAGATGATGGGTTTGTGATAAAAGAGGCCTTGCAGCAGCAAATAAACTGAATAGTGGGGAGAACAACCAGAACAGATACAAGGAGACAACATTCATGTAGGGCTGAGTCTGTTTCCCCCTGTCAGCAACAGCAAACCTTGCCACTTGCCCCAGTCATGAGGACCCTAAATTGACCTTTCTCCAGGCTCAGAAGGCTCCAGGGAGACCTTAGAGCAGCCTTCCAGTACCTGAGGGAGGCTACAGGAAAGCTGGGGAGGGACTTTTGACAAGGGCTTGGAGTGATAGGATGAGAGGGAATGGATTGAAGCTTGAGGAGGGCAGGTTGAGACTGAGGATTAGGAAGCAATTCTTTCCAGTGAGGCTGGGGAGACACTGGCACAGGTTGCCCAGGGCTTGGAGTGATAGAATGAGAGGCAATGGATTGAAGCTTGAGGAGGGCAGGTTGAGACTGAGGATTAGGAAGCAATTCTTTCCAGTGAGGCTGGGGAGACACTGGCACAGGTTGCCCAGGGGGCCTGTGGCTGCTCTCATTTCAAACCATTGCCCCTGGTCCTGTTCCTGCAGCCCTTGGCAAACAGTCTCTCTGCAGCCTTTCTGTAGCCCCTGCAAGTGCTGGAAGGTTGCTCTAAGGTCTCCCTGAAGCCTTCTCTTCTGCAGGCTGAACACCCCCAGCTCCCTCAGCAGAGCTTCTCCAGCCCCCTGATCATTTTTATGGCCTCCTCTGGGCCCTCTCCATCAGGTCCAGGTCCTTCCTGTGCTGAGGGCTCCAGAGCTGAATGCAGGTGAGGTCTGAGCAGAGCAGAGCAGCAGAATCCCCTCTCTCCTTGTCCTTACAGCACACATGTCTGTGTTTGCAAACTCTGCAGCCTGAGGATGTGTGCACTTCTGACCTGTGAGCTGCCAGGCCCCAGGACAGCTGCAGTTCTGTACTGCTGAGCTCCACTTCCTGGTGCCTGGAGGAGCTCAGGTAGGGATTTAGAGAAGGAAGCTTTGTTTTGTGGTTGTGTTGTGTCAGAGAGACTCCATCAGCACAGGAGCAGGCTGGCTTAGGTCAGAATGCATTTGGTTGTTCCCCACACAATGGACTGAATAATCCTATCAATATTTATGAGGCAACCACAGAGGATTTACTCCTTCTGCCAGCATGGGGAGGTTTTATCCTGCACACCATGCCAGCTCAAAGGAAAACCCCCTGATGGTTTGGGTACTGCTTCACACAGCTAACAGCCTGGCTCTGGAGCACAGATGCCTGCTCTCCAGACTCACAGGCACTGTTTTGGGGGACATCATTCAGGAGGAAGTAGTCTGTGACCAGCTAATTCTCAGAGCCAATGCATGCAGCATCTGTTGGGGTTGGAGAGGATGCAAGGTAGGAGCTGCTCTGCACTTTGACCCGAGGCTGCATCAGCTGGGCTCTGTGGATTAGCAGCTTTTAAATGAGTGGTTCTGACTGAGCAGTAATCCTAGTGGAAAGGAATGGAGGCAAATGAAAAACAAGCCCCAGGAGAATCAAATCAGACTTTATTGGTTGGGTTTTGACAGGTACAATGGCTTCAAGGATGCCAGCTGCCAGCTGGCTGAGCCTTCTGGTCTGCAAAGCTGCCCTGGTCCTGATGTGGGGAATTGGTTTGGTTTCTGGGGGTCTCAATGCTCAGCTCAGGTTTCATGTTAATGTCTTCCCTCTGAGAGTTCTGCCCCTGCTGCCCTCCTCTGCCTCTGCCATCATTTAACAATTTCCTGGTTGGACTCAATGATCTTCAAGGTCTTTTCCACCCAAAATGATTCTGTGGTTCACCTTGAGTCACAAACCAGACTGGAATCTACTCTCTTTGTGGAGCAAGGAATTTGCTCCCTTCCCATTTCTCTCTTACCTCTCAGCTTCAGGGCTGGGTTTCTCATTTGGCAGTTGTTCTAAACTGAGGGCTGAGTCATTTGTGTTCCTGGTTTGACTTCTTTCTCTGCTGCTGATCAATCATATTAGGGTAACAAAGCTGGTGAGGGGTTTGGAGAGCAGGTCTCATGAGGAGAGGCTGAGGGAGCTGGGATTGGTTAGCCTGGAGAAGAGGAGGCTGAGAGGAGACCTCATGGCTGCCTACAGCTTCTAGAATGGAAGCTGGAGTGAGGCAGGTGTTGGCCTGATGACAGGACAAGGTTGAAATGGCCTTAAGCCACACCAGGGGAGGTTTAGATTGGGGATTAGGAAGAACTTCTTCACTGCAAGAGCAGTCAGGGATTGGCACAGACTGCCCAGGGAGGTGGTGGAGTCCCCACCCCTGGAGGTGTGCAAGAAATGAGTAGATGTGGCACTTTGGGACATGGAGGTGCTGGGTAGAAAGTTGAACTTAATGATCTTCAAAGTCTTTCCCAACCTTAATGATTCTCTGATGTGTTCCACTGTGAAGAGTGGATGTAGGCAAATGTCCCTGCCCACGGCAGGCAGGGTGGAACTGGCTGATCATTGAAGTCCCTTCCAACCCAAACCACTCTGATTCCATGACTCTAAGCAGTCCCTTCACACCCTGCAGGAAGGCACAGATAGATGCTCTGCTTCCTGCTCACACCCTGCCCCATCCTGCCCAGTCAGTGCCGAGCTCCTTTCCACGTCAGCGCCTGTGCTGCTGTGCACACCTCATCCAGCCTGACAGTTCTGGGCTCCGAGTTTGCTGCAGTCAGTGTGCCTCAACTCAAGTGAAAGAGCATTGCTAATGAAGAGCCCCCTCTGAAACACTCCCACCCCCCTGACTTTGCTCCTCTGTGCATCTATGGAGACGGCAATTGGCACAGGGCCACTTCAGACCTGCTCATGTTAGGGCTAATTGCTGTTTACTCTTCTGTTTCCCCTTCTTCCCAAGCAAAAAGAGGCTGCAGAGTTCCCCCCAGCTGCTTGTTGCTGCTCAGGTGATGTGCTGTGAGATCTGGGGCAAGCTGATGCTATCTTTATCATCCTTTCTGGGTTTTTTTTTGCCTTTGTAGTGTCTTGGGTGACTTTTCTCTCATCTCTCTGATGAAGATCTTCAACCTGAGGATCTTCAGAAGGTGATGAGCACCTCCTGGATCAGGCTCTTTGATGTCAGTGTGTTGGCTGAGTGATTCTGTTTGTACCTCTCCACACAGTGCTGGTGCTTAGCAAAGAGAAACATCATCACCTGCCACAGCCAGGCAGCTCTGCAAGGAGAGAGCTCCACGTGGCAGTGGTCAGAGCCCTTGTGCACAGCACCAGGCATCGTGGGGTGGCTCTGCCCACTCTCCCTTCTCCCCAAATGCCTCATGGAGAGTTTTCCCCCACTGTGTGGTGAGTTCAGCTGAGAGCTGAGCCTCACACCTCCTTCCTTCTTGGCTTGCTTCTGCTCTCATGACCCCAGGGCCTCCCTAAGTCTGTTCCTATCCAAGCTTGGCTCACGTTTGTCTGCTGGCCCCTGTGAGGCTCTTCCCCAGCCCTTCACAAAGCCTGTCCAATGCTCAGGCAGCAGAAATCAGACCAATGCTTGTAGCTGCTAAGAGCAAGCAAGGTTCCAGGTGTGTGAGTCCTGCTTCATGTCTGAAAGCTGATCTGATAACAGGTATTATCTTGCCTCATGATATTCTTTTGCTGCTGAGGGAATGACTAGAAGTCATTTTCAGCATCCAGAGGCTCCTTAACAAGAAGGGAGCCCTGTGCAGCACTCCCAGCAAATGCCATTTGCCCACGTTCTGCAGAGCAGCCAGAGGCAAATCCATTTCCCAATTACTTCTGCTGCAAATGAAATATGCAGGAGGTAGAGATTCCCTCTTAGGGAGCTCAGCATGGGAACAGAAACAGTTGTGAGGCTGTGGGAGAGATGCAGAGATGTCAGTGCTACTACTGTGCTTATCCTGTGCTGCTGCCTTAGTTACCCTGTAGGAAATGTTTGTGTGCAGAGCATGCTGCAGCACTCTAATGCAGCCTGAAATCACACTGTGGGTTACAGCTCTGGCTGGAAGAGACCTTCACAGTCTGCCTGCCCGTGTCTGCTGCAGCCCTGGGGGCAGACAGGCTGGAAGGTGCTTGGGGAAACTGGAGAGCTGAGAAGAGCCTGGGCTGGCTGTGCCCTCCTGCTCTCTGTCATTGCTCTGTTTTCTTCCCAGGGAAGGTAAAAATTAACAAACCATTGAAATCACAGAGGCTAAAACAACAGCTCCTGTGCTCAGCAGCCAGATGGGCTCAGAGGAGTCTGCTTCAAACCCTGCAATCCCCTTCTGAACGAGGGGTCTGCAATTTCCTCTCTGACATGAAAAGGCTGAGAGCCCTGGGGCTGAGGAGCCTGCAGAAGAGCAGCCCCAGAGTGGCTCTGAGCAATGCTCAGCAAGAGCTAAAGGGCAGGGGGCAAGAGGCTGGGGCCAGGCTCTGCTCAGTGGTGCCCAGAGACAGGGCAAAGAGCAGAATCTGGAGCCCAGGAGGTTCCACCTGAACAGGAGGAGAAACTTCTTTGGTGTGAGGCTGCTGGAGCCCTGGAGCAGGCTGCCCAGAGAGGT
This sequence comes from Melanerpes formicivorus, assembly GCF_026170545.1. NCBI lineage: Eukaryota > Metazoa > Chordata > Aves > Piciformes > Picidae > Melanerpes > Melanerpes formicivorus. Next base: position 1,620,425 of record NW_027142417.1, read on the forward strand.
TGTGGAGTCTCCTTCTCTGGAGAGCTTCCAACCCTACCCTGGGCATTGTGCTCCTGGGCAAGCTGCTGTGGCTGCCCTGCTGGAGCAGGGGTTGGACTGGAGGAGCAACCTGGGCTGGTGGGAGGTGTCCTTGCCCATAGCAGGGGCTTGGACCTGGATGACCTTTAAGGTCCCTTCCAACCCAACCCATTCTGTGATTCTCTGAATCCATGAGGCTGGATCTGTCAATCAGCAAATGAAAGATGCAGATGACTCATTTGCTGGCCTGGCTGATTGAGACAATCCTCTGCTGCCTCTTGGTGAATCCTGCTGGTAGAGGTCACTGCTGTCCCCATCCCTCCAGTGCCTTGATTGTGTTTCTCTTGGGGGGGCAGGGGAAAGCTTAACAGGTCCATTTTCTAGCTCTGAGACTCTCCACACATTTGCAGGCTCGTGAGGAGCACAGCTGACTTCCTCTCCTCTGCTTTATTTTATTGAAGTTGGGCAATTTTGAGCTTTCTGATATTTGCTACTAACAACAGGGAAATATGTAAATGACTGGAGGAATAAAGTGAGGTCGATTCAGGGAGATGAGATATAAAGGGGCTGATGGAAAATGTCTTTTATCTGGTGTAATGCAGCACTTCTGAAACAAATTGAGCCTTTTAGTCACCATATGGCACTTTCAGAGCTCCATTATTGTCCCCATATCCTAGACCTCTGCTCTGCCCAACCAAATTTCCCCTCTTACTTACTTTGTTATGTGCCATTCACATCTTCCATTTGACCACTGGTGCTGATTGGAAGGAGGAAAATGATTCCTCTCATAAGGATGTGCATGGAGGCAGCAGCAATAAAACCAAGCAGCTGTTTCCTGCTCCTTTTCTTTGTTGTTTGGGGTTTTATGGGCAGGAAAAATCCAAACTGCTTTTATGCAGCAGATAAAAACTGTGAAGCAAAGTCTGCTTCTTGCAGAGAGGGACAGCTTCCCTTCCCAGCACACACCACCTGAGCTACTGAAAGGTTGGGGCTTAACCTAAGTAAGCTGAATTCAAAGTAGTCAGAAGAGGTATTGTGATGTGAGTGCACTGCAAGTACAGTAAGACATCGAGGGGCTGGTGTCCAGAGAAGGGCAATGGAGCTGAGGAAGGGTCTGGAGAACAGGGCTGGGGCAGCTGAGGGAGCTGGGGGTGTTGAGTGTGGAGAAGAGGAGGCTGAGGGGAGACCTCCTTGCTCTCCACAGCTCCCTGAAAGAGGCTGGAGCCAGGTGGAGTTGGTCTCTGCTCCCTAGCATCAGGTGATAGGAGGAGAGGAAATGGCCTGGAAATGTCCCAGGGAAAAACCTCTTTGCTGCAAGAGTGGTCAGGGACTGGCAGAGGCTGCCCAGGGAGGTGGTGGAGTAACCATGCCTGGAGGTGTGCAAGAAAGGTGAGGCTCAGGGGAGACCTTGTTGCTGTCTACAATTCCCTGAAGGGAGGTTGTAGCCAGGAGGGGGTTGGCCTCTTCTCCCAGACAACCAGAACAAGAGGACACAGTCTCAAGCTGTGCCAGGGGAGGTTTAGGCTGGAGATGAGGAGAAAGCTCTTCACAGAGAGAGTTGTTAGCCATTGGGATGTGCTGCCCAGGGAGGTGGTGGAGTCCCCATCCCTGGAGGTGTTCAAGAGGGGATGGGATGTGGCACTTGGTGCCATGGTCTAGTAGCCATGAGGTGTTGGGTGACAGGCTGGGCTTGATGGTCTTTGAGGTCTCTTCCAACCTTATTGATTCTATGATTTAAGGGCCATGGTGGCCTTAGGCTGATGGCTGGACTCAGTCTTTTCCAGCAGTAACCACTCTGTGCTTCCATAAACACAGAGCTAGAGAGTGGGAAGAAGATGGGAGGACAAAGAATGGCTGATCTGTGGAACTCTGAAACAAATGTGACTGTTTCCTTCTGCTTGCAAAGAGGCTCTCCATCAACTCTCCCCAGACATGACTGATGAGAACGCTTTCATTATCTGAATATCTGTTGGAAAATGAAGAGAGTCATTTATTTCCTGGGCAAGTTTCACACTCCTTCAAAGTCTTGATGAAAGAGCAGCAGAGCAAAATGTGATTTTGATCCATATTTTAATAAATAGAAAGAGAGAGGGGAGTGGGAGGGGGGGAGGGAGGAAGCTTGAAGGCTGAGGAGTGCTTGAGATCAGAGGTCATTTATTTGAAAGGAAAGCTCTATTAAGAGAGTTCAAAGAATAATAAACCCTTTGCAGAAGGAGTTCCAGAGGTTCTGTGTCTCTTCTGCAGGTTATTGATTCAAAGTAAAGGTACTCAGGGTTCTATATCCCACAGATTAACTTGTCAGCAGAGGAATAATGGATGGGAAAAGAAACAGGAGGGAAAATGGTTGTGTTCCATCACTGTGGGGTGCTTGGTGCCATGGCTTAGTTGATGAGATGGTGCTGGATGATGGGTTGGACGTGATGATCTTGAAGGTCTCTTCCAGTCTGGTCTGGTCTATTCTATTCCTATTCCATTCCTATTCCTATTCCATTCCTATTCCTCTTCCATCCCCATCCCATTTCCATTCCCATCCCATTTCCATCCCCATTCCCTTTCCCTTCCCATCCCCATCCCCATTCCTATTCCACTCCCATTCCTATTCCTACTCCCATTCCTATTCTACTCCCATTCCTATTCCTACTCCCATTCCTATTCCACTCCCATCCCTATTCTACTCTACTCTAAATATGGTGTGGATTTGACCAAAATGCTGAGAAAAAGAATCAAGCATCCAAACCTATCAGAAGCTTCAATTCAGTACCAACAGGAGACACCAAGGAGGACTCAGGGAATCACAAAGGCTGGAAGAGCCCTCTGGCTCTGGGCAGACCTTAGAGCTGCCTTCCAGTGCCTGAAGGGGGCTGCAAGAAGGCTGCAGAGGGACTCTTTGCAAAGGGCTGCAGGGACAGGACAAGAGGCAGTGGTTTGAGATGAGAGCAGAGCAGATTGAGATTGGATGTGAGGGACAAGCTCTGCACCAGGAGGCTGCTGGAACACTGCAGCAGGTTGCCCAGGGAGGTGGTTGAGGCTTCATCCCTGGAGATATTGAAGGTCAGGCTGGACAGGGCTCTGAGCAAGCTGCTCTGGTGGAGGATGTCCCTGCTGACTGCAGGGGGTTGGACTGGATGAGCTTTGGAGCTCCTTTCCAGCCCAAACCATTCTATGTCTGGAATCCTTAGGGGAGCACAACTGCTCTCACTGGGCTGCCCCAGGGATTGATTCATTCACAGAAGAAGAGCTGACCAAAAAGAACTGTCTTGATGTGCAGGAAAAGCTTTCCTGTTCCTCAAAATAACCTCTGTGGAGGGTTTACAAGGCCCTAAAACAACTGTTGGAGCTCTTATTTTTATAGTGTGCTTTTAGGGAAGTGCTCAGTACAAACATGACACTTCCATTGTCCACAGTGGATATTTAAAGCTGCTGAGATAAATCTCCACAAGCTCTGCAATAAGCTCCCTAGGTGTTGCAGCTGAGAGAGGAGTCATTTCTTCCTGAGTAAAAGCTGCTCCTGGGCTGGCATTTATTGGCTTCTCAACATGGCAGCATTCAGAGCTGGCTTCATTGAAACATCATTTTAACACTGTTTAAGATGAAGTGATTCCAGATGGTTAATCTGGAATCCCCACAGCTAGGCCTGTCAGAGATACTGAAGGTTTAATCAGGCTTTGAACACACCAATGGGCTTTGAACAGCCTGGATCCTCAGGAAAAAAACCAAACCCAAACCAGCAACCCAGACTTCCTTAGGAGCAATGATGAAGAGATTGATGAAGACATCTGAAGGGGCAGCAGCAGTTATGAACAGCAAGGGGATGCTGAAGTGCACTGGGGTTGGGCAGAAGGGCACAGGGAAGCACAGCAGCTGCAGCCAGGAATGATCATAGAATGGGTTGGGATGGAAGGGACCTTCCAGATCAGCCAGTTCCAACCCCCTGCCATGGGCAGGGACACCTCCCACCAGCCCAGGCTGTTCAGGGGGCCTCATCCAGCCTGGCTTTGAACACCTCCTGGGAGGAGGCAGCCGCAGCCTCCCTGGGCAGTCTGTGCCAGAGTCTCCCCAGCCTCACTGGAAAGAATTTCTTCCTAATCTCCAGCCTCAATCTCTTCTCTTCAAGCTTCAATCCATTTCCTCTCATCCTGTCACACCAAGCCCTTGTCAAGAGTCCCTCCCCAGCTCTCCTGGAGCCCTCTTCAGGTACTGGAAGGCTGTGCAAAGGTCTCCCTGGAGCCTTCTCTTCTCCAGGCTGAACAGCCTCAAGTCTCTCAGCCTGTCCCCATAGAGGAGGCTCTCCAGCCCTCTGATCATCTTGGTGGCCTCCCCTGGACCCACTCCAGCAGCTCCATGTCCCTCTTACCCCTGTCACAGTCACTGAGCTTTGCCCACCTAGTAGCCAGCACAGAGTCTGAAGCGACCTGATGCTGCTTTGCACCTCATCCCCTCTGGTCAGAGCTGTCAGACAAAGTTGTGCTCTGTCTGGATTCATAACAACTTTAATCATGGTTTCTTTTTTTTCTCTCCATATATTGGCTCTCAAAGAAGAAAAAAACATAAAGGGGGGGTGGGGGGAAGGCAATTCAGCTGCCTGAAGCTTTCTGCCTTGCAGTGGGGACTCCACCAGCAGCATGACTCGGTATTGACACACTCCAAACAATCTGTCACGCTGCTCTGCAGCCCTAATGAGAAGCCCCTCCAGCCCTTTGGGATTCGTGGTGGTTTCATCTGGTAATTGAATTTGAAAAGCTCTGTTAAGATTTTTATCCTCTGACAGGAACTTATTATTTCTGCAATCAGATGGTTTGATGAGTGGTTGGGATGGCAGCAGGCGGGGAGGAGCCCTTCGCCCTTCCAGCTCTCTCCACCAGCAACATCTCACAGGATCACCAAGGCTGGAAGAGACCTCAAAGATCATCAAGTCCAACCTGTCCACAGACCTCATGGCTACTAAACCATGGCTCCAAGTGCCACATCCAATCCCCTCTTGAACACCTCCAGGGATGGTGACTCCACCACCTCCCTGGGCAGCACATTCCCATGGCCAATCTCTCTTGCTGGGAAGAACTTTCTCCTCACCTCCAGCCTAAACCTCCCTTGGCACAGCTTGAGACTGTGTCCTCTTGTTCTGCTGCTGCTTGCCTGGGAGAAGAGGCCAACCCCCACCTGGCTACAATCTCCCTTCAGGGAGTTGTAGAGAGCAAGAAGGTCTCCCCTGAGCCTCCTCTTCTCCAGGCTAAACAACCCCAGCTCCCTCAGCCTCTCCTCCCAGGGCTGTGCTCCAGACCCCTCCCCAGCTTTGTTGCCCTTCTCTGGACACATTCAAGTGTCTCAATGTCCTTCTTAAACTGAGGGGCCCAGAACTGGACACAGGACTAAGAGCTGTGCCAGGGGAGGTTCAGGCTGGATGTGAGGAAGAAGTTCTTCACAGAAAGAGAGATTGGCCACTGGGATGTGCTGCCCAGGGAGGTGGTGGAGTCACCATCCCTGGAGGTGTTTAAGAGGAGACTGGATGAGGCACTTGGTGCCATGGTGTAGTTGATTAGATGGTGTTGGATGATAGGTTGATGATCTCAAAGGTCTTTTCCAACCTGGTCTATTCTATTCTAATGCCATTCTAATCTATTCCAATTCCATTCTAATCTATTCCACTCTATTCTATTCTAAATGTGAGCTCCCAGATGCAGAGTGTGGGACAGGAGGTTTGCTGTCACCCTGACACCAGCCACGTCCTTAGGCTGGTTTGGTAGTGACAGTGGGAGGCAAAGACCCCTCTGGCATGGCCCCAGTGCAGCCTGTGTGATCGCAGGCTGAGTTTAGGCTCCCTCCCAGACAAGGGTTTGTTGCCCATCTCAGGACAGGCTCCTGCCCCTCAGTGTCCTTCTGGGAGTGAGGAGCCCCAGGCTGACCCCAGGATCTGAGGTGCAGCCTCACCAGTGCGGAGCAGAGGGGCATGAAGGCAGGGTGTGAAGGTCAGTTGTCTTCTCCTTTTGGTTGGAGGAGTCTTCCAGCTCTGTTTCACCTATGGTGTCTGCCTGGGGAGGTTGTGGAGTCTCCATCTCTGGAGGCATTCCAGCCCACCTGGGGTGGTCTACTCGAGGGCACCCTGCTCTAGCAGGGATGTGGGACTGGCTGATCTGCAGAGGTCCCTTCCAGCCTCCGCCATGCTGGGGTTCTGTGATACCTCCTCTGGGAGCCAGGGCTGTTGAAGCTTCATTTGGTTACTTTGGAGGTCCCTGTGCTGTTGTCTGCAAAACTCTGGGCAGAAGCTTAGCAGTGGCAAGTGTCCTGCTGCACCTGATCCTGAAGATGAGCCTGACAGCCTTGGGTGCTGCTTCCTGTGACCTTAAACACCCAGGGCACACTCACTGGCCTCCTTTGCAGCAGTGGCAGGAAGGCAATCCCAGGCTGTGAGGGTGTGTTTGGGAGTCACAAGGTGATGGTGACAAGGCCAAGCAGCAAGAACCACCTCAAAGTTACCTGAATCAGGAACACTTCCAGCCTGCAGACAGCAGCCTCCTCTTCAGTGATCCCTTCCCACTTGCTCTTGCATTTGTCCTTGTTTTCCTGGGGAAAGGTTGATCCACAGGAAGTGGCAAGTATCAAAAGCCATTCATTTGCCAGGCACTGCACATCTGACACCAGGTTTGGTCCCTGGTTTTCATTAGGCTCTCTTGCAGCATTGTTCACTTGGCAAAGCAATTCTCCCTCACACATTTGCTCAGCTGATTGGGGGCTTTAATCTCCTCCATGTTTTCAGAGCTTCCCACAGCTGCATGATGGACACTCATATAATCTAATTTCACTTCTGTTCAGCCAGGCATTTACATTTCATGCAGATGTCCATAGCTTAAGCCTAGAGGTTTTAGTTGGACTAAAGTGTTCAGAGGCTCCAGGGACCTCTCTGGCTGTGCAGGAGGGGGAAAGGAAAGAGAGCTACCAGAGGCTGCTGCCTGATTTCTACCTGAGGCTATCAGCAGCACATGAATTATGCATCAGGAGCCTTGATAACAGCATCATGTCCCACGAATCAGAGAGGCCTTGGTGCACTCCTCACTGCACTCTCTGCCAGCTTAGCCTAGGTGACAGCTGATGGTCTCCAGAGGTCCCTTCCAGCCCTGTGACATTGCCTCCCATCCCCTGAGCCTGCTCATTGCTGTGACCTGGAGAAGCTGAGCCAGGTTTGTCAGCAACTCACTGAAGGACAAAGGGGTTTGGTGCCTCTCGAAACACTGGGTGGCCACCACCAAAGAGTTGTGGCTGTGTCCAGATGGAAAGCAGCAGTCAGTGGTGTCCCCATGCAGGGATCCATAGAATGGGCTGGCTTGGAAGGGACCTTAAAGATCATCCAGTTCCAGACCCCTTCTGTTCCAAACCATTCTGTGCCTTTATGATTCTGGTTTCAGGTGGTGAATCCAGACCCATGTATCAGACAATGCCATCCCACACCTCACCCTGCCTGACACTTTCTGGTTTTAGTGGTTCCAAGTTCCAAGCCCCCTGCCATGGGCTGGGACACCTCCCACCAGCCCAGCTTGCTTAGGTTCTCATCCAACCTGGCCCTGAACACCTCCACAACCTCCCTGAGCCCTGCAGAGAAGGAAGGCAGTCCCCTGTACAGCACAGGGATCCCAGAAGGGTTCTATGCCTTGAAACTCAACATGGTCAAGACAAGCCCAGTTTGGCATCTAAATGGCTTTGGATCAAGCCAGAGGCTCCCGTGTAGACTTTCAGGTGCTAGAGACATTTGATGCCTTGGCCATCCTGCTGTAACCACCCCCCTGGCCCCTTGGAAAGACTCCTGGAAGCCAAGCTGAGCAAGTGAAGAGCTGCCAAGCTGAGTTTCCTGTAGTCACCAGGGGACACACACTGTAGGCTGCCCCTTGGTGCCAAGAACATTCCCAACACCAGGAGCCCAGGCAGTGGCCCCCAGCCAGCTCACTGCAGACTAGCAGTTAGGATGGTGGCTGGGTGGGTGCACGTGGGCACAGTGTGATTAATTAACCAGCAGCTGGGTTAATCAAGACAGCAGAAGTAATTTGTTGGAGTCAATATTTTCTGAGTGTGCCCGTCAGGAAAAGGCAGAGAGGAGGCTTCAGCCACTCCAGTCAGGAACCTGGGGGGAGGGAGAGAGGGAAGGAACCCTCTTGAAGGGTCTGGGAAGGTCTCACCTGTGGAAGACTCTCTTCCCCACTTTACAGTTGTGCTGTAGGTGTCATAGAGGCACAGAATGGCTTCAGGTGGAAGGGACCTTGGAGATGCCCTAGTTCCAACCCCCCTGCCACAGAGCCCCGCCACGGCTCGAGGTCCCATCCGGCTGCAGACACCGCTGGGCACAGTGGGGCTTGGTAGCTCAGGACAGCTTGGTGCCAGCCACCTCCAGCCTCAGCCAGAGCTGGTTTGTGTTTAGCTGGCTCAGAGCAGCAGGGCCACAAAGTGGTGTCCAGCTGCCAGGGGCTGTGGCAGTGTCTGGGTGCGATGAACTCGAAGGTCTGTTGCAACCTCGACAGTTCTGATTCTGTGAACACCACCCCAGGAAAAGCCAAGGGAGCTGGGGATGCTGCAGCCTGCTCAGAGAGAGAGAGAGAGAGAGAGGAGAGTTGGATGACAACCACACTCCTGAAACCCCAGAGAGGTGAAAGCCTTGGAGAGGGATCTCCAACTGGACTGTGCTGCAGTGTGGTGGCAGCTCCCATTCACCACTGACTCAGCTTTAGCCTCCTGCAGCTTCATTCTCCATGGGGAAGATTAATCCCTTGGAGGAGGATTAAGCTGCAGTGAACCAGGGGCCACTTTCTTCCTGAATGGGCAAGGCCACACAGGATTTAATGCACTTCATCTTACCTGCATTGATTTCACAGCTTCCCTTCATTCACCTCAGCTCCCCCTAACTCCCTTCTGTGGCCAAGCTTGCTGCCTGCAGAGAAGCTCCTGGAGCTGCCTGTGAAGCACAGCCAGGCAGAAAGCAGGCTGGGGAGTGATCTGTGTGGCTCTGAAGGAGCTTAGACCTGTGTAGATACGATTAAATTACCTCCTCCTCAGCTGGCTGATCCGTGGCACCCTCAGCAGAGTGCTTTAATTAGATTTCTTGAATGGAGCAGAGAGAAAGGAGTTTTCTGAGCACTAATCTCCAGGCTATTTTAGGAACCTCTCCTGGGCAGGCTTTGCAGGGCTCTCAGGTAGCACCAGTTGTGCCCAGCTGCACAGACAATCATTTCCCAAGCAGGGATGTGCCTGGGCAGTGCAGCTGAAGGGCTGTCCTTGCCCACTGGGGTTATCTTCTTTGGGGGTGGCCAGAAGAAAGCATTGGGTCCCCATGGGAAGCACAGGAGCAGTGTTTCCATTCCCTGATCCTAAAGAGCTGAATCCCTTCCCCTCACTGGCACAAGAGACACAAACCCAGGCTGAGGAGGAGGTGTTTGTGGAACCATAGAATGGCTCAGGTTGGAAGGGACCTCAGAGACCATCTACTCCAACCTCCCTGCTAGGGGCACCACTGAAAAGAGTCTGGCCCCATCCTCTTGCCCTCCACTCCCCTCTGGGGCTGCTCCTCTCCAGGCTCCTCAGCATCTTCAGAGCCTCCACTGGACTCTCTCCAGTAGTTCTCTGTCTCTCTTGAACTGGGGAGCCCAGGACTGGGCACAGCACTGCAGATGTTGCCTCACCAGGGCAGAGTAGAGGAGGAGAACCTCCCTTGACCTGCTGGCCACGCTTTGCTTAACACACCCTAGGAGACCATTGGCCTCCTTGGCCACAGGGGCACATTGCTGGCTCATGCTGTGCTTGTTGCTCAAGTCCTTCTCCTTGGAGCTGCTTCCCAGCAGGTCAGCCCTCCCCTGTACTGCTGCAGGACCCTGCACCTGCCCTTGTGGAACTTCCTTCAGCATTGTGCTAAACCTTCCTGAGTGCTTGGTGTGTCCTGACTCCTGCCTCTCCTCTCCTCTCTTGCAGCTGGTGGGGTTTGTCTACGCCTGCTACGTGATCAGCATCTTCATGGAGGAGGAGGACAGCTGTAAGTACTGACACCCACAGCTCCTGGGGTGAGACCTGGGCTGGCATTCACTGCCCAGCCCAGGAGCAAAGCCTGACAGAGGGCAGAAGCTGGCATTTGGGCGCAGGCCGGCTGTGCTCAGCGACGGACTGCCTTAGGTGCTACCACCGGGTCTAGGAGTCAGGGTGGTACTTGGTAAACTGGCACAGGCTGCCCAGGGAGGCTGTGGATGTCCCCTTCCTGGAGGTGTTGAAGCCCAGGTGGGCTGAGGCCTTGAGCAGTGTGATCTAGTGGGAGGTGTCCCTGCCCATGGTAGGGGGGTTGGAACTGGATGATCTCTAAGGTCCCTTCCACCCCAAACCATTCCATGACTCTCTGAACCACTTCCATGAGCCACAAGGGTACTGCACTCCTGCTGTATCTGCAGCTGCAGTTGCATCAAAGCTCTGCAGCCACTGAGCCTGTTGCTCCCAACCAGCAGTGGAGTGGAGATGACAAACCAAACCATCTGCCAGCTGCAGCACCGAGGGTCAGACACTTACAAGGAGCTAAGGGCCATCGAAAATGCTCAGCCCTCCTTCTCAACCTGCCTCAGGAACAGATCCATGTCCAAACAAGCAGGACAGTGTCGCTTTGGAAGGACAGGAGTGTTGGTCAAAAGGCATGGAGTGGGCACTGGGAACATAGGATCATGGAATCATGGAATTGAATCATAGAATGATAGAATCATGGAGTCATTGAATCATAGAGTCATGGAAGCACTGAGTCCTGGAATCAGGGAGGCATGGAGTCAGGGAATCAGGGAGTCATTGAGTCATGGAATCATGGAGTCATTGAGTCCTGGAATCAGGGAACCATTGAGTCATGGAATCAGGGAACCATTGAATCATGGAATCAGGGAATCATGGAGTCATTGAGTCATGGAATCAGGGAATCATAGAATCATGGAATCAGGGAACCATTGAGTCATGGAATCAGGGAATCATTGAGTCCTGGAATCAGGGAGTCATGAAATCAGGGAATCATGGACTCAGGGAACCACTGATTCATGGAATCAGGGAATCATGGAGTCATGGAATCAGGGAATCATGGAGTCATTGAGTCATGGAATCAGGGAATCATTGAGTCAGGGAATCAGAGAATCATGGAGTCATTGAGTCATGGAATCAGGGAATCATAGAATCATGGAATCAGGGAACCATTGAGTCATGGAATCAGGGAATCATGGAGTCATTGAGTCATGGAATCAGGGAATCAGGGAGTCACTGAGTCATGGAATCAGGGAATCCTAGGATCACAGTCTCATAGAATCAATGCATGGTATGGGTGGGAAGGGACCTCTAGAGCTACGAGCCCAAGAAACTGCAAGCACAGGGCAGTTTTGTGCATTTTACCACGATGCAGCAGCTTCTTTTCCCTCTCCTCTCCTTTCCCTCTCCTCTCCTTTCCCCTATATTTGCAGGGAATAAATCCTCAGCCACCTCAGAGGCAAAGCCTCCCTAATTAAATGCACTCTGCAATATTCAGTGCATCAAGTTAACCCCAGTCCTTGCTCAGAAACCCATCAGGCAGACTTAAAAATGAATAAGAGCTGCCTGGTCAGCCCCTGTGCAGTGCTTAACTGGCTTTGGAGCCTGGCATTTCAGCTGATGGACACTGCTGAACAGGGATAATGCTTGGGGAAACCTCTCTGGCTCACCTTCCCTGGCCTTCAGACTGCAGTTAACTTTTCCTTAGGAGGAAGAAGAGAGCAGGGCAGGAGGAATGAGAAGGCAGCCATGCAAAAGGCACACTGCTGGAGGGAGGTTAAGCCTTGCCCTCATTCAGCCTAATGAAAAGCTCTATTGCTATCTCTTCCCTTCGTACTGGCATTTCTTCCCCTCTAGGTCTATCAATCTCTCTAAGCCCTTTTCCAAAAGGACAGAATATGTGGAATCTGTAATCATAAAACCCTCTCACTCTCCTGCTTGGGAATCATTTCCTCCCCCCAAAGAAGGAACCCAGCAGCTTGTGGCTGCTGTGTTGGAGCTGCTGAATGGGTTTGAGAAAGCAGGGTCTGGAGAGCAGGCAAACCAGCCTTGGTAAAATCAGCATTAAGCTGCTGAGCAGCTCCTGGGCTGCCTGGAGAAAGAGTTGATGGCAACACTGCTGCTTGATAAATAGAGCATTGACCTGTGCCAGAAGTGATAGCTCCCTCCTGCACCTCAGCCTGTGCAGTGGGAGCTGAGCTGCACACCAACTGCACGAGGACAAAGAGGGATTCTGCCATAGAACTACAACATTCAGAGTGAGAGCAAGACTGAAACACCAAAAGGTGACAGAATCCCAGGATCCCAGCGTGGGAGGGTTGGAAGGGACCTCTGGAGATCACCCAGTCCAACCCCCTGCTCCAGCAGGGCACCCACAGCAGCTTGCCCAGGATCACAGTGCCCAGGGGGGGTTGGAAGCTCTCCAGAGAAGGAGACTCCACAACCTCTCTGGACAGCCTGCTCCAGGGCTCCAGCAGCCTCACACCAAAGAAGTTTCTCCTCCTGCTCAGGTGGAACCTCCTGGGTTCCAGTTTGTGCCCATTGCCCCTTGTCCCTGTCCCACTGACAAGAGCCTGGCCCCAGCCTCTTGCCCCCTGCCCCCTGGGCTCCAGTTTGTGCCCAAAGGGCTGGCATTTAGTTACTTGTAAGCATCGAACTCTTGGTCCCTGCTGCAGGGCTCAGACCTTCCTTTATTTCTTTGCTACTGTCACAAACCATACCCTAATCAAACTGGAGTCAAGAGGCAGATTAGAGGGGATAGATTCTTTCATTGGGAGCTCCTTGGCACCTCTTGGCTCCATGCATTGCTTTCCCCCTCCCAAATATTCACTGTGCCCTTGTTTCCTTTTTCTCCTTAACAGCTGCTTTGATTCAAGCTGCTCCTTAGCTAATTCAATATTGATTGTGGTTTAGTCTCCACCTTTCACCTCCTTGGCCTTTCCCTTTTAATTAAAGCTGCTTTTAGCTGGATGCTGCCCCAGCCCCCAGCAGCTCAGCCTTTTAGCTGCAGCTATTGTTAGATCAATCTCACTCCAGCATCCAGCATCCCTCTCCTGAGCTTTCCACTTGACATCACCTCCAGAGCCACAGGCAGGTAGGCTTGGGAGGGACCTCTGGAGATCATCTACAGCCCTAAGTGGTGCCCACTGCTGTCCCTTCCTTCCACCCAGCTCCTCCATTCAAGTGAAACCTCTTTACAAACCCATTTTCTACTTCCAGTACCAATCTCCTTGCTCCTCCATTTCCACACAGCAACAGCTCTGTGTCACCTCTGATTTGTGGAGCTGGAAGAGAAACTTCTCAGGCTCCTGCTCTGCTGTGTAAATGCCACCTCCCCTAGGCCCCAGCTTACAGCCAGATGAGCTCTGCCAGTGCCTCGCTCAGGTGATATCCATTGCATTGCTGCTGTTGCTTGAGTGATGATCTCCCAGCTTGCACATCACACCCCCAGCTCTGCCTTGTAATAAGAGCTGGAGAGAGTGAGCCTGCAGTGAGTGTGGTGAGCCAGGGAGGGATCAGTCAGGCTCTGCACTGGGGGTGAATTCAGAGAATCTCAGCATGGATGGGACCTCAGTTGGATCTCAATTGGAAGGGAGCTCTGGAGCTCATCCAGTCCAAGCCCCTGCTCCAGCAGGGCACCCACAGCAGCTAGCCCAGGAGCACAGTGGCCAGGGGGAGTTGGAAGCTCTGCAGAGAAGGAGACTCCACAACCTCTCTGGGCAGCCTGCTCCAGGGCTCCAGCAGCCTCACACCAAAGAAGTTTCTCCTCCTGGGTTCCAGTTTGTGCCCTCTGCCCCTTGTCCTACCCCTGGGCACCACAGGCAAGACTCTGGCCCCATCCTCTTGCCCCCTGCCCTTAGGTTCTTGCTGGGTCTGCTCTTTAACTCCAGCCCTGGGACAGGATGGCTGTAGGCAGCTTTCAGAGACATGGCACAGAGAACACTTTGGAAAGGCCCTTTCACACTGGACTGATTTGGGGGTCTGGGATGAGAGGACCTGAGCCACTGTCTAACGACTTTGATCCTCCTCAGGCTGTTTTTCATCACACTGGACAGCCATGCCCTTGGGAAAATCTTGACTGTCTGATATTACAATCTCAGCTGTTACAATAGTGAGAGAGTTAAAGAGCAGGAGGGAGTTAAGATTGCTGCAGCAGGGCCCTTGTGAAGGCAGCTGGTGAGAGGATGGTTCCTTCAGCTCAGCCTTGCAGAGCAGGGTGGTGCTCAGCAGCCAGGGCAGCTTTTGAAGCCACCATCTATCTCAATAGAGGAAGACCGGGATGAAAGACCTTCATCATTACTGTGGAACCCTGAAGTATTCCCCTTCTAGCTTCTAGTAATGACAGCTTAAGTAAAAGGTTGTCTCTTAGTCATTTTCTCCCACTTCATCCTGGTTAACCTGATTACCATCTGTGAGGACTTGATAGAGGCAGAGCAGCAGTCCCAGGGCCACAGCACCGCGGATGGCTCTGCCTCTCCTTTGACTTCTTTAGTCCTCAGCATCAAGGAGAAGCTGCTGCTGGGATCCTGCAGACCTGCAGTGACAGGACCTCCCTTTTGGGGCAGGAATTGTTCCTCATGTCCAACCTAAACCTCCACTGGCACAGCCTGAGGCCATTTCCTCTTGTTCTGTCACTTGTTCCTTGGGAGACTGATCCCTACCTCCGTGCAGGCTCCTCTCAGGGAGCTGTAGAGAGCAGTGAGGTCTCTCCTCAGCCTCTTTTTCTCCAGGCTAGACAACCCCAGTCCCCCCAGCTGCTCCTCCCCAGCCCTGCTCTCCAGACCCTTCCCCAGCTTCATTTCATGGATTGAAAGGAGTGGTGCTGAGGGCCATGGCTCAGAGGTGCCCTGGCAGTGCTGGCTTAATGGCTGGAGTCTGTGATCTTAAAGGTCTCTTCCAACCAGACCAATTCCATCAAAGACAACTCTAAATGCCACCTGGGCAGAAGAGAGGAGCCCTGCACATGGCTCTCTGCAGCCAGCAGCCTCTTGCCCTGCTCCCCCTCAGGCAGCTCCTCTGACAGGGGCCAGGAGTGAAAGCACATCCCTGGGAGGGAGCACAGCTTTGCACTCCCAAGCCCCGCGGGCAGTGAACTCCACAGGAGCCTTTCACAGTGGCAGGGAAGCCTCTGGCATGAGCACAAAAGGAGCTGACAGGAGAGAGCAGCTCCCTGGGGCTGTGGCAGCCAGCTGCAGGCAACAGAAGTGCTGCTGCAGGCAACAGAAGTGCTGCTGCAGGCAACAGAAGTGCTGCTGCAGGCAACAGAAGTGCTGCTGCAACCAACAGAAGTGCTGCTGCAGCCAACAGAAGTGCTGCTGCAACCAACAGAAGTGCTGCTGCAGGCAACAGAAGTGCTGCTGCAACCAACAGAAGTGCTGCTGCAGGCAACAGAAGTGCTGCTGCAGGCAACAGAAGTGCTGCTGCAGCCAACAGAAGTGCTGCTGCAACCAACAGAAGTGCTGCTGCAGCCAACAGAAGTGCTGCTGCAGGCAACAGAAGTGCTGCTGCAACCAACAGAAGTGCTGCTGCAGCCAACAGAAGTGCTGCTGCAGCCAACAGAAGTGCTGCTGCAACCAACAGAAGTGCTGCTGCAGCCTGCTGCTGTCTGTGGGCTGCTCAAAACCCCTCTCCTTGGGACTCTTTAAGTGCCTCTCTGCATGGCTGTAGTTAACAGCAAACTCCTGGCCAAGCTGTCAGCCCATGGCTTGGACAGCAGCTCTCTGAGCTGGGTTAGGAAGTGGCTGGAGGCTGAGCCCAGAGAGTGGTGGTGAATGGTGCCACAGCCAGCTGGCAGCCAGGCACCAGTGGTGTGCCCCAGGGAGCAGTGCTGGGCCCCATCCTCTTTAACATCTTCATTGATGATCTGGATGAGGGCATTGAGTCCATCAGCAGTAAATTTGCTGATGACACCAAGCTGGGGGCAGGAGTTGATCTGCTGGAGGGCAGAGAGGCTCTGCAGAGGGACCTGGCCAGGCTGGGCAGATGGGCAGAGGCCAAGGGCAGGAGATTGAACACATCCAAGTGCCAGGGGCTGCACATTGGCCACAGCAACCCCAGGCAGAGCTACAGGCTGGGGGCAGAGTGGCTGAGAGCAGCCAGGCAGAGAGGGACCTGGGGGTGCTGGTTGATGGTAGGCTGAACATGAGCCAGCAGTGTGCCCAGGCAGCCAAGAGGGCCAATGGCATCCTGGCCTGCAGCAGGAAGAGTGTGGCCAGCAGGAGCAGGGAGGTCATTCTGCCCTGTGCTCAGCACTGGTTAGGCCACACCTCGAGTACTGTGTCCAGTTCTGGGCTCCTCAGCTTAGGAAGGAGGTTGAGCTGCTGGAACGAGTCCAGAGAAGGGCAACGAAGCTGGGGAGGGGCTTGGAACACAGCCCTGTGAGGAGAGGCTGAGGGAGCTGGGGTTGCTTAGCCTGGAGAAGAGGAGGCTCAGGGGTGACCTTATTGCTCTCTCCAACTACCTGATGGGAGGTTGTAGCCAGGAGGGAATTGATCTCTTCTCCCAGGCAACCAGTACCAGAACAAGAGGACACAGTCTCAGGCTGTGCCAGGGGAGGTTTAGGTTGGAAGTTAGGAAGAAGTTCTATACAGGGAGAGTGATTGCCCATTGGAATGGGCTGCCTGGGGAGGTGGTGGAGTCACCATCCCTGGACGTGTTCAGGAGGAGACTTGCTGGGGTGCTTGGTGCCATGGGTTAGTTGATTAGGTGGTGTTGGATGATAGGTTGGACATGATGATCGTGAAGGTCTCTTCCAACCTGGTCTATTCTATTCTATTCTATTCTATTCTATCCCATCCCATCCCATCCCATCCCATCCCATCCCATCCCATCCCATCCCATCCCATCCCATCCCATCCCATCCCATCCCATCCCATCCCATCCCATCCCATCCCATCCTATCCTATCCTATCCTATCCTATCCTATCCTATCCTATCCTATCCTATAGCCAGGACTCCCTGGGGGGCTCCATGCTCAGTGGCTGAGGATGCCTTTTGCTACCAAGCTGTGGCTTGGGCTTTTGGCCTTCTTTGTTTCAGGTGCACAGAACTACAAAACTGTACAGAAAATGTCCTGGGCTTTGGTTGCCTTTTTTTTTTGTCCTCCTTTTTTCCCCCTCCCTTAATTCATTATATTTTTTCCCCCCAAGGCTTCTCCAACTTTCTGAAGTTCATTAATGTAGCCTGGCAGAAATTATCCACAACCCATTAACCAAGCCAGAAATAAACACAATCAATTAATTGAGATCATCCTTAAACTAATGCTCTCCCCCCCTCCCCCCCTTGGGAAAGCTCTGCAAGTGCTGCTGCTGTTTCTGTTGGGCTGGCTGATCTAAGGGGATGCATGCAGCAACAACAACAACAGCAAAGCTGAGCTGTGATGCACTGGAGCAAAGCTGGGTGCCTGAGATGCCTGTCTGGGCTGGAAAATGTGCAGGGGAAGGGAATGAAAATGCAGAGTGCTGACTCCTAGGCTTGAGTGGCCATTCCTGCCTGTAGCTCTGGGCAGTTTGTGAGGGGCTGAAAAGCTCAGGTAAAAGCAGGGGGAGGTTTTCTTCCAAGGCAGAAGGAAGCCATAACTCATAACAGCTGCTGATGAACTCTCACATCAAAGAGCTATCAGCCAGAACATGGAGTGGAGGGTGAAAAATGGCACATCCCCTCCTCCCCTCGGGTGGCAGAGCAGCTTCTTGCCCTGAGAATTAGCTTCAGATCCATGTGAAGCTGAGCTCAACAAAGCTGGGGAGGGGTCTGGAGCACAGCCCTGTGAGGAGAGGCTGAGGGAGCTGGGGTTGCTTAGCCTGGAGGAGGCTCAGGGGAGACCTTCTTGCTGTCTACAACTACCTGAAGGGAGGTTGTAGCCAGGAAGGGGTTGGTATCTTCTCCTAGGCAACCAGAACAAGAGGACAGAGTCTCAAGCTGTGCCAGGGGAGGTTTAGGCTGGAGGTGAGGAAGAAATTCTTCATAGGAAGAGAGATTGGCCATTGGGATGTGCTGCCCAGGGAGGTGGTGCAGTCACCATCCCTGGAGGTGTTCAAGAGGAGCCTGGATGAGGCCCTTGGTGCCATGGTTTAGTTGATCAGATGGTGTTGGGGGATAGGCTGGACTTGGTGATCTCAAATGTCTTTTCCAGCCTGGTTAATTCTATTCTATTCTATTCTATTCTATTCTATTCTATTCTATTCTATTCTATTCTATTCTATTCTACTCTACTCTACTCTACTCTACTCTACTCTACTCTACTCTACTCTACTCTACTCTACCCTATCCTATCCTATCCTATCCTATCCTATCCTATCCTATCCTATCCTATCCTATCCTATCCTATCCTATCCAGCACTGTGCAGCAGGCTGGGGAGAAAGCCTGAGCTGAACAGGCCTGAGCAGCTGCCCTCACATCTTGGCTGCTGCTGGCAAACCTGTTGGCTCTGTCAGCCCAAGCCAGGTCAGTGTGGCAGCACAGAAGCTTTGGTGGCAGGAGGAGCACTTCCTTCAGACTGTCTCCCTGCTCACAGTGGTGCTTGTGGCTGCTGAGGGGTGGTGCTGAAGTGGTGAGTGATCTCCCACAGGTGCTTTGTAACCCCTTCCAGCTCACCCCCAGCAGAAGAACAGCATTAAACCAAAGTGTTTGAAAAGCCTTCTGAGAGAGCAGGGCAAAGTGCAGCAAATGTCAATCAGTATGGAAAGAATCTGTGCTGATTGAAGTGCATCAAGTTCAGGCTGCAGCCAGGCTGCCCCTGCCCTGGGCTCAAGAGGAGAGCAACTACACTCAGCAGGAGCATCTCCACAGCTTTCAGAGGGTGTTTCATCAGCCCTTCAGTCTAGGAGCCTCACTCCCCACCTCCTCAGCCCTGATGAGCACTCTCTTTGTCTCCCTAGTCCATACCCGGCCTGGGAAGGGGCTGGTGGTGCTCATTAGCTGCTCATATGGCAATGACCACAACGAGGATCTCAGCTCCCCGTGGGGCTGGTGTCTGTCTGCCCACATGGGCACAGATTGGGGAGGCTGCTTTCACCTGACCAACAAATCCAGGCACAGATGTACCCCAAGAGTCACAGAGCATGGAGCCTTCTGTCAGAGCTCCCACAGCAGCTTCACCTGCTCTCAGGGCTGGGGGCAATGATGGCACCTTTGGCACCACTGATGCTGGGGACAGAGTCCAGACTGGGCTCCATGGCAGATGGGAACTGGATTCAGGAGCACAGGGATCAGGATGGAAGGCAGAAGGGACAGAGGAACCCTTGGTGTGCCCAGGAGCCAGGCTCAGGCAGAGGTTTTGTGCAGCCCAGCCCTTGGCAGGAGCTGTCCCCATCAGCTTCTGCCTGCTAGCAGCAGCCCCTGGCTGAGCAAAGCTGCCCTGAACTTCAGAGAGTGCCTCAGTGAGCAGAGGCTGAGCTGGGGAGGGACAGCAGTGAGCAGAGGCTGAGCTGGGGAGGGACAGCAGTGAGCAGAGGCTGAGCTGGGGAAGGACAGCAGTGAGCAGAGGCTGAGCTGGGGAAGGACAGCAGTGAGCAGGACCAGGGCTGGGCAGGGACAGCAGTGAGCAGGACCAGGGCTGGGCTGGGCAGGGACAGCAGTGAGCAGGACCAGGGCTGGGCTGGGGAGGGACAGCAGTGAGCAGGACCAGGGCTGGGCTGGGGAGGGACAGCAGTGAGCAGGACCAGGGCTGGGCTGGGGAGGGACAGCAGTGAGCAGGACCAGGGCTGGGCTGGGGAGGGACAGCAGTGAGCAGGACCAGGGCTGGGCTGGGGAGGGACAGCAGTGAGCAGGACCAGGGCTGGGCTGGGGAGGGACAGCAGTGAGCAGGACCAGGGCTGGGAAGGGACAGCAGTGAGCAGGACCAGGGCGGAGAAGGGACAGCAGTGAGCAGGACCAGGGCTGGGCTGGGGAGGGACAGCAGTGAGCAGGACCAGGGCTGGGCTGGGGAGGGACAGCAGTGAGCAGGACCAGGGCTGGGCTGGGGAGGGACAGCAGTGAGCAGGACCAGGGCTGGGAAGGGACAGCAGTGAGCAGGACCAGGGCGGAGAAGGGACAGCAGTGAGCAGGACCAGGGCTGGGAAGGGACAGCAGTGAGCAGAGGCTGAGCTGGGGAGGGACAGCAGTGAGCAGGACCAGGGCTGGGGAGGGACAGCAGTGAGCAGGACCAGGGCTGGGCTGGGCAGGGACAGCAGTGAGCAGGACCAGGGCTGGGGAGGGACAGCAGTGAGCAGGACCAGGGCTGGGGAGGGACAGCAGTGAGCAGGACCAGGGCTGGGCTGGGCAGGGACAGCAGTGAGCAGGACCAGGGCTGGGCAGGGACAGCAGTGAGCAGGACCAGGGCTGGGCTGGGGAGGGACAGCAGTGAGCAGGACCAGGGCTGGGCTGGCTCCCAGCTCAGTTTGTTTCCTGTGTGTGCATTGCCTTTTTTTAACACAATGTGCCCCCCTCTCTCTTTCAGTTGCCCTCTTTGCATTCCCATTGCTCATTGCTGGCACTCTTGTTGTATTTGCAGTTGATTTCATAGGTGGACTTGAGTCATACTCCTACCGCCAGCCCCCCCAGGAACATGTTGAGTTAAAGCCTGTAGGTAAGGTTCAGGTCCTGTGGACCACATTAATCCTTCTAACTGGACTGCAAGCTAACCTTCCCCTGCAACAGTCTGGGCATCAGGTTACTAATAACTTAATTACCTTTTCCTCAGCACTCAATTGAGAATGAATCCACCTGGACCTCGTGAGTGAGGGCCCTCTGGCATCCATGAGCCAGCTGCCAAAGCAAGGATCAGGAGACCTCACCCTGCCTGCCTCCAGCAGAGGCTCTCAGTGCAGAATGGGATTGGTTCCCTGCTGGCTTTTCAGGGACAAAAGAGCTGGGTTTGGGCTGCTGCTGCTGCACAAACCTTAGTGAGATGAACTCCTTGGTGGCAAAGCAGAAGATGACTTTTGGGTAAGGGAGTGGTGGATTTTCCATCAGCTGCTTAAAATCCACCTGCAGAGCCTCACTGGAAGTTCATCATCCCTTGGTCACCACTTAGCTGGCCCCCAGACTTCTCCTGCTCTATAACCTAGCAGGGAAGTTTGGATGCATCTCAGCTCTTTGGAGTTGGAATCAGTTGAGGGTTGGACTCAGTGACCTTTGGAGGCCCCTTCCAGCCCAACCCACTCTATGATGTGATGATCCTGGAGGTCTTTCCCAACCTAAGCAGTTGTATGATGGCACTGAGCTGTGGAGAGGCAGGACAGTAGATGCCTTTTGGCAGAGGCCCAGCCAAGTTCAGACACCGTTTCAGAGGCTTGTTGGTAAAGCAGAAAGATCACAGAATCCCCAAGGCTGGGAGAGACCTCAAAGCTCATCAAGTCCAACCTGCCGCCACAGACCTCCTGACTCAGCCATGGCACCAAGTGCCTGGAAACTCTGTCCAGGCTGCTCCCTGCCTGGAGGTGCTCAAGGCCAGGCTGGATGAGGCCTGGAGCAGCCTGATCCAGTGGGAGGTGACCTTGCCCATGGCAGGGCATTGGGACTGGATGATCCCTAAGGTCTCTTCCAACCCAAACCTTGCTGTGAATCTATGAAACCCTCCCTAGATCCTTGGCAGTGGTTGCTGCCCTGATGCTGCCTTTCCATTTCCATTTGAAAGCCTTAGTGGTGAAGCAGGAGATGTTCCCCTGCAAACTCTGCTTAGATGCCAGGAAGTGGCTGCCTTGCTGCTTCCTCTTCCCACTTACCTTCAGGCCTTCCTTGCACCCCCAAAGCAACATGAAAGCCACCCCTCAGACTGGTTGAGTGACCTCACTGCACTCTACTCCCCCCAGCAGCAGAACCAAAATGGGTCTGAGGGTTGGTTCTTCCTGGTGTGTTTAGTCAAATCCAATCCACTTTGGGGAGTTTGAGTTGGCAGTGGACAGCTGCCCACCAACTCCATCCAGCTGGCCCTTGGCCCCTCAGCTTCCCTGCTGACCTCATCCTCTTTTCTTTCCCCCCATGCTTTTCAAGTCTGTTTCATCCATGCTGCAGCTTTCAGTGGGCAGAAGTGGCAACAGGAATGTTACTCAGATTCAGGGAAGAAGGTGGTAGGATTATGGAGGCCCAAAGGGAGAGGGGAAAATCCCTTCCTCAGTGTGTTAGAGCAGGAGGAAATGCCACATCAAGGCAACAAATTGAAGCAAGGAACATTCTGACCCTGCACTCAGCCCACCCTCTGCCTGGGAACCTGTCACCAAGAGCTCACCAAATGCCTGCTGTGTGGCATGCTCTGAGGGAAAGGGGACAGCACATGGGGGGGTTGGCCACTCTGAATTAGCTGTTAAGAGCTAGGGGGAAAGAGAAATTGGTATCAAGCTGCTCTCCAGGAGGAAGAAAGCCACAGCTACAGCATTTAGACCTCTCCATTTTAATCTTTTCACCTGCATTGGGGTTTAAATATTGGGTGAATAAAAGGGAGGGGGGAGGATAAAAAGGCATTTTCACAACAGACTGACAAATATGTTGATTGTTTTGCAGTAGAAAAGTCACAGACCCTGAGAGTTTGTGCTCTGACAGCAGGTTTTGGTTCAGCAGCCCCAAAGGCTGTTGAGGTGGTTGGTGAGCCTGCAGTGCTGGAGGGTAAATGGCATCTTCCCCTTTGTCCTCTACTCTGCCCTGCTGAGGCCACATCTGGAACACTGTGCCCAGTTCTGGGCCCCTCAGTTCAAGAAGGACCTCAGGGAACTGCTTGAAAGAGTCCAGCACAGAGGCACAGAGCTGCTGCAGGCAGTGGAAGATCTCCTGTGAGCACAGGCTGAGGGAGCTGGGGCTTGGAGCAGAGGAACCTCAGGGCTGCCCTCAGTGCTGGGGATGAAGATGTGCAGGGCTGGAGCCAGGCTCTGCTCAGGGATGGCCAAGGACAGCACATGGGGCAGAGGGGGCAAGCTGGAGCAGAGGAGGCTCCATGGGAACAGAAGGGAAAACTTTGCCCCTGTGAGGGTGCTGAGCCCTGGAGCAGGCTGCCCAGAGAGGTTGTGGAGTCTCCTGCCCTGGAGACTTTCCAAACCCACCTGGATGTGTTCTGTGTGCCCTGCCCTGGGTGCCCTGCTCTGGCAGGGGGTTGGACTGGGTGATCTCTGGAGGTCCCTTCCAACCCCTACCACTCAGTGATGATTTCTGTGATTTCCTTGTGCAGCTGGGAGGAGCCTCTGTGGCCTCTTTGTTACTGCCAGGAGTCTAAAACTGGAAGAGAAATGAGAGAGAGAGAGATTATGTCTACCTAAGCAGGGAGGGAAAATACTCTCAGTGCTTCAAGTCTGAATTAGAAGGCAAAATTGGTAGCAACAATTGGTGACTGGATTGTGCCACAGACTGGCAGGTGCTCCTGTCTCTGCAGCCTTCTTCACTTCCTTTGAGAAGTGAATTGCTGTTTGTAGCAGTCTGAGAGTCCCTTTCATGCCTTCTGGTGTCCAGGCTGTGCAAGCCTCTCACTTCTGTGCTCCAGGACTGCAGCTGAATCAGGTTTGTTCAAACACATCCCAAGCCTCAATCGAGGCTACAGATCTGCCCCCACCTTGATCCTGGGGAAAATGAGCAGGATGCTTTGCACAGATGAAAGCTTGGCTGCACTGCCCTCCTCCTCAGCCCCTTTGAGTGCCCTTATTTAGTTCATAAATTAACCAAACACACTTCTGTGGCCTCACCCAAGCTGTGCAGGAGACAATCTGGTGCTATCAAAGTACTCCTCTCATCTCTGCTTAGTGCTGCCTTCAGCATCACTGAGCAGCAAGTCTAAGCTTGGCTTTGCCTTTCCACCCCTCAGCAGAGGTTCAGTTTGACCTTGCTCTCAGGGGGACTGTTTTCAAAGGCAGATAGGAATGATCCTAGCTGCTCTGTTTGCTCTTCTTTCCTGCAAGGACAAGGAGAAGCAGGATCTGTGCCCTGGAGCAGGCAGTTTGAGATGTGTAAGGCAGGAGATAAGGATGGGAGTGGGGAAACAATCATCATCTTCTCTTTGAGACTAAAGCACCTGGCCTCAGGTGGAGAGAGAGGGGATTCTGCCACTCTGCTCTACTCTGGTGAGACCTCACCTGCTCTGCTGGGCACAGCCCTCAACACAGGAAGGACAGGGACCTGGTGGAGAGGGCCCAGAGGAGACCACAAAGAAGATTGGAGGAGTGGAGCACTTCAGCTATGGGCCAGGCTGAGGGAGTTGAGGCTCTTCAGCCTGGAGAAGGCTCCAGGGAGACCTCAGACCTAGAGGGGCTGTTCAGCCTGCAGAAAAGGAGGCTGAGGGGAGACCTCATTGCTCTCTACAGCTCCTGAAGGGAGGCTGGAGCCAGGTGGGGGCTGGGCTCTTCTCCCTAGGAACAAGTGACAGGACAAGAGCCTGAGGTTGTGCTGGGGGGAGCTGGTTTGGGTATGAGGAGACCTCTCTTCCCTGAAAGGGTTGTCACTGACCTCTGACCTTCCATCTGGGTCTGCCAGCTGAGGACATTGGTGAGCAGAGGTGGTTTATCCAGTGGTCCCTTAGTCAGCAGCCTGCCAGGGGTGTGACTTTCCACCTCAGAGCTCAGCAGCTTTCCCTTGGCCAACTCCTTCATCTGTTCTGCTTTGCAGGTCGGAGCAAATGACGAGCAGGGAGCCCAGACCTCTGCTGCTGCAGCTGGAGAGACACCCTGGAGAGGACAAGGCCAACCTTGGGACTCACCCTTCTGGAGGGAACCCAGCAGCTGCCTCTCACTGGCTGCCTCTTCCCAGCAGCTCAGTGCCATCCATCAGCCTTGGTTTCTTTCCTAGCTCCTTGCAGGGCTGCTCTGGGGAGGCTGGGAATCATTTGCTTCCATGGACAGCTGTGAATTGTACACTGGGGGTTTTCTAGTTTGAGTTCAGTATTTTTACAACCTGTAGTGGGGAAGGCATGACCACCAAAACCTCCTGTGGGAGCTGGGCAGAAGGGCCAGCTCCTCCCCCAGCGAGGCAGGGGTTTTGCTGACTGATAGAATCATCCTGTGCCTGGTTGTGTCAGTAAAGAGTCAGTCTGGCTCCAGGAGCCAGGCCCTGGAGGTGTGCAAAGGATGACTTCAGTGGCTGGGAGTCACAGTGTCCTCTCCCAGCCTTGGGGAGCACTCAGCAGGGCTTGCTCTGTGGCTCTCCTCACCCAGCTGCTGCAGCACCTGAGGTGCTCGGCTAGTTGCTGTGGTCCGTGCTTGGCTCCTTCTCCTCAGCTCTCCTTCCCTGAGCCCAGCAGCAGCAGCTGCCTGTGAGATGAAGAGGAGCAGGACAGCTGCTCTGTGGCTCTCCAGGAACCCTTCCACCACCCAGGGCTCTGTGATTTGCACATTTGCCAACCCTCTTCCTCCCTCCTTCCCAGGAAGAAGCCAAGCATGAGAGTGCAGTGCAAGGCACCAGCTGAAGCCTTAGAAGCCTCTGGGGACTGATTTTGTTCTTGATTTCACAGTAAACCTGAAGGATGTGTGTACAAATTTGTAAAGCTCTCTGTAAATACTTCTGGAGAAAGAAGGTGCAGTGTGCCTGTGGTGCTTTGTTTGCTGTCCTGCCACCACCAGCAGCAAGTGCCACCCAGAGCTCCTGGCTCTGGGGACCTGAGAGGGCACCTGGCAGCCTTTTTAACAGAGCTTTTCCTTTCTTGCCTCTTCCTTCCTCTGCCAAGTGCTGTGCACAGCTGGGACACCCACCTGGGGCTCTGCACAGTGCCCCCACCTGCCCCAGCCTTCAGCAGCATTTGGGGCTCCTCCTGCTTCTGTGCCTTCTGATTCTCTGGTGAGACTGTCAGGAAGGAGATCCCTGCTGATCTGTGCACCTCCCCCCTCTGCTCTGCCCTCCTCAGGCCACATCTGGAGTGTTGTGTGCAGTTCTGGGCTCCCCAGTGCAGGAGAGAGCCCAGTGCCCATGGGGCAGGTCTCTATTTCACATCACCATCATCTGAATGGAAAAATCAAGCCTGGAGAGACTAAGCCTGTGAAGGAAGAGAGATTTGGGACAGGAAGGAGACCAGGCTCAAGCCAAAATGACACCACAGTAAAAGCAAAGCTAAATGGCAGAAAGGCAAGGGACAGGGAGAAAAACAAGGGCAAGAATTGTGCTGTTACTCTCACATCCTGCGGGAGGACCCCCAGGTGGTGAGCTGCTGGAGTGGGAGCAGCACACCAGGCAGCTGAGTGTTTGTCTTTGCCACTCTCATGGTGCTTAGGCCTTCTACAAAGCTCCAGCAGTTTGCCAGCCTGGCTTTCACCCTTACCATGCACCTTGCCGAGAAACAGGAGGTAGCAAGGAGCCTGAAACCCAAGGGGGGCTGCTGCTGCGCTGTGCCTGTCCTGCCACCTCATGGGTAGTGGCAGAAATGCCACCAGACCCAGCTGGGTCTGAAAGAGAGCAACATGGACCTGTGTGCTCCAGAGGAAGCCATGAAGGGCTGGAGGGGACAGCTGGGGCTGTTCAGCCTGGAGAAGAGAAGGCTCCAAGGAGACCTTCGAGCAGCCTGCCAGTACCTGAAGGGGGCTGCAGGAGAGCTGGGGAGGAGCTTCTGACAAGGGCTGGGAGTGACAGGAGGAGAGGCAGTGTTTAAAACCATTACATGGTCCAGGGGGGGTTGGAATCTCTCCAGAGGAGGAGACTGCAACCTCTCTGGGCAGCCTGCTCCAGGGCTCAAGCAGCCTCAGAGGAACTGAGGCTCTCCTGGGAGTGGTGGAGCCAAGCTGGCCAGCTGGGATGCTCACCCAGCTGAGCCTCCCCCAGGCTGCCTGCAGCCACATCCTGGCCGTGGCTGGAACTGCTCACACACTGTCACCTTCTCCTGCACAGCACAATCTGGGGCCCAGCCTACCCCACAGTCCTCCAGCTGAGCAAGAGCTGCAGCTGGGAGACTTCTGCAATATGCTGAAGAAATGAGGAGGTTAAGCAGCCCAAACCTGCTGAGGAGGACCCAGCCTGGCTGCTGCCACTTGCTCAGAGCCACTTCTCACAGCAGAGCAGGCTGCAGCTCAGCTGCAGTGAGCAGAACAGTGCTGGTGTGGAAGGAAAGGAGCCTGGGCCCTGCTCAGGGCTGTCCAGAAAGCAGCAGCTTCTTCTGCTGGAAATCTTCCTGAGCAGTGAGTGGCATCAAATGGAAATGCTCTGCAAATGCCTGAGCCAGCAAGGCTCAGTGCATAGGAGGCCAGCAGATGGCTTCTATACATCTGAGGAGCTTTGAAATATTAAACAAAGAAAGGAAGACTGCAGAGGAGTGTCAGTCATGCATCCTGGGGGCTGTTTAACCAGGCAGCTGAGCCACCCCATCTTTTAATTGCCTCTGGTTGTTCAGTGCTCATTTCACTTGGCACAAAGGAAGCTCTTCAGTGTTTCTTCTCTGGTTTGAAGTGCTGCTATCTAGAGTTGAATTTATCAGTGAGGATCTGCAGGACAAGGAGAACAAGACAGCTTGCCCCACATCTTGCTGCTCATCAAAGCATCAGATCATGTTTCTTTGTAATTGATTCTCATCTAATCCATCACCCATCTGCATTCTGGGCTGCAGCACTACAGCCACCAGCTAGGAAAGTGCAATGAACTCATGGGAAGCTCAAGTGGAGAGAAGAGCTGCTGGAGGAATGGAACTGAGGGGTGGGAGTGAGCCAGGGGCTGCAGCAAACACCACTTTGCCTCTTCATGGACCCTTCTGTCTCTGGGAGCCAGCCCAGCCCTGCTCCTGCTCAGGGCTGTCCCTCCCCAGCTCAGCCTCTGCTCACTGCTGTCCCTCCCCAGCTCAGCCTCTGCTCACTGCTGTCCCTCCCCAGTTCAGCCTCTGCTCACTGAGGCACTCTCTGAAGTTCAGGGCAGCTTGGCTCAGCCAGGGGCTGCTGCTAGCAGGCAGAAGCTGATGGGGACAGCTCCTGCCAAGGGCTGGGCTGCACAAAGCCTCTGCCTCAGACTTGCTCCTCTGCACACCAAGGGCACTGCCACAGCCTGTGCCACACCTTGGGGGACAGCAAGGCAGAGGTGGCAGCTGTGGGGTGACCAGAGAGCAGACTTCCCTCACCACAAAGCTGCAGCTGGTTCTTGTTGGCCATCTGGTGGCAAAGGCAGAATGGTGCAAAGAGACCTCTGCAGATTTGTCTTTCTGGAAGAGGGTTTCCCATCACCTGCAAGACACAGAGGCCCACACCTTGCTGATCAGTCTCCCCACACAGCAGCAAAGATGGTCAGGCTCATCAGCCATCCTCAGAGGAGGAGGAGTATGGCCACAGGCTGCCTTACCCTCTCCAGAGTGAACCCTAAGAACTAAGCTAGAAGTTTTGCCTGAGAAACAGCAAACTCAGAGCAGGAAGCAGCTCCACTGCTGTAAACCCTCTGCTGGGTCAGTGCTGGCCAGGTCTGGCTTCCTTCTGGCTGGAGAGCTTGCTGGACAATGTCAGGAAGAGCCAGAAGCTCTCATGGCACTGAACACTACAGCTCTGAGAGCCCCAGCAGCACCCAGCAGCTCTGCAACCCCTGCCCATCCCCACAGGGGGCTGGCAGCTGTGTCCAAGCCCTGGCCGTGTGCAAGCCCTGGCCGTGTCCAAGCCCTGCCTGTGTGCAAGCCCTGGCCGTGTCCAAGCCCTGCCTGTGTGCAAGCCCTGGCCGTGTCCATGGCACCACCTGCTGGGCACAGGGAGAGCTGTGGCAGCCTTGCTGAGGCTTCTGCCCTGTGGCCCAGCAGCCACCTTTGGGTGCATCTGGGCACAGGTCCCTGCCTGAGCCGTGCTGGGGCCAGGGATCTCACCCTGACTTGCTGCCAGGGCCACAGCAATGGGCACAGGTCAGAGCAGCCTCCTGAGCTGTGGCAGTCACAGATGGCAAACCAGAAGAGAAGAGCTACCACTGCTGCCTGAATCCAAGTTTACTTCATGTATCACAGGGAAATCATGGCACACCAGCACATGAGGCTTGACAAGATCACAGAACAAAGGGAAGGCAGAGAGCTGCAATGAATGCTCTGTGCCCTCACCATGCCACACACCACAAGAGAGTCACACACCTAGGAACTGCCCCCTGCCACTGCACCCAGCAGACATTCCACTCACCAGCTGCCCTCCTGAGGCAAATCCTTTAAGAGCCACTGCACAGAACTCAGCCTGGACAAGAGGCAGGAGGCAGGACTCAGTCTGTAGGTACCTCAGCAGCTCCACTGATGTGCAGCTGTGCAGTGCAAGCCTCTTTCAGGCTTGGCTCTACTCAGGAGTCAGCTGATGAATAAAACCTGAGTGCTGTTTACTGACTGGGGCTGCTCTGACAGATGTAGGAAGGCTCTGCAGCACCCCCATGGCCTGGCAGCGTGTGGCTGCTACTCAGTTCCTGAGCTGACATGCTCTCCTGCAGCTGGGTCATGAGGAGGAACAACTCAGAGGCTCTTGGCTGGGGAGCCCTGAGAAATGGCCCAGCCTTGTTCAGAGGAGGGAGCTGAGAGGGTGAAGTACTGCCAAAGGGGGCTGAGGCATGCACCTGGAACCTTCCCAACCCCCAAGTCCCCACTGATGCAGGGCTGTGGGTTTAGGCCCAGATGTCTCTCTGCTACCACTTGGGTCCCTTTGTCAAATGACAGCACAGCCCCTGCCAAGAGCCTGCCTCCAGTCCCACACTGATGACACACTCAGGAGTCTCACTTGTGGAGGCCTGTGGGGAGGGCAGGACTTTACTAAGCAAGGTACCCAAGCCCCCTGCACCCAAAGCCCCCAGTGGCTAACAAAGACACCTCTCAGAGCTTAAACACATTAACACAGTGGGTTTCCTTCCCCTCAATGTGGTCACTTCCGAGGCTAGCAGCAGGCTCAAAGCTTCTGCCCTGAAGCAAAATGCTTCTTTTGTGGTGCTTGCCTCCAACTGGGATCATTTTGTGGCCAAGAGGGCAACAGCAACCTGGCCAGGATCAGCAAGTGTGAGCAGCAGGAGCAAGGAGGTGAGTGTCCCCTGTATTCTGCACTGGGGAGGGCACACCTGGAGTGCTGCCTTCAGGTTTGGGGCTCCTTTCTCCCAGAAGGACACTGAGGGGCTGGAGCTGCTCCAGAGAAGGGCAACAATGCTGGTGAAGGATCTGGAGAGCAGGGCTGGGCAGGAGCAGCTGAGGGAGCTGGGGGTGTCCAGCCTGGGGAAAAGGAGGCTGAGGGAGACCTCCTTGCTCTCTGCAGCTCCCTGAGAGGAGGCTGGAGCCAGGTGGGGGCTGGGCTCTTCTCCCTAGGAACAAGTGACAGGACTAGAGGAAACAGCCTCAAGGTGCAGCAGGGGAGGCTTAGATTGGAGATTAAAAGAAACTTCTTCACTGAAAGGGTTCTCAAAGCCTGGCACAGGCTGCCCAGGGAGGTGGTTGAATCCCCACCCCTGGAGATGTTGAAAATAGAAGAGGATAGAAATAACCAGGCTGGAGAAGACCTTTGAGATCATCCAATCCAAGCTATCCCCCAACACCATCTGATCAACTAAACCATGGCACCAAGTGCCTCAGCCAGGCTCCTCTTGAACACCTCCAGGGATGGGGACTCCACCACCTCCCTGGGCAGCACATTCCCATGGCCAAAAGACAGAGAGGGGTGGTGCTGAGGGACAGGGTTTAGCACCAGCACCAACCAGACTGGTTGGTCTGGCTCTACAAGGCAAGCTCCAAACAAGACAGTTCAGTGATTCTCTGACCAAGCAAATGATGCCCCTGAGGGTCAGTTTCTCTCAGAGTGGTTGAGCAGTGCAGGGTGAAGAGAGGATAACCAACGGCAAAGGAAGGGCTCTTGGGGCACAACATCAGCCTTCAGCACACAACACTGGCAAACAAGTCCACTTCTAAACAGCCAGAGAGCACCTGGCACAGGGCATTCAATCAAAAAAGTAGATCTGCTGGAAGGAAGAGAAGGTTCCTGTGTAAAGGGGAGTGTAGTTATAGATGAGTGCCTTCCTCTCCTCCTCCTCGCTGGGGAAGCGGTGCAGGCTCTTCCGGGCTGGAAAAGATGGGAGAGGACAAATCACTGCCCTGCCCTCTGCCCTGCAAGAGCCTTCCCTGGCAGAGCTCTCCTGTGGGGCACCACAGTGACTGCATCAGAGGGGCTGCTGAGTGCAGAGGTGGGATATGGAAAGGAGAGCTCAGTCGAGTGGCTTTTAGCGGTCACCGACGAGCGCTGCTGCCACCTCCGCTGCTACAGCCAGCTCCTGCCAGCCCGCTCCTGCCAGCCAGCTCCTGCCAGCCAGCTCCTGCCAGCCAGCTCCTGCCAGCCAGCTCCTGCCAGCCAGCTCTGCCTACCCCACCCCTAGACATCATAGTATCACAGTATCAGTCAGGGGTGGAAGGGACCACAAGGATCAGCCAGTTCCAACCCCCCTGCCATGGGCAGGGACACCCCACACTAGATCAGCCTGGCCAGAGCCTCAGCCAGCCTGGCCTTAAACACCTCCAGGGACAGGGCCCCAACCACCTCCCTGCACAACCCATTCCAGGGCTTCACCACTCTCATGGGGAAGAACTTCCTCCTCCCCTCCAGCCTGAATCTCCCCACCTCCAGCTTCATTCCATTCCCCCTAGTCCTATCACTGCCTGAGATCCTGAGATGACCACATCTGACACCCTGCATTGTCTCCCACTCTGTGCTGACCAACAGCTAAAGGGTGGGGGGCAAGAGGATGGGGTCAGACTCTTGTCAGTGGTGCCCAGCAGCAGGCACAAACTGGAGCCCAGGAGGTTCCATCTGAACAGGAGAAACTTCTCTGGTGTGAGGCTGCTGGGGGCCTGGAGCAGGCTGCCCAGAGAGGTTGTGGAGTCTCCTTCTCTGGAGAGCTTCCAACCCCCCCTGGCCACTGTGCTCCTAGGCAAGCTGCTGTGGGTGCCCTGCTTTAGCAGGGGTGTGATCTCCAGAGCTCCCTTCCAAGCCCACCCTGCTGGGACTCCAGGCCCTGTCTGGTTTCCTTCTCCTCATGCAAGGCAGGTTGGAATGTCACAGTGAGCACTGGAAATGGTCAGGAGGCCACAGCAGCAAATGCACTGGAGGCACTCTGCTTGAAGAGCTGGTGGAATGCCTGGCCTCCTGATGTCACTGTTACTAAGCCATTCTATTTTGAGCACCCCTTGGGCTCTTTTCCCCCCCCCTAAGCCTCTAAGGCTTGCAGAGTAATCCCCTCAGGAAGCAGCAAGAGGCACTCAGCTCTGGCATCTGCAAAGGAGCTCTGCCTCCTGCAAGGCCTTCACTAATGCTTCACTTAGAGAAAGATCTGTATGGATAATAACCTTTTACCTTCATTAATGAAGAAGTCAGCTATATAATAAGCTGCTCTGACAGCTGATGGGGAATGTGGGATGCCTGGAGAATCCTTCCACTCAAAAGGGTTTTTCTCTGGATGCCACTGGACCCCATAAATTGGGTACTTGTATGCTGCAACAAACACAAAGCACCTAAGCAAGGGCTGTGCCTCAGTTATGTGCTGAAGCCTCACTGCAAGGTGGTCCCTCTGGAGGAAGGGCTCAGTCCCTGGCACAAGCTTTGTGCATCACTTCTGCAGGTAACCCAGGTTTGGGGCTGGTGGACATGGAGGAGCAGCAGCAGGTCCAGAGGAGGGCAATGAAGCTGGGGAAGAGTGTGGAGAGGAGGGCTGGGGAGGAGCAGCTGAGGGAGCTGGGGGGTTGAGTGTGGAGAAAAGGAGGCTGAGAGACCTCCTGCTCTCTACAGCTCCCTGAGAGGACACTGGAGTGAGGTGGGGGTTGGGCTCTTCTCCTAAGGAACAAGTGACAGGACAAGAGGAACCCAGGGGAGGTTTA
The DNA here is from genome assembly GCF_026170545.1 of Melanerpes formicivorus. Lineage (NCBI taxonomy): Eukaryota > Metazoa > Chordata > Aves > Piciformes > Picidae > Melanerpes > Melanerpes formicivorus. The sequence continues at coordinate 1,653,160 of NW_027142417.1, forward strand.
GGGTGGACATGGTGAACATTTCCTGTTGTTAAAGGGCTGTCAAGGTCTGGGCCAGGCTGCCCAGGGCAGAAGCAGGGACAGAAAGGAGGTGACAGAGGGCTGTGCTGCTCTGCACACCTCACACCACAGCACTCCAGGGCTGCAGTGTCACCTCCTATCTGGAAGGGGATCAGCAGGTGAGGGAAGGACTCAGGAGCTACAACACCTTGGCAAGCTGAGTCTGTCCCTGCCTGCCAGAGCCCCAGGAGTGCTGATGCTCCTCTGCTCTCTAACTGCAAGCTTGGAGCACTTCACTGGCACCACCTCTGAAGAAGTAGCTTGTTGCAGACAGGTCACCACAGAACCTGCTGTCCTCACCTTCCATGGTAGAGATGAACTCCACTTCACCATCCCTGTTGGTGCTCAGGACCTTATAGAAATCATGGAGTTTCTCATTCTTTGTGAAGTTCTGTGACAAGGAGAAGGGAGAAGATGAGAGCTGGCAGCTCCTCACTGGCTTCCAGTGAGCAGAGCAGAGGCTGGGTTCAGGAGATCACATCACCAAGTACCTCCATGGAGAGGCTCCACATGTGGAAGTTTGATGTCAGTGGCTCAGTAGCAAATGCATGTAGGACATCAGCAGGGAAGCTCCTGAACAATCTGCTCTCTTTGGCAGCTGTTGCAAAGGAAAGAGGAGATGGGGGATGGGCCATTAGCCAAGCTGCTGGCAGGGGGACAGTGCTGCCCAGGCGATCTTTGACAAACCCTTCTGGAGTCAACTTTGTGATTCCAAAGCATGCTGCAAGGCAAATCACTGACATCATGCCAGCATCTTTCAAACATGCCTGCACCACTGCCCTACAGTCCTGCCCAGACTGGAGCTGGCTCTTGCCCTCCAGTGGGTGCCAGGATCCAATGAGCCAGAGCCAGCCCTGTGGGGTTTGCTGGGAGCTGGTGGTTCCAGGTGGGCTGTGCTCACACCACTTGAGCCCTGCTTTAGCAGTGCTGAGGGCTGCACTGACTTGATGAGAACAGTCCCAGCAGCTTAATGCTTGAGCAAGGCAGTCTTCAGAAACCTCCCAAAGGTTCATCCCTCTGCACTCCTCAGAAAGCAGGCTCTCAGCAAAGCTCAAGACATGAGAAGTGATGGACTGCTCACCTGGAGTGAAGTTCAGAGGGAGTGCAGCACCTTCTGTCTTGGTGTTAGTGAGCAAAACTTCCCCACTTGTGAGGTAAGTGAGCTCTTCATGTCCCAGACACGTGCCCCACACTGGGAAATAATCTCCTTTGTCATTTGCCTTCAAAACAAGAAAGGGACAGCTTGAGGAGCAAGCCCTGCAGGCTTACAGAAAGCAGACTGAAGAGGACTTCCTGCTCTGCTCACTTTCTCCTGGGTGGATGGGAAGTGAAACTGCTGCAGGGGTAGCAGCAGCTAGCAGAGGCACTGACAGCTCACTCACAGCTGCCATAACCACAGGCTCCCAAGCTTGCCTCCCAGAATATGAAGGCCAGGGGACATACACAGGGCTGCTGGAGCACAGCAGGGGGATTGGAGGGGATGATTTCTGAGGTCCATTCCAACCTAAGCCATTCAAACTGGGCCTGATGCTGCTACTTCTTGGACTGCTCTCTCTCTGAGTAAGTCAAGCAGAGCAGCTTCAACAGGAGCCAGAGAGCAGCAGCCCCTCTCTAAAAGGGACACAAAGCAGTCTGCTGCCATCCTGAGGGAAAGCCTACTCCTTACAACCCACAGCTGTGTGTGCAGCACACTGGGGTCACACAGCAAGAGCCCTCTGCAATGTCCATGTGTCTGTCCCCACCCACCTGAAGCAAGAAACCATCAAGGCTCAAGAGGGCTGTGGGCAACCTGACCTAGCTGAGGGTGTCCCTGCTGAATGCAGAGGGGGGTGGGCTGGATGAGCTTTGGAGGTCCCTTCCAGCCCAGCCTCCTGTCCCCAGCACAGCCCTGGGCTGAAGTGGCATCCTCAGATGCTTCACTGGTGTCACACCCTCCTGGCACCTGGGTGGCTCTGGGTGCCAGAAAGATGAAGTCTGAGCTTCAGCACCATAAACCCAGGGACAGCTGGGGACAAACTTACCAACAACAGCAGCTAAGTGCAAAGAGCAGAAGAGAAGCAAGCAGAAAGGAGGAACAGCAAGCCAAGAGAGAACAGCACCAGCTGCCTGCCAGGAAGCACACTGCACACACACAGTGGGAGGTGGCAGCTGGGATGTGTTTGCTCCTCAGCAGAAGCAAGTTGGAGCCTGAGGGCTTCCAGAACTCCTGCTCTTGTGAAATCTGAACAGCCTTTGCTTCAAAACCTTTCTGTGATGCACCCTCCCCCCACCAGGAGCTGCTGCTCAAACAGCCACCTCTGAGAAAGGAGGAGTTGCAGGCTGAGGGTGAAAGGTTGCCCCAAAGCACTGCTGTAGGCTGCCAATAAAGGCCCTGGGCAGATGTGCAGCACGAAAGCTGCAGTCTTCAGGACCACCTGGCCTGCAGGGCTGGGCACAGGACATGCAGCTCTGAGGGTGAGGGTCCTCTGCTGTGAGGCCAGGCTGAGAGAGCTGGGGTTGATCAGCCTGGAGAAGGCTCCAAGGAGACCTTTTGGTGGCCTAAAGGGCAGAGAGTTTTTAGCAGGGCTCTCAGAGACAGGAGAAGGGTGACACTGAAACTGAAGTAGGGAGGTTTAGACCAGATGTAAGGAATTGTTTCACACTGAGGCTAGTGAAGCTCTGGCCCAGGGTGCAGAGAGAGGTGGGGAATGCCCCATCCCTGGAACCACTGCAGGCCAGGCTGCTTGTGGCTCTGAGCAGCCTGCTCTGGTTGCAATGTCCCTGCTGACTGCAGTGGGGGTGGGCTAGGTGAGCTTTAAAGGCCCTTTCCAACATGTGGTGTAAAGATTTCATAGCCCCACTGGAAGCCAGGAGAAACCCTTGTCCCAACAGCAGGGCACAGCCTGCACTCCACACAGGGAAGGGCTTCCAAGGCACTCAAAAGGAGACAGACTTGGCAAGATTTGGGTGACAGACAAACAATCACCAGGAATCAAGGCAGACAAGAGCAGAACAATGTTGGTGCTGTGGGAATTGAGATCAGAGAGCTTCAGGGAACAGAGTTAGCCAGGTTGGCAAAGACCTTTGAGATCATCAAGTGCAACCTCTCACCCAACACCACCTCATCAGCTAAACCATGGCACCCAGTGCCCCATCCAGTCTTACTGTAAACACTTCCAGGGAACAGAATTTCCCACTGATGGTGCTGGGAATGCCACACCTCTGCTGCCCTGCCTGCTGCAGAGCTGCCACTGAGGCTGGGAGGGCAATTCCTTTCCCTCACTGCCATGGTAACAGCTTCAGCACTACTGCTAACTGCCTCTGGAGCTGGGCAAAGCTTCCCAGAGAATGACTTCTGTGCCCCTTTTACATCAGTGTTAGCTGAGAATGAGGAAGAGAGGGAAGACAGTTTACCTTTGCACTCAAGGTGAATCCAGATCCTTTAACAAACCACAGGAGCAGGCTGCCCAGGGAGCTGGTGGAGCCCCCATCCCTGGGGTGCTCAGGAAACCTGTGGCCATGGCAGTGGGGCCAGGGCTTGATGGCCATGGTGGTGTTGGGTTGATGGTTGGACTCTGTGACCTTGGAGGTCTTTCCAAGCCAAGCAGCATCTGCCTCTATGGACTGCATCTAAAGCTCAGTGAATCTCCACACCTCCACACTGTCCTTTAAATAAAACCCAAACAAAGCCTCTCTACTTCTGCTCCAAGAGAATCCAATCTGCAATAAAGGGCTCAGAGCTCTGTTGGTGCTCTCTGAACACAACAGCTTCCTCAGAAATGCCATCTTAATCAAGCTAATGAGCATGTAGATGTTCAGAGGTAATTAACAGAGCCTTGCAAGTGCTCTTGCCACCTTCTTGCTGTGTTCTATATCAAGGCAGTGTTTACTTACAGAGTGTTTACAGTTGCCAAAGCAGAGGAACAGCTAAAATGGGTTCCTGTGCTGAGGCTGATCCCTCATTTGCACCTCCAAAGATGAAGGTAAGTGAGAATGAAGGTGTTTCACAAGCTGCAGCAACAAGGGGAGGCCTTCACGTGGTATTAGTGTGAATTGCTTTAGGAGAGTCTCTAGAGTCCCAAGTCCAAGGGTTAGCTCTGAGACTGGTGGAGGTGATTACATCTGGGTGTGTCTTTGGTCAACAGTCAGCATGTCCCCAGATACCCTGTGCCTTGGGAACATGTCATTCCTGCAGCACAAGTCCCACAGAGCCCCAAAGCCTCAGGTAGAAGGAACAAAGGAGTGTTTTCACCTGGAGAACCTGGTGCTTTCAGACCATGACACAACATGCAACAGGAGAAGGTCTCAGGAATCCCAATCTCAAGGTCTGAAACGAGGTCTGGATGCAGGAGCCAGCAATGAGCTCCTCCTTGTGGGGCTGAGAGTCAGCACACTGGGTGCCAACAGAAAGTGAGCCTCCCTGAGCAGTGCCAGCAACAAGAACAGACTGTTCCTTAGTCATTACCTCTAATGCCTTGTGGTAAAATATCTTAGCAACCCTGGAATATTCTGAAGTCTTAAGATCCACACCACCTCCTGGAAAAAGTACCCTGAAAGGCAACATCCAAGAATCTGATTAGCAAGCTGAGCAGACTAACAGCTGGACAATGCACACAGAGAGAGGCTGAGAGTGCTTCTGGGGGCAGGGCTCAGGGCTAGCTTAGGACACCTGCCAGAAATCCAGAGAGAGAGCGCTAAGCCTCCACTACAGACAGCAGGGATCTAGTCAGAGCAGTCACTGGAGACTCAAAGATGTTTTCCAGAGCAGGGATCTAACTCATGGGGAGGTTGGAGAGCCCTGTAAGGCTCCACTGGCTGTACTGGCCAGCACCTCATTAATTAGGTGGGTTTAGGAAGCTGGTGCACATGCAGACAGCTCAGCTTAGGTGTCTTAGTCATTAACTGAATCATATCCTAAGAGTTAGTGCTCTCCTACTGAAGAATGGTTGCTCACAAAGTAGTGACTGAGCCTAGCAGTGACCAGCCTGGAACACAATGGTTGGACTCAATCTCAAAGGTCTTCTCCAGCCCAAACAGTTCTGTGAGGAAGAGAAGAGTCCACAGAAAATACCTAAAGCAGACTCCAGCTGGTTTGTGTGCCATGACTCTATCAAACCCTGTCCTGACTCTTAGCTGGCTCTCTCCACCACTTCAAAATCCTCACCCCCATCTCAATTCATCCTCCTCACCATCAGGACAGAGTAACTGTGGCCCTAGCAGAGTGACCTTCTGGTTGTGGGCAGCACAAAGCAGGAAGTTCCCAGCAGAGGGAAAACCAAAGGATGTTTGGCTTGGGTCACCCAGGATCTAACACAGCTGAAGAGAACAAAGCAATCTCAGAGACAATTGCAAAGAAGTAGTGCACAACCATTTCCCACCACAAAAAGCACCAGGCACATTACATGAGCAGGGGCAACTCTCTGGGCAGCTCCCCAACCACCACAGAAGACAAAGACTCAGTACAGCCTAGCAGAGACTTTGCATGAGGACATGGAAAGTCATGCAGTACCAGCAGGGGCAGTGGCAGGCATTAAAGGGAGCCTCCAGCTTAAAACATTCCATGGTTCCATGGCTCTTCTGGCTGGAACTGGAACATCAGCCACAGAACTGGGAGGCTGAGCCCCCCTACCCCACTGCAGGGCAGCCCCAAACAGATTTACTCAAACCACAGCCAGGAGTTGCTGAGTTTCCCCCAGATGGCTGAAGGATTTGCTCAGTGCTCTGGAGATGCCAGCCTCTCTCAGTGAGGCACTAACAAGCAGGTGGAAGCAGCTAGCATCTTACCTGATGCCAAGCACCTGGAGAGCAGGCCTGAGTTTAAACCCTCATGGCCAGGTTTATTTTCAGGGGAACAATGCACAGGATTGTGCAAAGCCCACCCAGGTTTTGGTGAGGTAGAGCAGCCCTCCTAAGGGCAGAGAGCAGAGGAGCAGGTGATGCTTACTGGCAGGGGGAGAAAGTTCACTTCACCTCTTGCCATGTGTTCAACCCCGAACTGGCCACTGCTGACTAGGAAAAGCATCAACTGTCACTCCTGCCAGTGCAGGGAGGAAGTGACCCAGGGAGAGCAGGGATTAGGGCTTGATGCTGCACACACAGTGAGCAGCAGCTGCCTGTGCTCCAGTGTCTCTCACTGCTCAGAGCTGGTGATGCTCACTCTGAATTCCAATGGCTCTCAGGAGCAGGTTGCTATATCCATGCAATTCCCTCTCTGCTGTTGCAGAGGTGGCACTGAACAAGTGGCAACTGCTGAGCTGGGGCTGTTCAGCCTGCAGCAAAGAAGGCTTCAGGGAGACCTTAGAGCAGCCTTCCAGCACCTGAAGGGGGGCAACAAGGAAGCTGGGAAGAGGCTTTTGACAAGGGCTTGCAGGGACAGGACATGGGGCAATGGACTGAAGCTTGAGGAGGGCAGGTTTGGGCTGGAGATTAGGAAGAAAGTCTCCACAGTGGGGATGGTGAGGCACTGGAACAGGCTGCCCAGGCAGGCTGTGGAAGCTGTTGGCTGAGAGTGGAGTGCAACATGAGGAAACAAATCACCCCCACTCACCTGCATAGCACAAACCCAACTGCCAGCCACAGAAGGATAAGGGAACTGGATCTACCTGCCTAACACCCTCCTCCTGCACTGAGGCAGGAAGAACACAAGACCTCAGTGGTGAGAGTCCTTCTGGCAACCAAAAGAGGATGGCAGCCATCAGAAAGGGAGGAAGTGATGCATTTTGTCAGCAGCACTAGTAGCCACGGGGAAGGAAGTGTCACCATTTAACACCTGCTTACACCACAAGCAGACAAAGGCAAAAGGGCAGAACTGGAAAGCAGGAACTTTGTGACAGGGGAGATCTGGAGAGGGAAGAAAGGACAGGACAGGGATGAAACACCCAGCTGTTGAATGCCAGAATGAAGGTGAGGAGGAGAGGAGGAAGACAGTGCTCTGGAGAACATGGCACAGCTCAAACCCACAGCAGAGAGTCAGTGCTCCAAACTTACCCATTAATTGAGTGGAACAGTCTATCATATTCTTCATCTGAAAGGTTTAATCTGAAACACCAAAGAACATGGTTACAGAACACATGACATCCACAGCATTCAACCATGGAAATATCACTGGTGATGAACAGGAAGGTGAGGCACAAAACCATGCAGGCAGCAGGTCTTAAACAGGGTGAAACAGTCACAGCTCAAAGGCAATCCTTCCCTTGAAACAGAGCAATAGAGACTCAGAATTCACAAGGTGGGAAACCATAGCATGATAGAATCAGTCAGGGTTGGAAGGGACCACAAGGATCAGCCAGTTCCAACCCCCTGCCATGGGCAGGGACACCCCACACTAGATCAGGCTGCCCAGAGCCTCAGCCAGCCTGGGCTTAATAGAGGCCCTTCAGATAGAGCTCAGCATGAGGCACCCCAGAGCCCTTTGCAGACACTGGGTGAACTGCAGCCTTAGAGGCAGGGCATGGGGATCATTTCCTGCAGGGGTGCCCAGAGCCCTGTGCTGGCTGCAGTGCAGGCTGAGAGGCAGGCCATGGGGATCACCTCCAGAGCCCTGTGCTGGCTGCAGTGCAGGCTCAGGCTCAGGGGCAGGGCATGGGGATCACCTCCAGAGCCCTGTGCTGGCTGCAGTGCAGGCTCAGGCTCAGGGGCAGGCCATGGGGATCACCTCCAGAGCCCTGTGCTGGCTGCAGTGCAGGCTCAGGCTCAGGGGCAGGGCATGGGGATCACCTCCAGAGCCCTGTGCTGGCTGCAGTGCAGGCTCAGGCTCAGGGGCAGGGCATGGGGATCACCTCCAGAGCCCTGTGCTGGCTGCACTGCAGGCTCAGGCTCAGGGGCAGGCCATGGGGATCACCTCCAGAGACCTGTGCTGGCTGCAGTGCAGGCTCAGGCTCAGGGACAGGCCATGGGGATCACCTCCAGAGACCTGTGCTGGCTGCAGTGCAGGCTCAGGCTCAGGGGCAGGCCATGGGGATCATTTCCTGCAGAGCTGCAGCTCTGGTTTCAGAGGGATGCCAAGGAGGGCAGAGCTGCAAGCACTGGGTCACACCCTTCCCCAGAAAAGATCAAGGTGAGAGCTGGAAGGGTAGGGCAGACCTCAGCAGCAGCCAAACACCAGCTAACCAGGGTGGCAGCTGCACTGGTGCAGCAGTGGTTAATTTCACAGGTCAAACCCCCAGCATTTCTTCACAGAAAGACTTCCATCACCAGAAGGGAGAGCAAACACTGGATGCTTTGCTCTGCTTCTGTTCCTAGTTTCTGAAGCACCTGGACAGGCTGGAGAGGTGGGCACAAGCCGACCTCAGGAGGTTCAACAAGACCAAGGGCAGGGTCCTGCAGCTGGGTGGAGGCAATCCCAGGCACAACTCCAGGCTGGGCAGGGACTGGCTGGAAAGCAGCCCTGAGGAGAGAGCCTTGGGGATGCTGGGGGAGGAGAAGCTCAGCAGGAGCTCTCAGTGTGCACTTGCAGCCCAGAAAGCCAACCAGATCCTGGGCTGCAGCAGGAGAAGTGTGGCCAGCAGGGCAAGGGAGATGATTCTCCCCCTCTGCTCAGCTCTGGGGAGACCCAACCTGGAGTCCTGCCTCCAGTTCTGGAGCCTCTATTGCAAGAGGGATCTGGAGGTGCTGGAAGGTGTCCAGAGCAGGGCCAGGAGGATGAGCAGAGGCCTGGAGCTGCTCTGCTGTGAGGACAGACTGAAGGAGTTGGGGCTGTTCAGTCTGGAGAAGAGAAGGCTCCCAGGTGACCTCATTGTGGCCTTCCAGTATCTGCAGGGGGCTACAGGAAGGCTGGGGAGAGACTGCTCAGGATCTCAGGGAGTGATAGGACTAGGGGGAATGGAATGAAGCTGGAGGTGGGGAGATTCAGGCTGGAGGGGAGGAGGAAGTTCTTCCCCATGAGAGTGGTGAAGCCCTGGAATGGGTTGTCCAGGGAGGTGGTTGAGGCCCCAGCCCTGGAGGTGTTTAAGGCCAGGCTGGATGAGGCTGTGGCCAGGCTGATCTAGTGTGGGGTGTCCCTGCCCATGGCAGGGGGGTTGGAACTGGCTGATCCTTGTGGTCCCTTCCACCCCTGATTCTATGATGCTGTGATACTGTGGCATCCTCGGTCTCTGAGGAGCTCCAGGCACTCAGAGGAGCTGCACCACTGCTTTCTGTGCCTCTCAGATGGTGCTGTTGCAATAAGCCATGGCCACCCCCGCTGTAAGGCCACAGGAACCTACCTCACTGGCACAACTCTGGCACCTGCAGACTCCAGGAACTTCACATAGGAAGCTGCAATGTAGGAACTGCCAAATCTGTGGAACTTGTCATAGTGACATTCCTGGGACAGGATCCCTGGAGGATGCAAGAGAGAAAATCAGCACTACCCAAGCAGCAAATGCTACAGAGAGAGACAGAGAGTCAGCTGCAGCTTCCTATGGGCTGTCAGGGAGGGACAGGACTGGGGGGGATGGAGCAAAGCTAGAAATGGGGAGATTGAGATTGGATGTGAGGAGGAAGTTGTTCCCCATGAGGGTGCTGAGAGCTTGGCACAGGGAGGTGGTGGAAGCCTCAGCCCTGGAGGTGTTTGCAGCCAGGCTGGATGTGGCTGTGAGCAACCTGCTGCAGTGTGAGGTGTCCCTGCCCATGGCTGATCCTTGAGGTCCCTTCCAGCCCTGACAACTCTGTGATTCTATGATTTTATATGCCACCCTGCAGTGTTTTATTTACCTCCTGGAAGAGTTACAAACACTAAGACAAGGAGGCATTAATTACCATGCCTAATCACAAGGTACCAAATAAACACAAATTATCTGACTAAGCCTCAGCCTCTCAGCTTTGGGCTCACTGCTGCAAGGACACTGATGAGTTGGAGCCGTTCCACAGAAGGGCAACAAAGCTGGGGAAAGGTCTGGGGAGGAGCAGCTGAGGGAGCTGGGGGTGGTTCAGCCTGGAATAAAGGAGGCTGAGGAGAGACCTCATTGCTCTCTGCAGCTCCCTGAACGGAGGCTGGAGCCAGGCTGGGGTCGGTCCTTTCTCCCAAGGAACAAGGGACAGGACAAGAAGGAATAACCCCAAGTTGCAGCAGGAGGTTTAGGTTGGACACGAGGCACAATCTCTTCCCCCAGAGGGTTGTCAAGGCCTGGAAGGGGCTGCCCAGGGCAGCGGTGGAGTGCCCATCCATCCCTGGAAGGGTCTGGGCGCCGCGGGGATGCGGTGCTGGAGGAGGTGCGGGAGCGCTGCCCTGGCAGTGCTGGGCTAAGGGCTGACGCCAAAGGTCTCTTCCAGACGACACGATCCAAGGACTTTACTCTATGACTCACTGCTACAACTTCTCCTAATCAACCTGCTTCAGGGCACAGCCCCATCCACAAACACCCCTACCCAAAGCGCGCTGCGGGGACCCTGCCCTCCGCCGCCTTTCACCCCGCGTGCAGAAGCTGCTTCCTGCCCCCGCACGGCGACAGCTGACAGCTAACCCCGAGCCCTGGCTTCAGCCTGGGCCGCTCGCTGACCCCCGGGAAGCCAAGGACCCCTCCCGCGGCACCTTACCTATGATGGGTCTCTCGTTGCCGGCCGGCCGGCGGCCGCGCTGCACAATGGAGGCGGCGGCGGCGGAGCCGAGCAGGAGGAGGAGGCTGGCGGCCACGGCGGGAGGGAGCGCAGCGAGGATCGCCATGGTCCCTTCAGCACCAAGGGCTCCGTCCGGCCAGGGGCCGCGGGGCACGCCGGGAACGGCGCCTCCCGGCACTGCGTCAGGCTGCGCACGGCCCGCCCGCGCCGCGGGGCACGCCGGGAGCAGCGGCGGGGTCGGATTGGGTGCGAGGGAGCAGTTCGGCCTCGTGAGGCGGTGAGAGCCTGGCGCAGGTTGCCCAGGGAGGTGGTGGAAGCCTCAGCCCTGGAGGGTTTTGCGGCCAGGCCGTGAGCAACCTGCTGCAGTGTGAGGTGTCGCTGGCCATGGCAGGGGGGTTGGAACTGGCTGAGCCTTGAGGTCCCTTCCAGCCCTGACAATCCTCCGCTTCCCGGCCCCGCGTCACTCTACGCCACTGCACATCACGCTGCGCGCGGCCCGCCCGCGCCGCGGGGCACGCTGGGAAGCGGCGGCCGCGGCTGCCTGCAGCTTCTACCTGCGGCGAGGGCACGGGCGCCGTCCTGCTGGCGACGTGTAACGGCGGAGAGATGTTTTTAACGCTTCCTGTTATGTACTAGTCTGAAAGCAGGCTAACACCACTGGAGGCCACTAAGGCTAAAGGCCGAATGACCTAGGCACAAGCCCTAGGAGGAGAGGCTGAGCGAGCTGGGGTTGCTTAGCCTGCAGGAGGCTCAGGGGAGACCTTAGTGCTGTCTGCAACTACCTGAAGAGAGGTTGTAGCCAGGAGGGGGTTGGTCTCTTCTGCCAGGCAAGCAGCACCAGAAGAAGAAGACACAGTCTCGAGCTGTGCCAGGGGAGGTTTAGGCTAGAGGTGAGGCTGGAATGTGCTGCCCAGGGAGGTGGTGGAGTCACTGTCCCTGGAGGTGTTCAAGAGGGGACTGGAAGTGGCACTTGGTGCCATGGTCTAGTCATGAGGTCTGTGGTGACAGGTTGGACTCGATGATCTTTGAGGTCTCTTCCAACCTTGGTGATACTGTGTGCTACATTATCTCGATTCTGTGGTGCCTGGCTTTGCACACTCAGTAAATGATTTTTTTTTGGACTACACCTTCTTACTGCTGCCAGAAAATTCCACTTCTAGCACTGAAAGAAATACAAATGAGGCTAATTCAGGTAGAAAATGTTTATTAGCAGACAATTCCACTCCTAGCACTGAAAAAAAAAGGATACAAACAAGGCTAGTTCAAGTAGAAAATGTTTATTAATGTACCAATTTACTACATAAAACATTAACCAACCATTGTGCATTGTTGTTGTGCTTACTGTCAGTAGCAAACCCTATCTGCATCATCACTTAACAGCGACTTTGAGGCACTCCTGATGCTCTTAAATGCACTAAGAAATGTTTCTTTTGTTGACTCTGCAGCTCAGTGCTGCCACGCCCCCACTCCTCCTACCAATGCTTCTTCCACTCATTATGCAAATCTCCTAATTATCTTGTGTCCCTATTAGCAGCAACCACAATTGTCCCTTACATGGAGGAGTTCCTGCCTTCTACATAATTACTTTTTAATGTTTGGACATTAACAGTTGATGGAAAACTAACTGCACTCAGTGCTGTGACTGGTGTTAGGTGTACAGGTTACCTTTTAGTAACACAGTCAGGATGTTTTGGAAGGCATTTATGGCTCTAAATCCCTAGAGGTGGTGTAGTTCAGCTGAAGACTTCAAAAACCAGCTACATGTTGTCCATCTGCATCTCTGCCTGCTGTCAACCCAAATCTCTGCCACCAAACCCAGCCAAGGATTAGATTGGGTTCATAGGGGAACTCTTGAACTGTCCTGTTCACTGGCATGCAGCTCATGCCTTCCTGCACTTGACAGTCAAGGATTAAAACTGCAGAGGGGGGAAACTTAAGACTTCAGGAGGGTAAAAAAACAAATCAGGAACTTCATTTCAACTTCAGAAATGATTTGGAACTTGAGGAACTGCCAGATGCCTTGACTACTTGGAAGTTCATTTTCTTATAAAGAAGAATTAGCACCTCACTGAACTCCTCTATGTAAGGAGCTTGCAGATCACCAACCAGTTTAATCTGAGAAGAAATGAATTCTGAGATGGATGAAGATATGACAATGGAGCTGAAAAGTGGTGCCTTCAGTTTAGGCTCCAGATCAAAGTGACCCTGAAAGAATCAGAAATGCACTTGGGGGAAAGTTTAATTAAAACAATGATAACAAAGGAAAAAAAATAAAAGCCCTTAGGATTTTGGACCTGGTACTGAACTTAGCAGAGCAGAAGAAACCACAACCATCTTCTGGGCCTTTCACAGTGCTCATGATAATCTAAAAGAAGCCATTTCTGACTTTAAAAGGATAATCTCACTTCTATCCACTAAGCACACATTAATACAACTTCCTAATGTCCTCAAGGTTCCAAACTACCTGAAGTTAGCTTCCCAGCTACCTGGGGAACAAAGAATGTTATGGCTTCATTGAGAGGAAAATTCATCTGGATTGCTTAAGTACACAGGGCTTCTGCAAAGAGCCCCTGGTGTAGCACAGAGCAGAGTTACAGACTGGGTTAAGTGAGCTCTAACAGCTGGTGTGCTAACAGAGGTTTGAACCAAACTGGGAAAGCCAGGCTGGGACTGCCATGCAAAGTGAGAGCCTCTGCACATGCAGTGTTCATACCTGAATAACATCCCTTAAAGAATCTCTTTGCACTAAATGGAGACACTATTTTTTTCATTGCCTCTGAAGAAATAAAGATCAGAGCTGAACAGGAATTAAAACTCATTTCTCCCAGTGCCCAAGAAAAGACACAGACTTTATGTTCTGAGTAATGAAATGGAAGCTACCCAGCATCTCCTGTGCCAAGGTCCAAAGTCACCTCCAAGCACCCTTAAACCACACAGCTGATGTTTCTGAAGGTCAGACCCACAAAGGATCACCTGCTTCACCTGCCAGAGCAGATACTGTAAAGATGTAAGAGCTCTCACCCTCTGCAGTGCTCCACAGTAGGAATTAAAGTTGATCATCATCTGAGCTGCTTAAGAGCTTGTCCACAGACAGTACTGCTGTGAAGAAAATGAGAATGTTAAGGTTTTGACTCCTCTTCCAGTTCCTCCTCCTGATGCATGCTGTCCTTTGAAGCACAAGTACATGGCGTTTTCCCAGTCCTCCTCTATCAGAATACTGTTAATTAGCACAAGAAGGGAAGCTGCATAAGCAGCAGGAAGATTAACACCAATGGCTCACTACTGCTGATTCACTTGCAGTTTGCCACAACCTCACCACACAGCCTTTTTTTCCCTGAGAATCATTCCACAAAGCAGCCTCCTTTCACTCCTTGTGAATTAGCCCTGGAGTCACACTTCCAGTACAAACCAGTCTACCCCGTTCAGCTTTTTGAGTATCCTATCATGACAAGACACAAGAGCTAAGGCTCTGGACTGCAGTGACAGATGAGCTGTCTCCACAGACTCAACAGGAGCAGTATTAGTCTCTGATATCCAACACAATTTTTGGCACCCAAGTTAATTACAAACCATGATACAGATATGTGGAATTAATCAATCTCCTCATCTGGACTCCAGTTAGGATAGAAGTGCAGTCACCCAGTGCTCTGCAGGGACTTACTGCTTTCAAGTTTACATTCAAGGATTGACAGAACACTGTGAGGAGGTTATTTCTGGGCAACCAGAGAAATGCTCTGCAGATAATCTGCAGATCCCATTATAAAGTCAGTCCATTCCTTGGCCAGCTCTTCTATGGAGACCTCCTCCCCACCATATTCCTGTGGGAGCATGCTGACTGGGAAGTGCTCACTCAGGGTCTGTGTGTAGTTACTTCCATGCATATGCACCTGCAAGAGAATGGGAGAAGCATTTCCATGGGTATGAAAGCTTAGACTGCTGAGTGGGAACTCACTGCAAGAGCTGAAGCCACCAGCTTGGTTTGACTAAACAAGGTCATAGAATGCATGGGGTTGGAAGGGACCTTTGAAAGTCATCTTGGTCAACCCCCCCTGCAGTCAGCAGGGACATCTTTAACTCGAGCAGGTTGCTCAGGGCCCCATCAAGTTTAACCTTGAATCTGTCCAGGGATAGGGCCTCCACCACCTCTCTGGGCAACCTGTTCCAGTGTCTCACCACACTCATACTGTTCCAGTATTACTACCTTAAATGAAGAAGGAAGTACCACACAAGTGACTATCCCATGGGTGCTCAAACTCTGTCTTGTTCAGCTTGGTGAAGCTTGGACTACAACTTGAGGACCTGCATTTTTGGCAGCTGCCAGCACTGGAGCCAAAACTTACTGCATGCTTTTTGCAGAGGGGGTTAGTGGCACTGGTGAGGGCACATGGACAGCTGAAGTGACCCAAGCCATGGGAAGACCTGAGTTTGGCTTTGTCATCAGAGATACCAAATCCCTGCTTTGCAGTCATTTCCAGGACAAGAAGAGTGTTTGGCTCCTGGCCCTTAGCTTGGAGCAAGGTGGGGTTGGCTCTCTACTCCCAAGGAACAAGTGCAGGACAAGAGGAACTGGCCTCAAGTGTGCACCAAGGGAGGTTTGGGCTGGACATGAGGAACAATTTCTTCACTGAAAGTGTGGTTAAATCCTGGAACAGGCTGCCCAGGGCAGTGGTGGAATAACCATCCCTGGAAGTGTTCAAACATCCTGCAGACGTGGTGCTGAGGGACATGGTTGAGTTGTGCCCTGGCATTGCTGGGTTAAGGGTTGGACTTGAGGGTCTTGGTCTCTTCCAACCAAAACAATTCTATGATTCTAGGATTCTGTGCTGAGACAAGGAGGCTTCAGAATGGGGCTAGCACCAGGCAAGGCTGCTTATTTTGTACCTCAGTCCTGCTGTTAACACATCACAGCACTTGCTTTTATGGCAGCTGAAGCCTCCTACATTTTTCCTATGCTACAACAAACCAGAACCCTGGACATACTTTTGCATCCAAGCACAAAGAAGGTTATCAAATTGAGAACTGCAAAACAGTTTTAAACACCTCCAGAGCTATTTGGAAAGAAACTTTGAACTTAATGCTGATGCCTCTGCAGGTCTTTTGGAACTCCACGTTGTCTCTAGTTCTGCACAACTTGGAGCATAATATCACACTGTGCAGAACAATTTCTCACTGTTGTTCATAGGCAGAGTCCTGGCAGAGCCAGGATTTCTTCCTAGTTGTGCAGAAGAATTGCTTTGTGACCTCAGACAAATTATTTAACCTCTGTGTGTCACAGTGGTTGTTATCTCTGGAGCAGCGATAACAGCAACCGCTGGCAACTCTCACACCGCTGATAACTGCAAACACTTCACAAGCAGATTCTGCAGGCTTCTGTGGCACCAGCACCACAATGATTTATGCTCCTGAGTGCTCAGGAATAGCAGATCCTAAGGGAAGTGCTGGAGATTGTCATGGAAGGGCTTTGGTGCAGAAAGGAGTATCTGTGTGCACTCACCCGTGCCTTTATTTTCTCAGTGAGAAAAGGCTTAATTAGAGCGAAAACCGGGTGGAAGAATAAAGGCTCATTGATCAAGTGGATGCCTCGAACTTTCAGTGGAAAGGAATCCTGGCCAAAAGAAAACAGCACATGACAAAACAAAGAGAAATATTATTGAAAAGATTCTGCTGTTAAAGACAGGCCTGTGAAAACTACCTAGGCCAAAGCCTGAGAGTATTCCTCCCTCTCCCTTGCTGCGCCCTGGAGCGTTCTCCACTTACACCGCTCCAACACTTAGGCAAATCACCTCTTCCTCCTCCCATTTGAAGCAAAGGAAAAAAGTCAAATCAGTATGAGAACTGACTTCTAAAAACCAACTAAATAACCAACCTGACACAAAGCAAACAGAGAAGAAAGCCTTTACCAAACTGTGCACAAGCAATGTACACAAAGCTTGTGCTCAGCCTTTCCTCGGGGGTGCAAGGCTCTGAAAGCTCCTGGCCCTGTGCTTCCCCACTGGCAATTCACAGCTTGAAGGACAACTGTAAATAAACATAAATCACTGGAGCCATTGCCTGGCTCTCTTAGCATGTGCTATTTCTCATCTTCTGAGTCTTAGGGGGGAAAAAAGCTTTGAATGCTGACTTGATGCATGAAAGAATGGAAGAGGGGAGATGAAACAGGAGACTGAACGCAGGTCCTTACAAAATTGGCCTTCATCTGCTCTCCCACTTGTGAAATTCTTGTCTTGGAAGGGGTTGGTCTTCAAAAATATCAGAGGTTAAAACTTACTGCTCTACAAGAACATACTTTAAGTTGAATCAAGCACAACTTCTGGTTTTGAATGGGCTGATGATTTTGTTCTTTACAGCTGCATAGGCTGTCAAGTCTAAGGAAGGGAAAATTAGCTTAGAAGAGATGAAACACAGGGAGTCAGAGCAAAGAAGCAGCATAAAGCAGTGTGTCATGCTTACTGTGAGCACAGCAGCAATTTTCTTGGCCACTGCTGGACTGATTTGAAATGCATGAGCAATTCTCCAGCCTTGAAGATCAAAGATAGCCTTGACTCCATTCCGCTGAGTCTCAATCTCCTTGACAATGAGCTCGGATGTGATGAGACTTACACGGAACACGTCGTAGGCTGTAAACAACTTGGGGTCCCATTGTGCTGAAGAGTAAATAGATTACACTGCATTACCACCAGAACACCACCATCACCTCTGCTGCTGCTTCTGCTGTGCTCCTCAGGAACCAGAAGCTGTCAGCAGCATCAAAGGTCCTGGAATAAACCCATCTGCCAGTGCAGAGGTGATTTGGTGTGCTCTGTTACTCACCTTTTACACTTCTTGTGGCTGGTACCACCTAATGGTAGATGGCTGTAGGTGCCACCTAATGTAGCACCTTCCACCTCTGGCTGTAGCCTCCAGTTTTGGGAGCAACAGCTCAATTCTGGGACAGTCATGCTAGCAGAAACTACAGACCATCAACCCAAACAATCCAGGTGCAGCAATTCTGCCAAGATCCAGTGAATCTCATTTGTTCTTTTGAGGTCTGAGCAAAGAATGGCATGGAATGAACCTTAACCCCAGATGAAAGCTCTCTGATGAGGGCACAGCTTTCTACTAGATCAGCTGATAATAAGTCTTTGAAACTGGACAGAAATAACCTCTCTGTCCCAACCAAGCACAGAGAAATATGGTAACATGATCATTCAAAGACATCTTTCTTTAAAGGACTTTGGGAGTGCATCAAACAAAGCAAGGATCTCCAGTGCCAAAGCCAGGTGCAAGAACAGCTCCAAGCCATTTTGTCACTCACCAATTCTGTAGATTAGAACTTTGCTTCCATGAGGGTCCCTCTGTCTCAGGACTCCATGATAGCCAGCTTGCAAAAGACCAAGAATAGAAGCTGGGTTTAAGTCTGCACTTATTTCTGGGCATTCAATTCTCCACTTCTGATAATTCTTCAGCAACTGGAGGAAACAATAAAAAGACAGAAAAGTGGATGTCAGATAAGCATCAGGTATTGTATGAAGAGCACAGTTAGAAATGCTGCTCTGCCCTGCTGAGGCCACATTTGGAGTACTGGGTCCAGTTCTGGGCTTTCCGGTTCAACAGAGACAAGGAACTGCTGGAGAGAGTCCAGCAGAGGCTACAAAGCTGCTGTGGGCCCTGGAGCATCTCTGTGAGGAGGAAAGGCTGAGAGCCCTGGGGCTGTTGAGCCTGGAGAAGAGCAGCCCCAGGGGGGATCTGAGCAATGCTCAGCAAGAGCTAAAGGGTTATTGAGGATGGGGCCAGAGTCTTTCCAGTGGTGCCCAGAGACAAGACAAAGGGCACAAAGTGGAACCCAGGAGGTTCTACTTGAACACAAGAAAAAATGTCTTCACTTTGAGGGTGCTGGAGCACCCTGTTGACCTCTGTCTTAGTGCTTGACTCTACAAGGGCACTGCTTGAGCAATCCCAACTGCTTTGTGCCAGCCAGACGCCACTGTCAACACAGTGTCCTTGGCCTCAAACAGCAGCAAGACACAAACACATTCCCAAAACAACTATTTGCAGCTTTCTGTTTTCTCCTTTTTCTTCCAAAGGTCTTCCAAAGAACTTAATGAACCTAATGAACAAGGACAGGAATATTTTAACCATCTCTTTGAAGAGCTGCTGGCCAAAACCAACATGAGAATAAAACATGATACCCTCACTCCACACCCTCATCAATCCTAGCTTGTCAGTGCAGTTACTGCCCTTTTTTTTCCATGAATATTTACCTTTCCCAAGTTGGAAACAAGTCCTGGGCACTGGGATAAAGAGATTGGTATTCAGGTATGGATATAGGAAAACCAGGAGCATTTATTATCATGTACAACAAATGGCTCATGTCCTTGCAACTGAAGGAAAACATCTCAGTGTATAATTATCTGTGTTTGCAAACTGAGTAACCTACTTAGCACCTGCTCAGCATCTGCAAGTAGATGGAAGATGAGTTGATAAATGGGGAGAGCTGGATGAAAAACTCCAGTTTCTGGAGTTAGGCATTAATTAAGAGGTTTCTTCCTGAGGTCTTCTGGGGATAGGTTCAGCTTTCTGACCATCAGAGATTGTGAAGTTACTGATTAATCCAAGATTCGTGTGCTGCAAATCAAAGAGGTGAACTTAGTACTTTACTTAGAATTAGAAGATTTAGAAACAGTGTGCTTGCTGGGAAAAACCCAATGCATTTGTGTATGTAAATTCATTTTCTCTTGATTGGATTCTTTTTTCTGGATCAGATGATCTCCAGAGGTCACTTCCAACACCTACAATTCTGTGCTTAATAAATATTCCTATTAACAAGGAGGCTTGAAAGAATAAGGCCTCTCATGTCAGCAGTTGTACCAGGTCACCACTAAACCATGTTGCTCAGCACCACATCTACACATCTCAGAAACCCCTCCAGGGATAGGGACTCCACCACTGCCCTGGGCAGCCAGGGCCAGGGCTTGACAGCCCTTTTGGGGAAGAAACTGTTCCTGGGAGGATGGCGTTTCTTGCTGGGCAAGAAGAGCTTTGGAAGTGGCCTCCTGGCAAACACTACAAGAAGAGAAACGACCTCCCCAGGTCCTGCAGGGATTTAAGGATAAGGGAGGTGGAGAAGGACAGGAGCTGGTTGCCCCTACCCAGGGCTGGAAGGTCTGTAGAGCTTCCAAACACTTGTGCCAACAGTTGTATTTTTTACCTTATTTCCATTTTTGTAAATCTTTTTTTGTAACACCTTGAGCTGTGGTGGCCAGGCTGAAGCCTCTCCCCAAAGGCAGTGTGTCTGGGGGGGGCACCCTGCTTATGTGCTCATGAAGGTGTGGGGTAGAAGGTTGGACTTGATGATCTTAGAGGTCTTTTCCAAACTTCATGATTCTGTGATTCTAATATTCATCCTACCTCTCCTGGAGCAACTCGATGCCTACCTACACAACATGTCACAGTCACAAGGTGCAGAAGCTTGTGGACCAAATTCTGAAGGGCCACTGTCCCATCTGCAGGATTGTCAGTAACAATCAACTGCAATGCAGTTAGGAGTGGGTATTTAGGAGTGTATTGGAACCAAGGTTTGGGGATCACAGCTATGATATAAACCATCTCACAAGCTTCAAGGAAAAGTAAGAGCCATAAATATCCCATGGAATCTAACTGGACCTGAGTTCTGCTGAGGAGGAGACATTTCAAGCTATGCTGCAAATCTCAAGAGCCAGGTAAAGAACACAATCTACTTTTTAAACCTCTCTATTAGGGGCTTCATTCAAGTTCTTACATTATTTTTCAGCTGCCTTGATCCTTCAGTATTTCCATTTGCAAACAATCTTCTCTTATGCTGCCTAAACTTGGAGTTTCTGAGAGATCAGAAGCTGTGAGATGAGGTCTGTTGGGCAATGCTATGTCATCATCATCAAATTCCACCAAGACACAGATTCCAGTTGGCACAAGTGAATAAATGCTTGTGCCCTGGGAAGATTTGGAAACAGTTCCTGTTCAGAAGGGTTACTTGTTGTGAATCTTTCTCTAAAATAGAAACAATAACAACTCTCCCTTTGGGTATTAAGAAGAGGTACACAATGTCTGTATGGCAGAGAGCCACACAAATGGCAGGGAAAGCACCAGAACTTACCAAAACCTGAAGGGAGTGTTGTCAATTACTAAACTCCGTGAGAAATTAAGTTTTTACCCATAGTTAGAGCACTTAGAAATCTGTAGTGGAACTAGTAGCACTATTCAGCAAGGAACCCGAGCCTGGTCAGCACAAGGATGTCCTTTAAAGGATCCCGTTTCCTATCAGAGCTGTCACCTTACCACGTTTAACCTCTGCACTCTGTGCCTGTAGCAGTTACTGTACATAACCTTTGCGTTACCTCATCGAGGCTGCACAGAGCCAGCCACAGCACCGCACCTTTCCATGCCACCGCGCAGCGGAAGAGCCTGACAGGCAAGTAGGTACACCCTGTAACGCCCTGCTTGGCCTTGGTCGACCCAAACAGCGCTGCCTCCATCCACCCCTCTGCTGCTTCTCGATCCCCGAGCCCACCACCCCATGCCTGGGCATCATCCACCCAGCTCTGCTTCGCCTGGACCTGAGGCGCTGCCCCTCGTGGAGGGTGCGAGGCTCCATGGACACCCCGGGACAGCCACGGGACGGATCCGGCTGGCTGACAGCGCACTGTCCACAGCGAGGAAGAGGCCAGAGCCCCCTCCCCACCCTTAGCTGACGGCCGGAGCCCCGAAGCCCCCCATCCGCGCAGGAAACCACCGGCGGCTACCGAGCCGCTCGTCCCTCCTCACCCTCCAGGCCAGGTCCAGGTGGAAATCCCTGGCGCGCAGGAACCTCAGCAGGAAGGAGTCTTCGAGGGGCTGCGGCCAGCGCCGGTCGGGCTCAGCCTCCGCCCGCCGCCGCAGCTCGGCCACGGCGCTGCGCACCAGCGGCGAGTGGTCGGGCAGGGCGTTGAGCTGCCCCGCGCCCGCCGGCCCCTGCCACATCCCCGCCGCCGGCCGGCTCCCGCCCGCCGCCGCGCTCGGCCCCGCCGCCGCGCCGGGCCCTTTGCACACCGGGTCGCGCCGGGCTGCCCCCGCCCCGCGCCGGGCTTAACCCCTCCGCAGCCTCCCAGGCCCGAGGCCAAAAGGGGAGGAGAGAGGAGCGCGAGTGCCCGCCCGGCCTCCCTCCGAGAGGGGAAACGATCCTGCTAAAGGTGCTAGACGGCGAGAAGCTGCAGCTGGGAGCTGCTGTGCAAGGAGGAGATGGGTGCTGGTGGGAGCACCGAGTGTAGGATCACAGGATGTTAGGGGTTGGAAGGGATCTCCGAAGATCATCCAGTCCAACCCCCTGCCAGAGCAGGACCACAGAATCCAGCACAGGTCACACAGGAACACATCCAGATGGGGCTTGAAAGTCTCCAGAGAAGGAGACTCCACAGCCTCTCTGGACAGCCTGTTCCAGGGCTCTGTGACCCTCACAGTGAAGAAGTTCCTCCTCATGTTGAGGTGGAACCTCCTGTGCTGTAGTTGATATCCATTGCCCCTTGAGTCACTAACGTGAAGAACCAGGAGTCAGAGATCACAGGACTGTTTTGGCAGAAACAGAGCTTTCACATCAAGTCCAACCCTTAACCCAGCCCTGCCAGATGACCACTAACCCATGTCCCTCAGCACCACATCTCCACAGCTTTGAAACCCCTCCAGGGATGGGGACTCCACCACTGCTCTGGGCAGCCTATGCCAGGGCTTGACAACCCTTTGGGGGAAGAATTTTTTCCCATGTGTTCAACTTAAACCTCCCCTGGTGCAACTTGAGGGCACTCCCTCTTGTCTTATCCCTTGTTCCTTGGAAGAAGAGACTGACCTCCCCGTGGCTCCAACCTCCTTTCAGGGAGTTGTAGAGAGCCAGATCTCTGAGCCTCCTTTTCTCCAGGCTGAACAACCCCAGTTCCCTCAGGCTGTGATTCTGGCTTGGTGTTTGACCAGCGTTGGTTTTATGAGTGTTCTCAGACATTTCCCTCATGACTGGGGGACTGTGTGTTCCAAAAACACCTGTACATGTAGGATTTCTGTTAAAAACTCCACAAGTGAGACTGCATTTGTAACACTGGGAGCTCCTCCCTCTGAGTGATGTGATACCATCAAGGCTTTGCAGAGAGGAGCCAACATGCTGGATACTTGACCCTTCACCAGAGCAATTAAGATGCAAGATGAGGTTTGTAGGTAACGTTTTTGTTTTGCTGAATTACATCTGGAAAAGTGCCTGAAAGCTCTGTCTAGATAAAGCATGTCTGTCAGCTTTGCCTTCTTTGTGTCCTTGGCCCACGCTTACCTACCACAAAGACCCGAAACTGGGGCATTGTGGTGTGTTCCTGTGACAAACTGGCTGTACCCAGTCAGCTGGAGTTTGCACTCCTCCAGCAGCAGCTTTACACCATGTGAAATCCACATGGTGCTTCAACAGGGCTTCTGCGGCCTCTTGAGTTGTGTAGGCAGCTACCTCTGACTGCAAAGTGTGCACGTTCCTGTGCTCCTTTCTTTTTCAGGCCATACAAGGGGTTTGAGCTGCAGCCCTAGAGTAGTAGTTGTATGTTCTTTCTGTGAGTGGTGGGGATCAGTGGAAGGACCTTTCAAGTGCTTCGTGGCTGTTGCCTTTATCTGAATCAACACCGTAGGGACACCGCAGCAGAACAGTGCTGAAGGTAGCAGCCTTCCAGTGCAACTCACAGCTCTGGTTGTTGCAGTGAAGTCCTTCTGATTGCATTCTGAATTGCTCCATGATCCCTCCTCACTCCTGTCACCTTACAGGGGCTGACTGCATTGATCATAACTCTAGCAAACCTTCTCCTGTGGTCCTAGACTTACAAGCTTATGATACAGTGCCTAGCAGGGTTGGTGACTCAGCAGCTTAGCAATAGCCTTTAGAAGTCTGACTCTATGATATAATGCAGCAATCTCAGCAGACAGCTGATGGTAAGTACATGGCAGAGAATCTGTGCTTCATTTTACAGCTCAATAGATTATTTGCAAAACCACCTTGGTATAAAAATAAACTCTAAAGAGGAAAGGGGCAGTCTAAGCACAGCCCAAGCTTCTACTTAAGTGAAATGGAGTTTGTCCTGCCTTGTAAGACACTGCAATCTGTGGTGTGTGAAGAGGTGATGAAAAACATTTGTGATCAGGAACTGGCAGGGTAACTCAAGGACTGAGTGTGTGATGAAGGGGAAAGCCTTTGATCCTGATGTCTTGCTGTGGCAAGAGAATGAATCATCTGCACCAAACCATTTGCAGAAGTCAGGGTGTATTTACTGGCAGATTTACTGGCATCCCCTGAACTCTGGGCATGTTATGGAAGCAAAAAGGGTTAGATAGACCCAGCCCTGCTATGTGGCTGGGAGAACACACTAGATGAGTTTAAAGAGAGGGAAGACTTGTTTGGGGCCTGTCTCCTTTCAGTGGTGTCCACTGATAGGACAAGGAGCATTGGGCACAAAATAGAGACAAGAAGTTCCACCTAAACATAAAGAGCTCTGTGAGGGTGCTGAGCCCTGGAGCAGGCTGCCCAGAGGGGTTGTGGAGTCTCCTTCTCTGGAGAGATTCCAAACCCACCTGCACACTGCAGTCCTGGGCAAGGTGCTGCAGGTGCCCTCCTTTAGCGGGAGGTTTGGACTGGTTGATCTCCAGAGGTCCTTTCCAACCCCCACTGTGCTGGGATTCTGTGATTCTGTAGGTGCTCTCTTTGGGTTAAGATTTGCCATAGGAAGTTCTCCTTTCCTTTACCTTTAATTCCAAGTACTCAGAGTGTGTTGTTTCAGTCACAGAATGGTTTGAATCCAAGGATGGTTCCAAGTCCCCCCTGCCAGAGACACCTTCCACTAGACCAGGCTGCTGAACACCTCCAGGGAGGGGGCATCCACACCTTCCCTGGGCAACTTGTTCCAGTATCTCACCAGCTTCACTGTAAAGGATTTCTTCCTAGTATCCATTCAAGGTGTGGTTCTTTGAGCTGAACAGGATTGCACTCTGCAACTACTTCATCCTGTCCTGCCCACTTTTCAGTCTTGTTTATGTACCTCATCTTAACTCAGCTAAAAGGAGAATTAGGTACCTAAGTACCATTAAAAGTCTAACCTAAAGGACTCTAATAGGATTTGCTGTATCACTTGAGCAGGCTTTAATCTCACTTGCTGTATTTAAAATAGTAGAGGATAGGAGTTTTGGCACTGCTTTAAAAGAGTCTCTCATGCTATGAAGCTTACAGAAAAACAATGATAATTGGGCTCTCAACCACTGGAACAGGCTCTCCAGGAAGGTGGCTGAATCCCCATCCCTGGAGGTGTTTCAGGAGGCAGAGAGGTGGTGCTAAAGGGACATGGGCTAGCACCAGCATCGGTACCATCAGAAAATGATTGGACTCAATGCTTTAAAGGTCTTTTATGCTTCTAGGGCTGTAAATAACCTGTCCAAAGACATCCAATGACTGCATTCCAAGGCTAAGAAACCTACTTTTAATTCTATATTGTAAACCCCCAAACCTATGAGAGCACCCTGTGGCAAAGCATTTGGATTTGGGCAGAAAATGTCAGATGTCTGTTTAGATACTGCATCTCAGGGTGAAGAGAATCAAGGGGGGGGGGGGGGGGGAAGAGAAATCAATCCAGATTGGTAGCTCTCTGTGAAAGCTTTGAGTTTAAATGGGGAACATCTCCAAAGAAATGGTTCTGAGCAGTTTCCCTGCAAAACCTCCACGAATGGCTTGATCTTCCAAAGTGCTTTAACTGGCACAAAGTAGCAGAGGAGGGTAGAAAGGACTTCTGACAATGATAATGTTTATTGAGAAGCTTATCTCTAGGTACTCAGAAAGAAGTTGGGCAGAGACTAAGCTGTGCAAATAGTTTGACCCAGTTGAATGCTAAGCATTGGGGCATTATTTGCCCATCTCTCAAAGCAAAGAGCTAATAAATAACCACGTTGCATCACCCCATTCCTTGCTGCCTTCAGAGGACTCCTGTTTATTTAGATCCTTGCTTGCCAAGTGAAACAATATTTGAGGTCTTGAATGGCATATAAAGTTTAATCCAGGCTGGCAGTCACTGGGTATTCACTGACTCAGCAAAATTAATTAATTAATTCGGTATTTTTAGTCTTGAGTTACCAGTACTTCAGGGAATTCAGCTAAAAAGAATGATGCTGCTGCCTGTAAAGCCTGTACTAATCACATTCACAGTCTCTGTAGCAGCACCACCAAAGGAAGCACACCAGAGGCATTTCCATCTTCTGTCAACATTTCCCTGTCTCTTGGTGCATGAAGGGAGCAGAAGGCACAATGAAATAGTCCTTCCTTGTGATGTTCTATCAGCTCTCCAGGCAGGGGAACCTGGTATGGTATTGTTGAGGTGAAATGAAATGAATGGTATGAGCACAGAAGGACTGAGGATCACAGAATCCCAGGATCCCAGCGTGGCAGGGGTTGGAAGGGGCCTCTGGAGATCACCCAGTCCAACCCCTGCTAAAGCAGGGCACCCACAGCAGCTTGCCCAGGAGCACAGTGGCCAGGGGGGGTTGGAAGCTCTCCAGAGAAGGAGACTCCACAGCCTCTCTGGGCAGCCTGCTCCAGGCCTCCAGCACCCTCACACCAATGAATTTTCTCCTCCTGTTCAGGTGGACCCTCCTGGGTTGCAGGTTGTGCCTGTGTTGCTCCTTGTCCTGTCCCTGGGCACCACTGACAGGAGTCTGGCTCCAGCCTCTTGCCCCCCACCCTTTACCTCTCGCTGGGCATTGATCAGATCCCCTCTGGGGCTGCTCTTCTCCAGGCTCAACAGCCCCAGGGCTCTCAGCCCCTCCTCCTCACAGCCATGCTCCATCATTTCTTACTGGAAGCTAAACTTCTGTCAGGGCTGATGAAGCACTCAGGCATTGCCAAACTTCATCTTTACTTAATATATTTAAAGAATTAGATAATGAAAATGATGCATTTTGAAAGCAGCAGAGGTGAAGGCCCTGCTGTTTGTGGAGGAGAGCAGAACATCTCCAGCACGGGAAACACCTCGTACTCCTGCAACACCAAACTCCAGTTTGGAGAAGGAGGAACCCAAGCACTTGGACTGTCCCCTCACTGCTGCTGCCAAGAACACTCCTGCTGGAGGTCTGACTGAAAAACCACAGCTTAACATTTCACAGGCACAGTATTTTCCAGCTGCCCCCTCGTTTCTTGGCCAGCCCTGGGAGAGTCACCCCGGGGTGGCTTATTTCAAGCACCATCTAGTGGCTCTGTTTCAAAGATACCCAACAAAAAACCCCAAAGATCAAAACTGCCCAAGCAAAGCAACATTGACTCGTGCTTTTCATTGGGAACTGTGAAAGACTGAAATGTCATGATCTTAATCATGGCAAGGAACAAAGCAAAGAAGTGAAATGCTTCTGATCTTGTTCACTGCCAATGGAAATATGGAAATACAGATATAGTTTTAATGCATTCCTGTTACCTACCTATTCCTGTTGCACCCCGAGGTGAGGCACAAGATGTAGCAGTGCCCTGGATCTGCACAGGAGGAAGTCTAATGAAGTCAAAGGCAGAGCAGACAGAGTCCTCCTGAGACACAGGCCAGGGAAGAAGAGGCTTGGCCCTGGTGATTCCTCAGCTCTCTCCTGAAGATGCCATCCATGGGCTGCAGTCCCTTGCTGGGCACTTGAGGGTCTCCTGTCCTGGCTGCTCCTCCCCACAGCTGCCACCTCTGCCTTGGCAACCCCCAAGGTGTGGCACAAGCTGTGGCAGTGCCCTTGGTGTGCCCAGGTGCAAGTCTGAGGCAGAGGCTTTGTGCAGCCCAGCCCTTGGCAGGAGCTGTCCCCATCAGCTTCTGCCTGCTAGCAGCAGCCCCTGGCTGAGCAAAGCTGCCCTGAACTTCATAGAGTGCCTCAGTGAGCAGAGGCTGAGCTGGGGAGGGACAGCAGTGAGCAGAACTAGGTCTGTTCCAACCTGACCCAAGACAGACTTGCCTATATAGTTTGAAATGCCCTAAGCCATTTTGGTGTGGATATAGTGTCTGACATGAGAGCTCTGCTTTAAAGCAGAAATCAGGTTGCACCCTTCCTATAAATACCACTAAGTGACTCCTACTCTGGTGGCTGTTCCTGGTGTTCTGCTGTAAATATTTATTTGTGCCTAGTTACATAAATACTTTTCTACTGGGGATGCTGAGAGGCTCTGCTGACAAGGGAGGCACCAGGCTTAGGTTAGGTAGCACAACAAACCCCAAACTTTCTCCTTCTCCAGCTCTGTGATGCAGACACCAAATATCAGCTGTTGTGATTCATAGGTCTCCTGCTCCCACATACTGTGGTCGAGGAAGGAGACAGGCTGGTTCACTAAATTCCATCAGCCTCTGGTGATTAATGCCTTTTATGATCACTTGGATAGAAGGGTGGGTGGCTGGACTTTGTGCCTGCAGAGGTAAATTGTTACTGGTAGCTTCACAAAATCGAGATCAGCAAGCTGCCTCCTGCAGCTTCTTTGGGTTTGAGGGTCGGACCCAGCCTGGTGGCAGCAGGCACAATCCCACTGCTGTTGTCCCAGAGCCGAATTTCCTGCACTTCTGGAGCAGGCTGCCCAGAGAGGTTGTGGAGACTTCGTCTCTGGAGGGATTCTAAACCCATCTGGGTGCATTCCTGCGTGGCCTGCCCTAGGTGACCCTGCTCTGGCAGGGAGGTTGGGCTCAGTGATCTCTGGAGGTCCCTTCCAACCCCTAACATCCTGTGCTCCTGGGATTCCATGAATGGATGTGTCTTTTCCCTGGCTTGACTGTTGCACAGTGAGAGACCATGGCACTGGCTGTCCAGCCTTGGGCTCCTCACTCCAGGATGGACAATGAGGGCTGGAGCAGGACCAGAGAGAAGGGCAATAAAGCTGGAAGGGTCTGGAGAGCAGGGCTGGTGATGAGCAGCTGAGGGAACTGGGGGTGTTCAGCCTGGACAAAAGGAGGCTGAGAGGTGACCTTCTTGCTCTCTAGGACTCCCTGGAAGGAGGTTGGGGGCAGGCAGGGGTCAGTCAGGTAACAAGTGACAGGACAAGAGGAAATGGCCTCAGGTTGCACCAGGGAAGGCTGAGGTTGAACACGAGGACCAAACTTCTTCATGGAAAGAGTCTGTCAAGGCCTCGAAATGGTCGAGCCCCTATCCCTGGAGAGGTCTCAAGGCAGTGCAGATCCGGTGCTGAGGGACATGGCGTAGCGGCGACCTGGCCGCGCCGGGTTAACGGCTGGGTGAGAGGATCTTAAAAGGTCCCTGTCAACCGAAACCGTTCTGATTCAGGCTGGGACAACACAACACCCCCTGCGCAGCGGAACCGAGGCAGAGAACGTTACGTGCCGCCCTGCCGAGCGCCCTTTGAAGGCGGTAAGCAGCGGTCTCTGCCCGCCGGCCATGAGGCGCCCGGCGCCGCGCGCCAGCTCCTCAGGCAGCAGCTACTTCCGCTTGGCGCCTCCCGCCGAGCGTGCGTGCGCGCTCCCGCCGTGCGTCCCCCGCCACGTGACATGGAGGCGGGAACGCGGAAGGGAAAGGTCAGCGGCGACGACGCCGGCGGAGGGGGAGCGGAAGGTCAGGGAGCCGCGGAGCGGAAGTGGGAGCCGGAGCTTCGTCCGCCATTGTGGGGAAGCGGAGCCTTGGAGCAAAAGAGACGGGGGGGGGGGGTTTGAAAATAAGCGGCGCTGCAGTCCGGCCGGCCGGCTCCTTCGCAACGGGAATCTGATCGGCGGCGGAACTAAGCGAGCCCAGGTAGCGGCGACGACAATCAGGCGGCGGGGAGGAGGAGGAGGAGGAGGAGGGAGGAGGCTAGCGGCCCCGGCGTGCGGAATCACTCGAGGCCCAGGCGGAGCGAGGGGATCGCGGCTCCCCGTGAAGAATGTCAGCCACCAGCGTCGACCAGGTACAGGCTGGGGGGTGGAGGGGTGCGACCGCCCGCTCCGTGCCCTTTCCTCTTCTGGCCTGCCGAGGAGCGGGGGGGGGGCGGCGGGGGGGCGGCGGCCGGGCGGCCACCTGCACCTTCCCTTGCCGCCGGGGCGGCGCGGTTCGCGGCCTGCTCCCTCCTTCCCTCCTTCCCGCCGCCATGGGCAGCGGCGATCAATCGGAGCCGGCGGCGCCCGGGATGGCGGGGCCCCTTTGCCAGCCCCTATTTATAACCGGCGATCGGCGCCAGAGCCGCTCCGCCTCCCCGCCCGCAGGGCCCGCCGGCGCTCGGCCCCGCCGGCGCTCGGCCCCGCGCCTGCCGGACCGCCGGCTCGGCCCTTTTGTGTGCTCCCCAGCCGCAGGCCAGCCCTGCCCGCCCGAGCCCCTCCGGGCTGGTGTTTCCTCTTTCCGCCCCGGCAGCGCCTCAGCGCTCAGCCGAGCTCCGTCTCCTCTTCCCTGCGCGCCCCGAGTCCTCCCTGGCTGCTGCTTGCCGCATCCTTTCCCTTCGTGCCTTTCTCTCTCCTCACCCACCTCCTCTCCCTTCGGGCCTCTGATTTCTGCTCCTTCCCCGGCGGCCTCCGCTTTCCCAGCTGTTCTCTGCCTTTCTCCGCGCGTTGGGCTGCACTGTTTTTAGTCAGCTCTTCGCTCAGCTGAAGAGTTCGGCATTTTTTTTTTATCTTTGCCCTTTCTTTCCGGCTTGAAGCTATTTTATCTTGTGCTGTGCTTCCTCCGCGGGCCTCTGCCCCTCTCCGAAAGTTCTGGCCCTGCAGTCCCCTCTCCCCGTTGGTTTCCTCGCTGTCCAGTTAAGGCTTTCTGTCATTGTGCCTCGCTGCCTGCTCTCCGCTTGCCTTTAGGCACTTATTTTTAGCTCACAGGTCTCTCAGCTCTTTATTGCTCGGCCTTCCCAGAAGGCTCCTTCCCAACTTTCGCAGTTCCACATCTCTTGTTGATCTCTGCATGCCTTTGTGGCTGGGTTAGTTTCATCCCGAAAGAGGAGCTGAGGTTTTTTTCCTCTGCTTTGGGGAGAGGGAGGTGAGTACCCAGAGCAGCTTTAGATGGAGCAGTGTCGAAGAGTCTTATGATAGCTGTGAGGCTGATGCACGTAGAAGCAAGATGGAGGGGATTTCCTCCTAAACTTTCAAACCCTTGAACACTGAGGTTTGTTTGGGATTAAGAATTGTTAGAGTGGTAGAGCCTGGAGACCCACTCAAAGCTTAGTTGTGAGAGGAACTGGATTTTCGTGGGCTAGTATTTGTTTTTTTCTAAGCTATTTTGTTTTGCTGTGGAAGAATTAAGGATCCTGTAACCCATACTGGTGAGTGAGACTTAGTGCATGACAGATTAACAGCGTTTTGCAATGACTAATCCTGAAAAAGAACCCTAACACACAGACCCCAAACCTCCTGAAGGTATTTCCTTGGGTGAAAGCTTCACCCAGACAGTAGCATTTTCTCAGGTCAGTTGCCTAGACCAGGGATTCACAGCTCACAGTTCAGCCTGAAATATCACTGCAGATTCCTTTGGTGATCTAAAAGGTATTGGCAGTGTAGGTTATCCCCTGAAAAGTGCCCATCAGTCACCTGAAAAGAGGACAGCTGATGGTGAAGTTCTAGTACTGCCAGGAATCTGAAGATACTTTCTTTGTCCTTCTATTCCCTGCTTTGCTTGTTGCTCCTGTTCCTCAGAGAGGGCTGGCAAACTCCAGTTGTTCAGGTTTTCAACACCACTGAAGCTTCACGTGCTGTAAAAGACCAGCTTGTGTCAGTGGGGTTTGGTGAAGTTCTTTCAGTTTAGAAACGACTTTGGTGGTTGTTCCATTTGTGTGAGTTTCATAATCACAGAATGCCAGGTTGGAAGGGGCCCCCAAGGATCACCTGGGCCAGGGTCTCCCTGGAGGTGTTCATGGCCAGGTTGGATGAGGCCTTGAGCAGCCTGGGCTCTAGTGGAAGGCGTCCCTGGCTGTGGCAGTGGGGTTGGAACTGGATGATCTTTGAGGTCCCTTCCAACCCAAACTATTCTGTGACTCTCTGGTCCAGCCTTTGATTATGTCTGTAAAATAACACAATACTTTCATGGTGCTGTGCTTTTAATACTGGCATCTCAGTTGAAAAGAGTCAAATTGTGAAGTAAATGGAATTGCCCTGAGAGGATTCTAACTGAACTTGTTTTCCTTTCCCCCCCTCCCCTGCTTTTCTGTATACAGAGACCTAAAGGACAGGGAAATAAAGGTAAGTTGACTCCTTGTATTGCTGTCTAATTTTCTAATGCTGCTGTTAATGGAGGTTAATGTGTCACAGGCACTCAGGGGAAGAGAATGTGCCTGTAGGATGTCTTATTTCAGAGGGAGATGCCAGGAAATGGTGTGCCAGGATGTTATTTCCCAGTGTTTTTCCTCTGCCACAGTTCAGCATGTTTCATTTTGCAAATCAGAAGTGGGATGAGCACACAACTGTTTCTTTTAAGCTGACTTGGTGATGTGCTTGTGTAACCTCTTTTACCAGTACACCTTGGGCCTTGCTGTGTGGTGAGTACTAGAAACATCAGGAAGAGGCTTTGGACTGGCTTCCTTAGCTTGTGAGACCACAGCCACGTGGCTGTAGTTACTCATATCTGTGAGCAGAGCACATCATCTTCCTGCTTCTCCAAATTGTTGTGGCCTTTTCTCTTTAGTAGCAGCAGAGAAGATTCTCTTGGTGTTTGCAAGCTGCCTGCTTTTCTCCTTTTGTCAGCTTTCTGTAAATAGCTTAGTTTCTAAATACCATGCTCAGTGGGGTTGCTGCTCTCCCACAGAAACAAGGAACTAGCTCTTAATAGTCTGCTCTCTGAGATTCTTGGCAGTCTGTCTCAGACAGCATCTCAGATGGTATCTTGCCGTTTATTTCTGGTCTGGAATTTGTTACCTTTGATATCAAAACTGATACTCTGTCCAGGAATGTTTTTGCCTGATCAGTACCCTTGTGTCTGGTTTAATCCTTAGGTGCTATAAAGCAACACGTGCACAGCCACCTTCGTGTGTTGTTGTGCTTACTACTCCTTCATGCACTTAAACTTTTTGAGCTCATGTAATCTTTGCCCTTCTCTGTTTGTTATCTGAACTAATCTAATTGCTTTCTGTGAAGTCTCATTTAATGTCACCTGCAGTGTCCTCACTGTGGTTTTCTGCGTCCAGGTTAGCTGGCACATGGTTCCTGAATCTCACTGAATTTAGCTTGTTCCTTTTAGTTTCTCTGCATTCAGCTCAAAGTGAAGCTGTGTTACCTCCTCAGACCTTCTCACTTTGATCATCCTGGAAAGCTTGCCCTCTCATTCTAATATTTCTACCTTGGTTTGACCTGAACTGAAGCTTTTAACTGTATCTTTGAAAAACTCCAGTGAAACAAAAGCAATAATCTGCTGCTTTCTGTTAATTATTTGGTGTAACATCTGTTTAGTGAAACTCAGTTAGGATTAAGCAGTAAAGGGCTGGGAGACTGAGTATGGCAGCAGAGTGTGGCACGAGGAGCTGGCTTTGGGTTAGGGACCTCTTTCAAGAGGATAAATGAAGTCAGTATCAGCAATCCTTACTGACCACATGTTAGCAGACAGTAATCTTTTCCATGTGTCATGACAGGTCCCAGCTTAGAGGAGCTTCAAGGGAAGATGTGATACAGAGCTACCAACCTAATCTGAAATTATTTGTCAGCATGAGAGTAGCAGCATTAAGGAGGGTGTTTGAAAGGTGACTGTCCAGATTAGCTGGCACATGGTTCCTGAATCTCACTGAATTTAGCTTGTTCCTTTTAGTTTCTCTGCATTCAACTCAAAATGAAGTTGTGTTGCCTCCTCAGACCTTCTCAGTTTGATCATCCTTGAAAACTTGCCCTCTCCTTCTGATATTTCTCCCTTGTTTTGACCTGAACTGAAGCAGGAGAAGGGCTGCATGGAAATGGAGTGTTTTCCATTGTGAAACACAAAATACCAGTGGGAGATAGCTGTAGTAGTGTTGTCTAGTGAGCTGCTTTGGATGCTTGCTTCTAGCTGCTGGTGAGTTGTTGTGCTATGCTGCTCCCCTTGACCAGCATTTGTGGGATTGAAGTTGCAGTGTGTAAAACAGCTATCCATCTGTTGTGTCAGATATTAATGTTGGCATTTCAGAGGCTTGAATGAGTAAATTATCACGAGTTGGAAGTTTCCCTCTTCTCATTGTCAGCTACTCTACAGTTGGCATAAAACATGAGGACTGGCATCGTTCCAGTGGTGTCTTACAGTGGGGTGCTGGTGGGGAGGAATTGGAGTTCTTAGAGTTGTGTTTTTCCCCCTCCTTCTCCTACCTGTGACAGGAAGGTGCTGACTTGTTTTTGTATATCATTTTTGGATGTGTGATAGGCCTAAATGGCAGCAGCAGGTTTAAAACCAGACTAAAATGTGTGTGTGTGTGTGTCTTTATTCTCCAGGTTAATTAAAGTGCAATGGCTTCTTCTAATGAAAATTTAATTCTTGAGCCTTTGGCCATCATTTGTCCATTATGCAAGTGGTTGTTCAAAGGACAGCAGCAGTTAAAAGCATATAAACTTGAAGTTCCTTTACTTGGGGTGTTTCTTCCCAACATCTGATGACTTTGTGTGTTTTCAGTGTTTGGTGTTTGCAGGGTTGGATTGACACAGGTATTTTTAGCAGCTCCAGATTAGTTTCAATTAGTATTCTTCATCACTGCCCTGTTCAGTTGGAACACTTAATGTGGAATTTTGGGGAATGAGGCATGCATCTTAATCTGTTTGCTCTTGTTAAACCTGTGTGTGGGCTACATCCTTCATTATGAACACATTATGGAGAGTTGGGAGTGAAAAGCCAAAGCAGCACACTCCTGGTAAGGCTGTTTCACTGGGAAGGGATTCCATTTGCTAGGAAAGATGTCCATGCAGAGCTGCTTCGTGTCACTGACTTCAGATCTCAATAGAAAATAAATAAAGTAACACTTCCAAGACTATTCTCAGTTGGTTGTAATGGCAGTCCAAAAATACTTCTGTCTCAAGTGACCTTTAGATACTTCTGAAACAATAAACACAGCAGATGCACATTGTCTGAAGATTAGTTGTCAGGATGAGGAGATTAATTTTGATAGGATTCTAGTCTTGACATGCAGCTGTTTATTCCTTTCTTTGTGGTTGCATGCCTTCAAGAAACTTGTATCCCTTCGTGGATGGTTCTCATTAGAACAGAATTGTAGTTGAGAACTGTGCTCTCCAGACGGTTTCATGAAGCCTGAGCAGTGGGCACGGCCTGGACAAAAGCTCTTGAGGCTCAGCCCCTGTGTGGCTGTGCCAAGGAGAAAAAGGAATCAAGTGTTCCAGCTCATTAACATGTTACCATTGTGTGTAAATTCAGGATGATTAATGACCTTAACTGAAACTATTTAGGGGGGGAACCCAAACCTAACCCCCTAACAGCCCAACCATGTAATTTCAGTTTACATTTGGTGTTTCATTTCAAAACACTGCTTTCCTGAGTTCTAAAACTCACCATTGCCTGTCATGCTTGGCTCTACAGTACCAGCTTGCAGTGACTGAAGTGTCAAGTGTTCTGCCTTCTAAAACTCCAGCAAGACATTCAAACCATGAGCTGCTTTCTTCCTTCCCAGATATTTGCTTTGGAAACCTCCTCATCTGTTGTCCTTTGTTAAAAGGATAGATTTTCAGCTTTTTTTTCCACAGCTGTCTGAAACAAATATTTTTTTCCCCCAGAGCTTTTGTTATTCCTTGCAATTATTCCTTTGTCCTTTTCCAGCTAGTTTCATTCCCTGAAGGCAGTTTGCTTCAGAGGTGTTAAAGGCAGACGATAAAAATGGAAGGGACTTGGTCCAGGCACCACTGAGTTTGCAGTGTGAACTTTGGGCAGCAAAAAGAGCCCCCAGTGAAGCAGAAGAAAACCCCTCTGCTCTTAAACAGTCTCTCCAGAAAGCTGAAGCTTTAGTTCCACTGCTCAGCAGCTGTTATTTAGAGAGAGAAGCCCCAGAGTCAGCTCCTAACTCAGTGTCTCCTGTCAGAAAATGGGGGGGTGGGGGTGTGAGTGTTGTACCTTCTGCTGCTGTGGTTTTTCAGTGCACCCTAACTGATCCCTCCAAAACTTGTTCATTTTTGGCTGGAGACTTTTGCACTGCATCTGTTTGATGAATGACCAATAAAGGGTGTTCTGGAAAGCAGTGATTTTTATCTTCTTCATGTTGTGTAATTGCAAATTGCTGGCTTTAAGTGGCTGTTCTGCCATGCACCGTGGGGAAACAATGGAACTTAGGGAAAATGTGTGCAATTTGACTTTAAATAGTAGCCTGGGGGAGGGTGGAGAGGCACCACAAGTGATTTGGGCAGCTGGAAAATACCAGGTAGGTGTAATGCCTGAGATGAAATGGAAGGTAATAGGAGGCCAAGGAGAGCAGGTAGGAAGAGATTCCATCATATGGGGCTAGATGTGTTGGGAAAGGATTGAGGACTTGAGGACTTCAGCTCTTGTTTCTGTCTTTATTTGTGCTCTCTGACCTTCAGAGCTGCAACTAATGCAGTAGAGGGCAATATTTATGTAGGAAATAGAGAGTTAAGTAGCTTCATGGTTTTCTTGGTGGGTAACTGGCTTTCCTCCTGGCAGGGTAAAGCTGTGTGTTGCAACTTTGCCTGAACCTATTGAGTGTGTCTGATCTGGTTGGTCTGGCCATTTGCACTTGGGCTGGTACTTCTGGAAACGCTGGATTTACTGCCTGTGCAAATAAGGTGTGCCTGGAGCTTTTCCTCTGTGGAGCTCAGGAAGGAGCAATCTGGATCAATCTGCTCTTGGTTGCCCTCTTTCCAGCCCTCTCCTGAGATTGGTGGTCAATAGAATGGAAGAGTTTCCCTTTTAAATTGGACAAAGGGATGTTTACTAATAATACATCCAGTCTCAAGTGGAGAAGTGTTTCCTCAAAAGTAGAAGTATTTCCAGGTCTAGGCAGCAAAGAAGTGTTACTTAGATTAAAAGTGGAGCACAGCCCTTTCAGAGTGTGCCTAATGCAGCTTTGCTTTTAGTTTCAGTACAAAACGGTTCGATTCATCAAAAGGATGCAGTAAATGATGATGATTTTGAGCCATATCTAAGTAGTCAGACAAATCAGGTAAGTGAGCATTGTTTACTATCTTGGAGTTGATTTTTGGAGGTCAGCTGACTTCCAAACTGATTGTTTTTCTGATAATATTTTGCCTTGAATATCCATTGAAGCACAGTTTTAGATTGTATCTTGTGTGATGCATTAAACAGGTAAAGTCTTCTGAATTCTGGAAAGGTTTCAGTTAAAGCCCACTCCAGTGTCTCCTGCTCTTCTGCTTTGACAACAGAAGGATGCAGTTACAAGAAGCTTGAGGGGGGTAAAAAAACCAACCAAACAAAAAAAATACCCCAACCTATGCTTAAAAAAACCTCCCCCAACCCTCAGAACAAACCCAACCCCCAAAACAAACTCCCACACCCTAACTTTACAGAGACATCATCCTGTATTGGATGCAGTTCAAAACAAGTTTCATTGCCTCTGAGAAAATATTAACTCCTTGGGCAGGAGTTCCTTCTGCACTGGTAGAAGTAGCTCACAGCTGATGGCATAATAGGGTGGAGCTTAACGTTACTACAGCTTGGAATCCCTCCTGTGCCTGGGAGTTAGTGACTTATTTTCAGAGCTGTGAATTGTCTCTAGTCAAAAGTTAGTATGTATGGAGTTCAGCTTCTCAGTTGTTGTGCTCTTGAGAGAGGCAGAAAGTGCAGGCTGTTGAAAGGCTTTCAGAATTTCCCTTGTCTTTGTTTGTTTCAGTAATACAGCATTAAGGAAGCATCATCTAGAGGATGGTACATGTGCAGTATTCCCTCCAAAACATCAGGAGTCAGATGGGGGTAGTCCTTCAAGTGTCTTGGAGCTTTCTCTCCTCAAGAAGGAAATGCTGTGGTTTCCCATGAGGCTTGGCAAGTGGAATTTAGCAGGCCAAGTCTGTCCACAGCTTGTACTTTCTGCCCATTCTCAACAGGGTGGTAGTGTTACCCTTTGAGTGCTGTTCCTCCTCAAACATCCTTGCATCCTGTTCACTAAAGTGTTCTGCCAGGTGCCTCCAATTGGAAGGGAGAAATCTGACCAAAAAGCTAAGAACACCAAAACTTCCAATCATCATTGTAGCTCTCCTTCTGTGTTTAGGAAACTGCAGTTGTTGTGACGGGTTTTAGAGAGTGCTTCTTTCTATCCTGGTGCTGCTGACACTCAGGCATTTTAAACCTGAAAATAAAGATAATGGTCCAGAAAGTAGGGGTTTTTAGTGCTTGGGAAAGGCCTCTTGAGGAGATAATAGCCACACCAGACAATGGCTTCGGTTGGAAGTGACCTTAGAGATCATCTCCAATCTCCCTGCCATGGGCAGGGATGCCTCTCAGCTAGACTTGGTTGCTCAAGGTCTCATCCAACCTGGCCTTGAACACCCTCAGGGAGGAGGCAGCCACAACCTCCCTATTCCAGTGTCTCCCCACCCTCGTGTTGATGCACTCCTTCCTAAGATCCAGTCTAAACCTACTCTCCCTCAGCTTAAAGCCATTCCCCCTTGTCCTGTTGCTAAACACCCTCAGGAAAGGTCCTTCTCCAGCCTTCCTGTAGGATCCCTTCAGGGTGCTGGAAGGCAGCTCTTAGGTCCACCCAGAGTCTTCTCCAAGCTGACCAACCCCAGCTCCCTCAGTTTATCCTTGTAGCAGCGATGGTCCAGCCCTTGGATCATCTCTGGCCCCCCAGCAGATCCCATCTTCTGCACTGGGGGGCTGTGGCAGTTGCAAACACATCCATGCAATCCTCAGAAATCACTTTTGGCTGTGTTTCAGTTTTCTTTTCCCTGAGCACCGTCTCCTGCATTGCTGATTGTTGGTTTTCTTTCCTTGCAGAGTAACAGCTATCCACCAATGTCAGACCCATACATGCCGAGTTACTATGCTCCATCCATTGGATTTCCATACTCTTTAGGGGAGGCAGCATGGTCAACTGCAGGAGACCCTCCTATGCCATACTTGACAACCTATGGACAGATGAGTAACGGTGAACACCATTACATCCCTGATGGTGTCTTCAGCCAGCCTGGGGCATTAGGGAATACCCCTCCCTTCCTGGGGCAGCATGGATTTAATTTTTTTCCTGGGAATGCAGACTTCTCTACATGGGGGACAAGTGGATCTCAGGGACAATCAACGCAGAGCTCTGCCTACAGCAGCAGCTATGGCTACCCTCCTAGTTCTCTGGGGAGAGCCATAGCAGATGGACAGGCTGGATTTGGCAGCGATACTCTGAGCAAGGTGCCTGGGATTAGCAGCATCGAGCAAGGGATGACTGGGCTGAAAATTGGCGGAGACATGACGGCTGCCGTCACCAAAACCGTAGGGTCGGCTCTGAGCAGTACAGGGATGACGAGCATCGCGGCCAACAGCGTGCCCCCGGTCAGCAGTTCGGCGCCTAAACCCACCTCCTGGGCTGCCATCGCGAGGAAGCCTGCTAAGCCTCAGCCCAAACTCAAGCCTAAAGGTAACGTGGGCATCGGGGGCCCCGCTGTACCGCCACCACCCATAAAACACAACATGAATATTGGAACTTGGGATGACAAAGGGTCGGTGGTAAAAGCGCCCCCGGCCCAACCGGTACTGCCTCCTCAAACTATAATCCAGCAGCCTCAGCCATTAATCCAACCACCGCCACTGGTGCAAAGCCAACTGCCTCAACAGCAGCCTCAGCCACAGCAACCGCAGCAGCAACAAGGACCTCAGCAGCAGGCCCAGCCTCACCAGTTGCAGCAGCAGCAGCTGCAGAACCGCTGGGTAGCTCCTCGTAACAGGGGTGTGGGCTTCAGCCAGAACAACGGAGCTGGCAGCGAGAACTTCGGTTTAGGTGTTGTATCCGTTAGCTCCTCCCCTTCCGGGGTGGAAGTGCACCCAGTGCTGGAGAAACTAAAGGCCATAAACAACTACAATCCCAAAGACTTCGATTGGAACCTGAAGAACGGACGTGTGTTTATAATCAAAAGCTATTCAGAGGACGATATCCATCGCTCCATTAAGTACTCCATCTGGTGTAGTACTGAGCATGGCAATAAGCGCTTGGACGCCGCTTACCGGTCCCTGAATGGCAAAGGCCCACTCTATTTGCTCTTCAGCGTGAATGGCAGTGGACACTTTTGTGGGGTGGCTGAGATGAAGTCTGTTGTGGACTACAATGCCTATGCTGGCGTCTGGTCTCAGGATAAGTGGAAGGGGAAGTTCGACGTCAAATGGATCTTTGTCAAAGACGTTCCCAATAACCAACTGCGGCACATCCGCTTGGAAAACAACGACAACAAACCCGTCACCAACTCGAGGGACACTCAAGAGGTACCCCTAGAAAAAGCCAAGCAAGTGCTTAAAATAATTGCAACTTTCAAGCATACCACCTCAATCTTTGATGACTTTGCACATTACGAGAAGCGTCAAGAGGAGGAGGAAGCCATGCGTAGGGTAAGGAGTCGGGGTGGCTCTGGCGGCTCGCCCGTCTTTCCTGGGCTTGGAACCCTTGGGTTTCCTACAGCTGGAATTCCTGTGTGCAGGTGGTGAAGCAGGGAGTGGTGGGGGTTTGGGGTGTCTCCACTGGTGAATTGTTTCGTTGAGAAGCAGTTCTGAGTTCTTGTAGCTTGTTTTGTTAACCACTTGCGTTGTGAGGAGCCAGGCCTGCACGAGCCAACCCCTTCAAAGTAAACCCTGAGCTGAGTGTGTTGCCATACCCCAAGTCATCTAGCTTAGATATTTATGGCCTGACAGAAAGGAGCTGACACTGCAGGAGAAGCTTTCTTTCCCATAACTTTCCAAGTCACATTCTGCCTTAGGAGAAAGCTAACAGCACAACTGCTGTGAAAGGCAGCTCCTCACCTCTGCTCAGTGTCTCTGCTGTGCAGTTGTGAAACACAGGAGTGCTACAGTGATGACTTGTACAGGTTCAGCATCATTTTGGGGGTGGTTCTGATAGTTCATTCCCTTTAAGAAAAAGCAACACCTAGTTAATTTCTGCAAAGAGAAGCATCCTTAGGGTAGTACTGCAGAGAAACCTTGAGGTTTGGAGGCGTTCCAGAAATCAGGCAAGAGAAGCCCTTTAGTTCAGGCTGGTTTGTAGTACTTGTCTGTCTTGTGTGTGCTCCCTGCTAATAACACCTTCACCACTGGGCACAATATTTACTTTTGCTGTATTTGTTTTCTTCCCAGGCTGGCTGGTAAGTGTAAACAGATGATTTGTGTCGTGGTTAGCAGTGTTTCAGGGACTGCTGTGCCAGTGCAGGCACTCAAATGGGAGCTTGCATCAGTGCAGCTAGGTGGAAGTGCTCTGTGCTCATCCTGTCCCACCACTCATTGAATTAACCCCCCCCAAAACAACAAGTTCCAGGGTTTATGCTCATTGGGGGCCTCAAGGGATGTGAAGCCCTGAATTTATTCACTTCTTGAAGCTGCCACAATTCTGGCTGTGTAAGGATTTCCCCTTTCTTTTGGTTTTCTAGTGCTGCAGTGCTGCCATGCCTCCTGCACATCCCTCAGCACACACACATCTGCATCTCCTGCAGAGCAGTGTCATGCATACCCAAAAGCAGTTTGGTACTCCTGTTGCTCAGCTCTGCAATAAATCATCATGCTGGAAGTTTTTTATTGTTTGGAGGCAAAATGAGTGTCCCAGTTGGGAGGGGTAATGCCTTTGGATTTCAGGTTTCTTTTTTAGTTCCTTAAAAGCATAGTGAATGTGCCCTGAACCAGTGCTGTGCCTTCCTTGCTGACAGGAGGACAGGCCTCAGGTTTAGCCAACACACAATGGAAGGGGGAAAACTTTTCCAGGCTTTAGGGCCACTTGTGATTTTTGGTAGTGTTCCAGGGAGCTCAGTTGATAACAGTTCTCTGTAAGCCTTCATGTTTCAGTGTTTTCTTAATTGTGGGTGTTTGAAGGCATTTCACAAATTGTTTGCTTCCAAATTGTCTACTTTTTGTGTGGAAAAGCCTTAGCCAAAGGAGTCCTGATTCAGCCTTGCTCTAGCAGCTCAGGAAGAGAATGTGGTTTATTTCTGGGTTTGTTCCCTCAGCAGGAGAGGAAAGCTCTGAAATTTAATAGGAGGAGCATAGCTTATTGGTAGTTTTTCTCTGCATGCTAAACTTGATCCCAAGTCCCCCACTCAGCCCTTAGTAGGTCTCTTTTGAGGTGGCTGTGATGAAGCATGTTTGTGTGATGAAGTAATGTTTCTGTTTCCTTTAATCTCTTCAAGGAGACTGTGTGTGTGTGACTCAGGTACTGAGCTCTGCATTACTCTCTTGTTACTACTGAGAGAAAACATCCTTGTCAAGATCCTTCTATAGCAGGAGCTGCATAGCTAGTTGGGAGGTTTTTTTCCTCTGTTGATGGATCTGAGATGTGCCTTAAGCAAATGAGCTACTTGGGATGCAGGAAGTCCAACTGAAACTAATGACAGCTACCCGGAGATCATCTTTGGCCTTCTCTCGAGTGGTGGTTTTAAACCTTTAGGCTGCTGCTTCTAATCATACCAGCTGTCTTTAAATTGTGACCATAACAGTTGTTAACTCCTCTGCTTGAAGGATGGGTTGGAAATGCAACAGTTAAGTTCTGGTTTATGGTGAATTGAGTAATCTTTTATTACCTAGTGCCAGCGAGGCTTTTATGGAGCTCCATTTCAATTCATGCACTCTCTACTGCCAGTGGAACTGTGTAAATTTAAGTTCATGCCCATTTTCTGTGGCAGCTGTGGCAATCACTTTGCTTCCAATGTTTCAGCCATGAAAAATGTGCTTATTGCTGTTAATAAAATATTAAATGCATCAAGCAGCAGTAGTCTTGTACATGTTCCTTCAAGTTCAGTGCCTGCTTTGTTGTTGCTTAGGTGGTAGCAACCCTTCCTGCAGCCAGTGAGCTAAACACAGTAAACAGCAGATGAGTTATGGATTTAATTTACTCCAGAAGTGTTC
Source organism: Melanerpes formicivorus (assembly GCF_026170545.1). Lineage (NCBI taxonomy): Eukaryota > Metazoa > Chordata > Aves > Piciformes > Picidae > Melanerpes > Melanerpes formicivorus. The sequence continues at coordinate 1,695,637 of NW_027142417.1, forward strand.
ATCATTCCAGCTAACTTATCTGAAGATAATTGGTTGTAAAAGTTTAATCTTAACAACTTGGAGGGATCAATAATTAATTTCCAATATGACCCAGCAGGATGTTTTATTAAAACCATGGCAGCACGCTTCTAAAAGAGCAGTGAGGAGTCTGTGATTAACATGAAACTTCAGGAGCTTTGTTACTTGATAAAGGTCATGTGCAAATGACTATGAATAGTCTCCTTAAGTGTAAATATAACTTATATAAATGCAAGCTTATATAACTCCAGTGCCTCACTCTGTGTGGTGTGACCCTACTGTGGGTAAGTTAGCTGCTGCTGGGCTTCCAAACTCGTTTGTGCAGTAATCACAGAATGGTTTGGCTTGGAAGGGACCTTAAAGATCATCCAGTTCAACCCCTCTGCCGTGGGCAGGGACACCTCCCCCTAGACCTGGTTGCTCAAGGCTTCATCCAGCCTGGGGGCTTTGGACACTTCCAGGCTTGGAGCCTCCCCAGCTTCCATGGGAAAGCTGTTGCAGTGCCTCACTCACCCCCCTGGAGAAGAATGGCCTCCTAAAGTCTGATCTAAATCAAGCTTCTTCCAGTTTGAAGCCATCACCCCCATCCTGTCACTCCATGCCTGTGTCAAAAGCATGCATTCATTCCTCCTGTGCAGCTCTGAGTGTCCATCCTGCCATGGTGGCTGTGCTTGCTTGCCATGTCTGTCTTTGCTTTTGCATCTCCAGTCTTGGAGACACTTCAGTGACATGCAGGCTCCCTGCTTACAGCCACAAGGATTTCAGGTGTGCCAGTTTGGGGTGTGCTTGGGAGATTGGTTGTGTTCAGAGGTAGGGTTTAGAGTTTGTTGCAGTGTGGAGTGGTGTGGATGTTGAAATGTGGTATCCTCTAGGGTGGATGTGCAAGAGTTTGAGTGGTGGTGTGGCAGCCTTTCTCTAGCAAGGGACAGGGGGATCTTGGACTGCTGAGTGACAGAGCTGCAATGGGATTAAACTCACAGGGGGTCTCAGCTGATAGTGACACTTGTGTGGATCCTGACACATTCCAGTAAGTCTCCTGAGTCCTTTTTGCAGAGTGGGTTTAAATTCTCTGACTCTGGAACCTGGCAGACCAATTTCTCCTGTAAAATAGGGACCTCTGTTGGGAAATCTGGGAATATCAACCATTCTTGCTGGAGAGAGCAGTCCTTTTGGGAACCTGATTCCTCTCTGCTCCCAAGGGTAGCTGCCTAAGATGAGATTTCAAACCTGAGCTGAGCTGGATGTGTGACAGATCAGCCTTCCCCAAATGCTTTGCCTTTAAGTTAAGCAGCCTTTGCCTTTAAAGCAAAGGAGCCATTCTAAAGCTCTTCTTCCAGAGCAAAAGCAGAGCTTTGAGTCTACCTGAAGAGCTGCTGAAGTTCATGCAGCAGCCTCCTGCTTCCTGCAGCACCCCCTCAGAGTGCACTGCTCCTTTAAGAACAAATTGAGTAGAACTCTGGTGCTGCTCCTGCAGTTTGCAGGGGAGAAGTGTGGCTGCATGTTGCAAGGAGATGGCAACCTCTGTGACTGGCCACACAGTGCTGCTGCCTTGCTTCACAGATTCATCCCCAGCTGGGCTGGTTAGCAGAAACTCCAGTGGTGGAGAAGATGGCCCTTAAAACCCCACACAGATCTGGCATGTCTAGTGAAGCTGTTCATGTAGAATAGAATCACAGAATCAGTCAGGGTTGGAAGGGACCACAAGGATCACCTAGTGCCAACCCCCCTGCCATGGGCAGAGCAATGTAGATGCAGTGCATCTGGGGTTGTTGTAGTTTTGTGTCAAAAATCAATTGCCTTTCACCTTCAGATTCATCTAGAAGTGACAGATTGCAAGAGTTTAGATCAGATGGTGAACTGAGCTGAGTTCCTTGTGAGCACCTTTTCCAGAGGCCTGCTTCTGTGCCTGATACGGGCAGGGAATTACAATTGCTGCTCTGCTTCTGTAGCAGGGGTTAGAGTCAGTGCTGAGAAGTCCCACACTCCATTGCACTCTCATGCAAAAGGTGAGAAGCCAAGGTAAAAGAAGTTCCATATCTCCTGATGGCAGGCTGGAATTGGAGTCACACACACACAAACATCATGAGTGGTGAGGCTTGAAGGAAATCAGTCTGAGAAATTCTTCCCTGGTGTGCTTTTTAGGCCCTGCATGTAGATCTCATTTCACTCCCAAGCCTACTCTAGATCCCTGAGCAGAGCAGTTAACTAAGATCATCTTTTTGTTGCTTGTGAGCATCAGAGGAAGCCAAACAAAGGTGTCAGAGTCATCTCCCTGCTCCTCTTGCTGGCACAGTGATCACTGAATGCAGTCTCCACAGACAGAAGCATTCTGCTGTGAGTCTTCAAAATGAGAAGCCAGAAGCTTGCTTATGTTTATGTTGGGGTGGTTTTCTTTGAGTGGTGGTTTTTTCCCCCCCACTTTTTAATGAACTTGGTGAAATGGCTGTCTTGGAGCTCATTCAGATCTGCTCTGTGGCTGTGTGAGGACCTGCAGCACTGCAAGGAGGCACTGGCTGCTTGCAGGGAGAATTGGCCAATTCATCACTGCAACCATCCACCTGGGAAAACAAGCCTGGAAGGGCTTGCTTCTGCCTCAGGGGGTTCAAGCTTGGTTTCTGCACAGCTCTTCCTCCTGCTGTGTTGTCATACCTCTAAAGGACTCTGATTTCCTTCCCCACCTCTGAAGGCTTGTACCCTCTCTCCTGTGCTGGGGGATTTGAGATGTGTATTAAGCTCTTGCTGCCTTTATTGTTACCACAATAAAAGACTTAAGTTCTGTCCATGCTGCACTCACACTGCCTGTCTCTGCTCAAATCTGAGTGTGATTCCCTTTTCACTGGGCTTTGCTCACATTCTTGCTGTTGCCAAGCAAATTTCAGACCCTGGAGTGAGTAAAATGCCATCAAGACTAACAGGGAGAGGAAATCAATTGGAAGCCTGGGCCTTGTAGCTTTTCAGACTCCCTTAATATTCATGTGCCTGAAAGGGTTATTTACTGTCTGGAGTTCAGCTGATCTGCAGCAGCACAGTCTCAGATGAGTATTAATTCATAAGGAGAAGGAACTGCTCTGCAGCTGTAAACCTTCCTTTGACTCCCTCTGACTTCTCGATTGTTTTGACTTTGTGCCTCGAAGTTTTCATGTTGGGATGAGGACCAGGAGCAAAGGAGTTTAGGGAGGGGATGGCATCTCCACAGCAAACATTTCTAGGTCCCTGTAAGGCTTCTAAAAGGTCCTTCATGCCTGCTTGTTCCTTCCCATTGAGCCAGAGGTCCCACAAGTACTCCTCAGAAAAATGTAGTGGAGTATTTTCCTCTGGTCTTGAGAGAATGCCTCAGGAGATTTCCCCTCTTCAGTTTGGACTCCACAGAATGGCTTGGGTTGGGAGAGACCTTAAAGATCCTGGGCAGGGGCACCTCCTGCTAGACCAGGTTGCTCAAGGCCACATCCATTCTGGCCTTGAACAATTTCAGGCTTGGAGCCTCCAGGTTTTTTCTGGGCAGCCTTTTCCAGTGCTTCACCACCCTCAGGGAGAAGAATGTCTTCACCATGGCTAATCTAAGTGCAGCTGCTTCCACTTTGAAGCCATCACCACTCATCCTGTCACTCCATGCCTTTCCAAAAGCCCCTTTTTAGCTCTCCTGTAGCCCCCAGCTAAGGCCCCTGCAAGGCTGCTCTAAGATCTCTCTTTGGAGCCTTCCCCAAGCTGAACAACCCCAACTCTCAGCCCGTGTTCATGGCAGGGGTGCTCCAGCCCTCTGACCATGGCCCTCCTCTGGACCCACTCCAACAGCTCCATCTCCTCCTCACGTTGGGGAGCTCCAGAGCAGAGGGAGAAGTTGAATCCTTCTGTTTTTCACAGTGCTGAAGTTCCAGTAGAGTAGCTTGAAGTCAGCAGCTAGTGAGATTCTGCCCCTGAAGATTAAACTCTGGCTAGCAGTTTGCAGTTTTCCCCTGATCTGCTTTGCAGGGTGGCTCTCGGAGGTCAGGCTTGATGCTGTCACAGCTCTAAGTGCTACCCTGGGGTGCCATAAACTGCAGGTTGTGGCTGGTGCCATTAGTAGCTGAGAGGGCAGGAGCTTAGCTGTGGTTGTTCTCCCCAGCTGTCTGGGTTGCAGCCCCCAGAGCAGAGCTGGTAGAGGGTGCTGCCGGGATGCAGGCTGCTGGGATGCAGGCTGCTGGGAGCGCAGGCTGCCGTGCTTGCACTGCAGAGCAGCAGGGCTCTGAGCTTCAGCACTGGATCAGTTTGCAGGGGAGCAGCTGAGATGTGCTACACCTGCCCTCCTGAAGCTGCTGGGAGAATGCTGCCTCTTGGGAGCTGAAGCAGACAGCTCCAGCTCTGAGCATTTGAAACACTGCAGGGCGATGCAGAACTTTAGGTTGTTTGGATTTTGAGGTTTTTTGTGGTGCTTTGGGTTGGTTTTGCCAGTGAAGCTGGTTTGGAGGTCAGCAGGGGGCTGTGGCTGGGGGCAACTGCAATTTGCCTGTGCAAGTTTGCAGTCCTGGATGGCTTTCCAAGTGGACACCTTGAGGTGCTGGAGATTGCAACTACTCTACAGAAGCAGAAGCCATAGAATCATAGAATTGGTTTGGTTGGAAGAGACCTCTAAGGTCATCCAGTTCAACCTAACACCACCCAAGTGCCATTAAACCATGTCCCAAGTGCCATGTCCACACCTTTCTGGAACCCCTCCAGGGATGGGGACTGCACCACCTCCCTGGGCAGCCTCTGCCAGTCCCTGGCCACTCTTGCAGCAAAGAAACGTTTCTTAATCTCCAACCTAAACCTCCCCTGGGGCAATTTCAGGCCATTTCCTCTCCTTCTGTCACCTGATACTAGGGAGAAAAGTCTGACCCTATACTCAGTAAAAGTCTTTCAGTTCTACCTAAGGCTTCAGGTTTTGGATCTTGGGGAAGCAGACACTGCAGAAGGTAGCAGAAGCTGTAGCTTGTTGGCAGGCTGCCACTGACATTGTTGCTCCTTAAAGGGGGGAGGGGCTTTTTACAGGGGCTTGGGCTGATAGGATGAGAGGGAATAGACTGAAGCTTGAGGAGAGCACATTTAGACTGGAGATGAGGAAGAAATTCTTTACAGTGAAGGTGGTGACAGACTGGCACAGGCTGCCCAGGGAGGCTGTGGCTGCCTCCTCCCTGGAGGTGTTCAAGGCCAGGCTGGATGAGGCTGGTGGGAGGTGTCCCTGCCCATGGCAGGGGGTTTGGAACTGGATGATCTTGAAGGTCCCTTCCAAGCCAACCCATTCTCTGAATCTCTGAAAATGAGGCTTTTTCATTTCCCTTTTGACTCACACTGTTGAGAGAAAAAGGCAGTTCTAGCAGGAGTCACCTGCCACAGAGCTGTGAGGGAGGTCAGTGTGCTTTGGAGGGCAATGCTGCCTGAGTTTGGAATAAATGAGGTTTGCTCTCTGCCCATGTTGCTGTACAGAGTGCCAAATGTCACCCTTATCTGGGGAACATTCTGTTCACTTGTGTGGAAAAATGTCAGCTTTGTCTGTCTGCCTTAAGTACTTAAATAGCATCTCCTCCTCCTCTGCTCTAGTGGGGACACATCTGGAATATTTGGTCCAGTTCTGGGCTCCCCAGCTCATGGGAGACAGGGAAGTACTGGAGAAGCTCTGCTGCTGCTGAGTGGTCCCTGTGAGGAGGAGAGGCTGAGACCCCTGGGGCTGTTTTGCCTGGAGAAGGGCAGCCTGAGAGGGGATCTGATCAATGCTGATCAACAGCTACAAGTCAGGGGCAAGAGGATGGGCAGAGACTCCTGTCAGTGGTGCCCAGTGACAGGACAAGGGGCAGGAGACACAAACTGGAGCCCAGGAGGTTCTGCTTCAACATAAGGAGAAACTTCTTTCCTGGGAAGATGCTGGAAGCCTGGAGCAGGCTGCTCAGAGAGGTTGTGGAGTCTCTTTCTCTGGAGAGCTTCTAACCCTACCTGGCCATTGTGCTCCTGGGCAGGCTGCTGTGGATGTCCCTGATTTAGCAGGGGGGTTGGGCTGGATGATCTCCAGAGGTCCCTTCCAACCTCCACCACTCCTGATTCTCTACCTTTGAGGCTCCATGAAAGCTGAGCTTCTGTATTTGAAGTCTTTTTCCTCTATAGAGCTCAAAATGGGCTTGAAATGTGTGACTCCTCCTTTCTTTCATCCCCTGGAAGCAGGCAGTCAGGACTTCATTCCCTTGCTGCTTGGAGCTTCTGTGAATTTGGAGGTACTTTGAGTTGCACAGAGCACAAGGCCAGGTAGCAGTGCAGCAGTTTGAGATGCAGAGAGGCTTTCCAGGCAGCTTGGCTCTGGGGTGGTGTGTGTGATACCTGTCTGGGCAGGAGCCCGTGATTCTATTTGCACATAGGTACTCCCTGAAACTGGTGGAACTGCTGTTTCATTCCTGGCCATCACAGCTTCTTGGGCTGCTGCTTACTACCATGGCATTTTCAGGGCTCTGAGCAGCTCTTGCAGCTGAAGTCTGCCAATAGCAGAGGAATCATCTGAGCTGTGCAGGAGCAGGCTATTTTTGCATGCCTTACATGGAGGGTGAGGCACGAGGCCAGTGGTCATCTGTTCTCAGCCCTAGGCATGCTCCCTTGGCATTCCAGTCTGGATTAATGGCTGACACTGTCAGCCTCACCTTTGGAACCTGCTGTCTCACAGTGAAGTGAGTTGGGTCTCTTTTGAACTAGCTAAAAAGGATTTCTAGGAGAATAAGGCAAATGTCTCTCTTGCTCTGTACTGAAACTGTGCCCTGGAGAATGTCCAGCCTTAGATGCACAGCTGGGACCACAAGCTGCTGCCTGTCATCAAGAGCTGTGCAAGCTTGGCTTTGGTGTTCATCTGGAAGCAGCTTGGAGGTCTGCCTTGGAGAAGGCTACAACCCCAAGCTGGAAGAGGCCAGATTTAGACTGGAGATGAGGAAGAAATTCTTTCCAGTGAGGGTAGTGAGACACTGGAAGAGGTTGCCCAGGGAGGCTGTGGATGCCTCCTCTGTAGGGGTATTTAAGGCCAGGTTGGATGAGGCCTTGAGCAAGCTGGGCTGGTAGAAGGTCTCCCTGCCTATGGCAGGGGGTTGGAGCAGATGGTCTTTAAGGTCCTTTCCAACCTAAATGTTTCTCTCTATGAAATCTTCTGCTTAATTTGCCCAAGAATGCTGTGTGTGAAGGTTCCAGCTGAGAGGGGTTCCAGCTGAGAGGGGTTCCAGCTGAGAGGGGTTCCAGCTGAGAGGGGTTCCAGCTGAGAGGGGTTCTTAACTATTCTAGTTTCCTTCAAAAAACTGAAAGATCTCATTCCCAACTATCTCATTTTCAATCAAATATAGAATCACAGAATCTAGCAGGTTGGAAAAGACCTCAGAGATTATCAGGTCCAACCTATGACCTAATACCCAGCACCTCCTGAAAGCTGAACCATGGCTCCAAGTGCCACATCCAATCCTCTCTTGAGCACCTCCAGGGATGGGGACTCCACCACCTCCCTGGGCAGCACATCCCAATGGCCAACTACTCTTTCTGGGAAGAGCTTTCTCCTCACCTCCAGCCTAGGCTTCCCCTGTTTCAATGTGCTTCAGATCAAAAGGTAAAGAGCCCAGGTGCCCAGTACCCACACACTGCTCAGATGGCCAGGAGGTGTTAGGGCAAAGAGCAATCTCTGTGTAAAGTGGATAGAAGAGCCTTGCTTTGGGATGGCTGGGGTTTTGTGGAACGCTTCTGCCCCTTGGTTTGACACACTGCTGTGTTTCTTTGTTGGCCTGAAGTAGCTATTTCCTGTTCCTGGGGATGAAAAGCAAAGCAGAAGTGCAGCCTGCCGTGGGGAGTGGCAGCGCTGCAGGGGCTGCGAGGGGAGGAGAGCAGGTGGTGTTGAACTCTGTTATTAATGTGACTTTTCCCTTTTTTTTTGTTTCTCTTCTTCTCGTTTCTTCCAGGAGAGAAATAGAAACAAACAATAACTCTCTGGAGCTGTCCTGCTAGAATTACAACACTAATGATGTAGACTCTGGAAATGCCTAATATGTCTAAGAAGACCTTATTAAAGCTTTTGGGGTTGGTTTTTTTTTTTGTTGGGGTTTTTCTTTTTTCCCTTCTTGGTTTTTTTTTGTTCCCTCCTCCTGCTTAAGGTGACATCTTTGAACACTTTAACACAAAATTGACTCTTCTTGTAATGGTTCTCATCAGTGCATCTGCCCTTATACTCTCTCACCAAACACACTTGAGAACTGTACCTTCGTCAAGCACTTTCTGTCCTGAAGCTTTTCCCAGTATCTGCTGTCTTTTGTATTTATGCATCCTAGCTAAGGCACAGGAGAAGGAACCAATGAAAGGATTCATTTAACTCTGGCAATTTGTTAAACTACTAACCTTATAACCATGTAGAAGTGGTTCAATGATGTGAGATTCACATGGCTTCAGTTTGATTCTCCTCCCTTCTCTTGGGTTTTTCTTTTGGTTGTTGTTGTTGCTGTAGTTTGCTTTCCTTTGGGTTCATTTTGCATCCTTGGGTTTGTAGCTGTTCCACAGGTTCCAAACAAACAACAAACAGAAAGCCCCAAACCGTGCCAGATTTAGTCCTGGGAGTAAAACTCTCACCAAGCCTAAATGTTGATGTGGAAGTTAATGTAGTAATCTTGGGGGTTTTCATGATTTTATAACGTGGCAAAGCAACTTGGAGCTGCAGTTGAGCCAAACAAAAAGCTAACAGAAAATTCTCTTAGAATGGCATTTCCCCTCCCCTCCCCTCCCCTTCCCTCCCCTCCCTTCCCTTCCCCCCTTGTTTCCAACCTGTTTGGTGTAAGAGGATACTCATTGATCTGCAGCTTAATGCACATTTCTTTATGATGATGATTATGATTTTCTCCTCCTGTAACCTGTACAATGAAAAGAGAAACAAAACCCAACCCAAGAGAAAGTGCATTTGTCTGCGGAACTGTTGCTCTGCTCCCGCTCGAGGAAGTCTCAGTTTCCAGTCGCTGTACCTCAGTCTAAAGCAAGACTTTTTATGACCTTTATAACTACATTTAAAATGATCTTTTAATTCCTGTTGCTGGGTGTTTGCAAGCCTGACAAGATTGCTATCATGAAAGTGAAACAGAAATTTTGCTCCTCTAGGTGATTCACTAGCTAAATAAACATACTTCTTGTTTAGCAAGCATACGCTCTTGTTTCTCAGCTCTTTGTTTTGTCCCAACATCAAGGTGGGTTTCCCCTCCCTCTCCCCCTCCCCCCTGCTCTTTTGAGATGGAGATGGCCCTGGTTAAGGTGATCTGGTTTAATGATTGTTCTCCTTTCCCTTAGAGCCACACAGCAGGAGTGTTAGGCTCGCTATTCAGCCGGGTGGCTCGTTCTTTTTCACTCCTAGAAAGGCTCTCTTTTTGCTGGAGGTGATCTGCTGGCAACATTCGGGCTGCCGGGAAGAGCACGTTAAAAAATGTGAAGCGGGTGTAGAGAATCCTGAACAGCCTGTACCAAACTCCAGGGATAGCTTTCTCTTTTTAGAACAGCACTGCAGAAGGCAGATATCTTAGAGCTTAAAATAGCAATGCCACATATTATTTGAGCATGTTTCATGTCTTTGCTGTCCAACACAGATGTGTATATTGTGTTTCAAGGTCCTTCATGTACAGATTTACATGGGTATGATTTTTTTCCTTTGGCAGCCAGAAGGGCTGGAGTGTGAGTGGCCAAGGGTTGCTTTCATGACAGACCACTTCATTTTCTCTCCTCCTAAACCCCTTGCACTCTTCTCACCCTGCAGACACAAGAAGTCCAGCACACATTTATTTCCTGCTTGTGATCTCCAATCCTGCTAGAGACTGCTGAGGAGCAGTTACCCACCTTCATTTTTACTGCCAGTTGTCTGGAAGCCACTCCTGTACCGGGGAGAAAAGAAGTGCTCACAAAAACAGAGGAGTAACCATGAGCAGGTGGGGTGAGGCAGGAGTGGGCAAGGTGCATACTGGGAGAGGAGACCAGGAGATAAGGTTTGGGCTTGAACCCTTTAGGACATTTGGCTTGAGCCCCAAAAGCTGCTGCTTCCTGGCATGTCTGTCTCTTGCTAAGAGGTCTGAGCACTACTCACTTCCCTCTGCTGGCTGATTCATGGATTATTGCCTATTGTTCCGATGCCCCTGACCAGCTGAGGCGGCAAAGGTCAGTGTTGTGCATCCAAAGAATGTAGTCCTGCTGATCCTTCAAGGGACCAAGGGACCAGCATCTCTCTCCTTCTCCATCACAAACATACCTTACAAAAAGGCACAGGAGTTTCCAGCTCAGAGCAAGCTACTGGCAGGCAGGCACCCAGGAGCTGATTGCATGTGCAGCCTTAGTTTGCTTCCACTGCAGTATTCATATTTTTGCAGGCTTTGCTTAGTGTTTCCTGCTCTAACCCCTTGCCTCTTTTATTCTAACAGCATGAGCATTGCTCTTGGATCAGGTTTGGTATCCAGTGGGTTCCTTGCTCCCTGGCAGACTTGGAAAGCCTGGAAAATGAGGCAGGATTGTGTGAGAAGGAGGTGATGAGAGGTAGAGAGCTGTGACAGTCCTTGCACCGTTCTGGGCTTGTCAGCAAAGCTCCAAAGAGAAGAGATTCATTGCTGCTGGTGTTAGTCATGTTGCAACTGATTTGCTGACTGCTGAGAGTTTAGTTGTGTGCAGCTGAAATGGGAAAGGAAATTTATGTGCATATAAAGTACTGTACAAATTAGTATCTGCCAGTGTAAAAGCAGCTCTGGAGTGCTGTACTAGTTAATGGACATGTGAACCCTCAAGCCTTCAGCTCCCTGCTGCACGAGTTCTCTTCCTCCAGAAAGCAAAGGAATGGTGCTTAACAGCTCAAATAAATGTAGAAATACATTTGTTCTTTTTTATTTTGGGTCTTGATTTGTTTTTTCCCAGTGACAGTGGAGTTGTTGTCGTGGCTGCTGGCTAAGGGAGAGGCAGCAGAGCCTCTGTTGCTGAGGCCTCCTCTGAGCCACACCGAGGCGGCTCCAGGTGTTTTGTGCCGGTTCAAGGCTTTGGGCACTTCCCTGAGGTTAGATGTTTAGAAGGGAGATGGTGGGAGGGGAAGGAAGGAGACTTGGCCTTTCAGAAGCTTGTAGCCACTGCTGAATTATGCTGAGCTGCACCACACCTCCACACCCGTGGGTTTGGCGAGCCAGAGGTGCAGCAGCAGGCTTAAAGCTGGGACAGTCTTCTGAAGATGAAAAAACCCATCAGTTGTGTTCAGTGTAAGATCCCCTTAGTGTACAGGGAGGTAGGATCTTAGCACACACATCTGAGGGGGGATTTTCCCTCCCAGGATCAAAATCTCTCTCCATTTTGGCTGCTTTTCCCACTTTGAAGCAACCTAAGAACCCACGGAGCAAAGTTGCTGCTTGTCCTGCCAGCACAAGTGGGACACACTGAAGTTGTCTGAGCTTTGCTAACCTTTGAGTGCCTCTTGACTTTGTAGCATCAGCATCTTTACCACAGAGTTTTGGGGGATGTGCTCAGAAACAACTCCTGCCAGTGGAATGCTCAGGTTGCTGGCTGAAGGCAGCCATGGTCACTGCTTTGCTTTGAGGGACTTGGCTTGGGAAAAACTCCCCCAGCAATTAGTTGAACTTCACTGCTTTGAGGCTTTTGCTGTCCAGGCTTAATTTATCAACTGTTTTCTTCTCCACATCCCCCTGCTCAGGCTGCTTTTTGGATACCCTGGCAGTTTCATACTGCACTGTCTGCAAAATGTAGATGCAAAAGTCCCCCTTGCCAAAACGATTCTCATCCCAGGCACATCTGAGGCACCAAGCAAAAGGCTGAGCTCTTACCAAGTGCAAGTAGCAGTGTCCAGGAGGAGATATCTGAACTGTTTCTGCCTGTTCAGTCCAAGGGCTGTTGTGAAAGAGAAGGAATCATACACTTTAGAATGACTTCTTTGTTTCTGGAATGTATTTCATTTCCTAGAGATTCATAGAGTGGTTTGGGTTGGAGGGCACCTTAACAACCAGTTCCACCCCCCCACCTTCCACTGGCCCAGCTTGCTCAAGGCCTCATCCAGCCTGGCCTTCAGCACTTCCAGTAATGTGCAGGTGTCAGTGCATCTTTCCTAGCTGAATTGAAGCAGCAATCTTTTGATTCTGTAAGCAGCAGTTTCCTGAAGTTCCCAAAGTCATTGGTGATGTTTTTTCCCTCACCAGGAGGATGTTTATCTGCTGCAGCTGATTCTGCTGCAGTTGGAAATCCAGTGTGTTCAGTCTCTATATTTTCTGCAGCACTGATTAGTTCCCCCCCCCAGGCATTCAGATAGCAATCAGCCTTTAGGAATGGGTTTTGTTCTTCTGAGAGCCATTGGAATTCATTTTTCCTCCCATTTTGGTAGGGAAAGGCAGCTTTCAGTGTCTTTGGCCAGGTGGAGGTGTGTGCAATCCCTGGATAAATGCAGAGACCACTTCTTTGCCATTCAGTTGCAAAAGCTTCAGTTCCAATGTGAGGGGATTTGTGGTGTCTGTGTGCATTAGGATATGGTAACTTGGATGAGGATTCTTTGGCATGAGAATTGACCATTTGATCTGTCTGACCAGTAACCTCCTCACATCCTTTGTTCTGTTTTCAGCCTGCCACATCCACCCTAGTGTAGCATTGGAGAGGAAAGACTTTCTCTGGGGATCATAGGAATGTAAAGTTTGGCCTCATAGCAAATGAAAATGTTAAGTGTACAGCTGGCATGTTCTCCTCAAAACATCTGTTCTCTGCTGTCTGTTCTGCTTTCTATATTTTAATAAAGTGCATTTTAATATGATGAATATGGACCTTTGAGTTCACCAAGCTAACCTGGGCTCCACTCCGGCCTCTGGACCCTGTTTCTCTTCCCGTCAGGACTCCGAGGTGTTCTTCGTGATGGTACTTTCAGTGTCCACAGATCTTGAAGCCAAATAGTAACAATAAAACTTGCTGTTGATGAGTGTGAGGGGATGCTTAATGCTTGTGTTACCTCTTCTGACCCTGTCCTTCCCCACAAGTGGAGAGCCAACCAGCAGAAGGCAAAGAGCAGCTGGGACATCTCCTCCAATCACTTTCCCGGTGTGTTTTACCGTACTGCAAGCAGAGTGCAGATTGGGTGAGTCTTCAAGTGTCCTCCTCCAGAAGCCTGTTGTTGGTCAGACACTCAAGAGGCAGTGGATTTCTCCCTCCCATCTGAGTAACCAGAGTGGTTCCATGATCAGCTGTGTGAGCAGCTCTGTAAAGCAGGATGAAAGGACTCGGCGAGATCCCGCCTTGCAGCGACGCAGGAGTTGTTAAATCATTGCAAACCCAGAGGTTTGTGCTGTCTGACTGGAATCCTCTGGCTGGTAAATCTTGCCCCTCTTCTCCTAGTCCTCTGGAAGGTATCACTGCTCCATTCTTACCCTGCTTTTATTTTTGTTCTGGGCTTTTCTGTGTGGTTGTTTTCCTTCAACTTGGGTTTGCTTTGAGCTGCTTCACTGCTGTGCAGCTCAGTCCTCAGGAGATGCTTCCCTGGCTCTGGTGAGCGTGGTGCTTCACCACAAACCTGTGTGCAACTCTGTTTAATTTTTTCAAGGTAATGTGTTTGCTCCTCAGCTGCAGCTGTGTCCATCCCATGCAGCTGCAGGGTTTGGTCTCCTCAGTTGTGTTGACCTTTTTGGTTTCAAGAGCGCCAGGACGCGAAACGGTTCGGAGCAGTTTTGGGTTCCCTGCAGTTGGATGCTTCCTTTAAATGTCAATAAATAACTGTGCTGTCTGCTCTGTGGGGTGCTGGTGAGTATTGGTGCCTTCTGATAAAAGTGAGAAATCCAGAGGTGGAGCCAGGGAAGGCCTGGGGAGCTGGTGAAGTGCTGCGCCACCCAGGAGAGCTGAAGAGCTGGAGGAGACAAGGGATGCTGAACCTGCCAGGCTGCTGCTTCACTCACACCCCAGGGCAGCTCCTCAGGTGCTGGAGGAATCTGTTTGGAGCAGAGTTCAGTCCAGCTGATCTCCTGATTTGGGCTGTTTGGGGGGTGGTTTGCTGGGCTTTTGAAATCTGCACATCTCTTCATGTGGTTTGGCTCTTGGCTTTACCCCAGTGTACAGCCCTGGAGTTGTGCTCCAGGATAAGCTTGCCTGCTTCATGGGTGCTTTGTTTTGAAGCTCTTTCCCAAGGCTTTGAAGGTGAGTTGTGTTCAGAGCCCACCAATTCTGCTGCCCCAGGTGACTGTTGCTGTTCACTGGGCTTGCCCAGCTGGCTTCCTGGCCAGTGAGTGTTCTAATCTTGCTTTGTTTCCAGTTGCTTCTCTGCAGCAGTTCCTGGCTTGTGAAGGGTTGCTGCTTGGAGCAGGCTGTACTGATGAGTTGCATCAGCTTTTGGGGTTGGGTTTTTTCACCCTGGTGCTGGCTGAAATGGCAAGATAATGAAAGACCATTAAGGAAGTTCAACAGGAGATTAAAACCAAAGCTGCTGAAGGTTTCCCACACAAGCTGTGCCTTAACACTTTGCTTAAGTGACTTCCAGTTTGCTTTCTCTGTGCCAGATGAGGCCTGCAGGAAGGCTGCAGAGGGACTCATTGCAAAGGGCTGCAGGGACAGGACAAGAGGCAGTGGTTTGAGATGGGAGCAGAGCAGGTTGAGATTGGATGTGAGGAGCAGGTTCTGGTTGGACTGGGTGCCCTTTGGAGGGCCCTTCCAACCCAAACCACTCTGATTTTAGGATCTCTGTCTTCATGGTGTTGAAGGCTTCTTAGGCAGGCTGGAAGGGTCTCTGTTGAAACCCAGCTTTTCTGCAGTGCTGCACCAGGGTGGAGTTTCTCAGTGTCTTTCTTTAGAGCTAAGAGTAAACTGGTGAGTGGAGAGCAACCTGAATGCCTTCAGTGAGCCTTTCTCAGCAGCAGTGAACTCACTGGGAAGAACACTTAGACTTTCTACCTACTTGTTCTTTTGATGTTTTCCCCCTGTTCCTTGCAGTCAAATGAATCATACCTATGGCATGTGAAAATAGAACAATGAGCTGCTGGTTTGTTCAGTTGGAACAAATGGGAGGGGTGAGGGGAAGTCCTTCAAGAACATGAGAACCAGGTGCAGTTGTCCCCACCTGCAGGGAGCCAGCACACCCCCAGAGCCTGGGGAACAAGGACATGGGGGAAATGCTGTCCAGGTGTGCTCTGCTCTGCTGGCTGTTGAGCATGGGGGTGTCCTGAACTGGAGAGTTTGTTGGGCTTAAATCTACAGTGCCAGTAGCTGCAAAGAATAAAAGGGGGTTCAGTCAGGAGAGTCTCAGGTTTGTAGTTGGAAGGTACTGCTCAGTCCTCCCCTCCTCCTCCATCCTCTGATCCCCTCCTCCTCCATCCTCTGATCCCCTCTGTCTCCAAATCTCTTCCTCCATCCTCAAATCCCCCCAAAGATTGCAAGTAGCCCAGGAAGCTGTTTGTGTGAGGCAAACATTTGAACCAATTAGGCTGGAGCTTTGGGAGCTCAGAGGCAACCTGCCAGCCCATCAAGGGCTGTGGAAAGAGAAACATGGTTACCTGGCTGTCCCTGGAAAACACTGCAGCTGACTCCTCACCATGAGTCTGTGGAAGGAGGCTTGAAACAGAGGTTAGACCCAAAGGAGATCTCAGCTTTAAACCATTCCCCTTGTCCTGTCTCTGGACACCCTGATGAAAAGTCCCTCTGCAGCCTTCCTCTAGGATCCCTTCAGCTATTGGAAGGCAGCTCTAAGGTTCCCCCCAGAGTCTTCTCCAGGCTGCACACCCCCAGCTCCCTGTCCTTGCAGCAGAGCTGCTCCAGCCCTTGGATCATCTCTGGACTCACTCCAACAGCTCTGTGCTTTCCTTCTGCTGGGGACTCCAGAACTGGACACAGCATTTGAGGTGGGTACAGACTGGGCACTGATGATGTTATGCAGCAGTGGGTAACAGAGTGGTGAGATGAACAGGAGAGCTCCTCCTCATGCTGTGCTTCAAGTCATGGAGTGTGGTAAGTTCTTCAATAAGCTGACTCATCCTTCTTCAGTCCTGGGATGAAAATGCTGCTGGGGAGAGAGAAGTTGTTCATGGAGCAGTCAAAAGGTGGCTGTGGACCTGAGAGGTAAAACTGGTTCGTGGAAGCATGGCTGCAGAGTTGTCTTCCTCTTCCTGCAGCAGCAGCTCTTCAGCTGCAAGCACAAATGTGATGCACCAATCCCTGCCTCTGCTCAGCCAGCAGCAGGCAGCAGCTCATCTCTCCTGAACTCCTCAGGGAATAATCCTCCTGGAATCATCACATTTTCTACAGGAGGCCTGAAGGGCACAAAGGGTGAGATTCATGCAATGGGTTGGGTTGGAAGGGACATGCAAGATCATCCAGTTCCAATCCCCTGCCACGGGCAGGGACACCTCCCACCAGCCCAGCTTGCTCAAGGCCTCATCCAGCCTGGCCTTGGACACCTCCAGGGAGGAGGCAGCCACAGCCTCCCTGGTCAAGCTGTGCCAGAGTCTCCCCACCCTCACTGGAAAGAATTTCTTCCTCATCTCCAGTCTCAATCTGCCCTCCTTAAGGTTCAGTCCATTCCCTCATCCTACCACTCCAAGCCCTGGTGAGAAGTCCCTTCCTGGCGTGTAGGCACCTTTCAGGTACTGGCAGGCTGCTCTCAGCTCTCCCTGGTGCCGTGATTCTAAATCAGCTTCTGTCATGTCCAGGAAGAGACACAACCCTTCTCTGCTGGCTTCCCTCACAGATGCCTTGGTGCCCAGGCTCAACCACCCTTAGATGTACAACTAGCCAGTGGACATCTTGAACCCCAAGGGGTTGTTGGGCCCTGGCCCAGGCTGCCCAGGGCAGTGGTGCAGTCCCCATCCCTGGAGGGGTTCCAGAGCTGTGGAGATGTGGTGCTGAGGGCTGTGGTTTAGTGGTGCCCTGGCAGTGCTGGGTTAAGGGTTGGACTTGATCTGAAAGGAGTCTGCCAAGCAAAACAATGCAGTGATTTTCAGCACAGCTCTCATTTCCCAAGGCAAATCTCCTTCTGCCTGTGGACCCACATGCCATTGATCAGCTGGGTGGACTGTCTGTGTGGCTGAAGTTTCTGGTTAGCAGAGGAAATCCATGCTCAGCTTGGTCCTTCAGAGAAGGTTCTCAGTGGGCTCTGCTGTTCCTGGCTGGCAAGTGAGTCATGTTGCTGCTGCAGATAGATTAATAATTTACAGAGCTGGTGCTTTGCTGTAGAGTTTTCCTCCTCTCCAAGGTTTGCTGAGTCTATTTCAGTTGCATTGAGCTATTTCTGTGTCACAAATCATACAGCAGCTGAACCAATTCATTGAAGTCCAAATCCAGGCAGGGTCCTGACTCAGCACGTCCCAGCTTGCTGGAGAGCACACTGGAGGCAGCTTCTGCCCTCCTGAAGGGAGAGGGGTGTTCCAGCCTTGCTCAGCAGGTCTGTGGTCACACCAGGAGGGTTTATCTTTCAGCTCAAGGTGTCTGACTCTGCAGAGCTGGAGATGTGTGGGAAGAGCAGGTACTGAGTGACTGGGGCAGGGAGAAAAGTGCCTGAGTGGTGTGGGGGTGGGAGGAACCGCTGGAGATCATCCAGTCCAGAGCAGGACCCCCCAGGGCAGGTCACACAGGAACACATCCAGGTGGGTGCTGAAAGTCTCCAAAGAAGCAGACTCCACTCCTCTCTGGGCAGCCTCTAGCAGTGCTGCAGCACTCTGACAGTGGAAGTTTTTCCTCCTGTTGAGGTGGAACCTCCTAAGAGAGGACAGCAGAGGGAGCCTCTGAGATTCGGTTCCTTTGCTTCTCTTCAGGAGGGAAGGAAAGGAACTTCCAAGCTGCAGAATGCTTCTGGCCTTGGCATGTAAGTGATGAGAGAGATGAGAACGTGGGGGCAAAGCCCAGGTTCATTCAGTAGCCTTTGCAACAGTGGCACCTGCACTATTGGGCTGCTGCAGGGGTGTGATGGTAGGAATGCTCTGGGCTTACTGATCTCTTGATGCTCTTGGAGGCCTTTTCCAACCCAAGCAATTCTATGGTTCTGTGCTCTTTCCTCCTGCTCTTCTGGCTGTGCTGCAGGCTGGGTGTTCCCCTCTGCACAGAGGGGATGTTAACAGGAGGTTCCAGGAGCTGCACAAGCACAATGTGTGTCCCCATGTTAAAGAAACCTCAGCTCATTACCTGGCAGACTGCAGCAAGTGGATGAGGAAAAGGGGGTTCAATTCTTACTAGTGCCTGCAGCAGCTCTGTGACACCCTAAAAACTCCCTCCCCAGCTTTCCTGTAGCCCACTTCAGATCCTGGAAGCCCACCAGAAGGTCTTGGAGCCTTCTCCAGACTGAACAACCCCAACTCTCTCAGGCTGTCTGCAGAGCAGAGCAGCTCCAGCCCTCTGCTCCTCCTCCTGGCCCTTCTCTGGACCCCTTCCACCCTCTCCAGATCCTTCCTGGCACAGAGGCTCCAGAACTGGCCCCAGAGCTCCAGCTGTGGTCTCAGCAGAGTGGAGCAGAGGGGCAGAATCCCCTCCCTGGCCCTGCTGGCCACACTTCTCTTGCTGCAGCCCAGGCTCTGCTTGGCTCTCTGGGCTGCAAGTGCTCACTGCTGGCTCCTGCTGAGCTTCTCCTCCCCCAGCACCCCCAAGGCCTTTCCTCCAGGGCTGCTCTCCAGCCAGTCCCTGCCCAGCAGCAGAATTTACCTTTCTTTTCCCCTCAGCAGTGCTCTTGAGTTCATCCTGGGTTGGTTTTTCCCCATGCAAACTAACCATGCCATCCTTAGTTCCTCTGCAGTGCAGCAGACAGGAGCTGGAGCTCCCTGGCGTGGCTTGTCCACTGGCATTACTTCCTTAAGATCGTTTGGTTGGGGTTGTGTTGGTGACAGGTTGACCTTGTTGGGTTCCAGCTGCCATGTGGTGATCTGCACAACAGCTTCACCACTGTCCCCTGCCACGACCCTCAGCAGCCCACACGCAGTTGTCCTTCCCCATCCCCTCTCCCACGCCGAGGGAGCTCTCGCTGCCAGCTGCTGCAATGAGGAAGCTGCTGCTCAAACTCTGTCACTTCTTGCAAGTGTGATGCCTGACCTTCCTAGCTGTGCTCTGCCATGGGGGCCCAGGGATAAACAACTCATCTCCTTGGCAGGTTTATTCCTGTGGGCAGCTGTAAGCTCTGAGATCATCAGGTTGGGAGTCACTCGATGAACTTTGACAACTTAGCTCTTTATTAGCTGAGTGTTTAGAAGGGGAAGCAAAGCCAAGGACAGAACAGACCAGCTTGGGGCTGCCTGCAAAACAACACTGGTTCTTTTGAAAGGGGCCTGCAAGAGAGCTGGGGAGGGACCTCTGACAAGGGCTTGGAGTGATAGGATGAGAGGGCTGCAGAGCCTCCTCTATGGGGACAGGCTGAGAGGCTTGAGGCTGTTCAGCCTGGAGAAGAGAAGGCTCCAGGGAGACCTTTGCACAGCCTTCCAGTACCTGAAGAGGGCTCCAGGAGAGCTGGGGAGGGACTCTTGACAAGGGCTTGGTGTGACAGGATGAGAGGGAATGGATTGAAGCTTGAAGAGAAGAGATTGAGGCTGGAGATTAGGAAGAAATTCTTTCCAGTGAGGGTGGGGAGACTCTGGCACAGGTTGCCCAGGAAGGCTGTGGCTGCCTCCTCCCTGGAGGTGTTTAAGGCCAGGCTGGATGAGGCCTTGAGCAAGCTGGGCTGGTGGGAATAGGAAAAGGAAATTACTTCATGTGAGAATAGAGTAGAATAGAATAGAATAGAATAGAATAGGATAGGATAGGATAGAATAGAATAGAATAGACTAGACCAGACCAGACCAGACCAGACCAGGTTGGAAGAGCCCTTCAAGATCATGGTGTCCAACCTATCATCCAACACCACCTAATCAACTAACCCATGGCACCAAGCACCCTATCAAGCCTCCTCCTGAACACCCCCAGTGATGGAGACTAACATTTGGAGCATTTATGGCACTCTGCAAACAGAGGCTGTAGTTCTGCTCTTGGTTTCCTGTTGGGCATAGAGCTTGGGAGGGTGTCAGTGACCAACAAGTGAGAATCAGTATTTCCTTTACCTCCAGACCAGTCTCCCCAGGGTGTGTGAAGAAAAACAGAGTGCACAAAGGAGGGAAAACCCCCAAGCCCACCCCTGTGTTCTGATTTCTTCAGGCTTAGGATAATTGGCATCTGGCAGATGAGTTCTGAGTGCCAAGGCATGTTGTGTACCACAGTCAAATGGGAGCTCATGGGAGCTTCAGAGGATGCACAGCTTAAGAGAGCATTAAAAAGAAAGTGTAGTAACTCCCCTCCAAAAACCCCAAACCCTCCAAGATTAAAAGTCAGTGAGAAGTTCTCAGCAACCCAAGGCTCTCCCCCCCCAGCAGCAGCTCTTTAAATAATTAACAACACTCATCTTTGATCTTGACACTGCCTTCAAACTCAGGGTAGACTCCAGACCCAAGCTGAGAGAAGATGTTGATAGTTTTTGCCTCCCTCATTTGCAAGATCTCTGCTCAGTGCCAGGCTGTTTGGCTGCTGCTCTGTGGTGCTCCATTTGCTGAGCTGTGTTCCACAGCACCCCTGCTTTAATATTTGATCGTGGCACCCAGGCTCCTGGGCCAAGAGAAGGCTCCATCCCTTGGGACTGCCAAAAACATGGGCCAAAGGTCTGCTTTCCTCTGGCTGGCATGGGAACTGATAGCCAGCAGTGTGCTCAGGTGGCCAAGGAACCAGCAGCATGCTGGCCTGGCTCCAGCAATGGTGTGGGCAGCAGGAGCAGGGCAGGGATCTCCCCCCTGGACTGGGCAGGGGGGAGGCCACACCTGGAGTCCTGGGTTCGGTTTTGGCCTCCTCACTCCAAGAAGGACATTGAGAGGCTGGAGCAGGTCCAGAGTAGGGCAACAGAGTCTGGGAAGGGTCTGGAGAACAGGGCTGGGGAGGAGCAGCTGAGGGAGCTGGGATTGTTTAGATTGGAGAAGAGAAGGCTGAGGGAAGACCTCCTGGCTCTCTACAAGTCCCTGGAAGGAGGTTGGAGCGAGGTGGGGCTTGCTCTCTTCTCCCTAGGATCAGGTGGCCTGAAGTTGTGCCAGGGGAGGGTTAGGTTGGCCAAGAGGAACAATTTCTGTCCTGCAAGAGTGGTCAGGTTGATGAAGGAACATTTAGGACCTGATTTTTCTTGCTGCAAGAAGACTGCTTTTAAAGATCCTTCCCAGTGCTGCAGCTGGAAGGGGATGTTCTTCCCGAGCTTAGGGGTGTCTGCAGCGATGGTTGGACTCGATGATCTTTGAGGTCTCTTCCGACCTTAGGAATACTGAATGCTGATGTGGCGCCGTGCTGCAGCCCCGGCGCTTGCTCCTGCCTTGCTGCCAGCTCCTGCCTTGCTGCCAGCTCCTGCCTTGCTGCCAGCTCCTGCCTTGCTGCCAGCTCCTGCAGCCTCCCAACTCCTGGGTCAAAGGTTGGGAGGCTCCTGCTCGGCGGTGACTGCAGCGCTGCCTGCCGCCAGCAGGTGGCAGCAGAGCCGGGGGCCGCGCACCGCCCAGCCCCTGCCGCTGCTCAGCAGCCTGCTGCTTGCTTTGCCCCTTCCCAGCTGCCAGGGCACTGCCAGCGCAGTTCTCCTTGCTCTGCAGAAGCTGCTTCGTCTCCTCAGCACTCGCTGAGCAATCGATAACCCTTTTGGCAGGCGTGGCTTTGTCAGTTGCTTTCTGCTGTGGGGAAATGACAGCACCTCGGGTGTTGGTGGAGGTGGATGCTCAGGCGATGGGCACCTACGGCTCTTCCACAGCCTGCCCCTGGGGGCACTGAGCAGCTTGAGGTGTGTTAGAAATGGCCAGAGGAATGTTTTCTGCTTTGGGCTTTACTCCTTTCAAAACATCTCTTTGTATGGTGGTGCAGGGTTTGGAAGCCACTGCTTTTGGTAACTTTTAAAGATGCAGCACTCTCCATTTCACAGGAGCCTAGAAGGGCTCAGGATGCAAGGGACCTCAGAGATCATCTGCTCCAACCTCCCTGCCGTGGCCAGGGACACCTCTCAGCTAGACTCAGCTGCTCAAGGCCTCATCCAACCTGGCCTGGAACACCTCCAGGGGGGAGGCATCCACAACCTCCCTGAGCAACCCCTTCCAGTGTCTCCCCCTCCTCACTGGGAAGAATTCCTCCTCTGCAGTCTAAATCTGGCCTCTTCCAGCTTGGGGTTGTAGCCCTCTCCAAGGCAGACCTCCAAGCTGCTTCCAGATGAACACCAAAGGCAAGCTTGCACAGCTCTTGATGACAGGCAGCAGCTTGTGGTCCCAGCTGTGCATCTAAGGCTGGACATTCTCCAGGGCACAGTTTCAGTACAGAGCAAGAGAGACATTTGCCTTATTCTCCTAGAAATCCTTTTTAGCTAGTTGAGAGAACAGATGTGAGCACTGGAGCCAAGTGAGAGCCTGCATTCCTCACCTATCTCATAGGATCATGGAGTGGTCTGGGTTGGAAGGGACCTCCAAAGGCCATTCAGTCCAACCCCTCTGCAGTCAGCAGGGAGATCCTCAACTAGAGCAGGTTGCCCAGAGCCCTGTTGAGGCTCACCTTGAATATCTCCAGGGCTGGGGCCTCAGCAACCTCCCTGGGCAACCTTCTGCAGCATTCCACCCCCCGATGGTCAAGAGCTTGTTCCCCACATCCCTTTAGTAGTCTGGCTGCTGGTGCCTGTCTGTGCTGGAGGGATGCTGTATCTGGCAGATGCCAACAGATGGCAACATTGTAAGTCCCTTTTCAAAGATGCTTGGCAATGCCCCACCTGTGAGCTGCTCCAAATTGAGTCAGAAAAAGGAGAAAAGAGGGGAGGGGGAAGAGAGGAAAATGAATCACACCTTGCATGGCTGTTAAATAATTTGTGTGCCAGCTAAAAACCCAACAAGATAAACCCCCCAAAAACCCCTTCAGTAAGAACCTCACAGCCACAGTTATTTGTCCCTCCTCTTTTCACCATCCCAAACACCTCCTGTGTTTCTCTCCTTTACCTACTCCACATCAAAGCTAACATTCAGTGTTGTTTGACCTGGTTTCTGTGCTGTTACTCTTTAGGCAGTAGCTGTGAAACCATGTTCAGGGATGTTTGCTAAGCCCTCTGAGATCCCAGCAGTAATAAAGCTGCCACGTGGATAGACCCCTCAGGTGTTTGCTGCTGCTCTCCTCCCTCTCTCTGGGTAACATTTCACCAGCAGAGGAGGCAGAGGGTGAATTCCCCTCGTGGCATGTGAGACCACAGCCAGGTGCCACCAGCCCTTCCTCCTGCCAGCTTCAACTGGGAGGCTTTGTACTCATCCTGAATGAAACCTTCACCATTTATGGACACAGCACTTTGCTGCTGTCCCTGGACCATGCAGGGTGCACTGATGGAGAGGCTGCCAGGAGCCTCCCAAGCCAGCCTGCTCAGCAGTCCAGGCAGGCAGTCCCAGGGGCAGCACAGCACAGCTGGGTGGTGAAATGAAGTGGAAAGTGAAGATGTAGCAGGAGGGAGATTCACAGGTTCATAGAGTGGCTTGGGCTGTGGAGGGCAGATTGAGACTGGAGATGAGGAAGAAATTGTTGTCAGTGAGGGTGGGGAGACTCTGGCACAGGTTGCCCAGGGAGGCTGTGGCTGCCTCCTCCCTGGAGCTGTTCAAGGCCAGGCTGGATGAGGTCTTGAGCAAGCTGTGCTGGTGGGAGGTGTCCCTGCCCATGGCAGGGGGTTGGAACTAAGGAGCTTTGAGGTCCCTTCCAGTCTAAACCATTCTATGAACCTGTGAATCCTTTCAGCCTTCTTGGCACCCACCCCTCAGAAACTTGCAAACATCAATAAGCCATCATCTCAGCCTTCTGCAGCCTAGCCACCCCAGGGCTTTCCTCCTCACACAGAGGCTCCAGTGCCTTCCTCATCCTCATAGCCTCCACTGGACACTCTTCAGCAGATCCCTGGGCCTCTTGCCCTGAGCAGCCCAGAACTGGACACAGTGCCCCAGGTGTGGCCTCACCAGGGCAGAGCAGAGGGGCAGGAGAAGCTCCCAGGCCCTGCTGGCCACACTTTTTCTTCATGCACCCCAGGACCCCAGTGGCTCTCTTGGCCACAAGGCCACCTTGCCACATTCATATCATAGTGTCATAGAATCAGTCAGGGCTGGAAGGGACCACAAGGATCAGCCAGCTCCAACCCCCCTGCCATGGGCAGGGACACCCCACACTAGATCAGGCTGCCCAGAGCCTCAGCCAGCCTGGGCTTAAACACCTCCAGGGCTGGGGCCTCAACCACCTCCCTGCACAACCCATTCCAGGGCGTCACCACTCTCATGGGGAAGAACTTCCTCCTCACCTCCAGCCTGAATCTCCCCACCTCCAGCTTCATTCCATTCCCCCTAGTCCTATCACTGCCTGAGATCCTGAGCAGTCCCTCCCCAGCCTTCCTGTAGCCCCTTTCAGATCCTGGAAGGCCACAATGAAGTCACCTCAGAGCCTTCTCTGCTCCAGACTGAACAGCCCCAACTCCTTCAGTCTGCCCTCAGCACTTTCCTCTTGCCCCAGCCCTCGCTGCACATCCCAAGAGCCCTGTGGCACCAAGGTGTCCTGCTGAACTCCCCAGCCCACCCTGCAGTGCCCCAGCACCCCCCCCAGGCCAAGCCCTGGGAGCCAGGGGAGCAAAGTCACCTCCACTTGCAGGATGCAGCCTGGAGATTTATGCAAGTATTTAATAGTGGCTTGCCAAGAGGCTGGGTGCTCTTTTCAAAAGGAATCTTTCTTTGTGTCTTTTGATATTTAAAGAGCTGTAATTACAATGGCAAAGCTTTGAATTCTCTCTCTCTCTCTCTCTTTTTTTCCCCCTCTCCTCTTTTACACATTAATTTATGGAGCAATCCAATGTTACAGACAAGCTCATGAAAGAACCACACACTCCCTTTATTATCCCTCCCCCCCTTCTTCTTCTTCCTCCTTCTTCTTCCTCCTTCTTCTTCTTCCTTCTTCTTCTTCTCCTTCTCCTTTTTTTTCACAGTTTCACTTCTGTGGCTGAATGCAAAGCAGTTAATGCTATAAATAAGTTTAATGATGTATCTCTCCCCTCAATTGCTGGTTGTTGGTGCTGCAGTCCTGCACAATAGGCAAAGGAAAGATGGGGGTTTGAAGCTTTGTCTCCCTCTTTCTCTCTCCCTGCTCCAAAAGGCTCTTTCCAGCTACTCACTGCAAGCATTGCTCTCCCAGTTCTCATCTCTATATTTAAAGCTCTCAACACGATTCCCTCATCCCCTCCCCTCCCTTCTCTTGTATTTTTAGCTTTCCAAACCCCCCCCTCCCCAACCCCAAGCCCCCAAACCCTCACAATTACATAAGGCAGCTTGCTGCAGCAGAATTTGGCAGCCTCCTCTGAGATGATGTCTTTGGGGCTGGTCAGGGTTGGTGGTGAGCTGCAGCAGGTATAAAGAGGGAGGAAAATCCCTGCTGGCAGATCTGTTGCTGCTGCCTCACGCTGCATCCCCATCGTGTGCAGGGGCAGTGGATTGAAGCTTGGGGAGGGCAGATTGAGGCTGGAGATGAGGAAGAAATTGTTGTCAGTGAGGGTGGGGAGACACTGGCACAGGTTGCCCAGGGAGGCTGTGGCTGCCTCCTCCCTGGAGGTGTCCAAGGCCAGGCTGGATGAGACCTTGAGCAAGCTGGGCTGGGGGGAGGTGTCCCTGCCCATGGCAGGGGGTTGGAACTGGATGAGCTTTCAGGTCCCTTCCAGTCTAAACCATTCTATGAATCTGTGAATCCTTTCAGCCTTGGACACCAAGGTCTGTGCCACATCCAGGGCAAGGAGGCTAATGACACTCTGCTTGTCTCTCAAGTAAGACCTGGGTTGTCTTTTGGAGTTTCATAGACTCACAGAAGTGCTAAGGTTGGGAGAGACCTTTGAGATCAAGTCCCCCCACTGCAGGGGTACTTATGGAGCTTGCTGTGGCCTTGTTTATTGGTCTGGGTGCAATCCCCTGCCAACAAGACTCTGCAGCTTCCAGGACTACCCCAAACCAACCCAGTGGCACTGTGATATGAGCAGGAAGGATCTTTAAGCACTGTTCCATAAAAGGTGGGATGGCTTCCTTCCTGCTCTTTCACCTCTCAGAGCTTTGAGAGTGGAGGAGAGGTCTGTGTAAGCAGAGAGAGCAGACACCTGCTCTTGGAAGTGGCTCCTGCTCTTGGGTGAAGTGTGGTACCACAAAGCAAGCAATGGTTGGAGTTAATGAGGACCTAGGGGGCTGCCCTTCTGAGTCCCTGTGTATGCTTGGGTTGGTATTTAATTGAGGGGTGATGAGGAAGACAGCTGAACACTGCTTGTCCTTTGTGGGTCTGTCTTGAAAGGGTGAGGCAGGAAACAGAAAAATGAGAGGCCTGCCAAGAAAGCTTGTTGGATCTTGAGCCAGTGCCAGAAGAAATCCCAGAGTTCTTGACTTTTCCTTGCATTGTGTTCAGGATACTGAAATGTCCTTGGCCAAAAACATCCAACTGTGCTGTCTGAATCTTCTGACATTGATGAAACTCTTAGCAGAAAAGACCTAGGAAGGCTTCAAGGACAGCACAAAGGAGGACCCCAGGGAGCTGCAGGCTGGACAGCCTCACCTTGGTCCCCAAGAAGGTGATGGAGCAGCTGAGTCTGGAGAGCACTTCCAGGCACATTAGGGATGAGAAAGCCATCAGGAACAGTCAGCATGGCTTGCCAGGGATGAAGTGACTCAGACCTGGGAGGTGAGGGCAGTGGAGTAAGTCTTACCTTTAGTAAGGTCTTGGACACTGTCTCCTGTAAGCTCTTCCCAGAGAGATGTTGCTGTATGGACTGGATGGAGGAGCAGAGAGTGAGGAATAGCTGGGCTCAGAGGCTGCTCCCCAGCAGTACAGATCTGGGTGGGTGCCAGTGACTGGTGGTGTACCCCAGCAGGGTTGGGCCAGATGCCTTCCAGAGGTCCCTTCCAGCTTCAGCCCTGCTTTGAATCCCTGCAAACTCAACTGACCTCCTGAAATGTATTGAACAAATGATCTCCTTGCAACCCTGCACTCATCTGGGCTGGAAGAGTCCTTTAAGAGCAGCAAGTCCAGCTGTTGACCCAAGCACTGCCAGGTCACCACTAAACCATGGCCCTCAGCACCACATCTCCATGGCTTTGAAACCCTCCAGGTATGGGGACTCCACCAGTGCCCTGGGCAGCTTAGCCCAGGCCTTAACACCCCCTTGGGAGAAGGAATTGTGCCTCATGCCCAACTGAACTTGGCATCTTCATCCTGACACCCACCCCCAGATACTTATAGACACTGGGCAGATCCTCTCCCCTTCTCTTAGTGGTGCTGCCACTTGGGCTAGGGTTGGACCCTGTGATCTTAAAGGTCTTCTCCAGCCTTAGTGAGTCTATGATTCTGTGATTCCCCAGACTAAGCAGCTCCAGGTCTCTCAGCCTTTCTTCACAGCAGAGCTGTTCCAGTCCCTTCATCATCCTCATAGCCTCCATTGGGCTCTCCCCAGCAGATCCCTGTCTCTCCTGAGCTGGGCAGCCCAGAGCTGGGCACAGAATACCAGGGCAGAGCAGAGGGGGAGGAGAAGCTCCCTAGCCCTGCTGGCCACACTTTTCTGCATGCACCCCAGGATCCCATTGGCTCTCTTGGCCACCAGGCCACCTTGCTGCCCTGTGGGGACCTTTCTGTCCACCAGGACTCCAAGGACAGCCCCCAGCTATTCCAGCAGCCCTTGCTGCCAGGAAACAAACCCTCGGGGGCGGTTTGCCTGAGCCTTTTCCTACCAGCTAGAAACTGGGGGAAGTTTTCCTTTCATCTGCATAACCCTTCTGTTAAATTGCACATTGCTGGCTGGTGTTTTTTTCCCTTTCTCTCT
This sequence comes from Melanerpes formicivorus, assembly GCF_026170545.1. Taxonomy (NCBI): domain Eukaryota; kingdom Metazoa; phylum Chordata; class Aves; order Piciformes; family Picidae; genus Melanerpes; species Melanerpes formicivorus. The sequence continues at coordinate 1,723,445 of NW_027142417.1, forward strand.
CCATGGCAGTGCTCAAACTCCTCCTGCCTCAGCCAGGGAACAATGGGAGAGGAGGTAATTAAACACCTGCAGATGTTCATCCATCTTAATGGAAAAGTGTGGAGTCTGGCAGCTAATGTGTCTCTTAAGTTGCTTAAGGAGAATATTTGAAGCACTGTTAAAGCAGCACTTTTATTGACATTTGGAACACTTTTTCCATCAATGCCATTACAGATTAATTATTTCCAATTTTCTCTAAGTGTCCCCCCCCCTTTCCCCCCTCCTCCCTCCCCCTCCCCCCCCCAAACCTCCCCTTCCCTCCCCAGGTTAATCTGCATCGGCTCAGGAGGTAGAAAGGAAAGCTCAGAAGCATCTACAAACCTAGGAAGGTGTTTTAGGATAATCATTCAATATTTAATCTTACCTTTGATTTTCACTTGAGATCAGGTTCTCTGTTAATTCCTCATTAGCAGGGCAGAGTTTTTAATCACAGATGTGAAAATGGATGGCCTCTGTGTGTGGTGCCAAACAACTGGTTCCTGCAGCAGGTAAAAAGCTCCACCACGGGAGGGTTAGCTGTCCCCAGGACATGGAGCTGCTGGAGTGGACCCAGAGGAGGCCACAACGGTGCTCAGGGGGCTGGAGAGCCTCCCCTGTGGGGACAGGCTGGGAGACTGGGGGCTGTTCAGCCTGGAGAAGGCTCCAGGGAGACCTTGGAGCAGCCTTCCAGTACCTGAAGGGAGCTACAAGAAAGCCAAGAGGGCTTTTTTTCACAAGGGCTTGGTTTGATGGGGATGAGAGGGGATGGAGTGAAGCTTGAGGAGGGCAGATTGAGACTGGAGATGAGGAAGACATTCTTCCCAGTGAGGGTGGGGAGAGCCTGGCACAGGCTGCCCAGGGAGGCTGTGGCTGCCTCCTGCCTGGAGGTGTTCAAAGCCAGGCTGGATGAGCAAGCTGTGCTGGTGGGAGCTGTCCCTGCCCGTGGCAGGGAGTTGGAACTGGATGACCTTGAAGGTCCCTTCCAACCCAAACCAGTCTGAATCTCACCTAGTTCCAGCTTGTCTTGTTGCACTCCAGAGCTGAATTTGGTGGAAGTTCTGTCCTGAGTGGCATTTGATTTGTGTTATTTGAGAGCTCTTATGAAAACAAACTTCTCCATGCTCTCCTTCTCGAGAGCAGTGACAACCCCAAGTGGTTAGTGAGGCAAAGCTGCTTGGGCTGGAGGGTGGAATAATGCTGTTAAACTTCACCTCTATTGGCCAGGCTGAAAGGAGCTGCTTCTGCAGTCAAACCTGAAATATCTCCCCACATTTCAAACCCCAGCCAAGCTCAGAGCAATGCTTTGAAGCCTGAAGTGCTCACTGTGAAGCCAGAAGGCTTCTCCCCCGCTTATCCTTCTGCACTTCTGTGCTTGCTGTTGACAATGTCAGCCAGGAGGTTTCACCAGCCCTGGGAAAGGTTTTGTTTTGAATGCTGCCAGGCTGGTACAAGTGTGGAAGCACTGGGGGAAAAAGCTCTGGAGCACAAAAAAGACATGGACACGTTCCTGGAAAAAAATCAGGCCAGGCTGGGCTCTGAACAACCTGATCTAGCTGCTGTCCCTTCTCACTGCTTGGGGGGGTTGGACTAGGTGAGCTATCAAGGTCCCTTCCAACTCAGATCATTCTGAGTGCAATTGTGGCAAGCAAGAAATGATGCTGTGAGCTGGATTCAGGAGCAGAGGGATCAGGATGGAAGGCAGAAGGGACAGAGTCCTCCTGGGACAGGGGTGAAGCAGCTTGGCCCTGGTGATCCCTCAGCTCTCTCCTGAAGATGCCAGCCATGGTCTGCAGTCCCTTGCTGGGCACTTGAGGGTCTCCTGTCCTGGCTGCTCCTCCCCACAGCTGCCACCTCTGCCTTGCTGCCCCCCAAGGTGTGGCACAAGCTGTGGCAGTGCCCTTGGTGTGCCCAGGAGCAAGTCTGAGGCAGAGGCTTTGTGCAGCCCAACCCTTGGCAGGAGCTGTCCCCATCAGCTTCTGCCTGCTAGCAGCAGCCCCTGGCTGAGCAAAGCTGCCCTGAACTTCAGAGAGTGCCTCAGTGAGCAGAGGCTGAGCTGGGGAGGGACAGCAGTGAGCAGAGGCTGAGCTGGGGAGGGACAGCAGTGAGCAGAGGCTGAGCTGGGAAGGGACAGCAGTGAGCAGAGGCTGAGCTGGGGAGGGACAGCAGTGAGCAGAGGCTGAGCTGGGGAGGGACAGCAGTGAGCAGAGGCTGAGCTGGGGAGGGACAGCAGTGAGCAGAGGCTGAGCTGGGGAGGGACAGCACTGAGCAGCTCTCAGCAGCAGTTCTGGTCTGGCCCCCAGCAGGACGTTCTCCCACCTCTACAGCTGCTTGCCCTGCTCCCTGGGCACCCTCCAGGGTTGCCCTGCCACCCTCCCCCTGCCCTCTCCATCCTGCCCTCTCCATCCAGGCAGGCAAGAGCCCATCGCTGCTGCTCAGCTCCCTTTAGCTTTCCCCTTGAGCACCGTGGGGGGCTCTCCATGGTCTGGTTTCCTGGCTTGCTTTGCCTTGTGTTGGTTCGGCGGTGGTGGGTTCGTGTGGTTTGGTTTGCTCTAACTGCTGGGAAAGAGTTAAGTGCGGTGGGCAGGTGTGCCCAGGGCATCCCGCAAAGGCCTGGCTGCCGCACCTGGGGGCGGCTGGGGAGCTGGGGGCTGCGGCTGCAGATGGCAGAGCCTCATTACCGCCGCAGCAGCCAGGAAGGCTGCGCTGCCGAGAGCTCTCGCCCTTGCCCGGAGCCTGACCTTGAAAGGCTGCAGATTGCGGGGCTGGATTTGCCGTGCCTGGCTGCGGGGTGTCTGCTCGCTCTGCCCGGGGGGTGCCGGCGAGAAAGGGACTGGCTGCAGCCCCCCGAGCCCTGCCGAGCCGGCGGAGCGAAGCAGGGGGCTGCCCGGCTCCGTGTTTAGCTGTGCCTCTTCTCTGCTGGCTTTGCCTGGCTGCGGTTAAAGCTGCGTTAAAGCCTCTGCCTGCCTCTTCCTCACCCGTCTGAGAACGCAGGGTGGCTTCAAAGGTGGGCAGAGGCAGAGGGAGGAGAGCTCTTCCTGCCCCCTGAAAGGATCCCTTGGTGCTTCCCTGCTCACAACCATTGGTGTAGCAGAGCTGCTGAGAACCTTGAGTTCAGTTTTTGTTTAGCACTGGGCACCTGAACTTCTCAGTATCTAAAGGGAGGGGGGCAAGAGGCTGGGGCCAGACTCTTGCATGTGGTGCTCAGGCACAGGACAAGGGGCAGAGGGCACAAACTGGAGCCCAGGGAGGTTCCATCTGAACAGGAGGAGAATCTTCTTTGGTGTGAGGCTGCTGGAGCCCTGGAGCAGGCTGCCCAGAGAGGTTGTGGAGTCTCCTTCTCTGGAGAGCTTCCAACCCCCCCTGGGCATTGTGCTCCTGGGCAAGCTGCTGTGGGTGCCCTGGTGGAGCAGGGGGGTTGCACTGGGTGATCTCCAGAGGCCCCTTCCAACCCTCACCATTCCTTGACTCTGATACAAAATACACTTTTCCCTTAAACCTAAGCCCTTCATTTTTTTGGTCAGTTGGCAGCACTCCAAGCAGCCAAGCAGCAGCTTTTGTCACTGGCAGCACCTCGTAACAAAGCCTGGAAAAACAGCTCCTAAGTCAATACTGCTCGGTGATTTATGAGGCACTGCTCTGCAAACAACCTGGAGCAGAGGGAAGGTGAGGAGAACATTCTCAGCTCCCACAGCTCCCTGGTGAGGTTGCACAGAAAAGGGATCTCAGGAAAATGTTGCTCAAGAGAAAACAGCAGAACTTCAAAGGAGCTACTGCTAGAACTCCTCTGCTGTGAGGATAGGCTGAGGGAGCTGGGGCTGCTCAGTGTGGAGAGGAGAAGGCTCCCAGGAGACCTTCTTGTGGCCTTCCAGGATCTGTTGGGGGCTACAAGAAAGCTGGGGAGGGACTTTTGAGGGTGTCAGGAGTGATAGGACTGGGGGGGATGGAGCAAAACTAGAAGTGGGGAGGTTGAGATTGGATGTGAGGAAGAAGTTGTTCCCCATGAGGGTGGTGAGAGCCTGGCACAGGTTGCCCAGGAAGGTGGTAAAGCCTCATCCCTGGAGGTGTTTGCAGCCAGGCTGGATGTGGCTGTGAGCAACCTGCTGTGGTGTAAGGTGTCCCTGCCCATGGCAGGGGGGTTGGAACTGGCTGAGCCTTGAGGTCCCTTCCAACCCTGATAGTTTTATGATTCTATGAAGCCATAAGTGAAAACTCCTCAGGGTGGGGGGATGCTGGGCATGGAGGAACAGTCAGGTGTGAGCAACCCCTGAGTACTCATAGGTGTGACCCTGAGCACTGTGCCAGTGAATCCATTCTGATTCCAGCCTTGGGGCTCCTCTGCTTTTCCTGAGCCCCTGCTGTGCTGGAGCAGGGTCACCAACTGCTGGAGCAACTGCTAGAGTTGGGCCCCATGAATAATAGCTGAGGTGTGAGAAGTCTGCTTCTGAAAAGGGGGCAAGGAAGAGCTTGTGAGTGAGAAAGTGAAGCCCTTGCAATCCCTGGTAAAACAAACAAACAAATCAACAGGCAAGCAGAGAATTATTGTAATGGCTGTTTGCAAGCACCTGGGAATTAATGAGGTGCAATGACTGCAGTCCTCATGGAGGGCTGTTGGGATTGAAGTGCCTCAGAGCAGCCTAATCTCTCCCAGTTAAAGTGACAAACAGCCTGGACAGTGACCAAAGGCATTAAAAGGATGTTTGAAGTCTTGGCTTTCAGAATTCAGGCTGCTGGGAATGACTGTGCTGAGCTGTTTGGGGCAGGTTTTAAGAGGAGGTTTGGGTTGGAGGTTAGGAGGAAGTTCTTTGTCACGAGGGTAGTGGTTGCCCAGGGAGGTAGTTGAGGCCCTGTCCTTGGAGACATTCAGAGTCAGGCTGGAGAGGGCTGTGGGCAGCCTGGTCTGCTGGAGAATGTCCCTGCAGGAGGCTTGGACTGGATGACCTTTGGAGGCCTTTTCCAACTGTAAACCATTCTGTGGTATTGAAGGGCAAGCTCCAGATTCACACTCTGGACAGAGCTGCTCTGCTGCAGGTGGAACGACTGCAAAACTCTGCTGAGAGGAGTTTCAGGCTAGGACATTGTGTTTTGCCTTGGTTTGGGAGGTTGTTTTCTGCCTGTCTGGAGTTTCAATTTGCTGCCTGGTTTGATTTATGTGGCTAATGTGATGAAAAGGGTGTTTATTAAATCTGTGCATGACATCAAGGTGGGGGAAACCTGGAAATGTCCTGGAGGAACGAATTAGACTTTGAAATGAGTGAGGGAAAACAGCAAGATAAAATTCAGTCCTGAAAGTTCTACTTGCAGGCAGGGGTAATCAGCTGCATAAATGCAAGGGGAGGAATAAACTCAGCTACAGCAAAGGTTCCACAGGACACAGTGGAGGAAAACTTCAGGAGTCAACAAGCTGCCTGCTGCTGCCAAAACATGCAGGTGTGCTGGGATGCACTGCTCCTGGGAGCACAGACTGAGGGAGCTGGGGCTGTGCAGTCTGGAGAGGAGAAGGCACCAAAGAGACCCAACTGTGGCCTCCCAGTATCTGCAGGGGGCTCCAAGAAAGCTGGGGAGGGACTTTTGAGGGTGTCAGGGAGTGATAGGACTGGGGGGCATGGAGCACAACTAGAAATGGGGAGATTGAGATTGGATGTTAGGAAGAAGTTGTTCCCCATGAGGGTGGTGAGAGCCTGACACAGGCTGCCCAGGGAGGTGGTGGAAGCCTCAGCCCTGGAGGTGTTTGCAGCCAGGCTGGAGGTGGCTGTGAGCAACCTGCTGTAGTGTGAGGTGTCCCTGGCCATGGCAGGGGGCTTGGAACTGGATGATCCAGGAAGAGAAGGCTCCAGGGAGACCTTAGAGCAGCCTTCCAGGAGCTGAAGGGGCTACAAGAAGCTGCAGAGGGACTGTTCCCAAAGGCCTGCAGGGACAGCCCCAGGGGCAATGGTTTGAAATGAGGGCAGAGCAGATTGAGATTGGATGTGAGGAAGAAGTTCTGCACCAGGAGGCTGCTGGAACACTGCAACAGGTTGCACATGGAGGTGGTTGAGGCTCCGTCCCTGGAGATACTGAAGGTCAGGCTGGACAAGGCTCTGAGCAAGCTGCTGTAGTGGAGGGTGTCCCTGCTGACTGCAGGGGGCTTGGACTGGATGAGCTTTGGAGGCCCCTTCCAACACAAACCACTCAATGATTCTATGAAAAGAAAAAGATCTTCTTGAGAGGGGTTGGATTCCAGTTGTCTTCTCCTGGGTGAAGCAAGAAGGAATGATTTTAAGTTAGAGAGGGAGATCCAAAGGAAAAAGGAAGGGCAGCCAAGCCTGGGAAGCAGCTTTCTTGCAAACTCCTAAGAACTTGTCACAAGGAGTCTGCAAGAGCTGGGGAAGCCATCTGTCAGAGGCAGTGCAGGAGTAGTAGGCTAAGATGAACCAGATGAAGCCTGGAGGCCTCTTCCAGGCTTCCCTGTAAGTTTTCACATTTTCTGTTAGAAGGATGAAGTGTTTAGAGACAAATGAGAGAGGCTCAGGGGCAGGTCTTGCCTCCCACAACAGACTGCTGCAGCCAGGCCTTTTCCAGGAACTGGCTGAGAGTCCTCTTTGGTCAGGCTCCAAGGAATTGGCTCCATTCCTTCCTGTTCATGAGCATGAGCAGCTGCACTGAGCCCCCTCAACCTTGGGGGTTACTGAGCAGGGTATGTGAGAGAGAACAACCCTGGGGGTTACATTGAGCAGGGTATGTGAGAGAGGACAGCCTTGGGGGTTATTGAGCAGGGTATGTGAGAGAGGACAGCCTTGCGGGTTACACTGAGCAGGGTATGTGAGAGAGGACAACCTTGGGGGTTACAATGAGCAGGGTATGTGAGAGAGGACAACCTTGGGGGTTATTGAGCAGGGTATGTGAGAGAGGACAGCCTTGGGTGTTACATTGAGCAGGGTATGTGAGAGAGGACAACCCTGGGGGTTACACTGAGCAGGGTATGTGAGAGAGGACAACCTTGGGGGTTACATTGAGCAGGGTATGTGAGAGAGGACAACCCTGGGGGTTACACTGAGCAGGGTATGTGAGAGAGGACAACCTTGGGGGTTACACTGAGCAGGGTATGTGAGAGAGGACAACCCTGGGGGTTACATTGAGCAGGGTATGTGAGAGAGGACAACCTTGGGGGTTACTGAGCAGGGTATGTGAGAGAGGACAGCCTTGGGGGTTACACTGAGCAGGGTATGTGAGAGAGGACAACCTTGGGGTCTCATTGAGCAAGACATGTTGGAAGGGATCTAAACTTAAGCTACTATCAGTCACAAACCTCTTTATCATCAGGTCTTTGGTGCTGGTAGATTTGGTGCTGATGATTTACAGATTTTTACTGTTGCTTCCCCCCCTCCCCCCTTCATATAAGCCAAGACTGAAGTTCCTCTCTCCTCACTGGTATTGATTGATGCCTCACATATGTATATTAGAGCAGGAGTCAATACATACCAGACCTTCCACATGCTACAGCAAGAATTTGGAGGGGGGAGGTAATGAAGCACGTTTTGATCCCTCCCCAGACGTTCTGGTGATGCTTATAAGCAGAGAGATCTTCACTTGCCTGCCTGAGCATTGTTCTCCTGAGCAGTCTGGGGGGGCTGTGATTTTATCCAAACCTGTTTAACATCCACCCTTGCTGTTTGCTGTGCCATCCTTGGAGTAATTTGTTGTAGCAGGAGCCCATTAACATGGCTCTGCTTACAGCCTGGCAGCTGAGCTGGGAGGCTTTGTAAAGCTGTGGTGGGGTTGGATGTTTCTTTGCCTCTGAGTTGTAAATAATAGATGGTTTCTTTGAGGAGTACATTTGCTTCTCATTTAATAGAAAGGGCTTCAGTAATTGAACAGCCTTTTGGAAGGTTCCACTGGCAGGCTTCAGGAACCTGTAGAGGACTGTCCAGGTGAAATAAAGACACACCACACACCCTGCATGAGGATGATCACCATTAGCATTCTTATTCATGAGGTCACTGCTCTCAGGAAGTAGCAGAAGAAAGACCCTCACAGGCAAGAAGCTTCTCTTCATGGTTGGATTCAGCCTCCTGGCTTCCAGTGTGTGCCCATTGTGCTGTCACTGGGCCCCACTGAAAGGAGTCTGGACCCATCCACTTCACATCCATCCTTTAGTTATGGAGAAGCATTGAGAAGATCGTAGGATCATAGAACTGTGTCAGTTGGAGCAGACCTCTAAGATGAAGTTCAGCCTAAGGCCTCCATCTCCTCTTCCCCAGGCTCAACAGCCCCAGGGCTCTCAGCCTTTCCCCCTCACAGAGATGCTCCAGTGCCCTCACCCTTGTAGCCTCCACTGGACCCTCTCCAGCAGGTCTGTCTTGAACTGGGGAGCCCAGGACTGGACACAGTTCTCCAGTTGTGACCCCATTAGGGCAGTGATGAACATTCTGTCAGTGGCTGAGAACTAATAGGCAAAGAGTGGCTGTCCAGAGTGCTGCCAGCTGGCAGTGTGGTGAGTCTCAGGGCAGGCATTTGGAGCAGCAGGGCAACCACTGCAGGCTGAAGGCTTGGTGCAGCCAGAAGTGGTCTGTGTGCCATAGAAACAGTTGGGGGATGTTCACTGTCTTCTATTTTATTTGTGGTCCTGATAAGCTGCTGGAACCAGCTGTGGGTTTGCTGCATTTCTCTTCCCACTGGCACCCCCAAGACAAACATTCATTTCTCTACTGGCCCCAGTCCAACGTTGCTGACCTTCTGCCCTGCTTAAGCAGGACAGATGTGAAAGGGAAGGCCATGGGCTCCTTGTAGTAGGAGCTTGAACAAGAGCCAGGCTGTGTCACTTAATTTCTCTAAGTGGTTGGATCCTTTATGGCCTTTCAAGAATCATGTCCCCCTCTGCATGTGCTGTGTTAATGCAGCTGGAGGGGCAGAGCCTGCTGCTTCAGGAGCATCTTGGCTGCCACAGGCCTGGGTCAGCAATCCTGAGCACTCAAGGGAAAGCCTTTGCCAAGCTATTGTGAGGCTTCCCTGCTCTCTCACTGAAATCAGGATGGCCTCAGCTGGGTGTGGGGGTGGTGATGGGACATCCTAGCTTACCTGCCTCACCTAGGAGGCAGCTCCTCTGCTTTCTCCATGCCTTAGGGAAGCTCTTTCCAAGGAAATATCTGAAACTCAGCCACTGACTGCTCTAAGCTGGGATCTTTCTCCACTCATTGACAGCAGGCCACTGCCCAGTCAAGGAAGCCAAAGGTGAAGCTATCTCCACATCTGAGCAGGCAAGAGCCATCTGGGGCCCTCAGGCACTCATCTCCTGTCTGGGGGTGGTTTGTCAGGGCACATTCACATCAGACAGCCTCCTCCACTGGCTGCAAGACATGCAGAGAGCAGCTGTGGGCTGGGCATCCACCCCTCACAAGTGTGCATCTCAGGGCTGCAGGAGAGGATGTGGCAGATGCCCCTTCCCTGGAACCATCCCAGGTCAGCCTGGATGAGTCTCTGATCTAGCTGAAGATCTCACAGCAGTGGGGCTGGCCTAGAGGACCTCTAAAGGTCCTTTCCAACCCAACCCAGTCTGTGATCTAACCCCTTCCCTGCCTCACAGAGTGATCTACCACCTGCCCAGGTGTTTCTCTGCTCTCCAGGTCAGTTTTGGCCAGCCCCAGTCCCAGAGCTGTGGCCAGGAGGCCTGGGCAGTGTAACTGTTGAGCACGGTGGTGCCTGCAGCCAGGGGTGAGTCTGAACGCTCTACCTGGGAGCACACAGGGCTGTGGGGAGAACAATAAAAGGAGCATTTTCCATCAGTGCCTGCTAAGAGCATCTCTTTGAGACCATTAGTTTTGAACCCTGATGGAATTCTGATAGAGGAGGGGGGAAAATTCTCATAAGGGTGGGGGGAAACCATTCCATTTTCTTCCCATTGTCACCAATTCCTCTCTTCAAATTGAGGCAGTAGCTAAGAAATGGGGGGTGGGGGGAATCAGAATCCTTTCTCTCCTTCATCCTTAGCATCTGAAACACACACACACACACAAAGGTGTTTTAAGGAAAGCTGTCAAGGTAAAAGAGCAGTGTCATTTGCATTCTGGGAAGATGGGAATTTCTCTGCTGCTCCTGCAGGGACTGGAGCAAATCACTGATTGCCCTCCCCCCCTTCTTTTCTTCCAGGGTTTTTAGTTGTCTGCATCTCTCTGCATTGTGCATCTAATGTGATTTCAGGTGTGATAGCCATACAGGCAGCTTGGCCCCCCTCCTGCAAAGTCATCTCTTCTGTCTCTCTCCTGACTTTCCTGAAACAAAAGGAGCTGGGTGCTGCTGGCACAAGGACGTGCCTTCAGCAGCAGAGCACAGCATGTCTCCTGGAAAATCTTGGTGTTGATTCCCAGAGGGAAAGGAAGGTGGCTGCAGTAAGCAGATTTCATGGGCTGGGATTGCATCCTGTGACCTGCTTGCCTGCACAGAAGTTGGCCACTTGATTTGGCCTCAGGGGTTTAAGGCAGAGAACTTGGCTTGTGGTGAAGGTAACTGGGAGGGAGGGAAATGGATGCAAGAGAGTGGGGAGCTGGGTGCTAGAAAGTGGGGGAGATGGATGCTAGAAAGTGGGGGAAATGGATGCTAGAGAGTGGGGAGCTGGGTGGTAGAGAGTGGGGGAAATGGATGCAAGAGAGTGGGGGAGATGGATGCTAGAGAGTGGGGGAAATGGATGCTAGAGAGTGGGGGAAATGGATGCTAGAGAGTGGGGAGCTGGGTGGTAGAGAGTGGGGGAAATGGATGGTAGAGAGTGGGGGAAATGGATGCTAGAGAGTGGGGACTGGATGCTAGACTAGGGAAACTGGATGCTAGAGGGGGGATCTGGGTGCTAGAGAGTAGGAAGCTGGATGGTAGAGTGGCAGCTGGATGCTAGAGAGTGGGATCTGGGTGCTAGAGAGTAGGGAGCTGGATGGTAGAGTGGCAGCTGGATGCTAGAGAGTGGGGAATTGGATACAAGAGAGTGGGAGAATGGGATGCTGGGGGGGAGCTGGGTGCTGGAGAGTGGGGAGTGGAAATGTCAGGCTGAAAACAAGCCCTGTAGAGAACTCCTGCTTCCCATATGGGCTGGAATAACAAACCACTACTTTATTCACATTTGGAGTGTTTCCTCATTGTTTTCCCTGTGCTGTTAGCAGGACATGGATGGTAAGAGAGCTTTGGAAATGTGGCATCAAATCTAATGCCCTGAATCTGGTGATTTTCCACTTGGCTGTGAGCAAGCCTTCCTTGCTGCTGGTGGGGTTCGGTTTGGGTGCCTGGGGTTTGTTTTTTCCTCCTCTTTTCATTTTCCTCAGGCTTTCTGATATTTTCAGTGGTTGCTGCTGAAGCTCTTTTGTGCTCCATCAATGCAATGTTCTGCCCCTCTTTTGGGGATCTGATTATTGATCTTTCCTGCTGGGCTATCAGGTCCCTTGACACCAGCTCCACAGTGGGACCGTCCCAAGGCATCCCCTCAGGATGAAAACCTCCAGTGATGCTTTAGTGCCTCAAAGGGGAGAGAGGATTCATCTGGCTGCAGCCTGGCCTGAGCTCTTGCAATTACTGCAGACCTGCTGTGGGCAGAGCACACAGGCAGTGCTTCAAACGTTTCATCCTTCCTACAGGAAAATAGTTCCAGTTTTGCTTGGGCTTGTTGTTTGTTTTCCCAGGTCCTAGGGTCTGGGGGGTTTGTTGTTGTTGTTTTCCCCAGGTCCTGGGGGTTTGGGTTGCATTTCTTCCCCCCAGATCCTAGGGGTCTGGGTTTCATTTTTTTTCCCTCCAGGTGTTATGGGTCTGGGTTTCATTTATTTCCCTAGGTTCTAGGGGTCTGGGTTTCATTTCTTCCCTCCAGGTTTTAGGGGTTTGGGTTTCATTTTCCCCCCCAGGTTGTAGGGGTTTAGGTTTCATTTTCCCCTCCAGGTTGTAGGGGTTTAGGTTTCATTTCCCCCCAGGTTGTAGGGGTTTAGGTTTCATTTTCCCCTCCAGGTTGTAGGGGTTTGGGTTTCTTTTATTTCCCTCCAGGTTCTAGGGGTCTGGGTTTAATTTCTTCCCTCCAGATGTTATGGGCCTGGGTTTCATTTCTTTCCTTCAGGTTCTAGGGCTTTGGGGTTCATTTTTTCCCCCAGGTGCTAGGGGTCTGGGTTTCATTTCTTCCCTCCAGGTGTTATGGGTCTGGGTTTCCTTTTTTATGTCCCAGGTTCTAGGTGTTTGGGATTCACTCCCCAGGTTCCAGGCTGTGGGTTGTGTTATTCTCCTTGGGATTCACTCCCCAGGTTCCAGGCTGTGGGTTGTGTTATTTTCCTTGGGTTTCACTCCCCAGGTTCCAGACTGTGGGTTGTGTTATTTTCCTTGGGATTCACTCCCCAGGTTCCAGGCTGTGGGTTGTGTTATTTTCCCCAAGCATTGTTCATGTTCTGACAGCATCACAAATGAAGAGGACTGGACTCTGGTGTGATTGCTCCATTGCCATTAAGGAAGTGCAGCAGGCAGCCAGAGTCTCTCCTGCTGGCAAGGTTTATATTTATTAGAAGAGAACTTTGTGGTAAATCTTTGTCCTGTTAAGCACTGATTAACTTGGATGCAATTAGTCTTTGTCCATTTATCCCTTTTCATATTAATTAGTACCTTGAGGCCCTGTCTGAGATGACACCACAGAATCAATCATACAATCACTTAGGTTGGAAAAGACCTTTAAGATCATCAAGTCCAACCAGCACTGCCAGCTGCTAAACCATGGCTCTCAGCACCACATCTCCATGGCTCTGAAACCCTTCCAGGGATGATGATTTCCCCCCTGCCCTGGGCAGCCTGGGCCAGGGAAAGAAATTGTTCCTCATGTCCAAGCTAAACCTCCCCTGGCACAAGAGGCCATTTGCTCTTGTCCTGCCACTTGGGACAGGAGACCAACACTCACCTGGCTCCAGCCTCCTTTCAGGGAGCAATGAGGTCTCCCTTCAACCTTTTCTCCAGGCTGAACCAACCCCAGGTGCCTCAGCTTCTCCTCCCAAGACTTGTGCTCTAGAGCCTTTGCCAGCTCTGCTGCTATTAAAATTCTCTGTGCAGAGGATGTCTAAAGAGCTCTGGTTCCAGCCAACATTTGAAATACTCTATCAGCTCTCCTTTATGCCTCTCAGATGCTGCCTGCAGTTCTGAAACCTTGGCATTTATTTATTTATCAATATTGTCCTCTTCAAATTCCTCTACTTGTGCTCTTCTTGCCCAGGTCTTAGATCAGAGGCCTTTAAATACCCTTCCACATTGGAGCCCAGTGGAGGTTACCAACATCTCCATCCAAACATGAAATCTGTGCCACTTTGTGCTGCTCTTTGCCCTTGAAAGTCTCTATTCATCACCAGGCAAAATAATGCCACAGAGGTAAAATCAGGCTGTTCCTTGATAGAGTAGAGTAGGGTAGAGTAGAGTAGAGTAGAATAGAATAGAATAGAATAGAATAGAATAGAATAGAATAGAATAGAATAGAATAGAATTAACCAGGTTGGAAAAGACCTTTGAGATCACCAAGTCCAACCTCTCACCCAGCACCATCTGATCAACTAAACCATGGCACCAAGTGCCTCATTCAGTCTCCTCTTAAACACCTCCAGGGATGGGGACTCCACCACCTCCCTGGGCAGCACATCCCAGTGGCCAGTCTCTCTTGCTGGGAAGAATTTCTTCCTAACACCCAGCCTGAACCTCCCCTGGCACAGCTTGAGACTGTGTCCTCTTGTTCTGGTGCTGGGAGAAGAGACCAACTCCCACCTGGCTACAGCCTCCCTTCAGGGAGCTGTAGAGAGCAAGAAGGTCTCCCCTGAGCCTCCTCCTCTCCAGGCTAAGCAACCCCAGCTCCCTCAGCCTCTCCTCACAGGGCTGTGCCCCAGACCCCTCCCCAGCTTTGTTGCCCTTCTCTGGACACCTTCCAGCAGCTCAATATCTTTCCTAACCTGAGGGGCCTAGAACTGGACACAGGACTGCAGGTGTGGCCTGAGCAGTGCTGAGCACAGGGCAGGATGAGCTCCCTGCTCCTGCTGGCCACACTGCTCCTGCTGCAGGCCAGGATGCCATTGGCCTTCTTGGGGAGGGGAGATTGTGGTGCATGAAAGAGAAAAGGAGAGGGGGAGGACATCACCAAGCTGTGCTCTCAGGATGTGGAAGCAGCAACAGAATCTGTGATGCAGTGCAGCTGACAGAGATGTGATTTTTTTTCCCTTTTTTCCTTTTTCTTCTCTTTTTCTCTTTTTTTTTTCCAGGTGGCCAGGTGCATTTTTCTGTACAGCTTTGTCATGTGTTTTATCTGCTACCAGCAGACTTCTTAACACTCTCAGTTCACTTGTGAGACTAAACAGCTCCTTCAGCAGACAATGCTGCACTCCTTGTAAGAATCACAGTGCTCTCATTAATTTTAATGAGCATTTAATGCATCTCAAGTGTGGTATTTTTACATCCTGAAATCCTGTGCCTGCTGAAGGATGAGCAGCCCTGAGCCTTCGCTGTGCTGGGGCCTGCACTGCAGAGCTGCCTGTTCCTGGGGAGGGGATGGAGCAGCACTGGGTAAGGTAGAGCTTTATTCCTCCTGAGAGAAGGAGGAAAGGGCCTGGCCCAGCTGTGCCCTGGCACAGATTTGTGGCACACAGTTTGAAGGTGATCAAAAGTGGAGTCTTCTTTGGTGAAGGGGAGAATTCACAGGGAAACAAACCCAGGTTGTCACATGAGAATCACTGCCATAGATTCACAGAATGGTTTGAGTTGGAAGGAACCTTCAAGATCATCCAGTTCCAACCCCCTGTGATGGGCAGGGACAGCTCCCACCATCACAGCTTGCTCAAGGCTTCATCCAGCCGGGCCTTGACCATCTCCAGGGAGTGGGCATCCACAGCCTCCCTGGGCAACCTGCTCCACTGTCTCACCAAACTCACTGGAAAGAACTTCTTCCTAGTCTCCAGCCTATATCTGCCCTCCTCAGGCTTCAATCCATTCCCTCTCATTCTGTCACTACACCTCCTTGTCAAGATTTCCTCCCCAGCTCTCCTACAGCCACCTGCAGGTACTGGAAGGCTGCTCTAAGGTCTCCCCAGAGCCTTCTCTTCCCCAGGCTGAACAGCCCCTACTCTCTCAGCCTGTCCCCACAGGGGAGGTTCTTCAACCCTCTGATCATCTTGGTGGTCTCCTCTGGCCCTGCTCTAGCAGCTCCATGTCCCTCTTCTGTTGGGGGCACCAGAACTGGAGGCAGTGCTGCAGGTGGGGTTGTGTCAAAGCTTCCAGTTCCAGTGATGTTGTCTTTCCATCCATATCTGCCTGTGTCACTGTCATTCCCTGACACTTCAGAGGGGACATCTTTCCCTCCTCTCACATCCAAGTGTCTTACTGCCTCTGTCAGTCTTCTCCTAGGTAGCTGACCACTTCATCAGCAAAAGCTGCCTCCCTCAATTAGGCAGCTGGCCTCAGTTCCTGTGCTGTAGATTATATTGATTAAGTTTTGCTTTTATGTGTTTTCATTGGCACAATTTCCTGCAAATAAAACTCAGAAGACCTTTTGAATCTGCCTCTTGCTTGATCAGGATGTGCTGCTGTTGCTCCCCCTCCCCAGCACCCCCCCATCCTTCCTGTTCTTGATCAAACTCTGGTCGACCCAATTAGGAGCCAGCCAAAACCTAAATCCAATCAGCAATGCAGATATTAAAAGTAGGGAGTGATATCTAAAGGTGGTGCTGGGGATGGATGTGGAAATCTTCCCTTATTGCCACTAACAGCTTAGGTCTGAGGCTGAGTAATTACTACTGCAGGGTAATTTGGGAGGGCTTTATTAACCCTGACTTACACCTCCGAGAGGAGCTGAGGGATCCAGGAGCACATCCATTTCCTGTGAAAGACTGTCCCACCTGAGGAGATGAAAGAGGAATCTGCAGTTCAATAGCAACAACATAAAAGCAGGAAGGTGGGGCAGCCTTTGAGCAGGGAATAATTGCTGGGGTTCTGGGGGTCTGGGTCTTGTGACCGTGCTAATTAAGCGGGTTGCACATGGCCTTGCAGTGATAGGCTGAGGGGCAGTGGCTTTGAGCTGCAAGAGGGCAGGTTTAGACTGGAGATTAGGAAGCAATTCATGACATGGAGGCTGGGGAGACACTGGAACAAGGTTGTGGATCCTCCCTCCCTGGAGGTGTTCAAGGCCAGGCTGAATGAGGCCTTGAGCAAGCTGGGCTGGTGGGAGGTGTCCCTGCCTGTGTCAGGGGGGCTGGACCTGGATGATCTTTAAGGTCTCTCCCAACCCAACCCATTCCATGTATGTGCAATGTCACTGGTGGCAGTCAGAGCTGTTTGCAGCAGCTTTACTGCCACAGCTCCGAAGGTACAGAGGCAGCTTGGTGCAAAGGCTGCTGGCAGCCATCCTCCTGCAAGGTGCAGCTGATGTGAGGTGTTGCAGGAGAAGCAGTTGCAGCTCTCCTGGTCTGTTTGCAGGCAGGTTTGTCCTGTCTTGAGGGGAAGGTCAGTGTTTTTCAGGCTCAGAAATGGCTGTGTCACAGTCAATGAGAGTGAAATCTTGGCTTTAGTGGAGGCAGTGCTCAAACCCAGCATGGAGGGAAGCTGTTGTTTAAAAAACACCAGAGCAGAAATCCAGTCTGAGATCTCTTGTTATCAACCCTCTGCAAATATCATTCCCCTGTACACATTAGCTCCCCATCATGTCAAAAGCAAGAGAGGACTGGGGGAGCTTCCCCCCCACCTCCCAGAGCTGTGCCAGACTTTCTCCTCAGCTAAATGTTATCATTGTTGCTGAGGTATTGTTTCATCCAGGACTTTTCTTCACAGGAGTCTGATAATGATGCTGAGTGGCTTGGTGACTATTTCCACGGGGAGCTCATCTAAGAGCACTGTTATTCTTCTCACTTGCAACTGCAGTGTGTTTTGAACCTGGAATGGAAATGTTGGTGCATTCAAGTCATACCTCTGTGGAGGGCTGAGGAAGGCAGAAGCTGGACCAAAGCACCACCTTTCTGCAGGCTGTTTGGAGTTCAGGTTTGTGAGCAAACCAGAGCGGTGCTGAGGGGCTTGGGGTGGGGGATAACAGGTTGGGAAAGACCTCCCAACACCTGCCTGAGCTGAGTTAAAGCAGTGTGGGCTTGAAGGAGACAAAGCAGTGGCCAGGATGAGTGACCAAGCACTCGCCAGCTTTGGCTTCAGGAGGGTAGACACTGCTGTTCCAGCTGACCTTCCAATGCCATTGTACAGTTAGGGAAGCTGAAGTGGGAATGTTCTTAGGAAGTATCACTGCTGTGCTGGAAGAAAAGCAGAGCTTTTCAATACGAAGTTTTCCCTGGAGTTTCCCCTCTCAGGGGTCCCCTATAGGTGACCCTGCTCTAGCAGGAGAAGTGGGCAAGATCTCCAGGGCTCCCTTCCAACCCCCATCAGTCTGTGGCCCTGTGATTTTGTTCTGAGCTCCCTTATGGCTCTTTTACAGAGTCACAGATTGCACAGGGTTGGAAGGGACCCTCAAAGGGGGTTTTGCCCAACCCCTGCTGCCCAGAGCAGGGACTTCTCTGGGCCATGCCAAGTTTGACCATGAAAGTCTCCAGGGATGGGGTCCCAACCACTTCTTTGAGCAACCTCTTCCAGTATTTCAGTATTCAGTATTCCTAAGGTTGGAAGAGACCTCAAAGATCATCAAGTCCAACCTGTCACCACAGACCTCATGACTAGAGTAGGGAGGACACTACTGCCCACTGTAGGCTTCAACTCACAACCTTTTCATTAAGGGTCCGATGCGCTACCAACTGAGCCACCAGTATTTCACCACTCATAAAGAATTTCCTCCTGATGTCCAACATAAACCTACCCTGCTGTGGTTTCACATCACTGCCTATCACTGTAAGCCCTTCTAAACAGTCCTTCCTCAGCCTTCCTGTAGGTCCCCTTCAGATATTGAAATGCAGCTCTAAGGTCTCCCTGGGGCCTTCTTTTCTCCAGGCTGAACAGCCCCAACTCTCACCCTGTCCCCACAGGGGAGGTGCTGCATCTTTCTGATCATCACCATGGACCTTCCTCTGGACCCACTCCAGCAGGTCCTGACATCTTATTTCTGGCTGAGTACTGGGGGGCCACAAGTGGCTGAGTGTTGAGGAGCCACCAACCATCAGAGGCAGGCAGTGCCACGAAACAATAGGAAGCTTGAGTGCAGGAGAACATGAAGGAATTCAGTGAAGCACCGCATGCCTAGGGTGGGCGAGCACTGAAGGGCTGCTGGCCATGCAGTGATTCATCTGCCTGCCTTTCACCAGCTACCATTCAAAGTGGATTTAAACAGTGTAAACAAGCAAAAAAAAAGAAAGAAAGGGGGGAAAAAAGTCCTGTGGTGGTGTGCTTGGAGCTGTAACACAGCTGCAAAGTTCCAGAGGAAAATGCTGCATTGCAGCTCTCTCCTTTCTGTTTCGCAGCAAATCTCTGCTGGCATGGAACATGCAGGGGAGGAGCTTCCCCAGGAGCAGGCTGTTTGCAGCTTCATTATGCAGATCAGCAGTCTCTGTCATCCACATTATCAAAACATCTCCAACTTCCTTTGGGGATGGAGGAGAGAAAGAAAGGAAGAAGTGTTGGGGTGGGGAAGAGGTCAGGCAGCGCACACACTGATTTCCCCTGGTATCAGCTGCTCCTCAGCCTCTCAGAGCGCAGTGCTTTGGCTTTGGTACAGCTCCAAGGGATTTTTTGACAGCCACGTTGTGGAATTTCAGCTCTTGCTTGTCACAGGGATTTAGTGTTGGACTTTGTGCTGGTGTTTTGGGTGAGCCAAAGGTGTGCTGGAACGCCTAAGCCAAGAGTCAGCCCTGGCCGTACTGAGCGCCGCGATTCGAGGCTGGCTGGTGACAGGAGGAAAAGAGATGACCTTCCAAACGACCTTGGAACAGAGCTTACCAGCAGCCTCTCATCTGCTGGTGAATCTGGAGGAAGGGAGGGGGCAAGGGAAGGAGGAGGGATTTGGACACCCCATATTTACAGCAGTTGTAACCTGCCTCCTAAAGAACCCTCCCTGGCTGGCTGTGGGTTTGTAGACTTGTTTATGAGAAGGAAAAGCAACCACAGAAAACTCCAAACAAAGAAAAAGGGAACAAAACCCAACCTGAGTAAACCCACAAAAACCTCCAAACTAAAACCCAAAGGGGATAAAATAACCTAAATAAACCCACAAAAAACTCCAAATAGAAACCAAAAAGGGAAAAACAACCTAAATAAACCCACAAAAACTCCAAACTAAACCAAAAAGGGAAAAACAACCTAAATAAAGCCACAAAAAGCTCCAAACAGAAACCAGAAAGGGAAGAAATAACCCAACTAAAACCACAAAAACCTCCAAACTGAGACCAAAAGGGAAAAAAATAACCTGCACAAAAGCCCACAGAACAACCCCAAGCAACAAAAAGCCCCCAACAAAACAAAGAAGGGGAAAAACCACAACAAGAAACCAACCACCAACACCAAACCCCAACCCCAACCCCACCCAACCAAAACCCAACACCCCCCCAAACCCCAAACCCAACCTGACCCCCTCCCCAAACACACCACAAAACCAAGCCCAACCAACCCAAAGCAGAGGAGCAGCTATGTGCCCTCTCTTTCCCAGCCCTAGTCTCTACCCTCTCATGTCTTCTCCTCCCCTCAAATGATTTCTCACAGTGGACAGAATTAGGAAAGCAATAGATCTGGAAGAAGGGAAAATGAAAAGAAGGGGGCTTCTTGCCAGAAAGGAGGAAGCAAAGCCCCAGCAGAAACTGGTGTCTGAAAGGTAGGCAAGCAGCTAGCAGCCAGCTTTTGTTCCTGCCTGTTTTGCAAGCCAGGCCTTTTGCAGGCTCTTGCATTTGAAGCCTGCTGCTGAATCCATTACAGGGCTCTGGTGAGCCCACAATGGATTCGAGTCAGTCCTGGGAGGATGCTCATGGCTCAGTTAACAAGGTTGAAGTTGCCTGGCCCCAGGCTACATCTCCTATTTTTAGGGGGGGAAACAGTACAAAGGTTGAGATCACTTCTTTTTGTTGTGGTTTTTCTTCCCTCCCTTTCCCTTGGCCTGTCTCTTAACTTTGCATCAGGGATGCAGCATTTTTGCTACACCCTTACAATATTTACAGACTTGTTGGGGAAACAAAAGAACCATTCAGGGAAAAAAACCAAAGATTCCCAAAGTCCTCCCCCCCACCCTCAGGCTCTGCATCTCCAACTGCTCCTAGCAGTGCATTAATTCACTAAAGCACCTTTCCTCTTGCTTTTGGAAGGAGCTGCCCCTGCTGGAGTGCAGCTGCTGCTGAAATGGAACTCTGGGAAAAAAACAGAGAGTGTGGTTACCCAGTCTGGGTATGGGTTTCAAATGAAACACGGAGGGAAAGCTGCACTGCAGCACTCTGGAGAGGCAGTCTGAGCGCTGTGATCGGCAGGGAGCCGACAGGAAGGCTGCAGGAGGACTTCCCATGAGGGTGTCTAGCGACAGGACAAGGGGAAATGGCTTGAAGCTGAGGGAGAGCAGGGTGAGACTGGAGCACAGGAAGAAGTTCTTCAGTATGAAGGTGATGAGACTCTGGAACAGGTTGCCCAGGGAGGTAGCTGAGGCTCCATCCCTGGAGATATTCAAGGTGAGGCTGGACAGGGCTCTGGGCAACCTGATCTAGTGGAGGATGTCCCTGCTGACTGCAGAGAGGGTTGGACTGGATGGCTTTTGGAAGTCCCTTCCAACCCAGACTCCCCAGATCCTTCTCTTCTCCAGGCTGAACACCCCCAGCTGCCTCAGCCTGTCTTTGTAGGAGAGCTGCTCCAGCCCCCTGATCGTTTTTGTGGCCCTCCTCTGGACCTGCTCCATCAGGTCCATGTCCTTCCTGTATTGAGGGCTCCAGAGCTGCTTCTCAGGGTCTGCATTGTCTGCCTGGGGAGGTAGAGCAGGCAGGACAGAAGGGTGGTACAACAGGGAATAGCATCAGAGCTTGGAGCACAAGTGATCTTCAAGAAGCGCTGTGTACCTTGAAGCCTTATTTTCTGAGGCAGTGTGGGTCTTAAAGTGTCACAACTTAGAACTGTGGAAGTGACAGAAGCAGAACTTGAAAGAGAAGCAATAGATATGATGACTAAACTGAGTGCTGCTGTAAGCTGCTATAGAAAAAGTGCCAAGATCTTCTTACCTGGTAAGTGGATGTGATGGATAAATAATGCCAGCCTGATATGGCTTTTGAGAAGATCTGGAGCTGGCAAATCTTAACTCACTGAATCTGTTCTGATGGGGGGGTGAAAAAGCCCTCTCAGTTGGCTGTGCTTAGTTGCTATGGCAAGGGCAAGAAAAGCAGGTACTGCATCTCCTAGGGAGCTGGCAGTTTACCTTAGAATGGGATTTTGTGCTCACATTTGTATTTAAGCACAGCCAGGCTGTGCTTTCCTACTGCCCATGGCCTGCTCCACGTTGCAGGTACTGGTGGTTATCAAATTGCTACTGAATTGTACTGGAGTCTTTCAGAGAATCATAGAATGGTTTGGGTTGGAAGGGACCTTCAAGATCATCCAGTTCCAACCTTCCTGTTGTTGCATATTCTGGGCACTGATACCACCTGTAAAGCATCTGGGTTGAAGGAGGAGTTTCAGATCTATCCAAGCTTCACCAGAAGCTGCTCAGGTGAAGTCTGTGTCTGAGGCCACAAAGATGATCCAAGGGCTGGAGATGAGCACAGGCTGAGGGAGCTGGGGGTATGCAGCCTGGAGAAGAGAAGACTCCAGAGGGACCTCAGAGCTGACTGCCAATAGCTGAAGGGATCCTACAAGAAGGCTGGAGAGGAACTTTTCCTGAGGGTGTCTAGAGACAGGACAAGGGGGAATGGTTTGAAGCTGAGGGAGAGCAGGGTTAGACTGGAGCTGAGGAAGAGGTTGTTGATGCCTCCTCCCTGGGGGTGTTCAAGGCCAGGCTGGATAAGGCCTTGAGCAGCTGAGTGTAGTTGAGAGGTGTCCCAGCCCATGGTGTGGAGGTTGGAGTCAGTGCTCTCTGAGGTCCCTTCCAACCTGAGCCATTCTGTGATTAAGCAGATGAGGAGTGTTTAACAAGAGATTAGGTTTGGCCTCAGATGTCTGCAAAGTGTTGTGGGCTGGGAAAGCAGCTCCTCACTCAGACAAATCTGTTAGGGTTAGAGATTTTCTTCAGCATTAGGTAAATAAAAACAAATGCCTCAGAGGTTGGCTAAGGGACTGGGGATAATATATTTGTGTTTTCATTAGTGTAGCTAGCTCTGGGCTGGGCACTGTGGAATATTAAATATTGGAAATCAATAAAGCAGCTGGGGATGTGGAGTACTTTTAAGAGTAATTACTAATACTGACCTCTCCTCCATGTCTCCATTCCCTTCAGCACATAATGCTGGGTTTAATGTTGATAAATGTGTGGTTATCACCTGGCTGGCTCAATTGAACCTGTTGGGATGGCAAAACTTCATGTTTGCTGATGTTTTATTCATGCTCATAGCAAGTTCTGGGTCATTGTAAAGCCCTGGAATGTGGCAGCACTCAAGGCAAGAGCTATGTCAGTATCTCGAGGGCCCTCACATGATGATCACAAAGGTGTTTTTTGACCAAAGCAGCCCACTGTGAGCCCAAACCTTCCCACAGCCATAAAGGGAGGCAGCAGCTGCAGGGATCAGGGTAGGGTGTCTTGTCCTCCAAGTCTCTGGGGAGGTGACAGGCCACCTCTGCCTGCCACTGTCTCCTTGGGAGGCTGCCTGGCCCTTCCCTGGCCCTACACATGCCCTAGGTCATGAAGGGAGAAGTTGTCACTTGTGAGGAGGATGTAAGTTGAAGGATGAAAGAGTCAGGTTGTCCTGCCCTGCTGAGCAGCTTTGGGCCAGTCCTGACTTGCCCTTACTGTCCTCATCGATCCCTGTTCATCACAGCATGGGGGTGCTTCATGGAACTCATAAATTTTCCCTTCTAGGAAGATATTTTTAGGGAGCTGAGGCACATTAGGATGTGCTGAACTGGAGCAGAGTGGAATTTCACTGCTTTCAGACCTAGGCAGATTCAGAGTCACTGTTACAAGTCCTCTCCTTGGCTTAAAGCACATCCACCCCATCCCTACATCCCTAGGGATCCCTCCCTGCAGAACCTTGTTGGAAACTGCTTTCTCTTGAAGCCCTGCAGAGCCATCGAGTTCAAACCTTTCTTACGAACTTCAGGAGAAAGGACAGGCTCCTTGGCGAGAGATTTCCAGGGAAGAAGGTGGTGAAGCACCAGGATGTAAAGCAAGGGCTGCCACGTCCCCTCCCTCCCTGAGCCATCCCCGCAGCCTTCAGACAAAAGGTGCCAGCGCCAGGCGGTGCTCTACGGAGCTCTTCCCCACAGCCACAAGAGGGGGTTTGAGGAACATCTTCTGGCTGCGCTCTCGGCCCCTGCTGTGTCGGTGGCATCACGAAACCAGTCCTTTCCCCAAAGGACCGAAATTCGCAGGCATTTTGCAAGATGATGACTCCGCTCCCCTGCCGGGTGAGCCGGCTGCGAGTCTCAGGTGTTCTACAACGCAGCTCTTGGGGTGGGGGTCCTGCTGCACTGCTGGGCTGCTTGGTTCACTCAGAAACAGGCACAGAATCATGGAGCTCTTTCTGCTGGAAAAGGCCTCTAAGGTCAGCCAGGCCAGCCATCAAGCCAACACCACCATGGCCACCAAACCATGGCCCCCAAACCATGGCCACAGGTTTCTTGATCACCTCCAGGAATGGTGACTCCACCCCCCCCCGGAGCAGCCTGTTCACAGGAGCACAGAAAAGACTCTCAGGATCACCAAGTCCATCTGAGAACCCTACTCTACAAGGTTCACCCCTAAAGTGTGTCCCCAAGCACCACATCCCTACCACCTTGAAACACAACCAGGGCTGCTGACTCCACCAGCTCCCTGGGCAGCACATTCCAGTCCCTGACCACTCTTGCTGGGAAAAACTTCTTCCAGAGTGTCACTACCCTTGTACTGAAGAACTTCTTCCTCAGCTCCAGCCTAACCTTGCTCTCCCTCAGCTTCAAACCATCCCCCCTTGTCCTGTCTCTAGACACCCTCAGGGAAAGTCCCTCTGCAGCCTTCCAGCAGGATCCCTTCAGCTATTGGAAGGCAGCTCTAAAGTGTCCCCAGAGTCTTCTCCAGGCTGCACACCCCCAGCTCCCTCAGCCCGTGCTCACAGCAGAGGTGCTCCAGCCCTTGGATCATCTTTGTGGCCCTCACCCTCCAGAGTGGTGTGTACAGGGCACTGGGAGGCATGGTTTGTATGGCCAGGGTGGTGCTGGCTGTATGGTTGGCCTGGAGGATCTCAGAGGGCTTTGGCAAGAGAAACAGTTCTGTGATCCTGTGGTTCAGTGGGCATGGTGGTATTGGATTGATGGTCAAACCTGATGATCTTAGAGGCCTTTTCCAACCTTAATGGTTCTATGATTCCCCTCTGTCTTTTCCCCCTCCACTCTCAGGTTGTTGTTTCTTGAAGCATCTCATGGGTCAGATGTGAATCACAGAACAGTTTGTGTTGGAAGGGACCTTTAAAGGTCACCTAGTCCAAGCCTCTCTGCAAGGAGCAGGGACATCTTCAGCTAAATCAGGTGGTTGAGAGCCCCAAACAATGTGACCTGGAATGGTTCCAGGGCTGAGGCATCTTGCACCTCGCTGGGCAGCGGGGGCCAGTGTCTCACCACCCCCAGTGCATAAAATTCCTTCTTTCCTTCTAGTCTAAATCTCTCTTTTATCTCCAAGCCACGAGCCTCAGAGCTGCAGCCTCTTCTCCCTTCTCATTTCCATTCCTCTTCAGTGCCATTTACCTTTCTTCTGCACATTTTGGTTCCCTCTTTTGCTTTTGTATTAAATAACAATTCTGTAATTAACCAGCCTGGCAGCCCAGGGCCCCATTTGCTTCTTTTATTTTCCCTTTATTTCCCCCCCACCCCACCCCCCCATCTTCCCCCTTGGTTTTCTTGCTCCTTCCTAGAAAACTTAATTGCTGCCTTTTAAACTTCCAGGTTAGAGCAGCAGGGCAGAGGAGTGCAGTTCATCAAAGCTATTGTATTGATGCTGATGCCTAAGTTGCCTGGCATGGGATACCACAGGGTAACAAAGGTTCATTATTTCATTTGCATTTGACACATGACCTTGAAAAATGTAAATCTTCCATCTCTGGCAATTTGAGAGTCTGCCCTGTCACTTAATATGCACAAGGCCCTTTTCTCCTCCTCTTTTCTTCTTCTTCTTCTTCTTTTAATCCTTTTTTTTTTCCCCCTGTCAATTTTTCTCCCCCCAAGGAAAACAAAATAGATCCAAATGATCTGAACTGAGTTTCAGCTGAGGGTAACCCCACCTCCTCCTCCTCACTCCAGGAGCATATTTCTGATGAGTTCATTTTCTTTCTCTGAGGTGTGTGAGTGGTGGATCTCTACACCGTTTCACCTTTCATCTGTGTGTTACTGGGAGGAGTTTGCTGGGGAAGGGAGAGCTGTGCATGGCTGAGAGCTGCAGAATGAAATCATAGACTTGTCTGGGTTGAAAGAGACCTTTAGGGTCATCAAGCCCAGCTGTTAACCCAGCACTGCCAAACCACATCCCTCAGCATCACACCCACATCTTCTAAACCCTTGCAGGGATGGGGACTCCACCACTTCCCCAGGCCGCCTATTCCAAACCTTGACAACCACATCAAGGCTGATCTTGAATGTCTCCACCAGGGACAGGGCCTCAACCACATCCCTGGGCAACCTGTTCCAGTGTTTCAGCACTCTCATTGTGCAGAACTTCCTCCTGATGTCCAACCTAAATCTGCCCTGCTCCAGTTTCAAACCATTTCAAATCATTGCCCCACAGGCCCTTCTGAACAGTTCTTCCCCAGCCTTCCTGTAGGTCCCCTTCAGATATTGAAATGCAGCTCTAAGGTCTCCCTGGGGCCTTCTTTTTCCAGGCTGAACAGCCCCAACTCTCACCCTGTGCCCATAGGGGAGGTGCTGCATCCTTCTGATCATCATCATGGACCTTTCTCTGGACCCTTCAGATACTGAAATGCAGCTCTAAGGACTCCCTGGAACCTTCTCTTCTGCAGGCTGAGCAGCCCCAGCTCTTTCAGCCTGTCCTCACAGGAGAGGTGATCCATCACTCTCATTATCTCTGTGTCCCTCCTCTAGCAGCTCCATGTCTCTCGTGGTGGGGCTCCAGAGCCGGACACAGCACTGCAGGCGAGGTCTCACCAGAGCAGAGTGGCAGAATCCCCTCTCTTGATCTTCTGGACAAATTCCTGCTCCTTTCTCTCTCTTTTTTTTCCCCTCATGGATATTTTGCACCCTAACTGTTGCTTCTGCATTGCATCCATCTTCAAAATCCTCCAGTTGATTCCACCAGATGGCCATAAGGGACCTGCAGAAGAGCACATGGCAGCTGAGGGATGAATGTGAGGGGACGGTAGCCAAGAGTAAAGTGATTATTGTTGACTGAGTCCAAGCAACGCAGACAACTTAGGTATGACCTTGTCGTGGGCAGCTGAGTGGAGCAGGCCCAGGGAAGTGTGTGATTGATTTAATCCTGCTGGACTCTTAATTTCTGAATGGAGTCTGAGAGGTTAGTGAGCAATCCGCTAATTTCATTAGCCAGGCGCTTGGGAGGCTGGAGAGAGTCACTTTATTTGCTGCTTACATGGGAAACATTTCTATCTTCAGCTACCTGGGTGTTCCCCTCTCTGATGGCAGTGCATTTTTCATTCCCACTTGCTCCTGCCCTGCTGCTCGGGCTGCAGGGGAAACCACAGCTGCAAGCCAGGGCCTGGGTGCAGCTGAAACCTGTGCCCTTGTGGCATCTTCCCTGGGTGGGAAGGGAATCAACAGACTGAGATGGTTCTGTGTCTCCAGGGATGGTTAATGCCATTTGTTCCTGGGGGTTTTGCTCTTGTTAGTGCCCTGCTGCTTTGGCTTGTTGGGGGTTTTCTTGTTGCTCTTTGGTTCTTTTTGGTTTGGGGTTTTATTTTTGGTTGGGAGATTATTATTATTATTATTATTATTATTATTATTATTATTACTACATTTGGTTTGGTTTAGGTTTTTATTTTAGATTGGTTTTTCTTCTTATTATTTGGTTTCATTTGGTTCTGTTTGGGTTTTTGCCTTTGGTTGGGGTTTATCATTATTAATATTAGGATTTGTTTGGTTTGGCTTTCAGTTTTTGTTTGGTTGGGGGTTTATTATTATTTGGTTTGGGTTTTTCTGTTTGGTTTCTATTATCATTATTATTTGGGGTTGTTTGGTTTGTTTGGGTTTTAAATTGTGTTTGGTTGGGCTTTTATTATTATTATTTGGTTTGGTTTGGGGTTTTATGTTTATTTTTTATTACTATTTGGGGTTGTTTGGATTTTAAGCTTTGTTTGGTTGGGGGTTTATTATTATTACTATTATTTGGTTTTGTTTGTTGTTTTATTTTTGTTTGGTTGTTTTCTTCTTCTTCTTTTTCTTCTTCTTCTCCTTCTTCTTCTTTTTCCTCTTCTCCTTCTTCTTCTTCTTCTTCTTCTCCTTCTTCTTCTCCTTCTTCTCCTCCTCCTCCTTCTCCTTCTCCTTCTCCTCCTTCTCCTTCTCCTTCTCCTTCTCCTTCTCCTTCTCCTTCTCCTTCTCCTTCTCCTTCTCCTTCTCCTTCTCCTTCTCCTTCTCCTTCTCCTTCTCCTTCTCCTTCTCCTTCTCCTTCTCCTTCTTCTCCTTCCTTCTTCTTCCTTCTTCTTCTTCTTGTTATGTTTGGGGTTTAATGTTTGTTTGGGTTATTATTATTAACAATATTATTATTACTACTACTATCACTATTATGTTTGGGGTTTATTTTTGGTTGCTTGGGTTTTTACTGTTAGTATTTGGGTTTGTTTGGGTTTGGTTTGTGTTCATTTTGTTGTTGTTATTATATCTGGGGTTTAAGGTTTGTTTGGGTTATTATTATTATGAATATTATGATTACTACTACTATCACTATTATGTTTTGGTTTCATTTCTGGTTGCTTGGGTTTTTACTCTGATTATTTGGGTTTGTTTGAGTTTGGTTTGTGTTCATTTTGCTGCTGCTGTTGTTGCTGTTTCCTCCTGTCCCAAAGCCCTAAACCCTTGCCGCAGTATGGATTTGCTGTGAGGGTAGGCCGAGGGCCTGGGTTAATTCCCATCTTATTTACATGCAGGTTGGCTTTTCATCCACAGTCAGATGCTCCAGCACTGTCAGCTCCTCACTGTGCATCTTAATTCTCTTTTAGACTGGAGATTAGGAAGGAATTATACACAGTGAGGCTGGGGGGACACTGGCACAGGTTCCCAGGGAGGCTGGGGGTGTCCCTGGGGGTGTTCGAGGCCAGGCTGGATGAGGCCTTGAGCAAGCTGGGCTGCTGGAGGTGTCCCTGCCCAGGGCAGGGGGTTGGAACTGGATGAGCTTTAAGGCCCCTTCCAACCCAACCCGTTCTATGAGTCTATGAATTTATCAGTTGGACTTGGTGATCCTGAGGGTCTTTCCCAATCTGAATGTTTCTGATTCCTTGGTCTGTGAGTGATGCAGTCCGGACACAGTCTCAGGCTGTGCCAGGGGAAGTTTAGGCTCAAGGGGAGGAGAAAGTTCTTCCCAGAGAGAGTTGTTGGCCATGGGATGTGCTGCCCAGGGAGGTGGTGGAGTCCCCATCCCTGGAGGTGTTCAAGAGGGGATTGGATGTGGCACTTGGTGCCATGGTTTAGTCATGAGGTCTGTGGTGAGAGGTTGGACTCGATGATCTTTGAGGTCTCTTCCAACCTTGGGGATTCTGTGAAGCCATAGCACTGCATCCATTCCTGCATTCCTAACTGATGTGTATCTGGAGCTTGGGCTTCACCAGGATTGGTGTAAATGCCTTCAACATGATCCCACTGCACTCAAACAGGGGCTGGAGTGGGCTAGAAATGACACAGGTCATGAAAGCCACAGGTCATGAAAGCCAACACTGCAATCCTCCAAGGGACCTGCTCTGGGCTCCGGCTGGGGCTGCATCCTTAGAGCACCAGACAAGAATTAAGCTCATTTAACAGCTTGGATTTCCACCAGGCTCCTCCTGTGTGGAGAAGACACAATATATCTGTTTGATTGCACCAGCTGAATGTGTCACTTGGAATCCTACCCTCGCTGCTACTGCTGCTGCTCTTGAATTGCAGAGGCATGCAGAGCAGTGCTTCCCACTGGCAGCTCTGGTGCAGGTACAGTGTGGTGGGATCAGATCTCTTTATTGCTTTATTTAGGCAGCTTAACTTAAATTAGTGTTTACTTATCTTTTTTGTTTCTCCTCCCTTGGCAGGTAGGAGGCTGACACGAGCCCACGTTCAGGCTGTTCATACTGAGCCACTCCTGTACCTGTCATGTTTTTCCTGGCCCTCTCATGGCAAACTGGGTAAGTTGCTTTTGAGTTTCGGGTGGTACCACTGAAAGCATCAGCAGCAACAGGTCTCTAGCTCTCCTCTGGCTCTTGCTGCTGAGGAGCAGAAGCAGAGAAGATGAAGATGAGGAAAATAAGGCAAGTTGCTTATTAGGAATGAAATTGAGATGACATTTCAGGAGCTGAAAGCTGTCCTCCATGTGAAAGAGGAAGGAATCTCTTGTGTTACTTTGGTAGGAGGAGAATCAGTTTAATTAGGCAAAATATCTGATAACTAGACTGGGAAGGCAGTTCCTGTCCAACTTCTAACACCTTCTGCTTCTTAAAACATCGATTTTTCATCCCCCTTCCCCCTCCCCCCATTTAATTTAAAAAAGAATGGTGCAAGAATTCCAGTTTAAAAATAGGCAGAGCTCTTTTAGACTTGTGGGTAGGATAATTAATGTTCTGACAGAGCCTCTGCTGTGACCTGATGAGAGTTTGTATTTATTTTTTGCTCTGGGAAGGAAATGGGTTTGAATAGACAACCATATGTCAGTTGTGCTCATATGCAGTAATAAATATGCAAGGCAAGATTTGTAGGAGAGGGAAGATCTTTTATTAGATCATAGTCATAGAGTGAGGGGGGGGGGGGGAACCAACAAACAACAAAACAGAGAAGCTTTCAGGCTCCTAAGCCCTGTCTCAGGTCTGAAATAGAAGTGGTTAGCTTCAAAACCAGCCAGAGGTGAAGAGCAGTTGTTCTGAGTTTAATGAGGTTGGTAATCAGCTGGCCCATCTCAGGAGAAACAGGTAGCTGGGGCTGCAAGTGCTTCAGGTGAAATGCTTGATCAGAATGTGCTCATTAAATTCCCAAATGTGAAACAGGGAAAAAAAATTGCAGTGTGGAGAACTTCTGTATTTCCTTAGGAAAGCTGCACCTGGCTCACCTCAGCTGCTTGTGTCTCTGCTTTACTCAACATTAGGGGACCTCAACCCTTTCTTCAGGCAAACACCCCATGAATACTGAACACAGAAGCCTAGGTTAGTGTAAATGACCTGTTGAGATTGATGTTTGAGTGGAATTCCACCACTGCCCCCAAGACAAGCAATGGTCTAGGCAGTGCCTTCCAGCAGCTGAGAGGGAGAAGAGGAGAAAACAATGTCAAAGGCCCTGAGGTTGTGAGAAATGTGGGATTCTGTCTTGCATGGCTGTGTGGCCTGTGAAAGGTCAAGAAGCTGTGGGTAAGTCATAGATATTCAGATCTGTAGCACATCTTCCCTTTGTTTTGTGGTCAGGTACCCTCACAATCCATAAAGCAAACAGGCAGGTTGCCCAGGGAGGTGCTTGGGTCCTCATCCCTGGAGATATTCAAGGTGAGGCTCAGCAGGGCTCTGGGCAGCCTGATCTAGTGGAGGATGTCCCTGCTGACTGCAGAGGGGTTGGACTGGATGACCTTTGGAGGTCCCTTCCAACCCAGACCATTCTGTGATCGGAAGGTGTCTTTAGGACAATTCCATTTATCTGACTGAAATCATTGACAAGAAATAGATTTGTGCTGGGGGTAGCAAGAAGTCTTGCTCTTACCTCCCTCTGGAAGCACAGCTGAAACCTAGCTAGCTGGAGGTCACGTCAAATCCTGGGCTCAGGTGTGGACCCCTCAATACAATAAAGACATTGAAGTGCTGGAGCATGGCAGGAGAAGGGCAATGAAGCTCGGGATGGGTCTGGAGAGCAGGGCTGGTGCTGAGCAGCTGAGGGAACTGGGGGTGTTTAGTGTGGAGAAAACAAGGCTGAGAGGAGACCTCATTGCTCTCTGCAGCTCCCTGAAAGGAGGTTGCAGTGAGGTGGGGCTTGGTCTCTTCTCCCTGGTATCAGTTGATAGAAGGAGAGGAAATGGCCTGAAGTTGTGCCAGGGGAGGTTTAGGGTAGAGAAGAGGGAAAATGTCTTTGCTGCAAGAGTGGTCAGGGTCTGGCACAGGCTGCCCTGGGAGGTGGTGGAGTCCCCATCCCTGGGGGTGTTCAAGAAACCTGTGGCCATGGCACTTGGGGGCCATGGTTTGGTGGCCATGGTGGTGTTGGGTTGCTGGCTGGGCTGAATGATCTTAAGAGAGCAAACTGACTCAGTGATTCTCTGTAGAGCCAGCAAACCCTTTCACACTGCCTGAGTTTGTTATTGTGTATATAAATGTAATTAATGTTGTGGTGTGTTTAAGTTTAATTAATGATCTGGTGCATATAAATGCAATTAATGATGTGGTGTATATGAAGGTAATGGCATTGTGTATATAAATTAATGTAGTGTTATTGGAGGTGCAAATTGGAGAGGAGAGAAGTGACCCTCTCTTCAAGCCAGGCCCTGTTTGCCCCATTCCTGATCAGATCAATAGCTACTTTCTGTTCACTCTGGAATGAGTGACAAGCAAATGCAAACAGCCTGCTGGATAGTGGCTGAGCAGCTGCAGATGTGGCTTGAAACATGGCAAAATAAACCCAATACTGTACCTGGGATTAGCCCTTTGAACAATGGAGTCACAGATGAAGATGGGGCAGAGCTGGGGAGGCTCATTTCCATCTGGCTGGACCAATGATTTTCCAACCAGCATCACAGAGAGAGGGGGATGGGGAAGGGGGGGGAAGGAAATACTCTGTAAGAAACTTGTTTTGATTTGAGACATTTTCAGAGGGCTATTTTAATTTAATTAATGAAAAATCATAGGTTAATTGCCTTCTGCTTTAATGTGAGGCTATTATGCATGCAGGCATATTTTATTTATATCTTGACTGTTTGATGTACACAATCAATTCCAAAAGGGATAATGAAGAAGTGTTCTGCCCTGTGTGGAATAGTAATTAGGGACTCTGGAGCAGGGGGGGGGTTATTAATTGTGCAGTTCTGTAAACATGTTTGACATAATGCTGAGAAAAGCATTTGTCACATTTGGCTGTTCTCCTCTCTTCCTCTTCTTCTTCTTCCTCTTCCTCTTCTTCTTCTTCTTCTTCCTCTTCTTCTTCCCCTTCCTCTTCTTCTTCCCCTTCCTCTTCTTCTTCCCCTTCCTCTTCTTCTTCCCCTTCCTCTTCTTCTTCCCCTTCCTCTTCTTCTTCCCCTTCCTCTTCTTCTTCCCCTTCCTCTTCTTCTTCCCCTTCCTCTTCTTCTTCCCCTTCCTCTTCTTCTTCCCCTTCCTCTTCTTCTTCCCCTTCCTCTTCTTCTTCCCCTTCCTCTTCTTCTTCCCCTTCCTCTTCTTCTTCCCCTTCCTCTTCTTCTTCCCCTTCCTCTTCTTCTTCCCCTTCCTCTTCTTCTTCCCCTTCCTCTTCTTCTTCCCCTTCCTCTTCTTCTTCCCCTTCCTCTTCTTCTTCCCCTTCCTCTTCTTCTTCCCCTTCCTCTTCTTCTTCCCCTTCCTCTTCTTCTTCCCCTTCCTCTTCTTCTTCCCCTTCCTCTTCTTCTTCCCCTTCCTCTTCTTCTTCCCCTTCCTCTTCTTCTTCCCCTTCCTCTTCTTCTTCCCCTTCCTCTTCTTCTTCCCCTTCCTCTTCTTCTTCCCCTTCCTCTTCTTCTTCCCCTTCCTCTTCTTCTTCCCCTTCCTCTTCTTCTTCCCCTTCCTCTTCTTCTTCCCCTTCCTCTTCTTCTTCCCCTTCCTCTTCTTCTTCCCCTTCCTCTTCTTCTTCCCCTTCCTCTTCTTCTTCCCCTTCCTCTTCTTCTTCCCCTTCCTCTTCTTCTTCCCCTTCCTCTTCTTCTTCCCCTTCCTCTTCTTCTTCCCCTTCCTCTTCTTCTTCCCCTTCCTCTTCTTCTTCCCCTTCCTCTTCTTCTTCCCCTTCCTCTTCTTCTTCCCCTTCCTCTTCTTCTTCCCCTTCCTCTTCTTCTTCCCCTTCCTCTTCTTCTTCCCCTTCCTCTTCTTCTTCCCCTTCCTCTTCTTCTTCCCCTTCCTCTTCTTCCCCTCCCTCCTACCCCCACCTTGTCTCTGCTCCAGTCAGAAATCCCTGGTGTGGTGTGAGCTGCCTCACTGCCTCAGCAGCCCTTTGCCAGGGATGTTCTCTTGAATCATTTGGGGAATCATAGAATCAGAGGCTGGGTTGGCTTGGAAGGGACCTTTAAAGGTCAGCTCATCCAGCATCCCTGCACTGAGCATCTTCTGCTAAAGCAGTTGCTAGATCAGGGAGAGGGGAATTCAGTGCTCCCAGTGTGGGTGGAAGGTAGCAGAGCAAAAGTGGGCTTGAGCTTGTGTAGACACACTCCTGTGTTCACTCACCCTTGTCTTGGTAGCTGGGAATTGAGACCAGGAAACAGTCTCTGGTCACAGCAACTCTTCAGTGGTCTGCTGAATGCATGGAGTGAAAGTATGATTTCAAGTATCAAATCTGTAGTGGAGCTTCCTATGGAGAGAGCTTTGGAGCCCTAGCAAAAGCAGCCTTCACCTGGAGCCTTCTCTGCCTCCCTGAACTAATGCCATCACCTTTGGGGTGGAACAGAAGTCTTGGTGGTATTCAGGTGGCTGTGTTGCCATGATGGCAAAGAGATGTCCATGATCAAGCTTGAGGAGGGCAGATTTAGCCTGGATCTTAGGAAGAAATTGACAGTGAGGGTAGGGAGACACTTGCACAGGCTGCCCAGGGAGGCTGTGGCTGCCTCCTCCCTGGAGGTGTCCAAGGCCAGGCTGGATGAGGCCTTGAGCAGCCTGGGGCTGGTGGGAGGTGTCCCTGCCTGTGGCAGGGGGGTTGGAACTGGATGATCTGGAAGGTCCCTTCCAAGCCAAAGCCCTCTATGGATCTATGAACAAATCATTCTGATTCTCTGGTTGCATTTCTACCCTTTCATGTAGACATGACCTCCTCTCTTATCTGGCACATGAATAATCTGAGGTTGTATCAGTTCCGCCGCTCAATAGCCCCTCACCAGCGGGAGCAGGCACTCAAAGTGCCTTGTGTAGAGAGGCTGTGGCTGCTGGGATCAGAGGCAGCTCACAAACTGCTGTTCAATTTCCCTGCAGGGAAAAGGGAAAAAAAAGGGCAGAAGAAATCTGCATTGTTTTGATTCTTTCATTTTGTTTCAACGCAGCACAATCAATCCCACAGACATGATGAGCTCCTTTTAAACACTCAGATCCCAGAGGAAGATCCTCTGGTTTCATTTGGCTTTTCTGAGCATAATCTTAGGCCTCACAATAAGGTAATAAAGTCTCCTTAATTCCAGCTTCCTAGGCTGTTGTATTTGCAAGTTTTCAGCTGGCATAAATAAAGGCTTATCTTGGATTTCTACCTTGCCTTTATAAGGGAACATCAAAAGCTTTCTACAAACAGAGCTGGAGCTTGGAAAGAAATGAGTTGAAACAGTGTAATTCAGGGGTGAGACCACTCTTTTGTCTGCTGGATAAACAAAATGAGACGTGTTAAATGAGCATCAACGTGGAGAGAACCTTATCTAGCCACACTGAATGACTAGCAGTGGCTAGTGGGGAGGGAGGCTCAGGTGCAAGGAGGTCATCTGCTGTTTGCTGACTGTAGTTCAGTGAAAGAGTGGTGAGGGGTTGGAACAGGCTGCCCAGGGAGGTGGTGGAGTCGTCATCCCAGGAGGTGGTCGAGAAGCCTGTGGCCATGGCACTTGGGGCCGTGGTTTAACAGCCATGGTGGGGTTAGTTTGATGCCTGGACTCAGTCTTAGAGGTCTTTTCCCACAGAAACAGTTCCCTGATTCTATGATATCAAGCTATGACTGTGACTAGACCAACAGATTAATCAGAGCTCATGAGGAGCAGAACTCAGGCCTGCCTTCAGCTGAAAAGAGCCAGAAGCTCTTCTCAGTACCCAGAGTCACTGGGTAGCATTTCTCTGTGCTTATAGCTCTGCAATCACCACCATGGCTTTCCTCCAAGCTCCTACCAGCTGCATGCCTAAGGAGCAGTTAACTTCCATAGTCTCCACTGGAGTTTTTGGAGTTGCTGTGTCTGGTTCACATGATCCTTGCAACCAATACCTACCCAGTGACCTGCTCTCTAGTGAGGTCAAGATGAATTTCAAAGCCACCTCCTCCCAGACCTAATCATTTCCTTTAACAGCTTAGGCAAGCCCCTAAAAATTTAATTACCCATTTTG
This sequence comes from Melanerpes formicivorus, assembly GCF_026170545.1. NCBI lineage: Eukaryota > Metazoa > Chordata > Aves > Piciformes > Picidae > Melanerpes > Melanerpes formicivorus. The sequence goes on from NW_027142417.1 coordinate 1,758,856, forward strand.
CCACCAATAAAACTTTTCAAGTTCAAGTGAGGCCCATTAGTGGACATGAAGACAGATCACTGTGCAGTGTGAAAAGGCTACCTCAGAGGACCTGAGTTATTACCTACTTGGATAGAAAACCATCCAGGCTAAAACTGTGCCAAATGATTTCTCTCCCCAGTACAGTAACTTGTGGCTGAAACCTGATGATTCATTAATTCATGGAATGGTTTAAGTTGGAAAGGGCCTTAAAGACCATCTAGTTCCAAACCCCCTGCCACTGTACTCTGCTCTGGTTAGGCCGCACCTTGAGTACTGTGTCCAGTTCTGGGCTCCTCAGTTTAAGAAGGACATTGAGACACTTGAACGTGTCCAGAGAAGGGCAACAAGGCTGGTGAGAGGCCTTGAACACAAGCCCTATGAGGAGAGGCTGAGGGAGCTGGGATTGTTTAGCCTGGAGAAGAGGAGGCTCAGGGGTGACCTTATTGCCCTCTACAACTACCTGAAGGGTGGTTGTAGCCAGGAGGGAGTTGGCCTCTTCTCCCAGGCAACCAGCACCAGAACAAGGGGACACAGTCTCAAGCTGCGCCAGGGGAGGTTCAGACTCGAGGTGAGGAGGAAGTTCTTCACCGAGCGAGTCATTCGGCATTGGAATGGGTTGCCCAGGGAGGTGGTTGAGTCATCGACCCTGGAGGCGTTCAAGGGGAGATTGGACGTGGCACTTGGTGCCATGGTCTAGTCATGGGGTCTGCGGTGTCAGGTTGGACTCGATGATCCTCGAGGTCCTTTCCAACCTAAGTGATACTGTGATACTGTGATACTGGACACCTTCCACTGGACCAGGTTGCTGAAAGCCTCATCCAACCTGTCCTTGAACACCTCCTTGAGGAGATATCCACAACTCCCCTGGACAACCTGTTCCAGCATCTCACCATTCTCACTGGAAAGTATTTCTTCCTATCTCCAGTCTAAATCTGCCCTGCTCAAGCTTCAATCTGTTCCTTCTCATCCTATCACTATGAGCCCTTGTCAAAACTCCCTCCCCAGCTCTCTTGTAGCTCCCTTCAGGTATTGGAAGGCAGCTCTAAGGTCTCCCTAGAGCCTTCTCTTCTTCAGGCTGAACAACCCCAGCTCCCTCAGCCTGTCCCCAAAGGGGAGGTTCTTCAGCCCTGTGATGATCTTTGTGGCCCTCCTCTGGACCTGCTCCACAGCTCCATGTCCCTCTTTTGCTCAGCATTTTCGAGGTCCCTTCCAACCCAAACCATTCTGTTTGTATTAATACAAACTTACAGGGCTGAAAGTGATGGACTCTGATCCCAGTGATACAGAGGGTGATGGATTTGGGTTATTGGTGGAAAATAGAGGGGGGAAATAAAGGAGAGAGAAATGCATGGGAAAAGATGATGTTGGAAGTCATTCTGTCTGATAAATAGAATAGGAAAGGGGAGAGCAGAGGTAGAGATAAATAGATAAAAGATTGCTCCAAGAAAGGGGAGAGCAGAGGTAGAGATAAATAGGTAAAAAATTGCTCCCAAGTGGATTTGTTGTTGTTTCTGCAGGGGAAAATGGAAGTATCAGGGATGAGTCCAGGGAAACTTTGCAATGGTGCTGTCTGGGGCTGCTCTGGCAAGAGGAGAGTGGAGAGGCTCGCTGGGGTTGTGGAGCCCCGGCAGGGGTAGGTGTTGCCAGGCATCCCAGCTCTGGCGATTAGAGAAGTTCAGCAGCCTTTAGGAGCGCCTTACGTTTCCTGATGAACCTTCCACTGGTGCACAGATGTGATTCAGCTTTCTGCTGAACAAACACAGCATGGGGATGGAAAGGTGATAACTGCCATACTCAGCAAAAAAAAAAAAAGGGGGGGGGGGGAAAGGAAAAGGGAAAAAAGAAGGAGGGGAAAAAAAAAAGGGGGAGCCTATAAATATGCCACTGGGTCAATAGGAGTGATTTCATTCTGCCTTCACAAGACTGCTGATGAAGTCTGACAGGGAGCTCTACTTCATTAATGCATCACAATGGTGAAGAAAGCCTGAAGGGCAAAAAGAGCCACCTGCAGCAGATTGGAGCCTGGGCTGCAGCTGTCAGAGAGCAGCCAGGGAGAGATGAAAAGGGCTGCAAGGAGGAAATAAAGAGGAGATCATAGGCGGCTGGGGCGCGCTTTCCCTCCCGCCTGCCACGGCTGATCGGGGAGGCTCAGGGCACCCACTGCAGAGGAAGCTGCGCTGCAGATCAGAGGCGGTTTGGGGAGGAAGGCTTGGCGGTGGGGAAGATGTCTGGGTGAAGGCACTGAAGAGAAAGGATGGGTACATGCAGATGAGTTTAATGATTCATTAAAGAACTGCGTTGAGCGAGGAAGAATTGCTCAGAGCACAACGAGACACAAAAATAATGCACTGGGGAGGAATCACTGGGAGAGGAACCAGAGAGGTGCTGTGTAATTGAGTGGTGTTACACTTGCTCTCTCTCTAAAGGGCTTGCCACGAGCCTCTGCTCATGGTTGCTCTCTCTGCCTGCACCCCAGCCTCCTGAAACCACAGCCTGCACTCACTCTGAGAGGGGCAGAGTGCTGAATAACCAACCTAGGGCAGGTGGTGGAAAAAAGGAAACCCCAACAAGGAGAGATGGGCACATGCTGGAAATAAGCTCCCTGAAAGCCAGCCATGGAGTTGCACAGTGGTGATCTGTCTCTGTGCTCAGCAAAGCAGGGAACAGAAACTAGCTGCCACAGACACCGTTGGGCTTCCTCCGCCTGGAGCTGTAGGTCAGCAACCACGGGGAAGCTGATGAAAGGCTCCATGGCTTTGTAGTGTGACACAAATGAACGAATAAGGACAGAAATTCCTTCAGGACCTAGGCAGAGGGACCTGATCCATCTCTCTGACTCATTCACATCCAGCCTTTTCATGTGGGCACAAAGGCTGATCCCTGCAGAGCCTCTGAGAAGCCCTGAAACAACCTGGCCCTTCTGAGATCAGGATGAAACCCACCCTGGCTCCACCTCCTTGCCCAAGCACCACCCTGGCTCCATCTCCTTACTCAAGTACCTCCATCTCCTTACCCATCTCCTGTTCCTTGCAGCTGGATCCTGTTTCTAACCACTGCCCCTATGTGGACCCCAGGAGTCACCTGTGTGCCTCTGCTTAGGCTCCTGCTTGATTTTATCGAGTCTCCTGTTTATTTGCCTCCTTATTTGTCTCCTCAGTGGCAGGAGGAGGATGCAGGCAGATTGCTCACTGATCCTTCTGGAATGCTTTCAGCACATCCCAGGACTTCTCCTTCTCCTTTTACCCCGCTGGGCCATCTTTCTTCCTCACTCTGCTTTGCTCCACAGATAACCACTGCTTACAGGCAGAAGTGAATGACTTAACTTTCACTAACGGAGGGGACCTGAAATTTTGGCAACCTGTTTCCAAACGATGATTTATTTCCCCCCCTCTCACCTCCCCCCCCCATCTCCAATACTTCTAACCAGACAGAGGCAAAAGCTGCCTCTCTCAGCTGTGGTGCTTCCAATTCTCCACAGGAAAGAGAAAAAAAAGGAGGAGAAAATAAATAAGCAAATCAAAGGCACTGTTATAGGAATTTTTGCAATGAGGTGGTCTGCCACAAAGCTGATTTCCTGAGGAGCAGGAGAAAATCTTTAATATCAAGATATTAGACTAGAGAGGAGGCCATTGAATGTATTTTTGTACAAGCCACAGCTTGGGAGATTAAAATTAGAGGCACTTAGAGAAATGCTCATAATCCACAGAGGGCAGAGATCAGAATTCTATAGTCCTGAATCCTCCCCAGCTGACTGTTCCTCTCTCGGCTATTCAGTGGCTAATGACACATTCAGATGACACAGCTTGAGCTGCAAACACTTATGAGGAGGGTGAAGTCAAGAAAAGCAACTTGGAAAAGCTAAAAACAGACCAAGAGCAGTCACCAGGCACGAGGAGCTGCTGTTTCCTGCAGGGGAGGGAGGAATTAACTCCCTTTAGGGAAGCATCACTCCCTGCTGCACGGGTGGGTTGGGAGAGAGGCTGAAACCTCCACCTGAGCCAGGGCTGGTAGGCATGGCCTGCACATGAGGCTAAGTCATTGTAAGAGGGAGTTTCATAGATTGAGAGAATGGTTTGGGCTGGAAGGGACCTTAAAGCTCATCCAGTTGCAAGCCCCCTGCCATGTGCAGGGACACCTCCTAGCCAGCCCAGGTTGCTCGAGGCCTCATCCAGCCTGGTCCTGAAATGCCTGTGGAATATCTGAAGTCAAAGGAGCTCTTCTGCATCTGAACTCCTTGATGTAGCTTCTGGCTTGTTGAAGTAAAAACACTTTTCTTAATTACCTTGTAGCTCAATAACCTAATAATTATTCATTTCAGCAACCCCCTCAATAACACTTCAACCACAAACTCCACTTTTAATCACTGAAAGCTGCTCTTGGTTGAAAAGGGCTTTGCTTTTTTCCCCCCCCCCCCCCTTTTCATTTTGAGCAATTTCTTTGCATTCTTATTAGGAATGTGGATTTAGAGGAAAATCAAAACTATATTAATTATACCACAGCCTCATTACTTATTAATAGGCTCCCAAACCAAACATTTTATGCCTTGCAGAGTGAGGTGTAATATTTAAATGAGGCTTTGCAGCAGCAGCCAGCGTGGCACTTAGCTCTAATGCACCTACTTGAGAGTATTGACTTGGTGCTCCTGGGACCCAGGAGCTCTGCTCCCAGCTGGAAATGCAGATTCAGTCTCCAGAGCAGTGTCTGGAGGTTTTCCTCTGCTCATAAGGGGCCAATTTTTGTCAGAGGCTGCAGGCTTGTGTTTCGAGACATCAGCTTCCAGATGCAACACTTGTGTCTTCTGCCCAGTCCAGGCATGGATATGCTTTTGCTTTCAGAGACCTGAGAAGATGCAGCATCTCAAGGTCAGTGGTGTGCAGCCCTGTAAACAGGGTCAGGAGACAGGGCTGGGCCAGCCGCTAGACAAGTGCCAGAGGCTCTCCAGGAACCCCTCTGCCTTCCCAGAGGGAAGAAGGGAGAGAGACTGATGGGGTGGGAAAGAAACTAACCCAGCTGGGGTGGAAAGAAGAACAATGCCATGGAACAGAGACACAAACCAGTGTGGAACCCAACCCCTGATGGCAGTGAGGGCACCATTGGCACCACTGCTGCAGGGGGCAGGCACTGGGCGAGTCCCAGAGTGGACTCCATGGCAAATGGGAACAGGGTTGAGGAGCTGAATTCTGGAACTGGATTCAGGAGCACAGGGATCAGTGTGGAAGGCAGAAGGGACAGAGTCCTCCTGGGACATCAGCCAGGGAAGAAGAGGCTTGGCCCTGGTGATCCCTCAGCTCTCTCCTGAAGATGCCCTCCATGGGCTGCAATCCCTTGCTGGGCACTTGAGGGTCACCTGTCCTGTCTGCTTCTCCTCATGGAATCCTGTCCTAACTGCAGAGCTTGTTTCTCTCACGTGTCACTCCTGGGACATTTCAAGCCCAGCTATCAAGCTCACACCTAAAGCTGTTTCTCCTCCATGCCCCTGAGCTCAGTGACTGCTGGCTGGGCGGTGACGCTGCTCAGCCTGCGGCCGCGGGCAGCCTCTTGCTTCTCCCTCTTGCCTTGATACCAAGGCAAGGAGGCAGCTCGCTCTGAACAGAGCTAATGGATGTGCCAGTGAGAAGCTGAGGCCATCAGGAGTGAAAGTGTTATTTATTTATTTCCCTCTGGCCCCAGAATGCAGTCAATACGACACCAGCACGTCCTCCTCATTAAGTGCCTCCTCATTTACAGCCTATCGGTTTCCTATCCCATCTCGGAGGCAACCAGTATCAAGTACCAAATGATCTTGAAATTCACAATTAGGTAGAGGGGGGGGAAAAAAATGTTGGAAATGGGAAGCCCCTCAATAATTCCATGGCATCAGAAAATTAAATTTCTGCAATAACAAATTAGGCTATAATGAGGTCACATTAAAGGAATAAGAGGCCCAGATGCCTCAATGATTTAATCTGCCTGTTCCTGTAGGCCTGCACCTCACTTTAATGACTATTTTGATAGATAACATATTTGGTTCAAAATAGGTCTTTAAAGACAGTTGTGAGAGTATTATATTTTAAAGATGCTATGATAGAAATTCATTTCATTAACTGCCTGATAAGAAAAAATGACTGCAGGAACGTCCTGGTATCAGCCATACTATTATGACCCATCTGCTCTTATTGAGTGGAGTGACAGTAATACATCTTTATTGGTCTGGTCCTTGAGTGCTGCAGAGGCTCATTTTCCTTGTCTAATGAAAAGCCAAGTGACACTAATGAAACAGGTACTGGATGTGCCTCAACTTTGGCAGGGGAAACAACAGCAAGTCAAAAAGCTCTGCAAAGAGGTGTAGATGTATTGGGAAGCCCACAGGAAAATAACCCCCAGGCCCAGAATGTGGCTTTGGTTGATTTGTTCCTCTTAACCAAACACAAGTTCTGGCCTAATGGCAAAGAAAATAAAGATAGGAAGATAGGAATCTGTGTCTGGTTTGATGACACTGCAGGCTGTGGAGAAAACAGATGTCCTGCTGCTCTTAGCTGAGGAGCCCTCAGCTTCCCTTGTCTTGGATCTAGTGTTCAGAGCAAATCAGTTCAACCAACCAGGCTGGTGGGAAGGTGGCCACCAAAAAAGCTAGCCAGTGTTCTGTGGGTTGTTTGGAAGGTCAGATGCCAGGTCTAGGTCTGGCTTGCAGGAAGGAGAAAAGCAGATCTTGGTTTTCAGCAGTCAGCATTCACACTGTGTAGTAGGCTGCCCAGGGAGGTGGCGGAGTCACCATCCCTGGAAGGTGTTCAGGACATGTGTGGCCATGGCACTTCAGGACATGGCTGGATGGGCTTGGTGGTGTTGGGTTGATGCTTAGACTTGATGATCCTGGAGGGCTTCTCCAAACAAAGGAATTCTGTGATTCTGTGAAACTGATAGAGGTCTGTCACCCTTTTGAGACAAGCTGCACCTCTCTTGGAGAAAACATGGCCTCTTTCAGTTTGTTTGTACCAGGCAGTCACAGGATGGTAGGGATTGGAAGGGACCTCTGGGGATTGAGTCCAAGCCCCCTGCCAAGAGAGCTTCATCTAAAGAAGGTCACACAGGAACACATCCAGGTGGGTTTTGAGTGTCTCCAGAGAGGGAATCTCCACCACTTCTCTGGGCAGCCTGTGCTCAAGTCCAGGTGGGTTTTGAATGTGTCCAGAGATGGAACACTATAAACCTGGTCTGACTTCAGGAGCAGAGAAAATGGATGCTGCATTGTCTGGACACCTTGTCCTCTTGGGAACATGTTAGCCTGAGCTTCCACTTAGACCTTCAAGCCCTTCTATCGTGATTTGCATTTATTCAGCATGTAGGATGTAGAAGACCAGATGTGGTCAGGCCTGATGGGGCTGTAGTCAGCCTGCTCTAGATGGGCATGTCCCTGCTCACTGGGCATGGACTGGGCTTGGACTAGATGGCCTTGACAGGTCCCTTCCAACCCAATGCATTCTCTGACAAGGCTGCCACGAAGAAAAGCCCTAATGTCTTGGGAAACTGGGTGCCCAGAGGCTGTTTCCTGTAGCTGGCATTTGAGACCCTCAGGGAATTTCTCCTCTGAGTGTCCTCTTCACCTGCAGAATCTGGGAGTTAGATTCACTGCAAAAGAATTTGAGCAGTTTCTGAATTCTTTGGCACTTCTCTCTCTCTCTAGATCCATATGGCTTGGACTCAACTCCCTTCTCCGTGGAGTGGGGATTGATTTAGCTGGCTCCCAGTTGTCCAGGTAGCAACTGGAGACATTTTCAGGTACCTGCCTAGCTCTAAATAAAGCAGAAATTCTTAGCTGGAGAGATTGGTGAAGTCAAGAGCCAGGAAATACCAGAGCTAAAATACTTTCTATCTGCACATAAAACCCTTCACCTCCACGACCTGGGAGCATGCATCACGAGAAAGTCCTTTAAGCCACCTGATCCACAACAGTTTTTCTTCATCCTCTTCTGCTGAGTGCTCCCATATGTCATTTAATGTTTAACATCCCAAAGCTGCACTGAGCACAGAGATATTCATTCTTCATGGGCTCGTGGCTCTGATCCCTGGGCCTTCTTGGTAGATACTAATGAATTTATTTCTGTGACACAGCAGCAAGGTGACAGGAACCCAGGCACTGGGGCTGAAGCCAAATTTTCCCTCTATCAGCTCAGCTTTAGAGGCTAATTTCCAAGACCAGAGACTGATTTTTCTCCCCCTCCTGGGCATTCTGCTGCCTTTTTATGTGTTCAGAGCACATTTCATACCAAACTTCTGCAGTTCTGAGGGTTCAGTGCTCCTGCTGTTCGAGCACTCAGAAGATGAGACAGGAGTGATCACAGGGAAAGGCTCTGCACAAGTGCTGTGATGCAGAACCCCTGTCATCTAGATGGAGAGAAGATGCAGAGCTCAAGACAACTTAACCCAGAAAGCCTTCTTGCAATGTCCATCCTGTCTGACCCTTTCTCATCAGGCACCCAGAGATGGGAGTCCTTCTCATCACTGTCCACACTGGATCATCCTTAGGACATGCTCTACCCAGTAAGTGGTGTGAGGCAGGAGTGCAGCAGAGGAACAAGGGACACCACCTTCAGCCCATTCATTTGCACAATTAAATATCCTCTGATGAATACCTGTGGGTGTGCAGGGTGTAGGTCATCTACAGACAGGGTGGGAGGCATTTCAAGGAGTGATGAAATGGGTTTGGAAGGGTCAAGTCCAACCCTTAAGCCAGCACTGCCACTAAACCATGTCCCTCAGCACCATATCTTTGAAGCCTCTCCAAGGTTGGGGACTCCACCACTGCCCTGGACAGCCTCTTCCAGGGCCTGACAACCCTTGCCATGAAGAAATTGTTCCTCACATTCAACCTAAACCTCCCCTGGTGCAACCTGAGGCTGTTTCCTTCGGTCCTGTCTTTTGCTACTTAGGATTTCATAGTGCTGAGTTCTGAGCACCCCAGCAGAGGAGCTGGTTGTATGCTTTAATAGCCCTCTGCCAAATGAATGAAACAATAAAGCAAATATCCTCTCCTGCAGGTGCATCAAGCCCATTATTCCTTCCCTTCTCCCAGAATCAGCAGGAGCTATAGATAGCAAGCCACAGCTGCCTTCATGCATGGGGCTGTCAGTGTCATTTAGTAGCCCTAGACCATGAATGGAAATGTAGGCCTCATCTGCAGTGGGTAGACCCCTTGAGCTGGTTCCAAGGCCACTGGCAAGCTCCAGAAAGTGCCACCTGGCAGAATTAGATATCAACAGGTTGCCCAGGGAGGTCATGCTTGCTCCAGGAGGTCATGGATGTCTCCTCCCTGGAGGAGTTCAGGGATGAGGCCTTGACCAACCTGATCTAGTGTGAGGTGCCCCTGCTCATGGCAGGAGGGTTGGAACTGGATGACCTTTAAGGTCCCTTTCAGCCCAAAGCATTCTGACTTTCAACACCTCCAGGCTTAGTGTCAAGATGAAGACTTCTGTTTGGAAGGAGTTGCTGAAGCCAGTCTGGTGGCATCCATCATTGAAATGGCCTTGGTTTAGTCTCAGAAATCAGGCCAAAGACATCAAACCAGGTTTGGTTACCAGTGGCACACAAACTTCACATGCTCCTGCTTCGCTGGCTGACCCAACACAGACTCTTGTTAGAACAATTATAAGCCTTGGAGTCAATCCTCTGGAGGGTCCCCAAAGCATTTCCTGGATGATAATGATGCAATAGTTTCCTATCCTGTTGATGGTTGTCCCAGAGCACCTCAGAACAGCTACTCCCATTCCCTGAAAGCTGCTCAAGTACCAGGATGCTGCTATAAATGGTTGAAATGTGATGCAGTTTCCCCTTCAACTTCCTCCAGCTCAGCCTAATGGGGATTAAGAGCCATTAAAGGCTCTTTGCAGCATATGCAGTTGCTATTGATCAGTTGTTTTAGCCAATGATCTGATTACAACTGTCTTCTCCTTCCAGTGCTTTACTGGCAGAAAGGAACATGCAAACATGCAATAAAGGGGAAAGGAATGAGGGCACCAGACCTTTTTTTCCTTCCCTGTGTGCTAAGGATTTGCTAGTTGCTGAAATGAATTTCCCCTTCTCTTGGTCCATGAGTAGAAGTTTCTGCTGCAATCTACTGCAACCTCTGGTGTCCCCAGGATAAGGGGGACATGGAGCTGCTGGGGTGGGGGCAGAGGAGAGTCAGGAAGATGATCAGAGGCTGGAGAACCTCCCCTGTGAGGACAGGCTGAGAGAGTTGGGGCTGTTCAGCCTGAAGAAGAGAAGGCTCCAGGGAGGCCTTAGAGCTGCCTTCCAGCAGCTGAAGGGAGCTACAGGAAAGACAGGAAAGGACATTTTGAAATGTCTTGGAGTGATAGGATGAGAGGGAATGGATTGAAGCTTGAGGAGGGCAGATTGAGCCTGGAGATTAGGAAGAAATTCTTTACATGATTTCTGCTACCCCAGGAAGAGGAACCTGTGTTCTTTGGGATGTGGAATCACATCAACTGCTTCCTGTGTTTTAATCAGGAGGGAAGAGCTCATCCTCCATGAGCAGCCTAGATTGGCAAGTTGTGCCAGTATAATGTTTTACCTTTAAATCAGCCTCAAACACTACCACAGGAGTCAGACCAAGCTACATTTAATCAGGTGCCTGCTGAATTATGAATGGATCTACCAAGCCATGGGGGCCATTAAGCATCAGATGAGACATAACTGCCCCAGATGCTTCACCCAGGGCACGCTCAAGTGTTTGCATTCCAACTTTCTGCAAGTTAGAAGCCTTAACAACCTCAATTGGTTGACAGTTTCAAGAAGCTCCAGAACTGGGCATCTGGTTGTGTAAGGTGAAGTGAGAAGTTGGAGGTTTGAAGCATGCAAAGAGAAAAGCCATATTTGAAGCAAAGCAAAGCAAAGCAAAGCAACCAACACCTTTTTCCCCCCATCACTTTGGAGAGAAATAATCAGAACCAGGATAATTGAGTTCCAATGAAATGAAAGCTGTAGGTAGCCACCTGGGCTGGAAGCTGCCTCCCTGAGGAGAGGGTGGGACAGCTTCAACTCAGGCCTAATTTCCATACAAAATCATGACAAATGTCCCCTGTTCTGAGCCAGGGAGTCCAAGGGAAGACAGTCAAAGAGCACAGGGAGCCTGCCAGGCACCATTAAAAGATGAGTGAAATCACTCTGACACTAAAACCCTATCATTTTTGCTATCAAAAGGGTTGGCAGCACTGTGGATTTGTCAAAGTCAGTGCTAAAATGATTGATTGGGTTCATCAGGAAGAGTATGACCAGCAGGCTGAGGAAGGATCTCCTCAGTCTCTCTTCTGCCCTAGTGAAGCCATATCTGGAGTACTGTGTCCAGTTCTGGGCTCCCCAATTTAGGAGAGACAGGGAACTACTGGAGAGAATTCAGTTGAGGCTACAAAGATGCTGAGGGGCCCTGGAGCATCTCTGTGGGGAGGAAAGGCTGAGAGCCCTGGGGCTGTTGAGCCTGGAGAGGAGCAACCACGACCAGGGACACCTTCCTATAGAGCAGGTTGCTCCAGGCCTCATCCAGCCTGGCCTTCAACACCCCCAGGGAGGAGGAATCCATGCAACTTGAGTCCTTAAGGCCTCTTCCAACCCATTCTGTGATTCTATGAATCTATGAAAACAGACCCACACAAAAAATGGGAGCAAAACAAGAAGTAGGCTCAGGCTCAGGAAAAAGAGCCTGGAGAACAACCCTGGCAACTCCTGGGGGAGAGATTGAACTGCTAAGTAGAATGCTACATGTAGGTATGACAGATCTGTGTGGAGAATGGAGCCATCAAGAACTGAAACCACGACTCTGTAAGGCAGGAGGTCTTACAGGAAGCTGTGATGTCCTGTGGTAAAAGGTTAAGGGTTGAAGGAACTCATTGTGTGTTATGGAACCATCAGGTCTGGTCCTTGAGTGCAGTCTGAGCTTTGGCCTCAAATCAGCTTTGTGTTGTTTGAAACCCACGATTCCTTCTCTCTTCCTTTCTGCTTTCCCTGAGCCCAGAGTGCTGTTTCTGAGAATTCCCAAGCAGGTTCACTAATTAGAGTTAAAGAACCCTTTTAAAATTCCCTTTAAGGAAAGACAGATCAAATCTTTTTCGTTGTCCTGAGGGATCTTGATAACACAGACTCTCTGAATCCTCCCCAGGATTAACTGGCGCTGGGATATTATGCAGATGCTGTGTCTGAAGGTTTCCTTAGCACTGATGAGCTTTCTGTACTCATCAATCAGCTTTCTCCCACTGTAAGGTTAGCCCATCAAACACCCAGAATAAAGCAACAGCAAGCAAGGATTTGGTGTCTCAGACCACTGCCACTGCTCAAAAACACATGGCCAGAGTCTAACCTAAGCAGAGGTGAACATCTTTAAGGGCAACAAAGCTGGGGAGGGGTCTGGAGCACAGCCCTGTGAGGAGAGGCTGAGGGAGCTGGGGTTGCTTAGCCTGGAGAAGAGGAGGCTCAGGGGAGACCTTCTTGCTGTCTACAACTACCTGAAGGAAGGTTGTAGCCAGGAGGGGGTTGGTCTCTTCTCCCAGGTAACCAGCAACAGAACAAGAGGACACAGTCTCTAGCTGTGCCAGGGGAGGTTTAGGCTGGATGTGAGGATTAAATTCTTCATAGGAAGAGAGATTGGCCATTGGGATGTGCTGCCCAGGGAGGTGGTGGAGTCACCATCACTGGAGGTGTTTAGGAAGAGCCAGGATGGGGTGCTTGGTGCCATGGTTTAGTTGATTAGATGGTGTTGGGTGATAGGTCTTTTTCAACCTGGTTAATAATATTCTATTCTATTCTATTCTATTCTATTCTATTCTATTCTATTCTATTCTATTCCATTCCATTCCATTCCATTCCATTCCATTCCATTCCATTCCATTCCATTCCATTCCATTCCATTCCATTCCATTCCATTCCATTCTCTCCACCACTCCTGGGCTAGCAAATCCTAACCAGGGGCAATTCTGACTGAGAGAAGCAGTCAGAATAGTCAGGGCTGCCATCACCACATGGTGGTGAGCATTATTGCAACCATCATTAGTGACCAGACCAGTCTTGTAAGACTTAGATGATGAAGGCTTCCCTATTACTCTGCCTTGAGCTCAAGCCAAGAGTTTGTTAGCCTAATGACTGAGAAAACAATGTGGGGGAGTAGGTGGAGGTGGGTGAGGGCTGGCAAGAGATGGAAAGAGAGAGAGCAGTGCACAATCCATATATTGATGGCTCTGCAGCAGAAGTGCTTCAGTCATCCTCAGCAGTTTGACACACACATGTTCACTGGGGAAGGGAATGAATGGAATCCTGTGCTCACCAAGGAGGAAGATCTCCTGGGAGGAGCACTGGTGGGTTAGCCTTAGCCCAGGAGAAGCAGATGGGGCAGGTGGGTTGTGTGTGTGCACCACTCGCTGAATGCTGGTAGCTGGAGCTGGGCCTCAGGCTGGGGCAAGGAGGAGGAAGTCCTTGCTGGCATGTTTGTCAGTTCACAGAAGACCTCAGATTCACCCAGGCAAAGCCTGGGTTTTGCCTCCCCTCCAGTAGCTCTTTGAGAATAGCTACACAAAAATGGTTTGGTTGTGCAGCTGCTGATGGAGAATGAATTTTGGATGCCCAGAGGACAGAAGAGGTTGGAGTCGATGGCAAGGAGACTTAGGTAACTATAAGCCAGGCTCCTCTGAGGGTGGTTCTGGAGGAGAACACTCTCCAGTGAGGGAAGAGGAGAAGGAGCATGGTGCTGGCATCTGTTTATGATCAGAGGACTGGAAGAGCTGCCATGTGGGGAGAGGCTGAGAGCTGGGTTTGTTCAGTCTTGAGAAGGCTCAGGGGAGACCTCATTGCCATGGACATAAAGAGTGGCAGTTGAGAGGCTGGAGGCTGCCCTTTCACAGGGAGTCCCATGGAAAAGACAAGGGGCAGTGGGTACAAGTTACTGGTGGGGAGATTTACACTGAACTCCAGAAGGAAACTGTTCTCTGTGGGAAGTGTCAGACATTGGAACCATCTGCCAGGGGAATCAGTGGATACCCCTGCACTGGTCAGCTTTATGACTCAGCTTGACAGGGTGCTGGGCCAGCTCATTTCAGCTCCATCACCACCTAGAAAGGTTGGACCAGATGATCCTTGGGGTTCCTTCCAACCTGGCACTCTGTGATTGTGCAGAGGACCATCACAGTAAATCTGGAAAAGGAATGAATGATCTGAACTGTGCTTGCACAACGCTTGCTACCTTTCCTGGTAGTGAACAGGCTTGTGACTGTTAACTCACTGCCAGGAGAGAAAACACAGCCCTGCTTGGACTGCCTTCTCGCATGGGTTGTCTCCTAGCCACAGCTTTCCCCTTCCACTCTTCCCCTGGAGGTCTCAAGTCCTCTCCCCAGCGTCTTCCCCAGCCAGTGTCTCTGGAAGGCTACCTCCCCGCTGCCACATCCCCTTCTTTGTGTGGAAAGAAAGTGACTTGCCTCTTTTCAAATGCTATTTATAGCGAGCTTCTCCGCAGAGATGGCATCGCCTCCCCCCGCCAGCTCCCAGCATCCTCGGCCTGCTGCTCCCCACCACCTGATGTCCTATTTTCTCATTGGCTCAGCTGCTCCCAAACCTTGCGACTCCTCCGAGCTCACGCCCAGCTGCAGCGGCTCCGAGGCTCCTGCCGCCAGCCATCAGCTTCACTTTCACTTCTCCCCTTCGTCCCTCATGTCTCAAAGCATCCCAACGAGCGCTCCCTTTCATTCCCAGAGCCGCCTCCCCGGCCGGAGTTCAGCCGGGAGGTCGCCGTGGGAATGGATGCGCTGCTCGGCTTGCTGCTCGCTTGTCAGACCTCCCTTCCCGGCTGGGGGACTGCAACCCGCATCGTCCTTCCTGGCACAAGGATCTTTGTCTCCAGGTGACCTTTCACTGCCTGAAATGCTAAACGCTGTCTCACCCCACATCTGCTCCTCCAGCTAAGAGGAACTTTCTCCGTGGGATTTCCCTGTGATGACAAAGCTCAGGTGACCGCCACGAGGTCACCAGGGGAAAGAAAACAGAGTCCTGTGATGTTCAGCTCGGCAGAAATGGGGCAGGAAATGCAGATGAGAGGAATGTCACACTCAGGCAATGTTACCCTTAAATAGCAGAGCAATGCTTAGGGTTTGGGGGCTTAGGTGCTTTTCTTCTTCATTTTCCCCCCTCCCCTCTTCCCAGAGCATCAGAAGGGCTCATGGAAGCTGCCTGTTTGCTCATTCCTCCAGGAGCCCCTCTCTGCTCTTACATCTCAGTGTGTTATGATAAATAATGCATTGCCTTCCCAATAGCCTTGATAAAGCTGCTTCCTGCACGGGGTGAGGAGTAGATTTCCAAAAGGGAACAAGCTGAGCACAGAGATGGAAATTAACCCCCGGGCCGCCAGCCTCCATTAGCCATAATGGTGTCTGACAATCCCGGGGTTAAATGAGGAGTAGGTGCCTTGGTGGGGCTTTTTTAACTGAGTTCTGCTCTTTGTTCTGGCTTTAGGCTGTGTCATTGTGGGGACTGTCATGTAAGGTTAATGACAGCCTCTCATTACCCTTGTCAAATATGTAATAATGTGGCCCAACAACGGGGCTGAATGGCTCCTGCTTGTCAGACCCCTATGTTTTGCCTAGCAGATGGTCACTGTGTTTGGAGAGGCCCTCAGATCCATCAGTGCTATCCTGAACACGTGTGTGAGGGAGGCATTTTTCCCTGATGGGACAGTTCATGGGTGGAATACTAATTGGGCACAGCAAGACAGCCGAGGATTGATTGATTTCTGCTTCCTGGGAGGAACATGTTGTGTTTCAGGGAGGGAGGGAGAGGCAGCTCCCCACCCTGAGCACACAGCCCCCATTTCTGCTGCCTCCAGCCCCTCTTCCATTGTCTGACTCCTCAGGCTGGTAACACCACCACGTGCCCTGCCTTCTGCTGGAAATCTGGGCTCTTTAGCTATGGTGTCAGTGGGCATGGAAATTCAGGCCTGGGTCAGCTCTTGAGTCTATCCTTTGTCAGTCTGATGTCTGTTCTCCTGCCTCATGAGGGGGAAATAAAAGAGAAAGCCACATTGCTGCTTATTCACTCTCAGCTTTGGAGAGCATCATGTTAACCTCTCCCCTGGCTGTTCCCTCCCCTCTTCTTTGGATTAAGTATATATGGGGAGGTAGCTGACCCTCCTGTGGCAGGCAGCATGAAAACTAAACCTCTGCTCCTCCTCAAGAGAGCATCAGCCCCTCCAGCATGAGGCTGGGGATGTGGAGAGGCAGTGGCTGGCAGTGTCAGATAGAGCAGGAACCTGCTCTGGAAGTTGCTATTCTCAGCCTTTGACCACACACACCCAGGGCTGCTCATCAGAGAATCCTTTGCAGCAGGGCTGCTGTTCCGCAGAGCTTGGGGCCTGGGGCTGCCCCAGCAAGGTAGAGAGTTTTGTGGGGTCTTTTTCCACCACCACCACCACCACCACCCCTCCCCCAGAAAATATTCTCATTATTGCTATCCTCATTACAATAATTATTGTAATGATCAGTGTTATTCTAATGATCAGCAGTATGACAGCAATCATTATTCTAAGCACCATTATTAGTCTATTCTATTCTATTCTATTCTATTCTATTCTATTCTATTCTATTCTATTCTATTCTATTCTATTCTATTCTATTCTATTCTATTCCATTCCATTCCATTCCATTCCATTCCATTCCATTCCATTCCATTCCACTCTATTCTGTTCCACTCTGATCTGCTCTATTCTATTCTATTCTATTCTATTCTTTCTATTCTATTCATTCTATTCTATTATATCTATTCTATTCTATTCTATTCTATTCTATTCTACTCTATTCTATTCTATTCTATTCTATTCTATTCTACTCTATTCTATTCCACTCCACTCCATTCTACTCCATTCCATTCCATTCCATTCCATTCCATTCCATTCCATTCCATTCCATCCCATCCCACCCCATCCCATCCCACCCCACCCCATCCCATCCCATCCCATGCTATGCCATCCCTATGTATATACAATATACTCTTTATAGTGGAAAATCCAACCTTCACAATGCAAAACTCATGCAAGATGATGTCATCTCCTCCATTTTTTTTCCCTCCCTTTCCCCCCCTCTCCCCATTTCCCCTTCCCATTTGGGAAACTTTTTCTGGGGGGGCTAATGGAACTCCATTGTTCTTTGTTGCCGGTGTCTGATGGGAGCAGCCTGCAGAGCCCTGGGACACGGCTCCGTCGTGATGCGGCGAGGTACAATCCGTCTGCATCAAGGAGTGGGATTGATGTGACTAAAATTAGGGTGGTTATAATGGTGCAAATGTTCTTAATGCAGACAATACCTCAGTCTGCAGCAGGAGAAAAATCTGTTCTAAAAAGAATAATCAGGGCCTATTTGTTTCAGAGGGATGTTAACTCTGAGGCTTAAATATAGCAGCGTGGAAATCAACATGGTTTAACTAGTTCACTGCTAAGCCTGGGAGGAGAGAGACTCCCTGCCACAAAGAGCTTCTTTTTATTGTCCTCAGAGGGGGGTTCCAATGAAGCAGCACAGAAATAGCAGTGGGGGAGAGCAGTGGTTGCTTTGTTCTGTTTTGTGTGACTATGATCAAAACTCTCCACTGGTGAATCTAATGAAGCCACCCCAAAGCTCCTGTGGCCCACATCAAAGTGGAGAACGTGGCTGCAGCAGGTCAGCTGCACAGAACCAAATTTGGTCTGAGTCAGGAAGGGAAATGGAGTGCCAGGGAAAAAAGTATTTGTTCAGTTGTCAAGGGTCAGGGCTGGGCTGGCCAGCACAGAGCCTCCTTGGAGCCCTCTGCTTCCCAAAGGGAAGAGAAAGGCAAGAAGGGAGAGAGGCTGATGGGGTGGGAAAGAAACTAACCCAGCTGGGGTGGAAAGAAGAACAATGCCATGGAATAGAGACACAGAGACACAAACCAGTGTGGAGCCTAAACCCTGATGGCAGTGAGGGCACCATTGGCACCACTGCTGCTGGAGGCAGGTGAGTCCCAGCCTGAACTCCATGGTGGATGGGAACTGGATTCAGGAGCAGAGGGATCAGGATGGAAGGCAGAGGACAGAGCCCACCTGGGACATCAGCCAGGGAAGAAAAGGCTTGGCCCTGGTGATCCCTAAGCTCTCTCCTGAAGATGCCATCCATGGGCTGCAATCCCTTGGTGGCCACTTGAAGGTCTCCTGTCCTGGCTGCTCCTCCCCACAGCTGCCACCTCTGCCTTGCTGCCCCCCAAGGTGTGGCACAAGCTGTGGCAGTGCCCTTGGTGTGCCCAGGAGCAAGTCTGAGGCAGAGGCTTTGTGCAGCCCAGCCCTTGGCAGGAGCTGTCCCCATCAGCTTCTGCCTGCTAGCAGCAGCCCCTGGCTGAGCCAAGCTGCCCTGAACTTCATGGAGTGCCTCAGTGAGCAGAGGCTGAGCTGGGGAGGGACAGCAGTGAGCAGAGGCTGAGCAGGGACACCATCTCACACCAGGGAAACCAATCTTTCCTGGTGGAAAGGCATGATAACCTCCCATGGTAAATCCTATCACTTTAGGAGTATTAAGGAGAACTTCATACAGAAGATAACCCTAGGAGTGCCCAAGGACCTTGTCAGCAGATTCAGTCTCTTGACTCTCCCACCCCTTTCCAATCCCATTGATACTCCATTTTTAGCAGCAAAATGACTAATTTCCCATCTGCAAATGATTCTGCTAAAGGCCAAAGCCAAGAGTGGAGGCCTGAAGTGGAGAGGCACAGAGAGCTTAGTCACCTCATCTTCTGGGGCTGGGAGTGTGCATCTGAGGGATTGAGGAGGACTTTTTCCACTGCCAGCTTGGCAGCAGCTTTCCAAAAGAAATTCTGCAGTCAGCAGACTTCAGTGCTTTTTGCTTTTTAAAGACATTTACTGTGAACACTGCTCAAGTTGGCACAGTTCCCTTCTCCACCACTCCTCTCTTCCTGAAGCAGCCTGGAAATGGGACATTAGTGGCAAGCACAGTTCAGGAGATACCTGCTCCTTGGGAGTGGTGTTTTACCTCGTGGAGAGGAGCCTAAGAATAGAAGATATGAAATCCTGGGGGGGGGAAAGAGAGGAAAGAGAGGAAGGATGCAGCATTTCAGTCAGCTTTCTGCAGTGCCCACTGGTGGCAAGGCTCTGTCCTGGGGGCATGGGGCAGCAGGGAAGACCACTGACGCCATGCAGAGCACCCAGCTTCCTAGGAAGAGCAGTGGAATACCAAAGTGTAGGCCAAGGCTGCTAATTAGGATGTGCAAAGATGGGAAAGGAACACAATTATGGAAATCAAGATGGCAATTAGAACCTGCTCAGCAAGCAGCTCTGCAATTAGCAGTGGAATGAAGTCAACAAGCCACCTCTGCTGGCTCCCTCACACAGCACTTTCTGAGCAGAGCAATGAACACGGGATCTAAACCCCTCTTTCAGTGTAAATCCCTTCCTAGTGCACTTTGAGCTTGTGATCTATTACTTTATTTATTCATTTAGGTTTCTTTAGGCCTCCACAGTCACCAGTGCAGGGTAGCTCCTGCCTTGGCAAAAGGCAGAGAGGCAGACAGCACTCCTGTCTCATCCCTCTTTGAAACCCCTTCAATTACAGCTGAGAACATAAACCTGGCAGCATGCAGGCTTTGTGGCTGGCCAGGAGGAGTAGTGAATCCAACCACACATTAGCCAAAGCCTGGGAAAGCCTCCTCCTTTCCCTGCCATTAAATATGAGCAAGAACTGAAGTGCAAAGGCAAGAGTATGGGAGAACATGGGAGGAAGGCAGAAGGGATGCAGAGGTGGTGAAACAAGGAGCAGAGCAAGGAAGGGTAGCTCCTAAGCTTCCAGATGGGTTTAGAAGCAGGGTCTGTTGTGGTCATTGCCTCCAAAGAGGAAGGCCTAACTTCAGGATTGAGATGCATGACTGATCACTGCAAGGCAATTAAAATGAGATGGCTGAGTTTGTTTGAAGGCAGGAGGAGTGAAAGCTTCTTTTTAGGGATTCAGGGAAGGCTTTGCCTCTGTCTGGGAAAGGTGGGGGGATTGGCTTGGCTGATGGAATACATCACAGCTTACTGCTTCAGGAGTGTTGGTGTGCTGGGGCAGGGCACAGAACCTGGACCTACACAGAGGGTTCTTTTCTTCCTAACCTGCCTGGCTTCTGAAAGCCATCATAGAATCATGGAGATGTTTGGGCTGGAAGAGCCCTGTGAGGTCATCCACCCCAGCCATCCACCCAGCCCCACTATGGCCACCAAACCCTGTCCCCAGCTGCCATGGCCACAGGTTTCCTAAACCCCTCTAGGGATGGGGACTCCACCACCTCCCTGGGCAGCCTGTGCCAGTCCCTCACCACTCTTGCAGCAAAGAAATTGTTCCTCATCTCCAACCTAACCCTGCCCTGGCACAATTTCAGGCCATCTCCTCTCCTTCTATCCCCTGATACTTTGGCTGCCTTTGGTTTCAGCAGTGGGAGCTGTAGCTTGGCTGTGTAAGGTTGTGCTGTTCTGGAGCCCTGCAGGGACAAGCCACAGGTGTGTAAACTCTTTGTGGCCACTGCAGAGGTTCCCTTGGCCTGGTGGAAGGCAGCTGCTGTGTGAAGTCCTGATAGCCACTGGGCCAGACAGAGCTGAGAACCAAATGAAGTTACCAGGGTGTACTAAGTTGCTGCCCATCTGCTGAGCTCCGGTAATTTCCCATTCTTGGCCCCTTCCAGTTGCAAGATAATGTGATTTAGGATTAACCTCTTTCAATTAACTTGAAATCCAAAGGCTTCAATTAAGTTGCAGCAATTTATACCTGGGATGGGCTCACAGAACCCCCACAGGCACCTACCAGGGATTGCAGTGGCTCAGCTGACAAACAGCAGGCTGCTGAAGTCATCCATCAGAGTCTTCAGGTCACTCCCATAAACGACCTTGAAGATGCCTCTTCCTGTCTGAAGTAGACACAGACTCCTTCCTGGAGCCAGGGACAAGGGCAAGGCATGAGGCTGAAACACAGACACAGAATCATTAAGGTTGGAAGAGGCCTCTAAGACCATCAAGGCCAACCCTCAATGCCTGGCTGCGGTCACTGCAGCTGAGCTGCCAGGGAGCAGCTCTCTGAACCATCTACAGCCTGAGTTACCTAATCCCTGACCACTTCAGAGGCAGCTCTGGAGATCAGCAGGGCTGGGTTAGGTTAGTCTGAAAGTCTCCTTCTCTTGGAGGCTTTGAGCACCCTCTTGGATGTGTTCCTGTGCACAGCTGTGGTAGCTGTGGAGCTGGACTAGGTCTGACCTCCAGAGGTCCCTTCCAGTGCCCACCGTGCTGGGGTTGTGTGAAAGGAGAGCAGCAAGTGTCTAGGCAGCTCCATGAGCAAACCTGAGGTTTTCATGGCCCCTTACAGAGACCTGCAGAGAATCCATAGCTGTCTGTGGCTGCTCTAACCAAGCTTCCCTACAGGTGATGGTCTCTGCAGCACCTGGAGGCAGGGAGCCCACAGCAGTGCCTTAACAAGTGCCATCCAGGGGGGCAGAGAAGCTCTGGTGTGCACATTGCTGTGTGCTGTGATGCAGTTTGCTGGCTGCTCACTTGGTAAGCTGGCAGGGAAGGCACTGCCAAACTGACAAGATTCATGTCTCCTGCAATGCTTGGCCAGCAGGGCCCTGTCCATGGCCTTCCCCTGCCAAGCAGCCTGGCACAGGGAGCAGAGTGCAGATGGAGCAGCACAGCTCACCTGGGTGCTCCAGGCACTGGGATCTGCAGGCTGCCTGAACTTCAGCTGTCTTTTGGGGGTTGGCTTTTTGTTGTGTTGTGTTGGGTTGGGTTTTTTTCCCCTTTTCTGCTCTTTTCCCAGGCTAGAAGCTGCAATTTAAAGCTCTGCAGCCTTTCTTGAAGCCTCCTTGAAATGGAAAAGGATAAATATCACTTTGCAAGCGAGAATGGAAATGTACAGGGATGTGGTAGAACAGTCACATATCAACAGCTTTCATTCATCACAGCCCTGCCTGCAGGAAAAGAGTTTCATTTATTGCCCAGAAACTAAACAGTTTGAAACACCAGGCCTTTATAAATATTCTCTCTGTGCTTCAGACTTCCTTTTCCCACTGTTCCTCAACTTCTTCCAAATCTGGCCCTGGATCTGGTCCTAAAATTGCCAACTAGCACCAAAGGGAGAAGCAAAGAAGTTGGCACTGTGTAATTCAGGGAGCTGGCAGTGGGATCTGCCTGTCCAGACTTTGCTGGTGGGAAGTGCCCAGGCAGCAAACGGGGATGGATAGGTTTGTGCTCCTCAGGAAGAAGCAGGGCCACTGCAGGGTGCTGGGGTATGGAGTGTCTGCTGAGGGAGAGGTGGGAGCAGGGGAGGAAAAAGAGCTGGGTTTAGGAAAGCAAAGGGAAGAAAGAGGAGGTTTAGAGTGAGCTCCTCACAGACAGTACAAGAACCCTGTGGGTGCCTCTGCTGGGTTGTCTTTGCCTAAGGGTCATTCAGAATGAAAATGCTGCTCCAGGAGTCAGTTTCCTCAGGATAAATGCATTAGTCCCAGCCCTGGATGTGCTAATGCTTAACTCTGAGTTGTTTCTGTGAACAGCTAGAAGGTGGGAGAGTCCAGAGGCATTTGTGAGCCACGAAGTCCAACACAGGCATCAGGGCTCCCAGGCTACTGCACTTCCCAAGCTTCAAGGTGCTTCAGGTTGGGTTTGCTGTGGCTCAGGACTCTTCTTTCTGTTCATATTTCCTTTGTCCTCCCTCTGAATGTTTTGGCTTGTGGATAACTTCCGTTTTGGGCCTCATGGCGTTCAGCTCACCTTAGGCAGAAGCAGCTGGACCTGGGATTGCCAAGGCTGGGATTGATTTCAGTGGGTTAGTGAAGGTCCCACTTGCAGAGGTGAAAGCAGAGAAAGCAATGACACTGCTTTGCATTGGATATTGATCACAAGTGTGTAATAACATCTCTGGCTCTGAGGACACCACTGCTTCCAGTCAAAACCACAGTTTGCTTTTAGCCTTATCCAAACAGGCTATTAAGCTGGCAGGTGAATTGGTTGCTGCCCTTCTCTCTCCTCACCTCCTCAGTGCATTATATTAACTCCACAAGCAGGTTAAGACAATGTTGGTTTCAATCTAAAGCAGTAAAAGCAGCAGGGAAGCACAACAAAACCAACCACTTGTCAGCTTGGTATCTTCTCACCTTAGCTGACCAGGAGGCTTCCCAAAGTTTGGGGAGATGGGAAATGGAAATGATCCAGTCTGAGAAATAAGAACAATTCAGCATTCTGAGCAGAGGCAACACTGCCAGAGCCTAGAATCAGCTCTGCCTCCCTGTGCCAGCCCTAGAGGGAACAGAAAGCACCCAGAGGAGCACAAATGTGCCCTGAGGTTTGAAGGAGAAGCAGCAGCACACACGTCAGCAGCAGTGACCTGTCTGCAGCACACAAAACACCGCTGAAGACCCTGCCCACCAGCAGGCAATTAGAGGCTGCCTGAGATCCAGGGGGAATTGCCTGCCTGCCTCTCACCTCTCCTGGAAGCAGCCACATTTTCCAGCCTGACCCTGACAGGGAAAAGCTGTTGGGAGGTACAGAGGTGCTGAGCTGAGCGGTGGCTGCTGTGGTGCCACACATCAGAAACCTGCAGCTCAGCTGCTGCCTCTGCCCCTGCTGCTTTGTCACTGTGCTGAGCACAGAGTTTGCTTTCAGTCTCCAGCCAAATGTTTGCACTGAATCCCAGAATCCCCAAATTCCAGTGTGGTGAGGTTGGAAGGGACCTCTGGGGATCATCCAGTGCAACCCCCTGCTAAAGCAGGGCACCCACAGCAGCTTGCCCAGGAGCACCATGGCCAGGGAGGGTTGGAATCTGCAGAGAAGGAGACTCCACAACCTCTCTGGGCAGCCTGCTCCAGGGCTCCAGCAGCCTCACAGAACGGGAAAGAAGCTCTGACTCTTGCTGGGTTTGGTTGACACTGATGTGAGTCTGGGGACACTCATGGCCTGGGACTAAAAAACGTTGGACTTGATGATCTTAGAGGTTTTTGCCAGCCCTAATGATTCTGTGATTTAGAATCCTTTGATTCTGGAGAAGAGAAGGCTGAGGGAGACCTCAATGCTCACTCCAAATCCCTGAGAGGAGGCTGCAGTGAGTTGGGGCTGGTCTCTTCTCCCTACTCTCAGGAGGTAGATGGAGAGGAAATGGCCAGAAATGGTGCCAGGGGAGGGTTAGGTTGGAGAGCAGGAACAATTTCTTTGCTGCAAGAGTGGTCAGGGAGTGGCAGAGGCTGCCCAGGGAGGTGGTGGAGTCCCCAGCCCTGGAGTGGTTCAGGAAACTTGTGGCCATGGCAGCTGGGGACAGGGGTTGGTGGCCATGGTGGTGTTGGGTTGATGGTTGGACTGGATGATCTTAAACTTCTCTTCCAAGTGAAACAATTCCATGGTTCTATGATTAATGAGATCCTTAATGATTAGATCTTCAATGATTAGATCTTCATGGGTTCCCACGCTGCCAGGTTGTGCCTGGAAGAGAAGGGTAACAGAACAGCACCATAACCCCTCATGAGCATCCCTCGATGGGCAGGGTCAGGGCTTCCTTAAGAGGAGGTGTGGGCAGGCTCCACTTTGAGGACCTCTCTGCCCATATCTGGCAGGGGTTAGTGATGCTTCTTCCCAGGCAGTTCCTGTCCTTGTCCCAGTTCTAGGCAGCCTGCTGGCAGTGCCTGAGCAGCAGGGTCAGGGCTGCTGAAGCATGTGAGGCTTCCTTCACTCAGAGAGGTGAGGTCTGAGCATCCCTCTCATCCAGGGGACTTGAGTTCAGCTTCCTTGGGTGCACATCACTTTTGTTCACTTTCTCCCTGCGTGAGTACAGCCTTGCAGTGTGAGCATTCAGCTCCTTTTTCCACAGGGTCAAAGCAAGCCATGAATTAAACACTCAGTCTAGGAACTTCAGAGTCATTTTAGCATCTTCCTACTTGTGTCCCACAAGGATTTTTTCAAGCTTTGATTTCCTCATGCCTGACAAACCTCAGATTATCTGCAGTGCTTCTGCTCTTTCCTTTCTATCCCTCTTTTTCTTCTTTAGACTGGAGATACTGAGCTGTGTTCCCCTTAATGCCCTGCTTGCTGCATTTCTTTGGCTCACACCTGCTCTGCATCCACCCAAACTTGCAACCTGGGTGAGTAGAAAACCAGAGCAAGGGGAGATGTTTAACAAAACCAGCTCTGATTTTCCTAGGGAGGAGGCAATCAGCCAGCTGAAGCCCCCTCTGAGCAGACACTGTTAGGGGCATCTCAACACTTGCTCCTCAGGTGCATGCAGACAGCACATCCCTTGCTAGCAGTGCAGTGGGAGGTGAGGAGCTGGGAGCTGCCATCTCTCCCCTACCTGTAGCAGCAGAAGCTCCAGGGTGTGAGGTAAGCTGGGTTTGACAGGGTGGCTTTTTCTTTGTGACTGTGGAGCAACATCAGCTTTAGAAAGTCATTGCTTCTGCTCAGGAGAGTTAAAGGCTTGCACTGCTTTGCCTAGTTGAAGAGGAGGACAGCTGGGAAAACTGCTGTTGACTTTCAGAAGGGTGCTGGAGTCAATGAGAATGAGACTAGAGCATGTGGGACTGGCAGATGGAGCCAGAGGCCATGTGGGCAGCCAAACAGTTGGAAGCACCAGACTTTGTTATCTGTTTTCTGGAGCTGCATCAGCTACAGAAATCCCTTGTGATCTTGACCTTAGACTACACCTCAGGAGTGAGACCCAGGAGAGCTTTTCAGGTTGTGTGCTGGATCTGCCCATGCCCCTTCTCCGTAGCTGGCTTAGCTGCCTGGCTGCACCACCCTCTTTCTACCTGCTGCTCTGCTCCAAAGCAGGTCCCACTGGCAGTGACTGAAGGGCAGGGCTGCCACAGACTCACAGATCACACTGGTGATCACCTAAAGCTGCTTTCTCTGTGGCTGTCTGTATGCAAAACACAAAGGATGATGTTCTGCCTTGGCTGGGCTGTGCCTTTCCCTGATGATAACCCAGTAAGTACCTCAGCTTCACAATCCCCAGGTGCTAGTCCTAATGCACTGATGGGACTGCATAAATAGCTAAGGGGGTTGTGAAGTCAAAGCCAGGACAGTTACCTAATCAGAGCCCTAGACATTTATTACAGCCTGTCCTCTGCAAAGCCTCTCCCAGCCTCCTGCCTGCCCCATGAAGGGCTCCATGAAGTCAGCAGTGCGTAGGTACCTGGATCCATGTGGCTGCAAGCAGCTGTTTGGCTGCAACCAGGCGGTGAGAGATCAATTCAGGGCCAAATCATAAGGACTAAGCAACATTTGGATTTAACTTTGGCTTTCTGAACTGAGCAAAATCTCTCTGAAGTCCCTAGAAGTCCTCCCTCTGTAGAGACTTTCTGGTTGTAGCTCCTCACATTCCTCTAAAGAAATAACTTCCACCCTTATTTACTCTCTCCTCTCTCAATGACTAAACTCATCCATTTGTGGGTTGCTGAGGTGACTTGGCCTTAGGCCCCTTAATTATAGTGTACCCAAGGCCTGGATTAATTTGTAGGGCTGAAGAGAGGAAGATGCCCCAAGCAGCTTCTGAGACCTGAGTCCAAATCCTGTGCTTCTCAGAGCAGAAAGGCTGGCTCATGGCCAGGGGTGCTATTCTGGCATCCTTGCCAGAAGTTGAGAGGATTTTGAAGGGAACAAAGTGCTCTGAGGTGTGTTCTGGGCTCGTGTGGTGATGTTGTGCTCAGGTTTCCAACCAATCACTTGTGTGGGGCTGCTGTTAATTGAAAAAGTACAAATGAAATCTCCTAGCTGGGGAAGAAGACAAAGTCTCTCAGGGCTCTTTGCTGCTGCTGGATGAGTCCAAACTCATCTGCCATTGACTGCAGCTGGAGCATGATGGCACAGGATCACTGAATAGAAGAATGGTGAGGTTGGAAGGGACCTAGGGAGTCATCCAGTGCAACCCCCCTGCTCCAGCAGGGCACCCCCAGCAGCTTGCCCAGCAGCACAATGGCCAGGGGAGGGTTGGAATCTTTCCAGAGAAGGAGACTCCACAACCTCTCTGGGCAGCCTGCTCCAGGGCTCCAGCAGCCTCAAAACCAAGAAGTTTTTCCTTATGTTTATGTTGAACTTCTGGGTAGTTTGTGCCCATTGCTCCTGGCTCTGTCACTGGGCACCACTGGAATGAGTCTGGCCCCATCGTGCCTACATCCACCCTTTAGCTCTTGCTGAGCATTGCTCAGATCCCCTCTGGGGCTGCTCTTCTCCAGCCTCAACAGCCCCAGGGCTCTCAGCCTTTGCTCCTCACAGAGGTGCTCTAGGGCCCTCAGTGTCTTCATAGCCTTCCAGCTTGCCCAGGATCACGATGTCCAGGCGGGTTTGGAATCTCTGCAGAGAAGGAGACTCCACAGCCTCTGTGAGCAGCCTCCTCCAGGGCTCCAGCAGCCTCACACAGAAGTTTTTCCTTTAAAAACACAGGCTCTGGGAAGTTTCTCTCCTATTTATTCCCAGAGCACCATCTGCAGCTATCTGAGGCTTTACCAACAGAGGGCTCCATTGGTTTGATTTAAGTCTCAAGGAAGGGGGACCCAGACTTTGCTGGGGGAGAGGAGGGAGGTCGGTTAGGCTGCTGTAGGAAATCCTATAACCTGCATAAAAGTGGAGTCAGCTGAAGAGAGTTGAAGGAAACACTGAAAGAGCCTGGTTTGGAGTGTCACTCTGGCTTGGTGCTGCTTTGCTTTGGGCTTTTGGAATGCTGCTGCTCCTCTGCTTTTGGAAAGGCACAGCCCAGAACACTGTGAGGGGCTTTGGGAAGCTATCAGCAGTGTGACCAGTTAGCAATCCCCTGCAACAGTTAAAGCCTACCAAAAATGCAGTGACAGCCTTCCATCTGCTTGCCCAAACAGTGATGTGTTGGGTTTGCTCTTGTGCTGTATGGTTTTAAGCATTGCACACAAAGAGAGATGTGCATGCTAATGACCCAATGAAAATTCATGGTAATGAACATGAAAGTGACTTCAAGGAAAATATTTGCTCTCCTAGCCAGCTGGGGTTTCATTCTGTCCCACTTCAGGTGGAACACCTTGCTGGTTCCGCTGGAGGAGGCCATACCATGGACTGATCAATAAGCTGGAGCCTCTCTGGGGTGTTTAACCCCTACCCAGTGCCTGGCCTCTCTCACTGGACAGCACCCTGATGCCCTGCCTCACCCCCTTGCTGCCACAACTTGCCTCCCTGCTCTGCTTTCTGACTCCCCTTCCCTGTGTCTCTGTGAGTGGCCGTCCCCAGGCAGGGTCCTGCCGCAGCAGGGCGGCTGGCCTGCAGCGTGTGGCTGCTGCAAGGCTCAGCAAATGCAACTCCCTCTTCTCTGGGTGTGGAGAGCACTGCAATGAGGGGAGGAGGACGAACGAATGTGCTCAGCCCCCCGCGCTGGCTCGCTCACGCAGCTGCAGAGCAACGTTGCGTGTCCTCAGTGGGAAGAGTGTGGTTTTGAGGTGTGCTTGCTTCCTGAAACACCACCTCTGCAGCTCTACCACCTCTAGAGCTAAGCAAGCCAAACCAACCCTCTCTCTACAGAAGTGTGTTTGCATGCTACATACAGAAGGGAACTACATGCCCAGTGGAGAACTCCAGTGTGTATGGACGGAGCGCCTCGAAGTCCGTTGTGCAAGCAGAGCTCCAATCCCTGTTTGTTTCCCTGCCATGAGCACAGGGCCAAGCTTCCTGTAAAATAAACCTGGGCCACAACTCAAACCCCTTCAGCTTGCTCTCCTTGCACTTCTTACTTTCATTCATGCATTTATTTGTTTCCCACCCCCAGCCCTTTGCAATGAACACAGGCTTCAACCTGGGCAAACAGCAAGCTTGGCTGCTTGCAGGAGGAATGGCCCTCCAGAAATCAATTCCAATTTCATCTTTGGGTTTAGTATTAAAAAAGAGAGAGAGAGAAATGGACACCAAGAAAGAGATCAGGATTGTGAATAATGGCTACCTGTGGGTTTCATCCATAAATATCTCCAAAGCTGTGCAGCAATGGGTGGATATTTTATCCTCTCTCCCCTCCTGAAGTGGTGGTGGTGGTGCAGGGATGGGTATAAATAGATGGTTAGGTGTGGTGTGGATTCAGAGTCAGCCATTTTTCCCCCAGTACAAAGCATCTTTCCCTCTCCCTCTTGGCTTGGTGTATTTCCCTTCCCTGTCCTGTGGAATGCAACAGCACATCAAATAATGGAGAGGCTGCAGTAATGTATGGGCTACCTGTGATGTTTTTACAAAGCCTCATAAATATGAATCTATAGGTAGAAGGAAGCTGTATGTCCTCATGGCCATGGCATAAATCATCCATCCTTTGTGTAACAGCGGGGTGGGGGGGAAATAATAAAGCAACAAACCAGCTGGGGGAGAAGGGAGTGAGGGCTTCTCACTGGAACCTTTTTGTCTTGTCTAAGGAGAGCTAAGAAATACAACCACTGGCACCTGCCTAGGCAGCTGTACAAAGTCTTGTCCCATCTATTGTTCCTCTGTAAGAAGGATGTTTTCCTTCTCTTTCATTTTCAAGAAGGGAGACTCTTGTGCTGCTCTTGTACGAGAGAAATGCCTGCCTTGTCCTCACCCAACTTTCCCTCATAATCCCCTCCCTCAAGGAAAGGAATCAATTGAAGCTTGAAAAGAGCAGATTGAGACTGGAGATTAGGAAGAAATTCTTGACAGTGAGGGTGGGGAGAGCCTGGCACAGGTTTCCCAGGGAGGCTGTGGCTGCCTCCTCCCTGGAGCTGTTCAAAGCCAGGTTGAATGAGACCTTAAGCAAGCTGGGCTGGTGGGAGGTGTCCCTGCCCATGGCAGGGGGGTTGGAACTGGATGATCTTTAAGGTCCCTTCCAACCCATTCTATGAATCAATGATTCTCTTTTCAGCTTCCTGTCAGGAATTTCACAAAGTAGCTGAGATCATTCAGTGTCTGAACTCTGTTTCTGGAAGCCAATTTCAACTGCCTGTAAATCAAGGAGCCAAGCAATCACTGTTATCTGCCTAGAAAAGACATGTCTGTCCCCTCCCATGGCAGGAGGGTTGGAACTGGATGATCCCCTTCCAAGCCAAACCTTTCCATGACATGATGCTATGTACAAGGTGAGCTGATCTGGGCTGCCAGGAGGCATGGATGCAGTTCCAGCCTGTCCCGAGCTGCACATGTGCTGTTATTCTGGGGTCCATGCTGGGTCAGTCTAGAGGACGACCCTTGTACTGCCCAAGCTTCCTCTGGATGGAGTGGCAACTGTATTGTTGCATTAATTGCATCTCGTGAAGGCAATGCTATCTAGAAGGAGGGTGGGGGGACACAAAAAGCAGGAGGCAAACCACCTCAGGAAGGAACAGCTGAGCTGATGGTGCTGGAGTGTCTGCCTTCTACTAAACACCACAGTGCACACACCGCTGTGCTCCAGCCTTTGATCCTCCTCTTTCTCCAGGGCAGTCTGCTTCAGCACTTCACCCCCCAAACCAGTCCTCAGACAAAAGGGATGGCTCCATTTAAAAGCACCCAGTGCTGCTGGCTGATCTCATGCTGCTGTGTCCCTCCCTCAGCCCTCTGCACGCCCCCAAGGCATGCAGGGTGTCTCTCAGTCGCTTGGGTGATGTTTTGCCTTGCTTGCTTTCGGAGGAGGATAAACAAGCTCCCCCCCAAAGCTCTCCCCTTTGCCTCGCTGATGTTGCAGAGGGTAGCTCACTGCAAGCTGTGAAACAAGAAATGCAGGGGACTGGGGATGCTTCCCAAGGAACAGAATTTGCCAGCCTCTGGCTGCTTCCCCCCACCCCCTGCCCCCTGCTGTATTATTAGCACTGTATAGAGTTAATAGTGAGGTGATTGAGGACGTTTTGATGATGGAGCAGTTCCTATGATCTGCAAAAGAAACCATCTGTTTGCCTCATGTACCAATTAATTATTTATGCAGCAGAAAATACAGTAGGCTACCTTGAGCAGGAGCAGGTTGGCTGTTTGTGTAACAGCGAGGCAAGGCTTGGCCTGGAAATTCTCTCATGCTGACCTCCAACGTCTCTGCGACGATGATTTGTCAGCCAAGCAGTAAACAAACAGCAGCCTCCTCTGTAATCACTTCCACCTCACTTTTCACCCTCCTGTCCTCACAGGGGGGCTGGCAGCTTAAGCACAGAGTCATGGAGTCATGGAATCTTGGAATCATGGAATCTTGGAAGCACAGCATCATACAATTATAGAAGCATAGAATTCAAGCTTCTTGAACTCACTGAATTATGGAATCCTGGCATCATAGAACCATGGAATCATGGAATCATGGAATCTTAGAATCATATTAGTTTAGGAAGGAGGTTAACTTGCTGGAATGAGTCCAGAGAAGGGCAACAAAGCTGGTGAGGGGCTTGGAACACAGCCCTGTGAGGAGAGGCTGAGAGAGCTGGGGTTGTTTAGCCTGGAGAGGAGGAGACTCAGGGGAGACCTCATTGCTCTCTACAACTACCTGAAGGGAGGTTGTAGACAGGCAGAGGTTGGTCTCTTCTCCCTGACAGCCAGCACCAGAACAAGAGGACACAGTCTCAGGCTGTGCCAGGGGAGGTTTAGGTTGGATGTTAGGAAGAAGTTCTACACAGAGAGAGTGATTGTCCATTGGAATGTGCTGCCCAGGGAGGTGGTGGAGTCACCATCACTGGAGGTGTTCAGGAGGAGACTTGATAGGGTGCTTGGTGCCATGGGTTAGTTGTTTAGGTGGTGTTGGATGATAGGTTGGACTCAATGATCTTGAAGGTCTCTTCCAACCTGATTTATTCTCTTCTGTTCTGTTCATGGAATCATGGCAGCACAGCATCATAAACTTATAGAAGCACAGAATTCAAGCTGCTTGAAATCACTGAATTATAGAATCCTGGCATCATAGCATCATGGACTCATGGACTCATGGACTCATGGAATCACAGAATCATGGAAGCACAGAATCATGGAATCATATAATGCAGGGGGGGTTGGAAGGGACCCCCAAAGGTCATCTTGCCCAGCTGCCCTGCAGTGAGCATCACCTTTTCCTTTTCTTTGCCACTGTCTGTGTACTTTGTGAGCTTCCTCTGCTCTGCAGTCCTACACAGCCACTTGCCACCAGCTCCAAGCTCCGCTGCTCAGCCCAGGCACTCCTCTGAGTGGTGGGGAGCAGGCAGAAACAGCCAAACCTTGGCTTGGGAGGCTTTGTTTGTTTGTTGTCTTGAACTGTATATTGATCTTTCTGTTTGTTTATTTGGTCTGGTTGGTTGAGTTGGTTCGATTTTGGGGTTTGTTTTATTATCATCATTATTATCATCATCATTATTATTAATTATTGTATGGCTTTTGATTGGTTTTGTATTGGTTTGAAGTTTTAGTGGTAGTAGCAGTATGGCTTTGGATTGGGTTTTGGGTTGGTTTGGGGGGCTGTTATTAGTAGTATTAATATTAGTATGGCTTTTGATTGGGTTTTGGGTTGCTTTGGGGTTTTATTATTGGGTTGGTTTCTTTGGTTGGTTGGCTTGGTTTGATTTTTGGCTTTTGTTTGATTATTATGGCTTTTGATTTTTTTGGGGGGTTGGTTTGGGGTTTTATTAGTAGTATTAGTGTTATTAGTATTATTATTATCTCTTTTGATTGCTTTTTGGGCTGGTTTGGGGTGTTAGTAGTAATATTAGTATGATTATTATGGCTTTTGACTGTTTGGGGGGTTGGTTGGGGGGTTTATTAGTGTTATTAGTAGTATTAGTATCATTAGTATGGGTTTTGATTGGGTTTTGGGTTGGTTTGGGGTTGTAGTACTAGCAGTATTAGTATTATTAGTATCATTATTATGGCTTTTGATTGGGTTTTGGGTTGGTTTGGGGTTGTAGTAGCAGCAGTATTAGTATTATTAGTATCATTATTATGGCTCTTGATTGGGTTTTGGGGGTTGGTTTGGGGTTTTCTTACTTGGTTTGTTTCTTTGATTGCTTTGGTTGGTTTGATTTTGGGGTTTTGTTTGATTATTGGTATGGCTTTGGACTGCTTTGGGGGTTGGTTTGGGGTTTTATTAGTAGTCTTAGTATTGTTTTTATGGCTTTTGATTGGTTTTGGGGTTGGTTTGGGTTTTGATTGTTAGTAGTAGTAGCATTATCAACCTGGTCTATTCCATTCCATTCCATTCCATTCCATTCCATTCCATTCCATTCCATTCCATTCCATTCCATTCCATTCCATTCCATTCCATTCCATTCCAGCTTTTGATTGGGTTGTGGGTTGGTTTGGGATTTTAGTAGTAGTAGTAGTGGCATTATTAGTATTATTTTTATGGCTTTTGATTGGTTTTGAGGTTGATTTGGGTTTTTAGTAGTATTAGTAGTATTATTATGGCTTTTGATGGCATTTTGGGTTGGTTTGGGGTTGCAGAAGCAGTAGCAGTAATATGGCTTTCGATTGGGGTTTGGTTTGTGTTTTGATGATGATGATGGTTGGGGTCTTGTTATTCTGTTATTATTGGGTTTGATGGATTGGTTTGGGGTACTGTTGATTCTTATTGTTGTTTATTATGGTTGCTTAATATTATTATTGTTGTTATTATCTGGGGAGGGACTGCTCAGGACGTCAGGTAGTGATAGGACTAGGGGGAATGGAATGAAGCTGGAGGTGGGGAGATTCAGGCTGGAGGGGAGGAGGAAGTTCTTCCCCATGAGAGTGGTGAAGCCCTGGAATGGGTTGTGCAGGGGCAGGTGGTTGAGGCTCCATCCCTGGAGGTGTTTAAGCCCAGGCTGGATGAGGCTCTGGCCAGGCTGATGTAGTGTGGGGTGTCCCTGCCCATGGCAGGGGGCTTGGAACTAGATGATCCTCGTGGTCCCTTCCAACCCTGAATGATTCTATGATACTATGATTATTGCTGCTATTATTATTGATATTATTGTTGTTAAAACAACAACAACAATAACAATATCAACAACAATAATATCAACAACAATAATATCATCAGCAACAACAACAACAACAATAATGTAGTATATAATAATTAGTATCATCATTATTATAATTGTTATTGTTATTATTAGTATTATTACTGTTATTATTACTACTATTATTATTATTACTATGATTATCATCATTATTTTAGGTTGGTTTGTTTATTTGCCTGGTTTGGGGTTTGGGTTGGGTTTTCTCTTTGGTTCAGTTGTGTTTTTTCCCCCCTTAAGAGCCAGGCCTGGCTCTGTTGGCACAAACCTCTCCTCCCAGGAGCTGCGACTCCACAAAGTTTGCCGAGCAGCTCCTCGGATCCCCCCGAACGTGTTGCTTTGTATTGTGACAATGGTGTTCACATGCCTGACATGCTCATAATAATATTAAGCTCTATTTTTCTCCCCCCCACCCCCCCACTCCCCCCCCCCTTTTGCCAGCCTTATGTACTTTATACATTTGTATAAATGTCACAGCTTGTAATCACTTCCTTTGTCATCGACGATTAATCTAAAGAAATCGAATAATTCCCTGCCCCTTGCCATTTACATATCGCCTGCCACCATCTGTTCTTCTCAGCAGCAGTAAATGATGGGTAATTAACTCAGTGCCTTTGTCTTTCCCTTGCTGAATGTCTGACACATATAGATTTTCTTCTGCCTCCCTCTCTCCCTGTGTCTGTGTCTGTGCGTGTGTGTGCGCAGGCGTGTGGGGACAGGAACAACAGGGCAGGGGGGTGGGGGTGGGGGGAGGTGGGAGTGGGGGGGGTGGGGGGGAGGGAAATGATTAAAAAACACATTAAAAAAAAAAAAGAAAGAGAAAGCTGGAAGCCTGACCTGGAAGAGAGAGAGAGAGGAGAGAAAAATAATAGAAAAACTCAGTGTAGAAATATTTGCAGAGGAGCAAAGGGGCTGGAAGTGCTCGGGGTGAGAGGGGACTCTGTGGCGTGGGGTTTTACTCTCTTACAGTCAAAAGAAAGGGAGGTGGCTGTGGACAAAAGCTGCCCTCAGCCTGTTCTGAAGCTCTAAGGTCAAGGTCAAGATGCAGCAGGGAGGAAAAAGCTTCATATGCTGCTCTTGTCAGCCCGAGTGCAAAGGGGGGAAGATGGAAATGAGGCCAAATGGAGGGAACACACAAAGCCATTTGGCTCCTGGACTAGGAGCCAGAAGGTTCGCAACGTGTCACGCTGAAACCATGATAGAGTGGCTCTGCACATTGTGTCCTCAGACAAGCCAGCAGCAGGCAATAGGCACTGGAAAATGAAGGGAAATGGAAGGGAGAATGAAGGGAAAAGGAAAGGAATATCACAGAATCATCCAAAGTGCTTCTGGCCCTTCCTCCTAAGCACAGCTGCGGGCTGCTAAGGGCAGGGACAAAGTGGTACCTCCTGGCCACCACAGGGCATGTGACATGAGGACCTAAGCAGCAGCTCACAGGGTCACAGATTGCACTGTGTTGGAAGGGACCCTCAAAGGTCATCTTGTGCAGCCCCCCTGCAGGACACAGGGACACCTCCCACTAGATCAGGCTGCCCAGGGCCACATCAAGTCTCATCTGGAATGTCTCCAGGGATGGAGCCTCAATCACACCCCTGGGCAACCTGTTCCAGAGTCTCACCACCCTCACTGCACAGAACTTCCTTCTGATGTCCAACCTAACTCTGCCCTGCTCCAGTTTCAAACCATTGCCCCTTGTCCTGTCCCCACAGGCCCTTCTGGACAGTCTCTCTCCAGGTCCATGTCTCTCTTGTGTCCCACAGCTGAGCACAGTACTGCAGATGAGGTCTCCCCAGAGCAGAGTGGAGGTGCAGAATCACCTCTCTCCATCTCCTGGCACGTCCCTTTGCTATTGTTTACCAAGAAAGGAAGAAATGAAACCCTGAAAATGATGCAAAATACTCTTTAGTCAAGGTTTTTAGGAGAGAGAAAGCAGAACAATGTGTCTGGACTAGCATTAAATGTCTCTCTATTTGCATGCATTTGGTATAATTGATTTGTCCTTAGGTAGGATCCAGAAGCCTCCTCCAGGCTTAAGGACCACTTTGTTCTAGACACATTGGAAGCCCTTGATACGAGACAGTATTGTCCCACACAACATCCTCAGGGCTTGGCCAGTGCTCTGTGTGATGTGCACATGAAAAAACAACCCAAAGAGAAGCAGAAGTTAGTTCTGTTTAAATGTGATCCTCTTAATCTCAGGGGAGTTACATTGCCCAGATTGGTTCTGGGGCCAGCTGGGTTGTTCTGCTGGTGTTATCTCTGTGCCACACGGGGCCATGCAGGAAGCTTGGGGGGTTTGAACAAGGGGGAGAACACAACTGGAGAGAATTTCCCTGGGACTCAAGACTTTCTCTTGACAACACTCTGCCCAAAGCACTCTCTCCCAGGGCTTTTTTCAAGGCTTTCCACTCCAGGCTAACATCTCTCCTTCTCCATTTCCATTCCAGGGCTGCACATCTCTCCATCTTCTCTTTCCCAAGGGGCTAGGACTAGATGACCTTTGGAGGTCCCTTTCCCCCCCCAGATCATTCTATGATTCCATGATTCTATAACCACAAACCCATCCTTTCCCATATCCATCAACCCACCTTCAAACCCAACTCCCTGTTACTCCCTGCTCCCCAAAAGCAATCCCTTGCATCTGTCAGTGAGCTGCTGGGCAAGTGCCCTCCTCTTGGTTCAGATGCCTGGGTTCATGGAATGAGTTTAATTGCATTTAACTTGAGTGAGGGCTGGGTATTTGATCCATCAGCTTCAAAGCTGAGTGGTGTAAACTGATGTGATGGGACTTAAATTGGAGTGTTTGTGGGAAGTTCAAGTGGCACCTACCCTGCTAATCCAGCTAGAGTTTCTATCATGACATTTTCCCTGCCCTAATAACAAATGTCCTCTTGCATCCATCACTACCCTGGTCACTTCCAGCTCCTCTGAGCAAAGCAGTGGTGCTGCTCTTACTGCCTCTCAGCCTCTCATTAGATTTTCTTTCAGCCTGGGAGCACAGAAGGTTTCCTCTTGCAACAAGCTGCTGACAATTTCTTTGTATTTTGTCTCCTGGGTTTTCTTTAGCTAGGCAAAGGGATGCTCAGCATCACACCAGGGAAGTTTCTCCTGTTCAGATGGATCCTCCTGGGCTCCAGTTTGTGCCCCTTGCCCCTTCTCCTATCACTGGGTTCAAGTGGAGAGAGTCTGGCCCCATCCCCTTGCCCCACACAGGCCCTTTAGCTCTTGCTGAGCATTGCTCAGACCCCCTCTGGGGCTGCTGCTCTTCTCCAGCCCCAGGGCTCTCAGCCTTTCCTCCTCACAGAGATGCTCCAAGCCCCTCAGTGTCTTTGTAGCCCTCACCTAGACTCTCCCCAGTAGTTCCCTGTCTCTCTCTTGAGCTGGGGATCCCAAAACTGGACCAAATACTCCAGATGTGGCCTGAATTGAGAGAGAGGCCAACCTTCCTTGACCTAATGGTCACACTCTCCTTAATGCACCTCTGGAGAGCATTGGCCTTGACCATGAGGGCACACTGCTGGCTGGTGGTGAGCTTCTTGCCCACAGATAATTCAAGTGCAGGTTAACATCTGAGTCTAACTGGGCACAATGGGAAGGGAAGCTAAGACACATGAGTTAAGCTGGCTTTAGGATCATCAAGTCCAACCCTTCACCCAGCACTGCCAGGTCCCCACTAAGCCACAGAATCATAGAATCAATGTCAGGGTTGGAAGGGACCACAAGGATCATCTAGCTCCAAGCCATGTCCCTCTGCAGCACATCTACACAGCTTATTTCCCCCTCTTGTTCTCTTG
Organism: Melanerpes formicivorus; assembly: GCF_026170545.1. Classification (NCBI taxonomy): domain Eukaryota; kingdom Metazoa; phylum Chordata; class Aves; order Piciformes; family Picidae; genus Melanerpes; species Melanerpes formicivorus. Next base: position 1,796,550 of record NW_027142417.1, read on the forward strand.
TTAGAGTAATCTTGTGAAAATACATTGGAACTGGGTCTGGGTTGATTTAATATACAACCAGGACTAAGGCTGGAACGGGAGCAGCCTACCAGCAACTGACAAAGCTCTCCTCAGGTAGCAAAGATCAGCTGAAGGAATCTGAGGCAAAAATCAGAGCGCACTGCAGTGGAAGTGGGAGCCCAGTCGGTGCCAGGCTGCCAGCTGCTGCTGAAGGATGCCTTTGGTCTGTGGTGTTTGAGATGCTGAGCTGAGATGTCAGGGTGTGTGCTGGAGCACTGCTGCTTGCTGCTGAACCCTCATTAGTACAGACAGGTTGTCTGCTCAGAATTGTCTTGCTCTCTTGTCTTATTTCATGCTTAAGCAAATGGAGGGATGTCTCTATCCCGGTTGTCCCAGCCCATTAGCATGAAGAAGTCAAGGCCTCTACCAACCTGTGGTGTGTCTGTGGATGCCCTCTTGGCAAACTTTGCCAGGGCTGGCTGAAGTCAGTGAAGATGTGGGAGCAGAGATGAGCTCAGTGGTTGGGTTGTGCTTTGCTTATCCAAGACAGCAGCACCACTGAGGTTTCAACCCTCCTCTTCAGACACACACCCACAGATGGAGAGGTGGACTTGCATCTGATCTGTTTGATTTGCTTTTGCTCCCTGATGAATCTCACCCTTCTTGATGCTTCTCTCTGAATTGGCTCCTAAGGGAAAGAATTTTCACTCTGAGGCTGCTGGAGCCCTGGAGCAGGCTGCCCAGAGAGGTTGTGGAGTCTCCTTCTCTGGAGAGCTTCCAACCCCATCTGGATATTGTGATCCTGGGTGATTTACTCTAGGTGACCCTGGACTGGGTGATCTCCAGAGGGCCTTCCCAACCCCACCTGATGTGATCTGGGAGCAGTTTCCATCCTTTCTGTAGTGCTGGGAGTGGCCACAGTGGGTTCAAAGCTGTGATGCACCTCAACCCACTGCCTGCAAGCTGTTTTGGTTGCTGGAGTTGGAGCCATTTGCTGGTTATCCAGTGAACAGCCCAGGAAATGTTGTCGGTGTTATTATGTACTTCAAGAACCTCCTCTGGCTAAATTGGCCTAAGAAGAGAGTACAGCTCAGCCACTTCCCTTCTGATTATCCTATCCTCATTCACATGCAGGTAGGAAGAACAGCCCCCTGGCCTTTCAGCCTGCTTTGGAAAGCATTTTTAAGAAGCCAGAAGCACCTTTAAGAAGTCAAAAGTGCTCCAAGTGAGCATCTTCTTGTCTTCTCCTCAGTGTGGATTGCCCTCTTTCTAAGTTCATCCTTAAAACTAGGGTAGCTAAATTTAGGCAGCTGACACACAAAGCAATGTTTAATGTCACAGTTAAAGCTGGCAGAGACACAGGCACCTGGATTTCAGGCACTGCAGCTGAAAATCCTTCCTTCTATCTATAGGCACAATAGCTCCAATAGCTCCTGAGGACATTAAGGGAGCTCCACCTGGGCCTGTCAAGAGGACCATGCTGCCCTTCCTTATTGTGCTCCAGTCTTAGCTTCTCAGGTGAATTGAGAGAGCTGTAGGGTTCAACTTGCTGCTTTGTAATGAGCCTAGTGAGCAAAGTAAGAGGAGCTGAAGCCACAAGGAGCATTCCTGGCAGAGTTCAAACCTCTTGCAGGGCCTTTAATAAAGCCTTTCCTCCAAGCTGGTTGGAAGACTGCAGAGAGCCCAGGCAAGGTGGGGTTTACAGTTCAGTACTTAGGTGTGTTACACCCAACTGAGGTCCTGGGAGCAGAAAAGAGAAGCCAAAGTGATGCAGCTGCTCTCCTGGGACGAGTTTCAAACCCTGACTCATGAGTCTAGCCTACTCCTGCCTCAGTGCATAGCAACTGCTGCATGAATTGGGGTGCAGGAGGCAGCCACTTACTGATTTTGAGGCAATTGTCATAGGACATTTGGGGCTGTGTCACAGCCAAGGTCCTTTCAGCTGGGCCAGCCTCTGAGCTGATGTGTGCTGTTGGGTGAGTGCTCTGTACAGAGACACATTTGCAAATCAGCCCCTTGGAAAGTGCCAGGGGGATGGCCGAGGGAGCTGGTAGCAAGAGCTCACAAACCAGCTTGCAATAGGACATCAGGTACGTGGCTGCTGCTTCCTAATTGCCCCAGTCTGGTCATGACCTCCATGTGAAGCACCTTGTACAGATCTGCCTGCATCCTTCTGTGCTTCTGCCACGTCCTTAGAGCCTTTGCTGGTGTGTAGTCTTGTGGGCATGTGCAACTGATCCAGTGAGAAACTGGAGGCAACCAGAATGAGCAGGATGAGACCTCTTTGTCCGCTAGAAATTGGACTCGGGACCGGTTTCAAGCACAGAGGCAGCCCAGCAGACACCCTGCTGACCTCTTCTACGTTGAGGGCAGGTCTCAAAGCTCAGACTACTTGACCTCCCTCTCTGTCTGGTGCCAAGGTCAGGCACAGGAGGCTGGTGACCTATTTACATGACACAGAAAGAGTGAAGTGTGCAGCAAGTTCCTTCAGCATTCCACCCCAGGACCAGGAGAGGATGGCAGGCAATTATGCCTCTTTCCCAAGGCATTTTCCCTTGTGGAAGCTCCTGTGGATTTCTCCTTGCCTCTGCTCTGCTCTGTGCATGTGGAGCTCCTCAGAGGGGTGGTGAGGAGAAGGTGCCTCCGCGGGGGCAGGCAGAAAGCGCTCAGAGTTGTCAGAGCATGAAAGAAAGTGCTCCAACCCCACAGCTTCTGGGTGGAGAACAGCTGTGGAATTCTCTTGGCAGACTTCGGCAGCCTCTCTCTCTGCTTTCAGCAGCAGGCTCCTAGCGTTCCAGCCTGGCTTTTCCCCCCAACCAGCCCTCATTTATCTTCTTATCTCAGTGTTTGCAAAAAGACCAATTTCTGGCTGATGAGAGTGATTCAAAGATCAGACTGAAGACTCATTTATCATTAATGCATTCAGATTAGGAGGGGGAAAAGAATACTCCAGGCAAGAAATGGAGATTGTTTGAAGATAAACTTTAGATGCTTTGTGTAAGAAGTTCTGTGGTTATGCAGATGGACTCTTTGCAGCAGCAAATGAGGTTTGCATGATCTGCTTCCCAGTGTTGGGGCTATCAAAGGGGACAAGCTGACTTTCCCCACACTCCAGGACTGCAGCTGAACAGCTGTGGGACTGAGGGAAGGATTCCTCTGTGCAAAATGGGTAATCCAACTGCTGGCTTTCTCCACCTTCTTCTGGTGGCCAGGGCTGGAGTCAGGGCACAGCAGGTTGCAGTGCTGCTCTCAGTGATGCTCAGTTCAGGTTTGAGGCTCACTGGTGGATCTGGATCCTCGTTGGCTCAGAGCCCAAGCCAAGCCCTCCTGGAATAGTTCCAGGGCTGGGGCATTTCCTACCTCTCTGGGAAACCTGGGCCAGGGTCTCACCACCCTCAGTATAGAAACTTTCTTCCTCAGATCTGTTCTGCACCTCCCCTCCTCTCCCTAATTGTTGCAGGGATTTGGGACACTGGTAAGCTTCTCAGTGCCTTTTGTTGTCTTCCTGTAGCTTTTGCTCTTGCAGTTGTAGTTCTTGTCTGGTTCCACAGATCAGAAGTCGATGTCTTGGGGCTGTTCTGAGGTGGGAGAACACCAACCACCTGTTGACCCATTCCAAACCTGTTGCATGATGTGCTAAGGAGGTGATTTGGACTTGTGGCCCATAAAGTCACTTCCAGTTCTTTGCTCTCCAGCCACAAACATTTCCATTCCTCCATCTGCAAGAACAGAAAGCCAAAAGCCAAGCAGGATACCCAAACCCCAAGGGCATGACTTAGCTGTGCCCCGGCTGGCTCTTCACTGGCACTGGGGAATGGCTAGAGGAGTATCAAGAGCAGGTGACAGGATCAGAGATTGCTAAGGGCTGGAAGGGACTCTGAGACCTTCCTGGGATGGATCTGCCTTGGCAGCAGGGTTGGGCTCAGTTAGGAAATACTTCTTTGCTGCCAGGGTTCTGTCTGCCCAGGTTCTCAAACTCTGGAATGGGCTGGGCAGTGGTGGAGTCACCATCCTTGGAAGTGTTTAAGCAGCCTGGGGACCTGCTGCTTGGGGACATGGTTCAGTGGTGACCTTGCAGTGCTGTGTCAAAGGGTGGACTGGATGATCTTGAAGGTCTCTTCCAGCCAAAGACATTCTGTGTTCTCCAGGGGTCCCTTCCAACCCCTGGCATTCTGTGATTCAATGATTGTGTGAGGGGACCTTTGGAGATCATAGCATCATAGTATCAGTCAGGGTTGGAAGGGACCACAAGGATCAGCCAGTTCCACCCCCCCTGCCATGGGCAGGGACACCCCACACTAGATCAGCCTGGCCAGAGCCTCAGCCAGCCTGGCCTTAAACACCTCCAAGGACAGGGCCTCAACCACCTCCCTGGACAACCCATTCCAGGGCTTCACCACTCTCATGGGGATGAACCTCCTCCTCCCCTCCAGCCTGAATCTCTCCATCTCCAGCTTCATTCCATTCCCCCTAGTCCTATCACTGCCTGAGATCCTGAGCAGTCCCTCCCCAGCCCATGATCCCCAGATCATTGAGTCCAACCCTTCTGCTGAAGCAGATTCCTCTGCAGCAAGTTGCTTGTGGCACTTAAGGCTCTCAGACCTCCCAGCCATGCCCTGCCTGGGGTGTGAAACAAGTGGCATGTGGAGAACCAAGATCCACCTACCTTAGCTGCCCTGTCCTTTGGTATTGCCACCTGCCAGGAGCTGCATTTCTGTGTGAGCTGCTCTTGCAGCTGAGGGATTTCTTTTTTGTTCTCAGTGGCACCTCTGCATGCCATTGTAATGCAAGGCAGGCCAGTGGAGAAGCTCCAGTGCTATCAGAGAGAGTAAAGCAAGAGTAAACATACATCTTGGGAAGAAGAAAAAAGGTCATTATAGATTTTAATTATTTTGTTTAATATATATATAGAGAGAGAGGAAGGAATTCAGATTATTTCTCATTGCCTTCAAACTGCTGTGACCCCTTTACTGCTCTCACTGAATTTTAGCCCATTATAGCTTTCCTCTGATTGTCCTTTGTGGCTGTGCTGCCTTCATCCAGGCTATTAATTCTGTGCTTTGTCAGGCAAGATAGAAGTGGAGCTCTCCTGTCCTCCTGGCAGTCTTCAACTCACTCATATCTAAGATGCATAATTATGTTGGTTTAGGAACTTGGTGTTCTGCCGTCCCCCACACTCTGAGCTACCTCTGCCAAAGCCTCTGTGGCTGCAAAACAAACAAACCAAAACAACAAAAGGAGAGAAGAAATCTTTACAAAGTCCTAGAACACAGACAGCAAGGGAGAGATGCAGGGTCTCAGAGCAAAGCAAGCTGCAGAGACCCAGGAAGGGATTCAGCTGCGTTGCCCCAAGCCTGGCTCCTAACGTGGAAGCATTTCGTCAGCCCTTTCATTGCAGTGTCTTGGTAGCAATGAAACTGTGGCATTTCCAGGAGGGAAATCCAAGTGCACAATCTCATGGTGAGCCTACAAGCCTCTCATCTTGTTGGGGGCAGAAAAGCTCTTAACATTTTCTCCCTGTTTGTCTGCTTCTTTCTGTAACACTTTCTTCCCCTTTGTTGTTTTCTTTCTTTCCCTCCTTTTAGTTTTCTTTCCCCTCCTTCTCCTTCTCCTTCTCCTTCTCCTTCTCCTTCTCCTTCTCCTTCTCCTTCTCCTTCTCCTTCTCCTTCTCCTTCTCCTTCTCCTTCTCCTTCTCCTTCTCCTTCTCCTTCTCCTTCTCCTTCTCCTTCTCCTTCTCCTTCTCCTTCTCCTTCTCCTTCTCCTTCTCCCTCTCCCTCTCCCTCTCCCTCTCCCTCTCCCTCTCCCTCTCCCTCTCCCTCTCCCTCTCCCTCTCCCTCTCCCTCTCCCTCTCCCTCTCCCTCTCCCTCTCCCTCCCCTTCCCCCTCCCCTTCCCCCTCCCCTCTCCCTCTCCCTCTCCCTCTCCCTCTCCCTCTCCCTCTCCCTCTCCCTCTCCCTCTCCCTCTCCCTCTCCCTCTCCCTCTCCCTCTCCCTCTCCCTCTCCCTCTCCCTCTCCCTCTCCCTCTCCCTCTCCCTCTCCCTCTCCCTCTCCCTCTCCTCTTTCTTTCCATTTTCTTCCTCTCTCCCCAAGGACTGTCCAGGCCTGGCCCAGGCTGCTCAGGGCAGTAGTGGAGTCCCCATCCCTTTAGGGGTTTCAAAGCCACGGAGATGTGGTGCTGAGGGTCATGGTTTAGTGGTGTCCTGGTGGTGCTGGCTTGAGGGTTGGACTTGATGACCTTCCAGGTCTCTTCCAACCAGAACTATTCTATGATTCTCTAAATGCCAAACCCCTTCAAATCAACAAGCAGTGACCACCTACCACAGTCCAAAAGGAAATGCTGGCAGTGTGGGTTGGTCAGTGGGCAAGAGCTCCGTGGGTTATGGTTTCCCTGGAGCTTGTCTAGACAGAGCCCTGGGTGTTCTGTTTGGCAGTAACTTGTGCATGTGTGCTGAGGGTCAGCAAGCAGTCACAGCTCTTTCAACATTGCAGGCCCAGCTCCTTTCATCTGACACAAATCATCTGCTGAAGGCAGCAGGGACAGGATGTCCTGAGCTGGGGGCACAGTCCCCAGCCAGGCTGCCCTGGCTGGCGGGGGAGTCGGAGGGCAGGCAGAGTCCTCTTGACTTTGATGTGCTTCGGGTGCTGCTGGTTGTGTTTACATCTATTGAACCACATCATCTCTTGTGGCAGAGCTAATCAAGTTATTGGTGATCAGCCATCAGACTGCGTGGGGTCAAGCAAGGACACGCTGTGGCCTGACCCATTTAAAGGGGTGCCAATGCTGTGGGGTGAGATGGATTCATTAGAGCAGAGGGGAACAGGAGCAGGCAGCTGCTCAGAAAGGAAAAGTGTTCCTGAATGCTTAGCATCAGGACAGGAAGCTGAAAAGAGATTCATGGATTCATAGAATGGGTTGGGTTGGAAGGGACCTTTGAGATCATCCAGTTCCAACCCCCTGCCACGGGCAGGGACACCTCCCACCAGCACAGGCTGCTCAAGGTCTCATCTGACCTGGCCTTGAACACCTCCAGGGAGGAGGCAGCCACAGCCTCCCTGGGCATCCTATGCCAGTGTCTCCCCACCCTCACTCTAAAGAATTTTTTCCCCATCTCCAGTCTCAATCTGCCTTCCAGGCATGTAGTGATGGGATGAGGGGAAATGGCTTTGAGATGGAAGAGGCCTTGAGCAGCCTGGGCTGGTAGGAGGTGTCCCTGCCCATGGCAGGGGTTTGAAATTGGATGATCTTGAAGGTCCCTTCCAACCCAACCCATTCTGTGGTTCTATGAGATGCTCATTCCCACACATTTTGTGCTCTTTTCTTTCTGTATCAGCATCTCATTATTTATTCCTGTCCTGGGGGGATGACAATAGTAATTCATAAAAGGAATTAAGAGAATGAATGCTGTGGTGTGCTCAACTGCCAAGTTAAAGAGCTGTGGTGTGCAACAGCCAGGGAGGGATCGTGCAAGAACATACTGCAGCTCCCTCAGAAGCAAAACAGAGCAGGGGCTTGTGCTCAGGAACTGGTGCTGAGAGTTTCCTTTGCAGTGGTGGTTTTGTTACCAGCATCAGAGCAGCACAAAGCTCAGCTTCCAGCGAGGGAACTGTCCAGACCACGAGGATTTCACCCCCAGCACTTCAACAGCTATAAATAACCTTCCACAGCCACACATCCCTGTGCCAGATTTGCCTGCTCATCCTTGGACTGAGCACTGCCAGTGTTGGGAGCTGAGTTTGGGAATGCCTTTCGAGCAGCACCTGGGGGGCTGAGCCGTACAAATGTGTCTCACTCCTTACCCTGGGGGGAGGAAAGGGGATTTGGTTTGTATTTGATTCCTCCTGGAGCACTCCCAGTTAAAATTAGCCACGTTTTGACAGTCTGACAGAGTTGCAGGGGGAATGCTGTGGGCTTCTTCGTGGGAACATGGAGTCCTCCACCTCGTGGGGCTATTTCCAGCCTCTTTTCTGGGTGGCTCATTGTAGGGATTCTGCATTCAGGCTGCCCCAGGATCTAAGCGCAGCTCTGCCGCTGGCTGCAGCCCCTGCTCGTTGGTGGGGGCTTGGCTCTGTAGCAGCTGAAGCAAGAAGGAAGGACAGCTGTGTTCTGAGCCTGCCTCTTTCCTTGTTCTTAGCCTTCTCTTCTTCACACAAGCAGCAGCAAACCTTGTCCTTGTCAGATGATAAATGAGGCGCGATCGGTGACTTGCATGTTTGTCAACATAAGCAAGATCAAATGATTGCTCAGCAGGAAGCAGCCACAGGAAATCCAATGATTTTTTGGACTAATTAGCAAAATAATAATAATGTCTGCCTAATGATTACCTTGTACTGGGTTGTGGCCTTTTATCAGGCAGCTGCAGACTGCTGCTTTGAAGGGAGCCAGTGGTTTGCTTTGAAACCGGTGCCACGGCCGTGGAGGATTTGTGACAAATCTTCTGAGACTTTATTGCTCCTTTGTGCAGTTGCTATAATTGGGGAAGAAAAATGAGCCTGCTTCTGGGTGTTTAAAGAGGAAAATACCTTCTCCAGATCTGATTTGGAAAGATTTTTATAAAGCAGCTGGGGTGCATGTGTGTGTGTGTGTGTGCAGGAGGGGGCATCATCCTTTCCAAAAGGATGACTCAATGGTGTGGTCGCTTGAAACCTGCCAGAATGATTTCTCTGTGTTCTTTCCACACAGGAGCAGCAAGAGGAGAAAGGACAGAGGCTTACCTGCAGCGTGGTGTTACCACATAACTGGAGCTCAGCACTGGGAGCAAAGCCAGGAGGAAGGACAACAACTTGGAGCCGGTGGTGTGCATTCTGCATCCCTCTCGCTGAGGTTTTCAGAGTGAAGCTCAGCAAGTTGCATGGATTTGCCTGCAGGAGAAATCACCAGCACAAGCCTGGGCAGCAAAGATCTCAATGGACCAATCCCAGCCTGCAGGCAAGTGCTAAATTCAGCAGCTGAGCTGCACACACCAAAGGCAAGGTCTGCCCCGGGGAGTGTGGGGCCACCTCAGCTGATTCAGTGGCAAAGCCATGGTGACACTGGGGCAGAGCTGTGCAGATGCCTGGCCCTGACTGCTATTCCTGACCCTGACCACTCTCCTGACCCTGACCATTCTCCTGACCCTGACCACTCTCCTGACCCTGACTGCTATTCCTGACCCTGACCACTCTCCTGACCCTGACTGCTATTCCTGACCCTGACCACTCTCCTGACCCTGACTGCTATTCCTGACCCTGACCACTCTCCTGACCCTGACCATTCTCCTGACCCTGACCACTCTCCTGACCCTGACCACTCTCCTGGCCCTGACCACTCTCCTGGCCCTGACCTCTATTCCTGACCCTGACCACTCTCCTGACCCTGACCACTCTCCTGGCCCTGACCTCTATTCCTGACCCTGACCACTCTCCTGACCCTGACCACTCTCCTGGCCCGGACCACTCTCCTGACCCTGACCACTCTCCTGGCCCTGACCATTCTCCTGGCCCTGACCACTCTTCCTGACCCTGACCACTCTTCCTGACCCTGACCACTCTCCTGGCCCTGACCACTCTCCTGACCCTGACCATTCTCCTGGCCCTGACCACTCTCCTGGCCCTGTTCACAACCAGTGAGGTACATCACAATCAGCAAACCACAGAATCACACAATGGTGTTTGCTTTGGAAGGGACCTTTCAAAGCCATCCAGTCCACCCCCCCTGCAGTCATCAGGGACATCTACAACTAGAGCAGGTTGCTCAGAGCCCCAAACAACCTGACCTGGAGTGGTTCCAGTCATGGGGCCTCTCTCACCATCCTGGGCAATCTTGGCCAGGGTTTTGACACTCTCAATGTAAAAGATGTCTCCCTTCTACCCAGTCTGAATCTCCCTCTTTGAGTTCAAACCATCCCCCCCTTTGTCTTGTCACAGCAGGCCCTGCTCAAAAGTCTGTCCCCAGCTTTCTGACTGCCCTTTGAGGATCACCAGCAGGTCTGCCCAGAGACCTTCTCTTCTCCATGTTCCACCACCAGTGGAGGCAAAGGGTCCTTCCTTGCATCGTGGAGCACCATGGCCTTCTCGGATGGCTGTGAGGTAATGGATGACTGGAAAAAAACTACTTGAAAGCTCAAAATCAGGCTGCAGTCACAGAGAGGAGCTCATGAGCAGAGGACAGGCAGGATGGCACCTCCAAGGTGCTGCCTTTTTCACCACACCAGCTGACATTTCCCACCTATGGAGAGCAGGGAGGGCTGCAGGGCTGTGCAGAGGCAGCCCTGAGTGTCACTTCTGCTGCAGGGTCACTTCTGGGTTAGAGCCTGGGGGAAATCTGTGCCAGGAATGGACAGAACAAACTGGGCTGAGAGGCTGGAGTCTGCTGGGCCTTGGGCTCTCTGGGTTTGGGGAGGGGATTTTTTATTTTGCTTGTATTTCTTTAATCTTCTTCCCCAAGTCAGAGAGGTGTGATTGAAGCCCTGCAAACCAGCTCGGGCTGGGCATGAAGTTTTTATTAGGTTGGATAAAGCCTGCTGAGGTCACAGCCTGGTGTCAGAGGAGACCTGGGTGAAACAGGAGTGGAAGTTTCACATGGGTTTCCATCAGTTCCAGCACACACAAACAGCAGCATCCAGTTGTCACAGTTGTGCCTCCACAGGCCTTTAGCATGCTGCTGGAATTGCCTTCAAAATGACTAGGCCATGTTGCCTGAATTACAGCTCTGCATGGCTGTTACTGATCTTTTCTTCTGTCCAAGATCATTTCAGTCCTGCCTGGTCTCTTCAAGCTGCTCTGGCTTCTCTCTGATCCAGATGTGCAGCCAGGTAGTTCAGGTGTGAGCTGTAAAATCAGAGGCTGTGCAGCACCAGCCTTGTGTTGGGTGGTGGAGAATCACAGAGTGGTTTGGGTTGGCGGGTGGCAGGGTGAAGGTGCCAGGCTCTTTCCAGTAGAGCCCAGTGCTAGGACAAGAATCAGTTGATACAGACTGGAAGCCAGCAGGTTCCACCTCAGTGTGGGGAGAAGATTTTTGGGTGTGAGGGTGCTGGAGCAGGCTGCTCAGAGAGGTGGTGGAGTCTCCTCCCCTGGAGAGATTCCAAACCCACCTGGCTGTGTTCCTGTGTGCCCTGCCCTGGGTGATCCTGCTTTTGGCAGGGGAGTTGGGCTTGGTGATCTCTGGAGGCCCCTTCCAACCCCTAAAGTTGTGATTCTGTGCTGCTGTCTGCTTCCTGGAAAGCCAATCTTGTAATGGGAGCTCTGGGGTCGCTTTCCAATGGGGACCTCGTTAAAGGAATGAAGGGTTTTATGAGCATTCAGAAGTGAAGGCTCTGTGATGTTTTATGAGGGTGAATGGTTTATAAGGCTCCTTCTGCTGCACTGCTTCATTAGTGTTGGTGCACTTTGATTAGCAGAAGTGAAGCTTTACAGTCCTCCAGCCTGGAAGACCAAACATTGACCCAAATTTTGCTCTGCCTCCCCAAGGTAGATGAGTGGAGCTACTTGGGGTGGAAATCACAACAGACTTGACTTTTCTGGCTCATGAGGCAAAAAGGTCCTGCACAATTCTCCCCAGTACCAGGGGATAGGAGAGGAAGTGGCCTGACACTGTGCCAGGGGAGGGTTAGGTTGGAGATGAGGAACAATTTCTTTGCTGCAAGAGTGGTCAGGCACTGATGGAGTCCCCATGCCTGGAGGGGTTCAAGAACCCTGTGGCCATGGCACTGGGGGACATGGTTTGGTGGCCACGGTGGTGTAGGGCCAATGATTGGACTGGATGATCTTAGAGCTCTCTTCCAACCCAAACAATTCTCTGACTCTCTGAGTTTCTGAGTCCAGAATGCCCTTGAGATCTGCTGGCAGTTTGAACGTGACTTTCACACTGCCTTTGGAACCCTTCCTGCAGCCGGGCTCCAGCCAGAGCCACAGTTGCCACAGCCTTCCCCACCCCTCCCAGACAAGGCCTTGGCTTGCTGATGCCATCAGTCTCCCAGCACAGGCTATGTTCTGTGATTTATAACCTCAGAGCTGCTCGGCTGAGGCTTGTGCCAGTGTTTAAAAATAAAGCCATATGCTCCCCATCATTATTGAGATGGATGCAGGCAGGCAAGGGGGAAGGCACTGCAAATCCAAGGAGAGGCACACCATCCCTCCACAAATCAAGCAGAGGCTGTGGCAGGCTCCCAGCAGCTCTGAATTCCTGCTCCTTTCTCTCTTTGAATTCCTTTCCTTTCATGCTGGTGACAGAGGTGCCAGGGCCACGTGGTCGGTCCAGAGTCCCAAATGCGTGCAGTGGACCCATTCCAACTAGCAGGAGGATTCATGGGATGCTTCAGAACATCATTAATTAACCCTCAGAGTGCCTCAGGGAAGGAGGTGGCTGCGGTGCCATGCAGCACAGGGGACAGAGACAGGAGGTTGCTGGCTCTCCACTGCTCCGGAGGCAACAGCTCGTAGTCTGCTCAGGTGTTTGAACTCTTCTGCTGGTGTCAAGGTGCTCAGCTTGCCACTCCCTTGCCACTCCCTTGCCTGCTCCCTTGCCTGCTCCCTTGCCACTCCCTTGCCTGCTCCCTTGCCACTCCCTTGCCTGCTCCCTTGCCGCTCCCTTGCCTGCTCCCTTGCCACTCCCTTGCCTGCTCCCTTGCCGCTCCCTTGCCACTCCCTTGCCTGCTCCCTTGCCACTCCCTTGCCACTCCCTTGCCACTCCCTTGCCGCTCCCTTGCCTGCTCCCTTGCCACTCCCTTGCCTGCTCCCTTGCCACTCCCTTGCCTGCTCCCTTGCCTGCTCCCTTGCCACTCCCTTGCCTGCTCCCTTGCCACTCCCTTGCCTGCTCCCTTGCCTGCTCCCTTGCCACTCCCTTGCCACTCCCTTGCCGCTCCCTTGCCACTCCCTTGCCTGCTCCCTTGCCGCTCCCTTGCCTGCTCCCTTGCCACTCCCTTGCCACTCCCTTGCCTGCTCCCTTGCCACTCCCTTGCCACTCCCTTGCCTGCTCCCTTGCCACTCCCTTGCCTGCTCCCTTGCCGCTCCCTTGCCACTCCCTTGCCACTCCCTTGCCACTCCCTTGCCACTCCCTTGCCTGCTCCCTTGCCTGCTCCCTTGCCTGCTCCCTTGCCGCTCCCTTGCCACTCCCTTGCCACTCCCTTGCCTGCTCCCTTGCCACTCCCTTGCCTGCTCCCTTGCCTGCTCCCTTGCCACTCCCTTGCCACTCCCTTGCCTGCTCCCTTGCCTGCTCCCTTGCCTGCTCCCTTGCCACTCCCTTGCCACTCCCTTGCCTGCTCCCTTGCCTGCTCCCTTGCCTGCTCCCTTGCCACTCCCTTGCCTGCTCCCTTGCCACTCCCTTGCCACTCCCTTGCCACTCCCTTGCCTGCTCCCTTGCCTGCTCCCTTGCCTGCTCCCTTGCCACTCCCTTGCCTGCTCCCTTGCCGCTCCCTTGCCACTCCCTTGCCTGCTCCCTTGCCGCTCCCTTGCCTGCTCCCTTGCCACTCCCTTGCCACTCCCTTGCCTGCTCCCTTGCCACTCCCTTGCCTGCTCCCTTGCCGCTCCCTTGCCACTCCCTTGCCTGCTCCCTTGCCTGCTCCCTTGCCACTCCCTTGCCACTCCCTTGCCTGCTCCCTTGCCACTCCCTTGCCACTCCCTTGCCACTCCCTTGCCTGCTCCCTTGCCACTCCCTTGCCTGCTCCCTTGCCGCTCCCTTGCCACTCCCTTGCCTGCTCCCTTGCCTGCTCCCTTGCCACTCCCTTGCCACTCCCTTGCCTGCTCCCTTGCCACTCCCTTGCCACTCCCTTGCCTGCTCCCTTGCCACTCCCTTGCCACTCCCTTGCCTGCTCCCTTGCCGCTCCCTTGCCTGCTCCCTTGCCACTCCCTTGCCTGCTCCCTTGCCGTTCCCTTGCCACTCCCTTGCCACTCCCTTGCCTGCTCCCTTGCCACTCCCTTGCCTGCTCCCTTGCCTGCTCCCTTGCCACTCCCTTGCCACTCCCTTGCCTGCTCCCTTGCCTGCTCCCTTGCCACTCCCTTGCCTGCTCCCTTGCCTGCTCCCTTGCCGCTCCCTTGCCTGCTCCCTTGCCACTCCCTTGCCACTCCCTTGCCACTCCCTTGCCACTCCCTTGCCTGCTCCCTTGCCACTCCCTTGCCACTCCCTTGCCTGCTCCCTTGCCACTCTCTTGCCACTCCCTTGCCTGCTCCCTTGCCACTCCAAGCCTCTGCTTGTCCACCTCTTCACTTACTTCTGAAAACAGACTCTGAACAGCACCAGCAGAAGGGACAGAGTCCTTCTGGGCCACCAGCCAGGGAAGCAGAGGCTTGGCCCTGGTGCTCCCTCAGCTCTCTCCTGAAGATGCCAGCCATGGGCTGCAATCCCTTGCTGGGCACTTGAGGGTCTCCTGTCCTGGCTGCTCCTCCCCACAGCTGCCACCTCTGCCTTGCTGCCCCCCAAGGTGTGCCACAAGCTGTGGCAGTGCCCTTGGTGTGCCCAGGAGCAAGTCTGAGGCAGAGGCTTTGTGCAGCCCAGCCCTTGGCAGGAGCTGTCCCCATCAGCTTCTGCCTGCTAGCAGCAGCCCCTGGCTGAGCCAAGCTGCCCTGAACTTCAGAGAGTGCCTCAGTGAGCAGAGGCTGAGCTGGGGAGGGACAGCACTGAGCAGGACCAGGGCTGGCTCCCAGCAGGACAGCAAGCCAAATCAATATCTGTAAGATAGGTAAAGAAGCCAATAGCATAACAGAAACTCTGTCTTCTTAGCCTCATTAGCTAACATGAGCTTGAAGGAGTTCAAGGAGTAACAGATAAGGATCCCAGCTGCACAGCACAGGTTTTAACTGGCTTGTGATTTCAAGATGCAGGCAGTGTGGATTGCTGTGCACTCTGTGATACCTGCACATGGAATTGTGGCTGGAGCTCTCAGCAGTGGCACAGAGCAAGGTGCCCAAGCCTTGTAAAGCATTTAGTGCTGGCTGCTGGCATCCCAGGGGCTTCTTGTGATGGGACAGGGGGAATGGCTTTGAGCTGGAGGAGGGCAGATTTAGCCTGGATGTTAGGAAGAAATTCTAGACAGGGAGGGTGGGAAGGCACTGGAACAGGTTGCCCAGGGAGGCTGTGGATGTCCACTCCCTGGAGGTGCTCCAGGCCAGGCTGGATGAGGCCTTGAGCAAGCTGGGCTGGTGGGAGGTGCCCCTGCCCATGGCAGGGGGGCTGGAACTGGATGATCTTGAAGGTCCCTTCCAACCCAACCCATCCCAGGATTCTATGAGCTACAAACCCACTCTCTTGCCTCATTCCATGCTCTCCCTTTCTTCTCAATCCCAGCAAGCACCTCAGTAGCCACCCTGCTGCTTGCACATTTGCTACTACTCAGTAGCAAGTGCACTTGGAATCCCTTTAGTCCTGCAGACCTGGCTGGAGGTAAAAGCAGGCAGGGAAACAAAAGTGGGGGGGGGGGGGAACAAAACAAACCAGAAGAGAGGAGAATTTGGATCAACATTTGCTCCCAGGAGGCCAGGGGTGTGCTGTCAATACAGCATGGTGCTATCAAAGCAATATTTCTTTTGAACTGGAGGATGCAAATGAGCTTTACCTTCCTTCCACATCATTTGCTGGGTGCAGTCCTCACGATCTGCTGTTTTTCAAAGGGAAGCTGGATGTGCTCTGCCCTTGTTTTCTGAGGGGAAACTGGGTCTTCTTAATGATTCCAAACTTCCTGAGCTGTCAACTTTATGTACTTTCTGTTGGGTGTTTTTTCCCAAGGTCTGAAACACAGTTTCAAGTCTCCTAATAAGTGAGGCTGGAAAAACAATCTGGAAACTTCTGATCATCTGAGCCCAGTGAGGGCTGCCAATACCTGGTGCCACATTCTGCCTTCCAGTTGTGTAAGGAGAGGCTTGCCTGGGCTCTGAGCAGCCTGATCTACTTGGGCATGTCCCTGCTTACTGCAGGGGGGTTGGACTAGGTAACCTCTACAGAACCCTCAAAGGAAAATGGCTACAAGCTGGAACCCAGGAGGTTCCAGCTCAGCGTGAGGAGAAAACTCTTCATGGTGAGCCCTGGAGCAGGCTGCCCAGAGAGGTTGTGGAGTCTCCTTCTCTGGAGACTTTCAGGACCTGTCTGGATGTGTTGCTGTGTAACCTGCCCCAGGTGGTCTTCCTTTGGCAGTGGGGGTTGACTTGATGGTCTCTGGAGGTCACTTCCAACCCCTCACATTCCCTGACAGGAGTGGTTCTCCATGCAGGCAGTGGAAGATGCTTTGACTAAGTAAGTGTTCACAAGGCTTAAATGTTCTCAGTGGGCAGCTTCAGTAATCTTCAGGTGCTGCACTGGCAGCAGCCTGCAGAAACTCCTGCAAGGTTCAGATCTGTTCCTTCTGATGTCAGTCAGATCATTTGAATAACTGCTGTCTGAGTATGCTCAACCTCGTGCTAAGAATGCTCTCCACAAGTACCTGAAAGGAGGCTGGAGTGAGGTGGGTGCTGGTCTGTTCTCCCTGAGACCAGGTGACAGAATGAGAGGAAATGGCTTGAAACTGTGCCAGGGGAGGGTTAGGTTGGAGGTTAGAAAGAAATCCTTTGCTGCAAGAGTGGTCAGGGAGTGGCAGAGGCTGCCCAGGGAGGTGGTGGAGTCCCCAGCCCTGGAGGTGTGCAAGGAACCTGTGGCCATGGCTCTTGGGGACAGGGTTTGGTGGCCATGGTGGGGTTAGGCTGGCAGTTGGACTGGATGATCCTGGAGGTCTTTTTCATCTGAGAGAGCTCTGTGAATGTATAAATACCCTTCAGATCAAGCTTAGCCTCAGCTCTGTGCCTCAGGCAGGTGGAGAAGGCAGGTAAGCAGGCAGGAGGAACTGAGAACTTTGGATTTTTGCTAGAAGTGATAAATGGCTAAAACTTAACAGGAATTACATCAAAAAAGATCAGCCCTCCCCCCCCAGACAATCTCTTCTACCACTGTCAACAGAGAAAACAAGTTAAAAGCTTGAGTTAAATGGTTTGTATATAACACATTGTCCTTTTGAACAACTGAGCCTGAATCCATTTGAATCCACAATATTACCTGTCAGAGGGAAGTGCAGTTTTCAATATCAAAGCAGCCTGAACAAAAGCCATTACTCCTTTCTTCCCCTCCTTTTTCACTTCCATTTTTTCAAGCAAACAGTGATTTCACTTGTGCTCTTAGCAGCAGAAGTCCTACTGTTAACTTCACATTGCCTCAACGTGCCTCTGCTGTGGGTCCTTCTTTGCAGCAGCCTACTGCAGTTGGTGTGGCTGGGCAGCAGCCCTTAGCAGATCAGTCAGAGCAGAGAGGAGAGAGCCCTGGGCAGGGCATACACAGGAAGGACATGGACCTGAGGGAGGAGAGCCATGGAGATGCTCAGGGGGTTGGAACACCTCTGCTACGAGGACAGGCTGAGGGAGCTGGGAGTGTTCAGCCTGGAGAAGAGAAGGCTCCAGGGAGACCTTAGAGCAGCCTGCCAGGGGGCTGCAGGAGAGCAGGAGAGGGACTGTTTGCAAAGGGCTGCAGGGACAGGCCTAGGGTGAATGGTTTGAAATGAGAGCAGAGCAGATTGAGATTGGATGTGAGGAACAAGTTCTGCACTATGAAGGTGCTGGAACACTGCAACAGGTTGCCCAGGGAGAGAGGTGAGGCTCCATCCCTGGAGATATTCAAGGTCAGGCTGGACAAGGCTCTGAGCAAGCAGCTCTAGGGGAGGAAGTCCCTGCTGGCTGCAGGGGGCTTGGACTGGATGAGCTTTGGAGGTCCCTTCCAACCCAAACCATTCCATGCTTCTATGATCTCCAGCTTTGCCTTCCTTTAGGTGTCAGATCAGGCCATGGCACTTTGTGGGTTTGGGGTTGGGATAGTTTGTTTTCACTTGGCTTATTTCATATGTATGAATTCAACAGGGAAGAGTCTGGGAAGAAAAACAACCTTAACAAAAACCCCACAGAAAGGCAGAATTCCTCTCAGTTCCACTAAATCCAGAAGAAGCTTTGCTGCTAAACCAGAGGTGGCTGCTGCTATGCATGGCTGTGGCTGTTTGCCTTTTTCTCCCTGTGTCTGCAGCCATTAGCAGCTTGGTCTCCACGAAGCAGTAGCACAGGGGAGTGTGTCAGAGCAGCAGGCCACAATTCAACTGCAGCAGCCTCCTCCCCCTTTGCATGACAATCCGTGCTAAGCAGGGAGGGCTTGCAACCATCCAGCCTCTCCTGAGAGGCAACTGACCTCCATGCAAGGGGCTGCACCTGGGCAATGCCTGCTGCCAGCCTGCCTTTGCTGGAGGTGGGGCATGCAGTATTGATTCCTGGGCTCAACAGCAGCACAGAGAGCCACTAGTGCATGGTCAGAAATGCAGCAATCAAGGGCTGGCAGCTGGAGGGAAGCAGCCATGCCATTGTACTAACAAGGTCAATTAGAGGACAGTGCAGCAGAATATAAATAGCTTCAGCAGCCCTCTTCAGCCATGAGGAGACCACACTGGGAGGATGGCACTACATAAAATAGGGTTTAATGCAAAACACATGCAAAAACAAGAAGAGCAGTCAGTGTAATTCAATTCAAAGCCTCGAGGCCCTTTACAAGCAGCATCAGTTAGAAAAGATTTCTATTTTTATTTGGGTTGGAAGGGACCTTAGAGATCATCCAGCTCAGCCCCCCTGCCATGGGCAGGGACACCTCCCCAGCCCACCTTGCTCAAGGCCTCACCCAGCCTGGCCTTGAACACCTCCAGGCAGGAGGCAGCCACAGCCTCCCTGGGCAGCCTGTGCCAGGCTCTCCCCACCCTCACTGTCAAGAATTTGTTCCTAACCTCCAGTCTCAATCTCTCCTTGATCTTAAATCCATTGCATCTCATCCTGTGGCACCAAGGCCTTGTGAAAAGG
Source organism: Melanerpes formicivorus (assembly GCF_026170545.1). Taxonomy (NCBI): domain Eukaryota; kingdom Metazoa; phylum Chordata; class Aves; order Piciformes; family Picidae; genus Melanerpes; species Melanerpes formicivorus. The sequence goes on from NW_027142417.1 coordinate 1,815,364, forward strand.
GCTCCAGATGGCTGGAACTGAGAAGGTAACAAGCCCAGTCCCAAGCCTATGTGTGTAGGAATGCAGAGGGTATCACAGCTCCAAAGAAAAACACCACCATGTGAAAATGCTTCTGAGCACACTTCATGTATTGCAGACTGCATTTTATCATGAGCCAGCAAGCTGTACAGGATGGAGGAATGGAAGAGCCTTAGCTGCTTGCCTCAAAGGTCTGGAGCCCAAAAATCTCCTCAGAGGAATAGTGAGAAATGTTGTGCCTATATCCCAGTATCTCTTAACATCAGTCCTCTGCTCCCTCTTCATTACATCATCCATCTTCCCAAGTGGTGCAAGCAGCAGCAACCAGTGGAGTCTCAGTTTATCTGCCTCTCTGAAGTGCCTCATCACAGAGGCACCAAAGATGTGCTCCACTGTCATGCATCTTTGTCATGCCTGCATTCATCAGGGGGAAGGAGGAAATGAATAAGATAGGGGCAACACTGGTAGATTAGTCAGCCCCATGCTGAGAGCAGATGGTGGCAACAGAGCTTCAGATGCTATCTTTGGAAGAACTGGCTTGGGATTCCCCTCAGAGGTGATTGTCATGCAGAAAAGTGCCCTGAGCTAAGGGCACTTCAGGAGGTGGCCACTGCTGGGTTTTTTCTCATCCTGGCTGTGGTGGCAAAGGTTGAGGAACAAGAGCCTGCTGTTTGAGTGGGGTGATCAGACAGTCCCAAGAGCTGAATTCATACATCTTAATGGGTAGTGACGCTTGCAGGACAGGGGTAGTGCTAGCCTCATGCCAGGGGCTGTTAGCCAGTGCAGAAGAGGACCCCAGAATCCACTTCCCACTGGAAAGGAACATGGGATTTCACTGATGGATTTTGTGCTTGCAAGGAGAGGGAAGAACCTGACACTTTACACACAAAGGTCCTCTCTGCTTTAGTAACCTCTTCACCCTCATGAGGCAGGAGAAGAGAGGCTTCCTGGATGATCCTTGTGGTCCCTTCCAACCCTGACTGATACTATGATACTATGATACTATGATACTATGATACTATGAAATGAGTTGTGCAGGATCCATTTGTTATGTGATGGGAAGCATGGGCACAGAACATTTAACTATCTCTTGCAAACAAGCCCACAGAGGCTGCTTTCTTCATTGCTTTGCATCTCCATTCTGCTCATGCATCCTGGTTAGGCTCCAATGGTACACTTGTAAGATCTCTCTTGATGACTTTCCTGCAGGCTCTTCCTAAAACCCCAAAAGCCTTCCCTTCCCTTCCCTTCCCTTCCCTTCCCTTCCCTTCCCTTCCCTTCCCTTCCCTTCCCTTCCCTTCCCTTCCCTTCCCTTCCCTTCCCTTCCCTTCCCTTCCCTTCCCTTCCCTTCCCTTCCCTTCCCTTCCCTTCCCTTCCCTTCCCTTCCCTTCCCTTCCCTTCCCTTCCCTTCCCTTCCCTTCCCTTCCCTCTCCCCTTCCCTCTCCCCTTCCCTCTCCCCTTCCCTCTCCCCTTCCCTCTCCCCATCCCTCTCCCCTTCCCTCTCCCCATCCCCTTCTCTCTGGTTAAAGAAGTCCTTGTTTCCTGGGGTGGTCCTGGAGACGTTGCCCATCCCTTGCCTCTTGCTTTGCCTGCATCCAGCTGGCTGCACTCTGCCGTTCATGCAGCCCGTCCGTGGCACGTGTGGGTGAGGAAGGGCACAGGAAAGGACTGAACATCCAATTACTGCCTCTGGCTGTTTATCACTGCTGAGCCTGAGCAGAGGATGGATGGGATTTAAAACAATATCAGAGAATCCAAGGCACCCCCGACCCCATTAGCAGAGATAATAAAGATGATTCACAAATGGAGCTGTGCACATCATCCTTCAGAGAGATGTTTAGGCAGCTGGCTTGGGGATATTCAGCCTCAGGACACAGGGGGGAAAAAGATTATTTCCCTGCACCTAAAGAGCCAGGGTTATAAACTGGGGCTGGATCTTAAGGTTCAGACTGAAATAATTCTATTTTTCCCTGGCATTCACAATCAAAAGTGATATTTTTATCAGGAACTCAAGGAGACAAGTGGAGCTACCAATGTCACCAAGAATCAAGAGCTGAAGATCTTCTCCAGTCAACAGAAACTGGCAAAATTCTCTATAGAAATGCTGTAAAGCAAACAGAGAGCCAGCAGGGCCCAGGGAGGATGTGGTAGGGAATGCAGGGTTGGGATAGAGAATGAGAACACAATAAGTGGAGGGGGAGGTAGCATTTTATCTCAAACCAGTCCTTCATCTAACATTCAGTGACTCAGTGCATGACTGACCACGAGCCAGCAGTCTGCTCAGGTGGCCAAGAAGGTCAATGGCATTCTGGCCTCTGCCAGTGCCCAGAAATGGACACAGTACTCCAGATGTGGCCTCACCAGGGCAGAGTAGAGGAGGAGGAGAACCATCCTCAACCTGCTGACCACACTTCATAATGCACCCTAGGATGCTGTTGGCCTTCTTGGCCACCTGAGCACATTGCTGGCTCATGGTGAACCTGTCCACCATGGTCCTTCTCCACAGAGCTGCTCCCCAGCAGGCCAGCCCTTCCCCTGTCCTGGTGCAGGGGGTTATTCCTCCCCAGGTTCAGGACTCCACACTTGCCAATGTAGAACTTCATCAGGCTCCTCTCTGCCCAGCTCTCCAGCCTGCCCAGGTTAAAAGCTTCCCACAGGTTCCTCTGTCAAATTCTTTCTAGCAGCCCTGCCCATGAGAAATGGAGGCTGGTAGCTGTGCTGTGGATTCAATACATTCCATTTCCATTTCCATTTTCAGATCATTATTGAAAAACAAATAAAAATCATTAACTATTGAGCTCCTGAAAGCCTGGGTGTGCTGTCCTGGAAACTGATGTCCACTAGCTCAAAACCAGCCTGGAGTCAGTAACGGTAGGCCAAGGCTTCATCACAGCTCTGAGCAGCCTCTGGTCACGTTGTGAGCTGCTGTGGTTTGTAGGCAGCCTAACCTGTCAGGTTGTGACCAGGGCAAAGGGCAGAATCACAGGATGGCTTCATTTGGAAAAGCCCTTTGAGATCATGGAGTCCAACCACCACCCCAGCACCACCGTGGCCATTAAACCGTGTCCCCAGGTGCCATATCCACACCTTCCTCGAGCACCTCCTCTGTTGCAGTTTCAGACCTGTGGTTTCCCAGAGCATCCATCACCCAGAGATGTTGACAGATGGATTTGTAAGGCTGCAAGAGATGAGAAAATTGAGTAAGACATCAAATGTTTAGAGGAGGTAGAACGTGAACCCTTTGCCTCTCTCCTGATCCACAAGAGAACACTCAGTGAGGTCAAATCAAAGACAATTAAAGCAGTGTCTGAAGCCATGAGTGATGCTGTGAAACCCTTTGTCACTACAAGGGACAGAGATCAAGAATTCAGCAACATTAAGAATGGAATCAAACTTTCTAACGGGAGCAGAGCAGTGTCAGCCTAATTAGCTACAAGCACGTGATGTAATGAGGGTTCAACTTTACACTTTGGGATAAAAGCCAGCTTGAGTCTCTGATTAATTAGGAACAGCCACAGGGTGTGAGGCAGATAGCTTCCATCAGCCTGCTGCAGGACTTTCAAGTCTGCCTCTGGAGAGCTAGGTGGTTCCAAAGAGTCTATGGTAGCAGGTGGACCTCATCCTGACCCAGGAGGTCCAGTCCCTTGTTTCTGTCTACCTGAATAAACTTCTGGGATTAAGAAACAAATGTTCATGAGAGGCCACATTTGGTCTCTAAGTGTGAAGGCAGTGAATGAATTCCTCTGAAGCTGCAGCAAAGGGAAGAATCTGGTTGTTATGAATCACAGAACCCCAGCATGGTGGGGTTGGAAGGGAGCTCTGGAGATCATCCAGCCCAGCCCTCTGGATAGAGCAGGGGAGCCACAGCAGCTTGCTGCTGCCTTGCTGCACAAGGCAGGGGTTGGAAGGGCAGAGAAGGAGACTCCACAACCTCTCTGGGCAGCCTGCTGCAGGGCTCCAGCACCCTCACAGGAAAGAAATTGTTTCTGTGCCCAAGCAGCAACCCCTTTCGTTCATTACATTCAAACAAGCCCCAAACATGCAATTGCCGACTTCTTACTCTTATTCTTTCTTATTCGTACTTAGTTTCATCGTTCTTGTTCTCCTTCTTCTATTTAGTATCATTTCTTCTTCTCTTCTTCTTTCTTCTTCTTTTCTTCTTTCTTCTTCTCTTCTTTTCTTCTCTTCTTTTCTTCTTCCCTTCTTTTCTTTCTGCTTCTCTTCTTCTTTCTTCTTCTTTTCTTCTTCTTTCTTCTCTTCTTTTCTTCTTCTTCTCCTCTTCTTTTCTTCCTTCTTCTTCTTCTTCTCCTCTTCTTTTCTTTCTTCTTCTTCTCTTCTTCTTTCTTCTTCTTTTCTTCTTCTTCTCCTCTTCTTTTCTTCCTTCTTCTTCTCCTTTCTTCTTCTTTTCTTCTTCTTCTTCTCTCTTCTTCATATTAGTATTAGTATTATTTTGACTCTGGGTCTTCTAAGAAGGTCATTGAGACAGTGGCACTTAGAGAAGTCATACAGTCATGGAATCACTGAATCATAGAATTGTAGAAGGATAGAATCATTGTATCACAGAATGGCAGAGGCTGGAAGGGACCGCTGGAGACCATCCAGTCCAACCCTGCCAGTCACCTGGCCATGGGTTGTCCTCTTTGATGTGCCCTAGCAAAGTGCTGCCCTGTGTGAGATGAAGTGGTAACCCCAGCACTCACAGTAAGAAGGAAAAAAAGTGAGAGCATGAGAAATCTTTCCTGACTAGCTGTGACTGTGCATGCTAAAATTACCCCAGGAGGCCACACAGAGGTCACAGAGCCCCTCATTTGTTTCAGCCCATGAAAGCAGCCCTTTATCCAGGGGTTTGCCTGCAGTCAAAGCTAATTATTGCCATCACATTACATAAGATTGGCTGTGTGCTGTGTGGATGAGCAGAAGTGTTGTAAACAACCACCGAGCTCCTGGATGGCCGTGGTGTGAGTGAGGAAATGAGCAGCTCCCTTTCAAATCTCATTTCCAGCAGCTGCTGTAAATCAAGATCAGGAGACATAAAGCTGCTGAATCTTTGAACTCAGCTATTAGATTTTTATTGTCTTTGCTAATTTCCAGAGTAAACCTGACTCACAGTTCTTATTACAGATGCATAATTACATGATGGAAGGTTAATGACTTCACAAGAGTATTTCAGGGACTCGGGACTCATCCAAGGTCTTGCCAGTGATAGGATTGAGATCCTCTCTCCATGGGCTCCCCAGGTATCGCTTCCAAGGGACACCACAACCCTCTGGTCACTGATTTCATAGACTCATAGAATGGTTTGGGTTGGAAAGGACCTTAAAATCATGGGCAGGGACACCTCCCACCAGCTGAGGTTGCTCAAAGCCTCATCCATTGTGGCCTTGAATACCTCCAGGGAGGAAGCAGCCACAACCTCCCTGAGCAACCTGTTCCAGTGTCTCATCACCCTCACTGTCAAGAATTTTATCCTCATCTCCAGTCTAAATCTGCCCTCCTCAACCTTCAATCCATTCCTTCTCATCCTATCACTCCAAGCCCTTATTAAAAGTCCCTCCCCAGTTCTCCTGCAGCCCCCTTCAGGTACTGCAGGTATCAAGCTGTGCCAGGGGAGGTTTAGGCTGGATGTTAGGAAGAAATTCTTCATAGAGAGAGTGATTGGCCATTGGGATGTGCTGCCCAGGGAGGTGGTGGAGTCACCATCACTGGAGGTGTTTAGGAGGAGACTTGATGGGGTGCTTGGTGCCATGGGTTAGTTGATTGGGTGGTGTTGGATGATGGGTTGGACTCGATGATCTCGGCATCACTTCCAACCTGGTCTATTCCATTCCATTCCATTCCATTCCATTCCACTGGAAGGCTGCTCTAAGGTCTGCCTGGAGCCTTCTCCAGGCTGAACAGCTCCAACCCTCCCAGCCTGTCCATGTAGAAGGGGTGCTCCAAGCCCTCTGATCATCTTTGTGAGCAGAGCCCTTTGTTTTCACCCTGGATGTTGTCATTGTGCTGACTGCAGGATGGTGCTTTAGAGAGGCTCTGCCAGTTCCCAGGTGAAAGCTTTCCTCAAGGACCTGAGCGCCTTGGCTCTACCCAGCAATCACCTTAATAGTTGCTTACCCTTAAGAGCTTAAACAGCAGTTTGTTATTGATTTCAGGAGTGTTCCTCACATGCTCCAGGTTAAGCTCCAGCTTAAGTGCTTTTACAGATAAGAAAAGAACATTTGCTCTGTCTTGCATGGCTGAGCAGCACATTTTAGGCCAGGCAAGTAGCAGCCAATCTTTTATTAGTTCTATTTTGGCTTCTCCCCAGGCTTGAACTGTGGCTTTTTAGGGAGTCACTGTGGTTTCTTGGACAGTTTCAAGGAATGCAGGTTTGGGGTTGGGTTTTTTTTGGGTGGAGATCATAGGGTGGCTTAGGTTGGAAGGGAACTCAGAGCTCATCTTCTCCAACTCCCCCTGGGCAAGGCTGGCTCTCAGCTAAACTTGGTTGCCCAAGGCCTCACCCAGCCTGGCCTTAAACACCTCCAGGGAGGCTTCCTGCACAATCTGGCCCCTTTTCTTTTACCATATCCTTTCAGCAATGGCTTTATGTGGCTCTGAAACACTCTCCTTCCATGCCTCCAGCAGCTATTTGGGGGGTTTAAAATTCATTTCAGGCCAGCCAGTTTCACTGCCCGTCCCTCATCCTTGATAGATCATCTTCTGTGGCTTCCCAAGGAGGCCTGATCATTGTTTTGCAGGTTGAAATTAATATGCTGCCGAATGTGACACTGGTGTCAGCCTTTCACTGTTTGTTTCTGCCCCATGTGACAACAGAACAATGCAAACATCTTCAGAGTTTCCACATCAATCAAAATCACTTTTTTTTTGGGTCTTCCTTTCTTTTCCCAGGCTTGATTTAGGAGCAGAGGTTGCAATTAGGAGAATTAATGATTGTTCTATCAAGCTGTCAGGCTCATCCAGGCTACTGGCAGCCTTAGGTAACCTCTGAATGGGGAAGGGTAATTCAGGACAGCTCTTCCTCAGAGCTGCAGTACAGGGACTTTAGTAGTTGCCCTAACTTCTGCTTTCAAGGAGTCTGAAAGGAAACGTTAAGACCACGACAAAGGACAGTGGATGCAAACTGGAACTCAGGAGGTTCTACCTCAACATGAGGAAAAACTTCTGCTGTGAGGGTGCCAGAGCCCTGGAGCAGGCTGCCCAGAGGGGCTGTGGAGTTGTCTTCTCTGGAGACTTTCAGGACTTCCCTGTGTGACCTGCCCTAGGTGACCCTGCTTTGGCAGAGGGCTTGGACTGGATGATCTCCAGAGGTCCCTTCTAAATCTACTGTTCTCTGGGGGGCTCCAGCACCCTCACAGGGGAGAAGGTTTTCCTCACGTTGAGGTGGAACTTCCTGGGTTCCAGTTTGTATCCATTGCCCCTTACCCTATCCCAGGACACCACTTAAAAGAGCCTGGCCCCTGCTTCTTGACACCCACCCTTCAGATAGCTGCTGTGTCCAGGCATGTGATCCTAGTACCTTTACATCTGAAGGAGGAGTAGAGAAATCCCTGCAGGAGCATAAAATCCTTGCGTGAAGGAGTAGAGAAATCCCTGCAGGAGTATAAAATCCTTGCATGAAGGAGTAGAGAAATGCCTGCAGGAGCATAAAAGTGTTGCCCCCTGCCCACATCAAGGTGAGCTTGCCAGAGAGTGGCACACCTGTGCTAATGCCAGCTGGAAAAGCCTTCATGCATTTCAATGCACACCCTGGATTAAAACCAGGAATGTTTAGGATTTGAGCCTTCAAAACATTTTCCTTGTCTCCTGTAGGAGCAAAACCCAAACTCCACCAACGTCTACCACGCAGGTATGGAGGGGAAGAGAGCGGGGAAATAACAACTTCTTCACTGTTATTTGCCTGTGAGTGGCTTTGTGCATCACAGTGCCCGTGTAACTGGGGCTGTACTTGTGTTCTTCATGGGTTCTGTGCTGTTTGTGCTTGAACCCAGCTCTGCTGTGGCTCAGCTCAGCTCAGCAGTGCCGGCTGCCTCTTGCCATGCAGCTGGAAACCTGGGGGCCCTTCGGAAGAGGCTGGGGTGGGGTATGGTTTTTCCTGGTTTTCCAGCGCTGCCTGGCAAATCAGCTGCTGCTCAGAACAGCTCCCTGGTTGGTTGATTTCAAGCAGGAGGGCAACTTCGAATCGACGAGCAGGCAGCTGATGAGAAAAGGGCTGTTGTATCTTTAAGGCTTTCTGACTGCTTGTGTTTAACTGCGCTCCTCGGCAGGCAGCAATTAGGCAGGAGCTTTGCTGAGGAACTTAAAGCAGAGGCTGGGCTGCTCTTGAATTAAAGCAAAAATAACCAAGCCCCACCACAAAGCCCTCCAAAACAAAACAGATAAATAAATACATCTTGATTTGGCCCAGGGAGATTTCTCCTCTTGGCTTTGTTGTCGGGCTTGGGGCTTTTTTGTCCCTTTTAGCCAGGATGGGAGCAAACAGAACACAGAGCCCCAGAGGCTCCTAAAGTTATCTTCCCATGCAGATAGTGCCTAGGGAGCTGTGGTGCTCACAGAAGGAGGCAATGAGAGCCATTAGAGGAGCACATGACACCATTGCTGAAGGTCAGAGTGGTGCTGGAATGGAAGAGAAGCTGCTGATAGAAAATGCTGTGTGGCTGCTGCATCTTCTGGGCCAGCTCACAGCTGCGGTGGGGATGAGGCTCAAATGCATCCTGGATGTGATTAATAAAGCAAAGTAAGTACAGAATAATGAGAGTGGCTGGACTGGGGCTCTCTGGACTGGGGAAGGAAAGGCAGCAAAGAAAATCTGCAGTTAGTGCTGCTGCCTGAGGAACAGCTTGGTTTGAAAAGCAGAGAAGCCTCAAAGGGGTTGGGCTGGAAGGGAGCTTAAAGCTCACCCAGTTCCAAACCCCCTGCCACGGGCAGGGACACCTCCCACCAGCCCAGGCTGCTCAAGGCCTCATCCAGCCTGGCCTTGAACACCTCCAGGGAGGAGGCAGCCACAATGTCCCTAGGCAACTGCTTCCAATGTCTCACCACCCTCACTGGAAAGAATTTCTTCCTCATCTCCAGTCTCAATCTGCCCTCCTCAAGCTTCAATCCATTCCCTCTGGTGCTATCACTACAAGCTCACTCCCCAGCTCTCCTGCAGCCCCCTTCAGGTTCTGGAAGGTTGCTCTAAGGTCTGCCTGGAGCCTTCTCTTCTCCAGGCTGAACAGCCCCAGCTCTCCCAGCCTGTCCCCAGAGGGGAGGTCCTGCAGCCCTCTGATTGTGTTCATGGCCTCCTCTGGACCTGCCCCAGCAGCTGCACATCCTTGTGCTGGGGGCACCAGAACTGGAGGCAGTGCTGCAGGCAGCAGAGTAGAGAGGGAGAATCACTGCTGGTTGCAGTGCTGTTGATGGAATACTCCTGGAGTTTGGTGAGGTGGACACTGCAGAGCCTGGCTGCAGGAGTGTGTGGCTATGACTGATGCTGGCAGTTCCTATCAAATGCCTGGTAACATCCCATGGTTGTACAGCAGCCAGGGGGTGCAGGTCTCTGGGCATGGTGCAGTTGGGTTGATGGTTGGGCTTGATGATCTTAGAGGTCTTTTCCAACCTTTATAGTTCTAGGATTCATTTAAGCCTCTTTGTGAGGTCCAGCAGCACTCCTTTGATGTCTGTGGCTCTGATTCTGGAAAGAACTTCTCTTCTAAAGTTCTGACCCCAGCTCTGATAACTTTGAGGTGGAGGCATTGAAGTCAGCCTCCTTCAGCACACTCTGTGGCTGGAGAAATCTGTGTTATTTTTATCTCCCTCACTCACATGTTAACAAGGAAGTGAATTAGTGTGAGAGCTGGCAAGCAGAGTGTGCCCAGCAGCATGCCTCGCACGGGGCCATTGTCCTGAGCTCTGGAGCCTTTAAAGAGGTTTGATCTGGGTAAATTATGAAAGCTTATCTGTGTTCTCTGCCTGAATGTTTGTTAGAGCCAGGACTGCTTTCCAATTAACAGCAGCAGCAAGATGGATGCAGTGCCACTGCCTAAAACTCGCCCATCTCCATTTCCTCCTCTCAAGGCTGATCTCCTTCTCCTGTCTGCTTCGTAGATGCTCTTTGGAGCAAGGAGATACAGAGCATCAGGGATTAAATTGGCACAAGGATGTGTTGGTTTGTTGGGTTGGGTTTTTTCCTTCCCTAAGTGACAATGAGCCTAATTCACTCTCAGTAAATGCCAGGTGGTTTTTTTTCCCCTAGTATTAAGTTCTTGAGAAGTGTAGCTGTACAGGACAGGGGCTTAACACAGGGAGAGAAATGATTGCATTAAGTCAAATCTGATGAATAATTCATCACCTCACCTTTTGTAATCCTGGAGCTAAGCAGAAAAGCAGGGGTTTATTTTTCAGCACAAGGGGGTGGGCTGGTTGGAGGCTTGGGGGCATCATTTCAGGTAGCACAGAGCACAAAGCAATGACTGCACAGGGAGTGTGCAGCAGAGGGGCCTGCGGGGTGCTTCTGCCCTGGTCTGGGGTGTCCCCCCAGCCATGCCTGGAGGCAAGGAGTGCCCATCTTCCCTGGGCAGCCCCTGGGGCCGGTGGGATGTCTCTTTTCAATGGGATTGTGAAATATTGCCTCAGCTCTTCACCACAGAGTTGAAAAAATCAATGTTTATGTCGTGCTAAAGCCTCCAGAGCTCTCCTTCCCTGCCAGGGCTGCTCTGGGGAGCGGTAACAACCCAGAGGGGGAAGGCTCTCTTCCCTCTCTCCTCCTCCTCTCTCTTCTGCACATGTCTGGACACAGATAGCTGCTCTGCACATAGGTGCATGTTCCTGTGAGCCTCTCTGACATTCAGCTGGGTCAGGGTCCAGCAGCTGTCAGTTGTAGGGAAAAGATCACATTCCATTCCCAAAGCCAATGCAATCCCTTCTGATATTCACCCACCCCCTGCTGACCTGGAATCCTTGGAGTCTTGGGGGTTGTTTTGGTGCCTGAGAGTGTTCAGCCCAGTGGTGCTGTTTGCAGCTGAATGCTGTCAGCTGGCAGAGCTGCTCTCCTTTGCTCTGTGAACCCTCACTGGAGGAAGGTTGTTTTGTGTCCTCAGTGCCACATGTTTCCAAACCAGATCTACTTGGATGACATCTTCACATGGGCTGATTATTCTGCTCCACTCCAGGCTGAAATAATTTCCTGGACCATCTGCTTCTGCCTTTCCCAGCACCTTCCCCTGGACAGCCTGGGGGCATTTGATCACCACCAGGGTAGAATCCCACAGAGGTGGCCCCCAGTTTGTCCTCTGGGAAAGGACTTCTGCCAGTGGGTTGGAAAGCTGTTTGACAAAGCATTTCCCCTCTCTGACAACAGTTTGGAACAGCCAACATTTGCACACAACCTCTGCTATCAGGACAGGCTGAGGGAGCTGGAGCTGTTCAGCCTGCAGAAGGGAAGGCTCCAGGGAGACCTTAGAGCTGACTTCCAGTACCTGAAGGGGGCTGCAAGAGGGCTGCAGAGGGACTGTGTGCAAAGGCCTGCAGGGATAGAATGAGGGACGCTGGTTTGAAATGAGAGCAGAGCAGATTTAGATTGCATGTGAGGAATAAGTTCTGCACCATGAGGGTGCTGGAACAGGCTGCTCAGGGAGGTGGCTGAGGCCCCATCCCTGGAGATAGAGTCATGGAATTGTCAGGGTTGGAAGGGACCTCAAGGCTCAGCCAGTTCCAACCCCCTGCCATGGGCAGGGACACCTCACACCACAGCAGGTTGCTCACAGCCACATCCAGCCTGGCTGCAAACACCTCCAGGCATGAGGCTTCCACCACCTCCCTGGACAAGCAACCTGCCCAAGTGGAGGATGTCCCTGCTGACTGCAGGGGGGTTGGACTGGATGCCCTTGGGAGGTCTCTTCCAACCCAAACCACTCCCTGCAATACACCCAAAGTGCCTGCTAGCCACAACCCAAACCCACCAAGGGCCTTGCAAAGCCTTTCTGTTCAAAAGCACCAACTGCTGATGGATTGTGGTGGTCAGTCACCTCCCAGCTAGATGATGAAACCTGCATACTCTGAGAATACCAAATGGCTGCTAATTTGGGGTACAAATATAGCCAGCTGGGATGAATGTGCAGCCCCCCAGATATAGCAGGGTGAGGTTAATTAATGGGCTTTTTTTTCCTCTGGTGGTATTCATGGCATTCAAAAATGATTTGAATCAGTGAGTGAGGGGAGCAGATCCCATCCTTTGCATGAATCTTTCATTTGAAGCAATGTTTTCACCCAAGACAGCAGGGAAGGGCATTGCAAACATGCTCAGGCAAAAAGGTAATAGATTTCCAGTTTAATTGTAATATTCTGTTCAGCATTTTTAATGGAAAACCTGATGACCCAATTACAGAGGGAAAGTGGAAAATCAGAGCCTGGGATCAGGATTTGAATGTAAAACTGCTGAGATGCATAATACATAGGAGTTTGAGATCCATTCTGCTTCTTGTCAAAGGAGGGATAAAATTATCAAGAATTAACAGAGAGCAGAAACCAGGCCCTGGAAAAGAGCTGAGCATTCTGGAGAGGAATATAAATGATGTTTTAACTGAGAATAGTAGCTGGCCTCACATGGCAGTGCAGAATCAGAATGTGCTCTCATTTGCCTGCACTGACATCCCATTCTTTCTGTGCTGTCACTATTCAGAGTGGCATCAGCAAAACCTTCTCCCCAGGCTAAAGCCTCCCCACCACAGACAGTCAGCCACAGTATTGTCTGGTTGGGGAAGAGAGGGTTTTTTCCCATCACTGAACTCAGTCAGGAGATGTTCCAAGGGTTTCTATTTGTTACCTTGAAAGGTAAAAAGGTCAAGAGGCAGGTTGGGTTGAGCCTGCTGGGGGGGAAGAGTGGCCTTGCAGTGCCTGAAGGGGCTTGGACCAGGTGATCTTTTGAGGCCCCTTCCAGCCCCTGGAGTTCTGTGATTCTGTGAGGGGGCTACAAGCAGGCTGCAGAGGGACTGCTCTCAAAGGCCTGCAGGGACAGGATGAGAGGCAGTGGCTTGAAAGGAGAGCAGGGCAGGTTGAGATTGGATGTGAGGAACAAGGTCTGCACCAGGGGGCTGCTGTTGCCTGGGATGGTTCTGGCCCCATCCCTGGAGGTACTGCAGGTCAGGGTGGACAAGGCTCTGAGCAAGCTGCTCTAGTGAAGGATGTCCCTGCTGATTTCTTGACCACCTCCAGGGATGGGGACTCCACCACCTCCCTGGGCAGCCTGTGCCAATGCCACTCTAGCAGGAAAGAAATTCTTCCTCATCTCTAACCTAAGCCTCCCCTGGCACAGTTTCAGGCCATTTCCTCTTGTCCTATCACCTGATACTAGGTAGAAGAGATCAACCCCCACCTCTCAACAACCCCCTTACATCCCATGTGCAGCCAGGAATTCACTACTACTGAGAGCAAGCAAAGCTGTGAGACCTTGAGTTAAGAAGGTCTTAACTGAGAATGGTTTAGGGAAGTACTTAGACAACACAGACACTTCCAAATTGTCTGGGCCTGATGAAATTCCTTCTGCCCTGAGTGTTTACCAGTTTGGGACCACTCCACATTTTAATTATGAATCTGGAAGATGAATCAGACAGCATTTTGCTTATTAAATTTACAGGAAACCCTGGGGTGGGAGGGAGGGACTGCAAGGATGCCAGAGGATGGGATTAAGCCTTAGAATGAGCTGGAGAAATCATCTGGAAAAAAAAACAACAAACCAACAAAAACACAAAAGGGAAGGCAATTCAATAAGCAGAAATCCATCAGTCTGCTCCTAGACGTGAGGAACACCAAGAATATGAGCTAGGGAACAAGGGGTTAGGGCTTGGGTGCGGAGGAAACTGCTGGGAGATGCAATGGGACACAAAGGATGAGTCACCAGGGGCAGGGTACAGTGAGCAAAGTAAAGCTGGCACCGTCTGGCATGCTTCAGACCAAGGTTGTCCTTTGGGCCATGGAGAAAATCAAGTTTTGAGGTTCCTCTGAAGGAAAGAAAAGATCATTGGTTGCTTCCAGATCCTTTCAGAGAATGGCTTGGGTTGGAAGGGACTTTGAATATCCAACCCCCTGCCATGGGCAGGGACACCTCCCACCAGCCCAGCTTGCTCAAGGTCTCTTCCAACCTGGCCTTGAACACCTCCAGGGAGGAGGCAGCCACAGCCTCCCTGGGCAACCTGTGCCAGTGTCTCATCACCCTCACTGGAAAGAATTTCTTCCTCTTCTCCAGTCTAAATCTGCCCTCCTCAAGCTTCAATCCATTCCTTCTGGTGCTATCACTACAAGCTCACTCCCCAGCTCTCCTGCAGCCCTCTTCGGGTACTGGAAGGCTGCTCCAAGGTCTGCCTGGAGCCTTCTCCAGGCTGAACAGCCCCAACTCTCCCAGCCTGTCCCCATAGGGGAGGTTCTGCAGCCCTCTGATCATCACTGGAGGTGTTCAGGAGGAGGCTTGACAGGGTGCTTGGTTGCATGGTTTAGTTGATTAGGTGGTGTTGGGTGATAGGTTGGACACCATGATCTTGAAGGTCTCTTCCAGCCTGGTCTGGTCTATTCTGTCCTATTCTATTCTGTCCTGTTCTGTTCTATCCTATCCTATCCTATCCTATCCTATCCTATCCTATCCTATCCTATCCTATCCTATCCTATCCTATCCTATCCTATCCTATCCTATCCTATCCTATCCTATCCCATCCTATCTTGATGGCCTTCTCTGGACTTGCTCCATCAGCTCCATGGCCCTCTTCTGCAGATGAGAACCAGGGACTTTCAGCACAAGAGTTTCTGTTCATCTATCTGCAGAAGCCTTTCATGAGTTTTAGAAAGAAGCAAACAAACAAAACCCAAAAGAAGAAAAAGGAGAAAAAAGTCAAAGTAAGTTCCAGATCAACTCCTCCAATTGAAAAGGTTCAGTTGGATTTTAAGAGTCATTTGAATCTATTTGTGTATAAAATACTTGCAGTAGAGTCTCCTCCTGGAAGCCCCAAGTTACAGCCCCCCTCACCCCCCAAACCCACCTCTCTTAATCATCACAGGTTGGTGATTCAGCCCTGCATTGACCTTTCTCTCTTTATTCCTCCCACAGATGACTTTTGTGATTCAGCAAAGGGGGGGAGGGGGGGAAATGAAAATATTTGTTGTTTTATTTTTGCCTTTTATTGCTATCTTCATCCACATGCAGATGGAGATGTATATGCATGCATAGAGAGAGATTTAAATATGCATAACCCTCCTCAGAAACTTGCTGCACTGCTTGGAATTGCCTCAATTCTTCCTTCTTCTCCCCAACTTCCTTCAGTCAGCTGAACAATGTAGGAGTATCAGTGGCAAAATAAAGATAGTTAAGTGGAAAACATAGTCAATAATTAATCAGCTGAATAACAGCCCTGCTTTGTGATAAATATTTAGGAGGATGTATAGGAGCAGCCTGCTGCAGCACTGCACAGCCAAGGATTTGCTCAATATGAAATTCAAAGCACCTTAGGTGATAACTTCAAACAGCACAATGTGTCAGAGCAGCACAGCATCATCTGCTGCTGGGTTTGTGATGCTGCTTGGTGCTGAGCACTCCTCCTGACAAAGGTTCAGTGCCCTCACTTCTTGCTGACTTTGCATTTGGCATGTTGGAAATGGTTGGGGTTTACCTCAGAAGGAGGAGGGGTGCACAGAATCCCTGCACAGCTGGGGTGGGAAGGGACCTCTGGAGATCACCCAGTCCAACCACTGCCAAGGCAGGGCACCCACAGCAGCTTGCCTGCCCAGGAGCACCATGGCCAGGGCGGTTTGGAAGGTCTCCAGAGAAGGAGGCTCCACAACCTCTCTGGGCAGCCTGCTCCAGGGCTCCAGCAGCCTCACACCAAAGAAGTTTCTCCTCCTGTTCAGATGGAACCTGCTGGGTTCCAGTTTGTGCTCATTGCCCCTTGCTCCTGTCCCACTGACAAGAGTCTGGCCCCAGCCTCTTGCCCCTCAGCCTTTATCTCCTGCTGGGCGTTGCTCAGATCCTCTCTGGGGCTGCTCTTCTCCAGGCTCAGCAGACCCAGGGCTGTCCTCCTTACAGAGAGGCTCCAAGCCCTCAGCATCTCTGTAGCCCTTGCTGGAGCACAGAGTCCTTGCTTGTGTGCTCTGCAAGAGTTGTTTGCTTTCTACTTGGAGAATGTGAACCTATTAGACATTTTAGATATGAAAGTTTCACCAGACCATTATTATTGTTGTTGTCATTATTATTAATCAGTTTTATTTCCCTGAGAGGCAGAGAGTTTTGTTTAACCCAGGTGTTTCAGTGGGATAACCCTGGGCAATCACCTCTGAAGCAGGCCAGCTCCCATGCTTGAGGACAAGTAGGAGCTGAAGTGCCACCTTGAACAGGAAGCCAATCACTGCAAGAGGAGCAGCACAGCCTGAATCTGAACTTCCTGAATGGGAGTCCTGCAGGAAAACGCTGACTTTCCCACCGCAAATACAACCTCACATGGCTGGGAAGAAAATCGTGGGGTCGTGTGCCTGGCTCTGGCACAGATTTCCATGACAATGTAGGAGTCACTTAAGCTCCTTTCGGTTTCTCCCTCTGCAGGAGGACCCCAGCTCCGGGGCAGTGTTGTGAGACTTAGTTAATTGCATAGAAAGTGTTTAAAGATCCCTTCAGTGAACAGCGGTGGTGATGCTGTCAGAAACACAGCCCGGTTTTCCCGGCTAACCAGGGGCTTTTGTCTTCCCTTGGAAAGGACAGGAGCCAGAGGAGAAATTCTCTTTGGCTGGCTGGCAAAGTGAGGTTTGAAGCAGCCTGAAGAATTTTCCACCAGCCAAACACTCTTGATCCTGGGGAGGGAAGGGGAGAAGGAGACCTAGGGAGAGATGCTTTCATTCTCCCTGGGCCAGCAGAATTGGGTGCACAGGTAGAAGGGAAGGATGTAGCTAGAGTGCTGACTGTCCAGGTCTGGAAGAATCTGGAGGTGCTGGAAGATGTCCAGGGAAGGGCCACGAGGATGAGCAGAGGGCTGGAGCTGCTCTGCTGTGAGGACAGACTGAGGGAGTTGGGGTTAAACAGGCTGAAGAAGAGAAGGCTCCAAGGAGACCTAATTGTGGCCTTCCAGTATCTGAAAGGGGCTCCAAGAAAGCTGGGGAGGGACTTTTGAGGGTGTCAGGGAGGGATAGGACTGGGGGGGATGGAGCACAACTAGAAATGGGGAGATTCAGATCGGATGTTAGGAAGAAGTTGTTTCCCCAGGAGGGTGGTGAGAGCCTGGCACAGGTTGCCCAGGGAGGTGGTGGAAGCCTCATCCCTGGAGGTGTTTGCAGCCAGGCTGGATGTGGCTGTGAGCAACCTGCTGTGGTGTGAGGTGTCCCTGCCCATGGCAGGGGGGTTGGAACTGGCTGAGCCTTGAGGTCCTGACAATTCTATGGTTCTATGATCCTATGTGCAGATGTGAGCTCCCCTCTCCCCCTGACTTCAGCTGCTGATTCAATGGAGCAGCCCTAATGATATCTCCGAGAGTGGTCGAATGTCCAACCTTCAGCAGGGGCAAAGAGTTGCCATGGTTGCAGAGTGAGGAGGAAGGACTCAAGAGGTGGGATGGGTAGAGAAGAAGTAAAACCACGTGAGGAGCAGTAATAATCATGTGAGGTAAAGTGGCACTCCTGTAGAGTGTTGTGTCAAAACAGCAAAGAGCAGATTTTGCAACAAAAAGTGGTTTAAAACCTGTTCCTGGAGCCCCTTTATTAATTATGCTGCCATCCTGCCTGCTGCTATAATTAATAGTTTTACCATTCCTTCCCTCTAAAACGCTCCCTCTCCTAACTCCTGGCTGAGGACAGATGAATGCTGATGACAAGAAGCAGGGAAATGAAGGAATGACTTTAATGAGGATGCAAAACCCCTGGCTGAGTGGTGGAGGTTTATCTCTACAGCCACCAAAAAACAAAGTGGGGAGGGTCCAGAAGAGTGAATAGTGCAAGCAAAACCACCCTGCTTCTTTGCTCCAACTGTTACAATCTTCATCTGTGTGTGAATACAGGGGGAAAAAAACCCAAGTGGACACAGTTGTGAGGACAAAATTACCAAGTGGACACAAAAAATGGCTCCAAGTGGACACAGCTGTGAGGACACCATGGGGACAGGAGACCTTGCAAACACCCAAACAGATAGCAAAAGGCTCCTGGATGCAGTGAGCAGCACAGCTGATTAGGCAGGGAGACCACACTGTGCAAGAATGGAGGCCTGAAGCAAAGAACAGCCTCAAAGCAAGCTGTGAGAGACAGGGGGGACTTGGAGGAATGAGATAAGTAGACTTGGAGCTAGAAAGAAAGGCAGAAAGAGATCTGTAGAGCTTGCAGGAGAAGGAGGTTGGTATGTGGCAGACAATGGAGGGCTTAGAAAGGAACAGCTAGGCTTGGGCCCTCCAAGAGAGGCAAGAGCTCAGGGCAAAGGAGATTTAAACAGGAAATGTGCAGGTGGTAAAGATGTGGGGGGGAGAGGTGAGGAGCAGTGGGGCAGCTGCAGGTGGATCCTGCAGAAGTTGAGAAGGCATCCTGCAAAGGCAGCATCCCAGCAGCCAAGGCTCCTGCCCTGGGGAGTTTGCAGGGCAGAAGCAGTTCAGCCAGCTACAAAATGCAAGGACTTGAACTGGGGGGTGTGGGGGTGTGCTCCTGGTGATGTTCCTGCAGCTGGTGCAAACAACTTGCATGTTCAGAGGGGAAGAAACCTTTGCTAGAGCAATTTCAGATGAGGAGAGCTGCCAGCCAGTGACAGGACAAGGGGAAACGGGCACAAACTTGAACGTGAGGAGGCACTACTGCAATTTAAGGTGACAGAGCCCTGGAGCAGGCTGCCCAGAGAGGTGGGGGAGTCTCCATCTCTGGAGACATTCCAGACCCACCTGGATGTGTGTTCCTGTATGACCTGCCCTAGCTGAACCTGCCTTGGCAGGTGGGTTGGATTCCATGACCTCCAGAGGTCTCTTTCCCCCCCTGCAATTCTCTGATCCTGTGAAGTGCAGATTTTTTCACCCACATGAAGTAAGATTTGGTGCCACGCTGAAAAACTACACCAGCTGCAAGATGCAATCCTCTAGCACTGGGCTCTGGGTGTGATAAATGCTGAAGGATGTTTTCCCCCCCAATAATGAATCACCCAATAGCTAATCATTAATTAGATCATTAATTGATTGATTAATTCAGTCATTTAAATTAATGTTACTGGCTCAGATTCCCACATGCCAAAGCTCTAAAGGCAGGAAGGAGATGATTGTGTGTCCAGAAAAATATAGTGCCCTGTTGATATGAAGGCAATGTCAGTGAGGACACCATGGGAGGCCCCGCTTCACCTGCAGGGTGGAACCTGATGCTCACAGCCTGCATTAAGGAGAGTGTAGCCAGCAGGGCAAGGAAGGTTCTTCTCCCCATCTACTCTGGTGAGGCCATATCTGGAGTATTGTGTGCCCCAGTTTAAGAGAGACAGGGAACTACTGGAAGGAGCCCAGCAAGAGCTACCAAGGTGCTGAGGGGTCTGGAGCATCTGTGAGGAGCAAAGGGTGAGAGCCCTGGGGCTGTCGAGCCCAGAGGGGACCTGAGCAATGCTCAGCAAGAGCTCAGGGGTGAGGGGCAAGAGGCTGGGGCCAGACTCATGTCAGTGGTGCCCAGGGACAGGACAGGACAAAGGGCACAGGGCACAAACTGGAACCCAGGAGGTTGCATCTGAACAGAAGGACAAATTGTGTTGTGAGGCTGCTGGAGCCCTGGAGCAGGCTGCCCAGAGAGGTTGTGGAGCCTCTTGCTCTAGAGAGCTTCCAACCCCCCCTGGCCATCGTGCTCCTGGGCAAGCTGCCGTGGGTGCTCTGCTTTAGCAGTGGGGCTGGATTGGATGATCTCCAGAGGTCCTTTCCAGCCCCTGCCGTGCTGGGATTCTGTGATCGTCCTGTGCAGGACCTAAAGCAAATGGGAGAGAAACGGTGTAGTGCATGGTGCTGGTGTCCAGGATTGTGCCCCAAACACTGCCAGAACATGGTTCTGTGTGTTCCACTCAGAGCCCCTTTTCCCCTTTCCCTTCTGGAGTCGGCGGGGGGACACACACACCCCCCCACCCCTTGGCGCCACTGAGTCCAGGTAAGCAATCACGCCTGGACGTGCTTCCACCTGTGCGGTAACCACGGGCCGGGCGACCTGCTGCTGCTTGTCCCGTTCGGCAAAGCATCCTTTCATTGGCTAATTACCGTGCTTACCGAGGGTGCTCATTGGGCCAGTGCGCCTCGGGGCAGCTGGGGCTCGTTGGGGAAACAGGTGCCCCCTGCCCGTGCCCCTGCACCTGTGTGTGCCGCCGCGGGGTCCGCCCTCACCGGGACGCCGACCGAACGCTCCAGAAGGCCTCGCTGCGCACTGCCGGCGTCGCCGCGCTGCGAGCCCACCCCGTGGACCGTGCCCCACGGACCGCTGCGTACCCCACCGCCGCCCGTGGGTGCCACCGCTCCTGAACCGCTGCGGCCCCCGGGCGAGGCGCTTCGCGGAGCCAGCTGCCAAAGCCTCTCAAGTTTGCCCCCGGGAGGCTCCTTGCGCTCGGGGAGAAGCAGCAACCCCGCGGCACAGCCACGCGGTGGGCGCCGCTCTCCGTCTCCGCATCAGGGCACATCCCTGCCGCATGCTCCGGGCTGCAAACGCGGGGTCGAGGGAAGATTTCCCAGCTGGTGAGTAAGCCAAGCCTGCGCTTTGTAGGGCTGCGCTTAAGGTAGTGCCGAAGCGCTCCGGGTTGCGGGTTTGCGGGTCACCGACAGACCCCTCCCCCCGCCGCTTTCGGATCAGTTTTGATTCTAAGTTCTATAAATATACATAAATATATAAATACATTTTAAATCAACATAAATAAATCATAGAATTGTGTGATTCTACGGAACCATTTGATTGCAAGTTCGAAGTGCCCACGCAGAGGCACCCTGCAGAGGTGGTTCCAGCGGCCGAATGCTGGCACCTGTGAATAGCCTCTGTGAATAACCTGTTGCATGGTTTGGACATAAATGAACTACTAATATATATATATTGGTTGATATCTTTGCCGCTGACTCCTGAGGGCACATTGCCAACAAATGGTGAAGTCAGCTAAGGAATATTGGATTGCTGGGGAGGTGCAAGTGCCCCAGGCTGAGCTGGGAAGGGACAGCAGTGAGCAGGACTAGGGCTGGGCTGGCTCACAGAGGATCTTACCACTCTCTACAACTACTCGAAATAAAGTTGTAAGTCAGGCTTTGCTCCCAGGCAGCTTGTGACAGGACAAGAGGGCATGGTATGGAGCTGGCCAGGGGAGGTTTAGGTTGGGTATTGGGAAGCATTTCCTCGCAGAAAGGCTGATCGGGTGCTGGAATTGACTGCCCGGGGAGGTGGTGCAGTCGCCACCACCGGAGGTCTTTAACAAAAGCTTGGAAGTGGCACTTGGTGGCATGGTTTAGCTGATGTGGTGGTGCTAGGTCATAGGCTGGACTTGATGATCTCAGAGGTCTTTTCCAACCTCAATAATTCTGTGATTCACAGCAGGACAGCCATGTCCAGCACCCTGTGACAAGCAGTTCTTTTTCTTGTCTGTTTTCCTAGTCAGATTTTCTTTCCTCAGACAAAAGAGGAGGCTCAGTGAGGCAATTCTGGAACTTTAAAAGCAGAGATTAAGGAGCTCTTCAGTACAAGAGTGGTGAGACTCTGAATTAGGCTGCCCAGGGAGGTTGTGGCTGCCTCCTCCCTGGGGGTGTTCAAGGCCAGGTGGGATGAGGCAGCTTGAGCAGCTGAGCCTGATTGAGAGGAGTCCCTGCCCATGCTGGGGAGGTTGGAGTGGATGAGCAATGAGGTCCCTTACAACCTGAGCCACCCTATGATGATGATTCTGTGATGATTCTATGATGATATGATGCTATGATTATAGTAGTCATGAGGTCTTGGGTGACAGGTTGGACTTGATGATCTTTGAGGTCTTTTCTAACCTCATTGATTCTGTGATTTCTGAGCACCTTCCCTCCTCCCAGGCCTCCTCTCCATCCTTTCCCTCACTCCTGTCCCGGAAGGGTTAACGATTGAGGCCTGTCTACAGCTCATTTCTATAGTAACAGCAAGACTGAGACTACTGGTGGGGTTTTTTTTTTTTATGGGCACCTAATAATTAGAAAGTGCTAGAAGGTATAACAATATAATGAATCAAAACTGATAGACTTGTGGGTTTCCATAGAAACCTCTATAATTATGATAATCGGTCCCTGGCGTACCCTCAGCATCGTATACATTCAGTTAAATGCAATAAACATTAGGCACTATTTAGTGAGCTGTGATGCAGATGAACAGTGTGAGATACAGGGAGGCTATGAAGGAAATTGCTGTACAGTTTAGCTCCCAACTAATTTCCCAGATTGCTCTAGCAGGACGTGGAGGTGAGGAGTGGCAAAGTGTATCTGTGGGTGGGTGGTGAAGCTGGCAGAGGGAATAGTGCATCAAGTGGCTACCTGCTAATCTTGAGGCAGGTTGGGGTCTGGCATGGCACCCTAGTGCACAGGAGATCAATAAGTGCATGGAGAGGGTGGCATGGTGGGGCCCTGCTGAATTGCTTGGGTTTGGAATGTGATATGGGGATATCATATGGGCTGGAGTCACCATCCCTGGAGGGCACAGCATCACAGAATGGCTCAGGTTGGAAGGGAACTCGGAGATCATCCAGCTCCAGCCTCCCCTGCCATGGGCAGGGACACCTCAACCAGACTCAGCTGCTCAAGACCTCATCCAGCCTGGCCTTGAACACACCCAGGGAGGAGGCAGCCACAGCCTCCTTGAGCAGCCCATTCCAGAGTCTCACCAGCCTCCTACTGCAGAACTTCTCCCTCAGCTCCAGTCTAACCCTGCTCTCCCTCAGCTCCAAACCATTCATTCCCCTTGTCCTGTCTCTAGACACCCTCATGAAAAATCCCTCTGCAGCCTTCCTTCAGCTATTGGCAGGCAGCTCTAAGGTCCCCCTGGAGCCTTCTCTTTTCCAGGCTGAACAACCCTCAGCCTCAGGTGTTCAAGGAGCATGTCCCCATGGCACTTGAGGTGCCAGGGTGGTGTTAGGTGGATGGTTGACCTTAGAAGGGCTTTTCCAACCAAAACTATTGTATGATTTTGGAGCTGAGATTGCTTTGGCAGCTGGAGTTGTGTGTGTTCAAATGCAGAAACAGATGTGGCTGTTAGTGATACTGCTAATAAAAACCTTGTTCTTGGGGGCCTTTTCCAATCCAAGCAGCTCTATGATCCCTGATTCTGTGACTCTATGATTCTGTACTCACCAATACTCCTGGTCCAATCCCCACTCCAGCTTTTCCCAAGGCAGAGCACATTGGTGGTGTCCTCAGATGCAGCTGCTCAGCATCAGCAGATTTGTATTCTTAGCATCCCCTGCAAGGCTGTTGGTTTTGGTGGCTCTGTGCTTTATGGGTGAAAAGGGAATTCTGGTTGTCATTTCAGGGGCATTTTGGACTGTGTGCAGCCCTGCATCAGTTAAAAAACCCAAGTCAGATGGCCAGCACTGCACTGAAAGAGAAGCAGATTATGTACAGGTGTGTTTGAGGCAGAGGGTGTTGGAACATGCACTGTGGATCAGGACACTCTGAGCATTCCTGTGCCTGCCAAAGAAGCTGTCCACAAGCCTTCAACTAGGTCTAAATGTTTTCTAATCCTCCTCTTTGAAGGCCCAGGTCTTTTTGGAAGGATGAATTTAGCTTGATGCAGTCCTTTATAGGAGGCAAGTTTTGCCCTAATGAGTGTTTTGTTTAAGCAAACCTTCATTTCAGAAGGGGAGAGAATGGGTTGTGAGACAGCTGATGAATATTAAGAGCCCAGACACAAGGCAGCCAGACATCAAACCCTCAGCATTCAGCTTGGTGCCCAGACAGAAACGTGTTTACCTCAGATGCTCCCTGCTCTGTGCCTTGGGTAAGCTCAG
Organism: Melanerpes formicivorus; assembly: GCF_026170545.1. NCBI lineage: Eukaryota > Metazoa > Chordata > Aves > Piciformes > Picidae > Melanerpes > Melanerpes formicivorus. Next base: position 1,839,299 of record NW_027142417.1, read on the forward strand.
GGACAGCAGCTTTCCTGACAAACCCCTCTGCTGCCCCAGTGGCTCCCCTTGGCCCCATGTCTTCATGGGCTTTTTCTTCCCTGTGACTCAACTGCCTCTTTGTCATAGAGTCATAGAATTGTTTGGGCTGGAAAAAGCCTCTAAGATCACCCAGTCCAACCATCAACCCAAAACCACCGTGGCCACCAAACCATGGCCCCAAGTGCCATGGCCACAGGTTTCTTGATCACCTCCAGGGCTGGGGACTCCACCACCTCCCTGGGCAGCCTGTGCCAAGCCCTAACCACTCTTGGGGGAAAAAACTTTTTGTCCTAACCTCCAACCTGAACCTCCCTTGACACAATTTCAGGCCATTGCTTCTCATTCTATCACTTGATACTTGGAGGTAGAGACCAAGCCCCACCTCACTGCAGCCTCCTTTCAGGGAACCGTAGAGAGCAATGAGGTCTCCATTCAAGCCTCCTCTTCTCCAGACTAAACCATCCCAGTTTCCTCAGCCCCAAAGACTTGGCTTCTCAGGGACCCTGTGCTGTGTCCTGGGGTCCAGGGACAGCTCAGCAAGTGCTGAGTCCAGCCCCCTTGTTTTGCAGACGTGGCTGCCTGTCTTTGTTGCCTCAGCCTTCAGGTCCTTGTCTCTGCTGAAAAGAGTCTTTCATCAAAATGTGTTTCACATCTGGCTTCCCCTTCACTCACTGCTGTGCTGGTACTGAAATGCCAGCAGCTGATAGGGGTTCAGAAAGCTATTAGACAAATTCATGGAAGAAAAGTCTCTCAAAAGCTACTAAAGAGAGAGATAAGACCTCTGGGTCAGGATGTCCCTGAGCTGCGGCTTGCTGGTGGCTGAAAGCAGCTACCCAGGGAGCGTGGCTGCGTGCCTTGCTCTTCTGTTCCTCCCTAGGCATCGCTATTGGCCACTGTTAAAGACAAGATCCCAGAGAGAGATAAAGCCTTCATCTACCCCAGAGCAGCCCTTGCTACATTCTCATGTAAAAAGAGACTTGGCTGCTAACACTGATGAGATAAAACATGTTCAAAAGCTTGCTGCAAGAGATGATACCCAAGCTGCACTCTGGAAGCTTTTCTGATTCTTCCTCCTTTGCCTTTCAGTTTATTTTTTTCTTTCCTTAAGAAAGAGGAGAAAAAAAAAAAAACCAGGTGATTTTTATTGCTGATATTCTGAAGCTGGAAAGCTGCTTCCTTCCTCCTGCCTGCCTGTGCAGGGGGTCACTGATTCTCAGGTGTCTGGTGAGGCTTCCCAGGAAGGGCAACATGAGCCCAGGCTTGGGGAGCACTGACAGATGTGTTCAAGTGCCAGGGGAATTTCCAGCTAGCTCAGTCGTTGTCCCTGATGTTCTTCAGGCCATCTTGAGTGTTGTTCATTTTGTTAGGTCCCTTTACATGTCATTTAGGTGGTAGAAGGCAGGGGTGGGCTAATAGGAGGACAAAAAAAATACACCCAAGTCCTGTGAGAACATTTGTGCTCTCCATTTGTGTCCCTGTACAGGTGAGCCAGGCTGGAAGCCCTCTGCTGTGAGGCCAGGCTGAGAGAGTTGGGGTGGTTCAGTCTGGAGAAGAGAAGGCTCCAGAAAGACCTTCTGGTGGTCTTTCAGCACTTAAAAGAAAGATGGGGAGAGGTTCTTAGCAGGATCTGTTGGGACAGGACAAGGGGTGATGGTTTGTACTGAAAGAGGGAGAGGCAGACTGGGGAGAAGGGAGGATTTTTTACACTGGGGGTGGTGAGATTCTGGCCCAGGTTGCCCACAGAGCTGGGAGATTCCCCATCCCTGAACCATTCCAGGTCAGGTTGAGGAGGCTGGAGGTGAAGGCAGCCATGCTCTCCTTCAGTGCCTCACTGAGAGATTGGAGGTGGACAGCCCTTTGGTTTCATCCTTCATTGGCTTTCCCAGCCCCTTCAGTAGGAAACAGCATCCTTACAGATGGGAACAGAGAGGTTTGGGGAGACATTATGACTGTGCTTATCCCAAGGAAGGTTGGATCAGATATCCTTGAGGTCCCTTCCAACCTGTGTTCAAGGATTCAAGGAGGGTCTGAGCAGCCTGCTCTAGCTGCAGAGCTCCTTGGTGGGTGTGTGTGGGGGGTTGGACTCGGTGACCTTTAACCCTTCCAACCCAAATCACCATTCTGTGGTTCTGATTGTATCATTCTGTCACACACAGTGCTCCTACCCTGCTGGAAGGACAGTGCCATGGCACAGCCACTCCACTGCCTGGGTCTGCAGCCTTCAGCAGGGAAAAGCTTCACTTTGAGGTGAGTTAGCTGTGCTGGCATGGGCAAGGACTGCATGTTTTTGACTTCTCTAAGGGAATAACAGGCTGTGCCAGTGCTCCAAGAGCGTGAGGTGCCAAACCTGCTGTAGCTGTGGAAAGGAAAGGGAAGGCAACAAACTCCTACTGGTGCAGCACAGGGGAGGGCAACAGCCCTGTTTGTACAAAGCTGTGTCTCTGTTTTCTTGTCTTCCCTTTTGTCTGTCCTGTGACCTACTGAATCCTGATAACTACTGACCTGGCCAGAGGATTGCCTTTTGCAGGCTGTGTGTGCTCCTCAGGGCCAGCCCTGAGTGCTTGTGTGCTTCTGGGGGCTTATGCAGAAAGGAACTTTTATCTGTGTGGAGGTTTACAGCTGCTGCTGCTATCTAATTAATAACTAAGTCATCTTCATCCTAATACTATCCCAATCGTGCAGAGCTTCACCCTTGGTTGAGCACAATCACCAAAATCAGAGGTGGCTGTGGAGAATTTGGTCCATCAGAGCCTGCCAATGGGTGGAGGATCCTGTTCAATGATTAAGTCTGCTCCAGTGCCTGGCCTCCAGTTGGCAGGCACAAGGCTAATCCCCTTCAGTTGTGTTCCTGCTTGTTCTGTGATAAGGTAAAACAAGGGTCCCCTCTCGGGGGAAGGTTCCTGCCGCTTTCTGCACTGAATTCGATTCACAGCCCCCCCACCCCTCCCCTCCCCATCAGTTCTTGACTTTCACCTCCTGCCTGTTGCTAGATTTCTTTGTGCTGGCAAGCCTCCTGGTCCCCTGTGAGTTCTTTTGTCATGGCAGAGTGAACTCTTTCTCCTAGGCTCGCTCAGACTGCTCGTAGCCACATTTTCATCTGGTGTCTTTGTGAGGCAGAACTCCCTACAGCTCCACTTCTTGTTCTCCCCTTCCCCAGGATGCTGAAGCTGATTGCTTTTGTACCAGCACACATTGCTAACCAGGAGCTGTTTATCTCATGTGCAGGGCTGCTGACTGAATTTCCCATAATTTGATAAATACAGACTTCAGCATCTCCCCTCTAAAGGGCTTTTTTCTCCTGTGCTAAATGAAAATATCCAGCTCAATATTTCAACCAAAAGAATTGGCATGACAGGCAAAGCAGGATGTGAACACACTTTATTTAGATTATTATTTCCCCTTTTTTCCCCCCCCCTTCCCTTTTCTTAACTGTATCTATCAGCTCAGATCATTTTATTCATTGTTTGCCCATGTTTACAAATCATTTCAGGCACCCACAACCCCTGAAGCTGCTGAACAGCTTCCTAGCTAGCACACAGTGTGGTTGGCTTTCTCATTAAAATAGACCTCCCCCCCAAAAAGAAGACTTTTCTCTTTCAAGGGTGCATGATTTTCATAGTATCAGTCAGGGTTGGAAGGGACCACAAGGATCAGCTAGTTCCAACCCCCCTGCCATGGGCAGGGACACCCCACACTAGATCAGCCTGGCCACAGCCTCAGCCAGCCTGGCCTTAAACACCTCCAGGGCTGGGGCCCCAACCACCTCCCCCTAGACAATCCATTCCAGGGCTTCACCACTCTCATGGGGAAGAACTTCCTCCTCCCCTCCAGCCTGAATCTCCCCACCTCCAGCTTCATTCCATTCCCCCTAGTCCTATCACTGCCTGAGATCCTGAGCAGTCCCTCCCCAGCCTTCCTGGAGCCCCCTTCAGATCCTGGAAGGCCACAATGAGGTCACCTGGGAGCCTTCTCTTCTGCAGACTGAACAGCCCCAACTCCTTCAGTCTGTCCTCACAGGAGAGGTGCTCCAGCCCTCTGCTCATCCTTGTGGCCTTGTGTACGTGGATATGTACATTAGAGGTTTGTGGGAGGTGTTTTGAAGATGATTTTTTATTGAAGTGGGGATTTCATCTTCCTAAGTGCATGAGAAGAATCCAGGTGGTTTAGTTCAGCTCAGATTTAGGCTCTCTGGAATGTCCTCTTGTTCTGGTGCTGGCTGGCTGGGAGAAGAGACCAACCTCTGCCTGTCTACAACCACCCTTCACGTAGTTGTAGACAGCACTAAGGTCTCCCCTAAGCCTCCTCCTCTCCAGGCTAAGCAACCCCAGCTCCCTCAGCCTCTCCTCATAGGGCTTGTGTCCAAACCCCTCACCAAATGATCTTGGTTCTGGCACTTTCAGTCATACTCAACAGAATCAACACTGAGAGCTTGCTTTGGACTGGAAAGCCAATGATTTTTTGACTCTTTATTCCTGCTCCCATGCAACCAATGCCCCAAACTCAGTGCCAAGCATGCTCCTGAGTTCTCTCTCTAAGGGTTGTCCTCTTTGTGTCTCCCTCCCAAGAAAGATGACTGTGGAATAAAGCTCCGAGATCTCAGCCATAGAACTGGGACTGAACTCTCAGTTCCTCCACTGAAACCCCTGCAATTATTCTGTAGTTTATTAAAACTGTAGTAAATCAGTCCTAATAACAGTAAGGCTGGAGTAATCACACTGAATAATGGCTGCCAGTTGTTATCTGTGTATTTGCTGTACTATTACAATAATTACAGTTCAACTGGAGGGGTTTATTTAATACAAAGTCTAAATTTACTGTGGTAATTTGCTTCTAGTTTCTTCCTTTGCATAATTTCTGGAGTCTATAATAAGTGCAAGTTCTGGCTGGGGCTGGGAGAGCTTCCCCTCTATCTTTAAAAACTGTCATTAAAAGGATTAATAATTAGACAAATAATGAAGAACTTTGAGGCTTTTTTGGCTGGGGGGGCAGGGAGAAAAACCATAGATACTAGAAATGCTCTTCCTTTTTGCTGCAGTACATGGGATTCTTTGCAGCATGCTGAAACCAATTTGTGAGCCTGGAAGAGGGAGTGAAGCTGTTTAAAACTCATTTAATAGCTTAATTTTCCTGGAAATCCATGAAATAATCATAGTATCAGTCAGGGTTGGAAGGGACCACGAGGATCAGCCAGTTCCAAGCCCCCTGCCATGGGCAGGGACACCCCACACTAGATCAGCCTGGCCAGAGCCTCATCCAGCCTGGGCTTAAACACCTCCAGGGCTGGGGCCTCAACCACCTCCCTGGACAACCCATTCCAGGGCTTCACCACTCTCATGGGGAAGAACTTCCTCCTCCCCTCCAGTCTGAATCTCCCCACCTCCAGCTTCATCCCATTCCCCCTAGTCCTATCACTGCCTGAGATCCTGAGCAGTCCCTCCCCAGCCTTCCTGTAGCCCCCTGCAGATACTGGAAGGCCACAGTAAGGTCACCTGGGAGCCTTCTCTTCTGCAGACTGAACAGCCCCAACTCCTTCAGTCTGTCCTCACAGGAGAGGTGCTCCAGCCCTCTGCTCATCTGAACAAATAGTTGTTCAGAGATTGGATTGGAAGGGACCTTAGAGATCATCTGCTCCAACCTCCCCACCGTGGGCAAGGAGACCTCTCAGCCAGGCTCAGCTGTTCAAGGCTTTGTTGAGGTGCTGGGCAGGCAAAGCAGTGGAATTCTGTTAGCTCATCATAGCCATATAGAAGCTGCAAACACTGAAACTGCAACACTTGGGTAGAATCCTGAAGGCAGGAAGCTGCAGAGGTTCTGTGTGTGTCCAGGTGCAAGTACACAAGAGGTTCATGGATTCAGGGAATGCTTTAGGTTGGAAGGGACCTTAAAGATCATCCAGTTCCAACCCCCTGCCATGGGCAGGGACACCTCCCACCAGCCCAGGCTGCTCAAGGTCTCATCCAGCCTGGCCTTGAACACCTCCAGGGAGGAGGCATCCACAGCCTCCCTGGGCAACCTGTTCCAGTGTCTGTACAAAATTCTTTCTTCTCTCTTTTCTGAATCCCCCTCTTCTGGTTTCAAACCATCACCCCTTGACCTATGACAACAGGCTTTGCTATAAAGTCTGTTTCCATCTTTCTCATCAGCCACTCTCAGTAGTGAAAGGCCACCAGAAGGTCGCCCTGGAGCTGTCTCTTGCCCAGGCTGAACACCACCAGCTCTCTCAGCCTGGCCTCCCAGCAGAGGGTTTCCAGTTGAAGTGAGTCATCTTGGCTACCTCAATAGTTAAAGGGGAATAAGCAGTTCCCTCCTAAGGATGATTCATCTTCCTGCTCTTGGAAGCATATCTTAGGATGCAAAGACTGATGTTAAGTGGAATTGATCCAGGCCAAGGAGGATAAGCTAAAGTAAACCAAATTAGCACCAAAGAAATTGATGGCATTAAAGCAATTACAAGCACTATGGCAACCAAGAAGCTTTTTAATTGTTAGCTCCTTTCACCACAGAGTTTGCATCTGTAGCTCATACTGAGGATCCTAGCATGCATCCAGAGATCTTGGCTGGAGTATTCTTGCACAGAGAGCTTGTGGAGTCCCTCCCTAGAGGCATCCAGAATCCACCTGGATGTGTTCCTGGGTGATTTACTCTGGGTGATCCTGCTCTAGCACCTGTTTGGACTGGGTGATCTTCAGAGGTCCCTGTTCTGTGAGACCCTTCCAAGAGCAATGAAGTAGTTAAACACTTCTTTGAATTCCATATCTGGTCACATACTCCATATCCTTTCACAGTCCATCTTCAATTCAACAGGCAGGGCAACACAACCTGCAGTATCTTGGACCTCAGCTAAGATTAATCATCAGCTAGTCTTAGCATCTTAAATCTCATCTTTGCCAACAAGGTAAAGAGAGCTTCAGAGAAGGGTAAAATCATTGCACTAACCAAGAAAGTTCTTCAAAGCAACCTTCCTCTAGCACTGCAACCAGAGGATAGCTGCAAGGCCCAGGAATGTGTTGGAAAACCAGACTGGATATGAGTGGAGAGGAAGAAGAATTGAAAGGGAAGAGTAAAGAATTGAAGAGTAAAGAATTGAAAGGGAAGAGTAAAGCCAAAGCAGAATGAGGGAGTGAGAAGGGAGGATTTGGTTCATAGGTTGATAGAATGGTTTGGGTTGGAAGGACCTTTAAAGATCATCTAGTTCCACCCCCCCTGCCATGGGCAGGGACACCTCCTACTAGAACAGGTTGCTCATCCAGCCTGGAGCACCTCCAGGGAGGGGGCATCCACAGGATCTTTGCTCCTTCCTTTTCCCTTCTCTGCTCAACTGGTAGGGGAGATTTTGCCTTAGAATGAGGAAAAACTCAAAGTTCTCTCTGCAAGTTTGCAATTAACCTCTTTCTGAGGTTTACATAACTCTGTTCAACAAAGAGCAAAGTTAGGGCACAGAGAATCTGTCTGGGAAAGGAGAAGCTGAATTGCCCTGTGGGGAAATGACATCATTCACTCCACTGATTGTTATGCCAATGCTGTTAGAAAATGCTAACTCCCTCAGTACTGAGAGCCCAGCACAAAACTCTCCCTCTGAAAAGGACTCTTGCTGCAGAGCCTTTTCAGCTCAGCTGGGTGATTGATTCTGGATTTAATGGAGGGGACTCTGTTTCTTTTGCTTGACACACACTTTATGGAATTATTGTGTTCTTGCTAAACAGAAGCAAAGCTCAGGGATAGTTTTTCTCAGCCTCCCCCAGCAGCACAAATGGATTTTAATAATTTCATATTATTTTCTTTCTTTTCTTTCTGAAGAGACAACCTGGCTTGGATTTCCTTTTGATTAACTATTTCTACCACACAATTTCACAGTTCAGAAGGATCTTGAGCCAGTGCTTGAGGTACAGCAAGTCAGAGTGCAGGGTGCTGCAGCTGGGTCAGCCTAACCCCAGGCACCGATCCAGGCTGGCTGCAGAGTGAGTTGAGAGCAGCTCTGAAGGAAGAGGCTTGGGGGTGTTGGGTGCTGAGCAGCTCCCCAGCAGCCAGCAGTGCCCTCCTGCAGCCCAGAGGCAGCTGTGTGCTGGCTGCAGCCAGAGCAGTGTGAGAAGCCTTGCAAGAGAGGGGATTCTGCCCCTGGGCTCTGCTCTGCTCAGACCTCACCTCCAATCCTGCCTCCAGCTCTGGTGTCCCAGCAGCAGAAGGACTCAGAGCTGCTGGAGTGAGTCCAGAGGAGGCCACAAAGATGCTCCAAGGGCTGGAGCAGCTCTGCTGTGAGCACAGGCTGAGGGAGCTGGGGGTGTTCAGCCTGGAGAGGAGAAGGCTCTGTGAGGGACCTTAGAGCTGCCTTCCAATACCTGAGGGGATCCTACAGGAAGGCTGCAGAGGGACTTTTCCTGAGGAAAGACAAGGAGGAATGGTTTGGAGCTGAGGGAGAGCAGGGCTAGACTGGAGCTGAGGAAGAAGTTCTTTAGTGCAAGAGAGGTGAGGTTCTGGAATAGGTTACCCGGGGAGGCTGTGGATGCCTCCCCCCGGAGGTGTTCAGGGCCAGGTTGGATGATGTCTTGAGCAGCTGAGTCTAGTTGAGAGGTCCCTGCCCATGGCAGGGGAGTTGCAGTAGATGATCTCTGAGGTCCTTTCCAGCCTGAGCCATTCTATGATGCCGTGATCGAGCTCAGATCCTTCTCCCAAGCACAGGAGGTGAAGCTGGTTGGAAGGTGCCCACTCTGCACCAAGGGAATGGAGCTACAAATCACAGGGGGTTGGCTGCTGGCTTCTTTTTCATTCAGGACCTCATGCAGGAAAGAGAAACACAAAAGCACCACATGGCTCATGGAGAATTTGTAGCCCCAACAAAATGCTTTTGCCTTGCCTCTATTCTGTCTCAATCAGACTTGGGTACAACAGGTAGGAGATCACTGTTAACACCTTTTGGGGTTTGTTTTTTGAGGCTCTGCCTGCACCTGAGCTGATGAAATCAAACCAGAGTGGGGTTTTTACTCTTTTCTTTACAGCTGAATAATTTTTATTCACCTATAAATACATCTCCTGCTAATTGAGTTTGCATGTGAACCTGGTGCTGGTGTGCCAACATTAATTTAGTAGGGGAGGTACAAGACAAAGAGAAAGGCAGAGAAGGGAAAACTCCAGAGAGAAAGAGTGGGGAAGATTTGGCAGGGTAAAATCATCTCTTTTGTTTGTTCCTTCTTTCTGATTCCTACTGCATCCAGGGAAACTTTGTGTGTGGTGCTAGAATCATTGAACTGTTTGGGTTGGAAACAGCCTCTAAGATCATCCAGTCCAAGCATCAACCCAACCCCAGCATGGCCACTACACCCTGTCCCCAGGTGCCATGGCTATGGCTGAAGGTTTGCTGAACCCCTCCAGGGATGGGGACTCCACCACCTCCCTGGGCAGCCTCTGCCAGTCCCTGACCACTCCTGCAGCAAAGAACTTTCCCTGCTCTCCAACCTAAGCCTTCCCTGGCACAATTTCAGGCCATTTCCTCTTGCTCTATTGCATGTGTGGAAGTAGAGCTCTTTCAGCTTCCAGCCTGGGCTCCCATCCTGTCGTGCAGCAAAGGCAAAGCCCCAGAGTGGTTTTGTTTTTGACTAAGGCCATTAGAGCAACTTCTCACAGCAGCCCTGGCTTGCTGCTGTGTACCATCAAGTGGGGGCTGTGGGGGTTTTATTAAGCTCATTTTTTGTCTAAGGGTGGAGCTGAGCTCCTAAATTCTCCTCCACCACGGCCAGAAGTTTCATCTGAGGGCTGCAGCATCCTGTGCAGCTCTTCAGCCGGCACCGTGCAGGTCGATGGAGAAATTCCCATGTGCTGACACAGCTTGCCTCACACCTGAGCAAATCAGGGTCTTTAACGAGCTGTCAATAGCTCCTCCTGGAAAGCTGCGGCACAGCACTGAATAGAACCCGTGGTTCTCTTTTAGGATGTGCTTTGATCTCTCAGTTGTGAAGTTTAATGTTCTGCAGTTTCCTGCAGCAATTCTCACACAGCAGCTTAAACTTGCAGCTTAAACCTTCTGGCCGTGATCCAACAGAGCATCGTGGAGAAAAGGAGGCTCGGGGGAGACCTTCTCACTCTCTACAGCTCCCTGAAAGGAGGTTGGAGCCAGGTGGGGGTTGGTCTTCTCCCAGGGAACAAGCAATAGGATGAGAGGAAACAGCTTCAAGTTGCACCAGGTTGGCAATGAGGGAAAATTGCTTCCCCCAAAGGGCTGTCAGGCCTGGGACAGGGCAGTGGTGGAGTCCCCATCGCTGGAGGGGTCTCAGAGCTATGCAGATGTGGTGCTGGGGGCCATGGCTTAGTGGTGTCCTGGCAGTGCTGGGTTAAGGCTTGGGCTGAAGGATCTGGAAAGTCTCTTCCAACCAAAATGATTCTTCAGTCCTCTGATTGGTGATCCAAAGGTGAGCTCTGTACCTGCAAGTGCCAAGTCATGTCCCCTCCTTCCCAACACAGGGAGCCAAGAGGGGAGAAACCTTTCATGTGATTCAGGAGCAGATCCTGTGTCATAACCAAGCAATCAGTGGCTGCTGCCATTCATTAATTCAGAGGCTGTTGGCAAACACAGAGTTTGCAAAGGAAATATGTAAGAGGATTAGCTGCATTTCAGGGCAAGTGCTTCACTGGCCAATATTTATCCTTAAAAAGCTTAACTGCAGGGCCCAAAGGGGTTGCCCTGCTTACAAAGCACTTTGAAGGACTTCTATTGTCTTTCATGGCTTGGGGATGAGACCTGTGTCAAGACAAGCTCTAAGCTATGTTGTTTTGATCTGGAATTGAGAAGCTGAAGCGTTTGGCTTGCAGAAGTACATCAAGGTTTGGTTTGTTCCCTGCTGAGCACAGAAAGCCAGGAGAAAGGTTTTCATCTGGACTTTCCTAAGATTTAAGATCCTTTTCCTGGAGTTTGAAGCTGGATTGAAAGATCCTCTGAATCCCTTTTGGGTAGGTCGAGAGGGGGTTTGATGGCAGCAGCTCTTGTCAAGCCTGCGTGAGGGCAGCAACCTGCTCCAGCTGCAGAGGTTCCTGCTGACTGCAGGGGGTTGGGCTGGATGACCTTGAAAGGTCCCTTCCAACCCAGCCCAGGCTGGGATGCTGTGAGCCATGAGGGGGCAGGTAGGGCTCTGTGAAGAAGTTGCTGTCTTCTCATAAACATAGCAAGGAAAGAGTACTTTCAGAAGCAGAACTTGAGATCTGAAGGCAGCAACACTGCCCCAGCACACCCAGCAGCACCTCCTGAGCCTGCCCAGGGCACACTGCACTCTGTATCTCTTTAGAAAATTCCAGCAGGATTCAAATTGCACTGGGGTCAGGCTCCTGTCACTGCCCAGGGAGAGGACAAGAGGCACTGGGCACAAACTGGAACCCAGGAGGAGAAAACTCTTTGGTGTGAGGCTGCTGGAGCCTGGAGCAGGCTGCCCAGAGAGGTTGTGGAGTCTCCTCCTCTGGAGAGCTTCCAACCCCCCCTGGGCATTGTGCTCCTGGGCAAGCTGCTGGGGGTGCCCTGCTTGGATGATTTCCAGAGGTCCCTTCCAGTACCCCGTGCTGGGATGCTGGGATTCAGTGACTGGAAGGCTGCTCTGCTCATACTCGGGGTCTGCTTCACCTCTGCCCAGTTTCTTCTCTTGCCTGGAAGTGCTCACACTGACTCCTTGCTTTCCACCCCTTTGCTTTCTGCTCCTGATGGCTTTTTTCCTCTTCTCCTGTAGCTCCCTGTGCCTCCTTTGTTTAGCAAATCCTGAAGCCACTGCAGTTCAGCAGCACTTTGTGCTTCAGGGAGGTTTCAAAAGCAAAAAGAAGGGAAAAAAGAATTCCTGAAGCTACTTTTTCTTCCCCAGCCTTTTGTTTCCAACCTTCTTGGCAGCTAATGCTGTGGTTAAGTCTTTCTCAGTGCAATTAGCTCATTCTCTCTTCTCTGGCCACTTCTTTTCCATCCTGGTGCAGCCTAGTTTTGTACTCTGGTCTGTGTGGCACGTTATGGGATGCCCAGAGTCAGGTTCATTGCCTCCTATCCTAAAGGGCTGTGGCCATCCTCTCAGCATCTGGATCAAGGCCTTAAAGCAGTCATGGTCCTGGCTGTGATTTGTAAGGCATTTACCTGAGCATACATCTCCCCAGCTTGCTTGAACTCAGCCTTGCACCTGAGCTATTGAGTTCAGGGCTCACAAAGATCTCCTGTTTCAATGATTTCCAATCTCTTCTCTCTTCAGGGTGGTTCAGTTTCTTCCCATTTAGAAGATACTTGCTCCCTTTTATTGTGCTGGTTAAAACTCATCAAGTCTTACGAGGAGCAGCTGCAGGAACTGAGGTTGTTCAGTCTGGAGAACAGGAGGCTGAAGGGGAGACCTCACTGCTCTCTGCAGTTCCCTGAAGGGAGGTTGCACTGAGGTGGGGGTTGGGCTCTTCTCCTGAGCATCAGGTGATGGGAGAGGAAAAGGCCTGAAATTGTGCCAGGGGAGGGCTAGGTTGGAGATGAGGAACAATTTCTTTGCTGCAAGAATGTTCAGGGGGTGACACAGGCTGCCCAGGGAGGTGCTGGGGTCCCCATCCCTGGAGGTGTTCAAGAAATGTGTGGCCATGGCACTTGGGGCCATGGTTTGGTGGCCATGGTGGGGTTGGGTTGATGATTGGACTGGATGATCTTAGAGGCTTTTCCAGCCCAAACAATTCTATGCTCCTATGGCTTTGCTCTGATCATTAATGAACTGTATTGACCACCTCTTAGTCCAGGCACTTGACTCTTCTCAGCCCTCCTGCTCCAGGCTGTCTCATTATTTACTCATCTTCTCAATTCACTGTAATCTGCAAATAGTGGGGAGTGAAAGCCTGAGCAGTGCTGGCTGGCTTTGGTGATGTTTATGAGCAGGAACAGGATGAGTTGTTAGTGGAACTCTGTAATGTGTAATGAAAGAGTCAGCAGAGACTGGCTGCTCCTGGCTGCACAGCAGAGACTCACAGCAGCCCAGGATCAAAATGGGGGCAAACAAACTTATTTTGGTTCTTTCTTTAGTGGAAAGAGAATTGCAGAATCACAGCATGGTGTGGGGGTTGGAAGAGACCTCAGGACATCATCCAGTCCAACCCCCCCTGCTAAGGCAGGGCACCCACAGCAGCGTGCTCTGACATCTCCCAGGATGTTTCAAGGAGGAAGTTCTTCCCCATGAGAGTGGTGAAGCCCTGGAATGGGTTGTCCAGGGAGGTGGTTGAGGCCCTGTCCCTGGAGGTGTTTAAGCCCAGGCTGGATGAGGCTCTGGGCAGCCTGATCTAGTGTGGGGTGTCCCTGCCCATGGCAGGGGGAGTTGGAACTAGCTGATCCTTGTGGTCCCTTCCAACCCTGACTGACACTGTGATACTATTGACCCCAACAGAGGCAAGAGGAATTAAATCAGCTGCACAGAAACTGGCTGTGCTGGGGTGATTCAGTGGATGAACACAGAAATACAGGTTGGAGGGGACAGCATTCAACTTTGCCTAACCAACCAAGCAAAGCTAATGGTTTGGTTTTCATTTCAAAGTGTTCCAGAAGCCTGATGGGTTTGTTTGCAAACTGTCAGTGGTGACTTGCAAACCACAACCTGGGTGTGTTGCAAATCACAGCTTAGTTTTTGCTCTAAGTCACAACTTTTAGGTTTTGCGGTCTCTGACAGCTGGGAGTTCCACTCAGGAACCCCAAACCTCTCCATCTGAGAATCCCCATCGCTGTCTCCATACCAAATTCTTGCCCTGAAGCTAGACAAACCCAGCTGCCAACCTGCAGCATCTCCTGCACTTCTGTGAGACAGCCAAGCCCCTGCATTTTGGAGGCTTTTTGTTATCTTGATGGTTGTGGGTTTTTTTTAACCTCCTGTCAGTGGGGACAATTTCTCTCCCATGCTTAATCTCAATCTTCTAAACAGAAGGCAGATAATTTATCTGAAAGGCTAAAAAAGTCTTTGATTAATAAGCAGGGGAATTGCAGGTATTAAAATCACCCCCAAGTGACCCCATATTGTTCCCTGAATCCATTAGAAACTGAGGCTGAAGTACAAAGGAAAAATAATTAAAAAGTATAAGGCCTGCGGAGCTGAAATAAAATCTGCTCCCCTGAGCTGCTGAGAGGATCCAGACACATGCCAAGTGTCAGGAAATCAGCTTTCCTTTGCAGGATCATTTTCTTCAGCAGCCACAACAAGAGGGCTTACAGGAATGGCAAGTTTGGGGTTGTGGTGGTGTTGTCATTGAGCTCTCCACAGCCAACATCCCTCCCACAGTGGCCTTTGCATCCATGGCAGAGGAAGAGCCTGGAGAAGAGAAGGCTCTGGGGAGACCTAATAATGAGCTTCCAGAACCTGAAGGGTGCTGCAGAGGGACTGTTTGCAAAGGTCTGCAGGGACAGGACCAGGGACAGTGGCTTCAAAGTAGAGCAGAGCAGGTTTACATTGGATGTTAGGAGTAAGTTCTGCACCAGGAGGGTGGTGGAACACTGCAACAGGGTGCCCAGGGAGGTGGTTGGGGCTCCATCCCTGGAGATACTCAAGGTGAGGCTGGACAGGGCTCTGGGCAACCTGATCTAGTGGAGGATGTCCCTGCTGACTGCAGAGGGGGTTGGGCTTGGATGAGCTTTGGAGGTCCCTTCCAATCCAGACCATTCTGTGATTCTAAGAGGGATTAAAGAGGCAAATGTCATTTTGGCAGCTGGAGCTGGAGTCAAGGGTGCAGGGGGCTTGGACTAGGTGATCTCCAGAGATCCTTTCCAACCCTCACCATGGTGTGATTCAGTGATTCTATGAGGCTCTCTCCCTCTCTCTGAGTGAGTCTGAGGCTCTCTCCCTCTCTCTGAGTGAGTCTGAGGCTCTCTCCCTCTCTCTGAGTGAGTCTGAGGCTCTCTCCCTCTCTCTGAGTGAGTCTGAGGCTCTCTCCCTCTCTCTGAGTGAGTCTGAGGCTCTCTCCCTCTCTCTGAGTGAGTCTGAGGCTCTCTCCCTCTCTCTGAGTGAGTCTGAGGCTCTCTCCCTCTCTCTGAGTGAGTCTGAGGCTCTCTCCCTCTCTCTGAGTGAGTCTGAGGCTCTCTCCCTCTCTCTGAGTGAGTCTGAGGCTCTCTCCCTCTCTCTGAGTGAGTCTGAGGCTCTCTCCCTCTCTCTGAGTGAGTCTGAGGCTCTCTCCCTCTCTCTGAGTGAGTCTGAGGCTCTCTCCCTCTCTCTGAGTGAGTCTGAGGCTCTCTCCCTCTCTCTGAGTGAGTCTGAGGCTCTCTCCCTCTCTCTGAGTGAGTCTGAGGCTCTCTCCCTCTCTCTGAGTGAGTCTGAGGCTCTCTCCCTCTCTCTGAGTGAGTCTGAGGCTCTCTCCCTCTCTCTGAGTGAGCCTGAGGCTCTCTCCCTCTCTCTGAGTGAGCCTGAGGCTCTCTCCCTCTCTCTGAGTCTATGAGTGAGCCTGAGGCTCTCTCTCTGGTTCTGAGTTAACTCCTGGAACTCAGACCAAGCAAGTTTGCTTAGCTGAAGACTTTCCAGATAAGTTCAACATTTTTTTCCCCTCTCTTTTTTTTTTGCTTGCAGAGCTCTCAGATGATAAACACATCAACCAACAGCCTCTGTTATTAGTATTTTTTTTGTCAGTGCTGTCATTCATGTGCTGAGAAAAGTGGTACTTTGGAAGCAAGCTAATTCACAAAATAAAGGCATGCAAAGTTTGTCAAAACAGCTGCTATTTATATCAGCAAGGACCAGGCTTCCAGTCTGATTTGCCCATTAGTTTTTCTTCTTTTTGCTGTTCTTTTTCTCAACCCAGATCAAGTTTATTTGCATTCCCTCCTCTCCCTGTTAGAATTCTTCTCTGGGTCTGCTGGAGCCATGGTTGGAGTTACAGGGCCTGATGAGAGCATCTTGATACTGGGAATTAGTTTGCACTGAAACTCAGCATCTTTATGGTGAAAGTCAGTTTGCACTGGAGCTAACCAAAGCCTCTTGCTGAGTAAGAGTCATGGATTCACAGAATGGTTTAGCTTGGAAGAGACCTTAAAGCTCCTCCAGTTCCAACCTCCTGCCATGGGCAGGGACACCTCCCACCAGCCTGGCCTTGAACACCTCCAGGGAGGAGGCAGCCACAGCCTCCCTGGGCAACCTCTGCCAGAGTCTCCCCACCCTCACTGGAAAGAATTTCTTCCTCATCTCCAGTCTCAATCTGCCCTCCTCAAGCTTCAGTCCATTGCCTCCCATCCCAGATGTTCACCAGAGGAAGCCAGAGTGGCAGAATCTGGACCATCCTCAGTAATTCAGGAGTAGAGAGTGGCACAAGGCTGCAGCCCATGGGAGTCAGCAGCACATTGTAGTGCCCCAGAAAAGCAAGAGCTGTGCACCTCAATGAACTTGCTGCTTACCACTGAGCTCAGCAGATCTGTGTGGACATGTAGTTCCAGTCACATGCTGCTGGCTGGCTCTGGCAGACTGAAAAATGGATGATGAGTTCTACCTGAGCACAACCCTTTGGATGCTCTCCACTTTACTTACTGATTTATTTATTCTCTTGTTTGTTTCAGGAGAAAAAGCAGGAGCTGCAAATGAAAACCAGCTTCTTGTATGAGCCACGTGCTGGGGGCCCTCAGGATGTGCCACCCCAAGATGGAACAAGGCATGAAGAGCATGAGAAATGGCCTAGCTCCTGGACTCCACCAGCTCATGCAAATGACTGGGTGAAAAAGCTGTTGGTGAGTTATCCAGCTAGTGACACACTAGTGTCACCTCTCCTAAAGCAGGCTGCACAGTCCACATAGCTGACAGCCAGGAAGACAGAGAGAGGGAGGAGAAGGAGAAAAGGAGAACAAGTAGAAGGAGTGGGAGGAAAAGGAGAGGAGGAGAAAAGGAGAAGGAGGAGAAGGACAGAAGAAGAGGAGGAAAAGGAGAAGTAGTAGAGGGAGTGGGAGGAAAAAGAGAAGAAGGAGGAGAAGGACAGGAGGAGGAAAAGGAGAAGAAGAGAAGAAGGAGAAAAAGAGAACAAGTAGGAGGAGTGGGAGGAAAAAGAGAAGGAGTAGGAGAAGGACAGAAGAAGAGAAAAGGAGAAGTAGTAGAAGGAGTGGGAGGAGAAGGAGGAAAGGAGAAAAGGAGGAAAGGGAAGTAGGAGAGGGATTGGGAAGAGGAGGAGAAAAGGAGAAGGAAAAGGGGGGGGAAGGAAGAAAGGCAAGGGAAAGGCAGAGGGAGGAAGCTCTATTTTTTGGCAGTTAAGCATCAAACTGGCAAAAGCAAATGTTTACTCGAGACAGGGGAGAGAGCAGCTGCCTGCAGCGTGTCACTCGGGTTTTCTGAGTGCTAAAAATAAGGTGGTGTGTCTGAATTTAACAGCAAGTTAACTCCAGAGCACCAAACCACCACTGTTTCAGCTGCTCTGCACAGCCCTCCTGCCTTTCACTGCCACAGCAGCCTGTGGCAGAGGCATTTTTAGCTGCTTGCAGACCCGGCTCGTGAGTAGACTCTGCTGCTTCTCCTCCTCCTCCTCCCAGTCGTGGCTCTTATGAAACTGGGGGTGGTTGTGTCCCTGCAGCCCACTGCCTGTCCCCAGCACAGCCTGAGAGCACAGGCAGCATCCTGAGCCATCTGGAGGAGTAAAAGCCAGCAGAGCAAAGCCTGAGGCTTCACTGCACAGTGTAAAAAGCTTTCCCTGACTCCAGCTCCCCCCAGAAAGTCCATTCCTCTGCAGTCAGTTATTATTATATAACAATTGGTTGAGTGTTTCTCCTGTGTATCAAGCTCAGCTTTTACAGCTCCTTCTTCAGATGATTCTGAACAAGAGTAATTTACTGGCTGTGCCTGGGCAGCCTCCTTCTAAATCAGCACAAAACCCAAGCCTCAGTCTCTCTCTTTTCTCAGTATGGGCACCACTGTGCTTCACTACCACATAGTCATTTTCCCTATTTAGTTGATATTGCTTCTGAATGAGGCCAGGAATCCAGAACATTCCACCCTTGTTTCTTTCTGCAGCATCAGCATTTTAATGCCTTGCCCTGAAAGTAATCTGCTGCCTTGCACTGCAGGAGCCTGCCTGTGGAAACCAAGGTTGTATGGCTGAGGGCAGTCACCTTGAGATGCAGCCCTCAGGTCTAGCAAGAAGAGGCTGAAGAAGCTGCTGTGTACCACAGGGGCTGAAGGGTTGTGGATCTCATCCTCTGCAGGGAATCAGGAGGCACAGAAACACAGGTACCATGGGAACAGTGTGACATAGGAATCACTTCCCAAGGGAAGCAGTGGAAGAGACCTTAATGACCACCCTTCAAGATCATCCAGTTCCAACCCCCCTGCCATGGGCAGGGACTCCTCCCACAGCCCAGGTTGCTCAAGCCTGGCCTTGAGCACCTCCAGGGAAGAGGCAGGGGTTTATGTTTCAAAAGGATCTCTGCTGCCTGGTTTGGTGTCTGGCCTCAGCAGACCACTGCAAGGTCTGTGTTCCACCTGGGTGGAAATGGTTGAGCTCTGAACAGGGGACAGGAGTTCCAGATGCTCTTTTGGGGTCCCTTCCAGCCCCTGAAATGCTGTGATGTGCTCTGTGTCTGCTCTGGGCTGCCCATCAGCAGTCTGTTGGGTGGGATGAGATGGAGGCTCTACAGCTACCTGAAGGGAGGGCGTCATGAGGTGTGTGTTGCTCTCTTCTCCCAGGTGAGAGTGCCTGAAGCTGCACCACGAGAGGTTCAGGCTGGACATTAGGATGTTTTTTTTTCCCATGAAAGGGTTGTCAGGCACTGGGACAGGCTGCCCAGGGAGGTGCTGCAGTCCCCACCCCAGGAGGTGTTTGAAAGCTCTCTAGATGTGGTGCTTGAGGATATGGCTTAGTGGTGGGCTCAGAGTAGGGTGAATGGTTGGACTTGATGATCCTGAAGGTCTTTTCCAACATCAATGATTCCATCAGATTATGAATGAAGGCAGCTGTGCCAGGGTAGCCCACAGGGAGGCCATCTCCCAAGTTTTTTGTGACATCTTGGGGCTAGGAGCTCACTGTTTGTGTGCTTCAAGTGGAAGACATCTAACTCACCTCTTTGGGCCTTCCCAGGTGGTATTGACCATAGAACAGCAGAGAAGAGCCCTGCTGAACAGCCAGATTGGGTTCATCTCTCAGTCACAACCACACCCCTGTCACCTGAGGCTGCTGTGGGAAAGGGGAGGACTTTTTCCCCCCTTTCTTCTCCTTCTCCACTGGTTTCAAGAACACAGTGGAAAGGTTGGAAATGGCTTTAGATTTGGCTGGTAGATCCTGTTGGCTCTCTGAGACTTACACACAGACAGGCAGCATTAAAGATGATCCTGAGCAGGGGCAGACAATGCAGTGTTGCCCTGAGCTGTGTCCTGGTGCAGGTTTGACAACTGCTTGATCCCCTCAGACAATCAGCAGCTGTTTGGGCAAGCCCCATCTCGTGCTTGTAGACAAGAACTGTACACCAGGCATGAAAAGGAGAGAGGGCAATAAATTAGCTCTAACAGAGGCTGGGAGCTGCTGCTGTGGAATTTTCCAATGCAGCATGAAAAATCCTATTTGGATGTTCATGGGAGCTGAAAGAACACACCACAGAGAGGTTTCCAGTGGGCACAACAATCAGTAGCCTCCTTTCCTCTGGGAGTTTTGTGTTGGTTGGTGTTCTGAGTGCACTCCCCTTTCAGCAGCCCCACTTCTGCTCCTCAAAGGAGGTGTTTGAGCAGGAGTGTGTGAGCAGGAGGAGTTGCATAAGGAGGATGTCACAGGCTTAGGTTGGAGGCTTGGGGGCTGGGTTGGTTGGTTGTTTTCCTGTTGTTGTTGGAGGGGTTTTTCCCCCCCTCTCTTTTTGTTGTTGTTGTTGGTAAAAGTTCATCTTGTTTTGTTGACCTAGAAACCAACTGAAGAGACTAACCCAGCTGAAGAGCCTTGTGCAGCCAGCCAGGCTTGCATAAACTCATTCCACACAAGGAAGAGCTGAGGGTCTGTGCAGCACCAGGGTGCAGAGCTGCTCCCCTCCCAGAGCTCTGTTCAGACAGGCTCCATGCAAACAGCCAACTTCTGGCTGCCTGGGCTTGAACTCCTGCTAGACAATTGGACAGAGCAAATTGCTTTGGGCTTTTTTATTTGCTGGCCCCAGAGACAATTTCCAAAGCTGCCAGAGGTTAATGACAAACAATTCTGACTCAGGCAAGGGGCTCTGAGAGGTAACAAAAAAACCCCAGCCAGGGAGGGGATAAAAAGACAGACAGATAAAAAGAAGTAAGAGGTGATTAGTAATTGAGCTTGGAATGGTTCATGTCATAAATGACAGCAGAGGGGAGAGCTGCTTCTCCCTTATCTATTGCTGGAGCAAACTCTCTGCAGCAGAGGCTGCCAAAACCAGGGCAAGGGGAAGGAAATCTTTCACCAGGAGTGGCTTTCCCTGCCTGGTGGTGTTTTCACTTAGGGAGCTCTGCTGATGTTACATTTTTCCTTCCCTGATTTCTGGGGAAGCAGTTCTCCAAATGAAAAGGCAATTCAAGAGAATTCTTCTTCCTTTCCTCCCCTGAATGTTCTCAGCTCCAGGAGAGAAGGGCAGCACCCCCCAGCCGTCAGAGGTCAGCCCAGCACACAGCACAGGTTTTACAAGGCTGTCCTTCCCTTCAAGAGGATGAGTGCTGTGAAATGCTCAGCACAGCTTTTCTTGGCCACAGGGATGGAGTGCAGGCAGGTGGGTCAGGAAAACAGCACTCCCCTGCCTCCTGTCAGTGTGTGCTGACAGCTGGAGTGTTGGGTCCAGAGCTGGGCTCTCCAGTTCAACAGAGGCAGGGAACAACTGGAGGGAGTCCAGCAGAGGCTGCAGAGCTGCTGAGAGGCCTGGAGAAGGCTGAGAGCCCTGGGGCTGTGGAGCCTGCAGAAGAGCAGCCCCAGAGGGGGTCTGAACAATGCTCAGCAGCAGATAAAGGGTGAGGGGCAAGAGCCTGGGGTCAGACTCTTGTCAGTGGTGCCCAGGGACAGGACAAGGGGCACTGGGCACAAACTGGAACCCAGGAGGCTCCATCTGAGCAGGAGGAGAAACTTCTTTGGTGTGAGGCTGCTGGAGCCCTGGAGCAGGCTGCCCAGAGAGGTTGTGGAGTCTCCTTCTCTGGAGAACTTCCAATCTATCCTGGCCACTGTGCTCCTGGGCAAGCTGCTGTGGGTGCCCTGCCTTGGCAGTGGTTGGACAGGATGATCTCCAGAGCTCCCTTCGAACTCCTACCATGCTGGGCTTCTGTGCTTGTGTGGTTATAACAGGGATGGCCACAGTGTAAAAGCCAAGATTGCTCTGCAGTGCCTTCTCAGGGCATGTTTCTGCTCCCTGGGTCCAGTCTCAATATTCTAAGCCCAACCTGGTGTGGCCTCCTGTGAGTGAAGCACTGTTTAATTAGTCAGGTGATAGACTGGGGGAGATGTTACCAGAGCACAGAGGGACAGGAGCACACATCCCCTCATCACTCTCACTGCACATTAGTGGAGCTTCTGCCCATCCATCCTTGCTGCTCCCACCCATGCCTTTGAACTTCCACCATCAATCTTTGTCCTCAGTCCCAGCCCTCCTTGAAACTTACTGCTCAGAGCAAACCTTGCACCCTGAGCTGCAGATCCAAGCCCTGGCTCAGCTCTTTGCTCTCTCAAATCATCTGCACTCTGGGGTGGATCCTGAAGGCAGGCTGGGGAGAGTGGACTCTCCACACTGCCCTGTGGCAGTTCTGCAGGCTGGTAAGGACCAAAAAAGGAACTGGTTGGGGCTTTGTGCCTCATGGACTATGTAATCTCAAATTAAATAGATACTGGCATAAGGCATCAAAGCAACAGCTTTCATCTGCCTTTCTCCCCCCATTTCAATAGTTTTAGAGCTGAGCCTTATCAGAAAGAGCTGCTGCTGCTGACAGCCCAACAGTCACTCTGTATTTTCCCTCTTCACTTTTTGTTCCCCCTTTCCCTCCTGTACTTCTCTCCCATAACCTATTTAACCTATCTGACAGTTTGGCTGCAGCCTGGTGGCTGTGGTGGAGCTCAAGTTCCCTTGGTCTGTACATATTTAACTGCCTGGATCATGGCAGTGGGAGCTGGGGATGCTGCAGGGAGAAAAACCCAAACAAACCAAGCCTGCTGTTTACCTGCAGGATGAATCAGATGGAACTTCAAAAACCACTCCTGTGATTTACTTTGTTGTTGCTGGCATTGTTGTTCTGCAGTGATTAAACAAACACAGAGCTCTCTGTTCAGCCAGAGCTCTGTAGTCTGAGGCTGGGGACAGATGGTATCGAAATGCATAGGGTTGAAGCAGGGAAAGTGATCTTTACATCAGTTTATGCTGTTGGAGTGGGTCAGGAGGAGGCCACAGAGGTCATCAGAGGGCTGGAGACCCTCCCCTGTGGAGACAGGATGAAGGAGTTGGGGCTGTTCAGCCTGGAGAAGAGAAAGCTCCAGGAAGATCTTAGAGCAGCTTTCCAGTACCTGAAGGAAGGAGCCTGCAGTTCTCTGGCTACAAGAGAGCCAGGAAAGGAGCTTTGACCAGGACTGGGAGTGAGAGGACAAGATGAGGAATGGATTGAAACTGGAGAAGGAGAGATTGAGACTGGAGATTAGGAAGAACTTCTTTCCAGTGAGGGAGAGGAGCCCCTGGAACAGGTTGCCCAGGGAAGGTTGTGGCTGCCTCCTGCCTGGAGGTGTTCAGGGCCAGGAGGTGTCCCTGCCCATGGCAGGGGGTTGGAACTGGATGATCTTCAAGGTCCTTTCTAACCCAAACCATTTTATGATTGTCTGGGATTTTCCTCTTGCCCCAAAATGTGGAATTTGGGGAACTTTGCCCCCCCAGGCCTCATTTTCAAAGGTGGGGAAAACTCCTTTCCTTGCTGTATAACTTCCCCCAGCCCCTGGTGAGGCACAGTTGAAACCTCTGCTGCAAAACTCTTTATCTATTTCTCTGCCTTTTCTTTTGGGGGGGGAGAGGGGAAGGGCCTGTGGGGCCCCATGCAGAGCAGGACACCTGAGAGGTTTGGTGCTTTGTGTTTAATGCCTGCAGTAGGCAAGAAGGGAAAGGATGAGAATCTGTGAACAGAAGAGAAGTTTGTGGCAGAACAAAGGGACTTCAGCCCTCTTTGTAGCAGCTGCTGATGGATTTCAAGCCCCAGCATCACTTGAAGAGCCTAAATGTCGAGGCTGCATGATTAGAGAAGCAGAACCTGTTTGCCTGTCTGCAGTTTTTCTCCTGTTTGCCTGGGCTCTAATGAGGGTGAACTTTGGTTCCTTTTGTTTTGATTCTGTTTTGCTGGTGCTCTATAGCACCCCAAGCACCTCAGCCATGCCAGTGGGGCTTGATAAAGAAGTTATTAATCATTATTTATGCCCATGAAACAGAAAGAAAAAGAGGAGGAATGACTTCAGAGGCAAAAAGCAATCCTCCCACGTGGAAGTGCTGTCCCAGGGGGAGGTCAGTGAGAAGATCATGGAATTGTCAGGGCTGGAAGGGACCTCAAGGCTCAGCCAGCTCCAACCCCCCTGCCATGGGCAGGGACACCTCACACTACAGCAGGTTGCTCACAGCCACATCCAGCCTGGCTGCAAACACCTCCAGGGATGAGGCTTCCACCACCTCCCTGGGCAACCTGTGCCAGGCTCTCACCACCCTCCTGGGGAACAACTTCTTCCTCACATCCAATCTGAATCTCCCCCTTTCTAGTTCTGTTCCATCCCCCCAGTCCTATCCCTCCCTGACACCCTCAAAAGTCCTTCCCCAGCTGTTTGTAGCCCCTTTGAGATACTGGAAGGCCACAATTAGGTCTCCTTGGAGCCTTCTCTTCTTCAGACTGTTTAACCCCAACTCCCTCAGTCTGTCCTCACAGCAGAGCAGCTCCAGCCCTCTGCTCATCCTCGTGGCCCTTCTCTGGACACCTTCCAGCAGGAGCCTGTTTCATGAATTTTTAACTGCTTTGAAGATGACTTAAGAACAGGACCCCAGCAGAGAAGCCTGATAGCATCCTGGGCTCTCTCTCTTCTCTAAAGGTGCTGGGTGCAGGACACAGATGGTCTGTGGGCCAAAGTTTGGGAACCAAAGCACTAATCAATCAGGAGTGGTAAGACAGCACCATCAATCATTCTGGAGAGCTGATTCTTTCATTCACCCAACTCTGACACTGCTTTCTCTTTCAGAAGGATGGCCCTTGTAGGAAACACTGGGGGGAGGGGGAGAAGCAATCCTCACTTCTCAGTGGCATAAACTGAGCAGTGGATGCTGAAGATTTTCCTCAGTTTCAGTATTTTCCCCTCTTTTTATTTATCTCAATTTTCACTGGCAAGATCCCAAGGGATGGGATGCCTCCCCTGGAAGAGGAAATGGTGTTGGCTTTATCTGCAGCTTCCTTGAGGTTTTGAGGGGAAACCTCATTGCTCTCTACAGCTCCCTGAAAGGAGGTTGGAGTGAGGTGAGGATTGGTTTCTTCTCCCTAGTCTCAGGTGATAGAATGAGAGGAGATGGCCTGAAATTGTGCCAGGGGAGGGCTAGGTTGGAGATGAGGAACAACTTCTTTGCTGCAGGAGTGGTCAGGGATTGGCACAGGCTGCCCAGGGAGGTGGTGGAGTCCCCATCCTTGGAGGTGCTCAGGAAGTGCCTGGCCATGGCACTTGGGGACAGGGTGTAGTGGCCATGGTGGGGTTGGGTTGGAGGTTGGACTGGATGATCTTAAGAGTCTCTTCCAGCCAAAACAATTCTGTGGTTCCATGGTTGTAACCCACATCCCACCCTGGCTCTGAATCAGCCACTCAGGGTCAGGAGTGGGGAGGGCACAGAGTGCTGGATGTTAAACGTTTTGTTTGCAGAAGGATTTTGCTTTCTGAAGCCCTGAATGGCTTTGACCTGGCAGGGTTGTGCTATGCCCAGGAAATTGCCCCTGGGTTTGGTTTCCTGAGAGCTGCTTTTTTTTTCCCCAGGAGGAATGAGTAATCTGAATGTTTTGCTCTTGAGTTATTTCACCTGCCTCACCTTACTTACCCACAGCAGAGATCTGGGGTGCAGAAGGAAGCCTTTGGTAGCTCTCCTAGGAGAGCCTCAAGAAGAGAGCGCTGAGCTTTCCCCCGCAGCCATTGCCTGCTCCCCTGCCTTCCCAGATCAAGAACTGAAAGGGTGAAGAGCCTGTTGGCCACCAGGGCAGCAGCACCTCTCCCCACTAATGAGAGTGACCTTTCCACTCACCACTTCACATGCAGGGGAAAGGAGTTTACTGGGCTGAGAGCTCATCCAGCGGGTGAGGCCGGGGCTCAGCCTCCTGCTCGTGGTGCGGTGAATACATTGTGGAGCTGTTTGAAGGCAGGGTGGAAATGAGCCTGCAGATGAAAGGCCCACGAGTGAACCAGCTCCATGCTCTGTAGTTTCTGACAGCTAGGTGAAGAATAATGATGTCTCTGAGGTGCTTGGTGAATTACACATTTAACTGGTAAGGAGAAAAAAAAGGCAAGCCCCAGATCACTGCAGCCCAGGCAAAGGTCCTGCTGCTTCCACCGCTCACAAAGGCTCTTGAAATGATGGACAAGAAGATGGTTGGGTGGAGAAGGAGGGGAGGCTGCTGTGGGGGAGGGCTGAAGGGGGGAAGGGTTAAAAGCTTTGCTCAGCCCAAAGCAGCTCTGCTGCTGCTCATTGACTGCTGCACCCAAGCTCAAAGAGGGACCTTGAGATCTTAATTAGGATGTCTAGCTAAGTTAATCAATCCTCCATCCACTCCTCACCACCTATAAAGCAGCTGACATGTTTATGGAGTATTGTAAATACTTGAAATCTACAGCAGGGATGGGGGCAGGGGGGGTGGAAATTTATCTCACTTCTAGATTATCTTAGGCAATAAAGAAAGAGGTTTCCAAAGGAATAATAATTAAAGGAAAATCAATCAGCTAAAAGTGCTGGAATCCACTTCCAGGTGGAGGTGTTCTTGGTGCTTGCACAAAGCTTTCACTTAACAGTGGGGAGGAGCAGCTTGCTTCTTATGAAGGTAGAATGCAACAGGTGAAAGTCAGGAAGATATGTCCCTCTGGCATAGAACCACAGAATGGTTTCAGCTGGAAGGGACCCTAAAGATCATCTTCAAGGACAGATAGCCCACAGGGGGTAGAAATTGCTCTGATTTATGGTAGCCAAAGCAGTCACAGAATCAGAGATTCATAGAGTGGTTTGGGTTGGGAGAGAACTTAGAGGTCATCCAGTTCCAAGCCCCTGCCATGGGCAGGGACACCTCCCACCAGCCCAGGCTGCTCAGGTTCTCATCCAGCCTGGCCTTGGACACCTCCAGTGTCTCACTGTAAAGAATTTCTTCCTAATCTCCAGTCTAAATCTCCCCTCTTCCAGCTTCAATCCATTCTCCCTTATTCCAGCCCTTGTCAGAAGTCCCTCCCCAGCTTTCCTGTAGCCCCCTGCAGGTCCTGGAGTGATCCATGGGACCAGCACTGTTGAAAGTTGAGCTTTAAGAGGAACTTATCCCCAACTTGCCTGTCAGAAGCTGTCTCTTGTGATGTGCCAGAGGCAGCAGACACTCTGGGGGCATGCAGCTGGTGACATGCAGCTTGCTGGGGTTTATCACACTCTTCTTTTTTTCTCCCTTCAAATGCTTCAAAGAAGGAGTCATGAGTACCCAGTGTCAAGTGCCTACATTTCTGTAACCCACAGCCTTCCATCCTGGGGCTGCACAAGCAAGAGATGCCTGGCTGGTCACAGCGAGGGCAGGGCCCTGTGCTTGGCCCCACAGTGTTGGATTCTCCCCCAAAAGGAGAACTCAGGGAAAACACAAGAATCTGAAAGCCCTGCTGTACTGAACAGCTCTGCTCTGCAATTTCAGACCCTTGGGAGCTCTCCAGTCCCAGCAGCTTTACACCCTTGAGGCTTCCTCAGCTCCCCCCACGGTGAAGCTGTGCCTGACCTTATTGGCTGGTGAATAATGAGGATCCCTAACATTAGTTTTCCTTTCCCCCCCCCTTTAAAACTCAAATCTTCTGAGAGTTCAACTTAACAATGTGTTGAGGGCACTGGAATGCAGTCAGGGTTCTCTTCAGGTGGAGGTGTTAAAAATCTGTCCTTACTTTAATTAAGTACCAAATCTATTGTCTGAGGGGAAAAAAGCTACCTCTCAAGCCTCAGTGTTAAGAACCAGCCCTAAATGAGCAATTTGGAACAGAACATTTCTCTGGGTTAATAATGGCCAGGAAAGAGGATTTTGAAGGGGATGCTGGCATTTGATGTATGTTCCTCTGAGTGACATCCTGGAGGAGCCCCAGGCCAGCTCCAGATTCAGCAGAGCAGTGGGCTGCAGTGGAACAGAGCTCCACTGACCTTAGTGTTCACTGCTTGAGGGGGCCTGGGCCTGGCTCCTGAGGTCTTTTCCTGTTCCTCCTTGTAAGATCTCTGTGTTCAGCATGAGCAGAACTTCACAGCAGTCTGAGAACCTGGTGTACAGACACCTCCCTACATTCCCAAGCTTGCATTAGGTGCCTTGCCTGCATCTTTAGGTGCCAAAGGGCCTGCTTCAAATAGGAACATACTCTTGTGAAGGTTTTTGAGATGGAGGTTGGTGAAGCTCAGGGAAGACACCAGCTGAGTTTGAAGGTCAGGTGATAGAATCACAGAATGGCTCAGGCTGGAAGGGACCTCAGAGGTCATCTACTCCAACCTCCCCCCTATGGGCAGGGACAGCTCTCAACTAGACTCAACTCAGCAAAGTGATCCTGTCATAGAATCCTACAATGGTTTGGGTGGGAAGGGACCTTAAAGGTCATCCAGTTCCAACCCCCATGCCCTGGGCAGGACACCTTTCACTAGACCAAGTTGTTCAAGGCTTCATCCAGCCTGGCCTTGAACATCTCCAGGGAGGAGACATCCCCAGCCTCCCTGGGCAACCTGTGCCAGAGTCTCACCACCCTCCCACAGAAGCACTTCTTCCTCAGCTCCAGTCTAAGCCTCAGTCTCTCCCTCATCTTCAGACCATTCCCTCTTCTCCTGCCTCTGTGAAAAGTCTCTCTGCAGCCTTCCTGCAGGATCCCTTCAGGTCCTGGCAGGCAGCTCTGAGGTCACCCTGGAGCCTTCTCTTCTCCAGGCTGCACCCCCCCAGCTCCCTCAGGCTGTGCTCACAGCAGAGCTGCTCCAGGCCCTGGATCACCTTTGTGGCCTCCATTTGTGCTGACCAAATCCATCCTGTTTTCATGGAAAACTCACCACAAAAGGGCAGTTGGACATTCATGTGACTGACAAAGGCAAAAGCAGGACACCAAAACCGTGTTGCCCATGGTCCTTAACATCCTCTACATGTTCAGAGCTAGGTGTTAGAGGTTCTTACCTGTAACCACATCTGTGGGCACCAGACTGCCACATCCAAGTCTCTCTCATGTCCCCTCTGATCTTGTGCTAGGGCAGAAGGAGTTTGTCCTGGTGCCTCATCCCTGAGCTGCAGAAAGATATTTGCCCTTTGGTGCTTCCCCATGACTCCCTCTCCTCCTTGCCTTGGTCACCAGGCTCTCTCTGTGCCTCCCTGGGAGTGACTGGGCACACTGTCAGCTGGAAGGAAAGGAGCACAGGTACTGTGAGCAGAGAGAAAGATGTCTTCAAGTGTGGCACTAATTATTTATACACTCCATCAAAGGCTCAGAGCTCTTGCTGTGCACCTCCTAATCCTTGTCTAGCCCTGGCTCTATCCATTTTTAACTTGGTCTTGTCCTTTCTTCCCTTTCTTTTCCCTGCCCCCCACCCTGTAATAGTCTGTTAGATAAAAATAATTGGGTACTTAAATATTTCTAAAGCTAGCAATTAAAGAATACTTTATGGCATAACCAATATATCTTGCAGTGAATACATTATGGGAGGAGGAGAAGGAGGATTAGAAGGCCAAGACAAGTGCACAAGCCTTACAAGCAGCACAAAACAAAGGCTGTTGGAGCCACTCTGAGCTCTTGTGGGCCATGAGCTATGATTTCTCTGTCCTCTAAAGCCTCAAAGTGGGTTTACACTGGAACAGGTTGCCCTGGGGGGTTGTGGGTGCCCCAAAATCTGTATCCACTTCCATTCTTTGCCCATAGATTGCCCTATTGTTTTTCCTTCCCCTGGTCCTTTGGGTACTGAGTGACCTTGGAAGTTTTTCTCCAGTCTAAACAATTTCCTGGTTTTATTTATAGAAGTTTATATTCTTGCCAGTGAGGCTGGGGAGAGACTGGCACAGGTTGCCCTGGGAGGTTGGGGATGTCCCCTACCTGGAGGTGTTCAAGGCCAGGTTGGATGAGGCCTTGAGCAAGCTGGGCTGGTGGGAGGTGTCCCTGCCCATGGCAGGGGCTGGGAACTGGATGAGCTTCAAGATCCTTTCCCACCTAAACCATTCTATGAATCCCATGGCAGGAGAACTGGAACTAGATGATCTTTAAGGTCCCTTCCAACCCAACCTATGAATCTCTGTCATCAAAACCTGATACCAGCTCTCAGGGGATCATCTTTTGTGTCCACAGCTCAGAAGGAAGTGTTTGTGCCCTAGATGAAGTACATTTAGCTCTTGGGTTCGAGTCATTTGTTGGTCAAGCCAAGCAGCAGTGTTGGCTCTATTATTACAGATGCATAATTAACTCAGCATAAGCTCCTGACCTGTGGTGACTGGCTTATTTCAAACTGGTAAGGAAGAAAACTTATCCATCAATGGTCTAAATTGCTATTAGAATGAAGGAGTAATTTGTGATGGGAAAGGATTTTGAAACAAGGTGAACTCCTTCTCTCACCTCCTGTAAATTGCTGTGGAGCAATTACAACAGCCCCAAACTGTCTGTGGACACAGGGAGGATTTGCAGGAGATAATTAGCTATGTGAGGTGTTCAGACTACATAATTCCCACTTAAAATACCTCAGGTGCCCTGCAAAACTTTGTGGAAGGGCTAAGAGCTGAGGGCACTTTGCATTTAACCAAGGTTGCACCACCCTGAGCTCCATAGAGGGCTCTTGGTATGTAAAAGAAGGGCCACAGTTAGTCTGCTGATGAGAATATTCAAATGCACTGCAGAGGTGGGGCCAGGAAGCTGTATCACAGCTGCAAGAGCACCCAGCAGGTCAAACTGGAGGCTGCCAGCTGCTCTCAGGATTAGCAGCTAATGCATTTCCCTCTCTGCTGCACTTTGTGCATGGGAACTGCCTTTGAAGCATGGCCCAGCTCATGTGCCCAGGCCCTGTGCCTTCTGACCCCACAACTCCTTTTCTGCAGAGCAGATTAGGTTGAACAGGAAGGCAGGAGCATGCTCCCCTCCAGCCTCTCTCCTCACTTCACCATTACCCCACCAGCAGCTCTATTTAGCCTGATAACAGGGAGCAGTGCTGGCTGCCTCTTCTTTGGGCAAGGGAGGGGACCAAGCCTAGATCACAGAATTAATGAAGCTGGAATAACCCAGTCCAACCAGCAACCCAACCCCACCAGGGCCATTAAACCACGTCCCAAAGTGCCATGGCCACACATTTCTGATTCATTATTCAGTATCACTAAGGTTGGAATAGCCACATCTGTTTCTGCATTTGGACACACACAACTCCAGCTGCCAAAGCACTTTGAGTTCCAACATACAGAAATCAGAGAGCTGTTTGGCTTGGAAAAGCCCTTGAAGATCATGGAGTCAAACCAGCAACCTAACACCACCATGGCCATCAAACCATGTCCCAATGTGCCATGGCTACACATTTTCTGAGCACCTCTGGGGAGGGTGACTCCACCACCTCCCTGGGCAGCCTCTTCCCATGCCTGACCACTCTCTCCATAAAGAAAGAGCAGCCTGGCTGCCTGCTGTCCCCTTGCTGACATCAACTCTGGCCATGAGTTTTCTGAATGAGAGAGTTAAAGTTCTAAAAGCTCATAAATACCTTTGAAGATCAGCCCAGAGAGCTGTCAGTTGATGGGCTGCAGAGAGGTGTCCTTGTCTCCTGAAGAGCCTGTCCTGTCTGACAAACCTTTGGGGGAAATGAGAACACCTCCAATTATTTCTTTTCCCCCCTCCTTGTAGCTTCTCTGCTGCTCAGCCAACAGCCCTGGAAAACCTGCAAATAAAGAGTGTTTCATCCACCTCCCCCCAACTGCAAGCACTTTAATTACAGACTAATTATATAAATAGTGTGTTGGGAGGATGCTTTCAGAGGGTTGTGGTTTTTTCCCCCTCTTTGTTTTCTAAATATTATCTGTCTGTGTTTTCTGGTGTGCAAACAGGAATGGGGTTTGGTTTCCATGAAGAGCAGGTGAGCTGCCTGCAGTACAAACTGAGACAATCAGATGATGATTGAGCTATTGAAACCCTCCCAGCTAACTGATCATTTCCAAGTCAGCAGCTGCACTGAAGCCATTCTAACTTGAAAATGGAAATAATCTCTGAATGGAGTCCTAAAATCCCCCTGTAGCATTCACAGGACTGATCTGTCAGTGACAGCCAGGCCAGCAAGGGAGAAATGCAGATTTGAGTCCCCAGGCAGCAATGGAAGGGTTTAAAAACACCACTTCCTTAGAGCAAGGACTTGAGCTTATATTGCTGTAAATCACAGAATGGGCTGGGTTGGAAGGGACCTTAAAGATCATCCAGCTCCAACCCCCTGCCATGGGCAGGGACACCTCCCAGGTTGTTCAAGGACTCATCCAACCTGACCTTCAACACCCCCAGGCAGGAGGCAGCCACAGCCTCCTCCCTGGGCAGCCTATTCCACAGTCTCACCAGCCTCCCACTGAAGAACTTCTTCCTCAGCTCCAGTCTAACCCTGCTCTGCCTCAGCTTCAAACCATTTACCTTGTCCTGTCTCTAGACACCCTGAGGAAAAGTCCCTCTGCATCCTTCCTGCAGGATCCCTTCAGCTACTGAGCTGGAGGATTTTCCATCCCTGTGCTGCTGATGCTCCTTTTGATCTGATTAATCCTTATTTGTGGGATGTTGCTGGTCACACAGTGTCTCTCCTGCCTCTTGCTCAGCTGACTGGAGCTTTAACTGAGGATAATGAGTTATGACTAACAAATAATGAGCAGTGAGTAATGCACAGTGTATTTTCAGGTACAAACTTGGGTACAAACTTGGAGGATTCTGGTGATTCACAGAGACTGTTTTGAATAGTGGGCTACAAATATTTGGAAAGATCTCCTCTCATGGTGGCAAAAAATAGCAACAAATCTCTGGTCATTCAGTTGTGACTATGCTGCAAGTGGCTCTTGGCCATCATCCCCCCAACTCTCAACTCTGAAGTAGAGGCACAAAGCAGTGGAGCTTCTTTAACAGATGCAGAGGAGCTCAAACTTGAGATGCAATTCCAAATAGCATGTTGGAATGATCCTGGGTGCCCTTCTCAGTTGCTTCTTTTCCAGCTAAAACCTTCTCTAATCATTAATATATATCTGTTTTTTGAGCCTCAATGAAAAATAAACCTCCCCCTGAGCAGAGCAGCAAATCCACACCCCTCAGATACTTGTAGCTCTCATGTATACACATAGATATAGGTAGAGATACCTGGGTTCACAGAATGGTTTGGGTTGGAAGGGATCTTCAAGTCTCATAGATTCATGGAATGGTTTAGGTTGGAAAGGATCTTGAAGCTCATCCAGTTCCAAGCCCCTGCATTGGGCAGGGACACCTCCCACCAGCCCAGCTTGCTCAAGGCCTCATCCAGCCTGGCCTTGAACACCTCCAAGAAGGGAGCATCACAACCCCCCTGGGCAACCTGTTCCAGTGTCTCCCCACCCTCACTGGAGAGAATTTCTTCCTCATCTCAACCTCCCCTCCTCAAGCTTCAATCCATTCCCTCTTGTCCTGTAAAAATTCCCTTCCTGGCTTTCTTGCATGTCCCTTTCAGGCACTGGAAGGCAGCTTTAAGGTCTCCCCAAAACCTTTCCTTCTCCAGGCTGAACAGATTGGAGACTGAGCCCAATCATCACCTGACTACCAAGCCTGGTACTGAAAACATGCAGAACTTGCTGCAGTTCCATCAAACCCTTCAGCAGGCAGTGAAAATCCCTCTGTTTCCAAGCACTCCTCGTGAAAGCTGCTATAAATACCATCCCCACCTCTGTTCTCTGCAGTTCATTTTACCCCACGGATGCTGCTCTGAAATCCATCCCTTCAAAGTAAAAAGGAGCCTTGAGGCAGCCAGAAGGGACTCTTGACTGGTTGGAGTGGGAGCTGTGGTGTTCCTTTGTTCAGGAGCTGAATTGATACAATCATGGAATGGTCCAGGCTGGAAGGGACCTCCAAAGGTCATCCAGTCTGACCTGCCTGCTGACAGCAGGGACATCCCTGCTGGGGAGGGACTTCTGAGGGGGTCAGGGAGGGATAGGACTGGGGGGGATGGAGCAAAACTAGAAGTGGGGAGATTCAGATTGGATGTGAGGAAGAAGTTGTTCCCCATGAGGGGTGGTGAGAGCCTGGCACAGGTTGCCCAGGGAGGTGGTGGAAGCCTCATCCCTGGAGGTGTTTGCAGCCAGGCTGGATGTGGCTGTGAGTAGTGTAAGTGTCCCTGGCCATGGCAGCGGGGTTGGAACTGGCTGATCCTTGAGGTGCCTTCCAACCCTACCAATTCTGTGAGCTGTGATTCTATGATCCCCAGCTAGAGCAGGCTGCCCAGGGCCTCCTTTAGTCATACCTTGAATCTCCCTTGGATCCCTCTGTTGCCGGAGTCAAGGCTGAATGGGAGCCAAACCCTTACGAGGGCTGCGCTTTCCGTGCCAGGCTTTGTTTAGTCAGGTAGATTTCATTCCTGCTCTTCACTTCCTCTGATGTCTCAAATGGTTCCTAGGAGGATAAATCAGCTTCTCTCTTCATACAGAAAGTTAACACAAACACCAGATAACTTGCAGAGACTTCAAAGGGAAATGATAAAAACGCTTTGCAGGCATAGGGGGAAGGAAAAAAAACCCTCAGTGCTCTTCATCCTCTCTGCACTTCCTCAGCTCTACAATGAGCAGAGCTGCTTAAGAAATTTTGGCTTGAAAAAGGCCAACTAAATTGTCTGAAAGTATTTTGTGCTCAGTTCAGGGCTGGGGAAGGGAAAAAAAAAGAAGAAGAAGAGGAGAGTGGACAGTTTTCTAATCTTAGGATCAAAGCATCTGACCATTTCTGAAGTGCTAAGCCTGGCATGTGAGGAATCCAAACATCAGTGGTGAAGTGCTCTGACTTTGAAAGCCAAATTGAATGGGGTTTTCTTTATCTAATTATAAAGTAAAAATGATGTGAGAGATCTCTCCATCTATCTATATCTGTCTTTACCTGCCATGCAGCTCCCAAACAAGCATCATGAAAACCCCAAAGGATCTCTTCTTTCCACGTGTAGCCAACACCTCTTCACTTCGAGGCTGCTGGAGCCCTGCAGCAGGCTGCCCAGAGAGGCTGTGGAGTCTCCTTCTCTGGAGAGCTTCCAAGCCCCCTGGCCACTGTGCTCCTGGGCAAGCTGCTGTGGCTGCCCTGCTTTAGATGATGTCCAAAGGCCCCTTCCAGCCCCATCCTGCTGGGATCCTGTGAAGCAAAGCACCACCTCACTTGTACCTCCCTTGAGATAATTGATTATTCTCTTCCTTGGGCTCACTCCCACATCAGGGCAAGTGTTTGACATTTCTCAGCAGGCTACATACAAGAGTAAAGACCACCATGGCCACCAGACCATGTCCCCAGGGGCCATGGCCACAGGTTTCTTGAACACCTTCAGGCATGGGGACTCCACCACCTCCCTGGGCAGCCTCTGCCAGTCCCTGACCACTCTTGTAGCAAATAAATTGTTCCTCATCTCCAACCTAACCCTCCCCTGGCACAATCTCAGGCTATTTCCTCTCCTCCTATCACCTGATCCTAGGGAGAGGAGACCAACCCCCTCCTTTGAAGGAGTTCTAGAGACCAATGAGGCCTCCAAGAAGCTGCAACTCACTGAAAAATGCATGGCCAGTTCTTACACCTCATGAAAAATTCCTTCAGGAATCTCCAGTGTTTGTGAGGGGATGGAATCTGTTCAGTGGCAAGGATGGCACAAAGCCAGAGGCAGCACACCTCAGGTGGCTTTGTGCTGGGCAAAAAGTCACAGCCAAGGTATCTGAGTGGCTTGTGCTCACCAGGAGCTTCCACTGAGTGCTGCTGCTAAGTGAAGCCTCGGTGGCACTGTGCTATCAGCAAGAACTCAGAGGGGTGCAATGCATCAGATGATCTCAGTCTATCCTCTTTTTCACACTCCTGGGTGAAAAACTTCCTGCCCTCCTCATGCCCCCCAGAGCTGGAGGTGTCAGCATTCTGCTCCTCACCTCCAAGGTCAGGATTAATCTCCCCTTGTGTTTTTTCCCCCTCAGTACTCTGTGCCTATGAAGAATGAAGGAAGTAAATGGAATGGACAGATAAAGTATTTGATGAATAAATGAGGAAGTCTTTCCCTCCTGTCACTGTCACCCCTTGAGGTGACAGATTAGCTGCTGATCTGAAATCTACCAAGTGAACTCTCGAGCTCACCCCCTCCTGCCCTGCCTGGAGGAACCCCTGGCTACACAAATAAATAAATAAATAGAAGCACCAGCTATAAAAAGCTCTTTCCCACAGCAAGCTGAGGATGCTGAATCCTGGAGCTCCACCACCCAGACTCCAGCCTTATATAGGCATTTTCTAGGAGCAGCAGTGATGCTTCTCCTTCCAGAAGAGCAAAGCCTGACAGCCTCCCCAGCCCTCCTTCTGGGCTGACACTCGCCAGGTTTCAGCTAAGCTCTCAATCTGTGGTGGTTGCTTTGCACAGGATGTGCCTTTTGGTCTTTGCTGCTAATTAAAGTCACTTCACAAAGTCATCTGCCTAATGTTTAAAGCTGTTTGACAAACAGCAGGTTCAAAGTTGAGGCTGCCTCTTCATCTCCAGCCTTACCTAGCTGGGCCTGCACGCTGTGGCACATATGGAAGGGAGCATCTCTCATTGATCTAACACACTCACAACCTGTAGGCACCAAGGGAACAAATTAAGGGCAAAATCCTCCCCTCAGATCTGTCATGCATGGATCAGGGATAAACAGCACAGATTAGAGCTCTCCTCGGCTGCAGTGCACAAACCTTGCTTCCTGAGCTCCCCTTTTGGCTTTCCCAAAGAGGTGATGCCAGGTGTGCAACAGCTTCCTCCGTGGGCCAGGCAAACCTCTGAGGAGTGTGAGGTCTGGCTGAAAAAAGGAGGAGGAGAGACTCTCTTATCCTGCAGGATTTTGCTGCCATTAGAGGTTTGCACATACACAGTCTGCTGAGCATGAGATGGAATCAGTACAGGCAGGGGAGTGGAACATGGGGAGGGAAGGGGAAGGAGGGAGGGGAGGGGAAGGGAAGGGAAAGGAGGGAGGGGAGGGGAAGGGAAGGGAAAGGAGGGAGGGGAGGGGAAGGGAAGGGAAAGGAGGGAGGGGAGGGGAAGGGAAGGGAAAGGAGGGAGGGGAGGGGAAGGGAAGGGAAAGGAGGGAGGGGAGGGGAAGGGAAGGGAAAGGAGGGAGGGGAGGGGAAGGGAAGGGAAAGGAGGGAGGGGAGGGGAAGGGAAGGGAAAGGAGGGAGGGGAGGGGAAGGGAAGGGAAAGGAGGGAGGTGAAGGGAGGGGAGGGGAGGGGAGGGAAGGGCAGGGCAGGGCAGGGCAGGGAAGGGAAGGGCAGGGAAGGGAAGGGCAGGGAAGGAAAGGGCAGGGAAGGGCAGGGCAGGGAAGGGGGGAAGAAGCAGAAGGAAGGGGAGGGAACAGAGGCAATACCTCTGAAGTCCCCAGGCTGATGAGGGATGGCAGTTGCCTGAGTGCCTGTCCAGGTCTATCCTCAGAGCTCGGTTAGCACGCTGCTAATTCCTGCTGTGCTTTATTGCCATTTGCTTTTGCTCTGATTAAAATAAAACATCAGTCAAGGTTGCTGTGTTTATCCTCCATCAGCACAGCCAGGAGGAAGCCAGTGCATGGGTTAATGATGGATTTTCACCTCCCTTCATGCTCCTGGTGGCTCTGAATTTAGATGTGAGCAGAAGGAAGGTTGTGCTGCCTGCAGAGCCGCACACCAAGCGGGTCTGCTCCTGCTCCCAGTGCTTGCCCAGGTGAGTTCTCATCAGGGGTTTGCTACCTGGGAGCCAGGAGACAGCAGTTTTTCCTAGTGAGCCAAGGACAGTGAGCTGTGTCCCTGTGATGGGTGTTTATTTGTGTCAGGCAGGGTATTGTTCCTGGTGTACAGGAGGGAGCACTCTTGTGTTTTGTCTTTGCAGTGAGCTGCTCTGAAACCAGCAGCCAGACTGAATTCATTTCCAGGCAGGGCACCAGCCATTGGTGTGCTGCTGGAGAGGTGTTCACGGGGTTTATGCTCCAGTAATCTGCTCCTGGGAAGGGATCCATCATTTCAGTGCTCTGAGGCATCTGGGAGGGATTTGGGACTCCTGGCTTGGAAATGGGTTTGATGGATTTAGTGCCTGGGCTGTGGGAAGAGCAACTGCTCTGCTTGCTGAAGGAGATTCTCCAGCTCCTCTGAATATTGAGAGTAGCTGAAAATCAGATTATCAATCCAAGGTCATGTACAAAGCCCAAAGCTGGCTTCAAAACTAGTGTCTGCTTTAAGCAAAAAGCCCCAACCAACCACCCAGACAGCCCCAAACCCTTCCTGCCTCACTGAATATTCCTCACTGCAGCCATCACACTCTGGGTTCCTCCTGCTGTGTAGGTGCAGTCAAGATTAATCTGCATCCTACATTTAGATCCCTGCCTTAAAACACCTGAAGGGATCCTGCAGGAAGGCTGCAGAGGGACTTTTCCTGAGGGTGTCTAGAGACAGGACAAGAGGGAATGGTTTGCAGCTGAGGCAGAGCAGGGTTAGACTGGAACTGAGGAAATTCTTCAGCAGGAGGGTGGTGAGACTTTGGCACAGGCTGCCCAGGGAGGCTGTGGCTGCCTCCTGCCTGGGAGTGTTCAAGGCCAGGCTGGATGAAGCCTTGAGCAGCTGAGTCTAGCTGAGAGGTGTCCCTGCCCATGGTGGGGAGGTTGGAGAGGATGACCTCTGAGGTCCCTTCCAACCTGAGCCATTCTCTGCCACCCTTTCTGTTTCCCCAAGCCACCCAATCCTATTTATTTCCAGTGCCACTTTGGCCCTGTGTTGCCAGCAGCAGGTTTACAGTGCCACTGTGCAGTCAGCAGAGGACTTTTGGATATGAGAGCTGCTGCATTTTTCTCTTTCAGCTTTCAAAAAGCCTTTTCCCCCCTTTTTCTTTTTCCCTTTTCACTGGGACAAGTGCAGGAGGAGATAATACTTTGATACCTTTCCACGATAAAGCACTCCTCAGCTGAGGACAGGAACATGCCCTTATCTGCTGACACTCTTTATGAAAGGAATACAACCATCCAGGAGAGATAGTGTCTTTTGTTTCTCTAAATGGGCTAGCTGCAGAAGAGGCTGTGATCCACTGATACACAAAGCCATGTCCCACGTTGGCATATCTCTGCCTAGCTATCACTCCCAGCTCTGGAAATCACTGAGCCAAAAAATAGAGGTGGGAGGCAGAGCTGCTGTGGGTGAAGCAAAGCGCTTCGGAGATCATCACGGAGCCTATTCACCAAATTGCAGCAGATAAGAGACTTCTCTTTGCATAAAGGGCATTTACACTCCTCTCAGAAGCACATTCTTATCCCCCAGGACTGAGCAATGTGATTAGGAGCTCAGTGGTTGGTGCACCGAAGGGGAGGCAGGAGGCATAGCCTGGTTCACATGGACTTGCTCCTGGGAACTGGTGGCTCTGGAGCTCTGCAGACAGAGACTCCTGGGACTGTTTTGGTTGGAAAAGCCCTTTAGGATCACCCAGTCCAACCATTCTCTAACTCTACCAAGCCTGGTGCTAAGCCCTGTCCCTCAGCACCACGTCTCTGCCTCTTTAAACATAGAATCACAGAATTGTCAGGGGTGGAAGAGACCTCAAGGCTCAGCCGGTTCCAACCCCCCTGCCATGGGCAGGGACACCTCACACTGCAGCAGGTTGCCCACAGCCACATCCAGCCTGGCCTTAAACACCTCCAGGGCTGAGGCTTCCACCACCTCCCTGGGCAACCTGTGCCAGTCTCACCACCCTCATGGGGAAGAGCTTCTTCCTAAACATCTCCATACATGAGGTGGAGGACTACAGATCTGTCCTTGCCTGGATGCTGCTTGAAGGATGGTGATCTTAGGGAAGTCATCTCACTCCAAATACAGCTGGTGAATGAGTTCTGTAGAGTCAAGCCAGGTGCCAGTGCCCAAACAGTCCCAGAAGCACAGGTTAGTGGGAGCTGGAGATCACCCAGCTCAACCCCCACTGCTCCAGCAGCTTGCCCAGGATCACAGTGGCCAGGTGGGGTTGGAAGCTCTCCAGAGAAGACTCCACAACCTCTCTGCTCAATAAATGACAAACTTCTGGGACTTCAAGGAAAAAGGATGGCTGCAAGTCTTTCCCAGTCACAGGATCACCAAGGTTGGAAGAGACCTCAAAGGTCATCAAGTCCAACCTGTCACCACAGAGCTCCAGTTCCTACCAGAATAGGTTCCTGCACTCAGCTTGAGGTCTGCCAGGCTCTACCACAGCAGAAGATCTCTGCCCCTGAAGATGAGGTGTGAGGCTGGAGAGCAAAGCCAGTTCCAAGCCTGGTTTGTTTACAGCAGCAGGCTTCCAAAGACGAGGGAGGTGCTGATGCATGGGGAGCAAGTTTGGGAGCAGTGTACAGAAGGAGCATAAAAAGTGAGCAAGCATCAAGGGGAGCACAACAGGCCCCTCAGGAATTCTCTAAAGGTCACAGCAAATGAATAAATATTAATGCACTTATCCTGCAGGATCTGAGGAATGTGCTGTTATGACTGAAATATTATTCAAAGACAAGTATTGTAATTAAGGTTTTTCTTTTCCCTAGGCAGTGATAAAGAAATGCTGGGTTTATCCTCAGCCTGTAGCCAGCAAAGTGCTTTTTTTACTCCCCCCCCAACTCCTTTTAATTCTAATGTGAGTTCTTAATGCAATAACCCTTTCAGCCTGAATGAATAGCTGGTTAATTCTTCCAAAGTGTGGCATTCCTGTTGCTAAGCATTTCATTTCAAAGCCCCCCCCTCCCCTTCCCCACTTCTCCTCTTTTCCCTACTTCCAGGTGCATTCCTGGGCTCCAGCATTCGCTGGTTTGTGTAACCTCGTGGAGTCAGAAGGCTTAAGAGCCCCCAGAGCTAATACAAAATGTATGAGTGTGCCATATCTTGGGATTCCTGCTGTCAGAAGGGCTGGCTTGGCAGGGGGAGACAGGAAGCCTGAGGGGGAAAAGCAGGGAGAAGTCCCAAAGGAAGAGAAAAGGGGAGAGGCAGGGAAGGGGAAAAGCAAGAGGAGGCAGCTGAGAGCATGAATCACAGCATGCCTTGCTTTGGGGGGGACCCTCAAAGGTCATCTTGTCCAGCCCCCCAAAAAGATGACAAGGAATGGGGAAGACAACTGGAGATAGCTGTCTGAACATGAGCCAGCAGTGTGCCCAGGTGGCCAAGAAGGCCAAGAGCATCCTGGCCTGGATCAGCAGGCAGAAGCTGATGGGGACAGCTCCTGCCAAGGGCTGTGCTGCACAAAGCCTCTGCCTCAGACTTGCTCCAGGGCACACCAAGGGCACTGCCACACCTCGGGGTGCAGGAAGGGAGAGGGGGCACCTGCAGACAGGACCATATCAGTGTGATGAAGGGGGTGAGGGGTGGGGGTGATGCTGAGCAAAGCTGCTGGGAGCAGAGCTGCTGCTTTAAGAGCTGCCTGTGCCACGCAGAGAGTCAGCAGTGTGCACTAGCCTGGAATGAGACTGGGCTACAAGTCAATTATTAAGCTTTTCCAGGAGGCTGGGGGGACATTTGCACCTAGGCATCACATACAGCAGAGACAAACAGGCTCAGGCCAGCTGATAGCAATTGATAGTGACTTGCACCTCCCTGTTCAAAAGCAGTGGGCTCCAGATGAAGGCAGATTCAGCCAGCCATTTCCAGAGCAATCCTACACAGCACTCCCCAGCCCTTCCTAATCACTAATAGGTGTTGATTGGGAAGAAGTGAAACAGGCTTTCATGTGCTGGTACAGAGGTTCTGTGCTTGGCTGCTAACTAACTGGAGGGGCAGCAGCTGCAAGTTTCTCTTTTCATGTTCACTTGGTCCTGCAGCAAGGCAGAGATGTTCCTCTGGAAGAGCCCTGCTGTAGAAAGCCATCCTGCAAGCTTGAGCTGCCTGCTTTGCTCTGATTAGATAAATCTTTGCAGGGCAGCCTGATTTCATCTCCAGGCAGATGTAGGGTTCCCCCCCCCCCCCCCCCCCAAATCAAATAAATCCATTGGGACTTTTTGGAAAGAACTCAAAACCAGAAATCAATCCGAGCTCAGAGGCTGGAAGTGAGAGCAGCTTGTGCAGGAAACCTGCCCTGAGCTCCTCACAGACAGCTGCCTCTGTACAGGGAAGGTCATCCTATCAGGAGGTGTTTCTGTGTAGTGTTTCTGATGGACAAGAGGCAGCCAGGAAGAATTCAGGCTCTCAAATTCCAGGCATAGGAATTACAAACCTCTTCCAGGTCCTAACCTTACAGCATTTGCTGTCTGGGCTCCAAATGTCTGGCACAGAATCCCAGCTTGGTGGGGGTTAGAAGGGAGCTCTGGAGCTCACCCAGCCCAACCCCCCTGCTCCAGCAGGGCAGCCACAGCAGCCTGCCCAGGAGCACCATGGCCAGGCGTGGTTGGAAGCTCTCCAGAGAAGGAGACTCCACAGCCTCTCTGGGCAGCCTGCTCCAGGGCTCCAGCAGCCTCACACCACAGAGGCTTCTCCTCATGCTCAGAGAGGACCTCTTTGTGATCCAGGCTTCTCCAGTAACAAATAGAGCAGAATAATTTCATTCCCCTGTCTCACATCCAGCAGTGCTCTTAAAAACATCCCAGAATGAGATTTGCTCTCGAGCAGCAGCCTCACACTCATCTGTGGCACTCCATAAACTTCAGAGTCTCTCTCTACTCAGTTGCTACCTGCTCCATTTTAAATCCCCATTCCCAAGCTCCCAGGCTTGGCTCCCCTTTGCAAGTGGAAGGTGAAGTATCAAGCTGAAGGTACTCACCTGGCTTTGAAATCCTCTGTAGTCCTGAGTGCTGGGCTCAGCTTTGGGCTCCTCACTACCAAGGCATTGAGGGGCTGGGACATGTCCAGAGAAGGGCAGCAAACCTGGTGAAGGGTCTGAAGAGCAAGGCTGGTGAGGAGCAGCTGAAGGAGCTGAGGTTGCTCAGCCTGGAGAAAAGGAGGCTGGGAGGAGACCTTCTCCCTCTCTACAACTGTGTGAAAGGTGACTGGAGCCAGGTGGGAGTTGATTTCTTCCCCTAAGGAACAAGTGCTAGGACAAGAGGAAACGACCTCATGTTGCACCAGGGGAGGTTTAGGCTGGGCATGATGACAATTTCTTCCCTGAAAGGCTTGTCAAGCCCTGGAACAGGCTGCCCAACATTACCCTGGGTAATTTTGTTCTTAATATTGGTAGCTATTGCTCTCAGCCCCTCTCACAGTCACCCTGCCTGGTCAGTCGGTGTGGTCCTCTTCAGTCACTCCAAGACCACCTTGGCTCCCCCAGCATGTTCTAAAAGCACTCAGAGTCACAGACAGCAGCAAGTGCTGCCCAGGTTTGGAAGCATCCACTCCTTAATCAATTCCAGGTTTGGAGTGCTCATTTCCAGGGACCTGCTGGTGCCCTTCATTACCATTCAGTCCAACTGGTGTGGAAGCTTTCCAGTACCTTACAAAGCCAGGATGAAAGCATCGAATCAGCCACCGCTCCTGGCCCCGCTACCGACACAGAGCTGTATCATGAACCATTGTGCCTGCAGTTAAAGGCAAGAGGAGCAATTTAGCACAAAACAGGCCCCTCTTCAACGGCCCTTCTAGGAGCTGGAGAGCTGTTCTTCTCCAGAACAAAGGGAGGGCTCAGATCCACCTCCATGCCAACCACAAAACCAGGGTAAGTTGTCAGTACGAGCTGCTTTAAAGAGAGGGCTCAGGATCAGGTGAGGTAAGCACACCAAGGCAAAGTGATTACCAGCTGCTCGGGGGCGAGCAATGCTCCCAGGTACCAGGTACCAAGAGGAAAGCAGTCCAGAGGGAAAGCAGACCTCCTTCTCTCCCACAGATCAGAGAAGCCAAAGATCATTGCTCCATGTTTGAAGCACGCTGGACCCAGCTGATGATGACAAAAACCCCAAAGAACCTCTCACCAAATGAAATGCAGCAGAGCGTAGATCAAGGGGAGCTCCAGAGCTCTCCATGGCAAGGCAAAGCAGAAGGAAGCCAGCTTGGTACCTGGGGGCTGGCAGGTCTGGGATTCCCTTCCTCACAAGCACTCTTTTCACTTCACCTCCATGCACCATTGCTGGTGAAGCCTGAGGTTAATTACTAGATGATTCTACTGCACATCAAAGGCTTTAGGAGGCTCCTGAGTCTTCACAGTTTAATGTCTTCATTTATCAGGTGCAAGTAGGAGAAATGAAAACTAATTAAATGCCTTCTTTGCTTAATTCTTCTTTTTCTTTCTTTTGTTTTTTTAATTACCTGTTATTTTCAAACTCCACTCCCTGGGCCAGCTCTGGGGCCCTGCAGAAGCTGCAGAGTGGAGCTAAAAGGGACACCTGGCTTCCAGTGGTTTTACAGTCATGAATCAGGTGGTGTCTGAGGGTCTTATGTAAAATGTGATGGCATCAGTGGGATGGAATGGCATGGAATGGAATGGAATGGAATGGGAATGGAATGGCATGGCAGGGAATAGAATAGGGAAGGAATGGAATGGAAATGGAAAGGAGTTGGAATAGAATAGAAAGGGAAAGGAATTGGAATGGAATAGAATAGAATAGAATAGAATAGAATAGAATAGAATAGAATAGAATAGAATAGAATAGAATAGAATAGAATAGAATAGAATAGAATAGAATAGGAAGAGACCTTCAAGATCATCGTGTCCAACCTATCATCCAACACACATCCTATCAATCAACTAAACCGTGCAACCAAGGATAGTCCTCAGGCCAGAGCAAGCACCCACTGAGCTCCATGGAGGCCCTTCCAGAAGACAGGAGTCACACTTCTCGGTTTTCACTGTCATTTAAAGCAATTCTTGGCTGAAGAGCAGCTCCAGAGGGGATCTGATCAATGGTCAGCAAGGGTAGGGGGCAAGAGGATGGAGCCAGACTCTTGCCACTGGTGCCTAATGCCAGGGCAAGAGGCAATGGGCATCTTGTCATCAAATGCAGGGGGAGGGGAATAAAGCTCAACCCATTTCTCTGCCTACTCCCCAGACATCTCCCAGAAAATAAAAGCTGAACCTGGTATTACCAGTTAAAAAACCAACAAAAACCAACACAAAGAGTACAAAATAAGTGTGAAGCTGCCACTCTGTGCTGTCAGACAGCAAAACAAGGAGTGCTGCTAAGTGACATAATGCCACTCTCCCTGCCATCCTTGAGTCTCTAAGTGCTGCAACATTAAAAGATGTGTGTTTAAGCTCTTAAATGAGACCTCGTGTAAATAGCATCAATAGCTGACACATTAGCATGCAGAAGTTGCTGCAGCAGTCTGCTTAGCATGGGGAACTCAACAGAACTGAAAGGAACTGGGAGATCAAAAAGCATGCTCCAGGAATAAAAGCAAACAAACCAACCAACCAACCCCCCCAAAAAACCCCAAACCCAAACCAGCTCAAGCACACTGCACACACACTGCATGGGAGCCACAGGCTTGGGGTTGCCTGGCAAATTCCATCCTCCAGCTCTGGTTATCTCACAAATCAAGATGGGTTTGGGAGCAGCTCTTCTGTGCTTGGTGTTACTGCTCAGCAACAGCATTTGCTGCCAGAGGAGGAGGAGAGGTAATCCAAGCTGACCCAAGCAGCACAAGCAGATAGCCCACAGGGGGTAGAAATTGGTCTGCTCTATGACAGCCAAAGCAGTCACAGAATCAGAGATCCATAGAATGGTTTGGGGTGGGAGAGAACTTAGA
Source organism: Melanerpes formicivorus (assembly GCF_026170545.1). Taxonomy (NCBI): domain Eukaryota; kingdom Metazoa; phylum Chordata; class Aves; order Piciformes; family Picidae; genus Melanerpes; species Melanerpes formicivorus. The sequence goes on from NW_027142417.1 coordinate 1,884,213, forward strand.
GGTCATCCAGTCCCAACCCCCTGCCATGGGCAGGGACACCTCCCACCAGCCCAGGCTGCTCAAGTTCTCATCCAGCCTGGCCTTGAACACCTCCAGGCAGGGAGCATCCACAGCCTCCCTGGGCAAACTGTGCCAGAGTCTCCTCACACTAACTGTAGAGAATTTCTCCCTCCAGTCTCAATCTGCCCTCCTCAAGCTTCAGTCCATTCCCTCTCATCCTGTCACTGCAATCCCTTGTAAAAAAGTCCCTCCCCAGCTCTTCTGCAGCTCCCTTCAGGTACTGGAAGGCTGCTTTAAGTTCTCCCCAAAGCCTTCTCTTCTCCAGGCTGAACAGCCCCTACTCTCCTGAAAGCTCTCCCAAAGAAGCCAGAGAGAGCCAAAAGATCAATCAGAAAACAGCCCAGGGGAAGCTGAGTGCCCAGAGGAGTTGACATTGCTGTCAAATCCCTGCTGGTGGGACAGGCACTTTGGCTGTCAGGCTGCTTCCCCATGATGCTGATTGTTTGCCATGACCTTCAAATCTCTCTTGCCCAGAAGAAGATCCTAGCAGCTATGAGAGGTTCAGGAACTCTCTGCACACACACACATGAAGATGCCAAGTGAGGAACATGTTGTTTCTGGTGACTGAGCTCTTGTAGGATACTTAAGCTGAGGCAGAGCAGGGTTCGACTGGAGCCTGGGAAGAAGTTCTTCAGTAGGAGGGTGGTGAGCCTCTGGCACAGGCTGCCCAGGGAGGCTGTGGCTGCCTCCTCCCTGAGGGTGTTGAAGGCCAGGCTGGATGTGGCCTTGAGCAGCTGAGTCTGGCTGAGAGGTGTCCCTGCCCATGGTGGGGAGCTTGCAGTAGATGATCTTTGAGGTCCCTTCCAAGCCAGGCCACTGTATGATTTATTCTTGAGATGGATTCCTTTCCCAGGGTCCCTGGTGACCCTCCCCATGCTAGGACTTGGGGCTGGATCTAACTTGTTTGTTTTTTTCTTTCTGAACTGTACCCTTTTTAAGCCATCCCAGCAAAGTGAGAGTGGTGCAGCTCCCTTTTCTCCCTTCCTGCCTGTGCAGATCACCTCTCAAGGCTCCTCCTGTTGTCATCCCTTCCCATCAGCTGGGAGCAAGCTCTTGTCTTTCTGGGCTGAGGATGCTGGTTCCAGGCTGGCAGTCCCTGAGCAGTGGTGCACCTCAAGTAATCTTTTATGTATTTATTTGAAGGCCTCAGCTCCTGAGCCTGCAGCCTGCCCTCTGCTCTGACAATCTGCTTCATTACTGTAATGCTGCTCTGGCAGGGCCTCCTTACAGCATCAGGTCCATCAGCCTGATGTTGATTGCTACCTGCACAGGACTTTGTCAGCACATTGCTTCCACTTTATGCAGATTGGGCACTTGCAGTCTGAAGGGCTCCAACCGATTTTTGGCACTGATAAGCAGCTGGGAAGACAGAGTCTCTGACAACAACCAGCCCTCAGATCCCTGGCTTTCTCAGGCAGCTTCTGGTTTGCTTGATCCACTCAGACTTTCCTTGCTGAGTACCCTATTGCTTCACCCCTCTGAAGGCAGCACAACACAGCAGCTTCTTCCTCAGTGTGAATGTGGATGAGGGAAGCCTCACTGTGGCTCAGTTTCATAGAACCAAAGAACTGGGGAGGTTGGAAGAGGTCTGTGAGATCTTCAAGTCCAACCACTGGCCTGGAGCTCACAATCCTACCACTGCAGTTTCTCTCTTTTGAAGTGCTTTTAACCAAGAAGTTTTGGTCTGCTGACTGGAAGGGTTCCCAGTGAAAGTCCAAGGGCTCTGGATGCCCAAATCCTTTAAGTTCCTTTGAAAATGTCCATTTCAAGGTTTAGAGACAAAGTCTAGGCAAAAAGGAACATCTGCTATGGAAGGTAAGATGAAAGTCAGGCAAAGATTTAGTCTTACCTCTCAGCAACCCCTGAATGAAACAGAATTTGGGGCCAAATGCTTTGATTCAAACGTCTGCCTCCATTTGCTGCCTCCAGGACAGCCTTTAAGAGCAGCCTGAGCCATGGGAGGGCTTTGCTGGAGCAGCCTGAAACCTCCCCAAGAATAAAAACTGCTGAGGAAATAGGATCACAGAGTCACTGAGGTTGGAGGGGATCTCTGGAGGACTTTAGTCCAATCTCTTGCTCAGAGCAGGCTCAGCTGTGAGATTAGACCACAAGGCTCAGGACTTTATCCAGTTGGCTCTTGCAAACCTCCAAGCTTAGAGGCTGCATGAGTCCCTAGACTGCCTCTTCAGCTGCTGGGCTGTCCTCAGGGTGAAGAAGCTTTTCCTTGCATCTAGTCTAAACCCCTCTTATTTAAATGTGTGCTGACTGCCATCTCTGCTCCTGCCACACTCTGCTGTGAGCAGCCTGGCTCTCTCTTCCTGGTAAGCTCCTCGTGGGTGCTAGAAGGCCCTGCTTTGGTCACATCAAATCACAGAATCACAGCCTGGTGGGGCTTAGAAGGGACCTCTGGGCCCTGCCCAACCTCCCTGCTCCAGCAGGGCACCCGCAGCATCTTGCCCAGGAGCTCAATGGCCAGGTGGGGTTGGAAGCTCTCCAGAGAAGGAGACTCCACAACCTCTCTGGGCAGCCTTACCCTGTGCTCTGTAAGCTCCCCCAGAGCTTTCCCTTCTCCAGGTCAAACAAGTCCAAGCCTCTTGTCCTCTTCTCTGCAGCTCAAGTGCTCTAGCCCCTGGTGAACTTGCCAGATTGGATCAACATCTTTTTGTTTGTACCAGGTGGCCCCAAACTGGGCACAGTGGCTGCTGAGGAGAAGGGAATGAGCATTGGCCAGGCTGCTCTCAGTACAGCCCAGGATGCCCTTGGCCTTCCTGGCAGCAGAGATGCTCCCAGCTTGAGCACCTGCAGCCTGGGTCTCTGCGAGAAACACACAGAGCTCCTTGCTGCAGCACTTTGCCTCTGGAGCAGGAGCTGAGCTCAGCCCTCAGCTCAGCTCCAGACATCCTACCTGGTGGCTGGAAAAAGGAGAAGTTGTGCTTCTCAGCTTCTGGAGCTTGCAGACTTCTTTAACTTAATGCAAAGTGCCACTTTCTGTCCTCTGACCATATGCCAGACTTTCTCTCAGCTCATCCCACTCTGCAGGGGTTGTGGGTTTTCCTCTGACCTGGCAGACTGCAAGCAAGGCACTCTTTAGGTGTTAGATCACATTAACTCCGTGCCCAGGGAACGTTTAGAGGGACCTGAGGCTAAACTAAGAGCTTGTTGAGCTCAGGAATAGGGGAACACAGGTGGTGCCCTGAGATTAGATTGGGTTTTGGACTCTTGTCCTGGGTTTGAGCACAGGAGTTGTAGAATGAGCTGGGTTTTGGATGATTTTCATGGATTCAGCCACAGCAAAGGCAGCTTGAAGTCAGTAATAGCCTGCCTGGGATGTAAGGTATAGGTCTAATTCCTGACTTGGAGCTGTCCCTGCAGCCACTTCTGGGCAGTGTGGCTGTGTCAGTAGTTTGTATGAGACAGATCTCAAGTGTGTTGTAATGCCTCCTGGGGAGCTGCTGGAACTAAGCATGAGCTAATACACTCCCTGCCTCTGCCAGACTTATTAGTTTAGGAGGAGTGTGGTGAGGAGCACAGCTCCACGCCTGCCAATGCAGAGATTTGGGTTCTGCAGCTGGCTGAGGGAAGGAGCAGGCTGAGATCAAATCTGCCTGGGAAAGAAAATAATCATCCTGTGGAGGTACTCTGCCACACACTCACAGCTATGTCAGGCTATGCTGCCTGGACTATTTTCTTCTTTCCAATCCATTGCAAGGGTTTGTTTCTTACCAGAGAGGAGCAAAGTGAGTTTTCACACTGGGAGCTGTACTCCTTCAAACCAGAAGCTTTTGCTATATCATAGCTTCTCTTCCTTCCTTTTATAGCCCTGTACAGAGACAACTCCTTGAACCCAAACCCACAAAACCTCTGCTAATGTGAACAAATCTACATCAGAGCTTCAGCAAGTCACCTGCTGAAGGCTGGGCTCTTCCTGAGCTCACACCCAGGCAAGTACGGTCTCCATCTCCCCAAATCCACAACTAACACCCCCCCAGCTGATACCAACTGCAGCTCTCTGCTCCTCACACGCACAGGGACATGTCTGGCTCTTGGAAACTGTCAGGCAGATTGAAAGGAGGTGAGAGAGCTAAAAAAGGGCCTGGGTACAAGTTAGCTTCTTAGAGTAGGTCGCCTACACCGCGTGAGGAGGTGACTCATGAGTAAGCAACTGCTTCTAACAGGAATAGCTCTGGGGAGTTGTGGGGAGCAGTGTTTGCTGGCATGCCTTAGGGCAGGCAGCAGCCCTCTGTGCTGGGCACTGCTGAGGCCACACCTTGAATCCTGGGGTCAGTTTTGGGCCCCTCACTCCAAGAAGGACATTGAGTGGCTGGAGTGGTTCCAGAGAAGGGCGACAAAGCTGGGGAAGGGTCTGGAGAACAGGGCTGGGGAGGAGCAGCTGAGGGAGCTGGGGGGCCTCTTCTCCAGAGGGGAGACCTCGTTGCTCTCTTAACTGCCTGGGAGGAGGCTGGAGCCAGGTGGGGGTTGATTTCTTCTCCCTAGTAACAAATGATAGGATGAGAGAATACAGCCTCAAGTTGCACCAAGGGTTGGCTGTTAGAAACAACTTCTTCCCTGGAAGGGTTCTCAGGGGTTGGAACAGGCTCCAAAGGGAGGTAGTTGAATCCCTATCCCTGGAGGGGTTTCAAAGCTGTGTGGTTGTGGTGCTGAGGGCCATGGTTTAGGGGTGACTTGGCCATGCTGGGTTAAGAGTTGCACTTAATGATCTTTAGAAGTCTCTTCTAACCAAAACCATTGCATGGAAGTGCATGGAGCTCACCTAAGCCCAGGCACCCTTCCTTTCCTCTACTACTTGACTACATAGATGAGCATAAAGTTTGCTGTGTTAGCCTAGAGACACTCCTGCTTCCATCCACGTGAGGTGGACTTGCTAGGACCAGTTTCCCCTTTGAACTAGGAAGAAGCAGCTACCACCTCTCCTTCAAATGGCCTTAATTCCCTCAAGTGTTCAAGGCTGCTCCAGGTGCTGGTCCCAGAGATTGCCTCATGTCAGATTAAAAGCTTACCAAATTCAATCATCTTTTGTGTTTGGTTTTTTTCCCCCCTAATGAATAAATAAACCAAAGAGTGGAGAGCATTGGAGAGCTGCAGAGCTGCTTTTGAAGAGGAGCCACACTTTGGGATGAAGAGAACTTTAGGGGAAGGAATCCAAACAGAATGGGTTCCCAAAATTCAAGCAGACATTTGGTTCTTTTCTCCCTTGTTTGTGCTCTTCTCCTGTTGGTATTTGAATCAGAAGGTCTTCAAACCACTCACTTCTGGAACTGAGAATGCTAATTTGGGAAGTGTCCTGCACCCACTCTCTTTCCCTAAATACCCATGTTGGTAGACCTCTCTTCTATCCCTGTTCCTCTTATGGCAGACTCACATCTGGAGGGATCTGCTTGCTGCAGGAGCTCCTGCTGCTCTCAGAACCTCTCCTTTTCCCCAGAGCACTTTCATCTAAAGCCACTCCTGAAAGCAGAAGTGGTGGTTTGGGGGCTCCCTCCTTCCTTCCCACATAACATGATCCTTGGTAATGAAAAAGAGGAAGAAGAAGAAGAATTAAGCAGTGCTGCTCTGTTGCCACTCCTCTTGCTTTGCCATGGCCATACAGCCACTGACAATTCCTAAGAGCAGAGCAAGAGGCCCCCAGTGCTGTAGCCTGAGGAGATGAAGCTGATGAAGCCCTGCTGAATGCATTTTGCCTTATGGCCAGTTTCACAGGAAGATGGGAACCTCTGAGTGCCTCCCTCACTTGTTTCCTAGGCTCTCTCCTCTGCAGTGGCTGTCTTGATCACCAAATTACAAAGCAATACTTGCTGGCTTACTTTCCAGCTTTATTTGTGGCTTTCTAAGGATAAAACTTATGAAACTCTCTCTCCCATGATCCTGCTGTGAGGATGCAGCTTGTGGGGTGGTTGGGTTTCATTCCTGTTTAATAAAGGAGGGAAATGAATCCTGGATCCACACCTCATTTCCAGCCTTTGTTAGCTGAACCCCCTGAGGTTAGCTTGGTTATTGTGGTGAAGGAAGGTCAACACCTGAGGGAGGGAAAATACTTCCCCATTGCTCTCTACTACCTGAGAGGGGTTGGAGTGAGGTGGGGTTGGTCTCTTCTCCCCAGCATCAGGAGACAGAAGAAGAGGAAATGGCCTGAGGTTGTGCCAGGGGAGGCTTAGGTCGCAGATGAGGAACAATTTCTTTGCTGCAGGAGTGGTCAGGGACTGGCAGAGGCTGCCCTGGGAGGTGCTGGAGTCCCCATGCCGGGAGGTGATCAAGAAACCTGTGGCCATGGCACTTGGGGACAGGGTTTAGTGGCCACGGTGGTGTTGGGTTGCTGGTTGGGCTCCATGACCTTGGGAGGCTTTCCCAGCCCAAACAAGCTGATGGATCTAGGATGCTGTGCTGCTCTCTTAGTTGGTTTCTTTGGGATAGTCTCTGTCTGGAGCTGGAATGGAGGCTTCTCCTACAGCAAATGGGCACACATTAAGCTTACTCCAGGTTAATGCTCTGCATGCCAAATGTTTGGGTACATCCTGGAGTCTTTGTCCTATCAAGAATGAAGTCTAACTTCTCCTGAATATGCAGGCTCATGGCCATGGCAGCACTGAGTGATCACAAGGAGTTATTTGTCATCCCAACCTAAACACCATCCCCAGGAGATGAACTGTGAGCGAGCACCATGTCCTTCCTTCCCACCTCCACTTGCTCTGCAGAACCAGAACAAGTGCAGAGACCTTTCCACAACTGGTGCTGAGTGAATAATCTCCTGCATATTTATCCCCATTTCAAGTGGCTGCTTCTTCCTCCCAATGAATATTTCCCCAGTAACAAAGCTTTCAGCTGGTTTGCCTCTGTTAAAAGGCTGCAAGCATCACGGAAGGAATTGGCAGATTTTATTCACAGGAGAGTTTCCTCTGGAAGGGAAGGGAAGTGTTTGGTGAATCCTCTTTCTTGCTTACCCCCAGCAGTTATCACTGCATATAAAGAGGTTGGATGAGCCCCGAAGGAAGTAGGAATGTTTGTCCCTCTAGGAGCTTGTTAGAAATGCCAAGTCAGTGTGACTAATGGATAAGACAGAAAGCAAAGCCCCTGCTCCAGGATGAATAGAAGCATTAGAGGGAAAACAGGGATGCAAATCTCACATTGTTAGCAACACAGAACTTGTGTCTGCTCCAGAGTTTTGTTTCATCAGCTCTCATAGCTCCTGGGCTGCTCCTCTGCACAGAACAACTGGGCAAACAGCAAAAAAAACAACACCCTGGGAGAGGTAGAGCCTGATGGTTGTACTCAAAGTTGCTTGATGGGAGCTGCTAAGCAATACTGAAAGTGCTGGCAGGAATCCCAGAGTTCAGAGGGAATTTCCATGTGCTGAGTCAGGCAGGAATTTTAACTTGCTGGAGTCCTGCACCTGATGCTGCTGAGGTTATGAAACCTGGAAGCAAGACTGGATGCAGGGTGAACCACTGAGATGCTCAGCAGCAGATGTAGCAGGCATGAAAAGGAAGAGGCATGTGTGTAAACACACAGCATCCAGCTCAGGAGCACCTAGAGGGCTGCTCTGGGCAAAGATTACAAAGATGTGCACAGAATCCCAGGACCCCAGCAGGGTGAGGTGGGAAGGGAGCTCTGGAGCTCATCCAGTCCAACCCCTGCTCCAGCAGGGCACCCACAGCAGCTTGCCCAGGAGCACCATGGCCGGGGGGCGGGGTGGAATCTCTGCAGAGAAGGAGACTCCACAGCCTCTCTGGGCAGCCTGCTCCAGGCCTCCAGCACCCTCACACCAAAGAATTTTCTCCTCCTGCTCAGGTGGAACCTCCTGGGTTCCAGTTTATGCCCAATGTCCCTTGTCCCATCCCTGGGCAGCCCTGGCAAGAGTCTGGCCCCATCCCAAGCTGACAGGAGGGGTTAACAGTTGTTTGTCAGTCCTGGAGATCCAACCATGATCAAAACATGTTGCTGCTAGGAGCACCTCAATTCCAGAGCAGTGTGCTGATGCTCCTTGCAGGTTTGCCATTTCCTGGGCTGTCTTACTTCCTCGTGTGCTACCTCCAGCAAAGCCAAAGTCTGCAGTTCCATTGCAGTGTGGAAATTCAATCACTTAGTAGTATTTAATTTTGCTTTTTAGGTAAAACCAGGCTACAGGCCTCGGATTAGGAAAGAGAGATCCTTTCCTAACAACCCCAGTGCAAATGCCAGCTCTGGGCTGCGGTGTGGATGCAGCAGGAGGAGGATTTTTCAGAGAGAGAAGCCTGTGCAGAGCCTCTCCCAGCCCCTGTGAGAGCAATTTAAGTGGGCTGCAGGGCAGGAGTGGGAAGAGGCCCTGCTGTAACTAATGCTGTTGTATTCCTATGGGAAACTTGCAGGAAGATTCTCACAGCCCTGCTTTTGCTATCTCCTTTTTCATTGTCAAAGCAAGTTCTGAAGAGCTGCTTGCTGGTTGTGTTTTTATTACCCAGTAATGCCTTAAAAGACTTTAACATCTCTATTTGTATGGGCAGCACCATCTCCTCCCTTCCTGACCCTTTGAAAGCTGATCACCAAGCACAACATCTGCTTCCCAGACTCAGGTTGTTACTGTCCAGGTCTGGAGCTAATGAAAGAATTCAGACAAAACCCCCCAAAATCATTTCATAAAATAAGTCTCTGTCCACTGTGGCTCCTCAAATGCAGCAGGACTTCCCCAAATTCCACCTTGATTTGAAAGTTTGCTGAAAAAAGGCCCTGCTCCCACTCCTTCCCTGTCAATCATTGCTCAGCCACCTCCTGCAGCCACTCAGCCTCAAGCTTATGACTGGATGTAAAGCAGGAGCCTGATTAGAGCCTCCTCCCAGGGCTACTGCAGGCACTGGGCAATTCCCAGACAGGACTCCATGGCAGATGGGAAATGGATTCAGGAGCACAGGGACTGGGATAAAAGGCAGAAGGGACAGAGCCCACCTGGGACATCAGCCAGGGAAGAAGAGGCTTGGCCCTGGTGCTCCCTCAGCTCTCTCCTGAAGATGCCAGCCATGGGCTACAGTCCCTTGCTGGGCACTTGAGGGTCTCCTGTCCTGGCTGCTCCTCCCCACAGCTGCCACCTCTGCCTTGCTGCCCCCCAAGGTGTGGCACAAGCTGTGGCAGTGCCCTTGGTGTGCCCAGGAGCAAGTCTGAGGCAGAGGCTTTGTGCAGCCCAGCCCTTGGCAGGAGCTGTTCCCATCAGCTTCTGCCTGCTAGCAGCAGCCCCTGGCTGAGCAAAGCTGCCCTGAACTTCACACAGTGCCTCAGTGAGCAGAGGCTGAGCTGGGGAGGGACAGCAGTGAGCAGAGGCTGAGCTGGGGAGGGACAGCAGTGAGCAGGACCAGGGCTGGCTCCCAGCAGGACATTTAGGAAGAGGAAGAAAGATTTAACCAAGTGCCAGCCAGCTTTCCAAAGCTCTCTGGGAAGAGCTGTTGCAAGCTCTGTTTTGCACACTGAGAAAGGCCAGTCTCTATTTCCCCTTCTGAAGTGGCTCTTCTCTTGCACATAATAACAGCTACTTTAAAAGCAAAACAAAATTACCTTGAAACAGAGAGGTGTCTTGGAGGGGTTTGTGTGGTTTCCATTTGTTTCTGTCAACTTCCCTGCCCTGTGGCTCCCACGTCACTTTCTTCTCCTCATGGAGCTGCTGGAATTGTATTAAAGGTTTTTCTTCTTCTTCTTCTTCTTTTCACTTGCTGCAAAAATATTTACATTGACATAATTAGATCTGGTGGTCATGGAACAACACTTCCTCAGCTGCACACTCAGCATTTATTCAGGGCTCGTCCTGATTCATTAGCAAACTCTAACCTGGAGCTCTTCCTCCCCTCCCCTCCCCTGGCAGCAAGCAGAGCACAGGGAATTTGCAGGGAATTTTCTGTCACTGGAATCCACTGCAAATAACAATATCTTGGCTAGCAGATGCATTTCCTGAAGGGATGAGTGAGGTGATTCTCTCCCCCTGCTCTGCGCTGCTGAGACCCCACCTGGAGCGCTGCATCCAGTTCTGCTGCCCCCTGCCCAGCACAAGGACATGGAGCTGCTGCAGGAGGTCCAGATGAGGCCATGGAGATGGTCAGAGGGCTGCAGAGCCTCCCCTGTGGGGACAGGCTGAGGGAGCTGGGGCTGTTCACAGCCTGAACAGCCTGGGCCAGTGTCTCACCACCTTCAAGGCAAAAATGTTCTTCCTTAGCTGTAGTCTAAATCTCCCTGGTTTAGCTTAAACCATCACCCCTTGCTCAGCTGCAGCAGGGCCTGTAAACAGATGCTCCAAGGGCTGGAGCAGCTCTGCTGTGAGCACAGGCTGAGGGAGCTGGGGGTGTTCAGCCTGGAGAGGAGAAGGCTCCAGGGGGACCTCAGAGCTGCTTTCCAGTACGGGATCCTGAAGGGATCCTGCAGGAAGGCTGCAGAGAGACTTTTCCTGAGGGTATCTAGAGACAGGACAAGTGTTTGAAACTAAGGGGGAGCAGGGTTAGACTGGAGCTGAGGAGTAAGTTCTTCAGCAGGAGAGTGGTGAGACTCTGGAATAGATTGTGGCTGCCTCCTCCCTGGGGGTGTTCAGAGCCAGGCTGGAGGAGACCTTGGCCAACCAAGTCTAGTTGAATCACAGAATCAACCAGGTTGGAAGAGACCTCCAAGAGCATCCAGTCCAACCTTTTAGTCATGGGGTCTGTGGTGACAGGTTGGACTGGATGCTCTTGGAGGTCTCTTCCAACCTTGGTGATTCTATCAGCCAGCCCTATCCAATCAGCTAGACCATGGCACTCTGTCCCCATGGCAGGGAGCTCGGAGTAGATCTCTCTGAGGTCCCTTCCCACCTGAGCCATTCTGGGCTTCTGTGCAAGCTCCCTGTGTCCATATTTTATCTCCTGATTAACCAGTCTCTCACAACAAGGGTAAACACAAAGGTTTCATCTGAATCAGTCTGCTGTTGTCATATTTTCTCATCACTTTGGCACTTTGTGCCAGACAAAAGTTGGTTATTTCCTCCCCCCCTTTCCCATTGAAGAAATTCATGTTAATTATTCTTCTGCACCTGCCTAATGGGGCTGAAGTAATTCAATTGTCATATTGCTGTGGATTGTTGCTTTGTGGAATGCATCACCCCTGCTGCTCCACTTTAAAATAAAATTCCATACTCCTCCATTATTCAGCAAGGCCCTAATGATTATTCCAGCATTTGTAGAGGCTGCTCTGTTGTTTGGATTTTAATTGACTTCACTTCTTTAATTAAGCACACTGCTTTTAGCAGCCTTGTTGACATGCAAGGTTCTGTCTTTATCAGGGCTTGCTCCCATTTGCATTCTGGATCTGCTGACAATTTATTTAGGTCCATTCTCTGGGAGTGTGGAGATAGGCATCATCTCATTTCACTTATTATATTTATCTAATGGCCTGAAAAAATTGGAAACACTCTGAAAATATTAGCTTAAAATATACCTTCCTTTTAGCAGTGCTTTTGACTTCAGCATTGTGCTGAGAAATTCTCTTCCTTGCTAGGATGGAGCTAATTTATCTTTTATGCAACTTGGTCACATTACTTTTTAATCTTGAGTCTACCAGGAAACTTCATAAAGATACTTTAGAAGTTCATTTGAGTTGGCTTTGCTTTACAGCTCAAGGGGAGAGAAAATGAAAAGAGAATAAAGCCTGTGGTGGTAGAAGACATGAAGGAGAACAGGAGGATGGGTTGGGTTGGAAGGGACCTTAAAGATCCATAGAATGGGTTGGGTTGGAAAGGATCTTCAAGACCACCCAGTTCCAAGCCCCTGCCGTGGGCAGGGACACCTCCCACCAGCCCAGCTTGCCCCAGGCCTCCTCCAGCCTGGCCCTGAACACCCCCAGGGATGAGGAATTCATCATTTCTCTGGGCAACCTGTTCCAGTGTCTCACCAACCTCAAAGTAAAGAACTTCTTCCTAAAGTCCAGTCTCCACCTACCCTGCTCTAGGTAGAAACAATTCTATTGCTGACATCAGCTCCATGTTGCTCATTTCCCACTCTTCCCTGCAGCAGGCTGCCCAGAGAGGTTGTGGATTCCCCTCCTCTGGAGAGCTTCCTACCCCACCCTGGCCACTGTGCTCCTGGGCAAGCTGCTGTGGGTGCCCTGCTTTAGCAGGGGGTTGGGCTGGATGATCCATGAGAGTGGTGAAGCCCTGGAATGGGTTGTCCAGGGAGGTGGTTGAGGCCCCAGCCCTGGAGGTGTTTAAGCCCAGGCTGGATGAGGCTCTGGCCAGCCTGATCTAGTGTGGGGTGTCCCTGCCCATGGCAGGGGTGTTGGAACTGGCTGATCCTTGTGGTGCCTTCCAACCCTGACTGATGCTATGATCCCCAGAGGTCCCTCCCAAGCCCTACGATTCTACGATGGCATGCAGATTCATTCTGCTGGACTTGCAGGTGGAATTCAGCACATGTGCAGTGTTGAAGTCATTTTGCTGCTGCTTGGAGTTTAAATCACAGCCCAAACTTTCCTGCAGGATTGCTTTTGGTGCCCAGATAATTAGATGCTGTCTGCAGCTCTCCTGTCTCCACGTGTCGATAACTTACTACTCCTCAGCTGCAACCTGATCATTTTCCCAGTGTTGTTGTATTTACAATTTACAATGTTTTCATTTCGGGGGGGGGGGGGGGGTGGGATGCTCATATTATCCTATTAAGCACTGGCCTGATTCTTATTTTTAAGCTTCAGCCATTTTCAGCCTTTCCAATTAATTAAACCCAAAAGCCTTCAAGGAGAGGAATTCCGACCGGCACCGAATGCTCTCTCAGTGTTAAGTGTGTGCTTTATGGACTTATTTTCCTTCTCTGCACTTTAAATATTTCATTGTTTTCCTTTGTTATTGCCTTTGTGCCATTTCAAAGCCACAGATTCCTTGGCCCATTGTCTTATAAATTAGATCAGCGAAGCACTGCGATAAATATTGCAAAGCCAAGGCTGTGTCTCTCTTAACACAAATAGATCAGCATTTCATTTGTACTTTACAATTCTATTACCATCCATTAGACTTTTAGACAAGGAAAATTTTATCTCAGATCCCTTTTCTTTTCTCCCCTCCATCCAGTCAAGGAAGGAAATGGGATAAATGTTCTGCTGTGTTCCCCTACGCTGTGGTTGAACAAAGAGGTAGTTGGTTGTTCCTTTTTGCCACAGGACTCCTCCTCAGCCCTGTTTGCTGCTCCATTTTCATGTATCTTCATGAGCACTAATGTGTTTTATTAACTTTTAAATCTCCCAGACCCTTCATAACTCCTGCTGCTTGCTCTTAAGTGCAACCAACGCTGTTGTAAGAGAACAATAGACACAATGCAAAGGGTAGAGGTAGAGGGTTGTGATCAGCAGGGCAGGGTCTAGCAGTGTTCCCCAAGGGTGAGCAGCCGCTCCAGTCTTAGTCAACATAGAATCATAGAGCTATAGGATGTTAGGGGCTGCATGGGACCTCCAGAGATCATCAAGTCCAACTGCCCTGCAAAGCAGAGCCGCTTAGGGCAGGTCACACAGGACATGTCCAGGTGGGTTTGGAAGATCTACTAAAGAAGGAGACCCCACAACCTCTCTGAGCAGCCTGCTCCAGGGCTCTGTAACCCTCACAGTAATAAAAAGGCTGGAGAGCTGGGCAGAGAGAAACCTCATGAAGTTCAACAAGGGCAAGTGTAGAGTCCTGCACCTGGGGAGAAACCACGCTCTGCACCAGGACAGGGGAGGATGTGACCTGCTGGAAGTCACAAAGGTGCTGAAGGGACTGGAGGAAAAGATTCTAAAGGCAGATTTTCCAAACACCTCAGCCTGTATGCAGATATTCCATCTGGGGTACCTTGTCCAAAGCACACTGATGGATATCTACACCAGCTTCCCTCCCCCCAGCCACAAAGCCCTGATCCAGAGTCCCCTTCCCACCGCGGCCGTCCTGTGCGAGGAGCTCATCTGGCCGCTTGCTTTGTTGTCTAACTGAGCCCAGAGCTCCTCAGCAAACCCTGCAGAGCTGTGTGATGTGTGCAGCTAGGCTTGCCTCCTATGTTGATGAGGTCCTGGAGGTCACAGTTGCATGTTTGTTTTCTCCATCCAGTGGGTAATTTGGTTTTTAATAATGTTTTTGACCCCATTTGCAGATTGCGTGCCACAACGAGGAAGGGAAGGGCCCTGCAGTAAGTAATTAAGTCTGCAGGAGCAGGGCTGCTTATTTTTCATTGCTGCAGATAATCAGAATGCTGTTGCTCAAGTGTAAAATGCAGAAATTAATGATCCTATATAATACAGATTAAAGCTTTCATTTAAAAAACTATCTGTGCAGAAGCACAAAAGTAGGGAGCCCTGCACCCATTCTGGGACTGCAGTGTCTGAGCTCTCTTAAACATGTTGGGAAGGGGCTGCCTGAATGCAAACCAGAGCTAAATTCAATCATTTAATGGTCTAAACAAATGATCAGATTAGAAGCCTATGAAGCCAGCCCCACTGCTGCTTGGGAGAAGGCTTTTCTGAGTGCAAACTTCTCTGGGAGGTTCTGTAGCTCCCAAGTTTTCGTGGGTTTAATAAAGCATAAAGACCATTTTCCATAAGTAGAATAAAATTGTGCATTGCAGAGAACAAAGAGAGCATTTTTAACTCCCTAAAGGCTTGGCTTTAAAGGGGGGGAAATACATATCTTTTTTTCCAGAACCTATTAGTCTGAATCCCACAAAACTCCTTCATGTGTCTGCAAAGGCATTTAGGAACTAAACCACATCACAGTGAGTCATCGTCCGGCCTGAAAGCAGCTTGGGATCTCATGGTGCCAGGTGATGCACAAGAAGGAAGCAGGGAGAGAGAAAGGGGATAAATAGCAATTGTGTGGACAAAGAGATCAAACCATTTCTCTGTCTGTTCTGAGTGGAATGCAGATGACACAGCACAGCTGTTCAAAAGGGAGATTGGATCAAAGGAGATGATGTAGCTATGGTGTGTCTCTAGGTGAGCCTGCTGCAGCAGGGCTGTTGGACCAGGGGATCTTCAGAGGTCACTTCCAGCCCCTTCCATTCTGTGACTCATGCAAGCAGAGCATCTAGAATTGGATCAGTTGGAAAAGACCTCAAGATCATTGAGCCTAATGATCAGCCTAAGACCACCATGGCCATTAAACTGTGTCCCAAAAGTGCCATGCCCACAGGTTTCTTGAATACCTCTAGGGATAACTAACAACCAAAGTGATTCCTCACCAGGCCCTCCAGGGATAACAACCAAAGTGATTCCTCACCAGGCCCTCCAGGGATAACAACCAAAGTGATTCCTCACCAGGCCCTCCAGGGATAACAACCAAAGTGATTCCTCACCAGGCCCTCCAGGGATAACAACCAAAGTGATTCCTCACCAGGCCCTCCAGGGATAACAACCAAAGTGATTCCTCATCAGACCCTCCCTGCCTGAAATTAGCTTTTGCCTTAAGTTTACCACTTTGGTCCCATGCTGAACTTCAGTAGGAAACCATCTTAACACATCTGGGCTGGTGCCTCTGGCACACAGTGACCCTATCTCTCTATTTACAGACTCAGGAGAAGAAGTGACATCTCTTCCACAATCCCTGCATCCATTTCACTGGCCCTGAAAGGTCAGAGCTTTGGTCTTGGCTTACACATCGAAATGCTAAGAGTCTCACAGAATCACACAACCATTAAGGCTGGAAAAGACCTTTCAGACCAATTCCAGCCATGGAGTGTCATTCTGCTGATGTGGTCTATCATGAGCTCATGATTCTGCCTTGATGAACTTGGCAGCAAAAGATCACTGATCCCCTGCTCACCAATCTTCCCCTCAGCAGCAGCTCTGCAGCTGGTTTTGCTTTCTGCGGCGCAATCGATTCCAGGGATTTGTGAGCAGGGTGCTGGAGGTCAGCCTCAATTGCTGAAATTCCAGAGTGCTGGGGTGTCAGAAAGACTCTGAACCACATTTTGAAACGTTATTGAAGTACTCACCCTGAACACTGGGCAATCAGAAGTGTGTGGCTATTGGAAACCGCTTTGGAAATGACTCTCGCTTTAAGGGAAACTTGGCAGAGAGGAGTTTTGAAACAAGCCTCAAATGCAGCATTTGATACAGAGTGCTCCTCATAACGCTTGTCTTCCAGACCCAGCTTTCCTGCCCACCTCAATGTCCTTCTTGTGGCCCAAACTGAACTGTATTTAAAGTGCAGCCTCACCAGTCTGTGGTCTGGCTGTTAGATGTTGTATTGGATGCTATTAGATTCCACACATATGTTTTCCAGCTCAACAAACATTCCTTCTCCTTAGGCTCACCCAGAATCACAGAATCATAGACTCATTAAGGTTGAAAAAGCCTCTAAGATCAAGTCCAGACATCGACACACCACCTCTGTGCCCTCTAAACCATGGCCCCGTGTGCCATGGCCACACATTCCTTGAACACCTCCAGGGATGGTGATTCCACCACCTCCCTGGGCAGCCTGTGCCAACCCCTGACCACTCTTGCAGCAAAGAAATATTTCCCAATCTCCAACCTAAACCTTCCCTGGCACAAGTTGAGGACATTTCCTCTCATTCTATCCCCTGATGCAAGGTAGAAGAGACCAGCATTCATCTCACTCCAACCTCCTTTCTGGAAGTTGTAGAGGGCAATGAAGTCTCCTCTCAGCCTCCTCTTCTTCACACTAGCAACCCCAGCTCCCTCAGCTGTTCCTCACCAGCCCTGTTCTCCAGACCTTTCACCAGCCTCGTTGCCCTTCCCTGGACACTCTCCAGCACCTCAATGTCCTGCTCAGATTGAGAGGCCCCAGACTGAACCTAACATTTGAATTTCCCGAAACTCACCAGTTCCCAGCACAGTGTCCTGCTCCTGCTGGCCACACTGTTAGATGCTGTTGGCTTCTTGGCCAGCTGAGCACCCTTCTAGCTCCACCTCAGTGTAAAGGAGAAGATCAGCCCCACCTGTGCCTGTACTGGCTGCCAACACTCCCCAGAAACCAATCCCTTCCTTTCCTGCAGCATCACCCAGCCCTGCAGCAGCTGAGCTCCCAGGACACACGGCGTGCTGGCTGCTCTGCCTGCAGATAGCTCCACACGTGCTCCAGCCTTGCTTTTAAAGGGAGGATTTATTTCTCTCTGTGTGAGAGAGACAGTGAAAGAAAATGGCAGAATACCATTTTTCCTCTTCTTTTCTTTTCTTATCTCCTCCTGCTTTGAAAGGAAATCCACAATAATTTACTTGTCCCTTTTTCTTCCAGTCTCTCCATTGACAGTAATGAAGTTCTTGTTAGGCTCATGAATGGGAGGTTCTGTGAGTTGTATGTTCAGAGAGACACAGGCTGGCAAATCAACCTCTTTCAACTGGAGTTGGAAACATGAGCTAAACAGGGAGGATTTTTTTTTCTAGTGATCAGCCTCCTTTTTCAAAGCCTCATCATATTTCTGTGCAGAGGGGGAGGGAAAAAAAGTAAACTCAGCTTTTCAGCTAGATGATCCTATCATGGAATCCCAGAATGGCTTGGGTTGGAAGGGACCTTAAAGATCATCCAGTTCCAAATCCCTTGCCATGGGCAGGGACACCTTCCACTAGACCAAGTTGTTCAAGGTCTTATCCAGCATGGCCTTGAACACCTCCAGGGAGAAGGCAGCCACAGCTTCCCTGGGCAACCTGTTCCAGCATCTCACTACCCTCACTGTAAAGAATTTCTTCTTTATCTCCAGCCTAAATCTGCCCTCCTCAAGCTTCAATCCATTCCTTCTCATCCTATCACAACAAGCCCTTGTAAAAAGTCTCTCCCCAGCTCTCCTGCAGCCCCCTTCAGATACTGGAAGGCTGCTCTAAGGTCTCCCTAGAACCTTCTCCGGGCTGAACAGTTCCAACTCTCTCAGCCTGTCCCCATAGGGGAGGTTCTCCAGCCCTCTGATCTTCTTCATGGCCTCCTCTGGACCCACTCCAACAATTAGATGTCCTTCTTGTGCTGAGACCACCAGAACTGGGCACAGTACTGCAGGCACTAAGGATGGATATCATTAACCAAGCTGAAAAGAGAAGCCAGCTCCTAGGGCTCCCCACCTTGCACAAAGGTGGCTCCCCACAGTCATGGATCAAGTGACCACTTCAAGACACCCTCAGTGTTTTACTTCAGCACAATTTCCTGCCAGTCACTCCCTGAGTGATGGAGAGATCTACAGGAGGGAAAACATTCCCTGCACGCTGAGGAAAATTCCCTGCCTTTCACAAACATTTCAGGAGGTTTGAAATGGTTCCATTATCTTGTACAGACACAGCAGTTAGACACAAAGGAAGATTGGAGTAAAATGCAAAGGAAGTTAAAATGTCAGAGGTCCCCAAAAGAAAAGCTGTGTAAAACAAAGAATATCAAGGGGTGGGGGGTGGGGGTGGGGGGAAGACCCCCCAAAAAATCTCACTGCACAGCAGCTTTACAGAGGCTTTCATCAGGCAATGTTTTTTTGCAGCCAGAACTGCTCTTAGCACTTGTTTTAGTTTTAGTTTTCAATGAGCCTGTGGCTAATCCTAATTCTAGCCACACTTTAAAGCATTTGTGTGTGTGTGTGTGTGTGTGTGTGTGCGCACAGAGGAAGGTCCTGTGGAAGTTAGGCTGCTTTCAGGCAGCTCCATCAGTCTATTAGAGCAAGAAAGAGAATGTCCACAAGATGCCAGTTTTCAATCTTTTCAATTAGGACAAAACCCACCACTACATAATAGTCTTTACAGGCTCATAAACCACCATCCCACCCAAGATGTTAACAAGCTGGCGTGTTCTGAGCATCACAGACAGAGAGGAAACAGTGTTTACATGTTTGGCACAAAAACTAATGAGGAAAGTCAATTGGCCCTTTGTCTTGAGGGTCTGAAGAGCTGAGCTCTAATGTTTGGTTTCTTGGTTGGCACTTGTTCAAGTAATCACTCGTGGCCTGACAAAGCAGCACTTGTGTTTTATTAGTGGCCATGCTGAACTCTCCTGCCTGGGCTGTGTTGTCTCTCAATAGAGCCCTGCACTGGAGGGCACACTTGTTTGAAAACACTAAATCAGAGCATGATGATCTTTGCCCGACAAACACAGCCAAGAGAGCTGAGAAAAAGAGAGAAAAAGGGGAAAGAAAAAAGGAGTTGACAACACTTTCTTTCTTTCTTTCTTTTTCTGGCAAGAAAAAGTGAGGAAACAACAACTGAGAGGGGGTTGTGTGTCCTGAAACACCAATGCAGACAGCAAAACTTTGTTCCCGAGGTGAGATGCTCAGAGCCAACTGCATCCACTCCATCTGTGGGGACAGTGTATCAGCAAGGCTAAAGTTCTTCTTGCTCGCAGAAGGAGCAAGACAGAGCAGGCAGCAGATTTTTACTGGGCTGGCTTAGCCTGATACAGGCTCAGGAAGAAGCTGGAAGGTGCAAAGAATTCAAGAGACAGTTTCATCTGCTTGAGCCAGGTAAAAGGCAAACCCTGGAGAGTTGAAATCCTTCATCTGATAAAACTCAAACCTTTTCCTTTATCTGATCAAACTCAAACCATCTCCTTTGGGATGCTTTAAAAAGCACCAGCTCCTCAGCAAAGCTGGGCTGAGATTGGTGAGATGGGAAATTGGACTTTGTAGTCAGGATGTTGGTGCTCCCTGCCAGAAAGACGCTGAGAACAAACTTGCAAACTCTGACTCACGGCTCCAGTCCCACTGACTGCAAGAGATAATTGCATGGAGGCAAATTAACTGTTCCACTGATGATGTCTGCATGTAGGAACCTTCAGCAGTCTGGGGGTGGGGGGAAAGGGGGGAAAAAAATAGTCCAGAGGGATGTAAAAATGAAAAATAATGACTAAATGGAAGAGCCTTTATCTTGGGCTATTTCATTTGAGCCATCTCTTCCTGTCACTTAGACTCTCCCACGCAGGAGGTATAGAATGCACACAGCTTTTCCTCCGGAGTTCCACATTCCAGCTCCACTCAACTTCGCTAATTTGGCCACACCATCCACTTTTAAATGCAGCTATGGTAGATCATAAAACCAGAGAGCCCTAAAATGGTAGAATCATAAGCCCAGAGAATCATGGAATCGTAAAACCAGAGAGTGATAAAATCAGAAAGTCAAAAGTCATGGGATTGTGAGATCATGGAAATATTCACAGTTGGGAAAGCCCTTTAAGATCACCAAGTCCAACCATTCTCTAACTCAACTCTGCCAAGTCTGCTGCTGAATCATCTCCAGCCCTAGAAGACCATGCTGTTGCAGCAGGCTCTATGTGACATAAACCACCACGTTCCTTGTCTGCTCAGACCCCCTTGGACCCGACACAGCAAATCAGTTCTGCATTCAGCTAGGTCTTGGCACCTGCCTCTTCTCTGTCCAGAGACTAAACTTTGCCTCAGGAGGATACCTCGTGGGATTGTATCAGGGCACTGCAAAGGATGTGCTACTATGACACAAAAATACTCTTACTGAAGTCTTCACACACCTCCAAGGTGCACCCATGGGAGGTAGCTCACAGTGAGGGCTCGTTTGCACTTTTTAGCCTCTTCTTTTGTTGAACATTTAGGATGCAGGGTTAACAAACAGCTTTAGCAGCAGCTAGAGGCCACTCAGGGGAGATGCAAATAAAGGACAATAACTAGAAAACACCCAGGGAAGATGCAAACAAAGAACAGCACAGAACCACAGAATTGTCAGGGTTGGAAGAGACCTCAAGGATCATCTAGTTCCAACCCTCCTGCCATGGCCAGGGACACACTAGATCAGGTGCAGAATCCACCCAGAGAAGATGGAGGTGAAGAACAGCAACTAGAATCCACCCAGAGAAGGTGCAAGTGAAGAACAGCAACTAGAATCCACCCAGAGAAGGTGCAAGTGAAGAACAGCAACTAGAATCCACCCAGAGAAGATGCAAATAAAGAGCTCCAGAATGATTAATTTTTTTCTGGAGGACTAAGTCCAGGGGAGCCCTGTGCGTATAAAGACTAAAATGATAGAATTGTGGTATTTAGAGTGTTTTGGGGAGCAAAAATAGTCATCATAGCTCTATTCCACAGCAAAGTTTCTCTCTGTCACAGCGTCAGGAATCAAGCAAGCCCCCAAAGAGCAGAGTAAATGCAATCTCCAGCTGACACTGGACCCTCTCAAACCAGGCTTGATGAATTCAGACCTATCAAGATTTAAGTTAACCTGAGAGAGATACAAATTCTATATTCTGGGTTTTTTGTTTTCTCCCCTCAAACTTGCCATTTCTTCCCCTTCATTCCAACACTTTGCTTTCAAACCTTTCACAAGGGTGGGGGCTTTGTCGTTGTGGTGGTGGTGGGAAGGGAAGGAGCACAGTGCTCCCCCGTTGGCTTGGGGATTAACTCCTGCGTTGTCCTGGGGTGAGTTCCAAGTTCAAACAGCAATAAGGCATCCAGCAGATAAAACAACAGCAAGAAATTGTTCACCATTTACCTCCAAATTTAGATCAAATCTCTGCAATTTCCTTTTCTTTTTATCCCCACTCTGTGTTAGATGATTAAAAAATGGTATCAGTGATTTGTTGGTTTCGGTGCTGGTTGGATACTGCAGATCTATTTTGTTTGGATCCTGAATTTACAGAGCTTCCTACAGGCAGTCAGGATTCATTTGTTTTATGCAGAGGGACTCTCTCTTGATTATTATAGGTGGTGACCTGGCAGGGCTGGATTAAAAAATGATGTCAGTGAGTTTTTGATGATTGGATACTGCAGACATATTTTGTTTGGATCCTCAAGAGCTTCCTGTGGGCAGTCAGGATTAATTTATTTCATGCAGAGGGATTCTCTATTGATTATTGGTGGCGACCTGGCAGGGCTGGGTTAAAAAACATGATGTCAGTGAGTTTTTTATGGTTGTTTGCATCCTAAATTTACAGAGGTATCCTACAGGCAGTCAGGATTCATTTGTTCTATGCAGAGGGACTCTCTATTGATTATTGGTGGTGACCTGGCAGGGCTGGATTAAACAATGATGTCAGTGAGTTTTTGATGATTGGATGCTGCAGACATATTTTGTTTGGATCCTCAAGAGCTTCCTGTGGGCAGTCAGGATTCGTTTGTTTTATGCAGAGGGATTCTCTATTGATTATTGGTGGCGACCTGGCTGGGCTGGGTTAATGGTTGGACTTGATGATCTTAAAGATCTCCTACAACCATCCCCATCCTGTGACCCCATGATTGTTTCATTCCAGCAGGAGCAGCCAGGATGAAGCCGCGCACGTAGAGGCGCTGCTGGGAAAGCCGCAGGCTGAAGCAGCCACGAGAAGAGAAGAGGAGAGAAAAGCTTTCACCTCACTTTAGCTATCCTCTGTTAAATATTTCTCATCTCTCTACTGTTTCCCTTATTTATTTATTTATTTTAAACCTCTCCAGGGCAGACCCTGGGGGTTGCTATTTCTTCATTGCCAACTAAAGCTCTTATTTGCAAGTGGTGTGTTTGCAACCTGCTCAGCCGGTGTCAGCACAGGCTGGGTGTTGTGGGCAGGCTTTGCTCTGGGACTGAACGTTCAAACAGATAACATTTCTCATGTAGAGAATAGAAATACTAACAACAATATACATTCTCTACACTACACCAAACCAGTGACAGCTATTTAAATTGCATTAGGGATGTATTTACGTGTTATTCTGGGTGCAGTTAATTTTTAGGGGAGATTCACGTTGGATGGCAGAGATTTAAGTTTCATTGAGAGATATTTAACTTTCTTTAACAGACATTCAAATCCCATTAGCAGATTTTGAAACTTTAAGGAGAGATTTTTTAACACCTGAATTGATGTTTGCATTTGGTTGAAGACAGGGTTTGAAATTTGAAGAGCAGATATTTGCCTTTCAAGACATGCTTGGCTTTTGTTAGGTAGAGTTCTACGTTGGGTTAGATTTATTTTTACATATGATTGTATTTCCACTTACATTTCTAGGAGAGGTTCACAGTCCTATTCTATTCTATTCTATTCTATTCTATTCCATTCCATTCCATCCTATTCCATTCCACTCCACTCCATTCTATTCTATTCCATTCCATTCCACTCCATTCCACTCTATTCTATTCCATTCCATTCTATTCTATTCCATTCCATTCTATTCTATTCCATTCCATTCCACTCCATTCTATTCTATTCCATTCCACTCCATTCCATCCTATTCCATTCCACTCCACTCCATTCTATTCTATTCCATTCCATTCCACTCCACTCTACCCATTCCATTCCACTCCACTCCATTCCACTCTATTCTATTCCACTCCACTCTATTCTATTCCACTCCACTCCATTCTATTCCACTCCACTCCATTCTATTCCACTCCACTCCATTCTATTCTATTCTATTCTATTCTATTCTATTCTATTCTATTCTATTCTATTCTATTCTATTCTATTCTATTCTATTCTATTCTATTCTATTCCATTCCATTCCATTCCATTCTATTCTATTCCATTCTATTCTATTCCATTCTATTCTATTCTATTCTATTCCATTCCACTCCATTCTACTCCATTCCACTCCATTCCATTCCATTTTCAGGACATGTTTGCATTTCCAGGATATATTTACTTTTTCTTACATATAAATCCCCTCCCTTTTTTTTTAAGCTACAGTTGCATTTTTTTTATGCTCTAATGACTTTTTTTCATCATCCAGTGACTTTTTTTTAGGACATATCTGCATTTTCTTTGGTGTATTTTTACCTTCCTTGCACTGTACAGGTTGGACTTGGTGATCTCTGAGGTCTTCTCCAGCCTTATTGATTCTATGATTCCATATTCACATTTCAATAGGTTTTCTTTACACCTGATGCTATTTTTACTTAGTGTTCTCCACATTTAAATATTATCATGCTTAAAAAATGCCTTTATATATATTTTTTTACTTTTTAGGCTGTTTTTTGCACTCTATTCTCTGGATTTGCAGTTTATGATAGTTATGCTTAAATGTTATCCCACCACCTTTTACATTTTAGGATCTTTTTGCATTGCATTCTATATATTTACATTTTATTATATATATATATATATTTTACATTTTATTACATAACTTGTTTGCATTTTTATATTGTATTACATAGAATTACATAGAATCCCATGTAATATATTCTATATATAGTCTATATATATAATGTATTGTATATATTGAAATTTCAGACTATGTATTTACATTTTATTTTGTATGTTTACTTTTTCATATTTCTTTATATTTTATTATATTTATTTATAGTTTATTAAATTTGTTTATTTCTATTATAGTTATTTACATTTTATTATATTTATGTTTTGTTTATATTTATTTATATCTTATATTTATTTACATTAAATTATATGGCTATATTTTATTCTCCATATTTACCTTTTCTTATGTATTTACATTTTGTTTTATAGTTATTTGCATTTTATTATAGTTATTTTAATTTTATTATCTATATTTACACTTTATTATCTATATTTACACTTTATCTATATTTACACTTTATTATATCAATTTATACTTTATTATATATATATATTTGCCCTTTATTATCTATATTTACACTTTCATATATATATATTTATGCTTTATTATATATATTTATTCTTTCTTATATATATTTATATTTTATATATATTTATACTTTGTACTTCATTATCTAAATTTACACTTTATTATCTATATTTACACTTTGTTATCTATATTTACACTTTATTATATCAATTTATACTTTATTATATATGTATTTGCATTTTACTCTCTCTCTCCATTGCTTGTGCCAAGCCAAACTCGGTGCAAGCAATGCCCTCAGCACCTACACCTCTCACTGTTCCTTCCTATATAGATAAAATATATATATAAATTCATTTATTTCTACTTTTGTTTCCCTCTAAAATAGGAAAACAGAACCCAAGAGAAGCTCGTGGCCGAGTGCAGCCCTTTGCAACCTGAGTTACTGCCTGGAAGTCGCATTTCTGACCCAAGGGAGCGCAGAAGCGGTGTCAGAGCATCAGGCTGTGACAGATACCTGGGAAGGATGTGACCCCCCCGGCCCTGCCAGTAGGGTGGTGAAGAACAGGAAATGGATTTGGGGTCATTTTTACCTTCAGCCTTCCTGGAGTTCAGAGACAGAGGAATCTCAGCGCTGGAAGAGCGACCGTGAGCGATGTGGATTGTATCTGTGCTCTTTCTGCCAATGGGTTCACCATGGCAGTGGAATGGCAGCAATTCACCTCCTCCCTCAGCTTTTCCTTTGTTCCAGACATCTCCCTGCAGAAGAACAGATAGTTAGTTATGTTTCCTAAGAGCCAATCCTCTGTAGCAGGGCTCTGGCCGTTGCTGGAAACCTGAATGGCTCTCTGGCTGTGTTGGTTGGTTTGTGCTTGTGGACACAGTTGGGAATGGAGTGCCTGAACCAAATGAAAATAAGGAAAGAAAAATGAAACTAAATGTTGTTAAGTCACCTGAAAATCAGGGGCACAACAGAACAAAATGTCTGGACCTGGCAAGATGGAGATATTCATGGAAATACCTCTGCTCTAAAACATCATCCGATTTAATCAGCTCCCACAAATGCACTGTTTTAGTCCTTCCTTTTGCAGCAATTTCCTAGGAGGCTTAGGGGGGGAAAAAAATCTCTTTACACTTCTGGAACTACCTCTTTTCAACAGACAAAATACCACCAGCAGGCTGATTTTCATCCCCCCCTTCCTCAGACAAAGCTCTCTCACTATCTTCATTGAGAACCTGCCGTTGAAACAAACACCTAAAGCAAGGTGCTGAAATCCCAGCTAGGAAAGCCCAAACGTGGGTCCCTAACAAAAACAAGTTGGTGTTCAGCCTGTGACTGAAATCCTACTGATAGGAGGGAAAGCAAAAGTCAGGACCTTCAGAAGGCTGTGCCTGAAGAGGATTTTCAGTCCTAATTTCAAGCACTCCCGTTTAAATGTTTTGAAGCATTGCTGCGTGGATCCCTGCTTACAGCTTTTTATTAGTTAGCTGTTTTTCCCTTCAGTCCTTGAGCTTGCAAGCTCAAAGCACACCCTTGGCTTAGGCAAATGATGCCTCCAGTGAAGTGTCCCCATCCTCAATGCCAGGAAAATTCAGCCCAAGACATTACAGTTAACCATTCACAACTGGTGGAGGGGTGGGAGACAGAGTGGCTGGTGGGCACTTTTTAAACCATCTCCTCTCTTTTTTGTTGGCACATTCAGAGCTTTTAAACTAAACCAAACTCAGGACTTATCTGCTTCATTCTGCCTTTAAATTCCTACATTTCTGCTGGTGGCAATTTGTGCTTTCTGGATATGAGCTAGGAGAGCCAGGTATACATTCAGGAAAATAGAGATGAGCCAGCAGGACCTGGAGCAGTGGCTTTGTTTTCCCCTTCCCTGCAAAACCCAGTGGATTACCCCCACTTTGTGCCTGAAGAGACCTGGCAGTGAGACCTCAGAGAGAATAAACAGAGCAAAGATCCTCTGGCCAGGATGCTTTTGCAGAGTGGTGAGGATGGGCACAGGCTGAGGGAGGCACTTTGCTTCCGCCAGCAGCCGCTTGGCCTTCCCACTCCTTCGTCTTAATCACCCTGCCCCAGGAGCCCCTCTCAATGCAAATCCTCTGGCTATAGAGGAGGGTGACATGGGCAGCTGAGGTCTTTCTTCCTCACCAAAAAAGAAAGCAGCCTGTTTGTGGAGGGTCCCCTCCATGCTTGGATGAGCGGATAAGCACCATCCCTGCACGCATCCTGCCCTCAGTTACACCAGCTGAGCATCGCTTTGTAGGTCTAAGGAAGTGAGGACCTGAACCCTGATCGGGTCTGATCCAAAGCTAATTATTGCTTAAGATATGAGGGATTTTAGGGTAAAATAGAAGCAAATCAGTCAGGAGCACTCTGAGGTGGGTGTTACACGGAGCCTGAATTCTTGCACCTTTGAAGGCTCCATAAACTTGGGAGCACAGCCCCGATGGACAAAAGCTCTGCGGCAGGACCCTGAACAGAAACAGCCACTTCCTGCAGGTTCGATTAAGCTTGCTAATTTTCAGTCAAACACACTAATTTCCAGACAGGTTCTTCTGATGTTTTCCCTCTGTTTGCAATTTGCATCATTAACTAGCTTGGCGTTTCAAAGCAGCCGCGGTGGGAAGGTCACAAGGTTTTATGTTAAACAGCAACATCCTCAGCTTTTGAAAGAAGCAGCAGAGAGCAGCTGAGCTGATGGTGCATAATTTTCTTTCTTTCTTTCTTTCTCTCTCCTTTTTCTCTTTTGGGGGTGAAAAGGGAAAAAAAAAATAAAGGAAAAAGAAAAGAAAAAGGAAGGATTGGAGCTTCTTATGGATCAGAGGCGTTTTAGGCTGGAAGAAAGAGCACATCTGTAGGGCTTTGTGCTCTGGAAAGCAACACAGAATCACAGGTGTTCTTGGCTAGCAAGAAATCTTCTTCTTTTCTAATGGTTTCCCCGTGACAGCAGGTCAGCTTTGGGGGGCTTGAACGTCTCATTTTTAAGAGGCAGAAAATTCAGCCTTAAAAGGAAAAAACCAGAACCAAAGGTATAGGCTGAGTTTGAAGATCAAACCCCAAAGGCTTGGCAGTCCTCGGTGTGGCAGAAAGCAGGGCTGTGGTGACCCATCCAGAGTAAACAGTGAGAGCAAACAGATGTTTCTCGATTCATTCTGCTTCCATGTCTGAGGAAGGGTGGCAACAACACGGCAAATAAAGTGTGGCACAAAGACACCTTCATTCAGCCTCTCTGCCTTTTTGCACCCTCCCCCCACCCCTGCTCCTCTCCTCCCCTTCCTGCCTGTTTTCCTGGTCACACAAAGTGAATTTGTGGGCTAGAGCTACCCCGAAGCAGTTTTTCATGCCTGGGGAGGCCGGCTGGTCACTGGGACTGGAAAAGCCTGGATCTCATTGCTCCAAGCAGTTGTGACAGTTGCTGAAGGCACACATCAGTAAATAAACCAAAACCCAACACTGCATCAAAGGCTCCCGAGCTGAACTGCCCTGGAAAAGCTTTTCTCAGCCCATCAGGGCTCTGGGACACGCAGCAAAAGCTGCTGCTGAATTGCTCCATGGCTCCACATCCAGCAGATTTCAAACCAGCTTAACGTGTGGCTTTAGCTCACACCTATACATTGGAGAGGGACACAGCCAGCAACACCCAGAATCGTGAAAACCGTGGCTGAAAAGAAGTGATGGGGTTTTTTTGTTGTGTAATTACCTGTGCTCATGCATGGCTGCCTGAATGCCTGGCTGAGTGGGTGTGGGATGTGTATATCCATAGGTAAAACAAAGAGTCGATGCAAAGCTGGCTCTGCCTCCCGTGCCAGCAGTGAGTGATGTGTCTAAAAGGCTGCTTTAGTCACAGGGTTGTCAGTTTGAAAGTGCTGACAGCCGGGGGGGGGGCTGGGGGAATAACAACAACAAGGTGCTCCTAGAGCCGGGGAAAACACGCACTGAGGGAGATGCAGATGTTGTGACCTATGTGGGAAAAGATAAACAAAATATAAACCTCCATTTGGAAGGAAATATGATTGTAATTTTATCACCAAGGCCTCTGGGGGTGGGGGAGGGAGAAAACCAAACCAAACCAAACCAAACCCCACAGCAGGTTGATGGTGCATCTTGCTCTCGCTTTGCTTACAAGTCAGCAGCCGCAATTAAGAGATTTGGGAAATATAATTCAGCTTAATTCATTATACATTTTTCCCCCCTTCCAGAGGGCCATGTGATGGAGGAGAAGAGAAGAAACCATGTCTTGTCATTCAATATTTATTAAGCCCACTAAAATAGCCTGTGTGGGGAGGGTGGGGGGGACCCAAAACAAAACAAATATCATTTTGCCTGTCAGAGCAGAAGCTGGTGCCAGGCTGATGTGTTGTGCTGTCTGCCTGGACCTGGTGACTTTGAAGTGCGTCGTGTATACAAATGTCTTGCTGTAAGCGGTCCTGTACTATCAGTGTGTGTGGAGAACCAGCCTGAACTTGCCACTCAAGAGCAGGACAGGGCTGGGAAGAAGGGCAGAGAGAGAAAGCTGCTGCCTTTTCCTCCCTGTTTTCCGTGCTGCAGGAGGATATGGAAGTAGTTCAACAAGGCCAAAGAACCAGGAACAGATCTGTCTTGCTGTAAGCAGCCCTGTACCATCAGCATGTGTGGAGACCAGCCTGAACTTGCCACTCAAGAGCAGGACAGGGCTGGGAAGAAGGGCAGAGAGAGAAAGCTGCTGCCTTTTCCTCCCTGCTTTCGGTGCTGCAGGAGGATATGGAAGTAGTTCAATAAGGCAAACGATCCAGGAGCAGATCTTTTGAGCGCGTTCTGATGTGTGCAAACATGACATATTTAATTAGTATTACATTCTAGCTCTGATAAGGAATCCCAGATTCGAGATAGGATAATTATCTTTTAACAACATCCAGCTGCTAAACTTCTCAGGAATATGGTACCCAACACTGGTTCTTGGAGCACATCACAAATAACCACTTCTGCCGCACGGAGCGCTTATAAATGTCACGTCACGGAAAGAGAGAAGCTGCAGGAGGAGAGGGGGGAAGAAAAAGGGGGGAAGCATTGCCCTTCCTCCAGCTAAAAGCAAGGCCTCAGAACCTCACACCTCTGCAGCAAGCAAATGTGATTAAAGACAGTGCAAACAAGGGGGGGTGGTGGAAAAAACCCCAAACAACCAAACCCCCAAACAAACCTTGCATGAAACAGGTCGTGAATTTGCTTGTGGGTCTGTAACAGATGTGTTACTGACGGTGCTTTGTTTATCCAGTTGCAAGGACTGTCGAAGAGAATCACTCCAGTGACGCTGCTTATCACGCCCTGACTGCTGCCCAGGCAAAGAAAAACGTTTGCAAAACCCCATACAAAGCAACCACCAAACCAACCCAAAGAACAACAACAAAAACCCCAACAACAACCAAACCAAGCCGCAACAAAGACCCCAATGACCAAACCACAACAAAAACCCCAATGACCAAACCACAACAAAACCCCCAACAACAAACCAAACCACAACAAAAACCTAACAACAACCAAACCCAACCACAACAACAAAAACCTAACAACAACCAAACCACAACAAAAAACAACCAAACCAAACCACAACAAAATCCCCAACAACCAAACCACAACAACAAAAACCTAACAACCAAACCACAGCAACAAAATCCCCAACGACCAAACCACGACAAAACCCCCAACAACCAAACCAAACCACAACAAAACCCCAACAACAACAAACCAAACCACAACAAAAACCTAACAACAACCAAACCCAACCACAACAAAAACCTAACAACAACCAAACCCAACCACAACAACAAAAACCTAACAACCAAACCCACAACAAAAACCTAACAACCTAACCAAACTACAACAAAACCCCCAACAACCAAACCAAACCACAACAACAAAAACCTAACAACCAAACCACAACAACAAAATCCCCAACAACCAAACCACAACAAAACCCCCAACAACAACCAAACCAAACCACCACAACAAAAATCTAACAACAACCAAACCAAACCACAACAAACCCCCCCAAAACAACCAAACCACACAACCCACAACCACCACCAAACCAAACCAAACAACCCCCAACAACAACCAAACCAAACCCCAACAACAGAAACCTAACAACAACCAAACCAAACCACAACAAAAACCCCAACAACAACGACCAAACTACCAAACAAAACAATTAGCTTTATTTTTCCCTCTGGCCTTCCTCTCTCTGCCTGCACAGAATTTTCAAAGCACCACAATGTTGGGGGGGGGAGAAACAAACACCCAACCAAAACATTCTCGATAAATAAATAAATAAATCAATAGATGGCCTTTTAATCAGATTACCCTTGGCCAACGTCCCAAACTCAGGCTGAAGTGCAGTGCTTGTGGTTTCTCAACAGCTTACACTAAGCCTGCACCATGGAAATAATCTACTTTTAAAAACCCAGGAAACAAATCGACTGCACTAAGGACATAAGTCGCTGTCATTAGGGAGTGATTAAGCTCAACATTTTTATACACTCTGCTAGCCCAGATTCATGGTGGGGACCTCTGTGCCGACAGCGAGGAGGGCGACCCCCAGGCGGCTGCTTGCTTTGGTTCAGCCACCCCCACCCCCCCCCCCAAAAAAAAACAGAGATCTGATCTTACAGTTGGGTTTTTCCCTTAATGACCTCAAAAAAATAAAAGAAGGGGGAAAAAAAAAGAAATATAAGAGAGGGAAGCAGAGAGAGAGAGAGAGAGAGAGATTTGCTCCTAATGAATTAGAAACTGCAGTAAAATCAGCTTTTGGAGCAGTCATTCAGCTGGGGGGATCATGAGTTTGATTAAAGAGGGTACACGATATTTTCTGACACACATTAGCCTCCCCTAAAAATGCTGTCACCTCAGATTAAATCCCTGCTCCTTGTTTTACACAAACATATTTCCCTTAATGCATAATTGATACTGGAAATATTTTTGTTATCTGCTTTTTTTTTTTGAGGAGGAGGAGGAGGAGGAGGAGGAGGAGGCAGCTCCCACGTTGAACAATTTCCCCCCTCGGAAGGCTGAGCCTTCAGCTTGCCGTCGCCTTTTCCAGAGGGGGAAGGTACAACGTGGAGATGTCGGAGCAGGAATTGTTTTGCCTCCCCCAATTTTCCTCTGAGTTTAAAAAATAAAGTAAAAAAGAAAAAAGGAAAAGAAAAGAGACTACAGAAAAAAAAGAAAAGAGACTACAGCTCTGCCTCTGTCTAATCAAATTATCTGGTGTCTGAGACATCCTTGCTATTTTGGTACAGGCAGAGCCTAAAGAAGAAAGGCTCTGGGGTGTCAGATCCTGGTGCTTGAGGAGCAGGAGGTGTGTTTGCAGGAGGTTTGTTTTCATTTTCTCCCTGAGCCTGAGCTCAGGTCTGGCAGAGTTGGGACGTTCAGCTGGTCTGAAGGTACAAACCAGGTCTGCTCTCCATCCCTGCTTTGGACATTCTGCTGAGAGCTGATTTCTGATTTATGAAACATGTCATTAATCCTCAATCTGTCAGCCTCTTCTTTTGTCTTTTTTCTTTTTTTTTTTTCCTGTTTTTTTTTTTATTTTTTGGACAATAATTCAGGCTGACAGTTGAAGGATTAATATTTATTAAACACCCTCTACTTTAGAAGCCAAAGAAACTCTCCGTGCATTTCCGTGGCAAAGGAGCAGCTCTGCCTCCCCCCCAGATCCCTTCCTGCTCCTTGACAAAGCCAACCAAACCCAAGCAAGTGACCACACAAAGGGAAGAGCTGGGGAGCAGCAGAGGTGCAAAAGGGACACCGCAAAACGGGGAGGGTGGAAAGCAGCCATAAGTAATCCTTCCAAAGACTTGGTTAGTGGATTCATTTAAGGTATTCCTCGGCCCAAGCGTATGTTTTCTCACTCTTCCTTCCCCTTCCAGTCTTCTCCCCCTCCTTCCTTTTCAGCTCATAAATAATTCATCACCTGATAAATATGCAATTTAAAATAAAAAAAAAGTGCAGACATGGCAGCAGTGCATTAAAAAAGTTAAAAAAGAAGAAAAAAATAAAAAATAAGGGAGAAAAGGGGGAGACAAAAAGAGGGAGAAAAGAAAGGGGAAAGGGAGAAAAGAAAGGGGAAAGGGAGAAAAGAAAGGGGAAAGGGAGAAAAGAAAGGGGAAAGGGAGAAAAGAAAGGGGAAAGGGAGAAAAGAAAGGGGAAAGGGAGAAAAGAAAGGGGAAAGGGAGAAAAGAAAGGGGAAAGGGAGAAAAGAAAGGGGAAAGGGAGAAAAGAAAGGGGAAAGGGAGAAAAGAAAGGGGAAAGGGAGAAAAGAAAGGGGAAAGGGAGAAAAGAAAGGGGAAAGGGAGAAAAGAAAGGGGAAAGGGAGAAAAGAAAGGGGAAAGGGAGAAAAGAAAGGGGAAAGGGAGAAAAGAAAGGGGAAAGGGAGAAAAGAAAGGGGAAAGGGAGAAAAGAAAGGGGAAAGGGAGAAAAGAAAGGGGAAAGGGAGAAAAGAAAGGGGAAAGGGAGAAAAGAAAGGGGAAAGGGAGAAAAGAAAGGGGAAAGGGAGAAAAGAAAGGGGAAAGGGAGAAAAGAAAGGGGAAAGAGGGGAAAAGAAAGGGGAAAGGGAGAAAAGAAAGGGGAAAGGGAGAAAAGAAAGGGGAAAGGGAGAAAAGAAAGGGGAAAGAGGGGAAAAGAAAGGGGAAAGGGAGAAAAGAAAGGGGAAAGGGAGAAAAGAAAGGGGAAAGGGAGAAAAGAAAGGGGAAAGGGAGAAAAGAAAGGGGAAAGAGGGGAAAAGAAAGGGGAAAGAGGGGAAAAGAAAGGGGAAAGAGGGGAAAAGAAAGGGGAAAGAGGGGAAAAGAAAGGGGAAAGAGGGGAAAAGAAAGGGGAAAGAGGGGAAAAGAAAGGGGAAAGGGAGAAAAGAGGGGAAAAGGGAGAAAAAAAGGGGGAAAGGGAGAAAAAAGGGAAAGGGGGGGGAGAGGAGAAGGGGGAAAGGGGAAGAAAGAACTAAAGTGTGGGAAAAACAAAAGAGGGAAAAAGGAAAAAGGAGGAAAATAAGCAGGGGAGGAAAGGAACAACAGGACAAAAAGGAAAAAAGGAAAGAAAAAAGAACAAAAGGGAGGGAAGATGGGGGAAAGAAAAAAGGGAAAAAAAAAGATTAAAAAATAGAAAAAAAAAAGACAAAGGGGGGGAAAGGGAGCAAAAAGGAAATGGGAAAAAGGAGGGGAAAAAAGAAAAGAGGAGGGTAAAAAAGGGGGAAAGGGTAAGAAAAAAAAGGGGGAAACCCTTCCCCCAAAAAGTGCCTTCTGCTTTTCCTGCATAAGATCTGACCTAATGGCTGAGAGGTTTTCCAGCACTCAGGAAGCTGGAGCTCATTAGAGCTATGATAGGACTGAAGACTGTTTCTGGTCTGATCCTTGCTGGACAGGTTGTGAATGGTCTGCAGCAAGCTGCAAGAGACAGCAAGTATCTGCTTGGGTTGGCTTGGCCTGGCCTTGGGTTGGCTTCTTCTCTTCTGTTTAAAAGCAAAAACCAGAGGTGCAAAAGCAAAGATGCTTCCACCCCTGGCAGGTTGAGCCCCACCACACCTCGTCATGTCGTTGGGAAATTGAGGAGGGAGTAAAAGCTGGAGAAGGAGCTCAGCTGGGGGATTTGCAGGTAGCGCAGGCGCCAGGTGGAATTCTCCCACTGGGAAGGTCTCCCTCCTCCCAAGGGGCCCCTGAGTGGTGGCCACTTCTGGGCCAGCACCGGATGGCTCTCCAGGGGCCAGCCTCACCAGGGCTGCGCCTGCTGCCTGCGCTCAGGTAAGAGCCACCCAAGGTGTGATGCAGGAGGAGAAGCGAAGCGGAGCGCCTCCATTTTGTTGGCTAATTGCTTCATTACCAGACTGAAACAAAATGGAGGAAAGAGTCTTTTTCCTCCTTTTTCCCTTCCTTTTTCTTCTTTTGTTTTTTTCATCTCTTTTTATTTTTTCTTTCCTCTCCTTTTCTATGCTCTTTTTTTCCCCTCTCCCATTCTTTCTTCTTTTTCTTTTTTCCTTTTTTCTCCTTTTCTTCTTCCTTCCTTTTCCCTTCCTTTTTTTCCTCTGTTAATTTTGCTTCCTTTTTTTCCTTTTTCCCCCCTTTTTCTCTGTTTTTCCCCTTCTTTTTTCCTTTTTTCTTATTTTCCTTCATTTTTTTCTCTTCATTTTTCCTTCTTTTTTTCCTTTTCTCCTACATTTTTTCTTCTTTCCCTTCCCTTTCTTCTTTTCTTTTTTTCTTCTTTCCTTTCCCTTTCTTCTTTCCCTTTTTATTTCTACCTCTTTATCTTCTTTTTTTTCTTCTTCCTTTTCTCATTTTTCTCCCTTTTCTTCTTCTTCTTTTTTTAATCTTTCTTCATCTTTTTTTTTCTTTTTGTTCTTTTTTTTCTTTTTTCCCTCTTTTTTTTTTTTTTTTTTTAATTCCTTCTCTTTCTTCCTTTAATTTTCCCTCTATTTTTTGTTTTCTTTCTTTTTTTTTTCCCTCCCCCTTTTATTTTTGCAAAGCAGCTCTGGGCTGCCATGACAGAAGAGGCAAAGTACTGGGAGGGGGAAAAAACCAAAATTGATGCTTAAAAGAAGGCATCAGTCATAAAAATCACTAATAGGAAATGCAGTAGGAGAAATATAGATAATGTGGCCATGTTCCTCCAGCTCAGGAGAGGCAGAGGGCTCATGTGCAGTTGATCTTTGGGTTCAGCAACAGTTAGAACATAAAAATGATTTCAGCCCGTGAAGTGTAACCTTTCGGAGGAGCATTTAAATTGGAAGCACCGCGGGTAAGAAATAGACCTCAGCGTTTAATTTGGCCTGGCTAGTTGGAAGCCTCTATTTACTGTACAATAATTTCCACTTTAATTAAATAACGCTGCTGAGGCCGGTCGCCTCGGCACTGTAAAGATGATTAATTGTGTGCTTAAATGAAATATAAACTGCCTTAAAAGTGGCGGCGAGGCAGAGCCCTGCGAGCGTCTCGCCGTGGGATCGGCTGCGCCGCTCGAGCCTACCTGCAGCACACCGCGGTTAAAACCACAGCACCTCCATCTCCTCGCAGCGACTGGTCCCAAACCAGGGCTTGCCAGGAGTTTCTCTTTTCCAAGGCCAGCCTGATGATTTTATTTTATTATTGTTATTCCCCACCCCCACCGCCCCCCCTCTCGCTGTGATTCTTTTTGTTTCGCAGGGAAGCTCTCTCCCATGATTTGCATTGTCACCTCCTGGACCCAGCTATCGATAGGCAAACAGGGGCTGGAGCACGGGGCTGAGCTGTCACAACAAGGCAGCTGGATGGTTATATATTCCACTTTGTTCCCATTGTATTGCCATCCACAGAAGCAGCAGGACAAAGGGCCTGACAGAGTTAACCATGGATTGTCACCTTGATTTGTCCAGACTAGCAGATAGGCAGAAAATGAGTGATATTCTGCTGCTTTATTATGAACAAAATGCAGAAGCAAATCAGCTTGCAAAAACCAGTGTTTTCCAAGCTGGACTACCTCTACATAAGTAAACAAATAAACTACCTCTAAAAAAAAAAAGGTAAATAAATAAACTACCTCTTAAAAAAAACAAACAAATAAACCACCTCTAAAAAAGGTAAATAAATTAACCACCTCTAAAAAAGGTAAATAAAATAAACCACCTCTAAAAAAAGGTAAATAAATTAACTACCTCTAAAAAAGGTAAATAAACTAACTACCTCTAAAAAAGGAAATAAACAAACTACCTCTAAAAAAGGTAAATAAACAAACTACCTCTAAAAAAGGTAAATAAATTAACCACCTCTAAAAAAGGTAAATAAATTAACTACCTCTAAAAAAGGTAAATAAAATAAACCACCTCTAAAAAAGGTAAATAAAATAAACCACCTCTAAAAAAGGTAAATAAATTAACTACCTCTAAAAAAGGTAAATAAATTAACTACCTCTAATAAAGGTAAATAAACTAACTACCCCTAAATAAAGAAATAGATGATAGATAATATTCCAATAGCTTTGTCTTCCTTTTATTTTTTTTTCCATGAAGGTGGAAAAAAAAAGAAGTCAGGAAGAACCAATTTAACACAGAGGAAAAACTCCTCCCCAGCAACACCACCTATTGAAAAGAGCAGAAGCAAACTCTGTGACTAAGGGCTGGGTTCCCTCTGGTTAAGCTGCATCCTATCAAATTATTTTCCCAGGAATGCTCCAAAATGGAATTTTCAACCATAAATGTTAAACACTCTGGGAGAGAGACCATGCCCTAGGTCTGCTCAGCTTGGTTGTGGGGCTACATCCTGAACGCCACACGGGAAGGAGTGAAGTGAATAAAGCTATTGCCAGAAAGAGGCATCAAATTAAAAGCTTATTTGTTAAAAGAATAAAAACCCAGAGACTTCTGCTCGGTTTCTACTCTAATGCAGCACTGGATTAAATGTAAAGGATGTCTTTAATAGCATTTTACTGCTTAGACAGTTGCTAGGAGGAAATTCGCTGGTGAAGCAATAGAGTTATAAATAAACCCCAGGACTGCTTTCTGCCTTCCTTTGAAAGGTCTCAAACGTTACCCAAAATCATGGCCAGAAGAAACAAACAAACAAATAAAAGTAAACAAACAAATCCCAATCTATCTTAAAGAACTTTAAAAAAATAAAGATAAATAAATCTAACTTAATTTTAAGGAACTTGGGAGAGGGGGGAAAATCCAATTAAATGTTAAGGAACTTAATAAAACTCCACAATAAATCAACAAGCAAGCCACAAACAACCCAAAAACAACCCAGAAACAACCCACAACAACCCCAAGGCAACCCCAAAGCAACCCCAAGGCAACCCACAAGCAACCCCAAGGCAACCCACAAGCAACCCACAAACCAACCAAGCCAACAACTTCATTTTAAGGAGCTTAAAAATAAACATTAATAAATGAATTGAATTTGAAAAAACCAAAAAGCAATTATCTTGATTTTAAACAACTTCCAAAAGCTCCAACTTCATTTTCAGTAAGTTTTAAAACCATAATAATGATTCAACTTCCTGTTGAGGTGTTTAAAAAATCAAGTGACTTCATTTTATTGGGAGCTGCACAAATCTGACTTCCTTTAGAGGAACTTTAAAATGAGGTTGGGATTTCTTTTCAAGTTCCTTAAAATTAAGATGGATTTCCCTCCCCTCCCCCCCCACCCTCCCCAAAATTCCCTCAAAATAAAGTCAAATTTCTTCAAGTTCCTTAAGATTCAATTGGGAGCTTTTAAGGTTCTTAAAATGAAAGATGTTTTTTAAGGAATTGGACTAAAATCCAACTTAAATAACTCAAAACACAAAAAATACACCACACACACCCCACCAATGGCCTAATTTTAAGGAACTCTAAAAATTAAGTTGGGAATTTTTGTAAGGAACTCGAAGAAATTCAACTTCTCAACTGAATTCCATTTTTAAGGACCTTAAAAAAACAACAAATCCAATTTAATTCTAAGGCACTTAAAAAAAACAATAATCCAACTTAATTTTAAGGAACTTGAAGAAATTCAATTTTATTTTAAAGGAATGTAACGGGAAAAAAATCCAATTTAATTCTAAGGCACTTTAAAGCAAATTTCTAACTTAATTTTTGAGGAACTTGAAGAAATTCAACTTTAGATTGAAGGAACGTAAGAAACAAAATCCAATTTAATTCTAAGGCCCTTCAAAAATCAATATTCCAACTTAATTTTTAAGGAACTTGAAGAAATTCAACCAGAAAAAAAATTTCCCAACTTAATTTTTAAGGAACTCGAAGAAATTCTGCTTTATTTTAAAGGAATTTAGTGTGTGGGGGGGGAAGCTAATTTAATTCTAAGGCATTTTAAAACAAAATTCCAACTTAATTTTTGAGGAACCTGAGGAAATTCAACTTTATTTTAAAGGAACTTAAGGGGAAAAAAAAAATCCAATTTAATCCTAAGGCACTTTAAAACAAATTTCCAACTTAATTTTTAAGGAACTTGAAGAAATTCAACTTTAGATTGAAGGAACTTAAGAAACAAAATCCAATTTAATTCTAAGGCCCTTTCAAAATCAATATCCCAACTTAATTTTTAAGGAGCTTGAAGGATTTCAACTTTATTTTAAAGGAACTTAAGGGGGGGGAAAAAAGTCCAATTTAAGCCTAAGGCTCTTTAAAGCAAATTTCCAACTTAATTTTTAAGGAACTTGAAGAAATTCAACCAGAAAAAAAAATTCCCAACTTAATATTTAAGGAACTCGAAGAAATTCTGCTTTATTTTAAAGGAATTTAAGGGGGGGGGGGGGGGGGGGGATTTAATTCTAAGGCATTTTAAAACAAAATTCCAACTTAATTTTTTGAGGAACCTGAGGAAATTCAACTTTATTTTAAAGGAACTTAAGGGGAAAAAAAAAATCCAATTTCTTTCTGAGGCACTTTAAAAATCAATAATCCAGCTTAATTTTTAAGGAACTTGTAGAAATTCAACTTTATTTTAAAGGAACTTAAGGGAGGAAGAAAAAAATTCCAATTTAATTCTAGGGCACTTTAAAAAAAATCCAACTTATTTTTTAAGGAACTTGAAGAAATTCAACCAAAAAAAAAAATATTTCCAACTTAATTTTTAAGGAACTTGAAGAAATCCAACTTTAGAGTAAAGGAATTTAAGGACAAAAAAAATCCTATTTAATTCTAAGGCACTTTAAAAGAAATTTTCAACTCAATTTTTAAAGGAACTTGAAGAAATTCAACCAGAAAAAATATTCCAACCTGATTTTTAAGGAACTTGATGAAATTCAACTTTATTTTTAAGCAGCTTAAAAAATAAACCCAAAACAAAATAAACCCAAAGCCAAATAATTTAATTCTAAGGCACTTGAAAAAAAAAAATCCAACTTAATTTTTCACCCAGACTATTTTAAGGCAGGAGCTGTGGTTCGCACTCTTCCTATGGCCATAAGAATCCCAGCCTGCGCTGCTGATCAGCAAGGCAAATCGCAGCGAGCAGAAAGGGAGATGACTCAAACAGAGCAAAGGTCACTCCTGAAACACCTTTAATTTTTTATTGAAAGGGTGGGGGGGGGGAAAAACAAGCAGCAAGAAACCTCCTTGTGGCTCCTGCCAGCCACGTGTTTATTAAGCGGCCGAGAGGCGCAATCAAACCCCCGTTTTGCTTAGATGACAGCAGCTCACCAGGATGGACAAAATCCTTCCCCCTCCAAAGGAGAGGATTAAAAAAAAACACCAACAGAAAGAAACCAAAGCAAACCTTTCAGGAGCACGTCATCCCTGGGTCTTTTTTATTTATTTATGAGATAAGGCTTATCAGAAGGCGCTGCAGCCTGCATCACGACCACGCAGCCCCTCCTGAGCACGCAGGATTTGCAGCAGCCTAAGCGCATTGAATATCTATATCTATATCTGTTTATTCTGTGATCACTATTAGCTTTGACTCATCCATTTAATTCTTTTTATTTATTATTATTATTATGATTATTATGTGTTTGTGTCTATATTGTTTGTGTGGGTGGCCCCCATTTTCCCCCTCTTTTTTAACCCTCTAGGAACCCTGTGTTAAATATTCCACACACTACCAGACCGCCTTAAATATCTGATGGAAGCTACGTTAGGTATCAGGAAAGGGGGGGATGGGGAAAAAAGTAAATATATATATATGTATCTAAAAAGCTATATTAGGTATTAAATAAATGGTTAAAAATATTTTAAAAGGAAAAAATATATATAAAGGTACATTAGGTATCAAAAAAGATGAATAGATATGTATTTAAAAGCAAATATGTATATATATATATAAAGCTACATCAGGGTTGGACTTGATGATCTTTGAGGTCTCTTCCAACCTTGGGGATTCTGTGATTAGGCATTAAAAAAGATAGATAAATGTGTAACAAAAAAGTCAATATTTATATGTAAAGCTACATTAGGCATCAAAAGAGATAAATAAATAATATTAACAAGTGAATACATATTAAAAAGTAAATATATGTGTATAAAGCTTCATTGGGTACCAAAAAAGATAAATGTATATTAAAAGAGGTAAAAATGTGTGCACAAAGCTACATTAGGGGTCAAAAAAAGAGAAAGAAATCTATATTAGCAAGTAAATATGTATTAAAAAGTGAAGGTATATGTATAAAGCTTCATGAGGTGGCAAAAAGGAAAAATATATGTTAAAGAAATTAAAAATGGATGTACAAAGCTGCATCAGGTATCAAAAAAAGATAAATATATAGAGAGAGAGTAAAAAAAATATAAAGCTAAATTGATACTGTGAAATTAGGCATTCAAAAAGATTTTAATGTATATATATGTAAAAAAATATATATAAAGCTACATTAGGCATTAAAAATATTTTTATATATATATGTAAAAAAATATATATAAAGCTACATTAGGCATTAAAAAAGAGAAAAAAAATGTATTTTAAAAGGTAAAAATATAGATATAAAGCTCTATGAGGTATCCAAAAAAAAGGATAAATATATATATTTAAAAAGTAAATATATATAAAGCTCCATTAGGTATTAAAAAAGATAAAAAAATAGATATAATAGATATTAAAAAAGCAAAAATAGATATAAAGCTCTATGAGGTATCAAAAAGAAGATTAAAATATATATATATTAAAGAGGTAAATATATAAAAAGCTACATTAGGTATTAAAAAAGGTTAAATATATATATATATATATATATATATATATATATATATATACACACACACACACACACACATATAAATCTTACCCCAGACTGGAATGCTAATGTGCATCCATCAAAGAGCTGCACACCCAGAGCAAAGGTTGCAGCCCAA
This sequence comes from Melanerpes formicivorus, assembly GCF_026170545.1. Classification (NCBI taxonomy): domain Eukaryota; kingdom Metazoa; phylum Chordata; class Aves; order Piciformes; family Picidae; genus Melanerpes; species Melanerpes formicivorus. The sequence continues at coordinate 1,925,473 of NW_027142417.1, forward strand.
ATAAAGCCTCTTGCATGCAAAGAACAAATAAAACCCACCATGAGGAAGGGGGAAAAACACACAGATTTTAAAACTTTCTTTGTTTGGTTTGGGTTTTGGTTTTTTTTTTTTTGCTTCACCAAATATTGTATAGGAAAAACCTAAAGGCACCCAAAGAAGCATTTATTGTCCGAGGAGAAAATTGCAGAGATTTGTCTTTCCTCAGCATTCTATGCAGCCAACCGTAATAGCTCTTTGACAGTTCACCTGACTGCAGCAGAAATGGGGCTGTGATGGTTACAGTGCCTGACAGAAAGGGGCCATTTGAAGTGCTATTATGCCGCTCACATGAGAAGATTTCCACAGGTTTTGGCTTTATTTCCTTAGGTTATGTTTTCTGCTGTTTCGGTTGGGTTTGTCGTCGTGTTCGTGTGGGGTTTGGGGTTCCCCCCACCCCACCCTCAGCAGGGGTATACATGACAATAACAGAGGGCAGGCTCTGGAGCTGCCCTGTAGGAAATGCACAGCTTAAAATGGGACATTTCAGTCATAGTTCCAAAGTGTCCTGGGCAAGATGCTGCGTTTCACGTCTGAAAATGAAAACACACAAATTCTGCTCTCTCCTGCTCGGAGCAGCAGTTGGAAGGACTGAGCTAGCTCCACCCAGTTCACCCAGCAACTCCAAACTAAGAGAAACCAGATACTCTATCTCCTGGCTTTGATGGAAGAATGAATTTTTCTTGCAGACATTTGTGGCAGAATTGGAATCTTTCAGCATGTAAAGAGCTGCTTTCCTTCCATCCAGCTCACCCAGCAAGTCCAGGTACTATACACACCAGATACTCTATGTCCAGCCATAAGCAAAACCTCTAGAGGAAGAACAATTAAAGCTTTAAAGAACTATTACCCTTTTAGAGGAAGAAAATTAAAGCTTTAGAGGAAGGACTATTAAACCTTTAGTAGATGAACAATTATTTTTTTTTTACACATATTTGTGGCAAGTTAATAGAATTAAAAATCTATTTTCTGGACCTTAAACCCTTAAAAACCCTCAAACAAACAAAAAAAACCCAAACCAAATCAACCAACCAGCACAAACAAACAAAAAACCCCAAACCAAATCAACCAACCAGCACAAACAAACAAAAAACCCCAAACCAAACCAACCAACCCACCCAAACAAACAAAAAACCCAACCACAAAACCGAACAAGCACAAAAATGTTTGAATATCATGCTGCAAGGACCCAATTCTGCAAGCTCTTGCTGGAACAAATGGCTGAGCTGAAGCTTAGGAAGGACCCAAACCTGCAAGCTCTTGCTGGAATAAATGGCTGGGCTGAAGCTCAGGAAGGACCCAAACCTGCAAGTTCTTGCTGGACTAAATGGCTGGACTGAAGTGAATAGGTCTTCCTGGAAGAATAAATCCTACTCACTTGCAGGACTGAGCTGTGCTCTTTAAGCATTTTATGGAATGACTTGAGGAACTTTTGCCTCATGGAACTGCTGTGTGTGGCACAGGTCTCACTGCTGGTGGAAAGATGACCCCAAACCAGCACACAGATCCACCTGGTTCTTTGGAGGTGTTGAGAGCAGGTGGAAAGATGCTGGGAACACGCTGGGCATTTCCCATCAACGTATTTAAAAGAAACAAAAAGCAATCCACATTTCCTGCCTAAGGAGGTGAAAAGGAACAAATGACTGAACTACACTGACCCAACTCACTCTGCATTTGTGGGGGATGGATGGAGTTTAACAAAGCAGAGAAAATAAGCAACTGCATCCTAGCTATATTGTGAAGCAGGCCTCTTGTGGTTCTGCTTTCTGCATAGGGTCCAGCCTGTCGACATGGGATTACTCAGCTGCTCCTCCTCACCGAAGAAGCAGGACAAAATGTTGTCTGTTCCACGCAGCACAGGGTGCTTGAAAAAGAGAATTCAAGAGAGAACAGCGCAGAAATGTGTGGAAAGCAGCAGTTAACAGGTATTAATTGCAGCACTGCTTGCCATGACAGATCCCTTTCTGCTTTGCTTTTCTTGGTTTTTTCTTGCAGGTTGAAGAATTCCAGCAGGAACAAAACAATGCTTCAATTTCCTCCCACTTCCTGACAACTCCACGACTCCTCGCTGGGGTATTGCCCTCAGATCACATTTTACTGACATGTAAAAACATTTGTGTGTCTGTTGCTAGAAGCAAGGACTCTTCACATGTGGATTTGGGCTGATTTACAAGGAAAACAAAACCAAACAAAGCAGCAAACCAACCCAAACAAACAAACAAAACCCACCCAAATACACAAACCCACAGCTACCTCCTGCGTATCTTCTGAGGAAGCTACACCTCCACAGCAATGCAACCTGCTTCCCACAGGCTTGTTGGCTTATTTGTCAGCCTGTGGCACGAGAGAATTGGAGAATATTGGGTGCAAAGTGTCTTCAGGAAGAGAGAGACAAATCATTCACCATTAGAGATAAGTATGACAAGCTCCTTTTTGCACTAGGATACACTTGTATCAAACAGAGTGGCGGGGGGCCCGAGTGAGATTCTATCTGTTACATGGAAGTGGACACTTATTAATCACTGTTTGGAAAATAATTATCCACAGGCTTAGAAATGAAATCCCAGCCAGGACTTAACATTTTCCCACCCCCACCCCCACCCCACCCCGAGTTTTGCCCTAATATCCAAAATGCTTCTTTCTCTTTAGAGTTAGAACTAAACCTCCCGGCACCAAATATTTAGGTCAGCAATGGTTGGGATGTTGCTATAAAGCAGGCATTGCATGGTTAGTTTAGGTTAGCAGTGGTTGGGATGTTGCTATAAAGCAGACATTGCATGGTTAGGTTAGGTTAGCAGTGGCTGGGATGTTGCTATAAAGCAGGCATTGCATGGTTAGTTTAGGTTAGCAATGGTTGGGATGTTGCTATAAAGCAGATACTGTATGGTTAGTTTAGGTTAGCAGTGGCTGGAATGTTGCTATAAAGCAGACACTGTATGGTTAGTTTAGGTTAGCAGTGGCTGGGATGTTGCTATAAAGCAGACACTGTATGGTTAGTTTAGGTTAGCAGTGGCTGGGATGTTGCTATAAAGCAGACATTGCATGGTTAGGTTAGGTTAGCAGTGGCTGGGATGTTGCTATAAAGCAGACATTGCATGGTTAGGTTAGGTTAGCAGTGGCTGGGATGTTGCTATAAAGCAGACACTGTATGGTTAGTTTAGGTTAGCAGTGGTTGGGATGTTGCTATAAAGCAGACATTGCATGGTTAGATTAGGTTAGCAGTGGTTGGGATGTTGCTATAAAGCAGACATTGTATGGCTGGTTTAAAACTGAACTGCTCACAGGGACTGCAGACAGGTCACAGGGATTGCAAACAGGCCACAGGGACTGCAGACAGGTCATAGTTATGCAAAATTAAACATTTCATCCTCTGTAATATTCCATAAATATCTTGTTTTCTTTCTTTCTTTCTTGCTTGCTTTTGGAAGCTAAAACAACAGGGCAGAAAATCATTTCCTTTTTAATTCCAGAATGGGATTTCTGTTGCTCCCAAAGAATGATTTTTGCTGCTGTTGTAGTGAATCTCTCACTCAGAGGGATGCAAAACAATGATTACAGAATGAAAAGATTTGGGGGGATTTGGGGGCAGTTTGGTTTTGTTTGGGGGGTTGTGGTGGTTGGGGATGATTTTTTTTGCCAGTGAAAGTACTTTTGTTGCTAAACAGCTTTGGTGTGGTTTGGGGCTGATTTGTTTTCAGCACAATTCACTGCAGAGGTTAAGCAGCTCAGACTTAAAGATCAAACCGTGGTAGTTACACCTCCCCCCACACACACACAAAAAAATTCCCCAACCCCTTCCTCCTAAACTTTTCAGCCACGCTGATCTCCTGTATTCAAAGCACCTCACATGCACAGAGCTCATCCAACCCACAACTTGCATCTGGTATTCATTAGGTGCCTAATTTTTATTACATATATATTTGCACAGCGTGCTGCTGTATCCACAGCACAGGAATATATTATTCAAGGGGCTCATTTTGGAGAGCAACATATCTTTACCAAGTGCAGACAGGAGGTTTTTTTCCTCTTAGGAGCATTTGCTGGGTCTTTTTTTTTTTCTAATCTAAAAGTGAAGTTTGAAGTCATTTTCTGTATGGGATAATAAATGTAATATTTAAAAGGGAATTATGGCGTTGCAGTATGAAGTAATCTGTGTGAGAGCATCTGGATGCAGGAGGAATGGCTGCAGCGAGTGAAGGCTTGCTTCAGAAGTCACTCTGTGGATCCAGACTGCAGGAATTTTACTCCTTGAACCATGAGAGAGTGAGGTTTTTTTTGCCTTTCTCAGGTTATTTTCCTCTCTAATCACCTGCTCATCTAATTAACAGGCTACAAACTGTGCTGCCAGGCTGCCAGTCCTACAGAGCTTGAACACCTTGCTGTTATCTCCAAATAAATACATCCCAGAGAGAAGAAGAAGAAGAAGAAAAGGAATAAATCTGGATGTGGAGGTGCTGGAACGTGTCCAGAGAAGGGCCACGAGGATGATCAGAGGGCTGGAGCACCTCTCCTATGAGGACAGACTGAAGGAGTTGGGGTTGTTCAGTCTGCAGAAGAGAAGGCTCCCAGGTGACCTCATTGTGGCCTTCCAATATCTGAAGGGGGCCTACAGGAAGGCTGGGGAAGGACTTCTCAGGATCTCAGGGAGTGCTAGGACTAGGGGGAATGGAATTAAGCTAGAGGTGGGGAGATTCAGGCTAGATGTGAGGAGGAAGTTCTTCACCATGAGAGTGGTGAGACCCTGGAATGGGTTGTCCAGGGAGGTGGTCGAGGCCCCGTCCCTGGGGGTGTTTAAGAGCAGGCTGGATGAGGCTCTGGCCAGCCTGATCTAGTGTGGGGTGTCCCTGCCCATGGCAGGGGGGTTGGAACTGGCTGATCCTTGTGGTCCCTTCCAACCCTGAATGAAACTATGAAACTATGAAATCCATTTTTCAAGATCCCAAACCAAAGAAATGGACATGTGCTGGAATTTGAGCAATATTTATATAGCATGCATCCGGGGGGGGGGGGGGGAAGAGAAACCCAACAGATAAATTTCTGATTCCAAGAAGATTTTTGGAGGAGACAGCCTACTTATTTCTCTTTTCTTTCTTTTTCCACTCTTCATGGGCAAGAAATGAATACAGCAACAATGGTTTGCTCATGTTGCTATAAATAATGTTTACCACAAGCTTCAGTAAATGTTTTGACACTGATTTATAAGTATGTCTAGCAAAAAAATATTGTACTTGCCCTCCCCCCTCCCCCCCCCCCCCAACTCCTCCTCCTAGCAGAGAGCTAAATACTTGATAAATTCAAAGTAATGCTTTGGGTCTGCTTTGAAAAGCTTCTTTTTATGTTTCCTGATACCTTTTTCTTCTCCTCCTTCTTTTTCCCCCCCACTTCATACAAATTCCTCCCATCCTGAGGACAGATTCAGGCAGGAGCCTTGGCTTTGTTGTTGTTGCTGCTGAAAGAGGTTATTTATACTTTTTTTTTCCCCTCTCTTCCCTCCCCTAATAATAATTTGATAACTTTAGCAGCTCTTCAATGCCTTATTAAGGATTAAGCTCTAAATTTATTTGGCTAGGTAAAGGAGCAGGAATTGCACAGCTGAAGTGGCTTTCAGCAGGCAAAAAGAAGAAATAAAGCAATGTATTTAAGGGGGGTGTTAGTATCTCTCCTGCCCGAGTCCCTTCTTTATTTCCAAGTGCAAATACAGTTATAAATCACCCTACCCAATGCATACAAATGATCTGAATTACACCACAGCCAGGAATACCTACATCTCCTGTTTAACCTGTGGAGATGACTCACATAATTGAATTGAGATAGAGATACTATGCTTAAGTACAAAACTTCCCTGAGCTTGTTTTAAGGGGAACTGCTTCCTGGGGGAGTGAAAAATGTGCCTGAGAGAGTGGCAGGGCTGTCTTGCCATGTGGCAGATCATCTAATAATGTCTCTCCTGAATTTCTCACCTGATTTACACACAGAAGGCTTTACCAGAAGGATTTCCCACCCCTGGAGAGGGAGATTGTGGATGCCCCCTCCCTGAAGGTGTTCCAGGCCAGGCTAGATGAGAACTTGAGCAACCCAGGCCGGCAGGAGGTGTCCCTGACCGTGGCAGGGGGTTTGGAACTGGATGATCTTTAAGGTCCCTTCCAACCAAAACCATTCTAAGAATCTATGAATTGGAGAGAGAGAGGAAGTCCTTCTCACCTTAACTATTAATTAAAAGTATATGGTGAAGAAATCCCAGTTTCAAGGAAGATACAGCCAGTAAATCCTCTTTATCACCTCTTTACATCTGTGTAGAGTTTATGCCCACCTCTGCTCAGAAGAACATCTCTTCATGCACCTCTTGTTAAACATCCTGACCCAGAGCCCAGTGGACTCAACCAGGTTACCCCATGCCAAAAAGCCAGACTGCCAGGGGTGTGCATCAGTGCTGATGCTCTCTGGATCCAGGCAAAGCTCCCATGGGTGATGCAGCCACTCTTTTTCCAAGGTACAGACAAGCACCCACTCTATGTGTTGGCAGATGAGATCTGGAGGGTAACCTCCAGCAGCAACCTCTCTTTGTAAGTATGTGTTCTGTGTGTGAAAGACCAGAAATCAAACAGAGAATCCTTTCCATTGGAAGAGAACTTCAAGAACATTAAGACCAACCCTTGACCCAGCACTGCCAGGTCACCACTAACCCATGGCCCTCAGCATCACATCTCCAAGGCCTTGAAACCCCTCCAAGGATGGGGACACCATCCTGGGCAGAGTGCTTCAGGCCTTGACACACTTTTGGGGAAGAAATTGTTCCCCATGGCCAACCTAAGCCTCTCCTGGTAAAATTAGAGGCCATTTCTCCAGCCCCTTCCCCAGCTTTGGTGTCCTTCTCTGGACACTCTCCAGTCCCTTAATGTCCTTCTTGGAGTGAGGGGCCCAAAACTGACCCCAATACTCCAGGTGTGGCCTCAGCAGTGCTGAGTACAGGGGGACAATCACTTCCTTACACCTGCTGGCCACACTGCTCCTGGTCCAAGCCAGGATGCTGGTGGCCTTCCTGGCCACATGAACACACTGCTGACTGATGTCCATAGAGCTGTCAACCAGCACCCCCAGGTCTTTCTCTGCTGGGCAGTTCTCAGCCACTCTGCCCCAAGGCTGGAGCATTCAGGAGGTTGTTGTGACCCAAGTGCAGGACCCAGCACTCAGCTTTGTTAAACCTCAGACAACTGACCTCAGCCCATTGATCCAGCCTGGCCAGATGAGTCTTTTTCAATGCAAGCTTCACACAATACCCTACAAAGTACAGAATAGCAAGGCTTTGAAAAGCACCTTAAAACCCCAGAAGCTTTTGCCTATTTTGTTCCAATGCATTTGCCCTAAGTTACTCTTCTCTGCTGTCCCAATTTATTTTAACATGGAAAAAAATAAAGCATCTAATCTCTGCTTGTAAAGCAGATTATGCATGTATTAAATTCTTTAAAATTAGAATATACTTAATGCCACATTAGTTCCAGGCATGCAAAGCAAGAGGAAGAATTACACACCTAAACAACAAGAATGGGCTTGGTGCTTAAATTTCTACTTTGCTCCAATCCTCATTTGGGAAAATTAAATGATGTACAATCTACCACTTAATGAAATGCAATAATGAATGCAGTGTCTGGGCTTTGGGGCTATTTTCCCCTGAACAAATCACAAAACAAAAGATTTAGAACAGCCAATGCTTTGAATTGAGAGAAATCGAGGCCAATGCATCGTCTACTCTGCCCTAGTGAGGCCCCACCTGGGATGCTGCATCCAGTTCTGGGCTCCTCAGTTCAAGAGGGACAGGAATCTGCTGGAGAAAGTCCTCCAGAAGGCTACAAGGATGCTGAAGGGACTGGAGCACTGCCTGATGAGGAAAGGCTGAGAGCCCTGGGGGTGGTTAGTCTGGAGAGGAGAAGGCTGAGAGGAGATCTGATCAATGTCTATCAATAGCTGAGGGCTGGGGGTGTCAGGAAAGAAGGGGCAGGGACAGCCTCTGCTCACTTGTGCCTTGGGATAGGACAAGGGGCAATGGATGGAAACTGCAGCACAGGAAGTTCCACCTCAACATGAGGAAGGACTTCTTTCCTGGAAGGGATCACAGAGCAGAGAGGTTGTAGAATCTCCTTCTCTGGAGGCTTTCAAGACCTGTCTGGATGTGTTCCTGTGTGATCTGAATTAGATTCTGTGGTCCTGCTCTGGCAGGGATGTTGGACTTGAAGATCTCCAGAGGTCCCTTCCAACCCCTCACACCTTGTGAGCCGGTGATCTTGGTTGTATAAGCTTGGCCAGCCAGTTCTTTCTCCCATCAATAAGTTAAATTCCATTTTGCTCTTCAAACATCCTGCTTTTGGTCGCAGCAGAATATTGGTGACTCTCTTCTCTGCAAGAAGAGGTCAGAGCTCATTTGGACTAGGGCCTAAAACACAGAGGACTGCAGACCCTTTGGTCTTCAAGGTCAGATCTGCAAGTTCATTCAGGGCAGCTTGCCAACAGAGTAATTGTGCTGTGAGGCTGTTTGCCCTGCTTTTCTGCCATGCTATCAGAGCACTACTGCATCTTCCATACCCACTTTTTGCTGCTAAATCCTCCACAAACCTTGCTTCTTTCTGACTTGGAATGCAAAAGGTGTTTCCCTCCCCCCCAAGTTGTTATTATCACTACCCAAAAGACAGTAAGTTTGTGAGCCAGGTAAATAACTGTCTGAGGTAGGGATTGGTACATGAAGTCTTACATCATAAAATCAACCAAAAAAGAAGATGGAAAAATGCAATGGAAACACCATTCCCTCAACAGGAAGGGCATCCATCACCAGAACAGCTCTTGGAGGCCATGGAAGAGACAACAGACAACTCAGCTGAGCAGGTGAAAAGGGAAGAAAGAGGAAGCAGAGCACCATCCAGAAAGAGGAGAGAGAATTCAGGAGTCCAACAGAGGCACTAAACCTGTGCTGTCCATCAGCTACAGGCAGCTGGGGCTGGGGGAAGTGCTGCACATTGAGCAAAGGTCATCAGATGAAGCAATTTCACCTCGTAGAGGCATTTAAAGGAATTTACTGCTAATTGCAGTGAGGTTTACACTCTGCCTGGAGAAGCAGTCAAAGGGGATGGCATCTGCTCTTCTGTTTTACCAGGAAACTTCTTGATGTATGAGAAAAGCTTTGGCCTTGGGCAGAGAGAGCAGCCTTGCCCTTCAGGCAAAGCTCCTTCTGACCCTAGTTGAGGTGGGATTTGATCCACAGGTCTGGTTTATGGGATAACACCAAGAAAGTTCTTTCCTTTGCCCTTCATGGAATGGTGAAGTTGTGGCCTGGTTAATTGATGAAGTGGCAGCATTTTGAGGAACAAGATAGAGGATAGGAGCACCTCTGTTATGAGGTCAGGCTGAGAGATTTGGAGTTGTTCAGGTTGGAGGAGAAAGGGCTCCAGAGAGACCTTCTTGTGGCCTTTAGCAGTTGTCCTATAAAAAGTTAGGGACAGATATTTTAGCAGGATCTGTTAGGACAGGAGAAGGGGTGATGGACTGAAACTGGAAGAGGGGGATACAGACTGGAGAGAGAGGAGAAGTTTTTTACACTGAGGCTGGTGAGACACTGGCTCAGGTTTCCAAGAAGGATGAGAGATTCCCTATCCCTGGAACCATTCCAGGTCAGGTTGTTTGGAGCTCTGAGCAGCCTGCTCTAGCTGCGGATGTCCCTGCTGACTGCAGGACTAGATGACCTTTAAAGGTCCCTTCCAACCTAAAGCACTTTATGATTCCATATAGCAAACAGACAATTCATCCTGGAGGAAACCCAGGAAGAGTTCTGGAGTGTTTGTTGTGTTGTTCCTTACTTTAAATTCTGTTTCTGTTGCTAACATTTGCATATATTCCTCCTAATGAACCCTTCGCAGCTGAGAGAGACAGTGAAAGGTGCAGAATGTGAGGATTATTAAATTAAACCAGACCTGATTTGCAACAAAACCCAACATCCTTAAATTGCACAGACAGGCTGTGAAATAATTTCCACCAGACCTCTCAAACTCTTCTGTGAAGAGTCCTTTTGTCTTCAGTGGGACTGTTCCACTCTCCCCAGTCACTTACCTCCCATGTCTTTGCAAGCTAAAGCCATTTTAGGTGGCATCCTTAAACCTGCCTGGGGTAATTCTGGGCCTCACAGACTTTTGCAACAGCCTGAGACATCAAAATCCTCAGTAACCAAAAAGCCCCTCAAGGAGCTCAAAGCATTCAGTGAATCCTCTGAAGCCTTCAGCCCCAGAGGAGGAGTTTCTACTCTTGTTTAAAGTGGAGGAAGGTTGAACACCTTGGCAAAAATCATTGCAGTGAGAAGTGGAAGTAGGAAACATCACAGAGAGGAAAGATTGGGCACCCACCTCTGCTCAGCTGGGTAACTCCTCTGCAGAGGGTCTGCAGCACTGCTTGCTCTCCTGCAGGTAGGAATTTCATCCCAGTTTTTCCAGAGTTAAAAACCTAGAGAGGAAAAAAGCTTAGAGTGAAATCTCAAGACCCAACAGGTTAGAGCAAATCTCTGCAGAAGAAAATGTGGGCTTGGGATCCCTCTTCTGCTTCTTTGAGAGTAAGGTCTTGCACACAGCTCTGGTCCTGAAGAACTTCCCCAGTGATGATGCTTTGGGGTGGGGAATGTGGACACAGCTACAATGTTCCTGGCTTTCTGCAGCTTTGACACAGACTCTGTTTGACCTTCACACATCTCAACAACCACCCAGCACAGGGAGAATAGCTCAGACTCAGACCTCAGGGCCAAGAACTCTCAAGTAGTTCACTCTGTGGTGACATGGAGATTGCTTGGCACAGATTAGTGGCAGAGAGGTGAGGTCTGAGCAGCACTTCTGAGGATGTGCACTAAATGATGAGCTTGGGCACCTGAAAAAGTACCCTCTGGGAGGTGAGGTCTAAATCCCTTGTGCTAAAGAAGAACCTGGATTTCTTTTGCTGTGGTTCTTTCCTTTCACTTCAGGGAAGGGGAAAAAAAAACAAGTGACTACCATGTGATGTGTTCTATTTAAGCACCTTTTGCATGAGAGGAATCAAAAATGAACAAAACAACCCAACTCTGAACCCAGTCTTGTTGTCATGCTGTGTGACACTCACCTTTGCTCCCTTCCCTCTCATACAAAACCTGAATAGATTTGCTATTTTTCTTCCTGATATTTTTAACTCTGCTAATGCAGCTGTTGAAGCAAGCTTCTGGAGCTGGACCTCTCAGCACTGAGAGGTCAGCACTGAATTCCTTGTGAGTGTAGCACAAGCACGGGTACTGATGAGCATCACCCATGTCAGGAGGAGAGCCTTGATGGAAGCAGCAGTGCAAAAGACATTTTGTCTCTTGCATTGGAATGCACTGACCTAGTAGCCTGGGGGGGATCAGAGAATCATAGAATTGCTTTGGTTGGGAAAGAGCTCCAAGATCATCAAATCCAACCATCAACCCAACACTGCCATGCCCCAAAGTGCCACGGCCACAGGTTTCTTGAACACCTCCAGGGATGGGGACTCCACCACCTCCCTGGGCAGCCTGTTCCAAGCCCTGACCACTCTTACAGCACAGCAATGCTTTCTAATCTCTAACCTGAGCCTCCAGTAGCACAATTTCAGGGCATTTCCTCTACTTCTATCACCTGATACTAGGGAGAAGAGACCAACCCCCACCTCACTTCAACCTTCTTTCAGGGAGCTGCAGAGAGAAATGAATCCTAAGGCTACTGAGAAGGAAGAGGTAGAAGTCCATGCTGACTATCCAGAGGCTTCATCCACACCTGTACCCTTACATCAGAGCTGGCTGTAGGTTTCAGACATGTTTCTTACTAGTTTGATCCCCTCCAAATGATTAGAAATCAGAGGAAGCATTTTTATGGATTCACAGGATGGGTTGGGTTGGAAGGGACCTTGAAGACCATCCAGTTCCAAATCCCCTGCCATGGGCAGGGACACCTCCCACCAGCCCAGGCTGCTCAAAGCCTCATCCAGCCTGGCCTTGAACACCTCCAGGGAGTGGACAGCCACAACCTCCCTGAGCAACCTGTTCCAATGTCTCCCCACCCTCACTGGAAAGACTTTCTAATCTCCAGCCTAAATCTGCCCTCTCTCTTCTCAGCCTCAAAGAGCTATACACCTTTAAATAAACTCAAAAACTTTCAGCTACACTCCAAACACAAACCTAATTATTTCAAACACAGAAGCTATTCTGGGCCCACAAAAAGGCTTCGTTTTCCCAGGGCGCAGCAGAACACAAACAGTTCCTCTAATTAATTCACAATCAGGGTAGCATTCCTGTCTGAAACAAGTCATCAGGTTCTTTTGTTTCTAGTCTCAACAAAGAGTGGATGTTGTTCTCATCAAAGGCTCCTCACCACGTAGGAGGAGGCAGAGCAGCAGCTGCCGTTGTGTCCTCCTAGCGAATTTGAATTTTGCAATAAAGGATGAACTTGGGCTACACCTTCACTGGTGTCAGAAATCACCCCCGAGCTCTTCCTCTGAGCCTCCCCAGCCCTCCTAGTGAGCCACTGCTGCTCGCTGTGGGCCTGTCCCACTTAGCACTTGGTGCTTGATATGCATATGAGCTGCCACCACCTCCAGTCTAAGGAAGTGTTGCTACAGCCCGTTTGGTCCCTTCCAACCCCAACCATCCTTGTTTGCACAAGGATGAGCTCCTGCTGAGCAGCTGCTCCTGTCCCTACAGGGACAGCACACGTGCTCGTGGAGAGAATACATCAGTGCCTCCTTTTATTTTGGGGTGCCTCAGAGGGTCCATCACCTCACCAAGTGACACCTTCACCCAGCCACGAGAGGCTGGCCCAGACAGGTGCTTGGCAGGGAGAGGCACAGCTGTAGAGCTGTCAGCTGCTTGAAAAACCTGCTCCTCTGATCCTCTCCAGCGTGGGAGGCGAGAGCTGGTCCCTTCTGATGGCTTTTTCCCTCCAACAGGAGAAGAGGTCTGGCTCCCTGATAAAGCTAACAAGAGCACTATGTGGCTGGACTGACAGGGAGGTGGAGTTTGTCTTTCTGCCCTAACACCACATAAACCAAGCCAGACCCTTCATCTTCCTCCACTCTGGGCTGCTCACAGCTGCTCTGGCTAAAGCAGCTTTTCAGTTTTGAAGAAACACTTGATCTCTTTTTTTCCCCCTCCCCCCCTTCTTCTTAATGGCAGCAAATCTTCTGAAGTTACAGCACATTTAGTTCCATTTTAATTTAGGACTTTTTAAATTAGGACTTTCCAAGAGCATTCCCTAATCAACTGTAGTTGTAGTAACAGCCCCTAATCCATTTCAAGTATGAAACAGAGCTGCATTCCTTACACTTGGAAATGAATCACTGAGCGAGCTTTATGGCAAATATAATTCAGTTCAACCCCATGGCTTAATGAAGAAGTAGCAAAAAAAGAAAGGGAAACAAATTAGACATTCTCTGCTTAATTTACAAAGCAAATATCTGCGTTGTGCAAAGGGAGCCTCATCGCCGGCGCACAAATGCCTTCTGCTGAGCTCCACTCCTGGAATGAGGCAATTAAAATGGCCTCTTTCTTTTCTTTCCTTTCAGGGTGGACATTGCTCCACATGGCCACGTTTGAACATCTCACACAGGGACCAGTGCAGGCCCTGCACTCACAGTGCTCTGAGAGCCACCCGGAGACGCCATGCCTCCATCCTGGTTTGAATCAGGTCACCTACACCATGAAAAGAGTGGTCTGCAATCACAGAAAGGTCTTGTTTGGAAAGGACCTGCATCCAGTTCCAGCCACCCTGCCATGGGCAGGGACACCTCCCACCAGCCCAGCTTGCTCAAGGGCTCTTCCAGCCTGGCCTTGAACACCTCCAGGCAAGGAGCATCCACAACCTCCCTTCAGTGACCTGTTTAAGTCTCTCCTCACCCTCACCAGAAAGAATTTCTTCCTAATCTCCGGTCTAAATCTGCCCTTCTGAAGCTTCAATCCATTCCCTCTCATCCTATCACTCCAATCCCTTGTCAAAAGTCCCTCCCCAGCTTTCTTGTAGACCCCTTTCAGGTACTGGAAGGCTGCTCTAAGGGCTCAGGTTGTGTGAGAGGACCTGAAGTGCTCATGCTGACAGTTTCTAGGTATCTGTGAACTGTTCAAGGTATTTTCCAGCCCTTCGTGAGCAGCCAAACCTCCAGCACTTTGGCCTTCATGGCAGCAGCAGTGCTCTGTGTGGGGTCTACATGGGACAGAAACACAGATGATCATCAAGTCCAACCCTTAACCCAGCACTGCCAGCTCTCCACTGAACCATGCCCCTCAGCACCACATCTACACAGCTCTGAAACCACACCAGGGATGGGGATTCCACCACTGCCTTGGTGTTCTGAGACAACCCTTTTGGGGAGGAAATCATTCCTCATGTCCAAGCCAAACCTCCCCTGCTGCACTCTGAGGCAGTTTGCTCTCATCCTGTGCCTGGTGCATTGGAGACTTCTAGAAAAAGCCTTTTCTTCTCTAAATTATTATTGGTGCCATAAGCTGACAGCCCAACCCCCTGAGGCCCACAGCAGCACCTACATCTTCTGCAGTTACCAAACCACCTCCACTTTGAGCTCTTCCTTTCACCAAACTTCATCCCTGTGCCTTGTCGTTCACATACCACAACGAAGCAGCAGATGCAAAGACTCCAGCCTTGCACCACAGCAAACCTGACAACCAGCTTTGTCTGAGAGAATATGACTCAGGGGGACCACACCACTGCCACTCAGAGAGGCTGTTTTCCAGAAGAAACACTTCCAAAACAATGAAGCAGGATCCCAAAGCTTCCAGCTTCCCAGCTTTGGGGACACACAGAAAGCAGTTTCTAGGAGTAGAAGATAAAAATGATGCTCCTCCAGAACCCCAAAGAGCCTTCTGGATAGAATCCATCTGCTTATTTTTAATGCATAGAGCATCTGCAGTAAAGGACAATTTGAGATGATAGGATTTGGGCAGCGCAGGCTTTCCCTGGAAAGCCACCACAGCACCAGGGAAGCACTGCTCAGAAGGGGCATAGGCAGGCTATAAATGTTTATTGTGTTATTATTGACAATTAGCTGTTTAAGACTGGGATTAGTCAATGAGTAGTTCAGAAAATGCTGTGTTATGGCTTAATTGCTCCAGTATCTAATTCATTTTTAAAACACCCTGTAGATAAAGAAGAGAGTAGAAGAATGGATGCCTGTTTATGAATGGAAATTGTACTCTGCCTGCCTTTCAGCCAAACACTTCTTGTCTGTGCTTCAATCAACAACCACAAAGTCATAATAATTCCACAGTGGTCCTTCCTTCTCTCCCTACCTAATGATCATGGCTGGGTTTTAGCTTACAGATGGAGATCAGAAGTGGCTGTGAATTCCTTCCCCTAATAAAATGATGGTAAGTGGTATTTGCAAGGGACTTTTGGACAATTGACAGCTTACAGTGTGAGCAATCCCAGAATGGCAAGGGTTGGAAGGGACCTCTGGGGAGCACCCAGTCCAACCCCCTGCTCAGGCAGGGCCCCCCACAGCAGCCTGCCCAGGACCACAACAGCCATTCCTGATAACAGATTTTCCAGTGTCACATTGAATGGTCAGGTCAATTCCTTGGCTTCCACCACTCTCTTGCAACTGTTCCAAAGACTAATAGCCTCACCACCAGGAAGTTTTCCATCTACCCAGACTTTCTTTTAGGCCATTACACCTAATTCCAGTGCACTAAATCATTTCTTCTGAAGGGCTGACCCTCTGAATATTGCAGACCAGTATCATCTTGCAGTTAAATTATACATTTTGGGGTCCTCCAGCCTATCAGCATAAGTGAACCTATTCCTCCAGTCCCCTTTTCAATTTTTAATTTATCTCTATTAAGACTGCAGAGGTAAAAATGAGAAACCTTTCCTCCAAAGGATGGGTTGCAGGGAATCAATAGGAGCTCCCACGCATGGCTTTGCCTGGAGACCAGGGAGGTCATTGACATATCAACAAGGCTGCCTTAAAAGAATGGGAAGGAAGACAACTCTGTGGGCAGGGTTGGGTTAGAAATCATCATTTGACTCTTCCTCTGCTCTCTATATTTGCCAATATCTTCTTGATAATGAGGTGAAGCCAGTGTGAGGAAAGACTCATTGCCTCTCTCCTCTCTGACAAGACACTCGTATTTATGAAGCACTAAATTAAAATGGACTTTTTAACATACATTTGTGCCTAATGAACTCATCTAGAAAGGCAATACACTCTTCTCTTCAATCCCTCATTAAAGGCCACTTAATGCTAATTATTTGTGTTACCAGAGTTCCTAGCTGCCCCCATAATAAATCAGGTGTTTCTTGCAGTGGGTGCCTCATTCCAGCATTCTCTGCTCCAGAGGCTGCAGTGCTGAGGGCACCCTGCCAACCATTCTGCAGGAGTGCTCTCCAGACAGGTAGGGGATCTAGAGCACAAGGCTTGTGAGGAGCAGCTGAGGGAACTGGGGTTGTTCAGCCTGAAGAAAAGGAGGATCAGTGGAGACCTTCTCACTCTCTACACATCTCTGAAAGGAGCTTGGAGCCAGGGGTACATTAGTCTCTTCTCCCAAGGAACAAGAGATAGGGCAAGAGGAAATGACAAGTCACACTAGGGAAGGTTTGGGTTGGACACTAGAAACTACTTCTTCCCCAAAAGGGTTGTCAAGGCTTGGAACAGGCTTCCCAGGGCAGTGGTGGAGTCCTCATCCCTGGAGGCATTTAAGAGCCATGGAGATGTGGTGTTGAGGGATGTGGCTTTGTGGAGACCTGGCAGTGCTGGGTTAAGGGTTGGAATTTATCTGAAAGATCTCTTCCAATCAAGATGATTCTACAAGCCTATGATCCTGGACAGAAACAGCATTCTAAAATACAACCACCAGGAATCATTGACCCACCAAAAGAACTTCACTGGGAGAAGAGGAGGTGCAAGTCCCACAACCCTGTGACACACGGCTGCTGGGTGTATGAGGAGTACACAGGCCCCATGGCTGAGTTAAGCTGCACCTTGTAGCACAGAAAACGAATATTGCAGAGAGAGTGGCAATATTGGCACTTACTTCTTCCCTTGTAAGCTGACACTGAGCAAGAATGCTGTGCACAACAAAGCACAGCTCTTGATAAAGCTGCTGTGACTTCCCAAAGCAAAGAGAAAACTCACACAGGTACCAGCTGCTCTTGGCTAACTTCTGAGTCTTGAGGGTGGAGGGGTTTGGATTTATGTTTTTGCACAGAGAATTCCTCTTCAGGAATTCTGCTGCCCTTCAGCTGTCCTCTTCAGGACAGCTCAGCCCAGTGGCAAAAGGAGAGGTGTTTACCTGAGCCTCAAGCATCACTTAATGAAGGCAAAACTACTTCTTTGCATACAAAGGAAAATTAAAACACAACAAGTCCCATTTTATTTCTTTTTCAAAGTCTCTTTTGAGGACATGTCCATGTCTGAGCCCAAATCCCATAATCTCTTTGGAAGGGTTACATCAGAGCTTCTAATCTCATTTGCAGAACACTCCCACATCTACACTTCACTTAAAGTCAGTGAAGTTCTACCTGGAGGAGTCAAGGCAAGGTGATTTTTGTCACAGAATTCGGTGATGGGGGTTAGCAAACTTTGCATGACAAAGCCTCCATCTCCAATGTCCTTCTGAAGGCTATCAAGACAAACTTGGCTGGCAGAAAGGCAAAATCCACCACCACCAGTAGCAGTAGTAAATGAGTCTACCTCCTGGAGATTTTCCTCCCCCCCTCAGAGTGTCCTGTAAACCATCTCAGAATTTACTTCAACCAAAGGCTCACCTCTAAGGTGAGAGGATATTAACTGAAGTGCCATTAATGTTCCATACTTCAGCTAACAAAGCCTGCACTAGGTTTTGGCCATGAAGAAGTGACCCAAGGCTGGCAGAAATCAGCAGACAGCACTTTCCTAATCCAACCACCTCATCTCTTTTCCCCTCTATTTGTTCATGTTGCTGAGTTCCACACACAAAACACTCAGGAATAACTCAAGGCAGGGAGGAATAGCTGAACAAAACCCTCCACATAAAAGTATTATTTCTGTGTGATTATTTGCTCCTCAGCCATTGCAACGAATAGAAATGGACCCAGAAACATCTTAGCCTATATGTTCAGCCCACAATTATTTCTTATTGCACTCCCAAAAAGTTTAATGTCTGCCTGATCTGGAGTGCTAGCCCTAATCGAACTTTTTGTTGCTGCTGTTGTCTCTTCCTCCCAGTGCCTGAAGAGTGCTTAAAAGTAAACAGAAACGATGGAAAGGGAATCCCTGCAGCAGAAATGAAGAAATAAAATGCAGGGATTAACCTCCACCCTTAAGTGGCTTTATCTCCTCCCTGCCTTGCGACCAAAGGGAGGCTGTTTAACCATTAAAAAAGATTAAAAGTGTTAATTAGACTAAGAGACAGAAACCTATCACCCTTCCGTCAGAGCAGAGCAGACATAAACCTTCTTCCAGATAAAAAGAAAGGAAGAATAAGACAAATCTATAGTTTCTTTGTTAGAGTTTAGACCAGACAACAGTGCTGTTGATCAGCTTTCCCTCTCCCCATTGTTGCCCAAAAGATTAAACAAATCAGCCTGAAACTGAATAAACACTTGGAGGAATTTCTGAGTGAGGGGCAGGGCTTTGCTTCCTCCTCCTCCTCTCAAAGCAGCAGCGCTCCAGACAAACAAACATCAGCCCCTTGGGCCTGCAGGAATAAAACAATGGCAGAGAGGATTAACAGGCAGCCCCCAGCAGTGGAACTCGGAATTTGCCCCGAGTTTTGCTGGTTTGGGTTTGTGGTTTGGGTTTGGTGGGTCGCTTCTCTGAAACTCCCTGAAATGAAGGAAGCAGGCAGCGCGCTGAAGTGATGTCAAAAGTATTTTCAACGCCTTTGGAGGCAGAAAGAGACATTAAAGCAAACTGCTGGGATGTGCTGGGGCTAAGGACAGATTAGACATCTTTTAGAGTCACTTGTCAGCAGAGGATTACTAAATATTACTCAAGACAGAAGGCAGCTGGCAGAAGTGAGGACATTTCATCCCAGAATAACCTATTTCTGAATTTTTCCAGGCTGCATCCCACTCTTGCTTGTTATTATTATTTAATCTCCTGGATTAATAACAACAGCTTAAAAAAACTCTATCTAATGATATAATGAATTGCAGCTTTCAGTCAGACACCCTTATAAAATGAATGCATGTGAATAAAAACACATCCATCTCCTCATGGGCTAAAGGTGACCCTGTTAGAAAAATAGATTATGATGAGGTTGGGAAATTCTAATGGGCTCCATTAAATAGCTCCATTTGAGAGATGTTAAAGTCAGCTGCTAAACAGCAAATTAAAGTAAAATAAAATCAAATGTGTTAGAGGTCACCAGCAAAGGGAATTCTTTGGGCTCAGAGTCCTAGGTAGCAAAAAAATAAGTCACTGTTTGACCAAAAAGTGCTTTTTATGTATATATACACACATACATAAATATCAGTGTATCCTAAGACAGTGCAATAGCAGTAGGTGGGTTGGAAGCTCTGCAGAGAAGGAGACTCCACAACCCCTCTGGGCAGCCTGCTCCAGGGCTCCAGCAGCCTCACACCAAAGAAGCTTCTCTTCCTGTTGGGATGGAACCTCCTGGCTTCCAGCTAGTGCCCATAGCCCCTTGTCCCTGGGCACCACTGACAAGAGCCTGCTCTGAGTAATAACATTTGTGACTTCATTGTATTCATACTAACTTGAGCAGAAGATCTGGACTAGAGCCTGGCCTCATCCTCTTGCCCCCCACCCTTTAGCTCTTGCTGAGCATTGAGAAGATCCCTTCTCAGGCTGCTCTCCTCCAGGCTGATGTTTTCCCCACAGATTCCTGTGTCCAGTTGATAAGGAGAGACTTTGACAGACTTGGAATTATCCCTTCTGCCACTGGCTTCTGAAATGTCTTATGACAAAGTGATTTAACCTCCCCGAGATGCAGCACAATGGGGACACTGCTGATGAGCTGCTTGCTTCAACTCTTTGCTGAGAACACTCTGTAAGGAGTGAGTATTAACAGGATTAGCAGCCTTTAGGGGACAGAGCTGACTTGTCTGATGTCCTGGATGGTGTAGGCTATGGCATCCTGCTGTGCCTTAAGAGTGTGGCCAGCAGGTCAAGGGAGGTTCTCCTCCCTACCTATTCTGTCTTGGTGAGACCACATCTGGAGTATGTGCCCAGTTCTGGGCTCCTCAGTTCAAGAGGGGCAGGGAGAGAACCATGAAATTGTTTGGGTTGGAAGGGACCTCCAAAGGGCATCCAGTCCAAACCCCCTGCAGTCAGCAGGGACATCCTCCACTAGAGCAGCTTGCTCAGAGCCTTGTCCAGCCTGACCTTGAATATCTCCAGGGAATATCTCAAGTACCTCCCTGGACAACCAGTTCCAGGGTTCCACCACCCTCATGGTGCAGAAGTTAGACTAGAGAGTGTCCAATGGAGGCTATGAGGATGATGAAGAATCTGGAACCTGATGAGGAAAGGCTGAGAGACCTGGAGCTGTTTGGTACAGGAAAAAAAGAAGGCTGAGAGAGAATCTTATTAATGTTTTTAAATATCTGAAGAGTGGGTGTCAAGAAGAAGGGGTCAGGCTCTTTTCAGCAGTGTCCTGGGATAGGACAAGAGGCAATGGGCACAAACTGGAAGCCAGGAGGTTCCATCCCAACAGGAGGAGAAGCTGCTTTGGTGTGAGGCTGCTGGAGCCCTGGAGCAGGCTGCCCAGCGAGGCTGTGGAGTCTCCTTCTCTGCAGAAATTCCAACCCCACCTAGACATTGTGCCCCTGGGCAAGCTGCTGTGGGTGCCCTGCTTTGATGAGAGGGTTAGACTCAGTCTTCAGAGGTCCCTTCCCATCCCTACCATTCTATGATTCCAGGCTATATCCTACCCCTATTGCTGGTTGTGAGCCCAAAATTATGTTGAACAGCTCAGATGATTTTGAAGGATGCAGGATCTAACATGCCCTTGGAAGTTTGTCCCAGATCTTATCCACACCCCACTTCTGCCCCCATTAGTAATCTGCAGCTGATACTAATCTGAGCTGATGCTAAACCCAAGCCAAATCATTAGTTCTTACCTATTCCTTTTTTTTCTCCCCTTCATTTCCCCTGCCAGATTAAAGGTCTCTTTTGTAGCTGGTATTTTCTCCTTGCCAACCTCCTCACACGGTGTAATCAAGTCATTTATCAGCCTTTTTTAGGTACTATTATTATTATTATGGACTGCAAATGGAGCCAGACAGGAAAAAAAAAGCAACCCCTCAGCCTGAACACCGAAATCCTGTGCTTAAACACGAAATGAGACTAGCAGAGGCTATCAGCAGTGCTGGCTCTCCTGCAGTGCCCTGCCAATGTTCTTTAATCTTGATCAGGAAAGACCACCTGCAAGGCTAAGCTGATAGTCTCATTCTCCCTGGCCATTCATTGCTGGGTCGCTGAGCTCAGTCTGCCAACATGGGTATCAATTAGTGCAAAAAAAAAAACCCCCACCACCCCACCTCACCAGAATCCCAATGAAGCTGTGCTGGTGTCTCTGCATTCAGAGGGTTGTTGTCAAAATTGTGCAAATTGAGAGCAAGAGAAAAAGAGAAGAAGCTTTGCTCTGTAATTAAGTCTGAAATCAAATATCTTTTTAAAGGAATAAAAATGAAATGAGTTTGAAAACACTGAGGGGAAAGGGGGGGGGGGGGGAAGCAGCAACAACCACCACACACAAGCAGCAAAGCACAGGCCAGGCCAGGATGTTGTTATTGCTCTGACTCCAACACATCTTTTATTTTTAAATGACATTTCACAGGCCATTAGTTCATAATGTGAGCTCCTGCCTCTGGACAGGCAGAGGAATAAATAAAGCCCTGCTGCAGCAAAGCTCACATTGGGGCTGCTTCCCTTCCTTAATTTGTGCACTTTGGGGGCAGCAGTCACAAAGGTACCCTCCCAGCAGCCAGCAGATCCAGGGAGGTGATTCTGCCACTGCTCTGGGGGGAATTCACCTGGAGCCCTGTGTCAAGCTATGGGGTCCCTGACACAAGAAGGACATGGAACTGCTGGAGAGGGTCAAGAGGAGGCCACCAAGGTGATCAGAAGGGTAGAAAAGAACCTCTGCTATGAGGACAGGCTGAGAGAGTTGGGGCTGTTCAGCCTGGAGAAAAGACTTTGGGGAGGTCTTAGAGCTGTGTTACAGTGTCTGAGGGGGACCTACAGGAAGGCTGGGGAGGAACTGTTTAGAAGGGGATAGGATGAGGGGCAATGGTTTGAAACTGGAGCAGGGGAGATTTAGGTGGGTTTGGAATCTCTCCAGAGGAGGAGACTCCACAACCTCTCTGAGCAGCCTGCTCCAGCACCCTCAGAGCAGAGAAGTTTCTCCTCCTGTTGAGGAGGCTGTATACAGCCAAGTATGAGGGAAACAAGAACTATTCCTCCAAACAGCTTGAGACAGAGCCCTTAAAGGTTAGAAGATGAGTTTTTAAGCACAAGGGGGTTTTTGTGGGACAACTCTGGTCTCTGCTCTCTTTAGTCTATATCTCAATGTGGGAAGCCTTCTTCCTTTTGATAGAGCTTTGTGTTGTGGAATGAAAACACAGAAACTCACAGCATCAAGTCCAACCACTTGCCTAGAGCTCAATGTCTTTGCTCCTGCACATTCCATTGAACTCTCAGGTGCAAACTTCCCTTACCACAACACCATTTCACCTCTCTGAAGCACCTGCAACAGCCTGGCACCAAGCAGAGCCTCCCTAATCTCATTCTTCAACTTGGCTGTAGTCACTTTTCACTGCACTGTGGTCAGACCCAAGGTGTCTGAGGTTCAGGTTTGGAACCAACAGCAGCTCCACAGAAGGGCAGGGGATGGCTCTGGTGGCATGCTCAGCACAACAGCAGGATGAATGTCTCTTCACCTCCAACCCCTCAGCCCATGGGAGAGGTCTCTCTGGGGCAACACAGGGAGTGCAAATTGCACTCAGCTCCAGAAGGAACTTTTGCCTTTGAACAACTTCAGATACAAAACCCTGAAGGGAGCTAGCACAAATCTTTCTACATAATCTGAGATCAAAATACAAACCTCTGAGCAGCATGGGGCATCACATGCATTTGAGAAACCCCCTATCAAGCTTCAGCTCAATAAACTGATGAATGGATTACAGGGATGGAGCTGTATGAAGGCCTTTTCTTCCCTCTCTGACAGGTATGGGGCTGCTAATATTCTGCATGCTAATAGCTGAGAGATGGCTTCACACTGTTTAATGAACTAGGCAGGACCCAGGCTCCCAGGGCCCCATGCCCACCAGGCCATGCCACATAATCTGTAGCTGACAGGAAAAAACCTGGCAGCTGTGTTCCACCACTGCTCATTTTATCTTTAGTTCTGTTTTATAGATAATATTTTGTTTAATAACAGCTTTCTCATTTCATACACCAGGACTTAAATCTCAGGCTTTACCGTGGGGGAAGAGTAGAGGTGCATGGAAGAGGTTTGGAGGGACACTGTCTCCAATATTACAATCACCCCTGGTAAGAGGGCAGGTCTGGTTGGAGGGGGCTCTGGGCAACCTGGCAGCTTCCTCCTCAGTATCCATTGCAGCCTGGCAGGCTGGGATTTACTGGGAGATTTCAAACAGAAATAATCCTTTCTGAAGTGATCAGGGACAGGTTGGATGGGGCCTTGAGCAGTCTGGTCCAGTAGGAGGTATCCCTGCCATTGGCAGGGGGGGTTGGAACTAGAGGGTCTTTAGGGTCACTTCCAACACAAACCATTTCTATGAATAGTCATAGAATTGTCAGGGTTGGAAGGGAACTCAGAGGTCATTCAGTTCCCTCCCCTTCTGCCAGGGGCAGGGACACATCACCCTGGACCAGGCTGCTCAGAGCTCCATCCAGCCTGGGGATGGGGCTTCCACCAGTTCCCCCAATACAGGCTTTGTCCTTCTGGCCCAAAACTTACCTCTGATACCCAGAATGTCCCATGAGCTGGCACAGGGACTTGGAATGAAGCAGCCAAATGGTGACATGGGGAGTTTAGCTTCACAGAAGTCACGGGAGGGATGTCTTTCTACGCTGATTACTGGTGGATAAAGCTTAACGACCTGTAATTAGGGCTCTCACCTAACACAAGCACCTAAACAAGGCACAGCTTGACTAACCTAGTTGTCCTCATTCCAGCAAGAGCCAGTGAGGAAGGGTGACCAGCTCATCCCAGCCCGAGTCAAATGTCTAGTGCAGGCAGACAGAATCACCTCTGGCAGCTTCCTTTGTCTCACACCAACATCAAAAGCCCTCCAGACTGTCACATCCTGCCTGGTAACGATGGCACATGCAACTCGGGTCCTATGCAGACAACCTTTGCCTCTGTGGAAGCCACAGGAACAGAGAGAAAGGGCTGAGCTGAACTAACCTGCTGCCGTAACACTGAGCCCAGAGGCTCTCCCTGCCAAATTTAGGAGCTCAGAGGCACTGGATGCCATCAGAAGGTCTCCCTGTGACAACTGTTCATAGATTTCCTTCAGGCAGACATCAAAGAGCTAAGAGGTTGCTATAAAAATCAATAGAATTGTATTTTTAACTTCTCTTTTTTTTCTCCCCCAAATATTTCATGACTCAACTTTTCAGCCTTCTGGGATCCCATTTCCCAGCTTTATCTGCAGAACCATAAAGAGATTTTAGGTTTCTTGTTGCTTGCTTGGGGTTTTTTTCCTTCTCCCCCCCCCCCCCCCCCAACTTGAAAGCTGAGGTTTTGATGATTTCATTTGGCTGCAAGAGCAGGATGATTAAAAGGGCAGCCACAGTTTCTCTGAGAACATTGCTAATTGGTCAGCCTAATGAAATTCCTCGTTATAAACAAGGCAGCCAGCATCCTCAGTTGGTTCTTCTTATTTTTATAAGATGAGCTCTGGGGAGGAGTTGGTTTTATTTGCAGCTTCTTCAGGAAGCCTGAAATGCCAAAATCCTACCCAGTCACAGGACAAGGAATGGCTTTAAGCTGGAAGAGGGCAGAATTAGAATGGAGACTAGGGAGAAATTCTTTACAGTGAGACACTGGAACAGGTTGCCCAGGGAGGCTGTGGATCATAGAATGGCTCAGGTTGGAAAGGACCTCAGAGATCATCCACTCCAACCTCCCTGCCATGGGCAGGGACACTTCTCAGCTAGACTCAGCTGCTCAAGGCCACATCCAGCCTGGTTTTGAATACCCCCAAGGAAGAGGCATCCACAGCCTCCCTGGGCAGCCTGTGCCAGAGTCTCACCACCTCCTACTGAAGAGCTTCTTCCTCAGCTCCACTCTAACCCTGCTCTGCCTCAGCTTCAAACCATTCTCCCTTGTCCTGGGGTTATTATTGTTGGGTTCTAGGAGGTCCTTTTGTTGTTGTTGTTTAGGGTGGATTTTTTTTTGGGGGTGGGGGTGGGGGGTGTCTGGGTCTTGTTGGGACTTATTTGGTGGTGCTTTGATTTTTTTTGGGGGGGTAGCTTTTTGGTTTGTTTGGGGGGGGTAGGTTGGTTGGATTTATTTACATTTATCTGTTGGCTTTGGATTTCATTGCTTTGGGTTTTTTGTCCTGGATATGGTGCAGGGTTTTGCTTTTTTTTTTGTTGTTGTTGTTGTTAGGGATTTTGGGTTTGTTGCTTTGGGGTTTTGTTTGGTTGGTTTTGGGGGGGGGGGTGTTTGTTGTTATCTGAGGGTTTTTTATTGTTTGGGTTTTGTTCCTTTCTCTTTTTACAATTATGAATGATTGCTCCAGGGAATTTTTAGATGTCAGTTTTATACTTCCTCATGTTAAATGAAGTGAAACCACCGAGACCTCAGGCAGCTAACTGCATCACCAGGCAAGGAGGGAGTTAGTAATTTCCTTTTTTATCTGGACAGTAAAAAAAATATTGCTGTGCCACCATAACTTATAGCTTGTGACAAGGCAAAACTTTTGTGACTTCTGGATTTCTAAGTGGGCAGTAGGAGGAAAAAGAAAAGAAGAGAAGTCCAACTTGTCAGAATCTTGGCTTTTTTTTCTCTCCTTAGCATAATAACCTGATGAAGATTAAATTAATGGATTCATGCACATTTCCCCTCCTGTCTCTCACTCTCTGTATTGATTTGGAGAGTCCCATGGAAGATAATCTGGACTAGCTGCTGCCCAAGGAGGGGAGTTCAGCTGAGGTAACTCTGAGCTTTTCAAATCAAATTTGATAATAAATGAACAGGACAAGATTATTTTTTTTCCCTCCCCTTAGCCTCCACTAGAGGAGGAAAAAAAAAACTCCTGAACAATGCAACCCTCTTCATCCTGCTTTCACTAAGGACTGGAAGCCTGATGAATAGGAGCAATCATCCAAAAGCACCACTGTCAGCCCAACTTTGCAGCTCGGCTTGAAGACCTTTCCTGTAGGCTACGACAGCACCGAGGCTCAGAGCTGTCTTAGGCTCCAGAGAGTGCTCTCACTGTGCTATCTCAGCACTGCAAGGGTCATTTCCTCCCAGAGACAAGGGTCTCTCCAGTCCAAACCTCCCCCCCTGTGGAGCTGAAGGAAGCTGTAACGTTTCCTCGGCTAAACCATGCACCCTGCTCTGAATGCACCCTGCCTTCTCCTCACCCACTATCTGAACATCTCAGAGCTTTGTTCATTAAGGCAGTGATTAGAAACCAAATCTGCCAGGCAACAGCCACAGTCATTAAGCTGGAGGCTCTGAATATTAAAATATTTCAAGTATTTTGTATTAAGTAGATTAGCCTCACCAAGCAGGAAGGAGAGGCTCGTCCTGGAGCGTGCTGCTCTGTGATAGCTGATGAATTCTTGGCCTGGGCTGGGGCACCATCCCTATGGAGACAGGCTGAGAGAGTGGGGGCTGTTCAGTCTGGAGAAGAGAAGGCTCTGAGGAGACCTAATTGTGGCCTTCCAGGATCTGAAGGGGGCTAAAAGAAGGCTGGGGAGGGACTTTTGAGGGTGTCAGGAAGGGATAGGACTGGATGGAATGGAGCAAAACTTCAAGTTTTGCAAGAAGATTCAGACTGGATGTTAAGAAGTTGCTCTTCCCCATGAGGGTGGTAAGAGACTGGCACAGGTTGCCCAGGGAGGTGATGGAAGCCTCATCCCTGGAGGTGTTTGCAGCCAGGCTGGATGTGGCTGTGAGCAACCTGCTGTAGTGTGAGGTGTCCCTGCCCATGGCAGGGGGTTGGAACTGGCTGAGCCTTGAGGTCCCTTCCAATCCTAACAATTCTATGGTTCTCTGCTGGGAGGGTAAGAAGTGACTTCAAATCTGTGTGCCAAAGCAAGCAGGAGAAGAAAAGGAGCCTGTGCATTATGCATGAACGCTCCATGCATTGGGCTGTGGAGCATTTGAGATGGGTCACTGGGTTTTGTTTGTGACCCAAGCTGCTGAAGACATCCTGAAATATTTTATTACATCAGGGCTGGCCAAGAAGATCAGAGAAAAAAAGCAGCACAAAACCCAAAGCTATGGTTTGTGACTCTTTCTGTGGTTTAGGCAATGAAGTTCAGCCTTTTCAGGTGGCCTGCTTGGAAGGGATCATGCCAAGATACAGGAATGATGGTCACCAGCAATTTTCTGGCTGAAGTCTCCTGCCAGGGCTCCCAGGACACCAACAGGGTCAGGCAATATCTGAGAATCAGTTTGGAATTAGGTGCTTGCTCAGGTATTAAATCAGGAACTTTGGTGAATCAGCTCTTCCAGGGTCAGATCTTCATCTTTTTGGTCCAAAAGATGGGGGACACAAGGAAGACTGGAAGACTCAGCACCCTAGAGTCACACATTTGCTTGAGCTAATGAGCTCAAAAGGAACAAAGGGACATTTAGATGGTAGTCAAAGCCATGCTGTAGAGCAATGCCACAGCTTCAGTGGCTGAACCAGCCACTTCTTGCTCTGCAGATACCAGCAGGTACAGCCTAAGTAGACCTAATTTAGATGCAACAGGCCCAGTGCTCTCTGGAACTTGCTCAGGGACCTCCCATGCACTGCACTGTGTTCAGCTGCTGCCTCAACACAAGTGCCCTCAGGAGTGGGTCTCCACTGTTAGATGACTACATGGAGCCTGTGGCCCATTTCCTTGGAGCCCTACTGCTATCCTGTGGCCAGAAGAGAAGGCAGCTGGAATCATGCAGCTGCCACTGTCACTAGAATAATTAATTTAGCCTGAAGCAAGCTCCTGTGTGTCTCCAAGGTGCCCTGGGAAAGAGAGCAACCAGGATTAGCTGACAGACCATCAGCTGAACACTTGAGAGCTGAGACAGCAAATTGATTTAATTCATAGGTTGGATTTTTGTTTAAGTTTATTTTATTTTTAAACAAAGTCCTTGGAAAAAAAACCCAAGAGTGATGTGGGTCAGTGCACCTAAAAGCTTCAAAGGAATCAAGATGGTTTTGATTTGGTTCCTAGCAGGCACCCCACTGCTACAAACATATGAGACTTTCCAGGTGATGTCTACCCTGGTAGAACAGAACAGACTAGGGAACCCTAAAGGCAAATGGCCTAAGAATGGCTCATGGCCATCTGGCTAAACTCTTCCCTCCCCCCCAAAACAACAGGGTCCAACCCAGCCTGCCTGGGGACAGCAGCCCCTAACGTGTGGTATTCTCCAAAACACACCAAGGCTGTGTCTCAGGAAATCCTCTTTGGCACAAATCTGAACTCTGCCAAGAACAAGCACTAACAACCAAATACAATGGACACTTGTGCTCTGGCTGTCAACCCCCCCAGCCCTGGCCCTGCTCCATCTACCTGAGCAGACAAAGCCACAGAATGGTGCCAGTGAACTCCTTCAGGCAAAGCACAATGACCTCCAGTTTAGGACCTGGAGCTCTGTATTAACAACTCTGAATACTTAACAGCTTTGAAGAGCAGAATCCAACATAACCCAGAATGTTAGGGGTTGGAAGGGACCTTGGAAGATAGAATAGAATAAACCAGGTTGGAAAAGACATTGGAGATCATCAAGTCGAACCTATCACTCAACACCATCTGATCAACTAAACCATGGCACCAAGTGCCTCAGCCAGGCTCTTCTTACACACCTCCAGTGATGGTGACTCCACCACCTCCCTGGGCAGATCACCCAGTCCAACTCCCCTGCCACAGCAGGGTCACCCATGGCAGGTCACACAGGCAGGTTTTGAATGTCTCCAGAGAAGGAGACTCCACAACCTCTCTGGGCAGCCTGCTCCAGAGCTCCAGAACACTCACAATGAAAAAGTCTTTCCTCATGTTCCCAGGGAGTCTCCTCTGCTCCAGCTTGCCCCCACTGCCCCTTGTGCTTTCACTGGGCATCCCTGAGCAGAGCCTGGCTCCATCCCTGCACATCTTTATCAACATGAATGAGGGCAGCCCTCAGGCTCCTCTGCTCCAAGTTCCAAGCCCCAGAGCTCACTCAGTCTGTCTTTACAGGGAGATGTTCCACTGCCTGCAGCAGCTCTGTGGCTCTGAGTTGGACTCTCTCAAGCAGTTCCCTGAGGTCCTTCTGGGACTGAGTGGCCCAGAGGTAGACAGAACATTCCAGATGTGGCCATTGACCCTCCTGGCCTCAAGGGCACATTGCTGGTTTATATTCATCCTGGACTCCACCAGGTCCTTTTCCCTGAGTTGCTCTCCAACAGGTCAGTCCCCAACCTACCCTGGTCCATGGGGCTGTCCTTTGCAGATGCAGGACCCTATGCTTGTCTTGGATTTCAGAAGATCACAAGCACAAGCCAGTCTAGAGGATTAGTCCTCTATGAGTTAGTAATCAAGGCAGTCAAGTCTCATGGTTTAAGCATCTAACTTTGAGCGCTTCCCACCTAAAACTGAGCATATTCATAGCTAAAATAGAGACACTTAAGATATTTCACAGCTCCAGAAACGCTGCAGGCTTTCAGTTTAGGAGAAGCAATGTTTTGAGTATTAATTCCATCAACCCAATGGATTCCATCCATTGCTGACTGTCATCTCACCAAGTCATACCAGGCAGGGACATGAGGGAGTTGGAGGTTCTCTGGGATGCTTCATGCCTGTGTTGATATCACCTCCCAGCAGGAGTCAATCACTGGTGCTGCCACACCACAAATACTAAATAACAGCAGCAGCAGATCTCGTGTTTGTGTTCCCTCCTGGGCTTGTCACAGACCCATCTAAAGGTGTTTCCAGCTCTGAATACGTTAGAAATCATTTCAGAGCCAAACTCTTCTGAAAAGGATGTGACACTTTCAACTGCTGGGGAATTTAGTGGGATAAAGCCAGAACAAACACAGACCCCAGCACACCGACTGGAGAAGGTACATTCAAAGAGCAGCACAATGACATCTTTTCAAGTCACTCAGACTTTGGAGGACAAAAATGTTAGCTTTTGTCCAAAAGTCTGCCTTCTGTTACTGCATGTCATAATTATTTGCATTAGGGCAGTATCAAGAGGGAGAAGACTGTCTTCAGAGTGCCTTTGCGGGACTGAGCAGCCTTCTGAACCAAAGCGGATTTGCATTTCTAACAGAGCTGGTCAGAAGCTATCCAGGACATCACAGCACGTTTGAGCAGTTGCAGGGCTTGAAGGAAAGCAGCCTTGCCATCCTGGGAGAAAATAATCAAGTAGCAAAACTGAAGTGGATGAAAAACTCTGAGGGATCAAGCAGAGCACACTGGTCAAGGAGGAGGAAATCCAGCCGCTGAAGTTTGGCCATGGACATCCTCGCGGCCATGAATTTGTCTCTGGCAGCTCCTAGTAAAACTGATCAGGCTGCAGATGTCCCTGCTGACTGTGGGGGGTGAGCTGGTCTAGATGACCTTTAAAAGGTCGCTTCCAACCCAAAATACTCCCTGATTCTCAGATACATAAAGGCCAAGCCTGTGGAACCAAGGCACGAGAGTCTAGCAAAGAGAAAGCAAACACAGCTTCATCCTGTTCAAAGAATCCCTGAATTATTGAGATGTTGTCTGCTGCATTTGTTACTTGTCATTACTCTGACACACTAGGGCCATTATTTTTCACTCACTGGATCAATCCTCTACAGGCTAAAAGCTTTCTGTAACTTCCAGTCAGATGGTGCTGGTTGTCTGCCATTCACAGAACCTCAGCATGGTGGGGGTTGGAAGGGACCTCTGGAGCTCATCCAGTCCAACCCCCCCTGGCTAAAGCAGGGTCACCCCCAGCAGCTTCCCCAGGATCACAATGGCCAGGCTGGTTTGGAAACTTTCTAGGTCACTGATGAAGATGTTTCCCTTCACATCATTCTCTGAGTCCTTTCTCCAGCAGCATTTTGCTGTAGCCTCCCCTGTGTGACGCCCCAGGACCTGCCCAAGCCTTCCTGGCAGCACAGCTTCTGACTGCATCCTTCTGTGCTCACACAGAAGGGAGCAGGGAGATTTTAGGTTTTTTCCTGGTGAGGTTACTTGGTTTATTAGTCAGCAGATTCTGTGGTGACACACAAACCAGGAAATACAGACAGCTACACTTGCTCATATTTGTTATTACAGCAACTTCAGGCAGCGGCTGGGGAAATCCACCACAGCACAAGGGCTGGGAAGATTTTTATAGCTCAGATTTCCCTCTTGTTTTAAACATCCATCACCATAAGCTTCACTGGCCTGAATTTCCATGGGGAGCAAACTTGGAGCTACTAAGTGAAGTTTTTTTTTCCTCTTGCAGAGACTACTTACTGCAGAAATCAAATATTCCTGCTGCTGGGAATTCTGCCTGATCAAGCTGCACAATGGATCACTCTGGTTAGAACAGGGATGCCCTGGTTAGGGATGGGGAGCTACTGCAGAGATGTTGAGGGGACTGAAGCATCTCTGTGAGTAGGAAAGGCTGAGAGCCCTGGGGCTCTTGAGGAGCCTGAAGAGCAGCCCCAGAGGGGATCTGAGCAATGCTCAGCAAGAGATACAGGGTGGGGGGCAAGAGGATGGGGCCAGCAGCAGGAGAAGGGACAACAGGCACAACTGGAGCCCAGGAAGTTCCATCTGAACAGGAAGAGAAATGTGAGGGTGCTGGAGGCCTGGAGCAGGCTGCCCAAAGAGATTGTGGAGTGTCCTCTGGAGAGATTCCAACCCCCCCTGGCCATTGTGATCCTGGGGGGCAAGCTGCTGTGGGTGCCCCTGCTTGAGCAGGGGGGTTGGACTGGATGATCTCCAGAAATCCCCTCCAACCTTCACCATCCTGTGAGTCACATCCCTTCTTTCAGTGGAAAGCATGAACCTGTTTTTCTGCTTCATAGCCCTCCTGGAAAAGAGAGAATTCAGAGGGGGAGTAGGAATCTAATTCAGGCCCAGTTCTTGTGGAACAGAAGTTGCAGCAAAATGATTCAAAGGAGTTCCATTTGCAGCACCATGTGTTGGAACTGTCAGACCAATACAAGGAGATGAGTTTTGGTACCTACCACTGTTTTGCTCATGGCACTTTGGAGAGAGCTGTAACAGCACAGCCTCTCAGAAGCTGACATCATCATCATCACCACCACCCAGGCAGATAACCAGTCCAAACTTCTACCTTGTGCTCTGTACTGGGCAGGAAACCCCCACCCTCCAAAATGACTATTCTTTTTGACATGGGAGCTTAAAACAAAGTGCAGCTTAAGAAGCTTAACTGGCAATTTAATTGATTGGTCCAAATATTGTTTTAATTGGCAAATAAACTCCTAAATGTCAGGAAATCTCTAAAGCAACATGCAAAACTATTCTGGAGTCCCCTCCAAAAAATTAATGAGCTATTGATTCTGCTGCTGTGAAACTACTCTGTGGGTTGGAAAGATACCTTTGGGCCACAATGTATTACATGAGCCAATTACAGTACCTGGTGCTGACAACAAAGAAATGACAGCAAACTTTTTCCTCATGAGAACTGGGACTGAAACATTTAAGAGAGGAAAATATATAGAAAAATACCAAGACTGATTTTTCTTTCCCTCCCTAAAATAAATAGAATCATAGAACTGGAAGATCTTTAGATCTTGAAGATCTTTAAGGTCCCTTCATACCCAAACCATGGAATTGAAGGCTGGACCTAGATGCACTTTCAGGTCTCTTCCAACCCAAACCACAGAAGTGAAGGCTGGACCTAGATGCACTTTAAGCTGCACCTTCCATCTCCAACCATTCTGTGAATCCATGAATTGTTTGGGTTGGAATGGACCTCAAAGATCCTCTAGTTCCAACCTCCCTGCCATGAGCAGGCACACCTTCCACCAGACCAGCTTGCCCAAGGTCTCATCCAACCTATCTTTGAACAATTCAAGGCTTGGAGACTCCACAGCTCCTCTGGGCAACCTCACTGCCCTAATGGGGAAAAATTTCTCCCTCATGTCTAATCTAAACCTAGCTTCCAGTTTGAAGTCATTCCCCACCCCCATCACTGCCTGTGAGTGGAAAGGTTTCCTGGTTTTCTTGCCCTGGGTAGAGGCTGAGCTGCCTCCTTCTCTGAGCTGTGGTGGCTTTAGCCCTGAGCAGCAGCAAGGTTTGTAAAAGGACCAAATCTTGCACACCAGCTATCCCTACTGATGATGTTGAGCACAAAGTTCAGCAAGAGCAGTGTTTGGCCCTGGATGCACAGAGGCTTCCTTTCTGAGAAAGGAAAAGCAATGAAACACTGAAGAATTCCTCCTTTTGGATGCAACTAACAGGATCTAAAAGCAAGCTTGATCCAAACCTACTGAGGTGCCAAAGGGGCCTGGAATATACTTCCTGCCTGGAAACTAAAGTGTTCCAGGTTTTCCTTTTGGTTGATTGCTTCTTCTCTGGAGGTTTGAAGTTTCACTTCTACTGTGGAGTTCTCATCAGCTGCCTTTCCCCACTCCACAACCAGGAGTTAGGTATTAGAAGTGCAACATCCAAGCCCTTGCATTCATCTGCTCTTTGTACTTGGGGCAAAACAGGAGGAGGACTTCACATAAAGATTAAAAGCAAAACAAAAATAGCAGAAAGGCTTCAGAAAGCAAGACCAAAAAAAAAATAGAAGAGACTTCATACATCAGGACAAAACTGCTCCAGGCTCCAAATTAAACCCGATTCCCATCCCTGCTGATTACCAAGGGACATGTGGAGGATCCCCAGTGGCCAGGGGACATTTCCATAGAGCCTGTCACGTTAAGGTGAAAAATTCACAAGGACAGTCTCACCATCTGTCATCAGCTCTGCTTGGGTGACACAGAGGACTGGGCTGCAATGGCCAAGAGGCCTCATGCATAACAAAGCCCTCACGCTCCTGCATTGTTTCTGCTTTGACCTGGGCAGATAATCCTTCAGAAAGGGAGGGAAGGTTGTGTTTGGCTGCCTCTCTTGTCTTTTTTTTGGTGGGGTTTTATTTTGCCTGCAATGTTGGCCATTTCACTGCTGTCTTTTAAAGAGAAACCATCCATCCATCGTGGGGGAAAATAATAATCATCAATTTAAATCACTCTCTCTGTTACTCTTCTGCCTAAACTCCTACCTCACAGACCAGAGGCATTTTATTAGCTGCACTGTGGTTTGTGAAAGCCTCTGCTTTGCTAAACCAAGGGGCTTTTGACACAGTCACTTCATTTAAACTGTAAATCCAGGCAGTTGTGAAAGCTTAAATACACTGTCAGGGTTTGTTGCTAACAGTCTTTCATTAAATGGATAATTTCAACAGCAGACAGCAATCTAGAGGAGGGAGGGGGGTGGGAAGAGAGAGAAAAGCACCTTGGTAAAAGCATGTTAGGCTGCTTGTAGAGTCACTCACCTAACAAGGACCATTTCCCATAGCAGAAGTCAAAGATAAACTGTTCTTACCGTGATGTCAAGCACCACTTAAGACTTGCAAATACAGTTTTCCCCTCACACAATAATTCCTTCTCCAGCCTATCAGGGTTGGAGCCTGCACACACACACAGAGCATCAGTTAAAGGAAAGAAGGAAAAAAAAGTTGGGAAATGTCTTCATCCTGTCAGTTGTCAGCCTCCATGACTGGAGAATAGAAGGCTGAGAGAACATTCTAGTGTGAGGTGTCCCTGCCCATGGCAGGGGAGTTGGAACTGGATGATCCTTGAGGTCCCTTCCAACCCTAACAGTTCTATGATTCATCCCAGAGCTGCCTCTGCCTGGAGGTCCAACAGCAAACAAGGCATCAGAAAGAGCTGTTCTGAGGAACAAGTGAATGGATGAAGAGAAGAATGAATGAATGTGTGATGGAAACAACTCTTCTGCCACTAGAACAGGACCCTGACAGGATGCTTTAGGCTTCCTTTCATCTTCAACACAACCATAAAATCATTCAGACCTTTAAGGCCATGGAGTCCAGCTGACAGCCCAACACCACCATGGCCATCAAACCACACCCCAGAGCAGCATGTCCACAAATGTTTTTGAACACCTCTGGGGGTGGTGACTCCACCACCTCCCTGGGCAGCCTGTTCCAAGGCCTGACCAACCCAATCCTAAGATCCAACCTAAACCTCCCCTGGCACAGCTTGAAACAGTTTGCTCTCATCCAACTGCTTGTTTCATGGGAGAAGATGGAGACCTCCACCTGGCTCCAGCCTCCTTTCAGGGAGCCAGGAGGTCTTTCCTCAGCCAGACTGAACAATCCCAGTGCCCTCAGCTGCTCCTCAGAAGATTGTTCTCCATCCACACACCTAGGAGCAAGGCTGAGGCCCAGACAAGCCTTCAGACACGGCACTGCACCCAGCCAGACCTATCCCTCTTTAAACTGGGGAACATTTGCTATTTTTCAGTCCACCTTTACATTTCAGTAATAAACCAGACCTTTTAATTACAAATGAAGTCAACTCTTCCCTCTGCAATGACAGGCTCCACTGATGCTAAAAGGGAATTACACTGGATTCTGCAGGATAAATAAATCCCTTGAGGTCCATTCCCCCTCTCCCACCTGCATCATGAACAATATATCAGGAATATGGAACCACTTAAGCATGGGAGGGCTTCCTCCTGGCTCCCCTCCTCGTGCTGTGTTCCACTGAGCATGGCTGCCCATAAACAAACAGCCACTTATTATTCTATTATTGCTTTTTGTTCTGAGGGGATTGCCTTTTTAATCAAATTTCCAGCTGGAATGTAGGAAGTGAACAAGACAAAGAGCCAAACCCTGGTGACCTGTGAATCCTTGAGCTCCTGCTTCCTCCTGAACTGAGGGCCTAGAAACAGGCAAAACTGCTTCTGATCGAGTTTGCTGCCTCTCTCAGATAAAGTAAGAAATTGGTAGGGTGAACAAACCCAAAACTTGGTGAAAAAAACAGGTTTTGAGAGAGACTTTCCATGCAGCTTCCAGCTATGCATCACAGATTCACAGAAGGGCTCAGGTTGAAAGGGACCTCAGAGATCATCTGCTCCAATCTCCCTGACCTGGGCAGGGATACTTCTCAACTTGGTTGCTCAAGGTCTCATTCAAGTTGGCCTTGAACACCCTCAGGGAGGGAGGAGGCATCCACAACCACTTTGGGCAGCCTATTCCAGAGTCTCACCACCCCCAAGCTGAAGAGCTTCTTCCTAAGATCCAGTCCAACCCTGCTCTCCCTCAGATTAAAACCATGTGTAGAGGCATCCAAGGTGATGCTACAGATGCTGAAAGCTCCCCTGTTCATCCATTTGCTCTTTGCATGGCCATGGCAGGAAGCATTTTTATTGATACCTAGGCATAACATTTAAATTCCTTCCAATCTGAGCTTTTAAATGAGACAGTGAACTGCTGCCCCAGCAGAGAAGCTGGGAAATGCAGGTTCCCAGGGAGGAAAATGCCAGATTTTACAAGCTAAGGTTCCAATAAATGAGATGGTAAATTTAACTGGAGTGGAGCACTCTGATAAAATAAAAAAAGGGGGGAAAAAAAAACCAGGTAATGAGGGTCCAACATCTCAAGAGTCAGATTAGAAGTGTAAAAAGTCCTTCTCCCCAGGGCTGCAGGTGCTGGGCTGCACTGGTGACAGCTGAAGCTGTGATTTCCATGCTTTAAAGTGAAAAATAACAGGATTGATTTGCTTGGCTGTTTTCTACTTAAGTGCAGGGTTCACTTTCCCTCTGCCTCACACAGAGCCAGAGAGTCCTAGCTCAGAACAAGTGACACACTTCAAGGTCTCCTCAATGCTCTGCCCACATCTCTCTGTGATTTAGCCACATTAACCAGCTGCATTGCCAATTAATTTGGGGGTTTTGGTTTTGTGCTGCTGCATTATTTCTGTGTGAAAGCCTTTCCCCAGAAGAGCTGTTGAGGGAATGATTTTAACTGATATTAGACCTGCCAGGTAGAGGGGAACAGACCTTCACTACAGGTGAAGAGCACCAGCTAGAATGCCTGAATGAAAATGCTATCAAGATATTTAAGGTCTGAAAGTTCTCCATGCAGAGCTTGGAATAAAAATCATTAATAAAAGCATCTGGAAAATATAACTAAAGTGCTGCTGCTTTTCATGATCAGAACAGGAAGAGCAGAGAGATGTTCCAGCAGCATGAATGAGGGGGGATCTGAGCAATGCTCAGCAACAGCTACAGTCTGGGGGCAAGAGGCTGGGGCCAGACTTTTGCCAGTGGTGCCCAGCAGTAGGCCAGGGGGCAACAAGCACAAAAGGGAACCCAGGAGGTTCCATCCCAACAGGAGGAGAAACTTCTTTGGTGTGAGGCTGCTGGAGCCCTGGAGCAGGCTGCCCAGAGAGGTTGTGGAGTCTCCTTCTCTGCAGAGCTTCCAAACCCCCCTGATTGTTGTGCTCCTGGGCAAGCTGCTGTGGGTGCCCTGCTTTAGCAGGGAGGGTTGGACTAGATGGATCCCCACAGGTCCTTTCCAACCCATACCATGCTGGGATTCTGGGATAAAAGTCAAGTTTACAGCCTGTAGTGCAGTTCAGAAGGTTGCCAGGAAAACTCATTTGTAGAGTTTGAAGAGTTGCAGAATGATTCAGACTCCTGCAGCTGATGGAAACTATGACAAAGCACTGTAGAAGTGGTTGCTTTATTTACCAGCCACTTGTCACCACTTCTTCATTGCATCACCACCTTTCACAGCAAGCTGAGGAATTCTGTGGCTAAGGAGACCTGAGTGTTTATGACAAGCCATTCTTCCTTAAGTACTCAGCAAGGACTAACAATTCTCTCTTGTGGTTTAGGTAAGGACAGACCTTCCATTTAACCTTTGGATCTGAGCTAAGATCTCTGGTGGCATGATGCATGATTTCACAACCAGCAGTCAGAGGTGAAAATACGGTGCTTGGCCCTGCCTCCCACAGAGGTAAAAGGCAGTCCTGTGAGTTATGGCCACATCAGCATCTTGACCCAGGGCCAAATCCCACCCTCTGAATCACAGAATGCTAGAGGTTGGAAGGGACCACTGGAGCTCATCCAGTCCAACCCCCTCTGCTAAAGCAGGGCAGCCACAGCAGCTTGCCCAGGAGCACAATGCCCAGGGGGGGTTGGAAGCTCTCCAGAGAAGGAGACTCCACAACCTCTCTGGGCAGCCTGCTCCAGGTCTCCAGCACCCTCACAGCAAAGAACTTTCTCCTCCTGTTGGGATGGAACCTCCTGGATTCCAGTTTGTGCCCAGTGCCCCTTGTCCTGCTAGCCCCATCCTCTTGCCCCCACCATTTATTTCTTGCTGAGCATTGATCAAATCCCCTCTAGAGCTGCTCAACAGCCTCAGGGCTCTCAGCCTTTGCTCCTCACAGAGATGCTCCAGGCCCTTCAGCATCTCTGTAGCCTCTGCAGGACTCTCTCCAGTAGTTCCCTGTCTCTACAACTGAGGACCCCAAAACTGGACCCAGTATTCAAGATGTAGCCTCTCTGTGTCAGAGTAGGGGAGGAGATCCTCCCTTGACCTGCTGGCCACACTCATGGCATCCAGGAGCCAAACCACAGAGGGTCACTGGTCGAAGGCATAAGCATAGGGCTTGCTCCTAGCTGTGTTTGGTGTGTGGATGATGACAGCTGCAGGCACAACCACACTGGGCTACACAGACAGACCTTCAGAGGCTCCGTTCTAGGAAAACAGAACCATACCCATATTGTGTCCTCCAAAGACAGAAGCACACAGCACAGATTGTGCAGTCCTGTACTAATTTTCTTTCCTTTTTCCAGATCAAGAATGAAAATATCAAATTCTGGAGGGCTTTGGAAACCTCCCTCCATCCCCCAACTAACAAATCCTTCTTCTGGTGCCTTTGCAGGAGCTCTGAAAATACTGACAATCTGTTATTCACACTTGCAGTCAATTAAGCTATTTAAATGATTTGTTTTAATTTCATCCCCAAGCCTTCCAAACTCTGTTGTCTCATGTTTGGTCCAAATAAAGCCAGCTATTTTGTTTGTTAAATACATTTCTTGCTGGGTAAACAGGACAGACTGCAACTTGCTCACATTTAGCTGTGGCAGGAGCTGACAGGGAGAATTCTTGCAGGTGAGCAGTGGATGAGAAGGCTCTCCTCTTCCACTGGGCCATTAAATAGCAATCATCTCATTTTCTTTCTTTCCAAGGACTTTCTTTTTGCTATATTAATATATTTGCTGCTTTATTTCCACCCAGGACTATCAACTGAGCTATAGCATCCTGAAACAGGCCACAGCTGGAGCACTGTCTCCAGTTCTGGGATCCCCAGTACATGACAGACAGGGAACTACTGGAGTCCAACAAAGAGCTACAAAGATGCTGAGGGGCCTGAAGCATCACTGTGAGGAAGAAAGGCTGAGAGCCCTGGGGCTCTTGAGCCTGGAGCAGAGCAGCCCCAGAGAGGATCTGAGCAATGCTCAAGGGTGGGGGGCAAGAGGCTGGAGCACAGTGACAGGACAAGGGGCACTGGGCACAAGCTCGAACCCAGGAGGTTCCATCTGAACAGGAGGAGAAACTTCTTTGGTGTGAGGGTGCTGGAGCCCTGGGAGGTTGTGGAGTCTCCTTCTCTGGAGAGTTTCCAACCCCACCTGGCCATTGTGATGCTGGGGAAGCTGCTGTGGGTGCCCTGCTTGAACAGGGAGGGTGGACTGGATGAGTGCCTGGATTCCTGTGCAGATGTCAAGAGCATCCAGTGGAAATCTTTGAGCTATGAGATCATTCCCTGACAACAATGTTGATGTCGTCCACAGAAAAATCCCAGGAGCAAAGGAAAACCTTGCCATGCAATTGGACCAACCTCTCTTCCTCCTGCACTAGCTGCCTGTGGTCAGCATTTCCTTTCAGCAAACCCACCCCTTGCCCTGCCCTGTGCTCCCACACTCATCTGCTGCATCCTGGCTGCCACAGAGGTTGCTGCCCCAGGCTGTGACACCTCCCTGTGTGACACTCTGTAGGAGGAGTGTGTTGAGAGCTGGTGGCTTCGTGCCCTGCTCTAAAGGGAGGATGATAACCATCAGACCTTGAGCTAACCCTAATGACATTCCCCCTCCTAGGTGTTTGCCCTGCAGGAGGAAGTTTTCCTAGTAAAAACGAAGGTGAATTGGGGCACTTTTACCACTCTGCTCTAATGCCACTGAAGGTTATTAATCTGTTACACTTTCAAGATCCCAACACAATGGCAGCAGGCTTGCACTCTGCATTGAAGCAACCATTCACCTCTTAATCAAAACAGGAATCTGTGCCTTGGCTGCCACTAGAAAGCCTCACAATGAGAACAAAAGAAGCCAAGTCTGAATAATTCTCCTAACAAGGCAACATACCTGTGTCTAGTTGCACGAGAGACAATGGAGCACAAACCCTCTCGCAGCAGACAGGCAGAAAGGCTGAGCAAAACAATAACAACAACAACTCGAAAAGGCATTACTTATTTGCACTAGCATGCCACAAATCCATGTCCCTGTGTTTGATTACTTAAGCCAAGGCTCAGGCACTGTAATAAAATTCTCCCGTGGTTTTATTGCTTGCCCGTGTGAGGCTGTGGGACGGGAACAGGAGTCTGAGCAATTATGCAGAGTAGGGTTAGTCATCCCTGCATGTTTTTGCCTCCTCAAAACTGGATCAAGCCCTTTCCAAAAAATTGGTTCCTAAGCACAAAATGCCTTGAGCAGCTTTAATTCCAGCAAAGAGCAATAAATCACCTTAATACAAGGAGCAATATTTGATTACTCCGCGCTACCCGGTAGCCCCTTCACAATTATAATCCCTTACACTCTTATCAATGAATGCATCACTCCTAACTCTAACCCCTCAATCACCCTCTCCCTCACCCTACCATTTGGGAACAAATCTCCTACTATTATTTAATATTAAATTATATAGCAGGGATGTGATGGTGATAGCCATGTGATAAATGGCATTTATCAGGCATCTCTTAATGCGCCCCCATCCATCATGCCTCTCCTTCACTCTGCCCACTAATCCATCTCTGTCTGAGTCTGCTCAGGCCCAGCCAAACCTTTCAGGAGGTCTGAGGATGCACAGGTGGAAATGGGACATCGTTTTGCCAAGCACTTGCAGCCCAGCAATTGCACTGTCCCGCAACTCAGCACAAATAACTTCGAGGCTGTGCAGGGGTTTAAGGGGACGTTGTCTCCTGAACCATGAGACTCCTTGAGGTTAAAAATCTGAGAGCCTTACAGTTTTCTGCTGTTACAAGGCACTCCATTCCTAGCCCAGGGTTATTATCTATGATCCTGGACATTAAAACTGAACCATTTGATCTTTACAAAATAGGTGTTGCTGAAGGTCTTGAAAGCACCTCTGCTACAGCTCTCATCCCTTCCTAGACCTCTAAAGGCTGGCTGCAGTTGGAAATCCTGCCCTTGCAAGCCAGAGGAATGCAAAAGAAGGAACCAAAAGCCTTTTGGATTTCTCCAGAACGTTTGAAACCAAGCTATCTATGAATTATTTGTTCCATCTTCTGTCTGTGCAAAGGTGCAAGGCAGCAAGCACTGAAGATAAGCTGCCACGTCCCTGATGCTCTGCCTCTGTTGGCTTCAGTCCACACTTTTTAACGCTCTCTGTTCCTTAAATTGAACCTCTCCCCAGCAGAGAAGGGAAGCAGGAAAAGGAGAAAACCCCCACAGGCTGGAACAGAATGGATTGAGTGAAACAACCAAACTAACTCAAATGTAAAGCACATGAAGTTAAACTCACCCAGGGAGCGTGCAGTGGTCACACTGAACGGGAAGGCAGCCCCTGGAAGCAGGAAAAGGAAGAGGAGCAAGGCCAGATGAAGTCCAAGCAAGAGGAGCCACCTGCTCAGCAAACTTTCCCAATTATACTGAGGGTGGTGTTAATGGGATGGGATTCACCTGGAGCCAGCTCAGCTCAGCTGACTCCAATCTGCTAATGACCTGCAATGCAAGGCTGGCCCAGGATTCTGGCCCAGGATTCTGGCCCAGCAACACCAGCACAGAAACTTAGACCCTTTGCTTTTTAAACATCTTTCCAAGGAAGGATTCTGAAGTTGAACAT
Organism: Melanerpes formicivorus; assembly: GCF_026170545.1. Taxonomy (NCBI): domain Eukaryota; kingdom Metazoa; phylum Chordata; class Aves; order Piciformes; family Picidae; genus Melanerpes; species Melanerpes formicivorus. The sequence goes on from NW_027142417.1 coordinate 1,967,798, forward strand.
TGTGTGGATCCAGACCAAACTGCTGTGGGAATATGCTGGGTGGGAAAACAAGGAGAAAAAACTGGGCAAGGAGCAGGGGAAAAAAAATAAAGAAGGAGGAGAAGCAATGTTGAACACTTTGCTCCAAAAATAAACAGAAATGGTTTTGGTTGGCCAATTAAAAGTCTGTGTATTAAGAAAGGACTTTTTACAAGGGCTTGTTGAGATAAGAGGAGAGGGAATGGATTGGAGCTGGAAGAGGGCAGATTGAGACTGGAGATGAGGAAGAAATTCTTTCCAGTGGGGGTGGTGAGACACTGGCACAGGTTGCCCAGGGAGGCTGTGGCTGCCTCCTCCCTGGAGGTGTTCAAGGCCAGGTTGGGTGAAGCCTTGAGCAAGCTGGGCTGGTGGGAGGTGTCCCTGCCCATGGCAGGGGGGCTGAGCTGGATGATCTCTAAGGTCCCTTCCAACCCAACCCATTCTCTGACTCTCTGTAAATGCATTTTCAAATCACACCAAAAAAAAAAAAAGAAGAGAAAGTTGCCTATTTTACAAATGTGACACATTTGCAACATTAATATTCTTGACAACCCCCAAACCATCTTCCACATTTTGGGAAGAATTCAACCACCTAGACTATCATTAGTCACAGCAGCTGGGAATGCTTCTGTCATTAGAGCTAAACATATGGGAAGTGTTTTGTTGGATCAGGATCTATATGTTCTGTGAAGCTGTATAAATAAATTGAGCTCTCAGACATTCATGCAGCCATAGCTGAGAGACTGTTCCTGAAATCTTGTCTGTAGCAGAATCACAGAATTGGTTTTGTTGGAAGAGACCTTTCAGATCATCAAGTCCAGCCCTTAACCCATCCCTGTCAGGGTGCCACCAGACCGTGTCCCTCAGCACCACATCTCCACAGCTTTGAAACCCCTCCAGGGATGGAGACTCCACCACTGCCCTGGGCTGCCTGGGCCAGGGCTTGGCAACCTTTTTGGAGAAGAAATTGTTGCTAATATTCAGCTTTTTCAAGCTCTGAAATCCTTGCTAAACCCATCTGGAACTAAACACAGAGCAGTTCAGATCACCCTGCTGGTTATGCACTCTGCAGCAGCTCAAAGCACTGACTTTCTGCTTCCCCCCCCAATAAAAAGGAGATAGGAAATGAAACCCCAAACAAACCTGAAAATATTGATAAATCAGAGACATTTACCCTCTTTCCTAAAGCACAGCAGAATTAGCTGTTGCCCTAATACATCAGGGCCACTCACAGCCTTCATCATGTGAAATCACTTCAAAAAGAATTGAGAGATTTAACTAACTACAACAAAGAAGTAGAAAAAGCTTCAAAGCTTGTTTTTTCCTTTTCCCCCAGCAGGAAGAGACCTTCCCTTTAATTGGGAGCATGTAGCTGAGAAAAACTCCAGCTTTTCAATAAAAACAGATTTTGAGCCCGCCTAAACAGCAAAATGATGGGACTGGAATGGCTAATATTGGTGTGGTGCTTGGTTTGAGGATGAAAAACTTGGTCAAAGCTTTGTACTCTGTTATTGCAGCACAGCTGAACCAAAGTGGTCCCCAAGCTCCCACTCACTGATCCAGCCTCTCCCTATTTTCTCAGTAAAGAAGTGTCTCTGTCCCCAAAGTCCGACAGAGCTAAGTCAGGAGATGACCACTAGAGAAAGGGAGAAAAATTCTTTCCAGTGAGGCTGGGGAGACACTGGAACAGGTTGCCCAGGGGGGTTGTGGATGCCTCCTCCCTAGAGGTGTTCAAGGCCAGGTTGGATGAGACCTTGAGCAATCTGGGCTGGTGGGAGGTGTCCCTGTCCATGGCAGGGATTTGGAGCTGGATGATCTTCAAGATCCTTTCCAACCCAACCCATTCTATGAACCTGTGAAAAATGGGAGACCATATGGAAACACTCAGCATGAACAAGAGGCAGTCCCAGGTTTGGCTCCACTCTCACCATTTGCAAACCCTGGAGGATTATCAACATTTTCTCCTTTTCATCCTGCAAACCCTGGAGGATTATCAACATTTTGTCCTTTTCATCTCCTAAGCCTCTCCTTTGTAGCAACACCAGGAGGTGTCAGTAACAGGTTAGCATCCTCTGCTTGCCTGGCTGAAGGAGGGATGAGAAAGAGGCAAGGCCAATATGAACTTTATCCTATTCTCTTTATCAAATGGCTTGGTTGAAAATTCCCAGGAAAGAAATCAAAAGCAGAGAGAAAACCAAATGGGGACCAATTTTTTTATGGGGAATGAAAGATTGCTTCCTGCAGTTACCCCAAGTGTGAACTTCCCTGAAAGAAGCCTCCCATTAAACGTGTTTTAAACAGTCCCTGGTACAAAGTGCAAACTAACCCACACATGGAAGCAGTGTCACTGGGCTTAAATAAATAACTCCTGCTTCATCCTTTAAGTCAAGTGGATTTCAAGTTACCTCAGGGAGCTTGGAATTAGGAAGCACCAACGTTTTAGAGCTCTGGGCTTACCTGCTTAGACCAGACCAAATCAAATGCACGTGGATGGAAATACACACCGAGAAATCCTCAGGAGGATCCAAGAGCAGTGCAGGATTTTCTAAGCCATACAACCTGTGTTGATATGAAATATTCTCCTCCCACCCCCCCACCTCCCCTTTTTTGGCATGAAATGTATCCCAGGAAAATAAACCATTAGGAAAAGAAAGACTTCTGCTCTCTAACAATCGGAGTGAAACCCTCTGAATGAGATTTCACAGCACGAAGAGAAGTTGCCACGTTCCAGTGCAGTCAAAACATGCCAGCCAGTCGTGAAAAGCTATTAAAGAAGATGAAGATCAGCTCTTTTTTAGCCCACTCCAGCTCTGAAAGCTGGCATTGCTCTCTCTCTCTCTTCCATTTTAGGGAGGGGAGAGAAAAATCAGAGCCAACTGAAAAAAAACCCCAACAAACTAAGGTACCTAACTCTGCACCAAACTGCTGTGAAAATCAGATCTTTGGTAGAAAATGGGAACCTTGGCAATGCCTGGGAATTCTGTGGGAAAGAGAAAGTGGGGAAATAGCCTTCATGACTCTGTCGTCAGCAGGGCTGCTAATCGTGGGTCTGTTAACGTATTAGCAACAGGGCTGGCAGCTTCCAAAGTGAAAGGACTGCAGCTTCCCCTCCAGGCAACTGGTGAAGAAAAACAATTGCATGTAAACAAATGAGCAATGTAAAAGGGTTGTGTTGTGCACTTCAGTGAGGACACTGGGAATTTGTCTCTCTAATTAAGAGTTCATTTCTCCTGTAAGAGTAGCCCCAGTACAGAGAATCATAGAATGGCTCAGGTTGGAAGGGACCTCAGAGGTCATCTACTCCAACCACCCCACCGTGGGCAGGGACACCTCTCAGCTAGACTCAGCTGCTCAAGGTTTCATCCAGCCTGGCCTTGAATACCCCCAGGGAGGAGGCATCTACAACATCCCTGGGCAGCCTGTGCCAGTGTCTCATCAGCCTTGTACTGAAGAACTTCTTCCTAAGATTCAGTCATAACCTACTCTGCCTCAGCTTCAAACCACACCACACCACCCCCCTTGTCTTATTGCTAGAGACCCTCAGGAAAACTCCCTCTGCAGCCTTCCTGCAGGATCCCTTCAGCTGTTGGAAGGCAGCTATAAGATCCTCCCAGAGTCTTCTCCTCTCCAGGCTGAACACCCCCAGCTCCCTCAGCCTGTCCTCAGAGCAGAGCTGCTCCAGCCCTTGGATCATCTTTGTGGTCTCCTCTGGACTTTCTCCAACAGTTCTGTGTCCTTCTTAAGCTGGGGGTCTGAGCAGCCTGCTCTAGTTGCAGATGTCCCTGCTGACTGCAGGGGGTGATAGCCTTTAATGGTCCCTTCCAACCCAAACCTTTCTATCATTCTGTGATCATGGCAGGGAAGCCTCTCATAACCTCTCCAAGAACAGTCCCAGTCCCATCCCAACCCTCTGTGGCACAGTTTCAAAGGCTGCTTTGACCTTAGGAGGACAGCAGGTGAATCTCTGTGACTGTGACAGGGGTTTGGAAACCTAAACTTTGCACACTTGAAAACCATTCTTTGTTTCACTCACAGAGGTGCTTCTGGTTACCCTTCTGAGGTGCCTGCATGAGGACACAATGTGGCTAAATGACATTTTCAGCCTGCTTCCAGGTGAGGAAGAACTCATCCCTTGCGCTCATCCCTGCGCTGCGTGCAGTGCCTCCTGCCTTAACCCTTCTTCATCTTTACCAGCACATAAAAAACACATCTCAGCTGTGCAGCTGTAGCCAAGCATCCTAAGTGACAGCCCAGCAGGAAGAACAGCCTTTATTTGTCACCTAAAGTTAATGGCACAAATTCAGAGACCCCCCTCCCTCCCTCCTGCCTTTCTCCTACAAAGAGGACTCAAGGCCCTGATTAATATGCAGCCCTATTAACTCTAGTGGCTCTAAGGAGGTGGTGACTGAAGGGGAAAATTAATGACCTCCTGTCCAGGATTTGCCCCTTATTTGAGAGGTGAAATACAAACTGCAGTCTGAAAGGAAGCAGAATTATTAAATATTTCACCACAAATTGGTGCAGTAAACACTTGCCAGAGATGGCAGCTTTGATAAAATTCACTTTTCACTCCTCCTGTTTCATTCATTATTGGTTTTTTTTCCCCCTTTTGGTACTGCCTCAGCCAAGTTGTTGCTTCTTTTACTGTCATCTCTCAAAGCTCAAGCATAGAACACACATTTATGGGGTTGGCTTTTTTTGCCCATGCTCTAGAGGATTGGGGTTGGGGTTTGGTTGGGGTTTTTTTTGGTAAGGTCACCTCAACCAGGAAACAAAAGAGACCTTAGCTGAATAAAAGCAGTCCAAACCAAAAACCTCCAATGAAACACAAACAACAAAAGAGCAACCTTCAGAACACACATTTCACCTCCTAAGCCACAGGCTACAGGCAACCACCACATCAAATCCATTTGTTAGGAAAGGAGAAGGTTCTTCTTCTTCTTCTCTAAACTGTGTGTTTCTCTTTGTTCTAGTTTCCACAGTTCACATTCATTGACCAGCTTTCACTTCCCAGCCTCCCAGCCCTGGTCTGCACAGGAGAGATGCACACAGGCTACTCCTGTACTACTTCTGGTAGCCAAACACAGGGTCCTGCCACTTCCACAGCAGTGCACCTCAAACAGCTCCTTCAGGTTTAATAAATAACCTGAAGCAGCAGATCCCCTCTTTCATTAAGGATTCCTCTGCACTCTAATTGATTACCTTGCAATAATTAGCACATCTGAGAGTTACAACAGACATTTCTTCTATAAACTTCTCCAGGAATAAATCACAGTTGCTTACACTATAGCCACAGTAACCTTTACATACAACTTGCTACCTGGCAATTCATTGACTTGCAGCAGCAAACTGATGCACACCTCCACTAACAACCAGCAGCATCAGCTCTTCCATCTTTACCCCAGCCCCACCTCATGCCAGCATTCAGCTGTGTGGGATACTGCCAAACTTTTCTACTTTCCACACAATGAGTGCTGGGTGCTGCACTTCGGTCACAACTACTCCAGGAACGTTCCAGGCTTGGGGCAGAGTGGCTGGAAACTGCCCAGCTGACAAAGACCTGGGGGTGCTGGTTGACAGCTGTCTGAACATGAGCCAGAAATGTGCTCAGGTGGTCAAGAAGGCCACCAGCATCCTGGCTTGGATCAGCAATGGTGTGACCAGCAGGACTAGGGCAGAGATCATCCCCCTGCACTGGGCACTGGTGAAGCCACCCCTTGAGTCCTGGGTTCGGTTTTGGGCTCCTCACTCCAAGAAGATCTGGGGAGGGCTGGTCAGAGCTGCTCTCATTTCTAGTATCTGTTGCATTGTGTAGTCTGAACATGTTCACTTTAACCAACCCAAACTGCCCTGTGGTTGCCAAGAGAAGGGCTGGTGAGGAGCACCATGGACTATGCAGAGCAGAAATGGCTTTTCCGTGGCTGCTCTGAACAATAAGATCTGAAGGCCTGGGAGAGGGAGGGACAGAGCTGCTCTCATTTCTAGTATCTGTTGCATTGTGTAGTCTGAACATGTTCACTCTAACCAACCCAAACTGCCCCGTGGTTACCAAGTGAAGGACACCATGGAGTGTCCAGAGCAGAAATGACATTTCTGTGGCTGCTGTGCTAATTTGAACCATCAGCTGCTTCTGGCTTAGGCCCCTCCGTTCTTAACTGGCTAATTTACAGAGAACACAAATATTATTCAAACACCCTGCCAGCCAAGACAGAGTCAAAATTAGCTCTGCTTTTCACTCTCACTTCTTCTCAGGGTTAGAAATTCCCTCAGCCTTCCCCCTGTTGAGGAATATTTTATTCAGGTTCAGAAAGAGAGCTCTCAGTGAAGACCCATTCACTGCTCTTTCACTGTGCTGCAGTTAAGCAACCATCTGCCCATCCTCTATTACTCATTTAATTTATACAGCACAACACATTTAACTTACATCTCTGCTGTCTGAACAGTTTTCATTTTAATATCATTACAACCTTATTGCTCCCCGTTAGGAGTCCAGGCTCAGCTGGAGAGAAGGCTCTTTGCCTCCCTTGTTCTTTGCTATTCCCCCTCAGTTCTGCTTTCTGGTTTTTCTCTGTCATTGCTGTTGTGTTTGTTCCCCCCTAAACACACCAAACAGGAGCTGTGATTAGTCTCAAACAACAGCAATCTGCACATTTGTTTCCCCATTACACCAAACGTTAGGCACCTCCCAGGATTCCACTGCTAGCACACACCACACCCCCTCTAAATACTTGAAGAATGGAGTAGGACTTGCCTTTGAAAGTCTATTTTTTCCCTTAATACCTGTGTGATTTGCACTCCATATAATTATTTGGGCTGGATTTTATTTATTTTGTCCTGCTTTTTTCCAATTCAGTGGATTGTTGCTTCCCCCCCTCCCTCCCCCCTCCCTCTCTTCTTTCCTATTAAAACAAATATATCTCCATGTCACTCTACTTAGCAGCTGTATTCAGTCATAAAAAGGCCACTTGGTATCAGCAAACTCATACATATTTGCCTAATAATGCCTTTTAAGTAATCTGCCCCTTTGTTAATGGCTTTTTTTTTTTCCCCCCTCTCTTTTTTGGGCTGTTGTTTTTTTTTCTTTAAGCCCAGCCATACACCAGGAATCAAAATTAGCATCTAAATGAGGAGGTTTTAAACGCATGCCCAGGGGTTGCAGTTTTTCACCTTAGCCTGTGGTTTGTTGTTGGGTTGTGGTTTTTTTCCCTTCTTCTTCTTCCTAATAGTTTGCCAGTGTTAAATTATGTAAAATAGAAAGGGGGAGGGGGGAGGGTGGTAGGGGTGGTGGCTGAGTGTTTTAATGAGCTAATGCAGACCTAGCAACCCTCCTCCCCCCACTTGCCTCTGCTTTGAAGAGCGTCACAAACTGGTTTGCAGGTATGAAAAATGGGCCTGGAAGGGAAAAACCCCAAGTCAGCAGGCAGAAGGGATCTCCTCCTCCCCAGCAGCAGCACTGCATGAGGGCACTTGGGTTTGAAGTCCCCCCTGGAACAGCCTCCTTGCCTGCTAATCACTTTCCAGCCCTTAGAAGAAGCCACTATTTTTATATATTTAATTTCGGGAGAAGAGGCTTTATTATGGCTCCTTTTAAATTGGCTTTTCATTTAATTATGGGGAAAGATTAAAAAGGCCTCACAATGTGTGCTGTGGCGTGGCCAAATGATGATTGGAGAGGGGAAGGAGAGATGCTCACCATCTGCGAGCCCCGGGTGTGGAGGGAGGGGGCAGGCAGCAAAGCGGGAGGGACTGGGGGGCAGGGGCTGGTGCCAGCAGGTGAGATGGCTCATGGCAGTCAGGCTGGGCACCCGTGGGCACAGGGTGAGTGTCTGCTGGAGAGGGGTGTCCTGCTGTGAGCTACACCAGGACTCGTTCTGGGCAGGGAATTCACTTCTCAGCTCTCTGACAGGCAGCCCTGCTCTTGGGGCTCCAGCACCCCCACACCACAGAACTTTCTCCTCCTGTTCAAATGGAACCTCCTGGGTTCCAGTTTGTGCCCTTTGTCCTGTCCCTGGGCTCCACTGACAAGAGTCTGGCCCCAGCCTCTTGTCCCCCTCCCTTTAGCTCTTGCTGAGCATTGCTCAGATCCCCTCTCAGGCTCTTCTCCAGGCTCAACAGCCCCAGGGCTCTAAGCCTTTCTCCTCAGAGAGATGCTCCAGCCTCATCAACATCTTCACAACCTCCACTGGATGTTCTATAGCAGTTCCTTTTCTCTCTTGAGCTGGGGAGCCCAGAACTGGACACAATATCAGATATGGGCTCACCAGGGAGGAGTAGAGGGGGAGAAGAACCTCCCTCAACCTGCTGGCCACACTCTTCTTCATACACCCTGGGATCCCGTTGCCCTTCTTGGCCATAAGGGCACATTGCTGGCTCATGGGGAACTCATCCACCAGCACTCCCAGGTCCTTCTCTGCAGAGCTGCTTCCCAGCAGGTGCCCCTCACCTGTCCCAGGGCAGAGGCTTATCCCTGCCCAGCTGCAGGACCCTACACTTGCTGTTGTAGAACTTCATGAGGTTCCTCTCTGCCCAGCACTGCTCTCTGCCTGTGCAGGTCCTGCTGAGTGGCAGCAGAGCTTGCTGGTGTGTGAGCCATTCCTCCCAGAATAAAGCCAGGAGGGTATCACAGGGCCAACCAAGAGGAACTGAAGTTTAACTGGGGAATAATCCCATTTAATTAGCACCATAATCACCTCTAAGTATCTGCCCTCCATTATTAGAGCATCAAACAAGGCAGAAGATTCCCTCAGAATTTACAACTTCTGTGGCTAATCCTTTCCATTGATACCAATGTCAGATGCTGGCTAAGAGCTGAGCCTTTCCTAACCTACACATAGGGAAACTTCTCATTGGGATTCTTTCCCTATCTCTGTTTTTAATTTCCTTGGGGTTTTCACTTCTCCTTTCTTTTTTTCTCTCCTCTCTCTCTTGTTATCTGTCACATTTTAGAAATTGTGCCTACTTAGTCCTTGAGCTAAGCTTTGGCTTCATCTTCTGTACTTCTAATCACTGGTTTCTGGTTAGGTTTTAATCAGGGCTTTTTTTTTCCCCCCTCTTCTATCTCTGCTCTTGACACAAATCCACTTTCCTCCTCTGTTCATTCCCTCAATCATCTTTCTTTTTGATAGTTTTCCTCTCTCTGTATTTCTCTCCCCTTTTTATTTTTATTCCACTCCATATCTGAGATTTTATCCCAGATGTTGTACACAGGTGACAAAATTCCTGCTCTGGCAGAGGGGGTGGCCTGGAGGATCTTTCGAGGTCCCCTCCAGCCCCTAACATTCTGTGACAAAACCCATGGACATTTGTGAGCATCCTTTCACTTCTCTCCACCCTCCTGTGCCAGCCTCATGTTACCCACAGGATGTGAGAAGAGCCAAGAAGGGAAGCTGTGATAATCTCTGTCTTTTCCAAGTGATCCCCTTCTCTAGTAATTCAGCTTTAGGGATGTGTAAACACTTAGCAGAGGTGCTGTGTGGCAGAGTAGCAAAGCCTTGGTGATTTGCTTAGCACAGCTAATTAGCTGTTCAAGGGCTGCTTCCTGACTGCTGCTGTTCCTTTTGATACTCAGGAAAAAAATTAACCTAAGAGAAGGTTGGGTTCTTTTTCCCTAGAATCATGGAATCCCAGACTGGGTTGGAAGGGAGCTCTAGAGGTCATCTCGTCCAATCTCTCTGCACTCAGCAGGGACAGCTGAAGCTAGAGCAGGCTGCTCAGAGCTCCCAACAGCCTGACCTGGAATGGTTCCGGGGATGGGGAATCTCCCACCTCTCTGGGCAGCCTGAGACAGAGGCTCAGCACCCTCAGGGTAAAAATTTCTCCCTTCTCTCCAGCCTGAATCTCCCTTTTTCAGTTTCAAACCACCACCCCTTGTCCTGTCACAACAGGCCCTGCTCCAAAGTCTGTCACCAGATTGCTTCTTGACCCCTCTAAGTCCTGAAAGGACACTGGGAGGTCTCCCTGAAGCCTCCTTCTCTCCAAGCTGAACAACCCCAACTCTCTCAGCCTGGCCTCACAGCAGAGGGCTTTTGTTTGGGGTTTCTTAATTAAAAACAAGTATTTCATAGCACTCCTCTACTGAATGCTGGAAACTGGAACCAAACACAAGTCTTGCAACACTTTGCAAACAACATGGTCTAGAAAAGGTTGAGTTTGATTCAGCTAAGGCTCTATGGAGTGAAGGAGGTTGCAGTTCTGACAAGGCATTAGGTATCAGAAAGAAATTCTTTCCAGTGAGGAGGTGAGACACTGGAAGAGGTTGCCCAGGGAGATCATGGATGCCTCCTCCCTGGAGGTGTTCAAGGCCAGACTGGATGAGACCTTGAGCAAGCTGGGCTGGTGGGAGGTGTCTCTGTCAGTGCCAGGGAGGTTGGAACTGGATGATCTTCAAAGTCCCTTCCAAGCCAAGCCACTCCAGGAATCTATCAATCTGAAAACTATTGCTAGCTTTTTAGATATTGGATTCTGACCAACTTCTAAACAGTTGTGGGTTGGCTTTTTTAAGAGTAACTTAGAGCTCATAGACACCAAGTCCTGGCTTCTTAACTGAGCTGCTGGTTCCACTGCTGCCATATCTCTGCCCAGGGTTTACAAAGAGCAAATGTCCTCTCTCCAGACCAAAATGGCACTCAGACAAAAAGAGCCTGTGTAGGAAAATGCAGACAGATGGCAAGGCTGGCCCTAACTGACCACTTTGCATGCCCTCAGTCCACTCCAGCTGAGAAGTAAAACATGGCAGTTTAAGCCACTTCCATCAAGGTTTAGATACCAGGGAGCAGATGGACCTTCAGGATCCCAGCAGCCTTCTTTATGGTGGGCTCTGACTTTAACAGTTCATTAAGCATATGCTTAGCTTCAGGCACAAGCACACCAGTGGTCCCATGGATCAGAGTGCTGTGTCCAGCTTAAAATGAAGCATGTGCTGAAATGTTTGGTCCAACAAGGGTAGAGTTATTGTTGTGCTGAAGGCTGTGCTGTGTGCAAACTGTTCAGTGAAAGCAGCACTCAAGCCTGTGGGTCAGCAGGTGCTTTGCTCATGCATCTCAATATAGTGCTGTAGTCATAGCAATGTCAATCACCCCACTCACAGAATGCCTGGGGTTGGAAGGGACCCCAAAGATCATTCAGTTCCACATCCCCTGCCATGGGCAGGGACACCTCCCACCAGCCCAGGTTGGTCAAGGTCTCATCCAACCTGGCCTTGAACACCTCCAGGGAGGAGGCAGCCACAGCCTCCCTGGGCAACCTGTTCCAGTGTCTCCCCACCCTCACTGTCAAGAATTTCTTCCTAATTTCCAGTCTACATCTTCTCTCTTCAAGCTTGAATCCATTCCCTTATATCCATGCTCTCATATCCTTAGTGCTAAGCATGTCTAGAAATGGTTTGCTCAAGTGATCTTAGGACATTATCCAATCCAAGGGGCATCAGCAGTGAGTACTCAGCTCTCAATTTGCCTGCTCAGTGCTAAGAGCTTGCAGAAGTACCTTGGAGTCCATGGATGTACAAAATCAAACCCAAACCCAAACCAAAATGCATTGAGGAGCCTTCTAACCACATGGATGTCTGGCTGAGGCCAGCACCTCCTGGATCAGTGCTCCTGTGTCTGTTCAAGGCATTGTTTTGCACAGGTACATGGAATCATAGGACAAGAGAATCTCCCAGAGGCAAAGAGCAAGGCAAACAGGCAAGGTCATGGGAGCTGTTACCCTGCAGTCCTACCCTTCCACCAGAGCTCCACTCAGTCAATGGAGCTGCAGAGTCAAAACCAGCCTTTGGAACAGCCTGTGTAGAAGAGAGAAGGCAGGTTTGACTTTCAGCTGCTTGGGGCAGTCTGCAAGGCTTGCAAGCAGGAAAGTCATCTTTACACTTCAGCAGGATGACAAGGATGGATCAATGAAAACTGAGCCATCATCCCCCTTCTGGGCTGTTTTCAGAGCCTGTTTTCAAAGCAGAGCAACCATTCTATGGAGCAATTTAAAATCACATGGCAGCCTGCCACAGACTCTGTCCCACCAGCATGAATCTCACTGAGATCTCCTCAATAGGTCGTTTTAAAAGGAATTATCAACCACAATGAGTCACAAAAAGGCCTGCTTCAACCAGATTCCACTCACAAGGAGGTGCTGGGTTGTTACTGTAATTTAATTTCTCCCAGTAATTAGTTCTGCAAAGACAGGAGAGACAGAGTGTCAATCCTGGGGGCAGGCAGAGGTCTTTCTGGCAAAATACCAGGCACTCAGCTCCTTGGCAGCAGTCCCTGTGTTGCTTTAGGAGATAGCCAGGACATGTAAAATTAACACCTTGAAACAGAAAAGGAAAAAGAGGGAGAGGAATATAAACCAAGGAAATAACTTCAGAGCTACCCTTTAGGATTCCTTTATTTTCCCATCAGCATCTTTCAGGCAGGGATTTAGAAAGTCCTAAAGAGCCAAAGAGCTTTGTGACACTGAATATGCACATGGCTGCAGCTGCCTACCTGACAGATATCAAAGCTCATCCCTCCCTTCAAAGTCACTGTGGCAAAAAAAATCTATTGGAGCTGTGTTTGTTCCTCAATTTCCAAACAAATTTAAACATGCAACAAACAAAATTCTCCTAAAAACAACTGTCAAGGGTCAGGGCTGGGCTGGCCACCAGAGGAGTGCCAGAGGCTCTCCAGGAACCACTCTGCCTTCCCAAAGGGAAGACAAAAGGAAGAAGGAAGAGAGACTGATGGGGTGGGGACGAAATCAACCCAGCTGGGATGGAAAGAAGAACAATGGAATAGAGAGACAGAGACACAAACCAATAAGGAACCCAAGCCATGAGAGCACTATTTGCACCACTGCTGCTGGGGGCAGGCCCTGGGCAAGCCCCAGACAGGACTCCATGGCAGTTGGGAATTGGATTCAGGTACACCGGGACCAGAATGGAGGGCAGAAGGGACAGAGTCCTCCTGGGACACCAACCAGGGAAGAAGAGGCTTGGTCCTGGTGATCCCTCAGCTCTCTCCTGAAGATGCCATCCATGGGCTGCAACCTTGATAGGCACTTGAGGGTCACCCTCCCCACAGCTGCCACCTCTGCCTTGCTGCCCTCCAAGGTGTGGCACAAGCTGTGGCAGTGCCCTTGGTGTGCCCAGGAGCAAGTCTGAGGCAGAGGCTTTGTGCAGCCCAGCCCCTGGCAGGAGCTGTCCCCATCAGCTTCTGCCTGCTAGCAGCAGCCCCTGGCTGAGCAAAGCTGCCCTGAACTTCAGAAAGTGCCTCAGTGAGCAGAGGCTGAGCTGGGGAGGGACAGAAGTGAGCAGAAGTAGGGCTGAGCTGGCTCACAGCAGGACACCAACCAACAAAACCCACACTACTTTTGTGGGTGGGCTCAGACAACTCTTGCAGGAGCTACACAGATGCAAAACCAAGCCTCCATAAAAAGAGAGAGCTTGCTGACACGATGCTCTGTGACACAGAACTCAGTCTGCACTAACATTAGATTTCTAGACTGCCTGCTGCCTTGGAGAGCCTGGGGTGATCCCCAGGATCATGTCAATGAGGTCACCAAATTTACACCAGAATTTGAACCAGAGCAGCTTAGCAAAGCTGTGGTACTCCTGGCCATTAAAGCCAGGGTTTGCATGCAGGGAGCTTTTCAAGCCAAATAACTGCTTGTGTGAATGACTTGAGAGAAAAAAGCTTTCTCTGAGACTTGAAAATACCCAGGCTCTGCTGCCTCTAGATTCAGTGAATAAACAGCAACCACTCTGAATGCTGTTTTCCTCTAAGACTACTTCCACAGTGACAGCAGCACTATCAAATGAGAAAGCTTTCAGGTCCAACTAAATGTTTTTAGGGGCTGATTTGATGTTGTTCTACAGACTTGCATTTTTCCAGGTGAAAAAAGGGGGAAATGAAGCTGAAAAATCAGATTGCACAGTGAATAGCTGCTGGCACACTGAATTTTGCCAGGCCAGCCAGGATTCCACAGAATCTCAACATGGTGAGTGGTGGAAGGGACCTCTGGAGAGCATCCAGTCCAGCCCCACTCTGCTAAAGCAGGGCACCCACAGCAGCTTGCCCAGGAGCACAATGGCCATGGGGTTTGGAAGCTCTCCAGAGGAGGAGAGCCTGCTCCAGGGCTTCAGCACTCTCAAAGTAAAGAAGTTTTTCCTCATGTTTAGGTGGAACCTCCTTAAAGAGACCTTAAAGGTCTCTTCCAACCAAAATGATCCCATGATTTATTCAGGTGCCTCATTACTGAGGTATGTGCCTACCTTTGGACTTTCATCTATGATTATCTGGCCATTAGAGCAGGATAGGCTGGGGGGGCTTTAGGAGCCTTTGATGAAGCACTTGGAGACCTCTATGCAGACTCTTTCCATCAGATCAGCTTTGCCTGCAAATCCAGAGACTCCTTTGAGAAGCTGGAACAGATTTGAGAGAGAGAAAGAGCTCTGCTCTTTAAAAGTCATGTTGCCTCCTCCCCAGCATCTCTCCTGTAAACAAAGTTTTTGGTCTACCCTTCCTCCCTCCCTGCTTTCCCAGTGAACAAAGCAGCAGAGAATTCATTTTGCTCCTCTCCACGGCTTTGTTGCCTTTGAGCTTTCCTTTGCTATATCCATCATCTATTGGCCCTACAGACTAGCTCACAAGTCCTGCCTCTGATGTGTTTGAAGAGAATTCATTTTTAGTTCTTACACCTTTAACAGCCTGCTCTTCAGAACCCTTTTTGGCTCGCAGTATTGTGTTTAACACCTACTTGCCAAAGCTTTTCTCTCTCTTTTTCTTTTTCCTTTCTCTCTATTTTTTTCCCTATTTTCCTCACTCAAACAGAACTTCAATTTGGAAGTCAGAATTCTTACATTTAATAATGTCCTTCAGCCCATTGTTAATTTCCTACTGCCTCAAACGCATCAGGCTGGGAGGGGGAAGAAAGGAGTTGTTGTGATAGTTAATGTTTCTTTCTGAATCCATGACAGCACCCTCAAAGTATCCCTATTCACAAGCCTTTTAGAAGTGGTTTGCCACTTGAATCCATCTTAAATTCCTTTTTAATAAGCTTCACAATGTCTCCACAATCCTCTCCTTTTTCAAAACAAGGAGAGACAGAGTTCATGGCTCTACCCTCAGAGCTTCTCTGGTCCCCTCCACTTCCTGAGAGTAAATGCACAACAGTCACCTGAGGGAGTTTTGGGGTTGTGTGGCAAGGTTTTGGTAGCAGCCACAGGGGTGGCTTCTGTGAGATGATGTCAGGAGCTTCCCCCACATCTGATGGGACCAATGACAACCAGTTCCAAGTCAGAGCAGCCACTGGCCAAGGTTGAGCCCATCAGTGATGGTGGTAGCACTTCAGGGATAATATATTTAAGAGGGGGGAAGAAAAACCTACAGAGAGTGGAATGAGAATATAGAGAAACAGCCCTGCAGGCACCAAGGGCACTGCAGGAGGAGGAGGTGCTCCAGAAGATGAAGAGGAGATTCCTCTGCAGCTTGTGCTAAAGAACATGATGAGACAAGGTGTCACCCTGCAGCCCATGGAGGTGCATGGTGGAACAGAGACTCACCTGCAGCTCATGGAGGCTACCACAGCAGAGCAGATGGATTCCCAAAAGAATCTCTGACCCCACAGGAAGGTTATGCTGGAGCAGGCTTCAGGCAAGACTTGTGAACCCCTGGACAGAGGATCCTCTGCAGCAGCAGCAGGTCTGCTGGCAGGACTTCAGACCCTGTAGGGTCACTGCCCACGCTGGAGCGGTCTGTCTCTGAGGGACTACATCCCATGGAAGGGAACCATGATGGAGCAGTCCATGGAGAACTGCAGCCCATAGGAACAAATCATTAGAGAAATTCATGGAGGATCACCTCTCATGGGTGAGAGCACACAGCAGAGAGGGGAAGAGTGTGAGGAATCCTCCCCAGGTCTGTTTGCCTGGGATGGTAATTGCTGGGTGATCTCTCCCTGCCCTTATCTTGACCCACAAACCTTTGGCTGTCTTTTCTCTCCCCTGTCCAGCTGAAGAGAGGAGTGTAGAGCAGCTTTGGTGGGCACCAGGCATCCAATCCAAGTCAACCCACCACAGAGCACACTCTTAATGCTCTACCTTCCCTCTGCAAGCCTAGCACAGGTATCCTGCATTAGATGGTGCCAGCTTATTGATCTGATCTGACTCTAAGCTGTCCTCCCTGCACAGGATCAATGCTCCACCAGTACAATCACTTTCCCTACCTCCCTGTACCTTTAGACTACAAAGCCCTTCTATTTATACTCCTTCTGCCAAGTGTTTGGGGTTTTTTTAATATGCTTATTGTGTCAAATCCTCAAGGTAAATTACTCAAAGTAGAGCAAAGCATTGAGGCTCGACAGACACAAGTAGCATCTTTTCCCCTGAGGTCTTACAGCGATGTCAAGGTTCTTCTTGCTTTTATACAGAGTTTTGTTTTCTTTGACACTCCTTTTGCCTCAGAAGATGGCATTAGAGAAGTTCTCCTTTGTCTTTGGAACAAAGATGCTGGCGGGGGGAAGGAGAAGTTACGAAATGAGGTTTGTTATCAAACCCTGGACTTGAGCAGGCAGTGGGACAATCATCAAGCTTTTAGTGAAGGAGAAAAACTCTCCTGTTAGAAGCTGGGGATGCTGAGAAGGTCAGAGGGAAGAATAAAAGTTTGGATGACCTGGTGGTTGGATAGAAGGTATAAAAATTGTATACATAAGTAGCTAACTGGAAAGCTGGATTCTAAGATCAAGTCAGACATAAGGAAAACAAAACAATCCCTAAGTGTTTGTCACAGACAACATCAGAGCAAACTCCCAAGGAGCGATGTTTCCATTGAAGTATCTCATGTTTTGATCAGGGATCTTAGCAGAACTTGACTCCAGCTGCAGCTGTTGGCTTCTACACAGCAGAGAAGAGAATTTATGGATAGATAAAACATGCAAAATATATTCCCCCCCTGGAAACAAAAGAGCAGCTCAATAAATAGAGTAAAACAAGAACAAGATAGTAGAGACCACGAGCAGGAAATGGGACACTGGATCCATATTTAAGTGTCTCCAGCCAGAAACTGGTTGTGGAATTCCAATGTTTGCAGTGGGACCCACACTTCCTTAACTGCACCCAAATAAAGCCAAACTAAACACAGGCATCAGGGTGGGAGAAGGATGCATAGATCCCTAGAGTGTTTTGGGGTTGGTCTAGCAGGAGCTGTCCCTGCCCATGGCAGGAGGGTTGTAACTAGATGACCTTCGAGGTCCCTCCCAACCCAAACGGTGAATCTATGAAGTTTAAACGCGGCAGAAATGGGAAGCAGAGAGACATTGGCAGGCCAGCAGAAGACAGACAAGGGGTGTTTAGAGGAATGGCTCTCTCTGCCCAAAGTAAATACCAAATACTCCTGACTTTTGGTAAATAAATCGATGCTGATATTCTACCCTGACAGACCTGAAACGTGGAGTAAGTAATTAACCTTCAGCTTGTCAGAACTGATACTTACTCATCATCATCAGAGTCACTAAAGGTATAAAACCCCGAAGGAAAATATCATTCTGCTCCTGTCACTCTCATTTGTGGACCAAGTCACACAATGAAAGTTTTTCTGAACTCATTTCAGAGGAAGAATGGAGCCTTTACAGCTGCTTTAATGGAATAATGAGCAAGTTGAAAGGTCTCGGTGTAATATTTGAGTTTCAGATTTAATTTCAGTAGGATCACTCTTCCTCCTCGCAATTGGCTGAGAGCCTTCCAAGTTTTCCTGATTGTCATTTGAAATGAAAAGCCCTGTCAGGTTGTAATGAGTCCAGAAAAGGACATTCAGGTCCTGATGCTGTGTACTTGAACTATGCCTTTTGAAGCGGCACGCCGCTCGCTCTCACACATTTTCACCAAGTTGGGAATTCAAGTCATTTATTCCAGGATTAGAAGCTGCCCACTCACCTGCTTCCACCTGATCTGCTGACATCGTTTGACTTCACAGGCTTCTGTTCATTAGGTGGATGGGGTGACCACCCTTCATTTCTAAAACCTCTATCACCCATAAGCATTTCCTTGAGTCCTATTTAATCAGTCCTATTGCACCAGCACAGCAGAGGGGTTGACCTGCTGGAAAGCAGCTCTGCAGAGGAGGACCTGGGAGTGCTGGTGGACAAAAACTTCACCATGAGCCAATAATTGAGGCAAAAAAGGCTGAGATGGTCTCTTGGCGTGCATCAAAAAGAGTGTGACCTGCAGGTCACAAGAGGTTGTTCTCCTACACTGGATTACTGTGTCTAGTTCTGGGCTCCTGAGATCAAGAGAGACAGAGAACTACTGGAGAGGGTCCAGTGAAGGAATGAAGATGCTGAGGGGCCTGGAGCATCTCTGTGAAAAGAAAAGGCTGAGAGCCCTAGGGCTGGTGAGCCTGGAGAAGAGCCTGAGATGGGATCTGAGCAATGCTCAGCAAAAGCTAAAGGGAGGGGGACAAGAGGCTGGGGCCAGACTCTTGTCAGTGATGCCCAGGGACAGGACAAAGGGAAATGGACACAAAGTGGAACCCAGGAGGTTCCATCTGAACAGAAGGAGAAAGTTCTTTGGTGTGAAAGTGCTGGAGCAGACTGCCCAGAAAGCTTGTGGAGCCTTCTCTGGAGACCTTCCAAACCCCCCACTGGGCATTGTGCTCCTGGGCAAGCTGCTGTGGGTGCCCTGCTTTAGCAGAGGGGGTTTGACTGGATGATCTCCTTTTTGACCCCCACCATGCTGGGGTTCTGTGATCTTCATGACTAATTGATTCTTGCAGACCAAAGCAGTGCTAAAACAAGTACCACAGATGCTTCCTTCCTTAGCCTGGAAGCCAAAGAAGCTCCATATCACTCTCTGGCACTGCCAGTTGTTACCAGCTAGACCCATGAGCCATAGCCAGGAAGCCTTTAGGTTGGGGGAAACACCAAAAACATCCAGGTTTCATTAAAAGATAGAGCCCCAGATTTAATTTGTGCCCTGGGGTCGGCCACAGCATCCTCCCTGGAGCTGGATGGCACCAAAAGGAGAAGTGAGAGGCTCAGTGATAAACTCAAGATGGATTTATTATTATGTCCTTTGAAGAGATTGTAGATAACAAGCAACATTTTCTTCCCTATTTCTCCTTCAGAGAATAACAAGGCACATATAGGCTGATGCTGAGCGTGCTGGGGGGGGAGGGGTGTTGGATTGGGGGAAGGAATTTCTTCTTCTTCTTTTTTTATCTTGCCCCCTCTAATAGATTTTTTCCTTCTGCTCAATTCTCTGGGTGAATAACAAGAGTGGCAGCCATTTTCTCCCAGCTCAACATCAAAACCCCCTTTCATCTACTGTCTAAATGCAAACAAAGCAAACCTTCCACCAGGCCCTTTCTTTCCAGATAAATTAAAACTCTCATGTCCTGGGGCCTAAAATCAAGCCTACAGGCCCCTTCCCCAGATAAAGCCTTGCTCAACCTGAAATCTTCTTGCTCCACGTGCTCCTTGCAAGATAATTCCGCCCCCCCCCCCTTGCCTTCCCAGTAGCTAATCAATAATGCAACAGTAAATTGCATTTAAATAAACATTAGCAGGCCCTCTTAATGAATAAAACCTCATTTGCAATTTGTCAAAGTCAGAAACGCCGGACTTGGGGGTTTTGTCTCTCTCCTTTCTGTCTTTTGATTTCCATCCCCCCCCACCCCCCCCAATCTTCATTAGAATATTGGAAACTGGAGCTTTGGCAGGTTGGATGTAGGGGGCAAGTAGGATTTTTAGCTGTTTTAGAGAATTTGATAGTTTTCTTTTTATATATATATATACATATTCAGATTTCTATCTGTATCTTTTTATTCATTTTTAGCTCTATTTTGAGATTTCTCATTCTATTTTGAGCTTTCTATTTCTATGTTGAGCTTTTAATGTGGTTTATATATTTACATTGTTATATAGTTTGCATATTTATCGTTTTATATGCATCTATTTTTATATGTAATATACATTTATTTTTATTTTTATATATTTTATACATTTATATTTTTCACATTTTATTTTAGTTCTATCTTTAATATATTTTTTCTATATTAAATATATCAATAACAAATATACAGTTATATATCATATATATCAATTATATAGTTATATATATTATATATAAATATATAAATAACAAATATATATTTATATATTATATATAAACACCACATATATTTATATATTATATATAAATATATAAATAACAATATATATTTATATATAAATAACACATATGTTTATATATATAATTATATGTTATATATACATGTATACATGTTTATATATACATATATATTTATATATATGTTATATATAAATAACATATATTTATATATTATATATAAATATATAACAAAGATATTAACGATATTATAGTCATATATTTCTATATAATATATATAAATATATATCTTTTTAATACATTTATTTCCATTTCTTTTGAATATATTTTTACCTATATTTTAATATTTCTATATTTTAATTTATTTCTATATTTAATATATTTTTAATCTATTTTTCGTTTGAATTTTTTGTATTTTATATTATATTTATTTTTTATATTTTAAAAATATTTTTATATATTTTTTAATTTTATGCAGAGTTTACTATATTAATATAATTTTTATTATATTTCTTTTTATATATTTTGTTTTTTATATACATTTTGATATATATTTATTTTTATACATTTTCAATCTATATTTTACTATTTTAAAAAATATTTTATATATATTTTTACTATATTTATTTTTCTATAGCTTATTATATTTATTTTTTATATATTGATACATTTTAATGGATTCTATATATTTATATGTTTTCATATATTTATTAATATATAGAGATAAATTTTTACTATACCTATTTTTATATATATCTATCTATTTTTATATATATTTATATATTTTCATATATATTTAGATATAATTTTTAATATTTTTTTATATATATTTTTATGTGCATTCCCATTTTCTTCCTAATTATTCTGTTTAGGTGACTAAAGGCAGTGCTTTATTTTCCCAAGAACCCCTGAATGAAAATTGAAACCCCAGTGATTTATGCCCTGGGCTTGATCCATCTCAATTGCTGGAGTATGAAAACTGCAGAAATAAAGCCTCCCCCCTACACCAAAAAACACCCAAACCAAACCCAACCCCAAAATCGCGTTTACAAAGGTTGAAACGTATCACACAGAGATTTTGTAACAACTTGTTGTGAAATTCCTTCTTTTGTCCAAGGAATTGTAACTGATTTGCTGTGATCCTGAGCTTTGGGGGAAAGGAGGAAAAAGCAAAGACGACAACTGTTGGTAATTACTTTTTCCACAGTGTTACAGTCGGATGTGCTGCTAATGTCGCGGGGAAACTGCGAAATAAAAGCATGTTTACACATCCTGCGTTGTAAATTCAACCTTAATAAGCTTTGGGGAGGGTTTTTTTTTTGGGGGGGAGGTTTTTCTTGGGGGGTTTCTCCTCGTTGTTTTTTTTCCAATGGAAGCACTTCAGCTACATGTCCCTCCGTGAAACATGCGCACCGCGCACATCACTGCCTGCATCCAGCGCTTTATAAACAAAGCCTTACACCTGGGATGGAGGGGAAAGTCTCGTTTGGAGAGCCATTAGGTTGTGGAATTGTATCCCAAGGGAGAAGCCATACCCACAAGCCATTTGAAAACAAACTGGGAAAGCCGAGCGGTGCAAAGCGCAGAATGACACCAGGAGAGGAGCGCACCAAGGAGGATGTGGATGTTGGTTTCTGCCTCTGAAGGCTGTGGAAGGATGAGGCAAGCAGGGCCACAGAGCACAGCACTGGGTTACTGCAGGAATTGCCTTGGAAGTGCCTGACCACTCTTTAAATAAATAAATTCTTCCTAATATCCAATCTAAACCTGCCCTGGTGCAGCATGAGACCATCTCCTCTTGTCCTGTTAACATTTACTTGGAGCAAGAGGGCAACACCTGCCTCACTACAACCTCCAGGCCGCTCAAGGGCTCATCTAACTTGGCTTTAAATAACTAAAGGGAGGAAGCATGCACCTGGGCAACCTGCTCCAGTGCCTCACCGCCCTCGCTGTAAAGAATTTCTTCCTACTCGCCAGTCTAAATCTCCCTTCCTCAAGCTTCCATCCATTCCCCTGCATCCTATCGCAGCAAGCCTTTAGTAGAAAGTCCCTCCCCAGCTTTCTTGCAAGCCCTTTTCACAGCTCTCAACCCGTCT